>NC_135488.1:83196574-84454074 GCF_052094955.1 Ictidomys tridecemlineatus | reverse complement strand
ACTCAATAGATAGAGCCCCAGACCTCCTAAAATGACCCATGAGAGGGGATACTGTCTGCATGGTCACCACTGAAGGGACATATTAAGGCTGCTGACCCTAACCACTCAGTGAATACTGACTCTGTTCTTTACAGATTTGCTCACTGAATCATCACAGCGCCCTCTGAAGTAGGGATTATTTTTAATTCTGCTTTTACCAATGAAACAATGAATGTTCTCCATCAGATTCAAACAGCACCCCCACCCAAAATCTAGACTGTGTTCCCAACCAGCATACCATGAGAAGTGGGTCCCTTTGTATTTTCTTCTATTTCAATAACATAGAGGATGGGTTGGCAAGAAGAGAGGGTTGGGCCTCTAGAGACTCAGCCAACAGCTGGACAAGAAGGTGAGAGCTTCAATGGTGTCAAAGGAATTGGAGAAAGACAGACTTCAGAGGACAGGTGGGAGTGTGCTTCTAAGGAAGCAACTGCTAGACAAGCTCAGAGAGAAAGGTGACCCCGGATTATTCCCAGGAATTGGGTTGAGCTCTGGGGAAGGTTGTAGGGGACAAGGAAGAGAGAAGGGAAAGGTTTTAGAGGCAGAAAAGGTGTGCGAATGTTCAGTGAACATCTGAACCTGATGGTTAGGGTAAAGATGGAGTGACACATTGAGAAGGCAAAACAGTTACCCCACCTGCACTCACAATGCTGTGAAAAGAATTTTGCTAATCCAGTTCAAGTCAGAACTAGTTTGGGGCTTAAGCCAAAAAGTAGCCAAGCTAGCTAAAGCCAGATTTTACTGCTTTAAGTCTCTAAGGGCTAACATGAAATTACTGTGTGAAATAAAGCTGCCTTTTATTGCCACCCCCAAAGAGGAAATTATATAGGCAACTATGTATGCAATTGTAGCAACAAACAAACAAAAATACCAAGCAAGGTCTCCTTATTTAAGGGGGCAAAACAGAGCATGCCCCAAACCAACTATGGACAATGCCCACGCCAAATGCAAGAGGATATTAAAAATATTAAACATAATGATGACCTTCTGGGGGCTACCAACATCCCTCTCTCCTCCAGAAGGCTAAGTAAGTCACTCCAATATGTATTAATAAGTCCTAAAGTATCTATCTTCTATAATTTAGGATCTGGTCTTGCCTTGAAGTTGCCAGGTTCTAAAAACTTTGTTATTTCTTCTTTTGTGCACTTGGATCATCAAAGGAAGAGACACAATCATTTTGAGCAGAGCCCATTACAGCTGCTGAGATGTGGTAATTGAGTTTATCAAATACAATTACCTCCACTCAATCACCTCCTCCTCAGTTTGCCTTTCTCAATCAGGAAGAACCAAGTCAACCTCTCACAAAGAACCCTTGCTTGTTCGAATGGCTTCCCAGGAGTCTTTGAGAGGCATATAATTACACTTAATTTAGTTTTTTTGTCATTAGTCCCAGAGGCTTTGATGCAAGGTCTCTGTTATTCTGATATAAGGAAAATAAAGCTCCACCTCAAATTAAATATTTGTCTTCGCATACAGTTTGCTGTTTATTGTACAACTAACCTTTTGTTAGCCTTTGGTTTCTAGCAGCCATTTCTAGACTTGGCACCTTTTCTAATTCCTTGTGTTTCCCCATCATTTGTCAGGTTACCAGGTGCCCGAGAAAACTCAGGTTTCATAGATACTTCTAGATCTCAAGATCTCAGGAAGTGACCCGAATGGGAATCTAAAATCTCTCTGACTTTCCATCTCAGGCCAGCAATCCTCAGACCTTCCCCTGGAGTATCCCTGTTAAAAATGCAAAACTGATGGAGCACCAATTCGTTTCAGCAGTGTATCCAATGTAGATCACAATCTGGCCAATCTTCCATTTTTAAACCAACTTTTATCAAGTTCCTACCGTGTAAGAGCACACTGTACCTATCCTCAGGACCTAACAATATTGTAGAGGAAATAGATATGAAAAATCAGTAATAGAAGGAAGCCAAGCGAAATACAGGCTATTGTGGAGGAACAAAATCCCTGTAGACAGACTTCAGAAAGAGGCATCAACTTACCAGGCCATCTCTCTTCAGTGATAGGGCAAACCATCTTCTGACCCTGTCCCCTAATGTTAGTGGCCAAGCCAACCATCACATTATCCTCAATTCTCCATTATCACTAACTTTTTTTTCTGTCTCTCAGTGCTGGGGACTGGACCCAGGGCACATTTTACAACTGAGAGACATTCCCAGCCCTAACTTTTAAAATTTGAGACAGGGTCTCACTAAGTTGCCCAGGCTGGCCCGGGATTCACCATCCTCCTGCCTCAGCCTCTCAAGTAGCAGAATCACAGGTCTGCGCCACTGCCCACAGCTCATTATCACTATTCTTTAGGGACTCCCTGGACTCTCCAGGACTTCCTCTTCACCCACTTTCTGGTATTGTCTTGGAGAATTTTGCATCCAAAATTTGCATACTGAGCTGCCCAGCCCCCATCACATCTTCTGTTTTACCACTGAAAAATCACTTCAGATGGCAAATCTCTTAATCTTTCCCTCACACCTCCACCAAACCTACTCTCTGACCTTGCCTCCTCACCTTAACTCTACCTGTTCAGTTTCTATCAGCACCTCCTGGCCTCACTTTCTTATCCAGCTGAGACCCTGTATGTCCTCACCTTGATTGTTCTCTTGTCAATTACCTTGGCTCTGACATCATCTTTCCATCATATCTACTCCCATAAACTCCCAATTCTGAAGTAATCCAAATGTCCACGTCCTAAACCAGGATTACCTTTAAGGCAGCTGAGAAAAATCTTACCACCATGTTTATGGTATCAGCTGTAATTTTGACACTCTGAATTCCCATTCCCCTCAGGGGCTCTTCTAAACTTCTGGGTTTTCCCTCAAATTCCCAGCCTGACACCCCCCACACCCCAGACATACATCCCTGCTTCTCGCTTGTCTATAATTCTTAATTTACTGAAATATAATTTTAAAATCTCTCAATTTCCTGCTCCTCCTCCTCACCACCTAGATATCTATCTGCATGTGCCCTCAATCTCAGCCCCCCTAAGAGGAAAAAACATCCTGATGTTGAGATGCATCCATTATCACTGACTCCTTCAAGGACCTGGCTCCCTTAGACACAAGTTTTCTTCTGTGACCGTCAACTTCTGGATTCTTCACCTCTTCCTGTAAGAGAGCTCATGGCTGAAGTCTCCTTCCACTCTCCTTCACCCAGCACACATTTCTTCCACTGCCAAGCAGACATAGTCTACGCATGTCCACGGCTTTAGTCTCTGCTCTGCCACCTCCAGTTTCCACCAAGTGGGGCAATCTGGTATCCCCCACCCTCACATGACTGAAAGCACCTAATCCACACCTGCATGTGGGAGTCTAATGGGCAGCTTTAACTCAACACATCCCAAATGTTTGATCTTTGAACCCAAATCTTCTTTATCTACCATCTCTGCCATCTCGGTTGAGGGTAATGCCATCCTTCCACTTGCTCATGCTAAGAAATTCAAAGCAATCCTTTCCTCTTCCTCTCACACCCCACATGCCAATGCATCAGGCATTCTTATGGCTCTACCTTCAAAATGTGTCTAGAATTTGACCACCAATACTGCTTCCACCCTGAGCCAAGGTACCACCATCTTCTGCCTGGGTCATTACCATCTCCCTGCTGCTTTCCTGCCCTCCCTATTGTGTGTTATCGGTACCCTAGTCAGAGTGACATTTGTAAAGCATAAGTTAGACCATGTCATGGCTTTCACTGGCTCAAAATCTTCCAGAAGCTTCCTAAAAGCAAATTCCTTCCAGGGCCTGGAGGATTGGCCTCTACCCTACTCCTCACTCCTTGACTTTCTCTCCTACTCTCTCCCTTTCTCTTCCCTCCAGCCACAATGGCTCCCTTGCTAGTATTCCCAAAACATCCACCTACATCCTACCTCAAGGCTTTTTTTTTTTTTTTTTTGGCTCTTTGCCTTAGTGTTTTTCCTCAGTCACATGGTCCACCCCTTACCACTTTCAAGTCTCTACTCAGATGTAATTTCATGACCAACATATTTCAAATTGCAACCTCTGCCCCATAGTCCTCAGTTCCCCTTTATATGTTCTATGTTTTTTCTTTATCTACAGCTTGCATCACCTTCTAACATGCTACAAATATACTAATGTTTTATGTTCATTTTTATTAGTTGTCTTACCTCTTCAGAATAAAAGTAGAGCCATTCTTGGAGTCCAAGGACTTAGAATAATGTTAGGTGTATTGAAGGCACTCAACATATGTTTGTAGGAAAACCAACTTAATTGCCACCAGCAATCTGCCAAATCCAAAGGGAAGTTCCCAGTCCTGACTTTATAGATATCCCTGCAACTCTGTGGACCACTGTATCTTCCCTGAACCTCTCTCCTCCTTTAATCTTCCTTCTCTATCTCTGATCACTCCTCCCTGCCTCTTTGCTAGGTTTCTGTTCCTTTGAATGCTAATGTCTCAGCTATCTCCATTTTAATTCCCCCTCCTCCTATCTCCATGTTCCCCCTAAAAATGATCATCCACACTCAAGGCGTCAACTTCAATTGAATGGGAAACAACTCTCAAGTATATACCCTAAGCAAGATAGACCTCTCAAGGTTCAGAACAACTTCCCTGCTGGTTACCAGATAACCTCAGATTTAGTGTATCTAGACCCTCTTCCAGAGTTCCCTCTCTCAGTGTGAAGATTTACTGGGCCCCCAAAGGCTCATGTGTTTGGCAATGAAGGAGTGTCAGAGGTGAAATGATTAGATTATGAGAGCTGTAACTTTATCAGTGGATCAATCCACTTGATGGCTTAAGAATTTGAAAAGACTCCTGGGTGGTAATTGTAGGCAGGTGGGATGTGGCTAAAGGAAGGAGATCACTGGGAGCCTGCCCTTGGCAATTATATCTTGTCCCTGGTCCCATCGTGCTCACTCATTCTTTTGTTCCCCCCTCTCTCTCTCTCTCTCTCTCTCTCTCTCTCTCTCTCTCTCTCTCTCACACACACACACACACACACACACACACACACACACACACACACACACTTTCTCCCCTTTGTGGCTGTCATGAGCTGAGCAGCTTCCCTCCACCAAGCCCTTCCACCATGATGTTCTGGCTCATCTCAGGCCCAGAGTAATGGAGTGAGCCAACCACAGACTGAGACCTCTGAAACTATGAGCCCCAAATAAACTTTTCCTCTTCTAAGCTGTTCTTGTTGGGTATTTTGATCACAGTGACACAAAGCTACCACACTCAGTGAGCACCATTTGTCCAAATGGCAAAACCAGAAACCTAGGAGTCATTGTCTCACCCCCTTTGACCCTCCACATCCGATGCGTCATCAGGACCCTGTCCCCTCACTACCACTCACCTCTTACTGAGTTGCCACGGCAGCCTCCTATGGTCTCTTATTATTTTTTTAAATTCCCATGTAGTAATTATACATGTTTTGGGGGTTCAGAATGACATCCCAATATATGTACAAAGTGCATAATAATCAGGTCAGGGTACCTCAGACATATCTCTTTTTCATGTGTTGGGAGATTGAAATTTCTCTACTAGCCACTTTGAAGTAGTTGTCAGCCAGGGTGATCCCACTGTGCTCTAGAACCACTCTCAGCTTCTAATCTCACTCCTTTGACCTGTCACAGTGTGAGGTTCCATCAAATAGATACCAGATCTACAGGGAAAAATCTAAACTGTCCACAGACAGTGATGCCAGGGTCTTCACACAGGCCCTGCCTGTTGGCCTCATCTCCAGCAACTGCCTTTTCCGCCACACACCAAGGGTCCTGACCCACTCACAGTCTCCTGATGGGCCACACAGCTCCTGCCTGGGAGCCGTTGTGCCTGATTTACCCGCTGCTGCTAAAACCCCACCACTACCCTCTGTCTCTACACATCTCATTCTTCACAACTCAGATACCACATCCTCCTAAAGCCTCATCTGACTCCTTCGAACAGAACAGCCGGAAGAATTCCACCTACCCTCCCCCATTTCCTACATGCCTCTGCATGGCACTTACCTCATGGTCTTATAATTACAATAAAGCTCCTTGTTGACCTCCCACAGTGGCTGTGAGGGTTAAGTGAGGATAGCGGAAAGGGCTCAGTAAGCTAGAAAACCTCCAATAAATGTTAGTCACTGAGGGAGGCAGGAACCAACAGGCAGACACACAAAGACCCAATTACAAGACAAAGAGGTTACTACCGTCACAGATTTAGAGATGTGCACACTGGGGCTCAGAGACCCTAGGCAGCTTCCACAAGGAGCAAAAGGCCTTGAATATAAGCACCCTGGCAGCTTAGGGCTATCAGGGCGAAAGAATGGAAACAAACCATTTGCTTTTTAAAAAAGTCAGGAGTTAGGTGCTTATAGAATGGAGCATGGGCATGGTGGAAGAAGAAGGTTCTAGGCTCAGCTGTCAGAAATGACATTCAGAACCCTTTCAGTCGAATCACCTGCCAAGGGAGCTGCTATGTCTGCTATAATCTGGATGGCAGAGAATCAAAGCTCAGCACACCAAATTGCTGAAATCTAGAGCACACTATCAAATCTCCATTTCCAGGATCAGGGGGTGCATTGCACCCCCACTTATGTGCCATGATACCCATGGAATAAACAGCTGGACATGGAGTCACTGCTGCAGAAATATCTACACCCCAGATCTGTGCCAGGTACCAGCAAGAACCACCATCTTCCAGAGATTGCATTAGAGTATCAAAAAGTGGAAACTGATTAAAATTCAGAATCCTAGAAGTAAGAAGACACACAAAAGGAGTTTGAAAGGGCTACCAAGTGCCATTCCATGACATCCCCAATACAGCACACAGAGGGAAGTGCACTAAGTGATACACATCTGGTAATGGAAAAGTTACTCCAAAGGGAGACGAAAGTTTTGTTTGCACGATGTCTGTTTAATAGCAAAGACCTGAGAGACTTTTCAGTTCCTGGGAGAAAGATAAAGCTTTTCCTAATATGAATTGCTGAAATTTCTCAGGGAGAGGAGGTCTTCCACAGGGAACATGGTGTGATGTTCAACAAAATGCACGTCACAGATCTTCAACAGAAGTTTGATAGCAGATATAGGAGGATTCATGCACTGGTTTTTAAAGTGACTTTCCATAATGCAGACATGGAATCCAGGACCTCGCTTGTCCCCATATCTGTTATTACCTGTTTGACCCTTAGATCAGCCACTACCAAACCACACCCCCGCCCCCAGAGTCTGCAGATTCTTTAGAGGAGTCTTAAGGACCAGTGTTAAAAGGTGCTGCTGAGTGACTCTAGATCTTCTACCAGAACAGAGTTTTATCTGTCTAATCTCAATTCTACATGAGACAGCCTTTGGAAGGGTGGGGGGAAGGTGTTTCATTGCTTTAAAAAAAAAAATCTGAAAATTAGTCTCTGACTATCTCTTTTAAAAAAAATCTCTTCTTAAAATTAGCATTCAGTAGGGGCCAAACAGAAAACAATATGAGGTTTGACACTAGCCCGCAAGACCAGAATCCTGTTCAGAGAGTGCTCTGTGCAGAGGACAGTCAGCACTGCTTCAGTGCCCACGGAATCCAGCTCCAGGCTGGGATCATGGCACAAGAAAAATCACAGAATGTCAAAGCACAAACGGAGCTTAGAGACCCCAGCCCATACCCTTGTTTCACAGATGAGAATACTGAGGTGTGGAGGGAGGAAGGGACTGGTGGGCAGCAGACCTGGGGCCTGTGCCCACCGCTCTTTTGGGCTCTTCTACCTACCTCCTGCCAGTTCTAAGTTTAATCAATGTCTTGCCTGCCTCTGCGACTCCCTTAGAATTAAAATACACCCCTCACAATGCCAGTAGTGTTCTCCTGCAGGGTGCTGGCCATTTACTAGAGACTGGTGATCCCAAGAAAACCGCAGCAAATAAATGTCTCCATCAATCATACCAGCAGCTGTCTCAAAGGAGGGAAGAAATGTCTCTTTTTGCCTTTTGATCTTCTCAGAATTTTTCCCCCCATCTTTGTTCTCTCTCTCTCCTCCTCCTCTTTAGGCAGAACTCTAGGTCTCCACTCCTCAAACAGAGCTTGCCAAATGCAGCCAAATTCTGCTCCTACCCGCCACAAAACAACTGAGTCCTGGCTTTGAGGGAGGTTACACCAGCCCCTGGTGAAGTGAAGCCCAGCCGTGGGCCTGGCTCATTCTGGCCGGAGACCTTCCTATTTAGGCCATGGTCAGAGTCCAGCAGAGAAACAGGCCAGCAGGTCCAGTTCTTATACAGACTCGCAGTTAGAGGCTGAGCCAAGTTCAAGGTCAGGGTGAAGAGCACCTTCTGAAAGAATGAGGAGACCAGAGCGTGAGGGGAATCTGTTAGAGAGGTCCCATCCAATGGTGGGCTCTGCTGTCCTTCCCACCTGTGGTTATTTACATGTGATCAAATGAACACAGTCACCTTCAGGGGGAATACCTTGAAGCTGAGCTTTCTCGGTTTCTTCCTCAGATCCACTATTCTTCTAGTCACTGAGGCCTGGACTCAGGCAACTTCTTGTGGATTCTTCCTTTAGTAATAGATTGCACACCTGCCCCCAGGCACCATGAGGTCTCCCACACCACCTACTCTGGCCCAGAACTTACAATCACCTCCTAAATGGCCTCCTCTTGGTTTTCCCAACCCTCTCTAATTCAGGAATGGCCACATTAATCTTCCTAACACTACTGGACATGTGATCTTTGCTCATAAACTTGTAATGTTCCCCCAAAGTCATGAGCTGGGGTTTCAAAGCCCTCCATAATGGGACTTCATACCGAATTTCCAGACTCTTCTCCATCTCATGCATGTACTTGCCCATGTGTGCACACACACAACTTTTGATTAATCCAGAATGATCCTTATAAATGTCTCAGTGTCTCATGGATTCCTATCCTTGTGCCTTTGCTCCCACCATTTCCCCACCGGACACACCCACAATCCATCATGCGCACATGTCTACATCCCTCTCATCCTTTCTAACCTTCCCTCTTTCCTCATGCACCGTCCTGGCCTATTCGTCATAAATGGTCCACTCTGCTTTTATCTGCACCACCTGTGCGCTCCTGGTATCGGATAACTGGCAAGTTAGGCAGGCCATATGTTATTACTCCCACTTTACAGGGCCAGAAACTTCCTACAAAGCTGAACGATCTGTCTCCCTACAGTGTGCAGCAGTAGGTATTTCTGCAGAACTAGTGTGGTCTCCAGCCCAGCCGGCTCCTCAACCATTAGCCCTGCAATGTCAGAGGCAGAACAGCCAGGGTCCTGGGAAGGAGGAGAGTAAGGGGAAGGAGGACAGGCTATATTGGAGCTTTGCTCACTCACATCCAAAGAACCTGAGGAGAAGCTGAGGGCAGTTCCCCAGGCAGCCAGAAAAAAAATAGGGCAAGCTCAGCTGGAGGAAGAATCTATCCCAGTGCCCACCACAGGAGCGGGCTGCTTTGTGTACACAGCCCCATTGTCAGGAGGCAGAAGCATGAGGGGACAGTGTTGCTGGTGTCCTGGGAGGGAGGCTGAGGCCACTACCATCTTTATATATTTCTGTGTTATCACACTGACTTGGGGGAGGCCAATGCCATTTGTCAGACTATCGGGAAAACACAAGAGGCTGGACCTTCAAAACAGGGCGCCTTTGTCCACCGCTGACATTCTGGCCCAGAGCCCAGCTTGGCTTCAGGGGAAGATTTAGGTCAGAAGAAAAATGGGGGTGGGGGTGCCCAAAGCCTTAAAATCTGCTTTAGCTAAAGATTAGGAAGGTGTTTCACCTCTTCTCACGGTCACACCTATGCCCCTGGGGCAGGGGGTGGGAAGGGATGGCCTGGCTTCAGTAATTAGAGGGACTTTGAGGAGGAAATGTTGGTGGGCTTCATTAGCCCTGCAAAGGGGCCACTTGGCAAATTCTCGCCTGGCTGGAATTTCCCCCAGGATTTTGTTAGTCTGTCGCCTCTTTCCAGTCGGCTCAAGTTAGCATGTCTGTACTGACCTCTTTGAGTGGAAGGACCTGTGCAAAGAGGGATGTGGTCCAACCACAAGCTACTGGTCAGCTGGGGAGGGGGTTGGAGGAGGAGCCACCAGGAGCTGGGAATGATTTCCAAAGCAAATGCCTCTCCAGGCAAGAAGCTTGGCGTCTGACACATTTAGAGTTTGAGGGCTGAGTGCTTTACAGTGAGGTCATTTTAATGACATTTCTAGAGACAGTCCTCCCGCAGGCCCCTTAAGACCTGCTGTTAACATTTTTCCTCAAACACCCTTTCCAAATGGCTCCTTTTCACAGGGATCAGCCAAAGAACCTGCCTGGAAGGTTCCTGCACATTTATAGAGTTGGCATGTTCGGGGTTCCTGGCTCTGGTTGGCTGGATCCCCATCTTGCCCACTGGTCTCGCACACCATCTTCTGGACAAAGGCGGTACTGCAGGAGAAGGAGATGCTGCTGGGCCCAGCCTTCTAGAGCAACCAGGAGAGGGCCGTGGGGGGGGGGCGGCATTGGGGGGGGCGGGGGACTACTCTTGAAAGACAAGAAACCAATAATAGTTTTCCTTTTCTACAGCAAACATGTACTTAATGTTTTTTTAAAAAATGGTCTCCAGTGCATCTTGCCTGGCTTATCACTTAGCAAAAGCATGTAGTTGAGCTCCTACTATGTGCCAGATGCCACTCTAGGTGTTAGGGTAGATGTAAATCAGACAGTCCCATTCCCAAAAAACCCTGGAGTCTGGATCTAGAGAAGCATGTGATGGCTTAGGGCACAAAAGGGAAGTGGCCCAAGGAGAAGAGGGAAGGTGACATCTGTCTGGTGGTGGGCAGAGAGGCAAGAGCAGAGGAGGTTGAATTAAGTCCTTCACACCCACAGACTCTGCTGCATCATTAGAATCTTGGTCACCAGGAACCATGGAGAGTATCTACAGCCAGGGAAGGGGTGGCGGAAAGGCTGAACAACTCATGGGGGAACCAAAGGTCTACTAGCTCACTCCACGTGAGTGGACGGTGCTGGGGCCAAGAGGAAACAAAAGTCCAGGCTTAGAAGCAGAGTAAACCTGGTTCTGGATTTCAACTTTGAAACTTAAAAGCTGTGTAACATGGGTAAATTGCTTAACCTCTCTGAACCAAATATAGGGGAGATAATAACAATTCCTCCTAAAGGCAATGAAATGAGGTCATGTCTGTAGACCCCTGGACCAAGTCATACACACCATCATAAATGCTCGGCGGTGGCGGCACGATGACAAGGTCCTATCATAGAGCTTAGGGTTTACCTGATCCCAGGGGCATCCCCACCTATCTCAGGCACTTTCCAAACAGGGTCTCTAGGTATTACCTGGACATCTTCAAGCACTGTTGTTTACCTGAAATTCAAATGTGGCTGGTCCTCTCCTATTGTTAGCTCCCAACCCTAGCAATCCTACTTCCAATCCCATGCTGGGCCTACAACCTTGACCCAAGGTCATCAAGGGAGCTAGTGAAAGTGGCTTGGGGCTGCCATGGGAGCCCTTGAAGCTGCAGGAAGTGCATACAGAGGCCTGGAGCTTTCTGGAAGGTTTTTTTTTTTTTTATGACTCATGTGAGGAAAAAGCAGGTTCCCCATGAGCTCTGCAAGCAGCTAGTTCCACAGGAGGAACACACAGGGTACATGGGGAAAATGAGTCTAGACTCAAAGAAATTTGGGAATATTGCATTAAACAAAGGGCACCTGCTCCTTCTTTGCTAGGCTTCTCAGGCCCTCGGATATGCCAAGGTGAGTGTGAATTTCTAGTGAATTCCTAGTAAGGAATGCGGTGTACAGTAGTTTCCAAAGTTACCTGGTCAGGGAAACTCCAAGAGTATTGAGAAATGCCCTCTGGGAAATGCTGCCCTGAGGCTGAACCTGACGTCAATGCCACGTCAAGACTCCCATAAACCCCAGGCCCAGCCCAGGCACTTATTCAATCCCACCAGCAGCGAAGGCAGGCCCTTAGCCAGTAGACAGTCAACACAGCCCTGGCAGATGTTTGGGGTTTTAAGGAGGGTCCCACTTAAGTGCTTGTATTTTAAGCTGCTGGGGGTTCATCATCTTGGGCATGATGAAGGGATCTGGGAAGACTTCCTCTAACTCTCAGCCATCACCTCTTCCACTATTCTACTTCTGCACCTAAAGTTTCATCCTTTGGGTTGAGAGTTCAAATGCTAATACACCTGAGAAGAGGTGCATGGCACCTTGAGCTGTTACCCACCACCAGGACTAAGTGGAGCTACGTGATGGGCTCCCTCTCAGATCACAGCTCCCCGGAGAAGGATACTACTGAGGCTCAATCTAGACAGGTGAGCTTCAGGAAAGGGCAGGTACCCTGCCAGGACTATAGGCAACAATCACAAGCCAAGTGCTTTCAGCATTGGCCACATTCAAGCCTCACATGGAATCTTACAAAAAACCTAAACCCAGGGCTGGGATGACAGCCCCTCCCATCCAGCTACAGCCACTTAATTCTTTCCTATATATTCAGCTCATCTCTGGAAACTCTGATCCTCGTAGGGACCTCTAAGCCACCTGTGAGATTACCCAGAACTATTAGGCCCAGGTCACCTTGGTCCAAGTCACCTCCGTCCAGGCCTACTCTAACCTCCCTATTTTGGTGACTGAGTCCTACTGGCTACCCCACTTTCAAGACCTGAAAACTTATTCTTGTCTCACCTTATTTCCTGAGCCCCATACAAGACTCCCTACCAGACCCTCCCTTTGTTACCATCTAGGGCTGCTGGGTTCATTGTGTTCATCAAAGAACACGGAGAGATCCAGTGAGAAGTAGCTTCACTGCAAAAGAGATACACATTGGAGACAAGGGGTCCCAGAGCTGGGAATTCAGTGGGGGAGTTTGGGCTTATTCTTTTTATGGTCTCTGGAATCCCTCCTGTCCTTTCTCTTCCCCTGTCCACATGCTCCTCACTATTATTGATTGGTGCCCCCTGGGTCCATATATGTTTTAGTTTTACTGTTGGATCCCCTGCTTAGGAGCAGGACTACAGAAGTCCCCTGCCTGTGTCCAGGAGCACTTTTGTCAACCAGAGAGTTGACCTCATCAGAAGACTCCCCCCCCCATGCTCCTTTGTTCCAGCCATGTTCCCCACCCACTCACTCGACATCTTGCCCTGGCTGCCTAAGCCCTTCTGCATCTCCCACACCTTCTTCCTGCCTCAGTTTCCCCCTGCCATGCCCCTTAGTCCCACTCCAAACCCTAGGACCATCCCAGGTATATACAGCCACAGCTCACATGGCCTCCAGCGGTCATGCTCCACCCACCTGATGGAATGGCTGCTGCCTGCTTCCTGCTGATGTCCCTAAAGTCCAATGCCCCGTGGCCCTGTCCGTCGTCAGCCTCACAGGCCCAGCTCCCAGGGACTCCTGTTGATGACGTACTCCATTCCTCCCTGGAACACAAACCTCCCCAGATAAGGATTGCTGTCAGGTAGTCTCTGGAGCTGAAACCCCTTCCAAAGTTCTGTGGGTTCAGCTTTTCTGGGGTGGCCTAATGATTTTGCAAATGGCCAGGAGAAAGAATCCCTGGGAAAAAAAACTGGGCTGAAACCCTAACAGAGACAAGCTGTAGCCACAAGGGGGCAGTGTTGGCCAACACTTGCTTCCAGGAGTTGCGGTGGCTGTCCTACTTACTGCAGGAGGGTGGACAGGCAAAGATGAGGGCAGGACTCCATATGGGAGTACGTTTATGCTAATTTATATAAATGAAAAAAAGGTATCAGATGAAACACTCTAGGAGCCTTTTCTGAGGGAGACTTCAAACCTGTCATCAGGTTGACCCTCCGTCACCTCTACTGGCTGAGCTGGTTTGAACCCCCAGAGCCAAGAAAGTACATTCTAAAAGGTCAGGTGACAGCAGAGCCATAGCAGGTGTGTGACTGTACTCTAGCCATGTTGTGAAGACAGAAACAATGACAGGCCTGTATGACACAGGGCAAGTTAATCGTCCTGGTGGCTTAAATGCAGAAGCTCCACTCTTAAAGGGCTTCAATGGCTTGCCAGTTGGCAGATCTGGGGTCCCCCTGGTACACGCCTTCCACTGAACTCACCGGGCCCCTTCTCTGATCTCAAACAAATCATTGAGCAAGTGGCTACTGAACGCTACTGTGAGCCCTGCCTGGAAGGTCTCCAGGACCTCTTCTAGCCCTAAATGACAAAAGCCCAGGATTTTAGCCTGACACAGGCTCTTCCTTGGGACATTTCTAGGAGAATGCCAACCTAGCACAGGGTACTTCTTCAGGTTTTTCTGAGGTCACCATAAGGGAGCCATGTTTTAACAAACCCACTGTATGAGTAGCCACCGAGTTCTTATAAATTATAAACGAGGAGACAGCAGTTTTGTTAAATTATGCACAGAGTTCCTTTAAATAGCAAAGTTCCCACACCTGTCACCCTATTCCCAAGCATTCAAAAATCTAATTAAATTTACCCAACTTGGATTTCAAAGCAACTTGGTGGGATTCACCTACTACCAACTCACCCACATCAAGGCAGGGAGACGGTGGTTAGGGAACGAGGTCTCTGGTTCCTCTTGGGGAGTCTAGACCCAAAAAAGAGAAGGTAAGTCTCCACAACCCTCTCATCTGCTTGCCTGTGTGACACTCACTAGCCAAAGGGGGGGCCAGCAGCCTCGCCAGGGCCATTGATGAAGCTGCCCCTTCACTGGCAGCTCCTGGAAGCAAGACCTTATGCTCTGCCCTCAGCTGACCTCTAATCCAGTGGGAGACAGTGGACAAGCACCAGCCAGAGAGATATAACGCAGTTTCGCAGGTGGTAGTAGGAGCTGGAGGCCAAAGGGGACGCTCACATGTGGAAATAAGGAGACAGCATTTTCTAGACTGTGGAAACCACCAGTGAAATGGCAGGCAGGCCAAGTGGGTATTTAGGGAGCATTGGGAGGTACTCCCCCTTTCTCCAGTGCTGTGATATACTCCACAGAGGCAAGAGTTTCATATCATCCTTGGTACTTCCCTGTGCAGGGTCATGAACCCAGAAGGGACTTGGGAAATATTGGTTTGAGGTGAATTCTCAAAAGGCAGGGCAATGACACAGGATGTTAAAAGGGAATTGAGCCAGGCACAGTGACACACATCTGTAAACCCAGTAATTCAAGAGACTGAGGCCAGAGGATTGAAAGTTTGAGGCCAGCCTCAGCAATGTAGTGATGCCCTAAGCAACTTAGTAAGACCCTGTCTCAAAATAAAATAAATAAATAAAAAGGCCTGGGGATGTAGCTTAGTGGTTAAGCACCCCTGAGTTCAGTCCTGGTACCAAAAAAAAAAAAGCAGGGAGAGTGGGGGAATTGACTTGCTGGTCTGCACACACTGAACCCATTATCGTTTTATTGCTGCTCAACTACAAATCCACCCTTCATTGCCCTGCTTGTGATTCTGAAGCGAATCCCTATAAACATGTCTCTTGCCTGCTGGCAGGATATTGAGCTTCTTCAGTAGAGGGCGCTAGAGAGACATTACAGGACTAGGGGCTGCTCTTTTGCCTGAAATGTTGCAGTGCTTGGCCTTCGTGCAGAACATCTACTGGCCTTTTAGTACACTTTCACCTCCAGAGAGTTTGAGTAGCACTTTGGGGGCAGCTGAGTTTCCCAAATGAGGTTCTCTCGAGAAATTTCTCAGCTGAGGTTCTCTCCAGAAATTTCTTGATTAGTTCAGTATACCCTAGGTGATCTCCCAGTGAGTTCTGTTGGCACTCCAGAGGGTTTGCCAGATGACCTGCGGTACCTTGACTTCAGTGAACTTATATACCATCTAGTGGCTCAGCCACGTTCTCTTCAACGAGGTCAGACTCTCGGCCTCAGGCAGCACCTCTCTCAATTTGATTCTTTTTTGCATTTCTTAGAGTTCTGTCTGCTACTTAAATAGTCTCTCTCCTGTTCCTAATTAATAATTCTTTATAGTCTACTTTCCCTTTTGGAATTGCTGTGTGGTTTCCATTTCCTGAGTGGGCCTGAGGAATTCACGCACACACCTGCATTTACACATATTCCTGCAGCTCCCAGGAAGGGTCCTCACTGGGCAGCTCCTTGCCCAGGCTTCAGGCTCATTTCCCCTACAAATCCTTGGAGCATCTTGAATCACCTCCTTCTCCCAAATCCCCCATTATCAACAGAATTCAACCAGGAAAATAGATACCATTCTAGGTATTTCAAGCAGAAAGGTATTTAATTCAGGGACTTTAGTGCTTAAATCCTGGTTTGGGTGCTCAAAACTTGGTTTCTCCCAAACTGTATTCCTGTGGATAGGTAAGTTAGCCTTTATAACTGAGTTTCTGTTTCTATGAAAATAGAGATAATGATAGTACCTGATTTATAGGTTGCTCTTAAAATTAAATTAAATAATCCATGAAAAATTCCCAGTGGCTGGTATATGTTTAATGCCCAATCACTGTGAGCTATTATTATTGTCACTACTATAATCCTCTGAACACTACAATACACCTGTGTACAGGATCATGAAGCCACCGAGTCCATAGCTAAAGCAGCCAGGAAGGAAAGAAAAAAATTTGCATATTTCAAAAAATATTTCATCCCTGGTTGAAATACAGGTTATTCAGGAGGGAAGGGGGGACAAAGGGATGGGGTAGATGATGCACAGGTTTGATGTGACTCACAGATCCCTGCCTGTCCTCAACTTCAACAAGTTACACATCCTAGACTTCCTTCACCAGCATCTTCCAGATACCTTTGGGAATTTTAACTGAAACTATAATATCTGAATGCTTTTTAAGTCAGAAGTACAAATGGTATAGAGTTAAGAATAAGTCCCTCCAGCCCAACCCCAGAATCTCCCCACTCCATCCCCTCAGGAACCAGTTTCTCATGTCTTTCCAGATATGTTCTAGACACATGTGTTTTCCTACTTTAATACACACAGGAGCACTTTCTTTGCACCTCGCTTGTTAGTATTCTTGACATCAATATAGGACCAATTAAAACCAGCTCCCTTCTGGTAAAATTTAAATTTTGCTTTAAGTCTCTTGCAATTATAAGCAACATTGCCATAAACCTCTATGCCCATATATTTTTTCTATCTATGAGGCATAAATAAATACCTCTTTAGAGTTGGAGCACCAAAGACCATCTTTGTGGTCTGGTATTAAAACACAGGGGCAGGATCTGGGAAGCCTGGTCACTTGCTGACATCCTGTGCAGCCACACACGCAAATCCCCCATCTCTCTGTGTGACAGAGGCTCCCTGCTTTTTAGGCAGCAATAACTGGACCTGCTTTAAATTGCCCCACAAGGGCATTCTGAGGATCCAGTGAGATGATTTACATGAAAGTTTACGAGTGCTGTACTAATATACAAGTCTATCATCTGGTTATTTGCCAACCCTATAGTTGATCTATTGCTCTATGAATGTGCCCTTTAATCTCCACCCCAGCTGCCCCTGCAAAGGGAAATGAACCCTCCTGCAACTCCTGCTGGTGGATAACCTGAGGTGGTACCATGTGACCCTGGCCTCCCTGTCCTTCCGCTTCCCAGATGACACTGGGCTATCCAGTGGCTGAATGAAACGCCAGGTCATTCTGAATCCTTCCCTTGGAAAAGTTTACTAGGAATCCATGAGTGACTGGGTGAGGACAAACACAACACAAAGGCACAGAGAGAGGCGCATGCTCAGGACCACTAGAAGCCAAAGTTATAGGTAAAAACAGTCTAGGATTCTCATTTCCCCTCTCCCAGGATACATCAAACTCATGGGTTTAGGGAGCTCCCTGGGAAGTTGGAGAGATGAGTGTCATGAGCCTTGGGTTGGGAGGAAGCAGAAACCTGAAGCTATGAGGTAGGAAAATACCCAAGGACCTAGGTGAGAAGTGAGAAGACACAGCAGAAATAAACCAGCCAAGCAGAGCAATGAGAAAGCACACGTGAAGGTGCACAGCCCTAGCTGCCGATCCCCAGGACCTCCTGAATCCAGCATCAACTGTCCCTCTGAAGCCAAGTCATCCCAAGTCCCTGCTGCTAGGCTACTGTGTGACCCTGTCACCCATGTTCCCTCACATGGCTTTACAGCACGTCCCCTTCCTCTAAGGCTCTTTTCCTGCTGCCACAAGTGCAAACCAACCCAAGGCTCATGACACCCATCTCCCCAACTTCCCAGGGAGCTCCCTAAACCATGAGTTTAGGGAGAGGGAAAATGAGAATCCTAGACTGTTTTGTTTAATGAATGAGATGCTGCTTCATGGAGGTCAGCCTCCTGGAAAGGGCAGGGTAGGGAAGAGCAGAGAGTGGAAATGGAGGGGTGAATGGATAATGATCATCAACGGAGACTGCGCCATACTGATCCTTTCCTCTTACTCAAATCCCTCCCACCCTTCATGTCACCTCTTCCACCAAATCTTCCAGTCACATCATCACTCACCTCTTGACTCTTGGGTACATTGCCTGACTGTTCCCAGATATGTCCTCTGTATCCACACCTTCCTGTCCTGTATCTTTGCAGTCCCCTCAACCAAAAGAGTAGAGAACATTTCCCTATTCTTCAACTTTGGGTTTGGCCATTGGATGAGATGGAAGTGATGGTGTGTCAGTTCCAAGGTCTCTTGTGCTTCTTTCGTTGCCTTGGAAAGAATGTGCCCAGGCTAGCCCACTGTTTCCAAGAGGAGGGTAAGAGATGCCCAGAACAAAGCGCCTCAGTCAAGCCCCTGGCTGGGTCCAGTCTAGATCAGCCAACCTTTAGCTAACTGAGCAAAATCAATGTTTATTGTACGCCATTGATATGTTATGGTTATAACTGCTCCCTATGACCTCTTTTTAACATAATAACTTCTGTAAAGATCCTATCTCCAAATAAAGTCACGTTCTGAGTTACTGGGGGTTAATATTTCAACCTAGAGATTGGGAGGAGGGGGTTCAGCGCCAAACAGGGTTTAAGGAGCCAGTTGTGACTTATCTCAATAAAATCCTTTAAAACAAGAAACCAAGAGATTAGTTTTATATGGTGGGATTCTGTATTTCAAGGGGTGGAATTCCAGTTTTCAAAGCAGTCCTTAGGGGGGAGAGTTCTTAATAATAGGCACCTCAAAGGTGTCACACCCTTTACCAAAGGGGCCTTAGCAACTGGTAGAATGTGGATCATTATGAGGGGATTGTGATGGCGACTGGGCTGTGGAATCTGGTGAGGCCAAATGTGACTGTCTCAAAAGATGTCCTCTGGCCTTAGATGGCACCACTGTGGTTATTTAAATGGCAACAGAGGACAGAGAAGTGATGGAAACCCGGGGGGCAGGAGAAAGTTGCCCCAACTTCTCTAAGTTGGTGCCTAGTGACTCCACATCTGAGGGGAAGCCCAGGGCTTCATTGGTAAGAGGGTTGCCCCAGCTGGTTCCATCAGGGGACAAAGGACACTCGGAACAGGGGGTAAGAGATGAGTTCTCTGAGGTCCAGAGAGCTACCAAGACCAATCCCCATAACTGGCACCCCGCTGTCACTAGGGATCAGGTGGCCCTGCGCAAAAGTGTTAAGTCCCTTGAAGCGGGCTTTGGTCTCACCCATCTGAGTCCTCATTCGAAGCCACTCCCCACTCCGTCCCTCTTGTTGGTTCCTCTAGGTTTAGATTCTCAGAATGTTTGAGAATCTTCTATGACCCCCAGAACACCTTGTATCTGACAGTGTGGGCAGTGGGAAGTCCTCCCTGAGGGCTTGAAAATCACTAGGGCTTGCCACTTGAGGGCAGGGTTCCTGTGTGTGCATTTGCCTCCTCCTCTGCAGCCCGAGGGTGCTGATAACTCTGCCTACCTACGCGTCTAATAAGGATGCACACAGTCTGAATCTTTGCAATCCAGGACAGTTTCCCACACCCTAGTCCACTGTGGCTTGGAGCTGGCAGGGCCGTCTGGTCAAGGTGGGGGCAGCCCCCTGACTCCCCACTGGCCCCCACCATCTTCCCTTTCCCAGCCCCAGGAGGCAGAGTCCCCCAGGCCAGACTCCAACTACCTGGAGGAGATGGAAACGGACGAGGAGAGAAGTTCCCCAGAGCCCCCTAAGTCAGTGACCCCAAATGCTGGACCTGCCACCAAGGGTCAGGCGGGTGATGGACCCGAACCGGAGGAGCTTCCCCAGGCCTCGGGGATAGAGCGCAAGGAGATGGAGCTGGAGAAGGCGCGCATGGAGTTTGAGCTCACGCGCCTCAAGTACCTGCACGAGGAGAACGAGCGGCAGCGGCAGCACGAGGAGGCAATGGAGCAGCTGCAGCAGCAGGCCACACCCCGCCCGGTACGTGGGGAGAGGGGCACTGGGCCAGGGGCAGGGCTGACACCAGGGGCGAGGGCACAGAGGCTACCCCGCAGTGCCAGGACAGGAGTGAGTCCACCCTCCCTGTTGGCCGTGTGTCCCACTCTGCAGATCCAGGGTCTCCACTGAGTGGAATGACCATCCCAGAGGCCACCTCCAGCTCTGCTGCCTTGGGTCACTTCCTGAGATGGACTGAGACCACTACCCCCCATAAGATGGCTTTGCTGGGGCTTCCAGGTTAAAGCTGAGAGCCAGCTCTCTAAGGCTAGGAGGGGACCTGGAACCACATGGTCTACTCAACAGCCCTTTTGATAGCCTCAGGGGAAAGTCTTCAACACTTTGCAACACTCTCAATTCCTCTTTGCATCTCATACAGTGTGACCACTGGAAACTAGACCCAGCATCCTCCCTAAAGTCCAGCCCCACCACCTCCCTGACCGGGGCTGTGGTTGCTATAGGATGATAACTGAAATTTCACAAGAAATGGACACTTGATGTTGATCTGTACTAAACAGGGATAAGAACGCCTGATGAGATGGGATGGGAAATACTTAGCACAGTAGCTAGGTCATCATAATCACTCCATAAGGAAAGAGTTACTGCTTCACACAGTTATTTCCTGGGCTTTTGAGTCCATCCTGTGTTAAAATCTTGCCTCTACCTTGTGTAAGCTACTTAACCTTGGGCAAGTTACCGATCCTCATTGAGTCTTGGTTTGCTCATCCCTAAGGTGGCCCCTGCCTTGTAGGGTCATGAGGATTAAAGGAGAGAATGCATGTAAGGTGCTTTGCAATGAGCACAATGCATTAGGTAAGCACTCAATAAATGTTAGCTATTACCATTTTTATGTACTCATGCAATTCACTTCTTGACCCAAATGCAACAACCTACATTCATCACTTTTCAATTTTATTGGGATATAATGTATTAGCTATGCTTCCCAGCTCTGAGTCATCCTCAATTCTGAGAAGCTTGCTTTCTGTCTTTCTCCAAGTCATTGCTCTAATTGTTGAGGAGGATATGACCTAAAGTAAATACCACTAAAAGATCTCACTACAGGTTAGCAATGTTGCATTAATCAACACCCTGGAGTTACATTTTATCCAGCTCATATTTCTCCAGCTTGGCCAAAAAAACTATCCCAAGACACACTGTCAAATGGTTTCCCAGAATTAAGATATTATATTACCTATAGCATTTCTCCAATGGACTGGTCAATTTAAAAAAAAAAACACACAGAAAATAGACTTGGTTTTATATGATTTCTTCTCAATGAACACATGCTGACTTCTTAATTATCTTTTTTCCTCTCACAAAATATCTTCTTAATTATATATTAAATTATGTCACTGAGCCAAGAAAGCTTTATTAAATCAGGACTTCCATATCCATCTTTTTCTCCCTTTTTGAAAGTCTGGAAAATATGTGCCTGTCTTTAATATTCTGGCACATTTCCTGATTTTTTTTTAAATTCTGCAAGTTCCATTTTCACATAAGTTTTCACAGTATCCTAGGATAAAATTTGACACAAATTTGAGCCTGAAACTACTGAAAGTAGGTATGGTGATGTACTGTGCCTTTGGTCTGTCTCCTCCTAACTATATTCTTCCCTTTTTCATTTGAAAATCTTTCTCCTCGCTAGATGAGATGGGAACCCATGGTATATCCATCCTCTGTACTACCCATCCTCAGTCTTATGTTCAAAAGATAGGCCATTGGAAGTGTTTTGAAAAGTCTACAGGGTTTTACAAATGCATGTTTTGTTATTAAAAATCACAGTTACCACCCCACCTCCCACCCCATCAGCATTTCAGACTGAAAACACATACAGACTGCAGAGAGAGGTGGAGCCCACAAGTCCAGAGCCAGTGTCTGCAGAGCATGGCCCCTGCTAAGAGAATGTTGGATTTCTTCTTGGGTCTCCAACCTTCCTAATCACTTTAGAGGCTCACCACCAGAGCCATTCTGAACCTTTCTGAGCTTTAGTCACCTTCACATGCCCTGTAGCAGTTTCGACAGTTGGTGTGTCCAAGCCCTCAGATCATTAGTAATAGTTTCCCAAAGTGTTTTACTTATAAGCTTCAGATCTTCCCCTCTTTTCTTTTTCTGGGAGGCTGGGAAGGAAGATGGTTGAATGGGTAGATTTCATTACATCGAAAATTCTTCTTTGAGTGTATTTATTGCTAGTTCAGTCCTTGTTATCTGCTGCTTTTAAAAATATGACATGATTTTAAAAAATATATTTTAAAGAATAAATCATGTCTGATGCCTTAACTGCAGATCAGAGTCATTGTATCAGCTTTGCTTTACTTATACACTGATGCTCTCTACAGTTAAAATAGGTCTGTCAGATCCCAGTTATACAGATTCCAGAAAAGAGCAACTTAGAGGCAGAATCAAATCACTCAAGCTGCTTTGCCCAAGCCCAGTGCCTTCCCTGTGGGTGTAAGGAGGCCCTAGGGCTCATCTCTCAGCACCGGCCCCCACAAGAAACCAAACCCTGCACTAAATAACATACCAATGGATTGGACAAGGTGGTCTGTGCCAGGACCCAGGGAGTCAAAAAACAGTCATCCATACCCCAGGGGATGCCCTCTCATTCTGCCTGTCCAGAAATCCAGGTTGATATCCAGATGTCCAGAGAACACTCCCAAAACCCAGAGTTCAAATCTGAAAATCTTGGACTGAGAGAGAAATTGCTCACGTGTGCTCCAATGCACAGTGTAGGGTGTGAAGAGGAAATGAGGTGTTGGCCTGGGCCCCCCCCCCTCCCCGCCAGGAGGGATAAAGCAGACTCAAGATGGGAAAATGAATGAGCTCCCTCTATGGGCCAGTGACCTGACCAGGAATTGTCTCATTATTTTTTTCCTTCTCTTCCTCATGCTTTTGGGAAGGGAGTGCTATTACCCTTTCCTTAGGTGAGGCTGATAACGAAGTCACGTTCAGGAAGTGGCGCCAGCTCCACTGTCTTCTTTCCCCCACAGTTCTCGGGAGGCCTCCAGGACCTCCTGCTCCCCCAGAACCAGTTTGCCATGTTCCTGTACTGCTTCATCTTTATACACATAATCTATGTCACCAAGGAGATGGTCTTCTTTCTCTTCTCCAAGCACTACCTGTTCTGCATCGCGGCCATTTTGCTGTGTCTGATTAAAACTTTGTGGTCCTACTTCCAAGTGCCTTTGCTCTCTCCATCACTGGGGACCCCCATGATTGAGTGCTATTAAGATCCAAGTTATGCCCAGCCTCCCTGGCTGATCTCCCTACACAGTGCCTCTTTCCATCAGAACCTGCCCTCAGGCTCAGCTGTCAGCCATTGACACCCGAGTATGAAGCAACATGTCCAAGCCCTTGGCCCTGAGCCTGGTTCTCACTGTGGCTAACCGTGCTATACCCAGCAGGATTTCAGAAGGTTAGGAAGGTATCTGTGGGAAAGAAAGGTTCAGAAAGCTTTTCCAGAATCATAGACTCACACTATGGCCAAGCTGGCTTGGGTTCCACCACGTCTATACACATTCATGATTTTCTGACACGTAGGGAGCCTGTCGTAGGTTTGAGGATAGCTCCCCCTGCCCTCCAACAAAGATGTCTATGTCTAAAACCCCAGCATTGTGAATTTGTTACCTTGCACACCAAGAGACTTTGAGACACATTAAATTAAGGGTCTTGAAATGGGGAGATGACCCAGGATTATTCAGATGGACCCAATGTAATATCGTCCTTATAAGTGAGGCAGCAGGGTGTGAGGGGAAAGTGACCACTGAAGCAGAGGTCAGAGGAATGCAGGGGCCACAGGTCCAGGGATGTGTACAGTTTCCAGAAACTGGAAAAAAATAAGAATATGGATTCTTTCCTCGCGCCTCTAGAGTAAACCAGCCCAACCAGCCCACTTTAGACTTCTGACCTACAGAACTGAAAGATAATAAACCTATGTTGTTTTAAGCCCCCAAGTTTGTGGTAGTCTGTTATAGCAGCAATAAGACACTTATACAGGAGCCAAGACTACAGGCTGTTTTGCAAACGTGTCAGGATAACACTGGCAAGGTTCCTTTAGCACTGGGCCTGAAGCAGAGCAGCACACAGTCGGCCATGCAGACTGGGAGCCTGTCTTTAGACAATATCTGATTGTAAAGGAGAGATGCCAATCTCCAGGGAGCTCAGGATGGGCTTCTCAGAACCTGGTGGGAAGGAGCATCCTTATCATCAAGCAGAAGGGCATCCCATTGGTAAGGCAGGTGGGGCACACTCCTAGGGACATAATAAAGAAGAATTAAGCATTTGATGGGGCCCAGAGGAAGTTATCAGTGGTACTCTACTAAAAAAAAAAAAAGGAGAGGAAAATAGAAAGCAACACACACACAACCCGAGGTGCCCCCCCAACCACCAGCCCAAGTACTCAGTCTTGCAGAAATGCAGAGATGCTAACTCAGAAACCAATATATTAGCTTTACAAACCCACAGATGCAAAGCAAATAAGCAGCTGTTAGCAACAGAGATGTTTACCCCAGCTCCCACCCCCCCACACACCAAATAAACATGCAGCAGCAACCCAAAGGACCACTGTGGACATTAGAAGGCTCAGAAGGAGGCAGGACAAGAAGTTATTCAGCATGTGCACCACAAAGAAGAGGAGTTCAACTCCACTTGCCGCCTCTTCCCTCTTCTCCAAGGCACACCTGCTTTCCGACTGTCAGCTGCTAGGCCCCGCCACCCAGGCCCAGCAAGGTGGGTGGTTAAGACACAGGAGACTTTAATGTGGCGATAATGCAGCAAACCAAACAAGGCTGGGCACAGCTGAGCACTAAGGAAGTCTATATTGACCGTCTCCCCGTCTCCCACATAGGGATCTGCCTTAAGAGGGACCAAAGAATAAGTTTCTGTCTGGTTGGGCTCTGACTGACACTCAGTGTAAAAAAGAAGCCTACTTGGGGCTGCACTGCCATTATAAATTAGCATCATTAATGTCCGTTTCTCATTTTCCACCCAATTCAATGCATCCACCACCGTGGATCACTGTGTGTGACAGGTACTTAACTCAAGTGGTAAAACTGTCACTTCTCATTAAATTTTCTATGTTAGCACTTTTTGCTATGGGTCACGTCTCACAATTGATGCTGCTTTCTGGTGTGGAATTGAGCTGAAAGAAAAAGGAGGAGATTGCAATAGCAAAGGGTTCATCTAGTCACCACAGACAGAAATAGAAGTTTGTAAAACAAACAAAAATCAAAAAGTAAACAAACCCCAAGTGCTATACAGCCATTCAGTCAATCCTCCTGTTGCCAGTATCACTAAATGGAAACACTTCCATTTTCCTTAAAAATCTTTAGAGCAATATTTAGTTAACTCTCTTGAATAATTAAGTTAGCATGGCATCTCACACCCATAGCCAGAGACGTGAACGCTCTCCCTCTATCTTTGCTATTGCGTTTGAAAACTGAAGACAACAATTCAAGATCTGCCCGCTAAGAAAATAAGAACAATTCTTGGTCAACCCTGAAAATTAGTACAGGTCACCTGGTTGAAATGCAAAGCAAGAAAATGAGAGAGAGGGAGAGAGAGAGAGAAAGACATTCAACACTCAAGCACTTCTTGAGCACCACTAATGCACCAGGAACCCCGGTCAATGCTTATGATGGAGGCTATCTTTGCCAAAATCCTGGGAGACAGCAATGTATATTATCACCGTTTCATAGATAAGTATACTGCATTGCATCTAAGATAGTGTTTTGCTTGGGCACTGTTGCAACTTTGAACAAAATTACAATTCAGATAGTATGGGTTGTGGGAGACATTACATAAGCAAATAACTCTGTCCACCATTCCTACTTTCTAAGACCCAGCTCCAACTCCTGGAGCTGCAGAGCCTGATTCTTCCTGGGGTTGAACAAGTGGGTGGAGCACAGCTGCAGCTAGTCTCAGGAGAAGCACCACAGGCCACAACCACATGCCACAGCGGGGAGGTCATGGTTTTCCCTGGACACACGCCTGGAGCCACTCTGTCTTCAACCCTCCTGACCCCTGCCTGAGGTCTCATGACCTCCACCAACAGGCCAGTGGCCTTGCCTGGGGACTTGGAAAGACATGCTTCTCTGTGCCCTTACAAAGCTGCAAGAGGAAGCAAATTGAAGTCAAGCATCCCTCCCTCTCCTGATCCCAGATCCCACAGGACACAATCCAGGCCCAGTTGGGGGATTTGCTCAGCCCCCTGACACTGAGATGCTTAAGACTATAACACGTGGAATGAATTACACTCAGCTTTAGCCCAAATAATGAAGTGCCAATAGTAAAATTTCAGGGCAGGCATAGGGGGAGATAAAGATGGTGAATCTTGCTTGCCCTCCAAGTGGAATCTCAGGTTGCAACCCCAAGCCCAGGGACAGGCTAGAGTCAGGAGAGAGCTGACATCTCTAGGCAGGCAGGGAAGCAGGCTTGGTTCCAAAGACCTTCGATCCCAGTTTAGCAGTTCACTACTAGGTTTTCTTCATTTGGGTGACCTATAAATTATCTAGACTCTAACTCAGTGCAAAAGTAAAGAAATAAGGACCAAAGCCTAGTGTTTGAAAGTGCCCCAGTGGATTCTAATGTACAACCACAGTTGAAAAGCTAACTTCTTGTTCCTCAAAGTGGGGTCTGTGGATCAGCAGCTTCAGGATGTCCTGGGAAGCCACTTAGGAATGCAGTGTCCCAGGCCTTGCTCCAGACCCACTGAATCAGATGCATTTTGACAATCTCCCTGGCAGTTCACAGGCACGATCCAGGCTGGGAAGGCTGTTCCAGTGATGAGACTTCATCCCGCCAGCCCCCTGCTGTGAGGGCACTGCTCTCTGCCTCAAGGGCCTTCTGGGAGGATAAGAGGGGTCAAGACAGAAAAGGAGGAGAGGGACAGTACTGAATAAGGCACCTTAGAGGTGCTCTGAAAGTTTCTATCAACACCAGGCACCAACAAAGGACAGCAGAAGCTTGCTGTGTGACGTCAGGACGCTAAGGCCGGAAGCAGCATGCCACCCCTCTGCGCTCATTCACCTGTGCTTGCTCGGGGCTTCTGAGAAGCCAAGTGATTTCGACCGGCACCCCAGGAATCACCATGAAGTTCTGGAACCCCTCCAGGCCTGTGTCTGCCTTTTGCCCTGTTTTGATCCGGCTCTTGTGTGTGGCTTAGCGAAAATCTTGCTAATATACATTCATTCATTATTTAAAGGTCGCCACTGTTCCTTCAGGAAGGATAAGCATGATTAAAAGACGGGATTTTTCCACAGGGCGCAGCAGAAAACCTAGGACTCACATTTTTAAGCTGTTTTGGCCGGGCCTTGTTGCATAATTCAAAGGCTGTGACTTATTTAGATTTAATTAGCCAAAGGAACAGCAGTGGTAGGTTCATTAGTCAGTATTTATTAAGCACCCTCCGAGGCTTTGTGGGCTCCAAGAACAAATGGAGGACAGGCTTTGGACTTCCAGGTCCCTCAGCTAAACTAGGAGGGGATCACAGATGGTGCAGGGGTAGGCATTATTTGTTCCTCAGAGAGAACCAGAGTGGCCCAGGTTCACTGGGGAAATCCCCACAAAAGACCTGCAGTGGGGGATGTCAGCCCCTCCCAGGGTTGTATTGACCAGCCTTGTGATAATGAGGCCAAAAACCAGCGTGAAGACAGGTTACCCAGAAGAGAGGGATTGGCAGGAGATGAGCTGAGAAGAGAAGTGACTGACCATCTGAATTTCAAAAACTGGGAGAGGTGGAAAGATAGGCTCCAGAATCTGTGGGGCTCAGTACAAGAAGGCAATGCAGGGTCCCTATAAAGAATTTCAAGGCATGGTGCTGCACCCCTGTGATCCCAGCAACTCCTTAGGAAGCTGCGGCAGGAGGATTGCAGGTTCAAGGCCAGCCTCAGCAACTTTTAGCAAGACCCTATCTCAAAATAATAAAAAGGGCTGGGAATGTTGGGAATGAAGCTCAGTGATGGAGTGCACCTGGATTCAATCCCCAATATCACACACAAAAACCATAATTTCCAGAGAGTGACAGTAGAGCATTAAGCCAAACTGTACCCCTGCATGCTCAACTATACCCCTGCATGCGTATTCTTCAAGCCCTGGGGGTAGATGAAGGAAACTGGGATTGGGGACTCTTAAATCCCACTCTGAGAGAAACTGTCCTTGGCCCCTACTCCATCAACAGGAGGGAGGGAGCCAGTTCTGAGCATAATGAGAAAGATGGGGACCACTGGAGTAGGCCCAGGGGTGGAGGACACTGTCTGGTGGTCTGAGGCATGGGGCAAAACCCCTCCAAGTCAAGCAGCCCTTCCTACACTCCCCAGATCTGGAAGCAGAATCTGCCAGGCAGGAGGCACCTCTTGGTAATCGGGTCACACTCAGGGGCTCCCAGCTGTTAATCACAGGGCTAAAGAAGCCGGGAAGTCTCCGCTTGGTGACATTTCCTCTCCTTCCTGGCTTCCGCCCCTAGACCCATTCAGCTGACCATTTTTCTGTGGATTAGAAAATCCAAAAATAGGAGAAGAAAGCTACACTTTTTACCCTCTTGAGCCTCCTGTATCAAATGGCACAGTCACTTTGACTCAAAGTTTTCATGAAAGGGGCCTTTGTAAGATCCTGGGGCAGAAAGCCTTGGAAGAGAGCCATCAGGAAGCTGTACAGAAAGTGCTGAGCAAGGGGACCCTGGGTAGAGGAGGTGGGGTGGGCAGGGTTCCCTCCACCCCAGAAAGTGTCAGTGCCAGATACATCTCCTCCACAGGCAACTCTTCTCTGAACACCCTGCTCTGGCTTCGGCTCCTGGAGATGCCCAGAGCAGCAAAGTGTGGCTTCATAGTCCACCCCACTGCTGGGGACCATCGGAGTCAGCAAAAGCTTCACCATGGCCTAAATGCATCAGAGAATAAAAGAAAAAATGCGACAGGCAATGCCAGAAAGGCCCTGTGAGCTCTAATATTCTGTGCAGGCTTCTAGAAAGGGGAGAAGGGCGAGCCCTCTACCAAATACTTAGAATGTGCTGCACCCTGTCCAGTGTGCTGTGTGGCATTCATCCTTGGAAGCAGCACTGTTACCCGTCCTAGTGTATTAATCTGTTCCAGCTGTCATAACAAATACCATAGACTAGGTGGATTAAACAATGGACATTCATCTTTTCTTCTGAGGCCTCTCCCCTGGGCTTGCAGGTGGCCACCACCTCACTGAGTCCCTACATGGTTTTTCTTGTGTGCCTGCACTCCCGGTGTGTCTCTGTGTGTGCAAATCCCCCTTTTTATAAGGACACCAATCAAACTGGATTGAGGCCTCATTTTAATCACTTTTTTAAAGGCCCTGTCTCCAAATCGAGGTCAAGTTCTGCAGTAGTTGAACTAAGGATTCAACATTTGAATCCGGGGGAACACAGTTTAGCCTGTAACACCCACCAGACGGTTGGGAGTCGCCTGAGCTCACACATTCAGAGCTGCTTGGCTCACATGTGAAGAAACTTATTTATTTCAGGTGATAGACACAATCCGTCTCTCTGTAAGTGTCCTAGGGTAGCAGAAGCTTCAAAGTTGTTCTACCTGTAAGCCTACCCTTTATTCTACTTCTCCCATTTCCCCTCACTGAAGGCTGAAGAGGGAGGAACATGTCTGTTTTAGTTAGCTTTTTGCCACTGTGACCAAAACAGCTGACAACAATAAGTTAGAGGAGGGAAGGTTTCTTTGTGGGCTCTTGGTTTCAGAGGTCTCAGTCCATAGTCAGATAACTTCATTGTTCTTGGCCTGAGATGAAGCAGAACATCATGGTTGGAAGGGTGTAGAGGAGGGAAGCAGCCCAGGACATGGCAACAAAGCAGCAGAGAAAACTGTGCTCACCAGGGACAAAATATATACCTCCAAAGGCATGTTCCCAATGGGCAACCTCTTCCAGCCATACCTTACCTGCCTACTGTTACCACCCAGTTAGTACATTCAAGTGGATTCACTCATTGGTTAGGTTAAGGCTCTCATAACCCAATCATTTCACCTCTAAACTTTCTTGCATTGTGTCACACTTGAGCCCTGAGGGGACATCTCAGATGTAAATCCTAATAGTGTCCTTGAGAGGGGTTAGAAGGCACTTTTTCATTCACGGGCACATCTTTTCTACACACCTCAAAAGGGTATAAAACCTTTTTGATCGACAGGAATGCCACGCTTATATGCCTGAATAGCTTACTCTGGACCCCACATCACATTCTCTACCAGGTTCCCTAGTCAGGACAGTGAGTCTGTAACTGGTAACCTGGGGACAGGGCTCTTCCTTCTTTTCTGAAGACCAGGATGCTATGGCCCATTATTAGATAGGATCAGGTACAGTAATTAGAGCAAGAGAGAAATCTGAGTTCACTCTCACCGACTTTCCCTTCTGGCAAATTTCTTTACCCTCACATAACATACATGCTATGAGCCAGCCTGAGTTGGTTTCTAGAAAATGATATTTGATTGGAAGACTCTGAAAGCACCGTGGGTAGTAGAAAGCTCACCCTGTCAGGTTAACTTGAGAGGAACTCCAGGAGACTGCCCTAAGCAAACCTCATATACCACAGGACAATGCTAAGATCTAAACAGAACCATCAGGGCAAGGGTCACTCATTGCCAGGAGGGCTCAGGTGGGTCAGATAATTAAGGCAAGCTGGCCAGGTAGAGCTGACAGGAAATGAAGAGCCAGTTAAAGTAGGCAGCCCCCACCTTCACCATGTGGAGGTGCAGGCCCCATGCCCAAGTCAACAGTAGCCAGAAATCCAGGCTTTCATGTGATACCTGCTGGTTTTTAAATGTTAGTTCCATTCTCTTTGGCCACTCTGTGCACTTAACATAAGTCTTCAGGGCCACCGGCTCACAATCTGAACTTGAGATGTTATTTCTTTTATGATAGAGTCTCTGTTTCACTCAGAGACATGCTGGGGGATTTCTTTAAACAGAAAACACTTGCAGTACAAAAATAGAACGTGATTCACTCCCTAACAATGTTGAAGCCCAGAAGCAGCAGGAAGGGATGCTTCTTCCCATCCCAAATTGCCTCACCTTGAGATGTTCCAAGAGACAGATCTCCTAATGTATTTCAAATCAGGTTAGAGTGGCAAAAATCTAATTTTCATACAACTTCTTGAAGGGAGATGGGAATTTAGCTAAACCCTAGATCAAGATTAAGGAAGGTGCAAAGCAGAGGCCAGGGAGAAGGGAGCGTGTTAGGGTGGAAGTCAAAAGAATTAAGCTGGCTACCCAGGTTGAGTGATCTGGGAAGGGGCTGGTAAACTGCTCAGTGAAGTTGGTCAGACAAAGACTGGTGGGACTTGGGGATCTGAGGGAGCCAGAGTGGGGGAAGAGGAGGAAGGAGCATCATTAGTTGCCATGGTAACAAAGAAACAAGAAAGGGAGGGGGCGAATGAGGGAGTATCTCGGGAAAGAGCCTATTGCACTGCTCCTGTCTACCCCCTGCACCCTTGACCTTTATCAAGGATTCTGCAGCCCCTCTCATACCTCCCCCACCTGACACAGCTCATTGCTGACATGAAGTAATTACTATGAAATTAAGTCAAGGATGTTAGATCTTAAAAACAAGGAAGATGAATGGGTACCTATTTAGTGAGCCTTTGGGTCTCCAAAAGTCCTGCTGGGTTCAAAATATTTTCTTCCCTGTCCTGCCATAAAGACTATGATTTCACCATTAGGGCAATATTTATTGGACCAAGACTTTGTTCACGTTCAGTTATAAATCCTCATTAGGAGGTTCAATATCTTGGCCATCAATTTTTATCATCATATGAAGCATGGATCTCAGTTTTGGTCTGGGGATGTCCATACTACAGCTTAGGCATATCTGGCTCTGTAAGACCCCAGCTAGGCCATATCCTGGGTTGAATTCCAGTGACATTGCCGTGTGTGTCCAACTTTTGTTTCCCCTTGATTTTCTTTTTGGGAGCTCCTTCTTCCTCAATCTTAGTTCATGAGATTCCAGTGAACTAACTTCCAGTCAAGAGTTGGACCCAGGACTCAGACATGGCCAATCAAAACATTCCATCTTCTGGTAAAAAATGATTGGTTCTGGTGTGGTCACATGACCTAAGCCTGACCAATGAATCTCAAACATAGGACCTTCTGCTGGAACTCTTGAGAAAGATGAACTCATAATCTGGTAAAAATATATGTTTGGAGCTACTTGTGGCAGCCCTGTTCCACCAGGGGAAACCCTCCCTGAGAATAAAGCCAACATAGAGAACACAGAGCCAAGAAATGGAAAGGCATAGATCAGATCGGGGGAGAAAGGAGTTTTCATTGAGCCCCTAGATCCACCTGAAATAAAAGACATCCCTAAGTTTTTTCAGCTTCCATTTTTTCAAACTTTGATTGAATTGGCTTTTTATCATTTGCAATCAAAAGCTCTGAGTCATACAAGGACTTTCCCATTACATGACTTGTCACCTGGTCTCTGCAGCTGCTGATAAAGGAGATATCATACCTTCTGCTCCCAGAGAGTTATACAGAGAAAGACGTGGAGTTGACCCTGAACAAGGGAGTTCCAGGGGCACAGGGAGATGCTATAGGAACACATGTGAGAACACGTACCCTTCTATAGGGAAAGGTGGGGATGTTTTCTCTCACTTCTTGAGAGAAAACAGGCCTGCTCTAATTCTTAGGGGATGGGGAGGATGGACCATTGACAATGGGACCAAGGGAAATAGTGGCAGGGACTGGCTAAGAGATGATGCCCAGGGGGCAACTCCACAGGCCAGTGTGTGTGTGCACTGCCAACATACAGTACACTGTGCTCACAGGAGCGTCCAAAAAAGGCCTAGAAGCAATCCAAACATCCATCAATTGATGGGTAGATAAAAAAATATGTGGGATATCTACATTATAAAATATTATTCAGCAATTAAAAAAGAATAAAGTACTGATTCCTGTTACAACATGGATGAACCTTGAAAACAAGATTTAATATTATGCTAAGTCAAAGAAGCCAAGCACAAAGGGCCACATATTGTATGACTCCATTTATGAAATATCCAGGAAAATCTATAAGTAGAAAGTTACTAGTGGTTGCCTAGGACCAGGGTGACAGGGAGATTGGTTTGTGTGGGAGGTGGAGGTGGTAACAGCTAAAGGGTACGGAGTTTCCTTTGGGGAGATAAAATATTCTAAAATTGATTGTAATGCCAGTTGGCCATACAAGTTTGAATATTAAAGTCATTGAATTGTACACTTCAAAGAAGTGAAATTATATGGCATATGAATTATTTCTTTTTTATTTGTTGCTTTTAGGTATATATGACAGTAGGGTGTATCTTGACATATTATACATACATGAGGTGCATAATTTCATTCTTCTTTATAGCTGAGTAATATTCCATTGTGTATATATACCACATTTTCTTTATCCATTCATCTGTTGAAGGGCACCTAGGTTGCATAGCATGGATATCGTGAATTGAGCTGCTATAAACAGTGATGTAGCTGTGTCACTGTAGTATGCTGATTTTAAGTCCTTTGGGTATAAGCCGAGAAGTGGGATAACTGGGTCAAATGGTGGTTCCATTCCAAGTTTTCTGAGGACTCTCCATACTGCTTTTCAGAGTGGTTGCAACAATTTGCATCCCCACCAGCAACGTATGAGTGTACCTTTTTCTCCACATCCTCTCCAACATTTATTGTTACTTATATTCTTGATAATTGCCATTCTGACTGGAATGAGATGGAATCTCAGTGTAGCTTTAATTTGCATTTCTCTAATTGCTAAAGATGTTGAACATTTTTTCATATATTTGTTAACCATTTGTATTTCTGAAAACTTATCCCTGATAAACAGAGCTACAAAAATTCTTAGTAAAATCTAGGCAAATTGCATACAAAAGCATATTTAAAAAATAGTGCACCATGATCAAGTGGGGTTCATTCCAGGGATGCAAGGTTGGTTCAACATACAGAAATCAATAAATGTTATTCATCACACCAATAGACTTAAAAACAAAAACCACATGATTATCTCAATAGATGCAGAAAAAGTATTTGATAAAATTCAGCATCCATTCATGTTCAAAACACCAGAAAAACTAGAGATAGTAGGAACATACCTCATATAAGCTATATATACTAAACCCAAGGCCGAGTCATTCTAAAAGGAGAAAAATTGAAAGCATTCCCTCTAAAAGCTGGAACAAGACAGGGTTGTCCTTTTTCACCACTCCTATTCAACGTAGTCCTGGAAATCCTAGCCAGAGCAATTACACAAAAGAAAGAAATTAAAGGGATATGAATAGGAAAAAAAGAGCTCAAACTATCCCTATTTGCCTGTGACATGATTCAATATTTAGAAGACAGACCCACAAAACTCCACCAAGAAGCTTCTTTAACACATAAACAAATTCAGCAAAGTAGAAGGATATAAAATTAACACCCATAAATCAGCTGCATTTATATATATATATATATATATATATATATATATATATATATCAGTGATCAGTCAGCTGAAAGAGAAATAAGGAAAACTATCACAATCGCTTCTAAAATATATATAAAATACTTGGAAATCAATCTAACAAAAGAGGTGAAAGACCTCTACAATGAAAACTACAGAACACCAGAGAAAGAAATTGAAGAAGACCTTAGATGATGGAAAGACTCCAATGTTCTTGGATACGCAGAATTAATATTGTCAAACTGGCCATACTACCAAAAGTAGTATACAGATTTAATGCAATTCCCATTAAAAATTACAAGGATTTTCTTCATGTGGAAATAGAAAAATCAGCCGTAACATTTATTTGGAAAAATAAGAGGTCCAGAATAGTCAAAACAACCCATATTGAGAAAAGTAATGCAGGAAGCATCACAATACCAGACCTTAAATTGTACTATAGAGTTATAGTAACAAAAACTGCATGGTATTGGCACAAAAATAGAGTTGAACACCAGTGGAACAGAATAGAAGACACAGAGACATACCTACCTAAATACAGTTATCTTATACTAGCCAAAGGCACCATAAACATACACTGGACAAAAGATAGCCTCTTCAACAAATGGTGTTGGGAAAACTGGAAATCCAAATGTAGTAGATTGAACTTGAACCCCTTTACCTCACCCTGCACGAAACTCAAAGTGAATCAAGGACTTTGGCATTAGAACAGAGACCCTGTGCCTACTAGAAGAAAAAGAAGGCCCAAATCTCATCATGTCAGCTCAGGAACAATTTCCTCAATCAGACTCCTAAACCACAAGAAGTAAAATCAAGAATCAATAAATGGGATGACATCACACTAAAAATCTTCTTCACAGCAAAGGAAATAATCAAGAATGTGAAGAGAGAGCCTACAGAATGGGAGAAAATCTTTGCCACCTTCACCTCAGACAGAACATTAATTCCCAGGATAGATAAAGAACCCAAAAAACTTAACACCAAAAAAACACTAAACTTAATCAGTAAAGGGTCAAAGGAAATGAACAAGCACTTTGCAGATGAATTATTTTTTAATAAAGCTATTTAAAACCAAAACAAAAATACAAAATAAAATAAAATAAAAACAAGGCAACAAGGCTCTGAGGTTCCTGCCCAGTCTGTGTGTGGTGTGGCAAAGCGAGGGTGTCACCCTCCAAAAGCCCAGGCACATGACAGCTGCCACTCTGGGAGGCAGTGCTGGCCTTAGAACTGGACAAGAGAGACTTTACTCTGGGCTGGCACTTTAAGAGGCTTTAAGAAGCCCTTGCTCCGGCTTCCCCTGCCTTGCCCTTCTCAATGGGATAAGGAAACTAAGGGACTCAGTGTATGTGCACACTTTCTTCTTCCTAGACCTTACTCTGAGCCTACAGAACTCTGGAATTTCTTACCCCCAAATACTTAGAACCTGTTTCTAGGACCTGACAGCCTGTTCCCCACCTCATCCTCCCCAGGGAAGAGTGAATTACCAGTGAGTAGACATTGGTAGGGAGGCTGGGGAACTTGGATATGTAGGCTGGATGCCTGGAATCACCTACCTTGGAGGAGCATGCAGGATTGAGGGTAAGAGGAGAGGAGGGCAGGCCCCTAGCTTTGAGTGTAGGCAGCCGGCAGGTAGGAAGGGGGCCTGGAGCTTGCTCTCCTTACAACCACCAAGTTCCAGCAAGGAATATGTGAAGTCTGAGAATTCTAAATTCAAACTTGACCTTCCGGGCCATTAGGAAGACTAATTTGTCAAGACAGGAGACTAGAACACTGGAGGTTTTTAGTTCACTTTATAGTTGCAACATACTCGAACAAAGGGTTTGTGGACCTCCCTTTGTCCTCTTGTTCTGGGACCCCACCAAGGATAGGTGCTGTGATTAAGAGAGAAACTTATCCAAGCTTTTCTTTCTAGTGAATCACGGTGTGAGGTTTTCCCAGGCCACATTTACAGATTTGAGAACGATTTATAGATTTCTTGCTCGGGGCTAATGAGAAGGCTGACACGTGGCTGCCAGTAACCTTGAAGAGCAGTGGTTCCTCTCATCCAGGTCTTCTCTCTTCTCAGCTGAGCCCAAGGAGTTGGACACGTAGTGAGGCACTGACTGAGGCAGGGGTGGTTCCGTGAGTCGTACCAAGGAATTCTGGGTCTGCTGGGCTCTCCTGACTTTTATTTTTTAAAGATCGGATGTCATAGAGTCAAGTTGGCAGGAAATTCCCAAAGAAGCTCCTGAGAACTGTCTTGAGAGGGGCATGCCAGAGAATGTCTGTCCATCCTTTTTCTACATCTTTCCTGAGTGTCCATAAACACTGGGGCATGTGGTGCTTAAAGGGCCCTCAGGTTTAGAGACCTGCAAGACACACGATCTGGCCTCGAAGAAGTCACCATCTGGTTGAAGAATTAACACTGACCCATTAAAACACAAATGTATACACACACACACACACACACACACACACACATACACACAAATGTAATTTAAGGTAGATAAGAAAGTGTTTTGAAGACTAGAATTTTAGCCCAGAATCAACCTCGGCATGAGTGACATTTGGAACCAGATAATTCTTTGTGGTGGCTGTATTGGTGTGTTGGTGGACAGCCCTGTGCTTCATTTTTTTGGGTTTTTTAGGTTTTGTTTGTTTTGTTTTGCCATGTGCTTTGGACATTGGCAGCCTCTTCCTAATAGATGCCAACAGCAGACTCCATGCCCCAGATGGGACAACTAAAAATATCTCCAGACACTGCCCAATGCCCCCAGAAGTTCACTGTCCCCCTCAGTTGGGAAACACTGCTCTAGAGACCCCATCATTTCCAGGGTAATCAATGCCTATAGACTCAAAGTACCACAGGAAGGCACAGAAGGTAGAGGTGATTGTGAGCTGGGGGAGCCTGAACTGGATCTCAAAGGGTGGGGCAGCATCAGTTAATCTAGCCAGAGCGACAGCGCTCCAGAGGTAGAACGGCATGCTCAAAAGCAGAGCAGCAAGGACAACACTCAAATGGTTCAAGTTGTGCAACACCAAAAGGTGTCGAGCTGAGGGGACAAGTGGGGGCTGAAATACAACCCCACCCCACCCCACCCCACCCCTGGCTAGGCCTTGCCTCTCAGCACTGGCTGCGTCGTCTGTCAGGAAGAAGGGGAGCCTTTTTCTTAGTACAAAGGTGTCTTGTGCTCCCCATCCTCTGGGCTCATGGTACTGCATCTGCCTAAAAGGGGCCTTTTTCTAATGGCACAACGGTGCCTCAGAGGCCAGCAAAGTTCACCCCCACCCCAATGAGCATACTCGGGATAGCAAGGAGAGGCAAACCAGCAAAGGAAGAAGGCTTGCACTCATGTAAGGGTCTAGAAGACTCTAGATTTCCTGGCTCCAGTTGACTCCTCTCTGCTGCTCTCTGACTAGTCTGGAGTAAACGGCACCCTGCCCTCCAGAGCCCCACATGGGAGAATGAGAACTGCTTTCCAAGCTCAAATTGGTCGAAAGGAGAAGACAGGCTCTGAGAGAAGTCTGGGTCAGACAGCAGCCGGGTATCAGCTCACTATTGCTTTTGCCCTCTCTGAGGAAAGACCCTGCTGGGATAAGGCCACACCTAGGGGGCGTGGTTACTTAAGCACCTTCCCTCCTACAAACAGACCTTCAGAACCTGCAGCCCTTCGCCTTCCCCTCCTTTGTTAACAGTGTAGCAATGGACCAGTCCAACTGAGGGTACAGGTGCGGGGGGGGGGGGGGGGGGATACTGGAAGATTTTTCCAAAGGATGCAGGTTTTGCCCTGGCTCATTTTGAGAATCACATGACAAGTTCTTAACTTTCGCAAGAGCTTTTTTGTATAGATGGTCTATTGAGCCCAAGCATGTGAACCTGCCTCCCTTTCATGGTCCCCCTCCCTTCCTCTATTTCCTTAAAAGAAAGGTAGACTTACCCATCCCAAATCTTAGCCTGGTGCAGAGACTTGGGGACAAAATGCTTCGTGCAATGAAGGGACAATCTAAATCCTAGTGTCAGGAGAGTAATCTCATGACTGGGTAAATCAAATGGCTTCCAGTTCTCTGCTATCATTCAAAATGAAGGACAATCCATTCTAGTTGTCATATATTGGGGTTTTAATTATCTACTCATATTGGTATGTAATTCAAAGGGAATTTACACAGTTGAGTGACGTTGCTATCACAAAAGTCCTTGTATTCCTTTGTAATTATGTGAAAAAGATTTCTGAGCTTGCCCCTGGTATCAATTAAAACAGAGAGAAAGAAAGAGAAATAACGCTGAATCTTGTCTCCTTCTAGCAATAAATAATATTCTATTCATTCATGGACACATGAACTAACTGGGGTGGAGGAACACTTCATCTCTTTAAGAGATGCACATTATTGCCAGGTGCAATGGCATATACCTGCAATCCCAGCTACTCTGAAAGCTGAGGCAAAAGGATCCCAAGTTTAAGGTCAACCTCAGCAACTTAGCAAGATCCTTTTTCAAAATAAAATATAAAAAGGGATAAGGATGGAGCTCAGTGGTAGAGCACCCCTGGGTTCCATCCTCAGTACCACAATTTAAAAAAAGGAGAGAGATGAATTTTATTTCTATGCTTCCTTATTACTTATTAAAAATCAGGAGCTGGGGATATAGCTCAGTTGGTAGAGTGCTTGCCTTGCATGCACAAGGCTCTGGGTACGATACCCAGCACAAAAAAAAATCATAATAGTATTTGTTTTGGTTAAATGTATACTAGTTATTATGCTATAAATCCAGACAAAATAATCTTTAACACTGGAGTCTATGGTCACAGGAAATTTTAGAAATAAGTTCATTTTATGTAGTTTTGTTGCAAAGAAGTATGATAGGATGGTATATAAAAGACTGTCAGCCATAAGATTATAATTGTGCTGAAATTCTGTAAGAGAAGTAGAATGGAAATATACGTTCAAAGAGAAAAAAAAGAAATGAAAAATGTCCGACTTCTCATGTATTTTTAAAAGAGATGATGATGAAGTATCCAATCACTATAGCATTACATTTAGAAACATTTTCAGAGTACTATAACAGTTTTGTTTTAAAACGTCAATATTTGTAAAGCAACGGAGACTTTATGTAGCTATTTAAACTTATGAAAAATGTTTAAATGTTCTTGCCTAAAAATGTGCCAGGGCGAGTACATAGATTTTTAAAATTCTTTTAGGAGTTTGCGAGAAAAATATTTGAGAGGACTGGGTCATGGAGCCTGGCACTTGCCTGCATGAGGGTCCAGAATGAATGGAAAACCAAGGACTTTGGTCAACCCTGGGCCTTGAAGGTCAGGGTGGCACTCTCAAAGGGGCAGAGCCACACTCTTCCACCAAGGACAGTGGGGAAGGAGGCAAGGGGCTTCCCCTTTATCCTACTAATGCTTTGCTCTGGTCTTTTGGATTTTTTGTTTTATTTTAAGCTTTTCTCTAAAATTCCATTTTCGCACTCCAGATGCTCTGTCAGGTCCTGAGGAGTTCTGCGTTTTCCCGTTCTCCTTCATTCTTCCCTTTCTTCCAGGAAGATGCCTCCAGCAAACAGGACACTCAGCCCACCCGGCTGCCCCAGTCCCCTGTCTTTGGACCAGTCTTCACTCTGCGGCTGGATTATAAGCTTTCTGTCCCCCCGGTCTCTGTTTCCTTGGCAGTAAGATGTGGATGGGCAGAAAGCAGTGAGATGAAATGGGTAAAGCACCTGGCACCGAGCTTGGCCTGCAGCCAGTTGCATTTAGCAAATAGTTGCTAATGGTAGGTTAAATCTCATTTCCCAGCGAATAGAGAAGCCGGGGCTGCGCAGCGTCTTCCTCCTTCTTCTGCTCCGGGAGAACCTAGAAGAGTTCCCAAGCCCCAGGTCTCTCTCCTTTAAATAACTCGCCAAGCTGGGGTGACAGAATGCCCTCCTGCCCCTCCTCCTGCAGCTGCGGAGTCCCCCGGCGCCGGCCCGGGAGCTATGAGGTCATGCTCAGGCCACGTGACCGCGGCTGCCTCTGTCAGCCGCGATACAATTACTAAAACAGTCTGGGCTCTCCTGACATTCAGACCTGCTCCCTACTCCTCCTCCACCTGCCTCTCCCCTACACCGGCCCCTTTCGCACCAAGGGACCGTCTCAAAACTCTAGCAATCTCAAATGTATGGCTCTCAATGCTACAACGTAAGAAAGGAGGAGGAAAAAGTGGTGAAGTCCGAGGTTGCAATTCTTATGGCTGCAGTTTGAAAACCATGCTTAAGTCCCTGTTCTTTAAAATCTTTTCGGCCAAAGCATTTTGGCATAGGTATTAACAGTCTTTGAAAACTCATCATACTATCTTTAACCCATTAATTACAATTCTAGGATGCTCTCCTATGGAAAAAAATCTTTGCCCAAGCGGGGCAAAGATTTAGGTACATACAATTCACTGCCTTGTTAGTGAAATAAACAAAATTATAAAAGAGCAACATAATACTAGGAAGGCGTTAAAAATAATGATTTCCAATTTTTTTTTCTTGACGTGGAACAGGCATTAAAAATGGCTATGGCTAGTATTTGTGGAAAAATTACTATATGCCAGTTTTTCTCCTAAATGCTTTCTGTGGATTGATTCTTACAGCCTTCAGAGACAGATACTATTATTATCTTTCTTCTAAAGACTGTGACCTAGAGAAGGAAATTAACTAAAGCTAACCAGCTTAATCAAGTGTGAAAAATTGAGGCTCAGAGTTTATTCAAAGGGCTAAATGGCAGAGGCTGGATTTGAACTAGGTCTTAACTGTCCTGCCACAATAGTTTACTAGGAAGAAATCACCATATGTCAGGGGCAGTGGCCCATGCCTGTAATCCTAGTGGGTTGGGAGACTGAAGCAGGAGGATTGTGAGTTCAAAACCAGCCTCAGCAACTTATCAAGGCCCTAAGCAACTTAGTGAGACCCTATATCAAAATAAAATAGAAAAAAGGTCTGAGGATATGGGCTCAGTAGTTAAGCATCCCTGGGTTCAATCCCCGGTACCAAAAAAATCACCATATAATATTGCACATACCATCAGGCCAGTGATGTGTGTGTATATATGTATATACATATGCACATGAAGAGAAAAAGAATGAAGAGACAGACTCCATATGTTCACTGTGTTATCAGTGGCACAATTACTAGGGATTTAAATTTTCTACAATGTATATGTATTAATTGAATAATTAGACAAAATGTCATACACAGATTGATTCCGCTAAAAAGCCATGGGCTAATTACAGCTTAATTCATTGTAATGAAAACCTAAAAATAGCTTGAAAGTCAATTACTATTAGACTAGTTAAATTATAAAAATAACTCATTGCAATAGTTTGCAGATATTGGAAATGAAAGTCACAAAGATTCAGTGATGCCATTCTGTGAAAAATCAAGGCACAAAATAGTAGGTACAATATGCATAATTATTTGAGGTTATCATTGTGAAACCTCTAAGGAAAGAGAAAAATTATAACTGGAACAAATGGTGAAATTTAAAACTTTAAAAATTTTGTTTACAAGTTAAAATTTTGAAAAAGCTAAAAGTAGTTAAAATTTTGAAAAAGCTAAAAGTTTTGAAACTTTTTGAACTTCTGTGAGTTTTCTATTTCTTGCATGATACTGTAATAAAAACAATTTTACTAAGTTCAGGTTTAGTATCAAAAGTAGCATAGAACACATGGACTCTTGCTTTTTTAAGAGAACTTTCTGTTTTATCATTTCATTGCCAAAATGCCCCAAGGAAAATAAACATTTATCTTGCATTTACCAATAGGTAAGTTAAGGCATAGAGAAGGTGATTGAATTACTTGGAGTCAACCAGCAGATGAATGGCAACCCTCAGCCATCTCCTGCCCCAGTTCTCTGGCCTAGACACACACTGATTTCTTTATATAAAGGGCTACTTGGTGCTGCTGGAAGAACACAAACTGCTATTATATCAAGACCCCAAACTCTGAGACATAAATGTGGATCTCTCCAGGGCGTGATCCTGGAGGCAGGAAGCATGCCCTATTCATACTGTCTTCATGTGGGAACACCTAAAGCCTGAAGCGTTCTGCCACCTTTCCCAATGCCATCCCCCCCACCCCCCACCCCACCCCGCAATCATACAAACACACAGCCACCTTTGTCCCCAAAAGCAGGCTTTCTGAGAACAAGCCCTGCCCTGCCCTAGGATAGAGGGAGAGGCCATTAAATGCAGTTCATCCTCCCCCACGCTCTTCAGGGTACATCCCTTGGTGCCCACAGCTCTAGTAGGAGGAGCAGAGACCCCATCAGTGACTATTTGTCAAGGGCCAGGAACAAACAAGGCAGGTGCCAGTAACACAAGTGTGGAATGAGAGACCAGCAGTGGTCAATGGTCAGTGACAGCTGGCCAGCAATGGGGGGCAGAGTCTGGGGGAATTGAACCTGAGGACACTGCAGATGTGCTATGGCACAAAAGGCTAAGAGGGAGCACTAGGCCAAGGTTTATCAATCCTGCTGGCAAGGCAGGGTCCCCAGTAAGGAAAAGAGGATGTGGGAGTGTGGGGATGATGGGATTGACAGACCTAAGGATTCTGCCAATGGTGCATTTAAGTGTTTGCTTCCACCGCAGCGGTGGAGCACCTGAACTTTACCAGTTCCTGCTACTGAAAAAAACTGTTGCCTGTGAAGAGACCTGTGTATTGGTCTGAGCTGGCTGCTCCCTGCACACTAGCTTCCCATTTCTGTGGAGCTGGTGAGATGGCTTTTGAGCTAGGAAGGTGAGGGGCAAAATGCTGAATTGGGCACACAGTAAAATGTGGTTATATCCCTTCCACACTTACAAACTCTGAATGGCTTCCCCTCATACTTAAAACAAAACCAAAGGCCTTCAATACCACTCACAGGACCCTGTGAGATCTGACCCTGCCCTTCCCTTCTGTCCTCCACTCACTCAGGGAAGCCCTGAAGGTCACCTTTATGCTTCTCAAAACTGCACAGCTTTTCTTGCCTTGATGCCTTCATAATTCAAGGTGGTTCAGATGGTGTCGCTATCATCTGAATGTTTGAGTCCCCCTAAGTTCTTATGTTGAAACCTAATCACCATGTGATTATGTTAGTCAGCTTTTCATCCCTGTAATAAATACATGAGGACAACAACTTAGAGGTGGAAAGATTCCTTTTGGTTCATGATTTCAAAGGTTTCAGTTCATGGTCAGCAAGTTCAAGTCAGAAATATCATGGTGGAAAGGCATGGCAGAGGAAAGCTGTTCATCACACAGCAACCATGAAGCAGAAAGAGAAAACAGAAAGGGACAAGGACAATATATAATGCCCAAGGGTGTGTCCCCAAGGGCCCATTCCTTCAACTAGGCTCTACCTCCCATAGCCTCCGCCACCTCCCAGTAGTCCTTCCAGCCATCAGTAGATTAATCCACTCATGAGTTCAGAACTCTCAGGATCCAATCAATTCCCCAAAGCTTCACCTCTGAATGTTGCTGTACTAGGGACCAAGCCTTCATCCCATGAGACTCTGGAGGACATTCCAAAAAATGTAAGATTGTACAGTATTAAGAAGTGGGGACTCTGGAGTTGATTAGGTCCAGAGGGCCCTTGCCTCATGAAGGGAATTATTGTCCTTTTAAAAGATAGCCAGGGAAGTGCTGGGGAATGATATTGGCCAAATTATATCATTGCATTGTGTGCACATATGAATCTGTAATAACAAATCCCACCATCTTGTGAACTATAATGTGAACTAAAAATTGTGGAAGGATAAACAAACAAACAAATGCTAGGGGGAGATGGTTGGCCTCTTCTATCATATGGGAACCCATAGAAGGTGCCATCTATGTAGAATGGCCCCTCACCATTCATACCCAGCTACCCTCCTTCTCATCCTCTAGAGGCAGGGGACATTTAGAAAGGAGCCCCACCTGAGCTGGGGTCACAGAAGTCCTCTCCACCCATAAATTTTTACTTAGAGCTTAGACCTAAAATCATCCACTGCCTACCTGTTTAGTGATCCCTGGTGAACCCTGACCCCTCCCACTTGTGCCCACCCCCATCCATATCAGAATTCTCTTTTGTGAAGTCTGGGACCTTAATTATCCTGTTCCCTGCAAAGGATGCAGGGCCAGCAGAATGCCTGGCACTTGATAACAACTCAATAAATATTTGCAGAATGAATGGATGGATCAGAGGTCTGCTGATCTGAATCTGAGAACTCAGAGCTCAAAATCCAAAGGGGCAAAGACAAGAACCTTCATACCCCCTATTGTTCTCCTTCCACCAGCGAAGCCTCTACCCATCTCGTTTCCATTCTTTCCTCCCCTGCCCTCCCCCTCTCTGCCTGCTCCTCCTTCCTTTCCTTCCTTCCCTCCTTTTCCTTTCTAAGGTTCACCCACACCTGGCCCTGAGCCAGCCTGCTGTATGTGGGGCTCAACTTCCCACCCACTCATCTCCTGACGTGCTCCCAGCACTCTTTATACAGGGACCTGGTCTTTCCCTGGCTCCTCAAGTTTGCATATCTGTGCAGTCACCCGCAGGCACTCCATCTCTGTGGGTCCTCACTGTGACTGAGCCCTGAGGTCAGCATGAGGTCTGGGAAGGACAGAAGCAGCCTTCTCCGAGGACCCTCTGTGACCGTGTATTTTCGTCATATCTATCCTGTTGGCCAAAGTTCTCGAGCTTCTATATGGCATGCTTTTCATTAAATGAGTGATGATAACTGAGGTCTTTTCAGGCTTTTTGTTTGTAGTCCCATGAGTCTTATTAGCTAAGTCCTTGCTTCCTTTGGGCTTTGGATTCAAACCACCATTCTGCTCTCAAGTTTCCCTAAAGCTCTGAACCTTCTGTAATCTTCAAGACATGAAATCTGCTCAGGTCTGGTAGTGGCCAGGGTGAGTCCAGCATCACCTTTTGCAGACTCATCTCCCTGTGATGAAGTCTGTGCTCAATTCCATCCCTCCAAAGAAGTAGCTGAGGCAGGCGATGGGTCAAGGGTTTGCCAAGGCTGAATCTCAAGAATTTGGGGTTCCCTTTTGCTGTGTCTGCAGAGAGAAGTAATTTGCCTCTCAATAAAAAGAGCGCTGTCCTGTAGGACAAGTCCATTGGGTGAGCCATGAGCTTGCTAATGAAGCATGACAGCTTGAGAGCAAGGATTCTCAGACTTCAAACAGAGTGTGGGAGGTGGCCATAGGAGGAGACACAGAGGTCCTCTCCCTGTCCTCCAATAGCAGGTGTGACTTCAGGGATCATGAATTGGAAGGGATACAGGGATGTCCTGGGAAAGTTAAGGAGTAGGGCAGGAGGCAGTGTTCCCAAAGAGTGCAACAAGGGGCCATGGTTACTCCGTGGCTGAGAGTAGATCAACTGACCCGCTTCTGAAGTTGCAGTGACCCCGGGGTCAGAGAGAAAGTCCTGCATTTTTGTGCTGCTGGTCTGCTCTCCCTGCCTTCTCTGAGGGCCTGACACATGGTCAAAGCTTCAGTCCCATCTCTGATGGCCAGGAAGTTCCAGATCAGAATTCCATCTATCCTCCCCTCCACCAAGGGACCCTGGCTGAGGGACTTGACCCACAGGTTGGCAGGTGCCTGAGAAGGGCAAGACCAAACCGCTGCTGTGAGTTCCGGTTCTGGCTCCCCCAGCTCCCCAGCAGTGCAGCTGGGAGTGTGTCTTCAACACCACGTTACCACAAGCAGAGCCTGTGCCTCAGCAGCAACAGCTTCCCTTGCACCTCCGGAGGAAGTGTTAATGAGGAGAGCGGATGGGAAGGGCTGTGCCTGGCTGCGGTTGTCACAGTTCCCTCCTTTTGGCTCAGGGGACTAAGGCGCTTACACAGGAACGCGCCTTCTTAAGGGTAGAACATTAACACAAAGAACGCACTCGCACTCGGGTTTGCACCATTTGACTGAATTGCCCAGAGCAAGCATTTCTGTAGTGAAGACCCTGACAGGATGCAGCTGTCCCAGCTCTGCAGCATGGTGACCGCAGCCTAGGCCAGATGGCAAGTCTAGGACAGAAGGCCACACAGACACACGCCCGCTGCTGTGGCTAAGGCCCCTGTGGAGGACACAGTCCAGGCCCATCCCCCCAGAGCGTCCTGCCTGTGCACCCTGCTCCAGAGCAAAGCCCTCCCCTCTTGCTTCCCAGGGAGGGAAGAGGTGCAGTAAGCCCCAGGCACAGCCAGGGGGTCATCAATCCAGGACTGAAGTGACAGCCAGCATATTCTTCCTTGGATTTAGGGGCTGCTCCCATCCACAGTCTTTCCCAGGAGAGTAAAGAATTTTCTTCTAGAAACAAAGATCAGTCCCCAGATCTGCGCAGATGCCTCTCCTCCCCAACCCCCTGCCGACCCCCATATCATATTCTTGCCACTTTCTATGGACCAGAGGACAAGCAAGACCCTGGAGTCCTCCATCTGGAAACCAGGGCCAGGCTCCGGAAGAAGACCAGCAACCAACATTGCTCATCTAGAGCTCCCATGTGTGTACCCAATGTCACGCACCAAAGTGACAAAGCTGCAGGGACACCAAGATCAAAGATCAGTCCCTGCCCAGGAAGCAAGGTCAGGAAAGATCGGGTGGGTGGAAAGTAGCTAACAGTAAGCAGAGGCAGCACGTGAAAAGTCCTCAGGACGTGAAAAGTCCTCAGGACGGGCACAGTCCTTGTGCCCAGGGCCTTGGGGACATCAAGGCTTGATTCACCACCAGGTTGCTGAGGGGTCGTGGTGAAGGAGGAGACTGGAAGCCACAGGTGGGAAGCTGAGGAGGAAACAGAAAGAGAATGTGTGGCTGCTCTGGAAAGAACATCTGGGAAAACAGAGATGTTTGGCTGGGTCTTAGGGGAACGTTTGTCCCATGGGCTTCTACTTGCCACAAAACTTCCGTAAAAACCTACGTGACTAACCATTTTGGTAGGGGATGAATCAATAGCTGGAGCAGATCACAGATAAGGGTGGCTCAGAGGGCCAGACGGGTGCTGGCCAAAACGTTCCTGGGTTAGAGCAGGAAGTAGGGGAACGGTTCCCAGAAGGCAAGGCAGCTGGAGGCTTGGTCAGCTGGGAAGGGGACACTTTGCTGGCTTGGCTAGGAGAGAAGGGGATGGTTCCAAGACTTACAAGAAAAAATTGTAAGTGATAAGACCTTAAGTCCTGAACAAGCGAAGAGATATATGGGGGAGGGAGAGGGTACATAGGACACGGGGTCTGAGCCTACTCTTTCCTAAGAGGCCTAAGTATCCTGGAGTTTCATCTGCCTCAGAAAAAAGCTGGAGGGGGCTGGGGATGTGGCTCAAGCGGTAGTGCGCTCGCCTGGCATGCACGCGACCCGGGTTCGATCCTCAGCACCACATACCAACAAAGATGTTGTGTCCGCCGAGAACTAAAAAATAAATATTAAAAATTCTCTCTCTCTCTCTCACTCTCTCCTCTCTCACTCTCTCTTTTAAAAAAGAAAAAAAAAAAAAAAGCTGGAGGGATTATTCTTCATCTCTCGCTGAGGCTGATAAACAGCCCCCCGCCCCCAGGTCTCTGACTTCTAGTCTCTCCCCTCCCTGATAGGTCCTCCTTCTATAGTGAACTAAACATTCTTTTTTTTTCCAAAGTCTAGTTCTCATTGTTTCACTCTTAAAGTCCTGTAGAGACCCCTCATTTTTCTACCCAACAGAATTACAGCTAAAGGCCTAAGACAGAGACACTAAGTCATCAGGCCCTGCCCATCCCTACAGCCTCTTCAATCCTCACCCTCCATAGCATTGACCTGCCCGTGGGTCCTCTAATACATCCTGCTTTTCACACCTCAGAGCCTTTGCACCCAGGATCTCCCACCCTTGCCTGCAGCTCTTTCCCCCAGCACAATGGCCAGCACCCCAGCAGTATCCTGCAATCCTCCCTTCCTGTCCCTGTATTCCCATGGTGTCTTGAATCAACACTAGGCCGGCACTCGGTACATTGTCCCATTACCACAATGGGTAATAATGAGTGTAATACATTCCACTATTGTCATGTATGTAAAAAATAAATTTAAAAAATCTAAAAAAAAAATTATGTGTTTCTACATCTATGATCCATTAAAATACAGGATGGCAGTCCAGCACCATAATGGCGCTTAGCTCATCAATGACACTTAGCAAGTGGACATTGAATGATCGAGTTTGAAACTCTAAAGGGCCCACACATAAGTCACTCTTTGGGGAGCCCATTCAGCTGATAAAGGCCCCACCCCCACCCCAGGAACTGCAGCAGACACCAACTGGACCCTAAGTGGACACTGACCTAAGCTCAGCCAAATGAGTTCCCTTTCAGGAAAGTGGAATTGGCTCCAAGAGAAGCAAGTTTGTTTCTGGAACTGTCACATGTAAACCTCGGAACTGTGGAGCATCCCTATTTCACCAGTGACACGGGACAGTAGAGAATGTCACTCTTGGAAGAAAGAAAATGAAGTGGCCTTACAGAGGATTTCAGGGGTTGTCTGAGTCCCAGTTCCAGCCCTCTGCTGGAGCCATGAGAGAGTCCTGTCAGGCCCCTGGTTTACCAATAAGTTGTTTCCTACTTCATGATGAGTTCCATGGGGTTTCTGATCCTTACACTGTCCTAATCACACAGGCTACAACCTTTGCCCTAAGAGAGATGGTTGGGATTTCTTCAAAAACCTTAATCTATGAAGCATGTTCAGACACAGAATAGACCTAGGCAAAACCAGCCATATAATTTGCAGGAGCCACTTCGCAATAAAAAAACGTGAGATCCTTTGTTCAAAAAGCAGGAAAACGTGCCAGTTAAGGCACTTCGACACAAAGCGCTTTCCTTTTTCCTGCACTCTCTCCACTCTTCATGGTGTTTATTTCCTAGCTATTGTCTTCCTAAGTAAAGAAAACTTAAAACTGTAAATTGTTAGGATGAATTTAACCATTTTATGCTGTGTAATGCCCATATGCAAAAGCAGCAAAATTGCATGATATGTGTTTCTTGACTTCTTCCAGAAGAGATGAGCTGAAGGCCTCTAGGCATTGAACTCTCTCAGGGAGCACATTACCAGGCATGGGGATACTTTGGTAGGTCATGCACAGACTCTCATAAACTCCTGAGCGTCCTGTCTTGTCACTTGAGCTGGAATCCTCTTCCCACCAGTCACCAGACCTATGCAGTGACTGGGCCTAGGATAGGGATGGCCACAATTAAGACTGGTCTGGAGACTCCAGAGAGAATGCACACCCCACTCTGACCCCCTCTGTATGCCCACTAGGCCCCTCACCAGGGATAGAAGGTGGCAATGTTCACTGGACAAAGAAGAGAAAGGCTGGGCCTCAGGGCTCTAAGGGGGCTAGAAGTGGGTGACTTGGGGAGGTAAGTAGGCTTCAGTTAGGTAGGCTTCATTAGCATGCATGAGCTGAAGCTCCAAACCCTTGGTGCATATTCCAGTGTCCACTGGGGCTTCACTTTCAAAACACAATTCCAAAGATAAAATTAAGGATTTCAAGGCAGTGACTATAGAGCTACACTGCAAGTGCTGGGCCCTTGTGACAGTACTGATCTTATGCCTATGAAGTTGGCCTTGTGTGCATGAGAAAGACCTCAAAACTTTTCACATAACACAAGTTCAGAGACTGAAGCTGAAACAAAAGAATGGAAACACATCACACATGCGTATTGAAAAAACAGAGCACAGAGCCTACAGGTCAAGGATGCAATTCACGTCTCATCCAAAGCTAAGCTAACAAGCAGATATCTTCAGTCGCTGCATCCCAGACTGCAGAATGGTCCAGAAGCTGTTGTATGTGTGAATGAACTGGAATTTAATTTATGAGCATCAACTTGAGCTTTATTCCAAAGTTAAAAACACATAAGGCCTTTAGCTATTCAAAGCGAAAGCTTTCTTTTATGAAAGAAGATAGGACCATATTGGAGCTTTCAAAGAATAGGAAACATTACTAGTTTCCTTTGCCCAAATAACTTACTTTTAATGACTTGGCAGTTTAACCCAAGCTTCACTTTCCAGAGCTTTATATAAAGAACTTTCTGTTGGGATTAGCTCCAAACAATGTCATTCGGATTTCTGGCATCTTTTGCTGGGCTGAGAGATCCAGGCGACTTTCCAGGGTATTGGAAACCATTGTTTTCCGATTGCTGCTATAGATCTCCACCCCTCCAGCGGCATTCACACCCAGGTAATCTTCTTGATCCATGTGGATATCCACATTTCTTTGGGTTACATTCTGGTACTCAGGGATGGCCTTTTGCACTGCAGTCTCCACCAGGAGGAAGTCCTGTGGCCTGCAGCGCACAATCACCACGGGCTCCAGCAATCGGAGCAGAGCCTGGAGCACTAGTTTATCCAGCAAATCCTGGTATACTTTTGGGTCCGCCACGATTCTACCAAGTTTCAGCTTTGCATCCCTGAGCAATTCTGAGATGAGGTTATCTCGGGCTCTCAGGACTTTCAGCCTTGCCTGGTTCCTCATGGTGGACAACTGAATTTTCTTCTGCTGCTCTATCTGCTTCTCCTTCTTCTCATAATACTCCATAATCTTCAGTCGCTGGGTTTGCACAAGACGTCCTTTCTCAATGTTGAACTCCTCCTCAGCCTTGGCATCTATTTCCTCTGCCTTCTCATTGGCTTCCTGCTCGATGAAAGCCATCATGTGCTTGATCTGCTTCTGCACGTCGACATCGCTCAGTGACATGGTGGCTCCCAGAAAGGCAGATAGAGGAAGAGTTGGTGGGCTCTCTGGTGTCTTGGATTTAGGGAAGAGATTCAGAAGTGTCTCTGAAGTTCCACTTCCTCAGCTGTGGAATTACACAGAGAATGAAAGAGAAAGTCAGAACCTACTAGGCCAGAAATAGTGCCTTGGAAAGAGCTGGGAGGTGGGAGAGGCTGAAAATCGTCTTTTTAGTGGGAATGGATTCCAAACCTGTATATACATCTGAATCGCCAGGGAGGGTTCTGGAAAGCTGTATTTCTTAAAGGTTTCCCAGGAGAGGAGTCAATAAGTATGTTCAATAAGCCCAGAATAATGATGAATGAACAATATGAGAATATAAAAAAAAGAGAAAATCTAAAAAAAAAAAAAAAAAAAAAAAGAGCCAAACAAATATTGGGACTGTAGAATCCAATAATTGAATTAAAAAATTGTGGAAGGAATACAATAGCAGATTGGATCAGGCAGAAGAAAGAACCGGTAAATTCAAAGTCAATCCACTTGAAATGATCCAGTTAAAGGAGCAAAGAAAAAAAAATTTGAAAAGAGTGAAAAAAGCCTTAGGGACTCATGAGAAACCATTGAGTGAACCAATATTTGCATTATGGGAGTCCCGGAAGGACAAGGGAGTAAGGAAAGAACAGGAAGCTTTTGAGGAAATAATGTCCCCAGACTCCCCCAAACTGGGAAAAGAATGGATATCTAGACTCAAGACATGCAACAGACTTCATCTAAGATAAAACCAAAGAGGTCCACACAAAGACGTAATTAAATTGTCAAAAGTCAAAGAGAAAGACTTTTGAAAGCTGCATGAGAAAACAAGTCCTGTCACATAGTAGGGAAGATTGTCAGACTACCAATGGATTTCTCTGCAAAATACCTTGCAGGCTAGGAAGGAGTGGGATGATATATCCAAAGTGCTGAAAGAAAAAAAAACTTTCAGATAAAAAATACTACATTCAACAAAACCATCTTTCAAAAAGGAAAGAGGGTCTGTTGGTCCCAGCTATTTAGGAGGCTGAGGCAGTAAGATTGCTTGAATCCAGGAGTTCAAGAGCAGCCTGAGCATCATAGCAAGACCCTATGTTTAAAAAAGAAAAAGAAAAAGAAAAAAAGATACAAAGACTTCCCTAGATAAAACTGAGTAAGTTCATCACCACTGAACCCTACCTGCATTGCAAGAAATGCTTAAGGGAATCCTGCAATTTGAAGTAAAAGACACATCATGAAAACATAGGAAAGTATAAACTTCACTGATAACATTAAATATTTTGGCAAATATAGAATACTATAATAATGAAAAACTATAAATCACTTTTAATTCTTGTTTAGAAGGTAAACAACAAAAAGTATTTAAAAACTATAAAAAATATAAAGAGATCTAATTTGTGACATCAATAACAAAGTGAGTGTGGGGTAAAAAGTACAGTTTTGTATATTATTGAAATTAAGTTGTTATCAACTTAAATTTGATTATTATAAGATGCTTTAATACACTTGATTTTAGTCAAAAGACTGAGAAGTGACACATAAAATATTTTAGTAAGCCCTTGGCTACCATGAAAAAAATACCTACAGAAGAAACACAAAAGGACATCAAATGGCCAAAATGAGAAAGAATAACAGATCTTAAATCTGATTCTTCCTGACTTCAAAACATATTCTAAAGCTAAAGTAATCAAAAGTTCTGGAAATAAAGTCAGAATAATAGACTAATGGAAGAGAATGGAGAACACAGAATTAAACCCACACATTTACAACCAAATGATCTTCCACAATTGCACCGAGACTACACAATGGGGTAAAGGTAACCTTTTCAAAAAATGGTGTTGGAAAAACTGGATATCCACATGCAAAAGAATGAAATTGGACTTTTATGTTACACATACACACACACAAAAAATCAACTCAAATGGATTAAAGACGTAATTAAACATAAAACTTGAAACTATAAGACACCTAGAAAAAAACATAGAGAAAATCTTTAAAACATTGGCCTTGGCTATTAATTCTTAGATATAACACCAAAAACAAACCAAAGCAAAAAAAAAATGGAAAAAAAAGACAAATGGAATCATATCAAATTAAAAAGCTACAAAGTAAACATCAATAGAATGAAAAGGGAATCTCTGGAATGGAAAAAAGTGCAAAGCGTGTATCTGACAAGGGGTTAATACCCAAAATGTATAAGAAACCTCTCCAACTCAATAACAAATAATAATTACTTTTAAATGGGCAAAGGATCTGAGTGGACATTTCTCCAAAGAATATGTCCAAATAAGCCAGGCGTGGTGGCACAGGCCTGTAATCCCAATGGCTCAGGAGGCTGAGACAGGAAGATCAACAGTTCAGAGCCAGCCTCAGTAAAAAGCGAGTGTTAAGCAACTCAGTGAGACCCTGTCTCTAAATAAAGCACAAAATAGGGCTGGAGATGAGACTCAGTGATCGAGTTCCCCTGAGTTCAATCCTTGGTACCAAAAAAAAAAAAAAAAAAAAGAATACATACAAATGCCTAACATGTATACGAAAAGATGTTTAATAATAATTATGAGGAAAATGAAGATCAAAACCACAATGAAAAAATAAAATAAAAACACAATGAGCTATTATCACCTCATATCTGTTAGATGGCCATTGTGAAAGAAAGGATGGAAAGAAGAGAGGGAGTCAGGAGGGGAGGAAAAAAAGAGGGGAAAAGAGGGAGGGAAGGAGGAAGGAAAAGAAAAATTCCGAATGTTGGTTGACAAGGATGTGTAGAATGGGATCCCCTGTGTACTATTCCTGAGAAGGTATGATGGTGGAGCACTATGAAAATCAGTTTGGAGGTTCCTCAAAAAATAAAAAATAGTGGGCTAAGGATATAGCTTAGTGGTAGAGTGCCTGCCTAGCATGCATGAGTTCCCCTGAGTTCAATCCTTGGTACCAAAAAAAAAAAAAAAAAAAAAAAAAAGAATACATACAAATGCCTAACATGTATACTGGTTCAATCCCCAGTACCATAAAATAAATAAGTAGCTATAAAAATGTGTTTAAATTAAAAATAGAATTACCATGTGATCCAGCAATCCCACCTCTGGGTTTATATCCAAAAGAATTGAAAACAGAATATCAAAAAGACAGTTGCACACCCATGTTTATTGGGTGAGTGGGAAACAGCCTACATGTCCCTTGAAGGATTAATGGATATAGAAAATGAGCTATAGTCATAAAATAGAATAGAGTTCAGTCTTTAAAAGGAAGGAAATATTGAACGTGGATGAACCTTAAGGATATTCTGCTAAGTGAAATAAGCCAGTTGCAGTGGGACAAATACTGCATTTTCTACTTACATGAGCTATTTGAATAATCAAAGTCATAGAAGCAGAAAAACAATGATGGTAGCCAGGGGCTGGACAGGAGGAGGAGTCGGAGAGTTGCTGTTCAATATGTGTAGTTTCAGTCAGGCGAGGTGAGGACGTTCTAGAGATCTGCTGTATGACAATGTACATCTAACTAACAACACTGTACTTACACACTTACACACGTGTCGAGAGGGTAGATCTCACATTGTGTTTTTAACACACACACACACACACACACACACACATACACACACTAGCCCTGTTACAGAAAGATATACCACTCACTGAGCTTCACGGAAAATCAAACCCACTGCTCATGATGAAGATCAGGCCCTTGGGTTCAATCTTACACCGTCATTAGAAGCCAAAGAGTACATTTTTTTCAATTCCATCTATTCCCATTATCTTGGGATGTACTTATGTAAAAATCATATTTTTGTAAAAGGAGAAAAATATTATTCTCTGCTCTTAAGACAAAGTCGATTAAATGACTCAAAAAAAAAAAAAATACAGCTCCCTGAGTAACCCTGCTGATCACCAGCTGTGAGAGCCACAATCAATGAAAGCAGAGAAAGTGCAAGAAGCAGGAAGGCCCAGGTTATGTGTGGAGAGGGAAAAAAGCATCCCCAGACAAACCCTTACCATTCCCCAGCCAAGGACTGCCTTGCCCTGGCGCCGGGAGTCTGGGCACAGAATGTGGAACTTGGAATTCACCCTGGAACTTGGCATTGTCACTTCCTTCGTGGTACAGACGACCCTCACAATCTGACCGGCAGTCTGAATCCACAGAGCCAGGCAGTCACTGGGGACTGATGGCCAAATCTGCCAAGAGGAGGCCAGGAGGGATTTCCTTGGCAACCAGGCCGTGACCGGGGCTTTTTCTCGCACACTCCGAATCTCAATTAAGTTGGCCCACAGTGGGCTCCGCTCGGGGGTAGGCTCACCTTAACAGATGTGTGTGTGGACCCAGGCAGCCAGTTTATTAATTTACGAATGAAAAATACAGCTGTCAGGCTGGCAGTGCTGTGGCCTCCTTTCTCAGAATGCGCGTCGCCTGGGAAGCTGAGTCTGAGGGTTGTTTAATGAGAAAACAGCACAAGCAAAATTCACCAGATGGTCTTTAAGAGATTCACACCCACCACTGGGGTGCCATGCTTCAGTCCACGAGAGAGGCACCTCTTCGTGCCCAGACAGGGCTTAAATGGGCATGGCCCACATCCGTGGTGAGGGCCCTGGGGTTGGATTGAAGAACGTCAAGTTCTGCACTGACCGTTTGTAAAACTTTGGCAAAGTAGCCCTGCCCTCAAAGATTCTGTTTCCTCATGTACGATGAGAATAATTGTAGCAGCTACATTGTTGGGTTATTGTGAGGATTAAATGAAAGAAGTGAATGTTTATCAAAATACTAGGCATATAGTTAATCTACATGCTTGGTAGTTATCAACATCACTACTGTCAACGTTACTCTGCTCTGTGTGTAACCAAAAACCGAGAACTTTCCACTTGCTAAGTGGAAACATATCCTAGTCTTGCCTCTGAATCTTAGTAGCCCTGCCTGGATTTTAGGGATGCCCCAATTCTTCATGGCACCTTCACCCCCAGTCTCAGACACCAGCAGCACCCATGATGATGGTGGTTGAATTTCTCCAATTTCCAGGATTTTTGACTAGGGACAAGGTAGAGTCATCTCGTGGCCTGTCGTATATCCCTGTCCCTGATTCTGCAGTCCCCAGTTCTTTTGCCCTCCCTGCACCTCCCCTCTTCTAAACAGCTTTTTAGTGCCAGGACTTGAAGGCAGCCACAGGGAGGGGCAGGGTTAAAAGTCAGGCTTGAGCAAATGCCTGCAGGAATGCAGGTGCCCGTGTAATGTGTCTGGCAGATGTAACTTCCAGGCAGTCTGGGATGGGGATTATGAGGCCACATGGGCCTGTGACTTGAGCAAAACAACAAATGAAACCAAGAAACACATGTCTGCTCTTCCATGTGGACTCAGACCGCTCTACTCCAGTGAGGCAGGTTCCCTGGAAGTGGCATCCCCACTGACCACTTCTGGGGCTGAGAGCAGCAGGTAGGTCCCTCCAAGCCAGATTTACCTCCCACTGTCTATTCAGAAACAGGATTTATTTATTTGACTATTTATATTTTCTTTCTTCTTTGCGTGTGTGTGACGCCCGCCAAGGATTTAACCCAGGGGTGCTTAACCACTGAGCCACATCCCCAGGCTTTTTTATATTTTATTTTGAGACAGAGTCTTGCTAAGTTACTCAGGGCCTCACCAACTTGCTGAGGCTGGCTTTGAACTTGTGGTTCTCCTGCTTCAGCCACCAGAGCTGCTAGGATTATAGGTGTGCGTCCCTGCTCTGCTTCCTTCCACTTGCTAAATCCTACCCTCACATTCAGGCCAGTTTAAGCCTCAACACTTCCTGGGCCTTTGAATACCTATTAAAATAATGACAGCATGGTCGGTTTTCAGAGCTGGATCCAGTGCCCTTTGTTGTTCCACTCTCCTTTGACTTCTTATTGTGAAATGTTCCAACTAATTTTGCTTCCTCCACAAAACACCTGGAAAACAGGATCTCCTTCTCCAGCAGGAGCTGGGGCACACAGATGCTCAGTAACCATGGTTGATTGGATTAAAAGTGTGGGGTTAAGGAGAGAAATCTTTCCCCCAACCCTCTCTCTCTCTGCCTTGTTTTGGGGGGAGGGGTTTGGTTCTGCTCAGATTGTTATAATTTTATGTGTCAGCTTTAAATAGCACTGTGTCCTCAGCCCATCATTTAGCTCTCTAGGGCCTCAACATCCTTCTTAAAATGGAAATGGAAAAATTTCAAGTTGGGAATAAAGTAAGAGAATGCTGATAGTATGTTGGGCATGTTGTTATTGGTAAATAAGTTGTATTGATTCATTTTTAGATAGCTGTTCTCAACTGGGGGACATTTGGCAGATATCTGGGAATATTTTTGGTTTGCACAACTGGGGTTCCAGGGTGGGTCTGTGCTACTGGTGTCCACTGGGTATGAGCCAGGAATGCCACCCAACATTATGCAATGCACAGGACAGATCCTCAGAACTATGGCTAAAAATTATTTGGTCAAAAATTTCAATTGTGCTGAGATTGAGAAATAGTGATTTACAAACAGAACACAACCACCAGTGAGTCACCGCAGTTCCCATTTTACAGATGAATCAGAAGGCAAGCCAGAGTTAGCAACGGTGCCAAGCCCATCTGGGGCTTTCACAAGATCTTGGAGCTAAATGAGTGGTGAATATAAAATCCAGCTGGGTTTGGAGCTAATGAGTGGTGAATATAAAACCTGATCTTTCGGAAGCCAACCACCATCCACCCACTTCCTAAACATCACAGGCATTGCTGGGGACCACCTTACCACCCTCCTCTTCTTGCCCTTGTATTTGGGACCCACTCTCCTTTGACTTCTTATTGTGAAATGTAGTGCACATTCAGAAAAGTTCACGGAATGTAAATGTATGACTTAATGAATTATTAAAAAGCAAATATCCCTGTATCCACCACCTAGGTCAAGGACGAGAATATTGCCAGCAATCCCTTCCTATAACCTTGGAGGAGGTGTTTCAAAACTGGAAACTTTTGTGGTTATAGAGGAACTGGGAACTTTGAAACCTCTTTTTTTGGAGGGTCCTAGCCTAAGTGAGGCTGTGTGCATCCTGGGGAGGTATGAGATCCCCAGCCCCACGGGAGGCAGCCAGAGGAAGGAGGAGTACTTGGTGGGCACAGGGTGTCTGCCAGCCCCAAACCCCTGCCCAGACCCTGAAGCAACTGTGCTTCATTCCAGCTGGGTTTGTAAGCAATTCTGAGGTCAGATTTGTCAGATGTGGGATCCCTCCCCCCCCCAACTTCAGACAAAAGGGAAGCAGAACCAAACTTGGGCCTCCAGACACTCAGAAACAGCATGAGGAAGGCAAGGGGCTTTCCAAAGATGGGAGCATGGGGCCGTTTGTAGGGCTCAGGAAGTGGGTGAAGAAATTTAGGAAATCCTTTTGGCAATTTCAAATATTAAATATGTGGGAGGGGAGTACTCCATTTTCTGTCTTTCAATAAATATTTGGTAAGTAGTGGGGTGGGTTCTGTGCAAGCACCAGAAATGGCAGAGAACAAAGCCCATGCCAGCCCTGCCTCCCAATCCCATGGTGTGAGGGGAGAGAGGAGTCCCTGAGCAGGTAATCCCACCTCAGGTGTGTGTTGGGAATCAGCAATTTCAGGAGAGCTAAGTGAATGAAAGGCTCTAACCCTGAAACCCCCCCTCCCAAGCTTATCATAGGCTCATTTGTAATATTTTATCCTTCAGACAGTTAAATCTTGCAGTGGATGGTTTGGGACATTCTGTTGGTGACAATAAGACTCCAATGGGGAAGCAAGGAGATGATGAAGAATAAAAGAGGATATACAGCAATTTAGGAAAGCTCAACAAGAAATGGAATTTCAGAGAGAACTCTTCCTCCTGCTCTCTAGGGAGAAAGCTGGGGAGAAAGCAAGAGTGAGAAAGTTCATTTGGTTGGGAAGCAAAAGGAGACACCTAGAGAGGAAATCACAAATGCCTGAGAAGCTTTCCCTCTGCTTTTGTACTGATATTAAGGGCTATGTGACAATGTAAGTCCAAGAACTCCACCCCAGAGGCAAAAGAGGCTTCGGTCCAGGCTGGAGGTTCAGGCAGTCAAAGACACATTTCTCCCCAAATAATTTACATTGACAATTTACAACTTCACTTCTCCAAAGACATCTGCAGCTTCAAAACCTTGGGGTTCTCCCTATGGGCAATTTGCTTCAAGTTTGCATAAAACTTTCCAGGGAAAGAAAAGCCCACTTCTATCTCTGTCTCAAGAGGCAAACACTACCCAGGCCCAGGCTTCTGCCACCCTAGAAATGTAGAGTTGGGATCCTAAGATCTGATATTTTAGAGAAGCTAGGAATCTCATTTTAAAAGTAAAACCCATCTATCCTATTTGTTTGTTTGATTGTGTTAAAATATACATATCATAGATTGTGCCATTTTAACCATATTCAAGTATACAGTTCTGTAGCCTCAAGTACATTTACATTTCTGTGCAATCACCCAGACCGTTCATCTCCAGAACTTTTTCATCTTTTCAAAGTGAAACCTTGTGCCTCTGACATTCATGTATTGAAACCTAACAATCTATGCAATTGTATTTAGAAGGGGTCTTCGGAAGGTGATCAGGTGATGAGAATGGAATCCTCGTGAGTGGGAGTAGCACCCTTAGAAAATAAGCCCCAGGGAGCCTGTTTACATTTTCTGTCAGGTGAGGATGCACAGATGGTGTCACCTATGAGGAATGGGTCCTCACTAGACATCGAATCTGCCAGCACCTTGATCATGAACTTCCCCACCTCCCAAACTGTGAGCAATAATTTTCTACTGTTTGTAAATTATCTAGTCTAGGCACAGAACCACCATATGACCCAGCTATGCCACTCCTCAGTATTTATCCTGAAGAATTAATGTCATCATACTACGATGTTTATATACATGTTTATAGCAGCACAATTCACAATAGCCAAACTACGGAACCAGCCTAGCGTCCATCAATAGACGAATGGATAAAGAAAATATGGCATATGTACACAATGGATTTTATTCAGCCATAAGGAAAAATGGAATTATATTATCTGCAGGAAAATGGATGGAACTAGAAATTATATTAAGCAAAATAGGTCAAATTTAGAAGGTCAGGGGTTATATGTTTTCTTTCATATGTAGACGCTAGAAAGGAAAAAGAAATAGAAAGATGGCAGTGGATCTCATGGAAATTAAAGGGAGATCAGTAGAACAGGAACGGGACCAGAGCATGGGAGGAGAGGGGTGGGGTGGGAAAGTGCCAGGGAGTGATATTCAAATTATATTATTATGTTGTGTGCATGGATGAATATGTAACAACACATCCCACCATTATATACAACTATAATGCACCAATTTAAAAATGTGAAAAAAAATTAATGATCTAATGTATTTTGCTATAGTAGCCTGAATGGGCTAGAACAACATGTCAGTTCCATGTTCAAGTTTTTGAGGAACCTCCATACCATTTCCCACAGAGGCTTCGGGATTTTAATCACACCAATAATTCATCAGTGTTCCAATATCTTCACATTCTTGCTAAAACTTGTTATCTTCTGGATTCTTGTTTGTTTTTGCAGTGCTGGGAATTGAACCCAGGTGGGCTTGCTAGGCAAGTGCTCCACCAGGTGCTTACACACCTTGCCCTGGTGTTTGCTTTTGCTAACATCCATCCTCATGAGTATGAAGTGGCATCTCATTATGGCTTTAATTTACATTTTCCTAACAACTGTGATATTAAGCATCTTTTCATATATTTATCAGCCATGTATTTCTTCTTTGGAAAAATGTCTGTTTGGGTTCTTTGCCCATCTTTTAATTCTTTTAATCATTTTTATTTGTTTTTTTCTCTTCTGTTGAGTTGTAGGAGTTCTTTATTCCTCTGTGGTTCTGAACACTCACCTTCAACTTCAAAGTGCTATACTTACCCAGCAAACAGCCTACAGCAGGGTTTCCCACCCAGGATCCTTTAATGGACTGTGAAGTCGTTTTGTAGGTCACCACTGTGTAAATAGACATGAAGCCGAATGGGATGAGAAAATCCAGAATTCACCGCCAGGTAGAAAGATGAAGCAACATTTTGTCACACTTTTGTCATATGTATCTGTATACATATACATACGTCATGTATTCTGGTTCACAATGAAAAAGAAATGGATTCATTCCTGTGATTTGTAGTACAAAATGTTTGAAAAACATTACCCTAAAAGTTATCAGAATCTGCCCTCCTGGAAAACGGTTAAGTAACCATCTATTGTTACTTAAGCATAACTCACCTTGAAGTTCTCATGTATCTCCTTGATCCACTTATCAAAGTACTCGCCCTAAGAAACAGGCCTCTGCTGAGGTGGGGGTGGGGTGAGTGGGAGTGGCCTGCGATTCCGCTACATGGGGTACAAGCAGTTCATAAGAATGGCCATAGCAAGGGTGCCCTGTGCTGGGTAGATGTGGGGCATCGCAGGATGATAACTCCTCTGAGGTAGGACTCACCTCTGCCCCTTTGTGAGAACAGGAACAAAGCTTCCCCTGAGATAGGAAGTGTCCTTTGCCTGGGATGCTGCCTGGGAAGTAGATTGTGTCGCAGGAAGAGCACTGGACTTAGATTAGAGGTTTGAATAGACTGGACAACTTGGATCAAGGTCCACCATCTGCCCAAATCCTTTTTCCAATGAAGACACCAACCTGCATCTGTTGAAACCAAGATATTAATGAGGAGTTAATATCCACAATGAAACTGTCACGACCAAAGGACAAAGGAGTGACCAAGCTTGGGAAAGTGGCTGGTGAATGTCAGATGTTGTTATTCACCAATTACCACTTCCCTGACCTTAGCTCCCAGAGCCCAGGCAGCCTCCAGGGACTGAGAGTGGGGATGAGGTCTGCAGGGAGCCATGGGACTTAGCCCTTGCCCTGCAAGCTTTGGGCAGGGACAGCCTCAGGGAGCGTGCAATGCTCCACCTGCTCAGGGACATATAGGAGCAATGTCTGCCCTAGGTTCTCAGCCACAGGTGATGCATGCAGATACCAAGTTCTGCTTTAATACCATCTTAACTCTCAGCATGTTAGGTTCTGGCAGACCTCACCTCTGCAAGGAGACAGCTCTGCTCCTGGACCAAGGAAGGTTCTGGTTTCCAAGGCAAAGAATATAAGTATCCATCCAGTGCGGTCCCTCACCAACCATGTCTAGGGACTTTCTTGGGGACTTCTTTGGAAAGAGTACTGTTTTCTAATCTCCTTTGCATTCATCTCCACGCCTCCCACAGAGTCCAGTACATAGCAGAGGCCTGATCATCACTCCTTTTGGGGCCCATGGATGAATGGATGAATGGTGAGGACATAGGACACCCCCTTCCCCATAAACTGCTAACCACCTAACAACTTTTTCATAAGGAAAGAGGGATGTGAAGATGAGGTGGTACAGTGGCCTGTCCCAGGGGGACACCTCTTCCTGTCCTGCCCACATTGCTGGATCACAGAACTTCATAAGAACTTTTAAATGTAAGTTATTTAAATGAGTTTTCTTGGGGGTCTTCCAGGTAAGTCTATTCTACTCAGAAAAGTGACTTGAAGGTACATAACTGTTCCAATGATTCTAAACTCTACCTTACTCAAGATGACATGCAATTATTAACAACTCAGTTATTAACAATTGTTGGCCAACCAGAGTGGTCCTGCCTCAGTTGGAACAGGGTCCTGAAGGCCCCCTGGTCAGCCAGGCATTAGCCCTTTAGATGTTGAATCAGGAGGTCAGAGGGAGCCAGGCAAAGTCCTCACGGCAAGGAGTGTTTACCTTGCAAGGCAAAATTATTTCAGTATTTTTACAGCCTGTTTGGTCACATTGTTGTAAAGGGGTTAAAGGTTGGCCTTGGCCCTGTGGCATCTGCAAAAACACTCACCTCTACCTGAAAGTCTCAGGAACACTCTTTGCATAGCTCCTCTGTCTCCCACATCTCCAGAGTGCAGATGCTCAGCTTCAGACCACCTACGCCCAGAACCCTCTCCCTTGCTGAGTCCAGGATTCCCAGGGCCCCTGGAGCATGTGAGGCCAGAGCGGCTCTAGGAGAGGAGGATGAGCTGAACAGAAGCTGAGGGAGGGCCTGGCCTGTGCACAGTGTGGAGATGGGTAGGGTAGTCAGTCATGCCCCTTGATTCTGCCACTATCTCAGGGTAAGTCAATCACCCACCCACCCACTGCTCCAGAACCCAGAACTACCAGCCTCCTCCCTCCCCGCCCTCAGAAATCAAACAGCTTTTTTTTTTTAATATTTATTTAGTTGTAGATGAACACACCATATCTTTATTTATTTTTAATGTGGTGCTGAGGATTGAACCCAGTGTCTCACACATGCGAGGCAGGCACTTTACCACTGAGCTACAGCCCCAGCCCCCTAACAGCTTGTTTTTCCAAGTCCTCAAACACAAAACTTCACACACACTCTCTCTCTCCTCCCCTGGACAGTAGGGCCAGTTGCCCTTGACCCTTCCCTAGTGTTGTCATATAGGATATAACTTTCCACATGGCCAGCCCTATTTCTATTCATTCCAGCTGTTCTTTATTTCTTTTTTTCCTCCTTTCCTGACTTTTTGTTGTTGTTGTTGGTGGTGGTGGTGATGGTACAATTTTTTAAATTGAGGTGAATTTCACATAACATAATATTTCATAATAACATAAACTTAACCATTTTAAGATACATAATTCATTGCATTCAGTACATTGAACACATCTCTCTAGATTCAAAATTATTTTTATCACCCTAAAAGGAAATTCTGTACTCATCAAGTGATTGCTCTCCATTTTCCCTTCCCACCCAGCCCATAGCAACATCAATATGTACACTGCCTCTGTGAATTTACCTGTTTTGGATATTTCATGTACATGGAAACATACGATGTGTGGTATTTTGTGTCTGGCTACTTTTACCTAGCATAATGTTTTTGAGGTTCATCACACTGTAACATCTAGAAAGACTTTGTTACTTTTATGGTTGAATAACATTCCATTGTATGTAGGTGCCACGATTTTTTTTTTAATCCATTTATTCATTGGGCTCTCTCCACTTTTTTGACTCTTAATAGCACTTCTATGAACAGGGTAGACACATAAATATTTAAGTACCTGTTTTCTATTTTGGGGACTATATACCCAAGCAATATTACTGAGTTATAAATTAATTCTATGATTAACTTTTTCAGGAACCATTAAACTATTTTCCAGAAAAGCCATTTTACATTTCATCAGCAATATACTAGGTTACAATTTAATATCTTTACCAGATGTTAATTTTTTCCCCTTCTCTCCCACCCTTAATTATAGCTATCCTAGTGGGAATAAAGAAGACCTCCTTGTGGCTTTTGTTTGATTCATCTAAAGACAATGATAAAATCATTTCATGTGCTTATTGTTTATTTGTAGATTTAGCTTGGAGAAATGTATATTTCTTTACCCCCCCCCCCTTTTTTTTTTGTCTTGGTATCAGGGATTGAACCCAGGGGTGCTTTACCACCAAGTTATATCCCCATCCCTTTTAATTTTTTATTCCAAGACAGAGTCTCACTAAATTGCTGAGGCTGGCTTCCACTTTGTGATCTCCTGCCTCAGCCTTCTGAGCCGCTGGGATTACAGGCATGCTAATGTCGGCTGAGTCCTTTGCCCACTTAAAAAAATTAGATTATTTCCCTTTTTGTTGTTGAGTAATAATAGTTCTTTACGCTAGATGCCAGACCTTATCAGACATAGTATTTATATTTTCTCCATTCTTTACATTGCCTTTTCACTTGATACTGTCCTTTGATGCAGACAAGTTTTTTTTAATTTTGATGAAGTTGTTTATCCTTCTCTTATTGCTTATGCATTTAATGTAATATCTAAGAAACTCTTACCAAATCCAATATTATGAAATATACCCCTGTGTTTTCCCCTAAGAGTTTATGCTTTCCGCTCTTTTATGTGGTTGCTGATCAATTCTGAGTTATTTTTTGCATATTTTGTGAGGTAAGGATCTAAATTCATTCTGTGTGGGTGTGTGTATCTAGTTTTGTGGAACCATTCATTGAAGACACTGTGCTTTCCTCATTGAATGGTCTTGGCATCCTCCTGCATTTTTTGTCTATTAATTCATTTATTTTGTATTCCATTTTATCATCATTAATGGCTTAAAAGCTATACCTCTTTTATTATTTTTATACTAGTTGTTCTAATTTTACAGTGTGCACCTTTGATATTTTCTAGTCTAGTTTTGCTGTGGTTTCAGTGTATGTGTCCCTCCAAAATACATGTTGGAATTTACCCGATGGTTTGAACAGATGAGTCCTTTGGGAGGTGATTTAAGAAAGTGAAGAACTCATGGATGGAATTAATATTCTTATAAAAGCACTTGCTGGTTTATCCTTTTTCTTTTTCTCTTTTTGCCTTTCCATCACCTGAGGATCTAGTGTTTGTTTCTTCACCTGTGGAGGATGAAGCAACAAGGCACCATTGCAATCTTGAAAGCAGAGAATGAGCACTTACCAGACACCAAGTCCACTGGTACCTTGATCTTGGACTTCCTAGCCTCTTAGAACTCTGAGAAATACATTTCTATTATTTACAAATTATCCGGCCTAAGGCATTTCGTTATAACATCAGGAATGGACAAAGACAACTTCAAATACTATCTTATCACTTAATGTATAATGTAAAGACTTTATAAGAGCATATTTCTACTCCTGTTTTTCTATCCTTGTGTTATTGATGTTGTAGATTTTATTTCTATATGTTAAAGCTATGTAATATATTGCTATTATGTTTGCATTAGATTATATTTTAAAGAAATATTTTTAAAATGTCTCATATTTACTCTCTCTAGAGCTTAAATTGCTGTGTATAGATTCAAGTTTCTATCTGGTATCATTTCTTTCTGTTTTGTAAACGTCCTTTAATATTTTTTATTGTGCAGATCTTCTGGTTAAAAAAAAAATTTAGCTCTTTGTTGTCTGAGAAAAAAATTTTCTTTGTCCCATTTTTCCTCCATGGTACTAGGAATTAAGCTCAGGGCACTTTACCACAGAGCTGCATTCTGGACCCACTTGTATTATATATATATATTTTTTTTTAAAAAAAACCTCTTTTTTAACATTTATTTTTTAGATGTAGATGGACACAACACAAGGCCTTTATTTTTATGTGGTGCTGAGGTTTGAACCCAGGTCCCACCTGGGCTAGGCAGCGCTCTACCGCTGAGCCACAATCCTAGCCCCCCTGTATTTTATATTTTGAGACACGGTTCAACCAAGTTGCTGTGGCTGGTCTCAAACTTACAATCCTCCTGCCTTAGCTTTCTGACTTATGTCATGACTTACAGGTAGATATAGAATTCTAGACTGCAGTGCTTTCCCCTTCTCCTTCTGCTTGTTCTTTTCATCATTGTAAAGATATTATTCCATTAAATTCTAATTTGAATTGTTTTTGATGTCTGCAATTATTTCTCCAGTACATAAAGTGTATTTTTCTGCTTTAAATTTTGTCTATTTCTTACTGGGTTCCAGTGATTTGATTATGAAGTGTTTGTTTGAGGTGGTTTACTTTTTTTTCCCTGCTTTGGATATATTGAGCTTCTTGGATTTATAAGTTTATAATTTCATTAAATTTGAAATGTTTGGGGCTATTATGTCTATAAGCCATTGTTCCCGGTCCTTTGTTAGAACTCCACTTTTGTGTGTAATGTCAAATCATTTGACATTGTTTCACAGGTCATTGAGGCTCTTTCTCTCCCCCCCCCTTTGTGTGTGTGTGTGTGTGTGTGTGTGTGTGTGTGTGTGTATTTCTCTCTGTGTGCCTTACTTTGGATGGTTTCATTGTCATGTCTTCAATTCAGATATTTCTACAATGCCAAATTCCTGTTAAGCGCCACCAGTGAATTATTTATTTCATGTGCTGTATTTTTTAGCTCTTGGAAGTACCATTTGGTTCTTTTTGAATATCCTCTATTTCCCTCCTATGTTCATGTTTTCCTTTAAATCCTTTGCATATTAAGGTTCTTTTTATTTTCTTGTCTATTATTTTCATTATCGCTGTCATTTCTGGGCTTCTTTCTATCTACCGAGTTTCCCCCTGATTTTAGGTTAAATTCCCCCGTTATTTGCATGTCTGGTAGTTTTGAACATTCTAAATTTTATGTCTTTGGATGTCTGTATTTTGTTGTCCTTTAAAAAATGATGCCTTTGGTTTGGCTGGCACATGGTAGTGGGGATGAACTTCCTCTTTCTGAGGTTTATTTCTGAACTTTGTTGGGGACATCTTTGGAGTTAGCTCTATTCTAAGGCTAATTCAGTCCTTCTGCTTATGTGCAACACTTATGTGATTTCTATTAAAAGGTCTCTTCACATTGATCAGTTGAAATTCAAATGTCTCTCAACTCTGTGATTCCCAGCTCCCCCGGCAGTTCTTTGACTAGCCAGGTTGAGTTCCACCTTCTGCATATGCAACTTAGTATTCAGCAACTTAGCCCTTCTGCTATCATATTCCATTCTCTATGCTATGCTGCCTAATGATCTTGCCAGCCAAGCAAGACCACTGTGCTCTGCTTGGGTTCCTTCTCAGGGTGCTTCCATTCAGAAAGACTGCCCACAGACGATGATATGGCTTGCCCCATTGGTTCCTTTCTTTTAGCCATCACAGTCCTGTTGAGCAATTTCTGAACATAATGATTTCATACATTGTGTGCAATTTTTAAGTTGTCTGCAATAGGAAAATAAGTCCAGTGTCAGTTACTTGGGTTTGGTAGAAGTGGAAATCTCTATAGTCTCTCTACAAGAAGAACATTCAATATAATGATTTGCTTCTCCAATCCCTTCTCAGGAGGCTGGGTGCAAGCAGCAGAGCTGTCTATGGCTGAAAAGAAATCTTAAAAGGGTCGTAGGTAACTCACAGGACTGTGGGAGAGCTAGGGAAGCTGCTCAAGATAGGAATGGTGTCCAATCCATGACTCAGGAAGGGTTCTGATAAGAAAACCATTTTTGGTACCATTGCTGTCACCAAATTCTAGACAATACATGTGTACAGTTGTCACTTCTGAATCAGAAACTCAATTATACCACATCTGCCACTGCTACCTTCCCTGACGTGCCACTTCCTGTGTCAGGAACTGAATTGTGTACTCACCACTGAAGCTGCCCCTGCAGAGAGGATGCCTTGTATTTAACCCTAGTGATACTAGCTCTCGAGTCTGTCAAGGAAATCAAGAATTTTGAATGTCCAGAGTTCAATAGAAACCTCATAAGTGTTGCATATAAGTAGAAGGACTAAATTAGCCTTAGAAGAGAGCTAACTCCAAAGCCTTGCAAAGTAGAAGATTCTCCTACCTGAAAGGTGGTTCTGATATTCAGTGGCCAAAACATCCATTATGGAGGAATAGGCCAAGTGAGTCTTGGAATTGAAGTATAGGGTAAAATTGATAATTTAATTCCTATAAGGGTGGCTGTGATATATTGGAGTTTATGGAAGGGGACCACCCCTTCGGATCACATATTTCACTCCAGCAACCTCTAGAATGTGTCCTTTCCTATAATTAGTTCAGCAATGGGTTGTGATGCGACCAGTCCTAAAGACTGGTATCCTGAACTCAGGTTGCCTCAGCAGACAGAAATGAAGATGGCAAACCATTTAAAGTGAGGCAAAATTTTTTTTAAAAAAAATATTTTATTAGTTTATTAGGATCTTTCTATATTTATATGTGGTGCTGAGAATTGATCCCAGTACCTCACACTTGCTAGGCAAGCACTCTACCACTGAGCCACAATCCCAGCCCCAAAGTGAGGCAATCTTGTTGAATTTTTTTTCCCAATCATTCTGATCTTTAATGACCATTGAGCTTTAGGCAATTGCTGCAGTGTTTAAGATTACATGAATACCTTAACTCAAAATATTGTACAATGTACATGAAATCTGAGTCTTAAGAGAGGAAAGATGAAGATGGGAGGCATTAGTGGGAAGGAAAAGAGAAAAACGTATGGCATATGGCACAATGCTATGAAGGAAATCCTAGAGAGCCCTGGGGAGTGAAGAGGCTGTAGTTTGAAGATATGGGGCATGAGCGGCAGAAAGAATCATCATGGACAAGTAACACAGCACCAGGGTAAAATGGTGATATTCATTTTATTTACTCATCAATAATCTCTAAGAAAGGACGGCCAGAGAGAGAAGAGGAGGTAGACTTAGAATGAGGGATTTGGAGAGAGCAAGGATTCCAGATATCACAAACTGATATCTGGAACAAACTATGGATTTTACATGGATCCTTCTTACCTTGACATCGGCTTCTTCCTCAGATCCTTTATTTCCATTGTAGCTGGGTGGGGGAGCTACATTGAAAGGTGGGCAATATCTATGTATAATGGATATTGCTGGTTGCCTCCCCAGCATAGATGCCCCCCACCACACACCTGCCACCCGGTTTGCAAGAACCATAGAATCTGGATAGGAATGAAATATCATGCCTGGGTGGAAATGACTGATGGACCAAATCAGGACCAATTGTCACCGTGATGAGTTTAGAGATGGACAGTACCCCTAGCCTAAGGCAACAGCCACCTGACTTTTTGCTGGCCACCATGATTGGTTTAGAGGTGAACAAAGTTGATATGATCAGAGAAAGTCCCAGGCTTTTGTTCAATAGTGGGTCAAGAAACAGTCCTCCTGCAAGTATGGTAATGAAGGTAGTAATGAAAACCCTCTCCACACTGTGATGAAACCCTATGAATTCTATCATTTAAATACAAATGAAACCCATGCTCTCCTCTTCCTGTTCATGGCCATGCTTGGTTCAGACTCACATGATCTCTCTCCGCATCACTCTCCTACTTTCCACATCTATACTTCAGTCCCAGAATGTTCTCAAATGACAGACACGAACTTGCTACTTTCCTACAAAAATTTTTGATCCCTGATCAGTATAGAACAAGGCAAGCAGTATGAGCTTTGACAACATATCATTTTGAAATAGCTGTGTAACTTTGGGCAAGTTTTTTTTCTTTATTAATTTTTTTAAAGTTGTAGATGGACATAATATCTTTATTTCATTTATTTTTATGTGGTGCTGAGGATTGAACCCAGTGCCTCTCACTTGCTAGATGAGCACTCTACCACTGAGCCACAACCCCAGTCATCTTTCCATCTTTACTTCTTTTTGTAATTTAGTTTCATTTTCTTAGCTATTTGGCTATTTCATGAATGGCCATCATCTTCCAGGCCCACATTATCCAGTTTAGTTAGTAACAGAGAGGACACTCTTGTGAATCTCAAATTCAAAATGTTCAGGAAAGGGTTTTGCTTATCTCATCTTACATTAGTACTCTCCTAGGGCCAATCCACAGGTATCAGGGCAAGAAGTATAAAAAGCAGCTTCCATGTAAACCACACAATTACAGAGATGAAATCAGAAAGAACACTGAGCAGAAGCAAATGATGGTGTTCCAGAGAGATAAACCAACAGATCCCCAGGACAGTGGCTGGGTGCAGAACAACGCAACTGCACTGCAAATTCTTGTCTCGTCCATCCATCACATCCTTGCTTTTGCGACCACTGCTTGCCTCGGTACTGCCTTCTCTTGCTAGGCAGTGTCACTCCTCTGGGTAGATGCACACGTAATGGGCACAGAGTTTGACAAAGAGAAGTCACATCTGTAAAAAGAGAAAACTGCTCTTTTTTTTTTTTTAAAGAGAGAGTGAGAGAGGAGAGAGAGAGAATTTTTAATATTTATTTTTTAGTTCTCGGCGGACACAACATCTTTGTTGGTATGTGGTGCTGAGGATCGAACCCAGGCCTCACGCATGCCAGGCGAACGCGATACCGCTTGAGCCACATCCCCAGCCCCGAGAAAACTGCTCTTTATTGTAATGGACACAGCCTTGAGCCAGAGCTATGGGTCAGGGGTGTCCTTTGTCCTAGCCTTCACTTTTGTACAGTGCACAGATCGTCCAACCAGATGGGGTCCTGCCTTCAGGAGGCTTTCATGTGGCTTTCAGAAGCCCCTGGACTGGCTGCATCATATGACACACAGTTACTTACAAATGGTTCCCATGCATCACTAACCCTGCCTTCTGTTCACCTTAGATAGTTCACCATTACCAGGAGGTTGTATTTGCTTCTTGTCATGGAGCAGGACTGACTTCCCCTCCAGGCATTTCCCCCTTTCTCCTATTAGCCTTTTAAAAACCTCAGACCAATGACACTGCTTCTACAAATCCTTTAGCACACCCAGGCTATGCACAACCGCCTCCTCTGCATTTCCAGAAGCCCGTTCTTTATTCTCTACCACAGCACTGATCACATTATGTAGTAATTATCTGTTTGCTCATCAGTTCCTTTCCGCTCCCCTCCAGTGACTGTGGCTTGCCAGCTCTTCATCCCCTGTCCAGGAATAAAGCGTGGCTTCTAGTAGACCTCAATACACACTTGTTAAACAGAATACTGAATGAATCAATGACGAAGAGGAAGGAGGGAGTAGGGGGAAAAGAGAAGGAGAACACCACGTAGAAAAGTTCTCTGTTCTCACACAGACCTGTGTCTGTTTCAACACTTGCAATTCAAACAAAAGGAAAAAGGCAAGCAGAGATCCTATGAGATGCTTAGAAACAGAATTCCTTCCTGTTCCTCAAATCCCAACATTTGAGAACTGCCTTTTTTTTTTTTTTTTTTTTTTTTTTACCAATTGGGGCATCATCTTCTTTGCCCCTGGGAAAGCAAGTTTACTGCCCAGGACTGTTTGGTCCTCCAGCTAAAGCAGTCAGGGGCTGACATGGGGGCATTCCAAATAACCCCTTCTCTACTCCACTTCCACACCAAGATGGGATTGGTCCCAGAGCTCTAAGTATTCCTGGCAGACCATTTGGCATTACTGTGGGCCAAAGGAATGAGGTCACTGTCACCAGTGAAGTCACTACTGAATGATTCATCCCACATCAGTTCCTCATTTGGAGTGCACTGACATTCCCAGAGCTTTTCCCACAGCACCCAGAGCCCAGGGTCCCTGTGAAATGAGCTTATATTTATAGAACAGAAAACTGAGGCCCAAAGAAGGGAAGTGACATTCTCAAGGTAACACTGTTAACTCATGTCAGAGCTGGGACCAAATTTAGCTCTTCTGGCTCAGTGCCCTCCAGAAGTTCCTTAACTTCTGGTAGATCCTCCTTCTATATACTAGCCCTCAAAATGCTGCCTGAGCAAATGGTACTGCAAACAAATAGTGGGACAAGCCCTCCTCTCTTTCCTTTTAAGAAAAAGTGGCAACACTTGAATTTGAGGCATTGTACTTTTCCTGTCATCCAATGCATACAAAGTATCTTCCAAACTCACAGCATTAAGTGCGGCATATACCTACTCTCAGATGCAATGGGTGGGATCTGGAGAGATGCTTAATATGGATCCACAAGAAATTTCCATTAACCCTTGAAGTCTTCCTGGGAGATTGGACATCAATTGGACATCAAATTGTGCATCAAGTCCTTGAGTGCCAAGAGTAGCTGGAAGCCTTTGGATAACCACATCACCTCTCTTAGCAGTTTACTCACCTAAAACCTAAGGGCCATGGTCCAAGTGACCTCCATGCTGCTTCTCAACACAGCATTTTCTAATGCTGTGAATCGATGAAAGGAAGCAATTTCCCTCAAGTCAGCAAGCTGGGGACAGGGGTGCGGTGCCTTGTCAGTGTGGAATGCTCTTACCTCCATTTCCCAATGTTCAAAGCAGCAGTGTTGGCTGGAGAACCAGACCTGGCCAGACTGGTGTTTTCTTGCTTTGCCAGACAGAGGGGCGGGGGATGCTGCTTGGATCACAGGCACGTGAGGGTATCACTTCTCAGACATCACAACAGAATCCCTAGGAGGGACACTTAAGACCTAAAGGGGGCCTAGGAGAATGTCACCTCCAGGGGGAGCACAGGTACATTTGCCGCGACCGGAGTCCCTTTTCTTGGCTGGTTGGGGGTGCTTCAACGGTTCCACACGCTGTCTCTCTTAGTCACCAGTTTTATAGAAAATGATTCAAGCTCGTGCTGTGAAAGGTGTGGGGGTGGTGGAGGAGACTAAGCAATAAACCAGGAGTCCCTGCCTTCCAGCTCAGGACCCCCACCCCCACTCAGGACGCCTTCTAAATTATTTTTTAATCCTCTGGTCTTTGTTTCTCTTTGATTTCTAGTTCCCTTGTGCACTTAGAGGCCGATAGGACGGCTCGTGCCTTCCAGGTGGACTTTCAATATATATGTATAATTTTGCAGGACTCTTGCGTCATCGTTGAAGTCGTCGTGCTTCCCTGAGCGGCCTCCTAGCCGTCTCCGGGCACCGGGTCCTGTGGACGCTTCCCGGCGTGGCGGGCACTTTAGCGAGGAGCCCTCGGTCCCCAGCCAGCGCTTCCCTCCCGCCCCCTCCCCCGCCTCGCCCTCCTCCCTCTCCTCCCGGGCTCCTCCTCCTCGCCGCTCCGCGCCGTCCTCGCGGGGAGTCAAGCTAGGGTGAGCGGCAGGCCGAGCGGCGGCCGCGGCGGCTGGGCGGGGGCGCGGGGCGGGCGGCCGCACTCGGGGGAGGCGCCGGGGCCCGCCCTCCTCCGGGGCTGAGCCGGGCGGGGGCCGGGGCCGGCGCGGGGCGGGGAGAGCCGCCTGGCCCCTCCCCTCCCCTCCGCCGCCCTCCCCAAAGTTGCCGTCTCCCCCGGGGCCGGACAGTCTTATGATCCAGCGGATCCTCCTGGGGAGGCCGGGCCGGGGAGAGGGCGCGGGCACCGAGCGGCGGGGGCAGAGGGCGGGCGCGGCGACCGGGGCCGGGCCGGGGATCCGGGCCACGACCGAGGCGGCGGCAGCGCCCCGGGCCCGCCGCCCCCTCCCCTCCAGTGAGGGGAGCTGCTGCATGGGGCCGGGGGGGCGGCCCTGCTGCGCCGAGCGGCGGCGACGGCGGCGGACCCCCCAGGCGGGCTGGGGCTGAGCCCGGGGCCGGGGCTGGGGCTCCGGGGGGACCATGCCCGGAGGCCGGCCGGCCGCAGCATGGCTCACGGGCCTGGCGCGCTGATGCTCAAGTGCGTGGTGGTCGGCGACGGGGCGGTGGGCAAGACGTGCCTGCTCATGAGCTATGCCAACGACGCCTTCCCGGAGGAGTACGTGCCCACCGTCTTCGACCACTACGCAGGTAAGACTGGGAACTGCTGACTAAGGGGCCGCTCCCCGGGCCGGGAACTTTAGAGCAACTTTGGCGGAGCCCCCTGGCTGCCTCCCCTGAGCGCACTCCCCAGCCCTCCCCCGCCGCGCCCTCCACTAGGCAGACGGCCCCACCCCCGAGGCTGTATGTCCGACCACCCATGGCTGCAGCTCCCACCCCACTTTCTCGCCCCCTCTCCCGCCCTTGCTCCCTACACTTCCCAGTCCCCTCCGCGCCCTCCTTGACCTTCCCACAGCTGCCTCCCCTATTGCCCCAAGCCCCAGGGAGAACCGTTTGAGGGTTCCCGGTGAAACGTGTCTTTGGGACTTGGGAGCAGTGGCTGGATAGCTGGGGGCCATATCACATCCCAACTCCTGCCACTTCACAGCGAGACTTGCGCAAAGGAAAAGGGGGTGACATCTCCCGGGGAATGCCCACATGCCACCAGCTGGGTTGGGAGAGGAGGGTTCTGGTGGGGAGGGAAATTGCCCCAGAGTCCAGATCATTGTGAGCTTCTCTCCCCACCCCCACTTCTGTCCTTGCAGTCAGCGTTACCGTGGGGGGCAAGCAGTACCTCCTGGGACTCTATGACACGGCCGGACAGGTGAGTGTCTTGGCCTCTGGCCGACATCTCCTCCTTTCCCCGGATTCTTTGTGGCTCTGAAGGGCCTTTGGAAACTGAGGTGCCTAGGTGGGAGGGTGTGTCCATCCGGATCAGGTCTTTTCTTAAGTCAGCACATTAGGAAAACAAACAAAAAACACGGAGACGGGCCCGTGTGAACCCCTGGACTGTGAAAGTTTTGCCTGTGTGGGTCCTTCTGTGTGGGTCCCAACTCCTGTTGCAAAGTGGCAGTGGCCAATGGTGAAGCGCCCTTATTTTTAGTTGCAGATGACCAGGTCTCCCCCTCACAGCCTCTGTCTGGTCCCTCATTGGTGAGTGGTCTGCCTGCCGGAGGAGCCTGATTGGTGGGAAATGGCATCATCTAACATGATGGGAAGGCATTTGGTCCTGGTTATGTTTATTACAACATCATTGCACTCTGGGACTCCAGTCCCTGAAAACGTAATTTGTGGTGTCACCAGATACCACAGGGAAAAAGAAAAGAAACAACAACCATCCAGCCACTCCCTGGGGTGGGTGTGAGGGAGAAGAGTTAGGAGTTCAGTGTGAATCTTAGAGGAAAAGCTTTTTCCCCTCAGGAGGGCCAGGTGACTTTGTTTGGGTTTTCTTTGGAGAGATTACTGTGCAGAAGGAAAATGCACACTTCTCCAGCTGCAGCCTCTGGCCAGTGTTTGCAAATCAGAAGTGGCCAGAGGGTGCTCCTAAAGGAGTAAGGCCATTTCTCTCTCTCCCTTTCCCAGCTCCACCCTCCTCCCAGACCCTCTTTTGCTCTAAGGCTCAGATGATTGTGTGATGAAGTTTTGCAGAATCCAGTTCTATGATTTGACCTGAAGACTCAAGCAGAAGTTTTCTGGTGTCAGGCTGACTTGAATTGGTGAGGGTATATGAGCAGCTGAAAGCCTTGAGATCTTTCAGGGTACAGTTTCCTTATCTGTAAAATGAGGTTAAAAAAAAAAAGACCATCCCCCCCTGTAGATACTTTGCGCCATATGCCAGCTGCTGAGCCCAGCACGTACTTGGTACTCAGTAAAAGAAATGCTGTTCTTTGTAGCTTTCTATATTTGGCTTTCAGAATTGTGGTACTTAGGCTTCTGTGTTAGCTTCTGGAAAATGACATGGGGGAGTACCTTAATGTGGTCTTGGCTTCTAAACTGTTAAGATAGAGGAATATCTGAAGATGGAGAACTGCTGGCAGTTCAAGGTGCCAGAGGTTACCCCCTTTTACTGGCCTAACTCCACGTAACAGTTCTTGGCTTCCCAGGGCTCCTTTTAATTGCCTACCTTGTAATTGTTGCTGTTTCTACCTTTGTGAGAAGGTATGGAGGGCAAGAGGCAGAGCTCATTCAATCAAAGAAGACCAATTTTTAAGAAGTACAGTTAAGGGGCTGGGGCAGAGCGCTTGCCTAGCATGCATGAGGCACTGAGTTCAATCCCTGGCACCACATAAAAATAGACAAATAAAATAAAGGTGTTATGTCCATCTACAACTAAAAAAAATTTTAAAAAGAAGTACAATAAACAAAAGGTTGGCATGATTGGTTGAAAGAGAAATGTTTTAAAAAATTGTCTCTAATTTTAACTTCTTTCACTACCTCCTCTTCTCTTATCTCTTTTACCTGTCATTATGATCATATTTTGACCATGTGTCCTATTCAGCTGAACATGTGTATGTCAGAGCTGTTCTGTGCACTCTCAGAGCCAACTGATATTTGCAGAGTGCCTTCTACATGTCACTCTGAGGCAACCACTTGAAAATAATTACCTTATTTACTCCATGAGACCACCTTCCCTTCTGCAGATGGTGAAATGGGCTCAGAGAAGCTGAGTTGCTTGCCTAAGGTCACATAGCTACTGTGAGGTGCTGCAAGGATTAAGATGTGTGTCTGAATCCACACCCATTTGAGGTGGTTATGCACACAGGAAGTCATGAGAAGTGCTGAGATGTGCCCCCCCTCCCCACCCTTGGTTGGTCAGATTGTGTGCATAGAAACGATACCTGGAGTCTTTACAGCCATTCTCAGAATGGGGGCTGTATGCCATCTTTACAGACCAGAGAACTTAAATCCAAACGAATACCCCAAAATGAAGCCCATTCAGAGAACCAGGGATTCCCATATGTCATTCTAATTGCTATTTCCAGCAGAGGATTATAATATGTACACTAAGATCAACATAAGGCTTGTATAGTACTGTTTTTACCCAGTTGTGGGACACCATTCTGTTGGCTCAAATATATGTTAGGCCCCTTCGTGTTTCTCCTAGTGGCTAAGACTTTGTTTTTGGATCAAAGTTAGTGATACTTGATCTCTCTAACTAATAAGCAAATGATAAGACCAAGTGATAAGTGCCTTCTGTGCACCTAATATTATGCTAAGCATCTGGGGAATGCAAAAGGGTAAATTTAAGATAGGGATCTGATGTCAGCATAGGTGGAAGTATCTGAATCACATGCCTGTTCATATGTCTTATGTAGGAGATTTCTGTATTATACTTGATCATAAAGACCCCATGCCTCTATGAATCACTATCAGAAGAATCTTATATAATAATTATAAATAAATACATATACAAACTTAGGCGCGAGCGCGTGCGCTCGCGTGCGCACGCACACACACACACACACACACACACACACATATATAGAAAAATTTAAGCCCAGTAGGCAGCAGAGGAAAGCCCATGGGATTTGAAACTACCAGTCATGTGATTCTAGCTGTTATTTACCTTCTTTGTAAGAGTAAACACATGGATAGTGAGACTCTAAGCTTCAGAGCTGTAAGCTATCTTAAATTCTTTAATGTATATAAAAGTAGTTGACACTGTTTTTCATGCACAATAGATATAAAAAAGATAGTACAAGAAATTATTGTGCTCTACTATGGGCAATTTAATGGGGGAAGGGGCCACAGGTTGAAGAGGACAGTGCATTATGCCTGGAGTGGATAGAAAGTCCACTAGAAGGCCAGGCCTAGAATCTTTTCAGTGGAGGTATGGAGCCTCACCCTGTTTATAGAAGAGAAATGTCCAAGAGTTCTGTGTGGAATTTGAGAAGCAAGTGGCATATGTAGGCTTTAGTTGGCTTATTTTTTCAGGGAGGTGAGATGGGATGAGGAGGAAGCTCAGAGCACTGGAAAGCAGTTGCTTTCTCTCCAAAATGTTGCTTATGCACATGGGCACTTGCTGGACCTGTTTAAATAACCCAGCGGCACCTCCCCCAGGTTGGCCCCTCTTGTCTTCTTGCTTCCTCTTGGCCTTCTCAGTGACTCCAGTCAAGTTCAAAGCTACAACCCAATTTACATATTTGGAATCTACCAATCAAGGAATGATCGAAGTAAGGTGAACTTTTTTCTTCTAGAGAAAACTGCTTTTCATTTGACCTCTGCTGCCTTGGGGGGGGGGGTGATCAGGGGAGAGAGAGAGAGAGAAAAAAAAATAGAGAAAGATTGAGAAACTGAGAAATATAGGCAGACAGACAAAGAGAGAGTATGAAAGTGTGTTGGATATCAGTGCCCATCATTTGCTCTGCCTAGGGACATTCCTCATCGTCCCAACTTACTCACTAGCATCACTGCCAAAGGGAAGTCCTCCCTGCTCTTGGCTGAGCCCATGGGTGGTCCAAAGGCAGTGTGACATTTGGACTGCCAAGCGTTTTGGAGTGAAAGTTAAGGGAAGCCCCTCCCTCCTCACTGGGAGCCTCGAAGGGAAGTCTGGCTTTGGGCCAAGGTCTCCGTGGAGTTTCTCCTTTTTTGCCCAGTGTTTGGAACTTTGGCAGGGGCTCTGCTCTATTCCCACTGTCTTCTCAGGGACTGAGAGGTGGGATTTTCCCTTCTGCCTCTGCCCTACTTGGAACAAGGGGGAAATGGGAAGAATTCCTTCTATCCAGACAAGCCAGTGGGGAGCTGCTTGGCAAGCTGCTCTCCAGCTTGGGCTCCAGGCTGATCTCTTAATCCTTGGCAGGAAGGTAGAACTTGATACCCTGAAGAGAGAAGGACTGAGGTCCAATTTATCCCAGGTCCCAGAATACCCTTACTTAGGAGGATGTGTGTTGGGCTGAGTGTGGGATCCCTAGAATTCCAGCTGTAGCCACTTGTCTCGATTTGTGGAATTCCATTTGTAAGCCTGTGGACAAGTTTTTTCTACGTCTCTTAATTTAAACACACAGATTCAGGGATGCATACACGAGAGCTATAAATATCCTTTACTCCAGTGTCCCCTGGGATAGGTTTTTCAATGAAAGGGGAGATTTGTTTCACACATGACATAGCCCAGCAGCTGTGGCTGCCCTGCCAGCCCTTTGGGTGCCCAGGGAGGCACTTTCCCTAGAGAAAGGAATCTCCACTGAGGGACCCTCGACAGGCCCCTCCTGCATCTCCTGGGGCAGTACCCAAGGGCCCAGCATGATGAGAAAAAGGCAGGAGGAAGAATGAGGGTATTGCCACTTATCAGGTTCCTTTTCCCTTCAAGTCAAACATGCTCACAATATCCTTCAGGTAGACTTTTTCCTGTGGAGGAAACAGTAAATGAGTGGGCTTATAAAACACCAGTCAGAGATGTGATTCTGGAAAAGGTATTCCTTTTTAGATAAGCCCTGCATGGAACACAGGTAGGACTTAGGAAATGCCTACTTGTGTCATCAGGCCCCAGGTGCCGAAAACCCCACATTGTATTCCTGAGGGACCCAGAGAACAGAGTCTGGGAGGAGCCACAGACATTAGCCACAACAGGTGAGATGCTGGTACTAAGCATCCTGGTTTCCCTTAGTAACCTACTGTAGATTTCTCATCGTGTATTTTGCTAACCTTTTTAGAAGCTATTAATATCTCCAGGCTGCACCACACTGGAATGCTAGTTTCCTCATTTCCTCGTTTCCTTGTCTGAATTGGGAAGGTGGATGGCCTTTTTCAATTCCAAAGCCTTTGCTGATCAGAATGCTCTGTGTTCCCTCCTTGGGACTCTGATGTCAGTTTGGGATGTACCATCCCAGACTATGGGCTGGCAGTCAGGGACCTTAAGGTTGGGGCAGTGGACCATCAGTGCTGATGTGCTTCTGGTTGTTTCCCAGCTGTGTCCCATCCCCTTTGAGACCCTTTGATCTATTTGGCTTTTTCACTTCTATTATTGTTTTCCTGAGGTTTGTTGACATTTCCACTCTTTAAACCAAAGCTTCCTAACAGGTACACCAGGCATAAGGGGTACTGAGATGCTCTCCCAACAGCTCTGGAGCACCGAGAAAATAGACTCAAAGGGGCAGAGTGTAGCTTGTCATTGTTGTGTGTGTTGTGGTGTGACAAAAATGAGTATTTATGTATTTACCTGGTGCTGGGGATCAAACCCATGGCTTTTGTGGTTTTTGTTGTGGAATTGGGGGTTTCCGGGAGATGTTACCTTATGGTGTTAAAACAAAGTAACTCTCCGTGGGGGTATCAGTTTCCAGCAAGAACACGTGTGCTGGCAGCAGTGGGTACTACTGAGTGACCTCAGACAGCAGAAGGTGCTGCAAAGGAGGAGGAAGGAGAACAGTTACAAAGAAACCAAATGAAAGACCACACATGGCTTTTTAAAAAAACTAAAATTTATGACCATGGTAGGCTGAATTTCCTTTCGCTGTAGGGGCTTGGTTTTGCCCTAATTTGGCCTGCTTGGATGGGAGAGCAGCTTTCTTTACCCTCAGCAGTTTGCTGTTCCTCTTTAGTGCTGTGCACAGCTGCTCTGCATAGAGGCGTTAGGGTGGTGGCCCAGCCCTCCCTGCTCCCCAGTGGAGATCTCTTGGACTACTTCCTGTCAGATTTTCCCGGGCTAGTTCATGCTCTCTCTGGCCTCCATGTGCCTTTCTCCATCACATCCCAGTGCCTAGCCCGGTCCCTGGTGTGTATGAGGCCTGGAGTGAATATGTTTTAAAATGAATTCATTCTTATTCAGCTGTCAGTTCATTGTGCTGAAAGGCTACCCAGTAACTATGGGGATAGCTGTGAAATAATAGCAGCAGGCACAACCCTTTTCCTGAAAAAGGGTCCAAGGAGTACCAGGCAAGTAGATATGCGGCAAGCCACCAGTTTTATTCCTACACAGGGCTAGTGGCTTTGAGGTTCCCCAGGCTCAGGCTTTTGTATCTTTCTAGAGACCACCTGCTCTTGGTCTTCTGAGCAGGAGGCAGTCTGGCAATGGAAAGACTGAGTTTTGATTTCGCAGATGGAGTTTGACATTCCTTGTTGTAGCTGTGTCCATCGGTAACTAGCTCACCCCTGTGAGTCTGTGTCCTCTGTGTGAGTTGGGGAGATAGTTTCTACCTTGCAGAGTAGCTGTAAGGATTAGAGATTTTCTATGTAGTTATGGTGTGCTGGCAACTGAGAGTGATGTCCTGGGCCGGTTGTGGAGGGAAGTTCTCCACATGACTTCAGTTCCATTGGTATCCATTCCGGTGCCTGTTTTGCATTCAACCTTCTGGGGGAAAAGTGTGATCAGACCAAAAGAAGGTCCACTGCATATCTGGGAATGTGCTTGTGAACCTGGGTGCTGCAGGAGCCTAGATGGGAAGAGACAGGTGGTAGAAAGGGCTGTTTGGAAGATCTGGTCTTGCAGGGAGAGGGGCAGGGAGGAAAGCACTAACTGCCAGTGTGAGCCCCCACATGGACTTCCTTTGTTGGGGGGTGGGGGGGTCTTCCATTTCTCAGTGAGGGGCTTGACCTCTGGAAGCCAGTTTTCTTATCTGGAAAATGGGATTTTTAATAATACTTCTGGTTGTTGGACCAGAGCAGAGTTTCTCAGCTCCCAGAGGAGGAACTTCCTCAGCTCTCAGGGCAGCTGGCCAGGGCCTGGGGCAGCCAGGGGCTCAGTTGTTCCTTCTGGATTGAGCAGTCTACCTCAGTTCTTCCCCATGGCCTCCTGCCCCCACCCTAAGTGTGCAGAATATGGTGTATGATACAGGCAGAGGGTGTGGGGAGCTCATATTCTGGATAGGGGGAGCAGTGTGGGGAAAGCAGTCACAGGGGTGTCTCCCATGTGTCTTGGTGGGCCTCAGATCCCTGCTATCAGTGTCAATATGAGGAGTACGCTTGAGAGCTAAATTATGGAGTTTTTCACCCCGTGACTGACAACTTAGTAATTAGAGAGATATTAATCTGGTGCTGCCTTGCTTTTCAATTTTAATAGAAGGAAAAGAAAGTTGGGGTGGAGGAGGCCTTTATTGTTGTCACTGTTTCTTTTCATGTAGTTGGTGGGAGAAGTGAATCCGCTGCTTCCCAGGACCCCAGATTGCAGGTATACCCAGGCTCAGGGTAGAGCTAGGGGCTTCAGAATGGCATTTTTAGAGTGCAGAGCATGTGCCATCTGGTACCTCCCTGGGGCCTTCACCTGCTCCATCACTAATGGAAATTACTGGTGTTTGTAGGTTCAGGGAGGTTCAAGTGACTTGTTCTAGGCCACACAACTGTTAAAAGTCAAAGCCAAGATTCGAGGCAGGGCCTCAGACTCTAGGTCCTGGGTTCTTTATGTTAACCAAGCTGATTACACTAATCAGCTTGACCAGAGCAAACATTCCCTTATGTTGTTGAATATTTCATGCAAAAAGTGCACTTGAATCACATAGCTTTTCTAGAGGGCTGGTGGAATGGTTTCTTTGGGTGGAATACAAAGGGACTGCTGCCAGAATGGCTCCTAGAAACTGCTGTTGCCCCCATGAACTTGAGGCTGTTCTGTCATTTTGCATAAACCCCTTGAAAGGGACATGCCTGGGGTGGCGCTTGTGCACATTGCTGATGAGTGTGTGGAGGAACCTTGGTGCCATTTGCTTGAAGGTGTGGCCTCATGTCCTATGTTGAACTGCACGTGAACTTTCCTCAGGCCAAGGAGGCAGTGCCCTTTCTGTGCCTTTGGGCTGTTCTATTCACTAGCCTTAACTGATGTAAGCATACTGTTTGGGAGCAAATGATAGGTGTCTTCTATAGCATGGGGGCTACCCCAGGCCTTTCTCTTCTCTCTTTGAAAACTTTCTTATTTAGGAGAAACCTGCCTCTTCAAAAATGTTTGTCCCATTCACCTGAATATTCCCATAATATACCCAGAATCTTCCTCTGCTCTTATTGTTTGCCTCCTGGCCATCCCTGTCACCATCCTCTTGTCATGGGCTCCCAAGTCCTCCTGCCTGGGCTGCTTCCATGGTGGCTGTCAAGACTGGATGAGAAAATTCTTTCATTCAGCAAATATGCACTAAGCACCAAATCTGGGCTGGGACCTGTACTAGGGGCAGAGTTTACAAGGTGGGTCGGGTACAGTTCTTGCCGAGGAGCTCACATTATAGTAGGGGGAGGGGAGCTGGGACCTCCTCATGAGGGCAAGAGGAGGCTGGGGTCCGCTCTTTTGGAGAGATGAACATCTAGTAAGAGCCAGGTAAAGGTTCTCCAGGTGGAGAGAGCATCCGATCGGATTCCCACAGGTGCTGGCTGTTCAGCAAGGGTTTGAATGATGGCACTGGTTCTCAAAGTGTGATCCTCCAGCCAATATGTATCTCCTGGGGAGTTGTTAGGCATCCAAATTCTTAGGCTCCACCCAGATCTCCTGAATCAAAAGCTCTAGGAAATGTCCTCCAGTTGATTCTGATACATAAGTCTCAGAGGGGACTGAGGCAATATTTGTGTGTTTACATACCTTCCCTTACCAAGCAAGCCGCCGGCACCTCTACCCCAGCACACACACACACACCATCCTGAGAGAGCAGAAGCAGATACAAGAGTGCAGAAGATTTATTTATTTTTTAACCCTTTAACGTACCAGACACCCCCTCCCTGCCCCCCCTTCCTCCTTCTTAGATCTTACACATTTGGGCCTCTCTTCATTTGTTGCAATGAATTGAATCCTTCAGCCAGTGGGGCTGCCTATCCAGCCCACCTGTGGAGATGGGCCAGGGCACTGTCAAGAGAAAACAGCAAGATTTCCTGAGGCTTCCTTGGCTCCATCAGAGTGCCATCTGGCTTAGGGATGTGCACACATTAGGCTCTGCAGGTATTCCTTAATGAGGCCTAAATGCCAAACCTTTTTCATTAAGAGACCAGACATACACCCTGGTCATGGTGGCTGAAGCTGGCACCCTGACTGTGATCAGATCCTGTGCCCAAGCAGGATGGTAGCTTGGTTTGTGCTGAATTAGTTCCAAAGCATCAGATGGGCCATGGCATTCCCATGCAGGTCCCACGGAATGGGTGGAGGATGAGGAAGGGCTTTGTTACACTAATACCTTGGCAGTGACTGCTTCTTCAGTGATTGACGGATGTACTCTGTGCCATTCTCCTCCCCTTCCTCTGTTCTCCTGACCCTTTCCTTTAAAATGCTCCTTTTCTTCCTTCTTTCTTTCCTTCCTTCTTTTCTTACTTTCCCTCCTTTTCTTTCCTTTTCTCTCTTTCTCCTCTTCCAGTCTAGAGAAACCATCCTCTTTCAAATGTCATGATGGTTGGGATTATAAATGAGTTGGCTCAAGGTAGACTCTCTCCAAGAGGCATTTAATTCTGACTATCCCATTCAATTAAAATTCCATTACTCTAGTTTAATTTTCCAAGGGCTTTGCTCCCCAGCCAGCCAGGTCAGGACTCACACTTATTAACCGGAAGGTGTTTCTAACAGCCTCCTTGGCCCCAGAAGATGGCGATAGAATTGGTTGTGAGGAGGGGACAGAGGTGGGAGGCAGAATTTCTGCTTCCTCTGACTGTCTTCGTTGTCCAACAGGCAGGAGCTTCAGATCTTCAACCAGCTTTCATCCAGAAAGTGAGAAGATCATTCTGAGGCTCAGGGACCCATGGCCTTCTCCCCTCTAGAGGTCGATTCCTTTTGTGAATTTCAACTATGTCAATTGTGTCTGTGCTCCAATCTGGGAGCTGGTTTTATTCGTGCATAGATCTGTACTTTATGAGGATGAGAACCCCTGAGGGCAGAATGCAGGTGGCACATTGCACTTGGCATAGGTTTTAGAGCCTTGGTGGGAACTAGGTGAATTTTGGCAAGAATATTATGGAAAAAAAACTTTCACCTAACTTTATCACCTCTTTAAGTGACTTTCTTATCAGCTCATTGGAAAGGGGGTTCTGACCTGTCTAGACATTATTGAAGAGCTTTAAAATCAAGTTATAAGGAAGGTTTTAATGCGTTGTTCATTTGAGTGCAATGGGACCTACTGTGGGGCTGATTTGCAGAAAGCTATCTGGTCCATTTGTGTGAAATACTGGTGGTGAATATGTGCTGTGCCAGGAGCTCTAGACCTGCAGGAATCCGTTTCTGTGTTTTATGTCAGGTGTGCCTCCAGAGTGTCCTGTCACTGTGACAAGTGGGAAGGAGGGAAGGTGGAAGGTGATGAATTGCTGGGCTGTGCCTTGCCAGGGAGGGAGACCTGTGTGTCTCTTGTGATCCAGATGGGCACATGGAAGCATCAGCATCTTGGAAGTGCCCCTATGAAGAAAACGATTAGACTGGGGTATTCCTGGTTGTTGATGTGTACATTTCCTCTTCCTTCCTTTTTAAAATTAAGATACAATTTATAGAGCATTTTCATTACCCCCCCAAAGAAACCCCATACCTACTAGTAGTCACTCTCCATTTTCCCTTTGCCCATCTCCTGGCAACCACTAATCTGCTCTCTGTTTCTATGGATTTGCCTATTCTGGACATTTCATATAAGTGGAATCAAGCAATATTTGCTCTTTTGTGTCTGGCTTCTTTCATTCTGCATAATGTTTTCAAGGTTCATCTGTGCTGTGGAGGGTATCAATATTTCATTCCTTTTTGACTGAATTTTCCTTCTGATTCCTTGTGTCAGTCTACGCCCCCCACCCCGTGTCCCCCCCACCTTGATACTGGAAATTGAACCCAGTGCTTAACCACTGAGCTGCATACCCAGCCCTTTTTATTTTCTGTATTGAGACAGAGTCTCACTAAGTTGCTTAAGTCCTTGCTAAGTTGATGAGGCTGGCCTCGAACTTGTGATTCTCCTGCTTCAGCCTCCCCAGTCACTGGAATTACAGGCATGCACCACCATATGTGGTGTGTCAGTCTTTCTTCCATAGTCAATCTACCAGCAGATCTAGGAATCATGGTCGGGGTTAAGATTGAAAGCAAAGTTCTGCTCCTGAGCCTTGGGATCTCCCCTCTTCCTTTCCAGTATTCTTATTCCCTCTGTGCCTGTATTCATAGTCTCTCCCCCATCCACACCCTAATTCATCAACTTAACAAGAATCTGTTAAACACAGGTGAGGCAAGGATCACAAAAATCCATCCTCTAGGGTTTGTTTCCTGTAGGAATGGTTTATAGAGTCCATTGGGAAGAGAAAATGTGTATAGTTGACCAAAATGCAAGTAAAAAATGGGACATGTTATAATGATAACATGTGAGAAATGTTATAAAGGTGCCCAACTTCCTGCCTACTTGGCCGGGTACTACCCGATACTCAGGGTCTCCATAGGGCCACCTTGATTCTGAAATGGTTTTATTGGAGCATTATTGGATCATTAGATACATAGGTGTGATTTATGTTATTTCATAAGAGATTAAAGTATAAATGAGGTTGCTAAAGGGTATGTGGCCCTGTTGGAAATATGAACAAAAGATGTTAACTAGTAGCTCACAGAAGAAGAAAAGCAAATGGCCAATGTAGTCACACTCTGCAAAGATATGCAAATAAAACCTTTTTTTCCCTATCAAGTTATACAAGATGGGAAAAATTAATACCAAGGAGACAGGAAAGTGGATACTGTACACTGTTGTAGGTAGTAAAAACTGACACGACCAGTTTGAAGGTTAATTTAGAAACGGCTCTTGAATTCGCAGTGGTCCACTTCTATAAATTTGTGCTAAGAAAACATTCAGAGTACAAAAGATTTACATAAAATTGTGTTTTTCACACTGTTATGAATAATAGTGATAAATCTTAAACACATTGATGCATAGTAAAAAGGGAATTGTTAAATCATAGAATGATGTGCTTTAGAATAATAACAGCCATTGAAAGCTGTGCTTTCAACAAATATTTGAAGGAATATAAAAGGCTAATGAAGCGTTAAGTGTGAAAAAGCATGAATCAGAACTATATATATATAACATGATACAACTTTGAAGAAAAGGTACATGTATAATAGGCAGGGAATAAATTGGGACAAAATAGTCAAAATGTTAAAGTTGTTGACTCCAAGTGGTGATATGAAATAATTCTAGAAATTTACTTCTACTTCATTCTGATTTTCCTCCAACTAAAAAAAAAAAAGTCATTGTATTTTTTTTTAATGAAAGTTATAATGCAGTTAAAGAATTAGCAGTTCTGTTAGGTCCTATGTGAAGACACAAAAGATCTCTCTCTACTCCCCCTACTGAAAAGAAGTGACCCACTCCCCTCAGACATCCACTTTTGACTCTTGTTTATTTTGGTAACAGACACCCTGTGTTGACTCCACACCCTACACCAAGGATGAGGCTTTAGCTGTCTTTCACTGGTCCCTGCACTTCCCATCCACCCGGTTCCAGTAGCTGCATCGTATTTTCAGGCTGACTGATGGTTGATTTATATATATATATATATATATATATATATTTTAAATATCTTTATTTTATTTTTATGTGGTGCTGAAGATCGAACCTAGTGCCTTACATGTGCTAGGCGAGCACTCTACCACTGAGCCACAACCCCAGCCCCCACCCCTCCCCCAATCTGATTCTTGATTTGTCTCAAGAACCTCTTTTTCTTCTCTGAAAACTCTTAGGATCTGCTATCTCATCCTAAAATTTCACAACATGGACTTTAGGGTGGGGTCTAGCTGGCTATTGTGGCCCTTGCAATCTGGAAATTCATGTCTTTTGGTTCTGAGAAATTTTCTTGGTTCATTTCTTTGGTTACTTTACTTCCTGTTACTTCACTTCTATTACCCAGATTTAGAGGCTGGAGTTCCTGGTATGGTCCTCTAATTTTCTTACATTTCCGCTCACTCTGTCTCTTTTTGTTCTATTTTGGGGAGATTTCCTCAATTTTGTTATCTCCACCTTAATATTCTTTTTTTTTTTTTAAGTGTGATTCTATTTTTAATGTACGAGAGGTTTTCCTGTTCTCTAGATCTCTCCCCCTGCACCCCCTTTTCTATTTGGCTTGTTTTTTTGATGGACTATCTTCTGTGATTTCTCTGAGTATTTTGATAGTTCTTTCAGATTTCTGTAAGTTCTAGGATAATGTTATAATTGTTCTATTTTCTTAGCTATTATCTTAAACTCTTAGTATCTAATTTATAAATTAAATTTTATTATGTATATATAGGAAAAACATAGATTATATAGGGTTAAGTATTATACATAACCTCAGGTATCTTCTGGAGTTTTGGAATGTATCCCTTGCAGATAAGGGAGGACTACTGTGTAAGTATGGAATCACTAAATCTAATTAAAGTCTTTTTTCAACTAAGTCCAATGTCTATGTTTCTTCAAGGATGGTCAGGGTAGATATGTATTGGTCTTTTGAATGGACCTTGTTTTCTTGTTTCTTTGTTTTGTGATTCTTTCAAAGTTTTCATCTCCCTATACAGTCTCTCATTTTTATTTCTGCCTTTTATGAAGGTTGATTTGACATTTCCACATGTTTATGAGAGATAATGTCATCATGTGAGAAGTGGTATATGAGTGGAATGGTTGATTTTGGTCCTCCTTGTAGATCATGGTTTCTCAACTCATCATTGTTGATGTTGGATGGATTATTCTTCATTATCGGGAGCTGCCTTTCGCGCTGTAGGATGTTTCTTGGCATCTACAGACATTATCAAATATACCTGTGGGGCCATATCACCCCACATCTCCTCCACTATTGTATTATGATATGTCTAAACCTGTTAATTGGGCAAACCTGTAAGGTCAGTATGTGTAGATCTTTCCTCTTGGGGTGATCATATTCCCCAGAAAATCATCTTATATTCTTCTGCCTCAGGGGTTTATGCGAGGCTGGCAATGTTCAGGATAAGTAGAAGAAGCAGGATGGGGAATCTCAGTTTTCCTGCCTTGTGTGTTCAGTATGTTCAACTGGACCTTGTATCCTGCCATCTGGGTAGCCTTTGTTCTGCCTCTTCCAGAGAATAAATATCCTCTGCTTTTCACCAGGATTGGGGAGTTTATCACAATAGAAAATGGGATCTGGGGTTAAACTGCTTCATAAGTAGAATTTGAGTCTACCCTTGGTTTGTGACTCTGCCTTTGTTCCATATCCAGGACGTGCTGCTCCAGTTCCCCTACCTTCAGAGCCTGTTATGCAGAATGAGCTACTACTTAACTTGCCCTCATTGCTGGCTTGGGCATGGCTCCCTAGGTTTACTAAGTCAGTTCATTCATTCTTTTGTCCTCTAGCTTCTAAATTTTTCTTGCTGTTGTCTCCTTTCCTGTTTGTTTTGTCCTTGTTTTTTTAAGCTTTATGCTTAAAAAAATTACTGTACGTGTTACAAGATTTTGGAGGGATCAGAGATAAGTGTTTCTGTTCAGTCAGCTGGGATTTAACTGAAGTCTTCCCCACTTTATATTATTAGAAACATAAATACAAAGAACATAGTTATAATGGTGGCTCTTCTGTTCAGGGCCTGCCTCGAGATATTTGGAAAAATGAATTTGTAAGAAACTTGCTGAGCCTTCAGGCTTTGGAGCCAAACAAGTTGGATGTCATGGAGGGGGTTTGTTTCCTTTGGGGCCTGGCAATGCATGATGGCCTTTTTCTTCCTATATTCTGATGACTGGGAACTCTGTCCACTAATCTTGCCATTGGGCAAAGCTGTATGGTGCCAGTATTCTAGTTATCCTGTGCTAGATTCTGTGTAGGGTCTGTATGGACAATGACCTTTCAGTCAACATATTTTTCAGACAGGCCAAAACAGGTTACAGCCTTCTTCGGTTGCATTTCAGTCACTTTGATTAGATTTGGGTGTTTTCTTATGTCTCAGTCTCCTTAATATGACCCACACTATGGATGTGGGTCATAACTATATGGCTTGATTTTTATTAATGTAATTCTCAAAATGTAGTCTTGTCTCAAATGGTCAGGTGTCTTCCTATACACTACCCCTCAGGACATGGTGACTGTACCTGAAGTGCAAGGACACTGACTGGGAGACAGGAAAGAACACGTTCTGCTTTGGTGTGAGGGCAGGTCTGGACAGTCTCCAAGGTGAAGAAATGGCACGGGTGTATGGGTTTGGGGCGGGGAGGAGCAAGTATTGTGGGCTAAGAGGCATAAAAGAGATGCACAGGAGAGGTTGGGGGGAGCAGCCTGTGTCCGTTTCGACAACAGAGTGGGTGGCATCAGGGAAGCTGTTGAAGCTAAGGTTGGCAAAGAAGCTTGATGCCAGCTGTGACTGGCCTGGAACACTCGGCTGAAGAGTATGCTTTCTGAAGGGCGCAGTTGGGAGCTAGTGACATCTCTGAAGATTGGTGCCATGAGGGGAGGTAACAGAGAGGCACATCCGGTGGTTTCTCTGTTTAGCCTTTTCTAGTCCTCAAGAGTTCTGTGGCACATAGCACCTTTATCTTGTGTCATTAATCTGAGCTTGCATTTGAGGACTTCTTGAACCTGTTTATCCTATTTAATTATAACATGACCCATGAGATTGGTAGTATCATCTACCGATCCTTGCCTTTTTTTCTTTTTCAATAGGTTAAAAAAAAAAAAAAAAAGCAGGCTCAGAGACACTGCAGAGACTTGCACAAGGTCACATATGTGGCCCTTGAGAGTCAACACGAGGTCTCAGACCAGGCCTTCAACTTCAGATTTGCATCCCCCTATTTAGTGACTTCCCCTTGCTGCCTGGATCTCACCAGATTCCTTAAGTAAGCCAATGACTCTTTAAAGAGAGCCACTGTTTCATTTTCCAAGAGGCACAGAACCCAGGCTCCAATGATGGACTACAGGCTTCCATAGACTTGCTTAGTGGGTAATTCAGGGCTTGGCTCAGAGCTGGAGCTAGCAGGCTGCTGTGCAATTTGGCCAGGCCACAGGCCTCAATCTCAAACTTGAATCCACCCCTGTGGGTGCAGCTGCCCCAGGGACTGTTTCACCACCACTTCACCTAGTTCCTGGGCTCAGCTGCTGCTCTCACTGCCCTGAGGAAGGATGGAGGCAGGGATTACTGCACCTGTCCTGGTGCCAATGCCAAGGGTTTTATGGGACAGCACACAAGGGAACAGGCTTGAACTGCTGCACGTATGAAAGCAAAGTTTGTCTGGTGCTTTTCCAGTCAAGTATTGTGGTTCCTGGTTTTCTCATCATCTGAGCGTTGCTTCCCTTTGATTTCGCTTTGCAGGCTCCTGGTTTGCTGTGGTTAGTGCAACATGCTTCCCTAGCCATCTTAGAATAGATGATCAGCTCCTGGATTGCCTGAATTTGAAGACAGAGGGTACTGGGGTTAATGAGTATCCTTTCAACCACTGAAAATGACTGTGACTGTGTGCAGCAGGAGCCAGGGGAGGACCTGTGGCCTCACCATAGCCTGTGTGCACCTTGACTCTTCACTTTTCCATGAAGTTCTTCACTATCATGTTCTGAGCACATTTTTGAGGTATTTTGGTTTTGCTGTTTTCTAGCTAGCCATGTAAATGTGCATTTATTTAAACTAGCAAAACTTCTAGGTGTATTTTTCTCAAAGTCAATGTCATTCTCAGTTCTCATTTTCTGCCTATTTATTCCTCTGTCCCATATCTGGAACAGAGTGGAGAAGGAACACACCTGGGCAGGTGTGGTTATAAATTAACAGCTATCACATGGGCTAAGTGCCTTTCATGCCTCAGTTCAGTTACTCTTCCCAGTAGCTTAAGGGGAGGATCCATCAGTAGTGCATTTGATAGATGAAAGGAACAGGAAAGGCTTGCTGGAGGCCCTACAGCAAGCAAGTCTGACTCAGATTCACAAGGTCCATGCCTGGGATCTATGCTATGCTGCCTGGTTAAAGGTGAGAGTTAGGAGACCTGCCAACAGCTCCACTTCTGCACAGCTGACCATGTGACTTTAGACAAGCGTTGAGCCTTCTTGAGATTTGATTTCCTCATCAGTAAAGTGGAAGCCTTCTTGAGATTCAGTTTCCTCATCAGTAAAGTGGAAGCCATCCTATCTCCTGAGCTAATAGTGAGGGCCCAGTAAGATAGTTGGGGTTCATGTGAAAGCAGGAAGCAGGTAGTCTCCTAGGGCTGTGAAGTTGAATAGGCTATAGTAGTGTGATGGGGTTTCTTGTTCCAGGGCTGCAGGAGCTCTGCGGGGAACTACTGTAGTACAGAAAGGCCAGAGCTGGAGAGAGAGAGAGATGAAGGAAGTAATTCAGAACGGGCAGGGGGAGGGGAGGAGATCAGACCTGTGCTGGAGGATAAGCCACACTCTGCAGCATGTAATTGGTGAGTTATGCAGTGTGTGAGGGATCAGTGTGGGGGCCCCCAGCTCTTCCTACAGGGTGATTCTGCTGTGTTCAGCACCTTTCTAAGTTTTTAAAGAAATCTATATGAGTGTTTGGGGGAAGGTACCTGCAATATCACACTGTGCACACTTGTGTATATATACATTTTTTTTAAGTTTGAGGTTAGAATTCATGCAATGTAAATTTAATTATTTTGAAATATACAATCCAGTGGCATTTAATACAGTCACAGCATTACACAGCCACCACCTCATCTAGTTCCAAAACATCTTCACTGCAATAGAAATTGCATGTATTTTAAGGGGTCTGTCCATGCAGAAGTATCTGTGAGCTGTGTCAGGTCATCCCAATCTTGCCTACCTGCTCAGAGCTCTCCTCACCCACAGACAGTGGATCACACTCATGGTTTGGCCTGCAGAGTGTGACTCATGTTCTTAGATGGGTTTGTTAGTCACAGTGTAACTCCTCCACGTTGTTTGGCTGCATCATCTGTACGTGGAGAAAAGCAGCATTTCAGGCTTAATCAGAGAGTACCATTGATCCTTGGTCTCATTGGGGTACCATTCCAGAACCCCCCAGATCCTCAAGTCCATGGATGTTTAAGGCCCTTATATAAAATGGTGTAGGATTTGCATATCTCTTATACTCTAAATCATCTCTAGATTACTTATGATATCTAATAAATGTTAATTGTCATTTTCCGAAATTTGACGAGGAAAAAGGTCTGTCCATGTTGAGTACAGACAATTTGGTGTGTATGAATATTTTCTATCCATAGTCTGCTGAACCCATGGCTATAAAGCCCCTGGATAAGGAGGGCTGGCTGTTGTTGGAGTCTTCTCCTGGCCTCTTGGCTGCCTGTCTTCTCAGTACAATAAAAGGACAGGTGCAAGTGTGGGAGATGTCAGTCTCTGCAGACTGGGTGTGGGTCAGGGTGAGAAGACTGTCCCTGGGCAGTGTCAGGCCTGGTACTTTCATTGCTAATTCTGGAGATTGGTGTGGGTTCTGTGACTGAGCTATTTTTGTATACACCACTGGTAAAACAGACCACGGCACTGACCTGTGGGTGCTCTGAACAGTCTCCATGAGCTGCTTATAATGGGCCAAATCCTTGAATGCTGAGGGGAGTGTGAGAGAAGCTGAGGGAAGTATAGGCTGCAGAAGAGGCAGTGGCTACCTTGGACTATCCAGGAATGCTTTATTCTAATTGGGCAGCTTAGGTCACTTATCTACCCAAGATCTGTGCCTACCTCTGGGAAGGATGGGGAATAGATGCTGATTGGCTTAATCCAACCATGGATTAAGTCAAATATGGAGTCAAGGTCTCCAGGGCCATGTGTCTGGATGGGCCCTGTCTTAAGTCAGGACTTTGGAAAGGAGGAAGAAGAATACTGGGTAGAGAGCCAACAACGCCATCCATATTAGGAAAAATAAATGTGAAGACAAAAAGGCTGTGGTGGAAAACAGTCACAGGAACTAAAATGTGAAATTAGTTCACAGTAGAGTGAGTTTACAGCTGACTTCATTCAGGCAGGTGGGTTGGATCCATCAGTGTGCACAGAAAAAAATAACTGTGATCACAGGAACCAGTTTGATTTCTCACTGAAAATGACAATAGCAACCTGAGAAATTAGCCTGTCACTGGAGAACTCAGACACTTGATCCACCCTCTCCAGCGGTAAAGGGGGTGTAGGCCAGCACAGGGCAAGCCACCAGTGACCTGGCTGCAGCCTCCCTTTCGACTTAGTCTTCCAAATGCTCCCCTCCTCCATTCAGCAAGAATTTAATAAGCAGATACCAGAAGCCAGGTATCTGCTTATTAAAGACTAGTCCCCTGCCCTCAGAGAGTGTGGTGGAGGAAACAGAAAAGAAAATAGACACTTCGTATTGGAAACGGAGGCGAACCCACAGTGCTAGGGAAGTAGAGTGTGTGGGGGTGCTTGATCTGAATTGGGGTTTCAGGTTAAGATCTGTTTGTTGTAGTTAGCTTTTTCACCACTATGACCAAAAGACCTGACAAAAACCATTTCAGAGGAGGGAAAGTGTATTTGGTGATCACGGATTTAGAGGCAGACCATCATGATAGAAAGGTATGGTGGAGGAAAGCAGCTCAGGTCATAGCGATCGGGAAGCAGAGAGCGCCTAAGCTGGGCTCACCAGGGACAAAATGTATACACCCAATCCACATCCCCAATGACCTACCTCCTTCAGCCACATGCTATCTGCTTCAGTTACCTCCCAGTTAATCCATTCAAGTGGATTAATGTACTGATTAGGATAAGACTCTCAAAACCCAATCATTTCACCCCTAAATTTTCTTGCATTCATAGATGGGCTATTGGGAGACACATCATATCTAAACCATAACACTGCTGGACAAAGCAATTTTTAGACCAAAACCTGGAAGATGAGTAGGAGCTACCCAAGTAAGGAAGTGGAGAGTGGGAGACGAATGTGAGGATGGGCAATTGGCTGGCTGGGTACGCATGATGGGGTGAAGGGCTCCTGCTCTGTGTCCACTTGAGGTTACTTGAGGACTTCCAGGTTTTTTTGGGCTGCCTGATTGGGTAGAAATATCGTTTCAAGATGGTCAACACAGGAGGATTTCAGGAGAAGGTGGAGTTGAGTTTAGAGGCGTGGTGTCTGAGATGTTCTGGTTCAGCCTGAAGGAGGCATTGAACAAAAGGCTGGGTCTGGAACTTAGGCAGCCAGTCCCTCTCACTGCTTGATCTCTCCACCCTAACCCACCCAGCATGGGCCTCAAATATTTTCCTGAATGTGCTTCTCTCCATCCTCTGTCTTTTGCATCTCTGTAAAAGATTCTGCCAGCTGCACAAGCCAGAACCTGGATTCTTCCTTTGCCCCACATTTAGTCCATCACCCCAGCCTGAGTCCACTTCCTAAACAGGTCTAGAAGCCTCCATTTCTCTACCTGTCAGCTGCTTTCACTTAGTCTAAGCCACTGCCTTCTGTCCCCTGAGTTCCTGTAGCAACCTCTGGTCTTATGTTCCTGTCCACTTCCAGTGCCTCCTCAAAGCATCCTGGATAGTCTTTTTACAAAGTCAAATGATATGGGTCCCTTGTCTCACTTGTGATGACTTCCATGGCAGGCCAGCTCCATCTCTAACCCCACCTGCTACTCTGGCCCTTCCCAGGGCCTTTGATATCTCTCAGGGCCTTTTGTGTTGGGGCTTTTGCAACTGCATCAGGACTGTTAAGGCCCCCGTCAGTTCTCTGGTTAGAGGTTGTCCCCTCAGGGGAGTCTGTCCTGACTGTGCAGAGGCAGCTGGTCCTCATGGTTTTTCTTTCCTGGTACCTGGCTCTTCCTTAACAACACCAATCCCACTTTGCAATTATGGTCACTTCTGTCCCAGTTTTGCCTACCTCAGGACATCAACTATATCTGAACCATCCACCTACCCTTTTTCTTATCCTTTTAACCTTTATCCTGTTTTTTTCTTCCAAGTGAAATCTATATAGTAGAAACCCCCTCCTCAGACACATAATTTTAAATCAGCATAACATCCTAGCAATAACACAAAATAGAAGGAAAGGAAAGCAATTCATTATAAAAATATTTATTTCAGTAGTAAATTCCTAAATTCCCAGGGCTTATTATTCCAGAAATCATGTACCTATGGGTATAATAGGTACAATTATCATGAATGTACTAGCCACAATTTTTTGTTTGTTTGTTTGTTTTTTGGGTTTTTTATACCGGGGATTGAACCCAGGTACACTTAACCACTGAGCCACATCCCCAGATCTATTTTATATTTTATTTTTAGATAGGGCCTCACTAAGTTGCTGAGACTGGCTTTGAATTCTCAATCCTCCTGACTCAGCCTCCCGAGCTGCTAGGATCACAGGTGTGCACTGCTGCACCTGGCTCTAATATGTTGACCCGACATGTTGTATTTTATTGGTGATTCAGAGACTAAAAACAGTATTGCCAGTGGCATATGACTTTTTTTGTGATGGTAAGCAACTCCTGAGATGTTTTAAACAAAATATAGTCTCCTTAATTTGCACTGAGATTGGCTTTCTAGAAAATTCATTGAAACCAAGCTTAAAAAAAATGTGTTTATATATTCAGTTGAGTCAGGCCCTGGATTCATATAATTATGAAAGTTTTTTTTTTTTCATGTTCTTGAATGCCTGACAGAACACTCAATAATCATGCAGGGTCCAGAACTATTTTTCAGTGTACCGGTTGTGTAGCCCCCAGCTTCCACCCCTAAATGCCAGTGGAGTTCCATTCATTTTGACAATCAAAGGCACCTCCCAGATTTCCAGACACAGAGCCCTACTGCTGCTGGAGAGCCACTTTCCCACTCCCCCATCATGAGCTAAATTCCAGGAGGGGCATTGTCCACGTGTACTTTCCACTAGTGTGTAGCACCATTTTTGCCAGATATTTTTAATCTGGCAATAAATATGAATGGTGATTTCATCAATGTGAAATTTGTGCCACAAAGTTAGGAAAGAAGTATACCCCCTGGAAGCGTGACCTGGCATTTGCCTTCTTTCTGTGTGCCTTAGGCCAGCCGACCTTTGTTTTAGTGAAAGAGACTTATAATTATAGTTCCAGACATTGTAGAATTTCAGCTCTAAGTCCTTTTACAACCAGGGGAGGCACCTCACTGTGCACAAAAGAGAAAGCACTGGCTCTGAAGCTGTGGCTTTTCTTTTTTTGGAAAGGCAGCCTTGTCTGCTACAAGAGCTCAAAGCACTTGACCAGCTCTCTTCTCTCAACATGTGTATGCTATATTTATTCTCCCTTCACAGATGGGGAAATGAAGCTTGCCTGAGGGCCGTATTTAGCTAGGTCTTGATCCTTTGCCTTGTGGGGGTCAGCTTAGATAAAACAGACTCCCAAGATTTGAGTGTCATCCAGGAGTTGAAATCTCCTCCCACATTCAATCTGTTACTAGCACTGCTCACAGGGTAAAAAGTTAGTTTGAGCATTTTCTGTTTGATACGTGACAATCTGCTAGTTTTCAGATGAGGAAGTGCTCATTCCTAAAGACACACAGTAAGATGACCACAAGGCCAGTCCCCTCCCTGGTTGTCTTCCTGCCCCATCAGATGTACATTTCCTCTCCTTTTTCTCAGACTAACCTAGAGAGGAGTTATGATCAGTCAAGTAGCTGAAAGGAAGGTAGGCACCGAAACAGCCCACCATATGGGTCCCCAGCTCCTGAAGAATTGGAACATTAACGAGGAGACTGACATTAAGAATCATGTGAAGATGACAGTTGCTGAAAGTTAGAAGCTAAACCTTCAAATTTTGAGAAGTCTTTTACTAAGAGCTAATCAGGCTTGTGGCATAAATACTATTTCTCAACCAAAATGAAGATTAAAAAGAAAAAGAAGAAAAAAGACCAAATAAATGAAAAATTTTGAAAAATAGTTACCTCTTAGGAATTTATAGCACTTTAAAAAAAATATTTTTCATATCCAAATGTTCTTTGGTCCAACAGTAGTGGGAGGGAGTACGAGGTCGTGGACAAAGTCAATACATTTGTTAGTGATGAGCTCTGAACCAAACTTATCAAAACGGTTCCCAAAGGGACTCAACTCAGCTTCTTTGCAAAACAGATTTTTGCTGTTGTTTTGAGGTGTTGGGATCAAGCCCAGGGCCTTGCCCACGGTGGGCAAGCACTCTGCCACTTAGATATAGCCCCAGCCCTAGAGTTATTTTTAAGGAGGTTAAAAAGTGATGTTTTCATTTCCCATAGGTGAATATAAAATGAACTGAAAAGTGGCAAAATGACTACACCAAGGAAACGAGGTCTCACTGAGTACCATTACCACCGATTACTATAGAAATGTCTTTAACATTGAGTTAGACCAGACACTTTCCATCTTCAGGAACTTGTTTCAACACGTATCCCCTTTGAGGCTGAGGTGTTTCAAGAGCTGTGGCTTGATACCTATTTTGGGCTTCTCACTGGAAACAGATGTTTTAGAGATCGATTTCTACTGTGTGCCTTAGAAATGACAGAGTTGCTACTATTCATACACCACAAAGCCACACAAAGCCACCAGTTGTCAGGGTATTCTTATTTAGTTGTCGGACATTTTATATTGTCTCTGAAAGTAGCCAGCAGCCTTTTTAGACTCTGGAAGGCTGGGCTTGCCTATGAAAGAGTTACTTAATTGTGGTCCTACTTTTTCTCATGCTGGGTCATTGCAAAGACTTGGATAAAATACAGAGGAAGACTTTTAGAGGCTGTGATTGATGACTGTTTCTTAAATCGACATGCTGGGTTATTTGGGAGTATAATACATTCTTATAGAACTTTCCAGTTTTCAGAGCATTTGTCAGTGACATCTTCCACTTTATAAGCAGAGTAACAAAGGCTCCCAGAAAGAAGGGACTTACCCAAGGACACACTGATTGTATATGTTCTAATCCTCTCCATTCTGCAAGGCCCAACTCAAATGCCTCTTGAAGAAGTCTTTTCTTGGGGGCCTAACTACCACTTTTGGCATGTACCACATTCTAACTTGTAATATGTGTTCACGTTTTCTTCTCTTACAATGAACTTCCTAAGAGCAAAGACTGTTACACACTTGAGTATATCTCCCCACCAATCCGAATTCTTCCTTGATGGTACTAACCTTAAGGTGTCCTTCCATAGCAGCTTGCAGTTTCTTCTAGGCTTTGGTTTTGTGGTCTGCAAAGCCCTGAAGAGGTGTATAAGCACATTGTGGGTACAGTTACTCATTGGAGCTCCTTGCTTTATTTTTAACAGATATCTTATGTTTGCAAAGTGTTTTTCAAATTAGATATTTGAATCTTGCCCTTCCTTCATGTCCCTGGTGAATATGCACCATTCTGGGCACATAGTAGTGGCTTAATAATGATTGTCAGATTAAGCATTTATCTGTTCACCTTCTCCCACCTCCACCTTTGTCTCTCCTGTTGTTTGTGTCTTGTATTCCCAACTGAACTATAAGCTCCACAGTGTGCAATTTTGTCTTATCTGTGTGTATGGAGTCTTATCTTCCAATAAATCCTTATTGATTACTTTCAAGTGGCCCATGTATGGTAGCACACCAGCTAACAAAGCACAACCAAGGCTAGCTTGTCCAGCGTGAATGGGTTTATATTAAATGTACCTTCTAGATGGGTATTTTAAATAGACATCCACAACCTGAAACATGTATTTTAAACAAAGACCAGCAAAGTAGAAGGGAATGCTCAAATCCTCATGAATTGGGCATAAACACACTCATGGGCCCCGCTAGCTAGCCATACATAAATAGGGGTCATGACTCATGGGAATCTGCTGTTTCTCCCTGTTGTTCCTGGAGATCTTTTTATTTCCTCTCAGAGTGCATTTCTTTGGTTCCTTGTCTGTGATTTTTGTCTGGTGGTGTGTGATATTTTTAAGGGTTATGGTTGTCATCGTCACAGATGGAGGATTCTTGACAATATTGCAGAGCCTCATCACTGAGCTACCGGAACTCATACCTCTGCTACTTAAAGAAGAAAGAAGCTAAAGAATTAACTAAGTGGCCAGTAAACACAGTGACCACACTATTTTTTTGAAAAATGATTTCGATGTCAGACAGTTGTCTTTAATATTCTTTTATGTACTCCTAAGAATGTTCCAGTTAAATGTTTAAATACCTACTTTTTAAATTAGAACTAAAATATCTAATTGGTTTGTTAATTAGGAGGACACTGGAGAGTTGTCGGGAGAAGTTATGACTTTGATAAGGAGTCATTTAAAAAGTAAGGGCAGTTCCTCCATTTTAAATCTTTTTGTGTTATCAGATTTAAAATACATAGCTCAAAATGATTCTGTAAGCTTCCACCTATTTATTTCCAAATCTGACATTCCACATTAAGTTCACTCAAGATATGGAGCAGTGAGTAGAAACAACTTTCTATGATGCTGGTACAGTATGCACAGGGGATAATTTATTTTTTAAATTTGCTGTCTATTATTAGACTTCTAATTACTCAGGCTGGATAGAAGCAGAAAGGTTTTATTCCTATAATAACTGCCAGTTATTTAGCTGGAGGTGACAGGCCAGAAGGAGTTCATTTAGGTAGCTCAGACTTAGGAAGTAACGTTTCTTTCCAAAGAATTCTAAATGTGTTTTTGGTTTTGTTTATAACCCCAGTTCTTCACATTTAATTATTTTAACAAATCTGCAAATTAGCAGATCCCTGGAAATGGTTGGCCTAATTGCCCTCCCCCTTTGTGCTCACATGTTTCTCAGCCAGGAAAATCAGGGTTCATTGTGGTTTGGAGAGGAATTTATGTAATATACCTATGTTCTGTGGAATATTTGGATTAATATTATTAAGTATTAATTCCTAGGGAACTTTGAATTTAGCTTTTTGAAGTTTCTTGTCCTAGCCTCCTAGAGAAGAGAGTGCCCAATTCTGTTTCCCGCGTGAGGTAAACTTGCTTCAAAAGTAAAAATTTCATTAAAAACCTAATTTGGATTCTTTTTAAAAAAATTTTTGTAGTTGTAGATAGAGAGTGCCTTTATTTTATTTATTTTATGTGGTGCTAAGGATCGAATCTAGTGTCTCACACATGCTAGGCAAGCACTATGCCACTGAGCTACAGCCCCAGCACATAATTTGGCATTCTTGAAAAATATGAATCTTCCTTGGATATGTTTTAGGTCATCTTAAAGCTGTTGAATTCCAAAATGACTAATTAGTACAGTCAATCTATATCATTCTCTTTTTATTAATCTGAAAATTATACTGTCTTCAAGAGACCTTCGTTTGTGTGTTTTGTTGGGAAGGTAAATTTTTTTATTTCTCAGTAAAGGAGTTTCTTCTGGGGTTGGAGGGAGATACAAAGCTGGGAAGGCATTGAACTCCTGGAACCCTGTGTGGATTTGCAGAGGAATGGGAGAGTCAGCTTGCCATTGGGTAAATAGTTTTTGTTAAAGCATTAACAGATTCTTTCATATGCCATGGGAGATGCTGAGTGCTTTATAAAGTTGTATTATTTCATTGATTCCCTCAAAATCCTATGGGATAGTACCCCCATTTCTGTTTCTGTGAAAATTGGAAATCTAAAAATGGACAAGGAGTGATGTTTAATAAGAACATCCCATTCTAGGACCAGGCCAATCACAGGATTGCTGGGTAGGATGCTGAGACTAAATACTGTTCTTTTTGATTCTTTTATGGATTTGTAGTTTGAAATAGGCAGTAGTGTGTAAAAAATATATTCATTACACCTGATCATACTACTTGCCACTCAAACTGGAGTTTAAAACATGTTATGTTTTTTGATATTAGTTCTTTCATAGTAACTGACTGAGGTGTGATGTGTCCCATACCCATTCTACTTGATCTCTTCATTAATAATGCCTTAACACCAGGGAACAGCTTTAGTAAAAACCAACTAGAGACCTTCACTTTAAAAATAAAGGGTGTAGAAGCTTGGGGAGAGCATTTCTCCATTGTCACAAGATAGCCATCACCTGAGAAATGTTTCAGTACCCACGACTCCAGGATATAGGCGTAAACCTTTGCAATAAAAACATAAGGGTTAACCTCCAAGAGTTTAAGATGAATACAGTTAGCCTCCCATATCTGTAGGTTTCATGTCTGCAGATTCAACCAACAGAGGATTGAAAATATTTGGGGGTAAAAGAATCTGTACTGCACATATGCAGACGTTTTCCCCTGTCTTTATTCCCTAAGCAGTACAGTATAACAATGATTTGCACAGTGTGTGAATTCTACTGGGTATTATAAGCAATCTAGAGATCATTTAAAGTATATGGGAGGATTATGGAGATTATATGCAAATACTGTGCTATTTTGTTTAAGGAACGTGAACATTTGATCATCAGGGGCCTGGAAACAGTCTCCCACAGATACTCGGGGATTATTGTATGCTTGAGTTGAAAATTATAGTAAAAATTATCAGATGATAATATGAAATAAAAACTGTCCTATGAAGGAAATAGTACTGCTAAACACTGAGTGGAAGATATTTTAATGTTCTCTTAGTTTTATGTTTGTGGTGTTTTGTACTTAAGAAGGTCATTTAAGAGGGCAGGTGTCCTAGGCCAAAAAGTTTCCTTGAAACCAGATGTGAGTCTACCAATGAAAAAAGTGGAATTCTGATTCTGTTCCCTCACTAGAATGTAAAAGCAGAATTTTGTGCCACACAGAACAGTCTGTGCAAAATGGGACATTCACTGCCTTTTATGACAGAGACTAAAAATCCTTCCAGAAAGATAACTAAGCAGCAGCAGTTTAAAACAATGTGATGGTCCAGGGGGGTCTGTTTGGAGAGATCTCCAAGATAGACTCCGCAAGGGAGATATGTATAACATGTGCTGTGTGATCTAGTTTATGTCCAGATGACTGAACATATATAGTTGCAGGTATATATATATATATATATATATATATGCTTAGAAAAAGAATTGGATGGATATACATGAAAAAAATTAGGAAAGGTTATGAAAGTTGGGGAGAAAAGGGAGGCTTTTAGGATTTACAGTGTATATTTCTCTTTAAATTCTCTTACACACACACACACACACACACAATTTTATGAAAACTACATAGAAAGCTAAAATTGCAGGTCTTATTGGAGGTGTATAGATAAGATGAGGCTCTGGAGTCAAACCTGCTAGGGTTTGAATCCCAGTTCCTTTACTTATGGCTGTATATCATTAAAACAAGTTACTTACCTTCTGTGTCTCCACTTATACAAAAGGATAAAAAATAAATAAGGGTACTTGTGTTATACAGTTGTTACAAGGATTAAGTAATCTATGAAAGACCCTATTGATCAGTACTTGACATATAAGTAAATTTTCAGGATATGTTATTAAATTATGATATGTAGTGTCTAGTTCTCCTCAATTCTCTATGTAGACTTTCCAGTTAAAAAGGTTCCCAGTGACAACTTTAGTAATCAAAATGAATTTTCTTTTTTCATTGAATCTTTTAATGATACTCTCATAATATTACCCCACTGGTTTTCAGGACTTCAAAAAGGGAAACAACATTAAAAAAAAAACCCAAAAAATATAATAAAAAAAATTTAAAAGGGCTGGAGTTGTGGCCCAGCGGTAGAGTACTCCTCACCTAGCACTTGTGAGGCCCTGGGTTTGATCCTCAGCACCACATAAAAATAAATAAATAAAGGTATTGTGTCCAACTACAATTAAAAAAATAAATATATAAAAAATAATTTAAAAAAGAGAAATAACAAAAACAAGTGGAACTATCTTGCTTTATGTAGAATGCCATACATTGCATCTATGGAGTACGCCTGACTTGCTTCCTTGGCCATGGGACCTGATATACATCTCATTGTGGACTGTAGACATGTAAATGTGAACAGTGAGTTTTGTCTTTCTTCTCCTTAGGAAGACTATGATCGTCTGAGGCCTTTATCTTATCCAATGACTGATGTCTTCCTCATATGCTTCTCTGTGGTAAACCCAGCCTCATTTCAAAATGTGAAAGAGGAATGGGTACCAGAACTTAAGGAATATGCACCAAATGTACCCTTTTTATTAATAGGAACTCAGGTATGTCTCCTTTGATTTTACCAATGTTTGGGGGTTGCTCTCAAATAGTCCAAGATTTCCAAATAATATATGTGTGTTTATCTCAGCTGCAAGTTAATAAGCCATTTCTTATTTTTGGAAAAAGTAGTGCCAAATGAAAACAATTATATTGGTAGTTTTTAAAAGTTCAATTATTTTATTGATTGATTGATTGGGGGGGTATAGGGGGATCAAATGGGACTATATGCATTGATTTCTCTTTAAAGACTTGTAATATTGTGGGACATTATTGATTTTTCTTAACTAGATTGATCTCCGAGATGACCCCAAAACTTTAGCAAGACTGAATGATATGAAAGAAAAACCTATATGTGTGGAACAAGGACAGAAACTAGCAAAAGAGGTAATGGAATATTTGCAGAATTTAGAAATAACTGTAAATATCATAGTAAAAGCTAACTCTTAACTGGCATTTACAGTATGCTGGTTCCTCTGCTGATTGATTGACATGCATGATCTCGTTTATCCTTTGTGCCAACTCAGCGAGCCAGGTTTGACTGTTCCCCCTGTTGTAAAGAGAAAGCAGAGGCTTGGAGATGGCAGGGAATTTGCCCAAGGCCCCACAGCAGTAGTGGCAGAGTCAAGTTTCACTCCAAAGCCTGACTTCAGGGACCAGGCTCTTCTACCTATGCTACCCTGCCTACAGTATTTTCTTTAAAAGGCACACAGGAAGAGGCATCAGAAGCCGGTGCTGAGACTTCAAGCCCCTAATAATTACTTAAACATCTGAACTGTGCCAGATCAGACTGTTTCCAGTTAAGACTCTGGAGTTAGGTGGTAGAGTGACAAAGAAAGCCAATTTAAATCTGTGGCTACAATCATAAAATTATGTCCCGATTTCTAAAAAATATATAACATACATAAGCCTTTTAACTTACATTCTTCCTCATCCTGAAGCCAGGTTTGCTTTTTTTTCCCAGTCAGTCCTACCATTATTGGATTCTATTTTTTAAATATTATGACTTTAATAGGACTTCTGTGGAAACAGAATCTAATAAGGCCTTTGAAAATGTACTATTAGGAGGCAAAAGAAAGCAGGAAAACTTTCTGGGGGACAATTTTTTCTCAAAGAAAAAATGTAAATGGTGTCACTAACAAATCATTTTAGGAATTCCTTATATTCAATTTCATACTCATGGGGGAAGAAAGAATTTCTAAATACCACAAAGATAAAAGTCATAAATTAAGTTATTGATGATTTAGCTACACAAAAATTTAATACTATATCAAATACCAGAAATTAAAAGTCACACAGCAAACTTGATGTATGAGGCAGAAAAATTCATTAACTTTCTTTAATATATAGGAACCCCTTGTATAAAGTGAATTCATCAGAAAAGTAAATATATCCCTATAGAAAAACAGGCTAAGGACATTGATAGAAAATTCCCCCCAAAATGCAGATTACCCTGAAGATAGGAATGTTCAAATTCATTTAGGAGTCAGATGCAAGTTCTTACAATCGAATCTCTTACACTCCCTGATGCGTTCTGCTGCTACTCTGGCTCCCTCACTGTTCTGGAATGCTCCAAGCCTGCTTCCAACTCAGTCTTTGTGTCTGTGGCCCATCTCTCTGAAGCTGTCTCCCTTGGTAGGCCTCACTGCTCAAACTTGGCCTGTTGAGAACCTTCCCCAACCACTGCCATCCTCAGCACTCCCACCTCCCTCACTCTGTTTTTTCTGCATTTACCGTCATCTGCTCTATTTTCCTTTCTTTGTCTGCCTCTACTCCATGGAAGATGTAGGTGCCACACAGCAGAGCACCGTTGCTTTTTGGTTCAGTTCACTGAAGTATCTCTAGCACCCAAACAGTGTTTGACACATAGTAGGTAACCATAAGTATTTGATAAATGAAAGAATTTTTCATAAAGAACATCTGGAAGGACATACACTAGTATGGCTACCTCTTGGTATTATAAATATGGATAATGAGTTTATCATTTCTGTTGCATAGCTATATTTTACAATTTTCTGTATAATGAGATGTGTCATACCAATTGCATGTAATACAATTTTATATATTTGTAATGTATTTTTCTCCTTCCCAGATAGGAGCATGCTGCTATGTGGAATGTTCAGCTTTAACCCAGAAGGGACTGAAGACTGTTTTCGATGAGGCTATCATAGCCATTTTAACTCCAAAGAAACACACGGTTAAAAAAAGAATAGGATCAAGATGTATAAACTGTTGTTTGATTACGTGAGACACATCTTCAGTGGCCAAGGAAACTCAATTTCTCTCAGAAAGTGTGTGAAATGGTACAGCTTATCAGACTTCTCATAGATAATGAAGCAGTTTAAAACTTGAAAGAAAAAAACAACTGTCCTCAGAATTCTATCAAGTTCATTAAGAATGTTTCTTAAAGGTCTAAGAAGCAGCAAACAGCATCTGAAGCCACAATCTATTATAAATACTTTATTTCAACTAGAAGGTACAATCTCTCAGGGGTTTCATAGTTTAAAAAGCTACAATCACATCATGTTGAAACTACATTAAAAAAAACAGTGCTGTAAATGGACCTGCTTGGCTTTGACCACACACATTTCTGCACAGCCCTGTGGAATCTGCACAAAGAAATATCTTCTCCCTTTGCTCTAATTAATTGTTCTTGTATGTAAGTTGCTTTCTATTCCAGTATATCCAGAGTGGTGAAATAACAAGGCCAGCCACGTAGCCAAAGGTCGCTCCAAGCGTACAGGAGATGGGCCAAACCTGAGGAAAAAAATGTATGAGATCAAAAAAGAACAAATGTTTTATTATTACTTGAGCACAAGTTAAGTGTAACCTAAATATTTCTATATTAAAGCTTAATGTGCTTTCTTAAAGAATGCCAAAAGTGTAATAAGGTCATAACTGCATTATCATGACACTAAAAATGTACACATTTTAGTTAATGTGCATTAAACTGTAACAAGGCTTCTGACAATTGTAGATTTAGTTTGATGCTCCCCAAACTGCATGAGAAACATGCTGAAATTACAAATTAAAATTTTGGGTCAGACTTTGCCATAATCCTGGACTCAATTTAGCTCTCTGAACTAGGTGGTAATTTTTTTAAAATTCCTACATTGGCTGTATACATCAAATGAAATAAGAAGTATGTATGCTGACCAAACCCCAAGGAAGTAAATTGTATTAAAGAGGAAAGACCTAGAATCTAAGCATGTTACATGGAATTTATAATAGAGCAGCTGCTTCCACAATAAAATTGATATCACCTTTCAGATATAGATATTGGAACCATAGCAAAAGTTATAAACCACAGCTTTTATGTACACACCTAGAGTGTAAATTAAACAAAATAGTACTGGCTTCCAAATACTCACTTTCTCCAGCTGTATTACATTTCACAATATAACATTAAGCCAGTAGTAAATAATGTTGACTTGTTTAATCTGCAGCCAATATGTTTTAGTCCCTAGGTGAAAGGCTCTGCTTAAAAAAAAAAAGAAAAAAGAAAAAGAAAAAAAAACAGTTGGAAACAAATCTTCATTTTCATCTGTAAAGCTTGGTGTACTGGAGCCATTTCTAATCTTGTCTGTGGAAACAGGCCAGAGAACTGTGGTAGAGGTGAACCATCTTATTAACTGATTGTTACCTAATTCAACTTCCTTGTTTGGTCTGCTATGGATCTGCCTTACTCCAAATGCCATGCAACCGACAGTAGTGTTAGACACAGCTTCAGCACGAACCACCTAATGCAGTTTAGAGAAGCATAATCTAATCTATAATTTTTCCCCTGGCCTTTCCTACATTTAAATTTGCTGTTGCCTAAACTATGCTTTCTTTGTCTTTGGTGGGTTTCTGTTAACTTCCAGGATTTATGCTTAAAGCTCTGTCTAGCGCACCGATTGGGTAATGGAACACTATAAACATTTATACTTGAAATTTACAGCCTTAAATGCTCATATCAGTCACAAATCTAGAATGTACTGTCTTGTATGTGAGCTTTGTAGAGATTTTTTGAAATATAAGCATCATCTTCCTCTTTGAAGAGTGGAGAGTCTATTGGATAACAGGCGTTTTCTCGTGGAATTGGGTATTGATTGGATGTCTTCTTTCTTACAAGAAATAGTGGTTCACATTGTCATGGCCTTATGTATTGAATGGAATATTCTGTAATTTTCTCATTTAATTTTCATCCTTTTAGTTAGAATCAAAAGGGATTGTATAAATCAATTAACATATTAGTTAAGTTGCTAGACACATGGTATAGAGGAATTAAGACAGTAAAGTATTATACACTTCCAAGTTGCCTTTGGGGATTTGATGGAGATTTTTTTTTTTCCAAATTTACATCTCTGAAACCATTCACACTTGGTTTACTTGGCATTGAAAGTTAAAATCTAGAATATATTCTTCCCTAAGAGAAATGGATTAGGAATCTGGAAATGCAAGCTGGTGTGTCACCTGTTTCTTGACCGGGCCTCAGTTTCCTCATCTTATTATAAATATGGGAAGTAGAACAGATGATCTCCAGTGTCTCTCCCATTTATCAGTTCTTTTCATTCTCTTCATTCTAATTCACAGTAATCTTTGTTGGACATCACCTTTTCACTTCACATTCTCCAGATGGTCAGAATCATGTATATAGATTATTAGAACTCTAAACAGAGATGACTGAATCATCCGCACCTGAGGTGCCTTAGGTACTCTATTGACCTTGATGGGGTTGGAGTTTCCCATTGCTTATTAAGAGCTTTTTAATTGTTTTGGTTATTTAGTATTTCTTTTTGCAAAGCCCTTCCTGTCACTTTAACTAAAAACCAAAGATTTGTTTTCTATTCATAAGCAGATTGTAGAAAAATTGCCTTATTTTCAGAAGCATGTCTTCATTAAAGCGTAGGTTTTCAATAGAAATTGAGACAAATCTCTGGAGTGACTATTCAAACTAGTGATCTGGGAAATAATTCAAAAATATTTTCTTGACATGAATTTTGCAAATGCATTGCTTCAAATAAGGTCATGTATGAAAGAACTTCAAAGAAATTTGTGTTAATCAGTTTTTGCATATAGAGAACTAGTTTTAAGGTTCTTAAAGATAATTTTAGAGGCTCCCTGAAAACTTATTTAATACTTTGCTAACATATGCCCTTATTCTATCTCTACTGGTTCATTTAAGTTACCCATGTCGAATTATCATATTTCCAATAATTAGAGCTTGAATTAATGGTGTTTGTCATGAATTATCTTAGTTACTTTAAGCACTGCTCCATTTGATTTTTAATTATTAATTTTAAATACCAAATTAAATGCTGGTTTGTTGACTGTCGCTTTCTAATTGATTGTTACTTTACAGTGTCCCTTCTTAACACATGGGGTTACAAATAAAATGATCTGTATAGTTTACTCTCTATGTAAAGCACTGAACTTCTTACCTTAGTAGTTTTTATTTAATACCCTAAGAAAACATTTAGAAAAATACTGTTTCCCCTCTTTGCTCTGCTGTAGGACTGCTCATCATTGGCAAAGTGTGAGCACGTGCCCTCAGTTAAAAAATCTCACTGTCAGAGTGTATAAAGAATAATAATTCCTCATGAATTCCAGCCAAATTCCAATTTGGGTTACTAAATTCTATTTTAGTCACTTTGTAATTTCAGTATGGCTCTTTGTTCTCAAACACATACATACACATTCAGCTACATTCTTTGAACAGCTGCCATACTTCACCTCTAATGGAGTGCCAAAAATGAAATCATGTTGGTTAGAAAGTTTTGTCTAATGAGGGGTTAAGGCTTGGAACACTTGTGTTTCTGTGTTATGTCAATCTCAAGAAATCAATGCCATCTGCAAATTAAAATGTGCACTGGCTTTTAAGACAGCAAGTGATAGAGCAGGCTTTGTACTTAAAAGAGAACCTGGGTGACTTTCCTGAAATAAGTAGTCTTTTTCTTATCTAAGGGCAATTTTCCTGCTTTTTGTAGACCATGATAGGGAATGGGAAAAGAGGTAGCTGAGGGAAGTTGCCCACTAGTAAACACTCCTGAGCAATTTCTTCCTGCTTATCATTGCTTTAAAATTTTAAAAACTACATCATGGCAATATAATTCACAGTAACATAAATCATGTTGGTTTGATTATGTATTTTAATAATTAGATCTTAAAGTTTGCTATTTAAAATTATGTCCTTGTCTTACATACAGATGTTTTTGTTTAATACTGTTTATGCCATAAATAGGAATTAAACAAAACAAAACATGGTGTCAAACAGTTCAACTGCATAAGTACAAATATTTCTCCAAATTATGGTAATCTAAGATGGCTCTATATAATTGTTTTGTTTAAGGAAAGTAGGAAACTGAGAACAGACATTCAGGTAAAGGAAGTCATTCACAGGTGCTAGCCATTGAAGTGACAATTATTTTATCCACTTTCTTAATTTAAAATGTTTTAATCACTATATAGAAGAAATAATTCATATTACATAACCAAATATAATACAATACAATTGGTTATAATTATTAAAATTGCCATTAAAAAGAAAAACCTATTTAAAAAGGTAAGTGGCTAGAGCATATGAAAAAAAAAAATCACGCCTTATTGTCCTTTCCATCTAACCTTTCTGTGCTTTGGTTTTTCTCACCTGCAAAGTGAAGACTGCCATAAGTCACCTTGGGGGTTTGATCTCTAAATCAAATGTCTCCTTATGTATTTTTCATCACTTAAGCCAAAAAAAGTCCAGTGTTCTCTTAAAATAAACAACAGTAATAAAGGTCTTATATTCCATAGAATAGGGTCTGAGTACACAGTACTAGTAATAAGCTTTTTTCTCTTAGAAATAATTTTCCTTCCTAAGCTAAAAAACATCATAATACATAAACTATCTATTTGTTTTCTCTGTTTTATACAAATCAGTTTTATCACTTATTGAAAAACACTTCAAAATTATAAAAGTGTATTTCTACCTGAAGACCATACTGCTTGTTTTGTTATTGTTTTGTGGAGTTTTTTTCTTTTTGTGTTTGTGGTGCTGGGGATTGAACCCAGGAGTGCTCTTCCACTGAGCTACATCCTCACCCCTTTTCATTTATTTGAGACAGGGTCTCGCTAAGTTGACCAGGCAAGCCCTGAACTTGCAGTTCTCCTGCTTCAGTGTCCCAATAGCTGGGATTATAGGCATGTGCCACCAGGCCTGGCCATACTTCTCTTTTGATCAGACATTGCTACAGAACTTTCTGCTTACACTTTGGGAAAGGAAAATGCACCACATATCTATGCACTTTTTAATATTCCTCAAAGCATATTCTAAGTAGTACAGAACAGTGGTTAAGAACACTGATTTCGTACTAGACAGTGGATTTGAGTTTTGGTGTTTATTAAATATGTGACCTGGGGCAAGTCATCTCAACTTTTTGTGCATTGGTTTCCTTATCTGAAAAATGAGGACTGCCATAAAACTTACCTCAAAGTTGTTATAATGATGAAATGAGGTAAATGCATATGCATTCTATAACCATAATTATAACTGTATCTGGCATATAGCACAAGTGACCAGTATATCTGAACTCTAATTTATCATAATCTTTTACTTCTTATTCCTAATAGGCACATTTAAATTGCCACCACAATCCAGAGTAGCATTCTTCCCCAAATATACAACCTCTAGAATTGCTCCTATAAGTACTTTAAAAATACTTTTTATAATTACACTTACCAGAATTCTTGATTCTCACTTGCCAAATATAATTCTCAGATAATAAATTTGCATGTATTTTCAGGGGTTCACAGACCTCCAAAGCTCATCTAAGGACTCTTGGTTAAGAATCCTTGTACTCTACATCATTCTACCATAACAAGTACAAGTATTTTTATTAATAGTGACCCTTTACCTTTGGGTTTCAGAATTTTAAGTCATGAAACTGCATGATTTAAGAAGAAACCAAACAGATTTAAAATTTTTTTTTTAGTTGTGGATGGACACAATACCTTTGTTTTATGTATTTATTTTTATATGGCACTGAGGATCAAACCCAGTCCTCACATGTGCTAGGAGTGAACCTAGGAGTGCTCTACCTGCACTCTCTCTCTGAGCTACAACCCCAGGCCCCAAACAGATTTTAAAACTTGTGATATCCACAACTTTTGATCCTCTACATAACAGTGCTTTGGTATGTCATTATTGACTGTGGCAGATATAAGCTGACACAGGTTTCCTATAATTATGATTATTTGAAATTATGAAATGATAATATTTTTGAAATTAGTTTAATGTGTTCCTGAGTTTCAGGGCCAGTTCAGCCATATGATCTTGGCCAGATCACTTATTGTGAGACTTAGTTTCCCAATCTACGAAACAGATGTAGTATTACCTATTGTACTTAAAATGTAGACTGTTTTATTAGATGAATATTCTGCAATGTGTCATGAAAAATGTAAAGTACCATGTGCCACTATTATTATAACTGAAAGAAATTGAACTTTCATGAACACGTATTTCTTAGGTAACTGACACAGCTAGCTAATAAGTAGAACCCTCAATCTAAAGAAATAAAATAGTTCACAAGTAATGTTATATTGTATGGTAGGAACTATTCCCTTACCCTTTTATGTAATCATCTTTAATACATACCATTCTTCACATTAACTGTCTCAGGAATATAAGGCTTACAAAAAAAATTCTCAGCTATACAACATACCAGCAGTATGTTAACCATCTGAAGCTTCATTTCAAAAATAGAGAAATTCCCTGCTCTTTTTATCACTTTTTATAAAAGTTATATTTTTTTTCCTCAAACATTTAGGACAACTCAACCATTAAGATTAAAAAGTTATTTTTCAGGAGCTGGGGTTATGGCTTAGGGATAGAGTGCTCACCTAGGATGTCCAAGACCCTGGGTTTGATTCTCAGCACCACATAAAAATAAATGAAATAAAGGTATTGTGTCCATCTACAACTAAAAAATATTTTTTAAACAGTTATCATTTTTCAAACATTTGTCTTTTTTTTTTTTGAGACAGGGCACCACCAAACCCAGCTCATTTTCCATAAGTTTTAAGAAGCAAAATTAATTATTAATATGGGGCTTAAACTAAATACTTGTAGACATTTGTGTTCTTTCTCTTATTTTGCTAATTGCCCAGGCTGGCTTTGAGCTCCTGAATTCAAGAGCTCCTCTTGTCTTAGCTTCCTTAGCACCTACAAATAAAGGCAGGTGCCACTGTTCTCAGCATTGTATCATTTTTAAAGTCTCATATTAATGATTTCGTTCACTCAAAATTAAAAATTATTTATTGATCTATAATCCAAGCAATTAAGGTGAAAATTAATATTAAAGCATTTAATTTGGAGTAAATTTTAGTATAAATTCTTAACAATATGTGCTCCAATATAATAAAGTACTTACAATTGTGTGGGGGAGTGGGTTATATACCATTACAAATAACAAGGGAAAGACCTGTCAGCTGATGAGCATACCTCAAAACATTTAGGACAACTCAACCATTAGGATTACCTGCTTTCTTTTCTGATAAAGGAAGACAAAACCCAGGCAGCTAGTTCTAAATCTCACATGCCACTTTTCAATATGGGTGTTTGTTTATTGTGCTTACTACAAACTTGATTTTGCATGAGTGATAGCATTTGTCTTTCAAAGCCTGTTGACTTTATACTGGCTTTAAACAATCATTATATTTTCCTTGGAATTTGGTCTTGAACTAATAAAGCTCAAGAAAATGCTGTTGCCTCTCTGATGGAGAAATACATGTATGGATGAATCTGCTCACTTGGCTACATTTCTCTAGTTATAAATCTACTGATCTGTCCACTCTATGACAAAGACAGATTTAGGAAGAATTATTTGTGGAGAGATGTGTAGTTACTGGACTGGAATTCTTGTTAAAGGCACACTAAATGGTCTTGGCCATGTACATATAAAGAGTTAACCTGGCCAGCATTATTCTCTTTCAGAGGAGAGTACTACTAGCAGAGCATATTAACACAATTACCCTACAGTAAACATACTTTTTAAATCCAGAACCATCTCTGTAAGTTTATTATACATTTTCCCCATGCATGAGACATATAAATCAAACTAATGAATATTTTATTTTTGTCTAAGATGGTATAATACCTTTGGTAAAAGTAATACCTATTAACCTAAAAACATACAACTCTTCAATCAATCAAATCCATAATCTTAGTTTTATCCCTCCCTCTAGCATTTTGTAATAATTCGTTATAATCCCGTAAGATCTCTAGTTTCAAATTATAAGAGAATTATCTGTGATTTTTTAAAATGAATATATGTTTCACAAATAATAAATTTTTGATCTGGTAAAACTGAAGGAAAAAAAGAGAATTTTTAGTGGGCTGGGGATATAACTCAGTTGGTAGAGTGCTTGTCTGGCATGCAAAGGCCTTGGTTCAATCTCCAGCACCCCCTACCCCCACAACACACATACACACAAAAGGATTTTTAAATATAACAGAGACTCATTTATCTGTTATCTACTGGGAAGAAGGGCAAATATTTTTAAACAATTTAAAATTGTTTCAATCTCCAGCATCTAAAATTTAAAAGTTTCAAATTCTGTTGTTTAGAATACATTTTGCTTTTTAAAAGTAAGTATATTACAGGAGACTGTATCTGGTTCAATTCCTTTTAGAGATAGTTGCACTGAAGTCCACAGTATAAAGGCATTTGTGGGGTTCTCAGGCACAAAAGCATTGCATGTTAGCTTTGAATACTCTCCTACAAATGTATTAAATTATGTTCTAAAATACAGATATCACCAGAGTGCTCATGGCATTTAGAGGAATCAATGTGGGGAAAGAAAGCAATTTAAAAACTACTCAAGCTATTACAAAGAGACCAAAACTATGACCATTCAAAAAAAAAAAAAAAGCTGTTTCAGTCTCTAGTACTCTAGTAGTGAAGAGAAGAATCATGCTGTAGTGGCGCTTGTGTTTGAATCCTAAGACTTCCTCTTAGCAGCTTAGTAATGTCAAAAATACTTTTACTCCTCCCCACCACACTCTGACTTTCCAGCATGTAAAAATGGGACTCAAATTTATTTGCACTACAGTTCTTTGGATCAAATTATTCTGTGACAGTGCCAAGCCTTCTGTCTGGTACATAGAGAGATCTATAAACATTATGTGTTTTTTTTTTCTACTGTTATCTGAAATGTCAGACAATATTGAAAATTATGTGAAAACCAAATACCCTAAATTGGCTTAACAAAATACCTGAGAAAGAGAGAACTTAATAGTCCATTCTAACAGCTGGTGGACTGCTGGGCAGGAAGAAGACAATGACAAACTGAGACACATGAGGCACTAACACATGAGAACTCAATAAATAATAGAATTTGCATTTGTTTGGGTTGCCAAAGAAACAATCTTTAAAATACTCATTTTATACATCAGAAATGCCTAGAACATTAAGCAGTAACTATGTGTCAATGCTGAACTAAGAATTTCAGAATTTTATTATTTAATCTTTATCAGCAAGTGGTACAGACAAGATTTGAACCCAGTAATATGATGCCAAAACTCTTAATCATTGTCTGCCTACCTATTAATAACACATGTGGGTTTTAAAACCTCATAGTTAATTTTCTTTGCTGGGAATAACCAACATTTATTAACTTCCCACTGATGTTTTACAATATGAAATACTAGCTCATGCTTGATAAAGAATTAAGACATTTTCCAGGCAAAAAACTCATGGCTAGGTCTGGGGCTGTAGCTCAATAGTAGAGTGCTTGCCTAGCATGTGTGAGGCACTGGGTTCAATCCTAAGCACCACATAAAAATAATGTGTCTATCTACAACTAAAAGAAAAATTTAAAAAACCTCATAGCTACCTATTCTACAAAATATATAAAGCATATTAAATCTGAATCTAATTATTGTTATCAAATCATTAATTCCAGTCCTGATAATATTAAAGTATCTTGTAATTCTTACATAAAGTATATGCCTTGCACATAGTAATGTATTTATTGATTACTTAGTTACAGCAGATAAAGAATCAAAATTATAATATAGAAAGTTTTCTGCATTCTGAATATTTATCAATATCTACAGCTTTCTCTAGCAGTGAAGAGGGTAAGATTAATATTGAATATTAAACAAAACAAAGATGGCCAGTGATGTAGTGGGTACCCACCCTACCAGTCTCTTTCACCAAACCCTCTTGTTTTCTTCCATAATGTGAAGGCTTCCTCCATCTTTAAAGATACCTACTATCTTTCATCACTCGTCATTATTTAAAATCACTTAGAATTCATATTAAGTGAAAAAACATTTACATATTTTCAATGGGTCTTTCCAGTCACTTAATAAAGAAACAATTAAAAAAAACATGCTTGAAATTTCTCATTATGGAACTCACATTGTAACCTTATGCTTGGCCTCAGGAACATTACATGAGGTCAGATTTGAGTTAAAGGTAGAGAAAAGGGATTAAAAGTTTTTGTGGGGCTCCATGTGTGCATGTGTTTTTTAAAGTGTAATTGATTAAATACTCCTGTTTCTCTGACTAGAAAAAAACAGATCACAATCCAGAAAAGCTTGCTTTACCACAAATATCAAACCTGTATTGGGCTACAAGGAACAAAGGACTAAGATCTCTTTTAATACATGTTATACTTTAGCTAATAAAGAGTATACAGTATTATCTTCTCATGAAATTCTGCTCTAGCAAAACCTCCATTTTTATGGAATGTCATATCCCCTTATCTGATTTATTGCTTCTCTGGCAGATTCTGTCAGCTTTATGAGCCACATTAAGCCCTTGTTCTGTATAGCCAGAATTTTTAAATAATAATAATAATAATAATAACAAAGAATACACACAGAAAAACTTGTCTGCTAAAAGTAAAAAGTGAAAGAAAAATGAAACCTCATAATTTCTCTGGTTTATTAGTAAATAACTCCTAGAAGAGGGACAGGTAAGTATTAAATGAACAAAAGATTTTTAATTACACATCAATTCATCATTCCCCATCAGTATGTATCACAATTTAAAAGTATGATGGTGAATATGTGGATTGTTAACTTGGAATACTCTAAAAACAACACAACAGTAATAATAACTAAATAGCCAGTAAGATTCCAGCTGAAGGAAACATCTTAAGGATGAAGACCAACAACTTGTTACATATTTAAATTGGTTAGCTAAATATTAATCTTTTTAAAAGATTAATATTTCAAGTGGAAATGTTATATTAACTTAAAAAATCTGATATATCAATTTGGATCCAGCTTACCCATTATTGTAAACAAGCACTGAGGCTGAAATATGGGCCAATTGCTAAAAACCTGAACAATCCAAAAATGGATAATTGGATTATAAATGATTAACATACATTTTCTAAGCAAACCAAAATCCACATTTTACAGATCATAGCAACTCCCCATGATTCAGTTTGTATTTCCATATAGTCTTACAAACAGAAGATGTGTGTAAAACATCACACGTTGACACTCTAAAATTAAAATATTCCATGTATATACAGACTGATAAATTAATTATACATTATTTTACTAGCTTATTAAAGCTGATGGCCCATGGTGTATTTGTTTTTCAGTCCTTTGTATTTAGGTTTAATTGCATTACTTGAAAGTAATCAATCTACTACAGTTCAAAACAATTTTCTATGTTTACTTTTCAATATTGTTGTCCTCCAGTTTAGAAATCACTGACACTCTACTGAATAAAATCAAGTATGAATGAAGTCCAGTAGATGCCAACTTGATCACTAAGATGGCCAAGAAAATATAAAGGAAACCTTCATTAGTATTAAAACCTTGGGAAGGGTATCAGCGACACTACATACTCCAAACCTCCAGGGATAGTGAATGAATAATCGGAATAGGGAAAGTATAAACACCAGAATTACAAAGTGTGAAAGAACAACTCAATGTTTGGAGATACAACATCTGCCTGAAAGCACAAAGAATGGACCTAACAATAAGCAATGAAGAACACAACACAGAATCCAGACCCCACAAATATGCAAAGATAAATGGTTAATTATGACAATAATCACAATAATAATAATAATAAATTAACAGTGAGCTGGGAGCGGTGGCACACACTTATAATCCTAGTGGCTTGGGAAGCTAAGGCATGAGGATGGCAAGTTGGAAGCCTACCTCATTAACTTAGCAAGGCCTTAAGTAAATCATCAAGACCCTGTCTCTAAATAAAACATAAAAAAGGGGCTAGGGATATGACTTAGTCTTTAAGCACCTCTGGGTTCAATCCAGTACCAAAAAAAAAAAAAAAATTGTAACAGTGAAAACAACCTAAATGTTCATTTGTTTGAGAAACTGGTATATTATTTTATGCAAATACTGGAGTATTACATATGTGTAAATTTTCATTGACATGGAATGAGTTCCATAATATACTGTTGAGGTGGGGGGGGAGAAAAATAACATGTACATTATGAACAATTATACACATGGAGAGAGAGATGCAAAAATTACCATCAAGATACTAATGGTGGTTTCCTTTGGGTAGATGAAAAAATTAAATAGTAATTTAAATTTCCTTCTTTCTAATGATTCATATTGCTTAAATTTTAAAAATAAGTATATATTCTCTTTCTGATCAGAAGAAAAGTTATCTTCATGTTAGAAAAGAGTATATTTGGCCTGGGGTTCAGTGGTAGAGTGCTTGCCTACCACATGTGAGGTACTGGGTTCAATCCTCAGAACCACATAAAAAATTTTTTAAAAGTATTGCATCCATCTACAGCTAAAAAAAAATTAAGAAAAAAGAAAAGAGTATATTTATTTTTTAATACTATAATTCAATCTGGTACAAATTACCCTAAAAAAATAGAAAAATTCATGAAGCTACAGACTCAAAGACATTTATCACAACAATCTTTTTATAGAAAATATTAGCAATAATCTAAATGATCAATGGTAAATTTAATAAACTAAATTACAGCATGCCAAAAAGTCATTAAAAATTAAAAATACATCCATCATCTCGAAGCTCAGTTACTTAAATGTTCTCTACAGGTCAGTTTCCTTGTCATTAAAAAGGGGGATGTAAAGAGATCTTACTTGGTTCTGTTTTCCCTAGCATATCAGCTTTATCCTATCATAATAAAAGAAAAATATGATGTTTGTGAGCTTCCTCTGATACCACATATTTTAAAAATTACTTTGCTATCTGCTTTTGAAATATATTTCAAGATGAACATTCAATTTGCCATCAAGCAAGATAGCCATCCGAATTTAGGCTTAAAGAGAAAATAAAATTATGCTACAGTGAATATAAAAGGTGAAAACAGAGCTGGGCTTGGTGGTGCACACCTGTAATCCCAGCTACTCAGAAGGCTGAGGCAGGAGGATCACAAGTTCAAAGCCAGCTTCAGCAATTTAGTGAGGGCCTAAGCAACTCAGGAAGACCTTGTCTCTAAAATAAAAATATTAAAAGGGCTGGGCAGGTGGCTCAGTGTTTAAGCGCCATAGGCTCAATCCCCAGTACAAAAAAAAAAAAAAAAAAGTTGAAAACAGGGAATGTCTACAACTTCTAGATTAATGGTGAAAACAATAAACAAACAAAAACCCTCCTATATATATTCACAAAATAAGTTTGTTTATTCACCTCTACATGTAGCAAAATAGTGTTGGAAAACAGATGAAGGTCAACCTAGATGCCCTGGTACTGGGACAGGCCCCAATAAGAAACCACCTAGATTATACTAACAGAAAAATTGGTATCCCTACTTAACTGAACAACAAAATTAAATATTTACATACTAGTTTTCTTTATTACTTTTATTATCATTATACCAAAGTATATTTTGTTGCTTTAAATAATTAAAACCAACCTGCCATGGTCTTTCCCAATCCAGTGGAATAGGAAATGCTCCAAGCCAAGCTCCTACAAAACTAGAAATTGTAGTGATCTGGAGACTATTCTCCCAAATGGATGTAACTCTGTAAAACACATAGATACAAATCATTGGTGGTCTATATCTTAGCTGCTGGAGAACCAATCAGATAGCACAAATTAACACTATTCATACATTTTCTGTTCATTTAAAATGAGCATCTCAAATTGATCTAGATATTTACCATGAACTATTAAAAACTGGTAAAAAAATGTATTTCCATTGGAAAGGTAATTGGAAAGGTACAGTAAGAGTCAAACAATACAAAAGAACATTATACAATGACAACAAAATCTTCCCACCTGTTATCAATTTCTGGTTCCTTTCCCCAGAGGCAACTGCTATTTCTAAACGACTACATAACCTTCAAGAGATATTTTATACATGTACAAATATACACACAATTTTGTTTGAAGGATTTATGCATATTTGCATAAATGAAGTGTAATTGTGTATGTAACCTTTAAAACAAAACTCAAAACAGGCATTATTATTTTATGTAAATATGTGACTGTATGACCAATATGATTCTACAACATGTACACTCAGAAAAAATGAGAAATTATATCCCATCAATGTATATCAAAGTGCATAAATGCATTCTATTGTCATGTATAACTAATTTTAAAAAATTTTTAAATTTTTAAAAAGCAAAAAAAAACCCTCAAATGCATCATATTATAGACCAAATTTTGCTTTTTTTGTTTTCCTTTGTTATTATATTATAATATTTAATATTATAATATTTCAGGTGCATCATTTCCTGTATTCCAATATAGAAGAGTCGTATATTACATACAGGTTAGTCGACATTTGTCAGCCACATATAGTCAAAAATTACTAGTCAGTTTCTTCAATTAGCATTCAGCAGAACAGAGAGTTCTTCCAATATTAGAGAAAGAAAAGAATTAACTGAGTTGAATATAAAAAAGAGAATTATACTGCTCAGGCAATGTTAAGAATTCTGTAGAGTAATTTTTGCCTACATGTGGCTGACAAACAGTGCCTAGCCCCCATGTCACACATGACTGACTCTTCCACATTGCAATACAAAAAAAAAAGTGAGGTGCCAGGAGACATAAAGTGTGGGAGAGACTGAAAGCAGAGTTTCCCTTTCTGCTAGGAAGAGTTTACTTTTTCTGTTTTATGAAAAAAGAGAAAAGTTCAGCTGAATTTGAAAGAACAGGTAGGGTTAGACCTTGAACTGGAGAAAGAGATGCAATGCAAACAAGAGAACATACATAAAATTGGTAGAGGCCAAGTGGAAGAACAGTAAATAAGCCTGGAAAAGCAAGTTAGAGTTGGAACTTTTAAAATAACATTTTTTTATTGGTTGTTCAAAACATTACATAACTCATGACATATCATCTTTCATACATTTGATTCAAGTGGGTTATGAACTCCCATTTTTACCCCAAATACAAGTTGCAGAATCACATCGGTTACACATCCACATTTTTCCATAATGCCATATTAGTGTCTGTTGTATTGTGCTACCTTTCCTATCCCCTACTATCCCCCCTCCCCTTCCCTCCCATCTTCCCTCTCTACCCCATCAGCTGTTGTTCAATTCTCTCCCTTGTTTTTTTTCCCTTTCCCCTCACCATCTCTTATATGTAATTATGTGTAACAATAAGGGTCTCCTTCCATTTCCATATGGTTTCCCTTCTCTCTCCCTTTCCCTCCCACTACTCGCCTCTGTATAATGTTAGTCTTTTCCTCATGCTCTTCCTCCCTGCTCTGTTCTTAGTTGCTCTCCTTATATCAAAGAAGACATTTGACATTTGTTTTTTAAGGACTGGCTAGCTTCACTTAGCATAATCTGTTCTAATGCCATCCATTTCCCTGCAAATTCCATGATTTTGTCATTTTTTAGTGCTGCGTAATACTCCATTGTGTATAAATGCCACATTTCTTTTTTATCCATTCATCTATTGAAGGGCATCTAGGTTGATTCCAGAGTCTAGCTATTGTGAACTGTGCTGCTATGAGTTGGCTCCGATCTACATATTGTGCGGTCGGGCTCCAAATTCCTTAATAGGACGCCCATAGCCCAAGAGTTAAATACAAGAATAAACAAATGGGACTTACTTAAACTAAAAAGTTTTTTCTCAGCAAGAGAAACAGTAAGAGAGGTAAATAGGGAACCTACATCCTGGGAACAAATTTTTACTCCCCACACTTCAGATAGAGCCCTAATATCCAGAATATACAGAACTCAAAAAATTGAACAATAAGATAATAACCCAATCAACAAATGGGCCAAGGACCTGAACAGACACTTCTCAGAGGAGGACATACAATCAATCAATAAGTACATGAAAAAACGCTCACCATCTCTAGCAGTAAGAGAAATACAAATCAAAACCACCCTAAGATACCATCTCACTCCAGTAAGAATGGCAGCCACTACGAAGTCAAACAACAAGTGCTGGCGAGGATGTGGGGAAAAGGGTACACTTGCACATTGCTGGTGGGACTGCAAATTGGTGCGGCCAATCTGGAAAGCAGTATGGAGATTCATGGGAAAGCTGGGAATGGAACCACCATTTGACCCAGCTATCGCCCTTCTCGGACTATTCCCTGAGGACCTTAAGAGAGCATATTATAGGGATACTGCCACATCAATGATAAAATAACATCTTTATTAAGTATAGCACAAATGCCAGAAAAATCCTTTTTCAGTCATACTATTCACCCACTTAAAGCATACAATTCAATAGTTTTTAGTATATTCACACAGTTGTGTATAACCATCACCACAGTCATTTTCAGAACATTTTCATCACTCCAAAAAGAAACCATTAGCAGTCACTCTCCTCCCCCCTCTCTTGTTCCCCAGGCCCAAGCAACCACTAAGCTACTTTCTATCTCTGTGAATTTGCCTATTCTGGACATTTCAAATAAATGGAATCATACATGCTGTTACTTGTGACTGTTTTTCTTTGACTTAGAATACTTCCAAAGTTCATCTGTGTTGTAGCATACATCAATGTTTCATTCCTTCATACGTTTTGGCTCAATCATATTGCCCTATATGGATATTACACATATTATTAATCCATTCAACATCTAATGGACATCTGAGTTGTTTCTGCTTGGGGCTATTATAAATAATGCTGCTACGAATATTCATGTGCAAGTTTCTTCGTGGATGTGTGTTTAAATTTCACTTCAGGTTATTCTTAGGAGTGGAATGGCTGGGTCATTTGGTAATACTGTCTAATCAGTTGAGGAACTGCAGAATGTGTCCCAAAGCAGCCGAACTATTTTATGTTCCCACCAGTAGTGTAAGAGAGTTCCAATTTTTCCACATCCTTCCAGCACTTGTTATTATTATTTTTTGATTATAGTCATCCTAGTGGGTGTGAAACGATATCTCAATAAAGATTCAGGTTTAAGATTTAAGAAAAGTCAAATGCAATACTAAATGAGACATTGAAGGTTTTAAAAGAAGACAGCAATGTGATCATGCTGTTTCAATAAGATTTATGTACATATCTTCTCTACCCTCTAGGCTCCAAGTTTACTGGACTAAGGGCAAAACACAAATTTTCATATTTCTCATTGTTCTAGCACACTTGTGGCTAACTTATGTTTATTAAAATAAAAATGCAAACATCCAAGAGGTTATCCTCTATTTTTGTTGTATGGTATATTCAAGAGTATTTATGATCCTACATATAATGAATATAGAAAAAATGGAAGCAAGATCTAGTTTAAAAAATACTCCAAAGCCTATCTTTTTAAAATAAAAAATTATATTTATAGAAACAGTATATGCAATACCTTTGAAGTAAAGGACAATTAGACTAATAATAAAAATATTCTCCCCTTCCATCTCTCTCTACTCCTGACTTCTAAACCCAAAGCAAATACTTTCAATTCTTCTTGCTTTTCTTCTATTTAACTCAAATTTTAAAATATACTTTAAGTGTTTGATTTTTTTCAAGATTTAGTTACTTCCTGAATTTTACTACAGGAGATGGCTTAGCATTTTTGGCCTGTACCCCACCTCCACGGACACATTTCTCCCTGACTCTTTGCCCCTACTTCAATGGTAACATCTCTCCTTTTCAGCTGAATAACAGTGTTTTCATGGCCGTGATTCCACAGATGCTAATCACAATGAACCACAGAGTAAACCACAATTACATTTCTTTTTCTCTTGTTATGATGATTTTAAATATGATTTTTAATTGTTCTTGGATGTTAAAAACCGCCTCTCCCCTCTCCTAGCTGTTTATGTACTTGTCACTAAATCATCTTCAAATATCAAAAAAAACCAACACAATAGTACTTCTGCTAAATGCTCTCTCTTCCTTTCCTTCACCTGTTCCTATCTGAACTGGCTTCTCTAGGCCTGCAGACTTGCTGGGGTCCTAGGCTGTCTCTAGACCATCATCTTGTAAATTCCCTTTGCCTGTCTTGGTTCTGGTTCTCCTGGATTCCAAGTCTCCTTTCTCTCCCTCCCTTCCTTCTTTCTCTCTTTCCTCACCCTCTCAGTTCATTAAATAGATTACTCATGTAGGGTGAGCATCCAGTCAGCAGTTCAGATTTTTAGAGATTTTTTAAAACTGAAAATGACTTTACTCTAGTGGTTGGAAATAACTTTGCCTCAAATTTTTGAAAGCATTACTCCATTGTTTTCTGATTTTCACCTAAGAGGTTCCATGCCATTCTAGGTCCCCATCCTCTATAGGTAACTTACTCCTATTACTCTGGAAGCATCTAGTATTTCACAAAAATGTATCTTGAAGTATCTTTCAATCATTATATATAAAATTTATGGGCCTCATTCTAGAATTTCAGTTCTTTTGGTTATTGAAATTTTCCTTTATTTAAAAACTTGGACCAGGAGCAGTGGCACGCATCTGTAATCCCAGCAACTCAGAAGGCTGAGGCAGAATGATCACAAATTCAAAGCCAGCCTCAGCAATTTAGCGAGGCCCTAACCAATTTAGAGACCGTATCTCAAAATAAAAAATAAAAAGGGCCAAGGTGTGGCTCAGTGATTAAGCACTCCTGGATTTAATCCCTGGTACCAAAAAATAAAAATGACCAGGCACAGAGGTACCCACCTATAATCCCAACAACTGAGGAAACTAAGGCAGGAGAATCTTAAGTTCAAGGCCAGCCTCAGCAACTTAGTGATGCCCTCTGTCAAAAAATAAAAAGGGCTAGGGATATAGCTCAGTGATAAAGTAATCTGGGTTCAATCCCCAGTACCAAAAAAGCAAAAACCAAAATTCTTGTTCTGCCCAAAACGTTTAGAAATTTTGCTTTCCCTACTCTTGCTGGAAATACTATTATTTTGAACTAATCTCTGCTTGTCTTACCTTTCCCTCATTTTTCATATCTTTCTCTTTTTTGCTTGAAGAACCTTTTCAACTTTGTCTCTAATTTTTTTCTATAATATTGTGATAATTGTACAACTGTGTCTATACAAAAAAAATCACTGAATTATAATACACTTAAAACAGGTGAATTTTATGGTAGGTAGTTACATCTAAATAAAGCTATTTTAATACAACAACAAAATGAAATACTGAACAGCTGACTAGATGCTCGCCCTACATGAGTAAGACGACTCATTGTACAGTATGTAGAATTTCACTTCATCTGTTCCCTAAAGAGTTTGAACAAATATCTTAGCTTCTAGGGATAACCAGAATAGTTGAGGATATGAGGAATACAAATATATTTTCTCTATCTCTTCCCCCATGGTACAATTTTTATTGCTTATATTATTTTTATAGTATTTACATTCTGTTCTATGATGCTAATTCATTTGATTGTTTTCTTGACATAGTAAGCCCCTTTAATATATAAATTGAACAGCTCCTTCATTTGGACAATTGTCTTCTATCACATCTTTGAATTTTTTGTTTTGTATTATAGGGGCACTAACTGGTCTTATGTTTGGCTCTCCTTTATATCTTCTCTATATCCATCATATATTCTCTAATTACTTTATTCCTTCCAACCCCTTCCCTACTCATCATTCATTTTGATTAGTGCAAACCTTTCCTCCATGGTAAAATTTAATTTTCTAACTTGTCTATTTATTGATGTTTATAATCTATGATCTATAGTAAGGTGGTTTGGATTTTCAATTTATCTCATCAATTTTGCAATCTCTTCCTCTCCTTAATTTGTTTCACTTTTTCATGTTTGCCTTTATTTAATTGAATTCATCATATCATCAATAACATTTTTTTGAGGAGTTCTTTGTTTATTTTTGTTCCTTGGGTAGCATTTTCCCTCATACTGAATTCTTTGTCTTGCATAACTTTCCCCCCACCCTTTCTTCTATGGTGTGTTTTAAGGCTGTTGTGCCATTTCTATTCATCTTTTTCACACTTCATGTTGGCAGGCTGTCTAGACCACCTATTTGCTCAGATGAGTGAATTATCTTTAAAGCTGTCTTTATGTAACTGGTGCCAATTTTTGCTGTCTCAAAGATGCATTTTGAGAACTGGATGCTATTTTCTATCCAGTTTTCTGTAACTTGGAGGTAAAGTGTGACAATGGAAGAGATAGGGCAAGGTTAATGTTACCTCTGCAATTCAATCAGTAATATTCAGCTGACATTTACTAAATGGTGGCTCCATGAATCAAACTTTTAAAAACTAGCAGCCAGCCAGGGCTATGCCTTCCACTAGAAACCAGTATCACATAGTCTTCCTTCTCAGTAGAGCCTCAGTAAGAAGCTGCTCTGTTTTGTTAAAAAGTGAACAGGCCTGATGGTCAGTGAGGGAATCAGCACTCTATTGGTAGATATCTATGTAGATATATACACATTCTTCAAAGTAAACTGAAGTTTCATAGTACCTATGAACTTCCTTTGATTTCCAAACTCCAGGAATAGAGTTGACAGAAATATTTGCACAGGTATATAAAATTATATGGAACAGCCAGGTGTAGTGATGCACACCTGTAATCCCAGTGGCTCAGGAGGCTGAGGCAGGAGTTCAAAGCCACCTCAGCAAAAATCGAGGCACTAAGCAACTCAGTGAAACCCTGTCTATAAATAAAATACAAAATAGGGCTGGAGATGTAGCTCAGTGGTCGAGTGCCCCTGAGTTCAATCCCTCGTACCCCCCCCAAAATTATATGGAACAAAGATGTTCATAAAAAGATTATTTATAATCATGAAAATCTGATAACAACATTCAATAGCATACTAAATAAATTGTAGTATGTGGAACAGTCATAATGGAAATGAACTGCTCAATATTTATCTTATCTCTGATAATTAGGCTAATTCAATCATGGTGATCCCATTCTTCCTAATGTAGAGTTTAGGAATAAGCAAGAAAGGTAAACTGCTTTCATCTCCTTCCCATCCTGAGGATCCAGGAGAATCCCTAAGAAGCATAGCCATACCCTAACTGAATTTAGAACCACCCAAACTGTTACCGACATAATCAGTTCAAAACAATATAGGCTGGACTTTTATGTTACTTAAGGATGTACCAACTAATGGTACTATGCAAGAAGTGGTAGATTATACTTACACAAATAAAGATGTTCATAATGGAACAAAAAGTTATAAGCAGTGATTAGATTTGCCATTTTGTTTTAAAATTACATTTGTTTTATGCATGGATAAAATTAGAAGAACATATAAAATCTATTTGTAATCACTGACTCTTCAATAGGATTATTAGGATCTTTAACTTTCTATGTTTTATGATTATTGGAAATTTTCACTTGAAATATATAAAAATGAATAAATTTTTACAATATGTAGTAAAAATGCATGCATTCTTTTGTAGTAAAGAATGAAGATAAAATGAAACAGATAAATTTGACTTGATTAACTAATTTCTTACAGCAATGACTTTGTTTATTCTCATTTCATAGGTTTCCATAAAAATGTCATTTAAATTGTATGGTTATTGGCTAATTTTGTCACAGTAATGGAACTTGTACATAGAGCCAATAGGTCTGAGAAAGAAATGGTTTGCTGTTCTACTGTGAACAAACTTAAAAAGTGATTAAAATAATGTTACAAATCAGTATTCATGACAATGGGGTCCAAGTACCTGTCCAAATTATTTGACTGCTGAAATTCATTAGACCAATTCTAATTAAAATAGGCCATTTTGAGTACCTCCTATATGCCAGACTGTGTATCATGCACCTGAGAGTAGTTAACAGTAAATGCCTGTGGCTTAGATCTACTCATGAAAATAGAATTTGTTTGAATGGATTTGATCCTCTTAACTGTTGATTTTTTCATCTGAAAAAGAAACTCTACAACTCCTCCCAGTGGCTAAAGATATTTGATGCAATTCTAATATGAATTTCCATTTCCCACTTAATGAATATTAAAATCAATGCTTCTTCAGAACTAAATTTTTGTATCCATATTCAGATTAAATTGCCTTTGTTTTTGAGGGCAGGGCAGGGACCAGGACCTTCTACCTTGCTCAGGCTGGTCTCAAACTTGTAGGCTCAATCTATCCTCTGGCCTCAGCCTCACAGGTATGCCACCATACCCAGCTCTAAATTACATATTTTGTATATGGTCATTCACTATCTTTTCACTCTTACTGGCCACTGTGGTTTTTCAATACAAAGTGTTTTTCTCTATAAAAATGGATCTGAGTATTTTCACCTTCCAAAATCCCAGATTTGTGTTTAATCCTATTCAGAAACTTTCTCAGTTCACCAAAGGTAATCAATCAGGTTCTAACTTACACATTCACAAGAGCAGCATAAAAGAACTAATAAATCCAAAAGCAAACTTCACTGAATAACAGGTCTATGGTAAGCAAATTATTACTTTCCTTTATAAGACAGTCTACAAATGAAAAAAGAAAAACCTCACACCAATTATAACACTAAGGCAAGAAAAAAAACTGAATTATACTAGTACAAATTGAGTATATTCGGTAAAAAAAAATATATCAATAAGAAATTGGCAGAATATTTTAAGAAGCTGAATGACTTTCCTACCTTCATGTTTCTTTATGATAGCATTCTTTTGTTCTCCTGGAATAACTTTACATTTACTTTAAGGAAAAATCTTGTTAAAATATTGTCACTTAATTCTATATTAAATGTCAAAAGTATCATAATTGATCCTTTATTCTTACAACATTGATTACCACAAAGCTTACAACTTCAAAGTTTTTATGTTTTCAGTCTTCATGATTTTTAAATTTCCTATAAATATGCAAATAAATACATTAAACAGCATAACACATTTATATTGACTCAATATTATGAGATGTCATGCCAATTCAAAATTGGCCTGTTCCTACTGAAATCTTATTTCAATATTGCAACGCTGAAAGAGCTAGCTTTAAATTTTAAAAACTACAAAACTCTACTGTATGTATTCTACTTAAACACAGTATAAATAATATTTAATAATATTTAAGTCTCTAAAATCTGCAATCAATACTTCAACATATTTAAAATACCTTCAAACCATAGCATGAGAATTTTTTAAATTAGAAATTAATTTCTGCTCTAAATTGTTTGGGGGTAAGAAAAAGAATGCATTATTCATCTATTTTGTATAACTTCCTTAAGTAACAATAGAATTCTTTGGAATTAAAGTTGAAGTTCAAGCCAGGCACAGTGGTGCATGCCAGAAATCCTAGTGGCTCGTGAGGCTAAGGCAGGAGGATTGGAGTTCAAAGCCAGTCTCATCAATGGTGAGGCGATAAGCAACTTGGTAAGACCCTGTCTCTAAATAAAATACAAAATAGGGCTGGGGATGTGGTTCAGTGGCCAAGTGCCCCTGAGTTCAATTCCTGATACCAAAAAAAAAAAAAAAAAAAAAGTTGAAGTTCTATATGAATAATGGTAACAACACAGTGGGACAAGTGCAATGCACCACACAATTAAATAGGTTTTGTATAAATTTTATATTATCATTACAGAACCATCAGATCTTCAATTTTTAAAATATTTTTTCATATAAGTGAACATTTAAACTGAAATAAATACACAAAAATAGTCATCTGGCCCTTGACAAAGGTGCCAAAAGCATACACTGGGGAAACAACTAATGCTAGGAAAACTGGATATCCATATGTAGAAGAATGAAACTAGATCCCTACCTCTCACCCTGCATAAAAATCAACTCAGAGTGGATCAAAGGCCTAGGAATTAGACCACAAACAATGAAACTGCTAGAAGAAACATAGGGGCAACACTCCAAACTTTGGCAACTACTTAATAAGACTCCTAAAGCTAAAGAAATAAAACCAAGAATCAATAGGTAGGACAGCATTAAATTAAAAACTTCTGTACAGCAAAAGAAATAATTAAGAGTGTGAGGACAAAGCCTACAGAATGAGAGAAAATCTTTGCCAGTTAGTCTTTTGATAGGGGCTTAATAACCCTAGTATATAAAGAACTAAAAAAAACTAATAAGCCACTCAATAATTGGACATAAGATCTAAAGAGTCACTTCTAAAAAGAAGAAATACAAATATTCAACAAATACATTTAAAAAAAAGGCTCAACATGCTTAGCAATCAGGGAGATACAAATCAAAACTACACTAAAAGCTCAACTTAGAATGACAATCATCGAGAATAAAAATAATGATAATTGCTCATGAGGATATGTGGAAAAAGGTACACTTGCACATTGTTGTTGGGACTGTAAATTAGTACAACCACTTTGAAAGCAAGACTAAGAATGGAATCACCATATAACCCAACTATCCCACTCCTTGATGTTTATCCAAAATAACTAAATCAGCCTACTATAGTGCTATAAACATCATACCAATGTTTATAGCGGCACAAGCCACAACAGCCAAGTTATGTAACCAACATAGGTGCCTACTAACAAACAAATGGATAAAAAAAATGTACATACATAATGGAGTTGTACTCAGTCAAAAAGAAGAAGGAAATTATGTCATTTGCAGGTAAATCGATAGAACTGCAGAACATCATGAAATAAGCCAGACTCAGAAAGGGTCAAATGTTTTCTCTGATATGTTGAAGCTAGAGGGAAAAAAAGAATAAAAAGGGGGGGAATCTCACAAAAATAGAAGGGCAATCAGTAAATAGAAATAAGGGGATGAAGGGGCAGGGAGGACAGGAGGGAAAGGGAAGAACAAGGAAATGAAGTTGACTAAATTATGCTACATGCATGTAAGAATATACCACAATTCATTCCAATTTTATATGTAACTATAATACATCAACTTAAAAAGTAAATAAATAGAAGGATGATCAAGACTAGCAGAAGGAGATGGGCAGAAGGAAGGGGGTAGTACTGAGGATTGAAACGGAGAAAACTATCTTATATGCATTCATGAATATGTCAAAATGAACTCCACTATTACATCTGACTGTAATACATACATTAAATTTTTAAATAAAAAAAAATTGAAAAATTTAAAGGGATGTTAGCGCTCTATCTGAAGTGTGAGGAGTAAAAATTTGTTCCCAGGATGTAGGCTCCCTATTTACCTCTCTTATTGTTTCTCTTGCTGAGAAAAAACTTTTTAGTTTGAGTAAGTCCCATTTGTTAATTCTAGTTATTAACTCTTGTGCTATGGGCGTCCTATTAAGGAATTTGGAGCCCGACCCCACAATATGTAGATCGGAGCCAACTTTTTCTTCTATCAGATGCAGAGTCTCTGATTTGATATCAAGGTCCTTGATCCATTTTGAGTTGACTTTTGTGCATGGTGAGAGAAAGGGATTCAGTTTCATTTTGTTGCATATGGATTTCCAGTTTTCCCAGCATCATTTGTTGAAGATGCTATCCTTCCTCCATTGCATGCTTTTAGCCCCTTTATCAAATATAAGAAAGTTGTAATTTTGTGGATTGGTCTCTGTGTCCTCTATTCTGTACCATTGGTCCACCCGCCTGTTTTGGTACCAGTACCATGCTGTTTTTGTTACTATTGCTCTGTTGTATAGTTTGAAATCTGGTATCGTTATACCTCCTGATTCACACTTCCTGCTTAGAATTGCTTTTGCTATTCTGGGTCTTTTGTTTTTCCATATGAATTTCATGATTGCTTTATCTATTTCTACAAGAAATGCTGTTGGGATTTTGATTGGCATTGCATTAAACCTATAGAGAACTTTGGGTAATATCGCCATTTTGATGATATTAGTTCTGCCTATCCATGAACAGGGTATATTTTTCCAGAGTATACAAAGAACTCAAAAAATTGAACAATAAGATAACAAATAACCCAATCAACAAATGGGCCAAGGACCTGAACAGACACTTCTCGGAGGAGGACATACAATCAATCAACAAGTACATGAAAAAATGCTCACCATCTCTAGCAGTCAGAGAAATATAAATCAAAACCATCCTAAGATACCATCTCACTCCAGTAAGATTGGCAGCCATTATGAAGTCAAACAACAACAAGTGCTGGCAAGGATGTGGGGAAAAGGGTACACTTGTACATTGCTGGTGGAACTGCAAATTGGTGTGGCCAATCTGGAAAGCAGTATGGAGATTCCTTGGAAAGCTGGGAATGGAACCACCATTTGACCCAGCTATTCCCCTTTTCGGACTATACCCAAAAGACCTAAAAGAGCATACAACAGGGACAAAGCTACATCGATGTTCATAGCAACACAATTCACAATAGCTAAACTTTGGAACCAAACTAGATGCCCTTCAATAGATGAATGGATTAAAAAAGTGGCATTTATACACAATGGAGTATTACACAGCACTAAAAAAAAATTACAAATTCATGGAATTTGCAGGGAAATGGATGGCATTAGAGCAGATTATGCTAAGTGAAGCTAGCCAATCCCTAAAACACAAATGCCAAATGTCTTCTTTGATATAAGGAGAGTAACTAAGAACAGAGCAGGGAGGAAGAGCATGAGGAAGAGATTAACATTAAACAGAGACGAGAGGTGGGAGGGAAAGGGAGAGAGAAGGGAAATTGCATGGAAATGGAAGGAGACCCTCATTGTTTTACAAAATTACATATAAGAGGTTGTGAGGGGGAAAGGGGAAAAAAAACAAGGGAGAGAACTGAACAACAGCAGGTGGGGTAGAGAGAGAAGATGGGAGGGGAGAGGAGGGGGGATAGTAGAGGATAGGAAAGGTAGCAGAATACAACAGTCACTAATATGGCATTATGTAAAAACGTGGATGTGTAACCGATGTGATTCTGCAATCTGTATTTGGGGTAAAAATGGGAGTTCACAACCCACTTGAATCAAATGTATGAAATATGATATGTCAAGAGCTTTGTAATGTTTTGAACAACCAATTAAAAAAAAGAAAAATTTAAAGGGAAAGAAAAATACCTGGCAATGCCAAATATTTGCAAGGAACTCTTATTCATTGCTGGTAGAAATGCAAAATAGTATGGCCAATTAGAACAACGATTTGGCAATTTCTTACAAAGGCAAATACAATCTTACCATACCAGCCAGCAATCGCACTCCTAGGTATTTATCCAATTGAGCTGAAAACTTATGTCCACACAAAATCTACACACATGTTTATAGCAGCTTTACTACAATAGCCAAGTCCTGGAAGCAGCCAGGATGTCAATAGGTAAATGGATAAGCAAACTATATTCCATACAATGGAATATTGTTCAGTGACAAAGAAATGAAATCTTGAGTCATGAAAAGACCTGAAGAAAACTTAAATGCATATTTCAATGAAAGAAGCTCTTCTTCAAAGGCTATATGCATACTATATGATTCCAATAAGATGCAATTTTGGAAAAGGAAAAGCTATACAGATAGTAAAAAGATCAGTGGGCCAAGTGTAGTGGTATACACCTGTAATCCCAGCTATTCAGGAGGCTGATGCAGGAGGACTGCAAGTTCAAGGCCAGCCTCGGCAACTTAACAAAATAAAAAAATAAGCAGAGCATGGTGGTTGCACACCTATAATCCCAGCAGCTCAGGAGGCTGAGATAGGAGGATCAAGAGTTCAAAGCCAGCCTCAGCAACTCTGCAAGGCCCTAAGCAACTCAGTGAGACCTTGTCTCTAAATAACATACAAAAAAGGGCTGGGGATGTGGCTCAGTAGTTAAGCATCCTTGGGTTCAATCCCTGGTACAAAAATAAATAAATAAATAAATAAAAAGAGTTGGGGTGTAGCTCAGTGTTAGAGCACTTGCCTAACATGTGGGAAGTCCTGGGGTTCAATCCCCAGTACAACAAAAAGTGATATATAGGTGAAGCACAGAGTATTTTTAGGTCAGAGAACCTATTCTGCATGGTACTGTAATAATGGATACATGACATGCATTTATAAAAATCCACAGAACTGTAAATGAACTTTAGTTAATAACAATGTATCAATATTGGTTCCTTAATTATAAAAAACATACCACACTAATGCATGACATTAATAGGGGAATCTGCCAGTGGAGGAAGTATATGGAAACTCTGAACTATCTGCTCAATTCTGTAAATCTACAACTGTACTAAAAAATAAAGTTCAGAATTTTTAAAAAGGTGAAGATTAAAGAAGGACACTCTAGGGACTGGGGTTGTGGCTCAGTGATAAGAGCACTTGCCTCCCACGTGTGAGGCCCTGGGTTCAATCCTCAGCACCACATATAAACAAACAAATAAAATAAAGGTATTGTGTCCATGTACAACTAAAAAAAATATTCTAAAGAAGGCTACTCTAAAGTTAAATAAGTTAATCTACCACATTAGTTATTTCCTAGATAATTAAATAATTGACATGTTTTCTATACTAAATTTTCCTGATAAAAGTGCTAAGAAGAAACTCAACTATCACTAGTTAAACTATTATGTATGGTGGAGACATGAAGACTGAGGCTTCTCTCTCACAACAAAGTTCAAATGAACTTCACACTAAATTAACTGAAAAAAAACATTACTCCTCTGTAGTTGTCTGTGGACTATTGTCCTTGGTCTGTTATCTGACCTAAGAAGTACTGAGACAAACCCATTAGGATTAGAAATATGACATATAAAGATGCTCCCTGACATTTGTTAATCCATTTGGCAAACATTTTTTGAGCACCTACATTGATTTCACTTTTTAGCTTACTCAGTTCTGACAATAACCCTGCTAAGCACATATTCGTTTTATTCCTAGTCATGTTATGCATGAGGACCTGTGAAGCTAAAGAGCTTGTCAAAGATCATTTAAGGGGGAGAGAATTGAACAACAGCAGAGGAGGTAGAGAGGGAAGATGGGAGGGGAGGGGAGGGGAGGGGGGATAGTAGGGGATAGGAAAGGTAGCAGAATACAACAGTCACTAATATGCCATTATGTAAAAATGTGAGTATGTAACAGAAGTGAGTCTGCAATATGTATTTGGGGAGTTCAAAACCCAATTGAGTCAAATGTATGAAAGATGATATATCATGAGTTCTGTAATGTTTTGAACAATCAATAAAAAAAAATGGAAAAAAAAAAAAGATCATTTAGCCATTGAATAGTGAAGGCCAGTAACACAGGGTATTATTAGGTCAGAGAACCTATTCTGCATGTTACTGTAATAATGAATACATGACATGCATTTATAATTATAAATATTTTTTAAAAAGATGCCACTTTTGGCCTTTAGTGTGGCCTTTTTTATGCATTTATAATTATATGCATTTATAATTTGTAATTTACATGCATTTATAAATATTTTTTTTAAAGATGCCACTTTTTTGCCACTGCTCTCCTTGGGCTGTTTGTTTCCTCCAAATCACACTTTCTTTTTTTTTAAAAAAAAGGCCATTCTGAAGTCTGACTCCTAATTATTAAGAGTCATCTAACTTGTATATGGTATATCAGATGATCTAGACTCAAGTCTTAGTTATATCAGTTATTTGCTATCACTTATTAGTTTTCCAGCACATGTATAAAACAATGAAAATATTTTATGGCATTTCTCGATTGCTCTGAGAAATGCCATAAAATTCATGAAAATGCTTTAAAAGTTACTAAAATATTTTCATATTCTTACCATTTCATGTCATGTCCTATATGATATTAAATGTTTTATATTACAAATTGATTATTTTTAGCACAGTCCTAGCTACTGAATTGTTCTCTGATCGTATGTTGGAAATTTTGGAAGGATAACTTTTGCAGTCTACCAAAGCTTAGGTAGCACCCAAAAATCCTGTAGATACACTGGTGTATTTATTCCCCCCTACCAACTTTTTACATAGGACGGTAGCGTCCCATGCACATTTTTTAAAAATATATTTTTAGTTGTTGACAGACCTTTATTTTATTTATTTGTATGTGGTGCTGAGAATCGAACCCATTGCCTCACACATGCTAGGCAAGCGCTCCACCACTGAGCCACAACCCCAGTGCCCCCCAATGCATATTTTTAACTGCACTGTTTTTCTACTTAACATAGAGTAAATAAACAAAAAATTGAGAGAGAATGTGTAGGACAGTATGTATTTGTGCTGTGTAATATTTCAAGGTGTGCATTAAATGCTATTTAACGGTACCCTTTTCTAATGGACATTTAGGCTATTTTTAATGCCACAGCGAGTAATCTTATGCACTCAACATTTTGTAGATGTGCAAGTATAACTACTGAATAAAGTCCCAGAAGAAGAATTGCTGGGTCAAAGATGTTCATTTGAAATTTTTATAAATGTTACCGAATTGTACTTCACAGAGTCTGAACCAATTTACTCTCCAGAGAGTTTGACACTTGCTTCTCCATATTCCTAACATATGTTTTCCAGGCTAGCCTCAAATTTGTGGGTTTAAGGGATCCTCTTGTCTCAGCCTCCTGACCAGCTGGGACTATTAGCGAATACTATCATGCTCGAGCTTCAATGCTATTTTTTAAAAAGTCAATTCCCAGCAACCTCAGTTTACTAAATATATCAAGTCTTACCCATCCACATCTGGTGTTAACTTTGGCTCAGATTTCCAACAACCATTCTTCACCACTTCACAGTAACTCACAAGGGACAATTCTTCCCATATCTACTTTCAAAGGCAAACTTCAAATCTTTTCTTAAGAAAAGAGCTATATTTGATTTGATGCAATATTTATGTATTTTGTAACTATTTAACATGTGTAAAATGGTGCTACCATTTTCATTAAGTTCATATCTTCATTCATGCCTGTAATCCCAGCAACTCAGGAGGCTGAGGCAGGAGGATTGCAAGTTCAAAGAAAGCCCTGAAACTTAGTAAGGCCCTAAGCAACTCAGTGAGACCCTTTCTCAAAATAAAACACAAAAAAGGCCTGAGGACATAGCTAAGTGGTTAACAGCCCTTGGGTTCAATCCCTGGTACCAATAAAAAAAGTTTATATCTTCTCTTTATGTGTCACTGGCAAAGTGTTACATCCCTAGCCCCATCTTTCTCACAAGGTTTGTGATTTTTATTGTCCAATTTTGCTAAACTCAGTGATTTTTATGGACAAATACACCCTTTTATACCAGAACTAACTGTAAAAAATCAAATGACAATATCCTCTCCAAATACATCTATTAATTATTAGAAAAATTCAAAGCTTGATAAATCAACAATACAAACCAATAAGATTTCAACCACTTTTCACTGTTTAAAAACTGCAAACTAAGAAGTTAAAAGAAATTAATTTCAAATGCTAAGATAATAATGTGGAAAGACATTTTCAGTTGTTACACTTTTGTTTTCTGGAGTTTTTAATGAATACAAGATAGTTCTTAAGAAAAAAAACACAGTCATTTCCCAAGGACTAAGGCAGTAATTTATGGAACCAAACTACTCAGCATGCATACCCTGCTCTCCTTGGGCTTCTTGTTTCCTCCAAATCACACAAAAATACCAATTTCAATTCAGTTTTCATCCATTCCCCTTGCACAAGGTATCTTTTCTTCTTGGTCTCATCAAATCATTTATTCCCCTCACCAACTCCATTCTTCCCTATCCCTCTGAGTTCCTACAGCCCTGATTTTTGTTCAATTACATAGTTTTAGTTTCATACTATTTGTTCATTTCATTCTTATCCCTTGAATGTGCAAGCTCCTCAAGGGGGAAAAAATCTTCCTAATATTTTGAAATCCATACAGAGCTTAGCATGTGGAGCAGAGTAAGTGCTCAAGAAGTTTTTGCTGCTAGGTAACAAACAAGACAAAATTACAGGTACCAAAATATCTTCTGGTTTTCTTAGTTAGAACTCCACCACCTCTGGTATTTCAATGTCTTTGAAGAAGCTAAAATTTTAACTTGGCTCTGCTGAAAATATTTATGGTTGCTAAGGAAATAAAATCTGTTCAATCTACACTCCAATATTTTATCACGACAAAGGCCAAACAAGAAATTCTTGTTATTACACGAAACATTTTTATAAGTAGGCATTTGCATATTATGCAATATATGTAAGCAATTTTATTTTGAAGCACTTTATCATAATGTCAAATTATCCCAGTGGTTTTTAAAGTTTTCTTTTGGTAGCAGAAAAAAATTTTTTTCTTTTTCCAAACAAAAAGCATAGTAGAATTCTACCATATGGAAAAAAACCCAAAAAATATATCTTGCTAATGTGGTGGGAGAGGGCTGTAGTCTGCCTGCTTGGGTCCCTCTCAAACCATCTCTGCCTCCATTCCCCAAATGCATTGGCCCCTTCTGGCATCTTTGAGAACCACACAGTGCTGAGAAACATTCATGGAATAATCAGCAAACTGCCAAGAACAGAAAAACAATTCTTAATTTTTAAAAAAATTACTAATCAGTAAAATATAAAATTAAAACTTACCCATTTCTACTGAAAACTCTTAGCCATGCTTTGATGTTTGGTCCTAACAAACATAAACAAGGTACGGTAGTAAAAGTAGACAAAAGAACCGCAAATGAAAATGTTTCCAACACCAACCTAAAACAAACAAACAAGCAAGCAAAACTTCATTAATTTCTTAAAAAGTGTTAAAGATACACATATACATACATACAAAATCTTTATCACATGAACATATTTAATATAAAAATATTTTCTGATATTTTGAAAAGTTACATGAGTCCCATCAAAATGACTATAAATAATCTTACTGCTAAAATACAAACTTTAAAAGCCAATCTAGGAAATATCTAGTTTTAATGATAAATGTCAAAAATGTGAAAAACCCTAAGATTCATACTGAAACTTCCATTTCTGGATGTTAGCTTTCTTCCTCAACAGTCTCTAGAATTTTCTCTACAACCAATGATTCAACTCTTATTTCTAGTTTGTGCTGGGTCAGGCAAATGCTATCATGTCTGATGACAAAGATCTTGTCCTCTCTCTGAAAAAAGAATAAATCTGTTAGTTTAATATATATATAAGCGGAGTGCAGTGGCACATGCCTGTAATCCCAGCAACTCAGGAGGCTGAAGCAGAAGGACAGAAAGTTCAAAGTCAGACTCAGCAAAGTGAGGCACTAAACAACTCTGTGAGACCCTGTCTCTAAATAAAATATAAAACAGGGCTGGAAATGTGGCTCAGTGGTCAAGTGCCCCTGAGTTCAATCCCTGGTACTGCCTCCCCCCCAAAATATGTATATATACAGTTATATATAAATATATATATAACTATTTACATGGTTATAGATGTGTGTATATGTATGTGTTTATATATATATATATATATATATATATATATAAAAGTAATTTCATCATGATCATTAATCACTGCTAAAGTTTTCCAAACTGTAATAAACATTATGTAAGAAATATTTATTAATCTCCACTGATTTGAAATTCGTTAGTTTTTAAAAAGTATTGAGTTTAATTTGACCTATAAATATTAGCTTATTAACTATTTTAATATAAAAACTTATTGACTTTCCTTGGGAAAACAAACTCTTTCAACTAATTCAGAATCACATTTGTTAAGAACTGATATGTTATAACTAACTTACACATATCATGACAGTGAGTTCCCTTAGAGGTCTAAAAGAGACACATTAGCATATTAATACTAATTAGTGTTTTAAATATACATACACACACAGTTCCTCACCTGCCCTTCCTCCTCCCAACATGTATTTGGGCAACAGAGGCTAAATAATAGAAGCATTTAATGAACTAAGTTATGAATTGTTATTCTACTTTTTAAAATACAGTAGAATACAATACTAAAGAAGAAAAATTATGTTTTTTCCTGCCTTGATTCATTAATCACACCACAGTTTTTCTATTATTGCCAACAGAGTTAACATATTAAGTTTTTTAAAATATGAAGTTAAAAGTAAAAATTTCAAACTTACTCTATTAGTGGTGCTCCATATAGAACAAAAATCACATGAAAGGAAAAGCAAGACATAAGAAAGTAGATACAACATTTCAAAATTCTGGTTACCTAAAAAAGAAATGAATAATTTGAAGACTCAAGAGACTGACAAAGGACAAATTCTTCCATTTTATCTACAAATACAACTTTTTCCCATAATGTGTGAAATAGCTTAATGTTCTAAAAGGTAAATACCATGCACACCCACATTCTACCCACCCGTGAGTCAAATGGATTTCTGTTTCTGTAATATGTATTGAGCTATGCTATTAATCCATATTTATGAAATACTTGTTGATAACAGAGTGCTAGAATATAAAATACACACAGTACTTGTTATATAATAATACATGAAATCACTGCAGAAAATAACTTTTTGTTTTTTCATTTTAAAACAAAACTCCTGGGACAACTGCAACACAAAAACAAAATACTATATAATTTTCTAAGCCACATTCATATTACTGTATGAATCATATGAAAAAAGACCTGAACATCTACAAATAGCACACGTAGGACTCACTTGATTTGGAACTTAAGAAGGTATAATTATAAAATACACATTAAGCTTTTAAAACCATATGGCAGTAAATATGTTAAATTAAATTACCTAATAGAGAGCTTATATATGATATTGAATGTTAAGTGAGAACTTTATTAAAGTAATAGTCAAACATAGTGAATATTTCAGAAAATTGATCCTCATATCTGAAAACTGTTTAGTCAAGGAAGACCATGTTTGAAACAACAGTTACCACAGTGAATTCTTCTGTAATTTTTGAAAAGCCCACTTTCTTTCAGAAATGTAAAAGTAAATGAAAATGAACTGCAATGTCTTTAAAAAATAAGGTTTCAAGGCAGCCATATGTACTTATCTTCAATGGTGATGTAAAACAATGGATTATACAAGCTCACAGTGATATAATATCCACTGAAGAAGTCATAATTTCACAATGAATGCACAGTAAGGATCTATCAAACATAGTGGGTACAGCAAGCAACAAGCTACTGATTTGAAAAAAAAATCAGATTTCTTTACATGCTAACGAGGACAAATACTTTATTCTTTCATTAAAAGAAACACAACTTCCATCCAAAACTTGCTTAAGAAGTAAGCCTTACCTTATGTGATAATGAATTTCTTTTAGAAGATATATTTGGTTTCACTACCAAATATAATACTAGATTGACAGCAGTTACAAAAACAGAACAGATGCACAACCACATCAAGTGTGTTTCCAATATTGAGAAGTTTTCCAAGAATACTGATGGAATGAAGATGCTTAGGATAATTGAAAATATGCACAAAAGATGGGCATACAGTAGTCTCTTGATATCTGTATCTTTCATGGTGTTTTCCTTGGTGGCTATCTAATAAAAAACGAATTAAGAAATATTTAATATTTAAGAAAAACATGTAAATGATTTTCCCATTGTTCTACATGTTTCAACCTCCAAAATAAGCAATGAGCTATTTACTGTGTTTAAATACATATATTTAAATTACAGAGAGCTTATGTATTATATTGACTAGTATTAAATGAGGACTTTATATTAAGTATTTGTCAATAGGTTACACTGTGGTGAACATCCCAGAAAAAAAAAAAAAAAAAAAAAAAAGCATCCCGGAAAAACCTGGGATTTGTCCTAATGGTTCTCATTTAATTCACACAAATCATTTTTCAAAGGCGCATACTTTACTGATAAGGAAACAGGATGAACTAGTTAGGTGCCAGATACAAGGTTTCACACGCTAGTCATTTCAACTCCTAGCCTCTTTAATATGATGATACACACCAGGGTTTGGGAAAACAATGGATGGTAAAATGGGACAAAAAAGTTTCTTCAAGATTCTACGCCTCCACTGATGGCGGGTAGGGCAGGGGAGAAATCAGGAAACTCCTGTGTAAACAGACTCCTTCTGGGCCACCCTTGGAATCCCAGCTACCATTTGCAGATGTGGACCCAAAAGAGTGAACAGTTGTGTACAACGAATCAAAATGCATTCTGCTGTCATATATACCGAATTAGAATAAATAAAGAAAAAAAAATAAAAGAGCGATCATTAAGCACCCAGGCTCAGAGGCTTGCTGGATGGAGTCGGTGAAATGTGCACCCTTCCTGTCACCGGCACTGTCAGGCCTGGGAGTGCCTCCGAGCACGCCTTCCATCGCGAGGCCGCCGCCTCCGCGCCACGAGCTGACCCGACCCAGGTCTACAGGTGTGGCAGCGGAGAAAGCGCTTCTGAGCTATCCCAGAGCAGCCTTCGTGGGGATGCTGGACCTTCAGCAGTAGACCCACCTCAGGCTGGGTCGCTCGGGACACTACCCCAGCCTCAGCCGGCCGGCTTATAAACAGAGATAAATTAATGGAGGGGCAACAATCTAAAAATACAGGCGCTGGACACAAGGGAAAACTGAAGGACAGAGACAGAAACTCGGATTCGAAAGAGGGTCGCTTATCAGAGCAGTCCTTGGGTCACGCCGGAAGGGTGGCGCTCAAGCGGCCGGCCGCCGAGGGCAGGCCGGATCGCGGAGGTTGGCGGCCACTCCAGCAGTTGGCGGGGTGATGTGCAGCCGCGAGAGGTGAGTGTGCCGGGGGCGTCCAGCAGGGCTTACCTAACTGTCCCGCCCGCAGAGGGGAAGGGGAGGCACTGCCTCCCACTGTCAGGTGCGACGGGCTGCCATTGACCCTCGCGCAGGCGCCGGACCCGGAGGTGGAGACCCAGGGCCACACAGCCAATCGCAGACGGGAGTGGGTGGAGTCAATAGGAAGCCCCACCCACCTGCTCGCGTTTATTCCTCCCGCGGTTTTCCAGGTGTAGAGTAGGCGGGAATCGAGGGCTTAGAGACGGAAGTAGGTTGACGTAGCCGGAAGGGGACTCCTACTCCGGCGGTAGTGTTGATGTTTTTGAGTTGCTGCTGCTTCTGCGACTGAGGAACCGTAGACAGAAGGATGGTGTGCGAAAAATGTGAGTTAAGGACCCGCTTCTGAGGAGGAGCAGGCTAGGAAAACCTGACTGGATTTTATTGGGAACTTGGCTGAATCTGTTTTCTCACGGGGCTCCGAGTCTAACCTTTGTCCTCTTGCGGTGCCCCTCCCCAGAGTCCGTTTAGTCCTATTTATTTTGTGTTCAGAGTGGTCTCTGTTCTGCACCTCTATTTCCGTTTCCTCCCCCTACCCACGAATCTCATCCATTTCAGCTTGTTGACTAGCGCCCTCAGGCTTCAAACGAACCTTCAAAATCGCTTCAGTGGCATCGGGAGTTGCAAGATACAGCAAGGAAGAATCCCGGATGCTCAGTTGACAGCAACGAATGATTTTTTAGTACTAAGTGCCCCGTGCAATAGTTGAGACGGCTCTGTGTGCTGTTTTTAACTTCAGTAAGTGCCTTGTGCCGTACAGTATTTAATTTAAAAATTGAATACCTGAAATTTAAATTTAGCTGGGCATCCTCTATTTTATTTGGTAACCCACAGTCAGCATCCAGTCCAATGTCATATAAACGCTTGGCATGAATCCCTACAGCACTGGGACAGGGGAGCCGGGAAGTCTCACCATCTTCAAAGAAGACTATGTTTTTGTTTTGTTTTGTTTTGTTTTGTTTTGTTATTGGGGGAGGTTACTGGGGATTATACTCAGGGGCGCTCGACCACTAAGCCCCATCCCCAGCCCTATTTTGTATTTTATTAGAGACAGGGTCTTACTGAGTTGCTTAGCGCCTCGCCATTGCTGAGGCTGGCTTTGAACTCGTGATCCTCCTGCCTCAGCCTCCCTAGCTGCTGGGATATTAGGCGGGCGCTGCCATCCCTTGCTTTTGGAAAGGTCTTTCCCCCTGTAGTTAACCACTCATGATTCTATTGCAAACTGTTTGAGATTTTTAGAAAAGATTGGATTTTTTAATCTTGCAATCTGTTTATGTTTAAAAACAGCTTTCATATCTCCAAGTCTCTGTTTCCTCAGGCTAGATATATCTGGCTTTTTTGTGACAAAGTTTCAACTCCTCTTATTATGCCATTTACTGTCTAATGAACATGATCCATTTTGTTGATATCTCCTCAGTAGGTAAAACTTGAGACATAGAAACCCATGGTTTTCAGTTTTGTATTAAAGAATGTCTCAGATGAACCACTTTTAATATTTCTTGGACCTCATTTTCTCACCTGAAAAACATAATTTATGTCATTTTGTGAAAATTAAATAACTTAGATAATGTCTAATACAAAATGGTAAGCTTAATATGTACTCAAAAACTGATTATTTCTATCATAACCTATTCCTTGTGTATGTGGCATTCAGAATTAAACTGCACCATTCTGTGTGGACATAGTGGAGATAACACTTTCCTCTCTTTAGATTACATACCGTATACAATTATCATCTTACATTAAAATTTAAAGCCCAGACACAGTGACGTATGCCTGTAATCCCATCAATTTAGGAGGCTGAGGCAGGAGAATCGAAAGCTTAAAGCCAGCCTTAGCAATTTAGTGAGGACCTAAGCAACTTAATGATACCCTGTCTCAAAATAAAAAATAAAAGGGACTTCAGTGGTTAAGTACCCCTGGGTTCAATCCTCAACACCAAAAAAATTTTTTTAAATAAAAATAACTGATGTAATTAATACACCCTACAATTCACCCATTTAAAATGTGGTTTTTAGTATACTTGCAGAGTTGTGCAATCATTACCACAATTTTACAACATTTTCATCACCCCTCACATCATGCTTTTTGGCATTGATACCTTTACTGCACTCTTAAGCAGTTTTGGGGGGGGGGTTGTGTGTTAGATTTAATGTGGCTTAAATGTCTTTAGATTTTATTCCTGCTCTGGTGTCTTTTATGTTGTAGAGTTTTTAAATATTTTTTTGTAATTTTTGTCAGTTTTATAATTTTTATTTGAGGAGATAAGAATTCTGCCTGGTTTTATTTGTTTATAAATCTTTTTATACTGTAAGTACTTTGTCCCAAAGGAAATTAAGAATCTTGGGGAATTTTTGAGAGTTAATTTCTCAAGGCACATAAAATTTTTGAGAATCCAAGATCCAGAGCAGTTATTGAAATAAAATTGATATATTTTATTCTAGAGTATGATGTGTGTTATGAAGGTCATTCCCTCTTATTACTACTTTCTACCTCTCTGCTTTTCTGAAAAGTCTAACATTCCATTGTTTTTGATCTCTCAATCAGTTCGTTCCACTCACCCTATAAGTAAACTTAGATTTCTTTCATACATTAAACAAAACAAAACAAAACTACACTTTTTAGCTTTCCCTTTTACATTCTTAACTGACTCTTTCCTGGTACCTTAATTTTTTTAAAGACTTGGTTTTGTTTATTGTCTTCACATTTTCAGAATTATTTCTTAGCACTTTACAAACTGACTTTCTACAAAACACTGAAATAACTTTCAGAAGTTTTTCAGTGATCTCCTTATCACCAAGTTCAAGAGCTTTTTTGGGGGGATTCTTATTTTATTCTCCAACGTGTTTGACTTCAAGTAGCATATCCATTTTAATGAATGTCTACTTCACATCTCTAGCCTGACTTTGTTCATTCTTATGCAGGAAGAAATAATCCTGGCTATTTTGGAGTCTCACATTCAGGACTCTTTCCAATAAAGCCCCAGCATATCTCTCTAGCCTCATATTCACTGACCCTTACCCTCTTCACACTTGAGCCAGCCAAACTACTTCTGTGTTCGTGTGTACCCTGAACTTTCCATGCCTTTCCTTAGGATGCATCCTTTTTCTAGTTTAACTTCATCCTCTTGCTTCCTTTTTCACCATCCCATTTCCATATATTGAAACCCTCTCTGTAATATTCTCCACAAAGCATTCCTGAGCTTCCCATAATCAGGGTTATTTCTTCCTGCATGGAATTTCTCTTACTACTTTAGTACTTAATTTATTTTAGCTCACAATTATACTTTTTATTTTCTAGCTTATATTTTGGGTTGAAGTGTTCTTAACTATTTGGAAGTCTCTGGTCCCCTGAGACTCTGGTGAAAGATATAGACGTTTACTGAGAAAATATATATATAAATGTATCAGTTGCAAAAATTTAAAAAGTCAAAATTGTAAAAAAAAAAAGAAAATATATATATACACATAAAAGGTGTGTGTGTGTGTGTGTACCTTTTGTGTATATATTTTTTTCTAGTAAAGATCTATATCTTTCCTACACACACACACACCACAAACACAAACTTTACTTTGTTCATTTATCTCCTAATGTATGCCTGTGGAACTCAAATTAAGGACTGCTGTTAAAGAAACTAATGAACTTAATTAAATATAAGTTACCTGAAATGTAGAGCTTTGTCCAATTCATGATTTATTTTTCTCAGCACTTTGTGTAGTGGCTTGTAGATCATAGATGCTTATTTAGTAAATGTCTACGAAATGAGTTGATTTATCAAATTTCTTTAAAGTATAAATAAACAGTGAAAGTCTATTATAACCATCTTGTTCTTGGGTGCAGTGGAGTCCACCAGTAATCCCAGTGACTCTGGAAATTCTAATGGCTGGGGAGGCTGAGACAGGAGTATGGCGAGTTCAAAGCCAGCTTCAGCAATAGCGAGGCACTAAGCAACTCAGTGAGACCCTGTCTCTAAGTAAAATACAAAATTTTACTTAGAGGGGATGTGACTCAGTGGTTGAGTGCCCCTGAGCTCAGAAAGAAAAAAGAAACATCTTGTTAGTTTACAAATTTTACTAAGGGTCAGTTATCTATTGGCTACAATTGATATCTTGAATCTCAATTTACTGGCCTTTACCATTCACAGACTCCTACTATACTATGACTTTTGTTAACATTGTGACCCTTAGGCATGATGTAGAATATTTATTAAATAGTAAATTCTACTTTCATTTTTATTATCTTGTAACAGGTGAAAAGAAACTTGGTACTGTTATCACTCCAGATACGTGGAAAGATGGTGCAAGGAATACCACAGGTATTTTTTTCTTTTAGAAAATAGAAATTGAATCAAGTACTTCCTATGAATATGTTTTTAGCTTTTACATTATTTGTAATATGAAATGTTATGTGTTTAGTATATTTCATCTGTTGAACACTAAAGAATACTGGGTCCCTCAATAATTTAATATCTTTTCATTTAGTTCTCTGAGTTATATGTATAGAATAATATAGTAAGCAAGAGATAGCAAAATTATCAAGTGATTTTCAAATGATGATTTCATCTCAGTTTTATATTTAATTTCCCCCTTTCACCTAGTTTTAATATTTTTTAACAAATTTAAACTGTTTTCATCTTTATTATCATTAAATGCATGTAGTGAAATATATTTTCAAAGAGAAGGAAAAGAAGTACTTTCACTGTATTCAAGGTCTATGACACCATAGTAGAAACTTATAGATTCTGTAGTAGACAGAGAAAATGGAGAACCTTCTAAAGGTACTACTTTGATTAAGAAATAAAATTATTGCATTTTATATAAGTTTTCAGTTTCCTTAATAGTTGTTTTCTTTTTAAATAGTGTCTTAAGAACTTGGCTATTAAATAAGTATTTTAAAAATTTAGATATAGGCCATTCTATTGATAAGAGGTCAAAGAATGAACTTTTAAATTAATTATTATTAATTTATTTTATTCTAATTATTATTAGATATTATATGTAAAATGCATAGAAATAACTCACTAAAACATATGTATATTTTGATACAGAAAGTGGTGGAAGAAAGTTGAATGAAAATAAAGCTTTGACTTCAAAAAAAGCAAGGTAGGTAAGATCATACATAGAGGAGCTGTAAATTTCCACACTCTTTTACTATTATACCTATTGAAGTAAATATGTCATCCATCACTCCATTATGGTAAAACAGAGTTAGGGAGTTCTTGGTATCCAGAGACAAGATAGCTGCTCTAATCTGCTAGTTTCACTGTATCTTTACTGTATCAATATATTAAGATATTAGTGCTACTTCTTTTATATAATTTTATCAGAAAATATGACCTTTTTATCTACTTCTTAATTATCCAAAGATCATAAGAATTAGGGAAATGTGGAAAGATCATAACCTTTTGAGCTAGAACTAAATTTGAGTGTAGGTTCTATCACTGTCCTGCCCTGTGACCTTAAGTTAAAACATTTTCTTAACCTTTCTGAACTTTTACTTTTCTATTAGAGAATGGGCATAAAAATATCTCCTATCTTTAAAAAAATTTTTTTTTGACATTATGCTTTATTATATCCAATTTTAAAAATTCCATGAACTCTTCCAGGTGCCACCATTTGCTTGCTTCAAGTCAGAAGTTTTCAGAGGCCTTATCTGGATACTTTCTGAATATCCTTCAGTTCTATTCTCTCCTACACCCATTCTAGTTATGCTTTCATCCCCACCACAACCTTAAAGCTGCTTATCAGGGTCAGAAATGACATTTAAAGCTAAGAACCATTTAACCATTATTCTTATCTTACTTCATAAACCCATTAAGTTCCAAGTTTTCAATTCTAATTCAATTTCAATTTTAATTGAATATTTCAGTTAAATTGACAAGATGGATTAAGGTGGTTGGGAATCATAATCTAGCCATTATATATTTTTTATTATCATTAAGAACCAAAAGTACATTGTCCTATAAATAGGATATTGAGACAATATGAATATCTTTTTTATATTTATAAAACATTCTATAACACTTAGAGAAAATATATCTGGTATATTGGGACAAAATGGGTTAATAACTCTTTTCTGGCAACACTTTATTCTCTTGGCTTTTGAAATACCCCATTCTCATGGTTTTCCTTTCAACTCTTGCTATTCTTTCTCAATTGAGTAACTCAGGACTCAGTATTAATAGTTGTTTCCCCCATTTATAAATTTATAATCTATCCTAGCATGACTTCAGTTCTTTGGCAATTGCTTACCTGAATCACCTAATTTGATGTCTAACAGAGAGCCTCTTTTTTCTTCAGTCTTCTCATCATAAACTGCCCAATTCAGTCGTTCAAGCCTCTTTACCCCCAATTTGCATATCCATCAGCAAGTCCTGTGGATCTGCCTCTAAAATATAACTCGAATCTGTTTCTGTCCATTTCACTGTTACTGTACTATTCCGAACCACTATATTTCTTGCTTACATACCGAAATAATACTCTAGCTATCATCCTGCCTTTTCTCTCATTTTCTGCAGTTGTCTTATAGTAATCATAATGGTCTTGTAATTTCTTTGCTTAAAATTCTCTAATCATTTTCTTTTTCATGTAGAATAGAATCTAAGTTCCCTACCATGTTCTTAAAGGGTGCTCCATGATGTGACCTCTCCCTCACTCTGGACTTTCTGTTGTACCTCATTTCTCTTCATTTATCATATACCATTCTCATTCGATATTACAAGCCCACTCCCATCTAAAAAGGTTTGTACTGCTGCTCCTTCCTTTGCTCCTTTCTCAAAACTTACATATTTGTTTCTTGAGTCGAAGGTGAAATGTCACCTCCTCACAGATGGGTCCGTAATCAGCATCTAAACTAGTCTTTGCTCTTTCCCTACATCTCCACTACAGTATTCTGTTGAATTTTCTTAATAAGAGTCATTACTGCTTGAAAAACACTTGTTTTATTGGATTATCTGTTACTACTTATTATTCATCACTTCCCACTAGCATATCAGTTTGGTGAGAGCAAAGACTTTATTTGCTAAGTGAATAGATATTTTTTGACATTATCCCAAAGATTAGAAATAATAAAAATAATAAAGCTTTTCCTACATACAATATCTGGCACATGCTGGGTACTTATTAAATAATTAATACAAAACAACACAGTAGACTTACTCTTCAGTACAGCATCAAACTCTGTATAGTTGATCAACTTATTAGTGTGTACTAGGATCAATTTCTCTTGACTTAAGCTATTTGCTTAGATTGTATAGTTTTATATACTTTCCTTTATGATCCCAAATTTAACTCTATTATCATTAAAAAGTAGCTATTACTTTTTGGAATGTGTACCACTATATTGCATTGAATCTACACTAGCATTATTTATGAGGTGCATCATTACTTTAATAAAGAAAAAACACTGCCAAGTAATTGTAAGATTTCAGAGATTAAAATATGTATTTAGAATTATAAAATACAATTTTTTTAAAAAGTAATCTCTAGGTGTACAGGTCAAAACAAAGAGCTTATTGAAAAGAAGAATAATGTCTGTCTTGTGAGGAGTAAAATAATAATCTTCTGGGTTTGGAAAAGTTAACCTCTGAAAATTAGCTGTTGGGCTGTACCCTAGAAAAAAGCACCAGCATCTAGGACACTGTGTGAGGATTTATAAAAAATCATTTTGTAGTTAGAGAAGCAGTTATAAATCAAAGTATTTCTTGTCAATTTAAGAGGAACTATTTCTTCTAAGGTTATTCTGCACTCCAGTCACTATTTTTATACAGAAGAAGCCCTGTTATCCAAAGGTATTAGGCCAGTTAATTGAAAATGTCAATCAAAGCAGGCAATCATTAAAAGATACCCATACGTTATTGGTAAGTTTAGGTGCATATAACTTATTTATTTATACGTTACTTATTTATAAGTATAGATGAATTCATCCATCATTTGGTGTTGAGAAAAGACCTTTGGAGTATGATTCTTCTGACAAGTTCTACATCATCTACCTCACATAAGTCATAACTGAATTTTTTTTTTTTTTTGTATTTTTAGATTAGAGCAAAAATTGACACTTGGAAAATGTGGAGCCCTTTCACTTACGATTTCCCCCAGTTTTAACAGTTGTTTACTCATACCTACTTTCATAGCAAAGTTAATGGTTCACATATATCCAGTCATCCTAAAGTACATACTTGGTTTTTATGGAATCAATCACTCCTTTGTATTCACATTTTATCAGTTTTCATAATATTTATGTCACACAAATAGAATGACAAATTTGACAGAACCACATTTGAGAATAAATACAGCTCTTCCTAAGCATACAGCTTACATAGAAGGAGCAGAGATATTAGACCATAGTCATCCAGGAGAGGTCTGCCTGTCAGCTATAGAATCTGAGAGAAGGAATGATGAGCATGAATTAATCCTGCATATTGCTTAAGCAAGTTGAAAGTTTCTATTGTAACATACAATTTTCTTTCTTTAAAATCAAACTCTAGATTTGATCCATATGGAAAGAATAAGTTCTCCACTTGCAGAATTTGTAAAAGTTCTGTGCACCAACCAGGTTCTCATTACTGCCAGGGCTGTGCCTACAAAAAGGGTAAGTTTTTTAAAATACCATTTTTCTATTCCTAACCTACTTCATGACAAAATAGAACTTAAAGCATGTTCATGATTAAAAGTAGATATTTATTTTTCAATTTTCTGATGCTGGTAAATAATATTTTAAGCTTCAGGATTAATGGTAAATAATCCATTCAGTTGGTATTATGATTTGATTGCTTACATGTTTTCTTTTGTTTCAGGCATCTGTGCAATGTGTGGAAAAAAGGTTTTGGATACCAAAAACTACAAGCAAACATCTGTGTAGATGTATTGATGAAGTTACTGGCTTTCTGTGATTTTTCTTTTCTGCTTTGAATTTTCAAGGCATAAATAGATGTTCAACTTAAAAATAACCTATTTCAGGACAGTGATTAAGTTTTAGCCAGGAAAGTTGATCAGTATTCATTCTTTTGCTCTCAAAATGTTCTAAACAGCAAAAATGTAACTAATATGTTCCTTTAAGTGGTTATTTTTCTTATGAGCATTTTTTAACTAAAGTGGCAAATTTAATGAAAAAGTATTTCTGAGTTCTGTATGCACTTTTTAACTTAACATTGTTTTATCTTAACCCTCCATCTACTCTTATTTATAGATATTTTAAAAGTGAGGAGATTATTGATACTTTGCCTTGAACTTGGCATCCAGAATGAGAATTCATACCTCATTCCCTTACTGATGGCATAGTTCTTAAGAGTCAGCAGTCCCTTAATGAATTGTAGTTTCAGAGGATATTTAAATATTTCAGGCCACTTGATTGCTGAATAGTTCCTTAGTAATTAATTCAGACCCAAATCAAAGACAAGTTGGATTTGTGATTTTAAAAAAAATTGTTTTTGAAGTCAAAGTGCCAGTTCCTTTCATATGTGAACAAGAATACAAGGAGTACCTGTGTGTCTATATGAATACACTGGTTTTCCGAAAACATATTACACATATTAATCGCTTGAATTCAAATTGATGTGAAAGCTATGAGAACGGTGTTCATCCATGTTGATGTGTATTGAACATGAATCCCCCCTCCTTTGGAAAAGCTCTTTGAAGCAGATAACAAACTTTCTTTTTTTAACCTCCTTCCCACCCCTCAAAGAAATAAATAGAACAAAGCAAACATCTCGTCTCTTTTTTATAATGTAGATAACTTTTTAAAAATTTTTTATTCTAATTTGTTATATATGACAGCAGAATGCATTATAAGTCATATTAAGCACATATGAAGCACAATTTTTCATATCTCTGGTTGTATACAAAGTATATTCACACCATATGTGTCTTCATACATGTTCTTAGGATAATGATGTCCATCTCATTTCACCCTCATTGCTACCCCCATGTCTCCTCCCTTCCCCTCCTACCCCTTTGTCCTATCTAGAGTTTGTCTTATCTTCCCAGGCTCCCCCCGCAACCCCACTGTGAATCAGCTTCCTTATATCAGAGAAAACATTCAGCATTTGTTTTTGTTTTTTTTTTTTGGATTGATTAACTTCACTTAGCATCACATTCTCCAACTCCATCCATTTACCATGATTTTTTTTCTCTTTTATTGAGGAGTAATATTCCATTGTGTATATATACCACATTTTCTTTATCCATTCATCTACTGAAGGGCATCTAGGTTCACAGTTTAGCTATTGTGAGTTGTGTTGCTATAAATAATGAAGATAAATTGAGAGATTACTTTGAGGTTTCAATAAAGTTCTTCCTTATATTGCCTTCACAAATTCAAAACTTCTCCTTTTAAAACTTGCAACCTACTATAGGTGACCAAAAGGATATTCCCTATTTCCAGTAGCAGTATGTATAAATTTGTGTCACTATAAAATATGTAGAATATTGTAGATAACATGATAATTTCTATGGTAAAGACATTGCTTTTATTGTCTTAAAATTACTATGAAAGATACTTAAAGTTTTAACTGTACATTATTTTTCAAATAGTATTTTTAAGATACATTGTTATTTTCCCAGAAAGATAACAAGAATAATGCAAAATAAATAGTATCTCTGAAGCAAGAAGTATTCTCCTATGCTTTAATCAATTTGAGATTTTCAATTAAAATCATAGCACAAGGAACTTGTAGTTATACCCAGTTAGAGAGTGTCCCACATCTATTAAAAATTGGATTGGTTGACTTTGAAAAAAATAAATTTCTCAGGAATTATCTGAGACATGGACTTGTACAACTCACCTTTTTTTTTTTTTTTTTTTTTTTGATACTAGGGATTGAACTCAGGTACCATGAGCCACATCCACAGCCCTATTTTGTATTTTATTTAAAGATAGGGTCACTGAGTTGCTTATACCTTGCTTTTTTTCCTGAGGCTGGTTTTGAACTCCCCATCCTTCTGCCTCAGACTCCTGAGCCTTTTATACACACTCCTTGAGTAGCCTCTTTCTTTGGTTCCAGTGGCCAGACTGTGGAGTTTTTTGTTAGTATTATACCTCAAGGCAAAATATGTTAATAAACTTCATATTATCTAAAAAAAAAAAAGGAGTAATGTAACTATTGTAAATTGAATAAAAGTAGCTACTAGATGAGAATGAAAACCCCAAAACAATGTGAACATAAAATGTGCTTTTGTTAAAAAAAAAAAAAAAAAAAAAAACAAGCAAAAATTTTAGAATTAAGGCCAAACATAAATTATCAAGGTAAACATAAAAGTGATGAAAGAGCCTATTTTTAAATTTCAATTTATTTTGTGGTGCTGGAGATTGAACTCAAGTGTACTCGACCACTGAGGTATATCACCAACCTTTTTTATTTTTTTAGTTTGGAGACAGAATCTTGCTAACTTACCTCGGCTGGTCACAAGTCGGCAACTTGTGATCTTGCCTCATCCTCCCAAGTAGCTGGGATTACAGGTGTGCTTGGCAGAGCCTAAAGTCTCAGATTATATTTTTAAAATCCTGGCACAAATACCAGTAGAATACTTCAGTAAATTTTTATATTCATCAGAATATATAACCACCCAAATGATGGAATTACATGTGTGCAGAAATTTAATGTTTCCCATATTCATCATTTACTCATCTCATCATATATATATTTTTCCTTGACCCATTGGAGAGCATGCTGCAGACATCATACCCTTTACCTTTTAATACTGCATTTGTACTTCATAAGAAGCAGACTATGTCCAATTGGTTTTTAGTTTTCATCTTGGGTTTTTTGTTGTTAGTTTGTTTTGTTCTATATGTTTAGTTCCCTTGGCCAGTGGGAATATTGTAAGAGATGTATCCCCTAATGTTTCCAATCCAGAGGCACAGAAGTTACCTTGGCTCCTTATTGTTGATTGCTAATTTTGGTCACTTGAGTAACATATTGTCCAGTTTCTCCACTGTGCAGTTACTGTTTTTCCTTTTGCAACTTTTAGGTCATTTGTTAGGAAGAATTTTGATACTGTGTTGATAATTCTATTCCCATCATATCTATCCCTTTTAGATTTAGCATCTTTTGATAATTTTAATCTGAATAATTTTTACTAGAATGTTTGTAAAATTTTATTTTTCTAACTTTCTGTACTTATTAGTAGTCATTCAGTAAGAAAGATGTTTCCCCTATCTGTCATCAGTTTAGAATAAATGCTTTCTTCTGAACCATTTGAATATTCATTATAGACATAAAATGTCTTCTTCCCCCTAATACTTAAGAGCAAGGATGTTCTCCTTTATAATCAGTAAAATTACCAAATTGCAATATTAATATCAATGCAATACTTTATCTGATTTTTCCATATTTCACTGTTGTTTCAGTAGTGTTCTTTGTAAGAAAAAAAAATCTGGTCTGGGATCCAGTCTAGGATTATACATTACATTTGATTGTCATGTCTCTAGTTTCCTTTAATCTGAAACAATTATTAACCAGGTTTTCAAAAATGCCAAGATCAAGAAACACATGGGTCAGTTATTTTATAGAATGTTCCTTAATCTGGGTTTTTCTGATATTTTTCAAAATCAGATTGAGCTTATGCATTTGGGGCAGAAGTGACCCTATCCTTTTTACAACATCTTATGGTATTAGTTGTTCTGTTAAAAGGATTTTAATTTTGATAACTTGTTTTAGATGGAATCTACTAGATTTTTCTGATGTAAGTTTCTGGTTTTTCTATTATATTAATAAATGAGGGAATATATTTTTAGATGAGAAATATTCTGTGTCTCAACAGTTTCACACAATAATTCCAGTGGCTGAATTAATTGTTATTCTGATGTTTCTCAAATGGGTTTTCCAAATCTATCATTCTTTCTGTATTTATTAGGTGGCATTCTACTGTAAGGAAAATCCTCCTATTTCTCTCACTCATTTATATTAGTATAACCTAGTAGATTCCTGTATTCAGTCTGTTACTAAAATTTGTTTTGATATCAAATTATTCCAGATTTGGAATAATCTTTTCAAGCAGCTCTTGGGTCTCTTTGACATCTTATTATTCTTAGAGCAACTCCTTACTTTCCAACACAGGATATTACAGGTTCATCTTTGTTTTCATTTTTTTTCCCTCCCACTCCAGCTCTGGAATTAGTTAACATTTCCCCAGTGTCCTTAATTTCCTTTAATGGGGATTGGTGTTTAAAAACTAAGATCTGGGATTCCTTAGTTGTCATTGCTTTTAGGCTCTTTGGTGAAAAGAGCCAGGAAACCTTTATATTAGAAATCACAAGTTTTAGTGATACCTCCATTTTCATTCTAGGGCTCCAGGGTTCTTCCTTGCCTTTCCCCATTCCATATTTGTATTGTCTTTCATAGTGAAAACTGGTTCTCAGTATCATCAATATGGTTACTCATTTGTAGAACTCATTTTTTTTATATTGGATATGTATACAACTTATAATTAAAATTTCTAAGTTTTAAAAAGTATTTGGGCAAGCCACAGTAGGGTTCTATGTGGTAATGTCATTTATCAGTCTGTCCTTATAGGAAGAAAGCTTGGGAACTTGTATGCATATGCTGTCTTCTAGATAAATTTAGCAAGTTGTGCTAAGTACTTTTTTTTTCCCAATTGAGCCAACATTTACTGGACTTCTTTATTTTTATTCCTAGTCAGACTGCTGTTATTTATTCTAAATTTTTTTAAGTAAGTACTTGATATGTAGCACATCAGATTAATGTGAAATTATAAAAGTAATGTGTATCAACAGAAACAAGGAAATTATTTTGAAAGACTACTAACTAGGAGAGAGACCAATTACAAAGCAACGATTATATTAAAGAGTTAGAAACTGAACGAAGGTAGTCCTGGGAGAATGGAAATAAAGAAAGATTTGAAAGAAATTCAAAAGATTTGAAAAGACTCAAGATTAACTGGAGGGGAAATGAGATGGCTGTGAGTCACAGTGGGCCTTATTTAAACATAGCAGTAGTAGGTCTCTCCACTAGATGGCAATGATGCTCTTAGTTTTTAATTTGCCTCTATGGTAAAAGATTTGTAGTTACAGCAACTTAAAGGTCAAAATGGACTTAAAGTTCTCAATATTACTGTGAATAAGATTGCCAGAGAATTTTGCTATACAACATTAAAGGTCCAATAAATATTTACATGTGCATATACATACAGGAAGAAATACATGTATATACATACAGATATACTTCAAAATGTGACTGATTACATTGGCAGAAGTAAAATGGAAACCCTCAGAGGCCAGAAACAAAGAGAAAGTACAAATTTAAAGGGTAAAGTAGCACCAAAGCCAGTGCTTATATTAGGAATGTCCGCTAATACTTGAGGATCTAAACCTACATTTGATTTGATTGCAGTACTGGAAATTGAACCCAGGAGCACTCTTATCACTAAGCCACATCCCCAGTCCTTTTTTATTTTAAGACAGAACCTCATTAAGTTGCCAAAGGCTGACCATGAATTTATGATCCTCCTGCCTAAGCCTCCTGAGTAGCTAGGATTACAAGCATGGGTAATCACTGCCTGGAAAAATCTACATTTTAAAGAGCATCACAGATACTAACCAAAAGAAAGTAAAAAGGTAGGTCCTAAGATCCTAAGGCATAAAGTATAACTAAAGGCAAAGATCATTATATGATACAAGGTTCAAGTTTCCAAGAAGACAAAATTCTAATGATGATATAGCTTCAAAATATACAAACAAAAAAATTGTAATGGAAGATGTTCCACATTGTTTGCAGTAAATTGATAGAACAAGCAGTCAAAAGATGATATTTCAGGAAGATTTAAACAATTAACAAGCTTGATCGAACAGACAGAATATATACCCAGCAAGTATAAGCATTCTTAAACAGGGAACATCTACAAAAAGTAATCACGCATTAAGCCATCAGGTCAAGATTTGATTTTATAGAAAAACTAGTTTTTAACCACAAATATCAAGTTAGAAGTGGATAGCAGAAAGATAATTTTTAAATATTTGGAAATTTTGGACACTTTTAAATAATCAATGAACAAAGAACCATAGGAAATTGAGAAATATTTAGGATCAAATGACAAAATATTTTGTCAAAATTGGTAGAATACAGCAAAAGTGGAATCTAGAGGGAAGTATGTAGCTTTAAATATTTATATAGGAAAAATTAATGAGCTAACCATAAAACTTAGGAAAATGAGAAAATGGGTAGAAAGTAGAAATTAATAAAGAGGATAAATGAATCCTATCTAAAATTTATTAAAACTCAGTAAAGCAAAAATTTGGTTCTTTAATAAAATTCTCAAACCTCTAGCAAGACTGGTCATGTCAGGAAAGGCCAATTTTATAAATAAATGAAACATAATTATAGATGCAACAAAGATAATATGAACTATTTTGTGTTAATATATTTGAAAATTTAGACCAATATAAAAATATGCCAACTGAGACTACTTGAGAATAAATTAAAATTTTCTAAATTCTATTAACATTGAAGAACTTTTATCAGGCATTGAAGACATATCAGAATAGAGTGATTTTGCAGGCAAATCATACCAAAATTCAAATAACAGGTAATTCCCATTACACAACTTTTTCATCCAATGAAAAAATGGGAAGATCATTATCACTCATGAGCAAAGATGGAAAATATTAGAAAATTAACCCAGAAATGCATGATAGCTAGTAATGTATTGTGAACTGTATGGTTTTAGAAATGCAAGTGTGGCTCACATTTTTATTGTTTTTTTTTATTTATACATGACAGTAGAATCCATTTTGATATATATATATATATCCTATTCTAATTAGGATCCCATTCTTATAGATGTGTATGATGTGAGATTCACTGTAGTGTATTCATATATAAAAATAGAAAAAATATGTCAGATTCATTCCATTGCCTTACCTTTTCCTATCCCACCTCCCTTCCCTTCATTTTCCTTTGTCTAATCTACGGAACTTCTATTCTGCCATTCCCCCTTTTGTGGATTAGTTTCCACATATCACAGAAAATATTGACCTTTGATTTTTTGGATTGGCTTATTTCATTTAACATGAGTCTCCAGATCTATGCATTTACTGGCAAATGTCATAAAGTCGTTCTTGATGTGTATATATACCATTTTCTTTACTCATTCATCCATCAGTTGAAGGCACCTAGGTTGGTTCCCATAGTTTAGCTATTGTGAATTGTGCTACTATAAATATTGATGTGGCTGCATCCCTGTAGTATTCTTATTTTAGATCTTTTGGATATATACCAAGGAGTGGGATAACTGGGAATTACCTTTATTTGAATTTTGGTACAATTTGCCTGCAAAATCAACTCTATTCTGGTATGTCTTCAATGCCTGATAAAAAGTTCTTCAATGATAATGGAATTTACAAAATTTTAATTTATTCTCAAGTAGTTTTGGTTGGCATATTTTTATATTGGTCTAAATTTTCAAATATATTAACACAAAATAGTTCAAATGGTGATTCCATTACAAGTTTTTTGATAAATCTACATACTGCTTTCCAGAGTAGTTGCATCAATTTGCAATCCTACCAAGGAGTATACCTTTTCCCCTTATCCTCACCAACATTTATTGTTACTTGTAATCTTGATAATTGCCATTCTGACTAGAGTCAGATGAAATCTCAGTGTAGCTTTAATTTACATTTTTCCCCAACTGCTAGAGATATTGAACATTTTTTTCATGTATTTGTTAACCATTCATATTTCTTCTTTTGAGAAGTATCTGTTGAATTCCTTTGCCCATTTATTGATTTGAGTTATTTGCCTTGGTGTTTTTGTTATTGTTGTTTGTTTGTTTGTCTGTTTGCTTGTTTTGTGTGTGTGTTAAGTGTTATGAGTTCTTTGCTTGTCTTGGAAATTAACACCCTATCTGAGGTGCAGGTGGCAAAGATTTTTCTCCTATTCCATAGGCTTTCTCTTCACACTCTTGATTGTTTCCTTTGCTGTGAAGAAGCTTTTTAGTTTGATGCCATCTCTTTTATTGATTTTTTTTCAATTTTACTTCTTGCACTTTTAGAATTTTGCTAAGAAAGTCAAGTTCCTGAGCCAGTATGGTTGGAGTGTTTTGGCCCACATTTTTAAAATCTATTAAATTAACCACATTAACAAATTATAGGACAACTACATGGCTATCTCAAAAAGTGCAAAAAAAACTCATTTAATAAAATTCAACAATTAATCATAAGGGAAACTATTAGAAAACTACAATAGAAAGACATTCTTTAACCTAAGGTGTGGACCTTCTAGGATCCCTACTAATTGCCCTGATAGATCAATGAGGATTCTTTCTACTCTGCAGTTATTTGAACAGTTATTTATCCTATGTGAGATCTGGACACTCCTTTGCTCCCAGCTCACCTTTTGTTCTTCTTCAGCCTTATGAACTCGTATGCTACACATGTATAGCCTAGTATTCAGCAAAGATAAAAGAGTATTTCTTTGAAGGTTTCTGGAACTCTTTTTTTCTGTGTAGTTGTACCCTCTGCAAAACTCTGCCCTACATCTTCTGTCTCACACTGCCTGAAGTCCAGTCTTTTTCTTGACTTAGTAAGATTGATAGAATCTGCCTGGATGTGGAATGTGTCTCCAGGACACACCCTCTTAGGAATCACAGTCCTGTGCTGTCCTTTGTCTAATATGAAAACCAATTTTCTAAATTTTGCACAGTTTTCCAGTTGTTTACAGCAGGAAAGTAAATCTGATCCCTAGTATCATGGTCACAAGTGAAAGTTTATTACAGATGGACTAAGACTTATGACAGATTCTCATCTCAATAAACCCATTGTAAGTTGAATATATTGTAAATCAAAAATACATATAATACCTAACCTCCAAACATCACAGTTTGGCAACACAGTAAACTGAAATGTTGGTTGTTCATTCTTGTGACCTCATAACTGACTGATAGCTCCAGCTTGCTTCTCAGCTATATGATCATTTTTTTGTTGTCTGCTTACTCTTAAGAGAGCAGGGACACTGTTGGATTGTTTGGCAACTCTGCTTATACTGGTGGGCCAATTGACCATGGGTTTAATGTAAGGCAGACTTTCTCTAATGACACTTTTGACTGGATAACTCTTTGTTGGAGGAAACTTTCCTTGTGCACTATAGGATGTTCAGTAGCATCCTTGACTTCTATGTGCTAGATGCCAGGAGCACATCCCATGCCATTGGTATCCCAAGCCTCTGGGTTTGTGGCAATTCAACATGTCTCTAGAGATTGCCATAAGCCTTCAGCTGAGAATTGCTGATGTAGGATGATCTGTTTGGGATGTTCATGAGTGGACTCTTAAATTTTATATCTAGGTATTCCCCATTGGATAATTTCTTTGCCTGAAGGATGAAGTGGACGAAGAGAGCAGGGAGTCTTTAAATACCCTCACCTGTACCTCATGCTTCTTCATCTCGAAACTATCTATTTTTCTTTCAGTAGCCTTCACCTCAAGTCTTTGGTGAGTGTGGGAGAGACAGGCAACCAGTGGTAAGAATGGGGCGAAAGAAGAAATCCAAGAATTCACATGATTCTCACAGATCTTTCATTTAATTGTTCTTCCTTAAGTCAACATTCCCAATTCACAGTACTTCCAGAGGTGCTATCAGTTCTTGAGCCTGTTGAGGATTCTGAGTTTTTTTCCTATATTAATGTCACTTTATGATGACTTTTCAAGTCTGCCAACTGTTACCAGGTGTCTCTGCTTTCTACCTTCCAAAATTTGGCTCCTTTGATATCTTCTTTAACTTTCTTTATCTGTAGGGTTCATGGCACTTTCCCTCAAAATAGCTTTGATGTAGTTGTAGAGGGAAAAGTTAAGAAAAATCAAAATTAGATATGTTTTATTCTGTTAACTTTTTCTAGAAGCTTCCATTTCTTGCACTTTTGATAATTTCATCACATTCCTAATAGTCACCAGTTATTTTGGGAAGTTGGTTGTTCAGGGGAAAGGGACAGCTCTAACCTATTTTCTTCCTGCCTTGTTCCTTGCTGGGGCTAGAGCTCGGTGGTAGAACATGGGTTCCCCAAGCCCTGAGGTCAATCCCCAACATAAAAAAAAAAGAGTTAGTTGTAGCCACCAACCAACCAAGTCATGTGGAAAAGTAAGCTATTAGTATTGAAAAGAGGCCCACTCAAGACAGCTCTTGAATGAGAGAAGAAACTGGGCGTGGTTGCCTGTGCCGATAATCTAGGCTTCTCCAGAGGCTGAGACATGGGAAGGCAAGTTCAAGGCTAGCCTAGAGAATATAGAAGATCCCATCTCAAAAACTAAAACTTATAAAAGAATGGGGGGAAAGGTTTTTATAAATCCAGAGTAGTGTCATTGGAATGTAAGGATTTTTGAAGAGCAACCAGCCTTCTTGGATTATAAAACCAGAAAGAAACTGAAATGCTTTCTCTTTTACTGCTACTTTTTCAGTGAACTTTTTGTTTTCCTGGTACCTGGGATTGAACCCAGGGTTGCTTTACCACTGAGCTACATTCCCACCCCTTTTTATTTTGAGAGAGGGTCTTGCAAAATTGCTTAGGGCCTCCCAAAGTTGCTGAGGCTAGCCTTGATCTTGCAGTTCTCCTGCCTCAGCCTCCCAAGTCACTGGGATTTCAGGTGTGCAACCCTGTGCTTGGCTCCATGAACATATCTTGTACAAAGCCCATCAGTTGCTATGCCAGCCCCTGAGTCCACATGACCCTTCTGGCTCCACTCTGCCACCAACTGCATCTTCCCTCTTGTCTTTCAGTTCAAATTACTGAAAAAGAATTACAGCCTAGTTCCATATTTCTAGACAGGGTGTAAATTAAATATAACCAAGTGACCAGCATGGGAGAAAGTGGTGGGGCAGGGAAGGTGTTACACAGCCATATCCATTCAGCAGGGACCTTGTATGTGGCAGGAAAATTGACCTACCCAAGCCTAAATGAAACATTTGTTTTAATGAATCTGAATTAGAACAGAAGCTAGAACTTTTGAGTATATAACCTTAATTTTTGAAGTTGGTGTCAAGTGCAGAATCCATGTACCTTACAAAGCCATTGTCAAGATGAAAGTGTAAAAAGTATGGGATTGGCTTAGTATGGTGATTCCTTTCATTGAATGGTTTGTACCTCAAATTAACTATTCTCCATGATTCCTGCAAGTCTGCTGTCTGCTGAGGCATCTGTTCTCTCTGACGTCACCAGTCCTCAGCCTGTATTTTTACCTAATGTTTACAAATTCCAAAGCATACTAAAGCGCCCTCAACACTCAGCGCCACAGAATTTGGTCTGCTGTGGAGCTCTAAGGAACTCACTATTTTTCCAAAATAATGTATAATGTTTCTATATCTATGTGATTGTTCAAAATCAAGGGTCAGCAAACTACAGCCTATAGGCAAGTTGCCTATTTTTGCAGATAAAATTATATGGGAACATAGCCATGACCATTCATTAACATGTTGTATAAGGCTGCTTTTGTGTATGATGGCAGAGTTACAAAGCCTAAAATGTTTACTGCTTGGCTCTTTAAGAAAAATTTTGCAGACCCCTCTTCTAGTTAGTTCTAGAAATGATCAGCATGTTTGGGAAAACTTTGGGTTGTTGTAAAAGGTTCATAGCTGCAAAGTAGTGGTACAATGTTTTCCCAGGCTATTTTTATTGTTTCTTAATTCCTTAATCACTTTAAGGATTAAATTTAGAGCCAAAAGTCACTCAGACATCTCTAAAGATTATCTTACTGGCATAAGCTAAAGCACATATTATTGTACATTCATGGACTGAAATATTAAGTAATTTGATCTAGATGATTATTTACAGTTTAACTCAAATGTACTCAGTCTGTTCTGGTTATTTATTCAAGGATTATATTTTCTTGCCACATTTACTCAAGAATAATAGTATGTGATCATTTCCTGTGTGATCTGGAATGTGGGGACCTCTCTCCAAATGCAGCCCTCTGATTTGTTTCCATGATGTGGAGTTGGCCTTTAGGTGATGTGATTGAGGTTTCCCAAGCAGGATGTTAATTTTCACTCTTCACAGTTGGTGAAACAAAATCCTTTGTATGATTTTGAAGGCCAAAGAGCCTCATATCCTCTCACACCATCTTTAATTTATAAAATAAATGTTAACTTGGTTTCTTTGTGCATCATTTGCAACAAACTTGTATTTTTAAGGTGCTCTCCCCAACTCAAGCAAGCACACTCAGCTAAAGCAGCCTATTTGGAAACAAATGAGTTTTAGCCAAGAGTTTAATGATAAAAATACATTGCTTGCAAAAGTTCTAAGCAGCACTCTGGTGCCTCCTACACAGTTTTACCAACAAACTCTTTGCCTGAAATACAAAATCTTTAAGGCAGCCTCCACTTTCTCCCTCTAAGAGGGAAGAGGAAAGAAAGGTTGTGGCTTTTGCAATAAAGAGGACCCTCCTCTTCAGTGTCCTCTTACAGGTTCCTGATTCCCACAGTACCCGTTGAAAAAACGAGAAAAGAATCTTCGTGCCAAAACATGCAGCAGTTAACTCTTTTGAATGAGAAAAATGAGTGTAAATGACCACCAAACTGAGACAAACAGCTATCACTGCTACTGGAAACTGGGGACTGGGTCTGAGCCAGAGCAGCTGCTCTCTGTGCCTCTCCTACTTAAGAGAAGACTAGCCTGCAGACTGGCCTGTCACAGCTTGCCCTGCCCCAGAACCCTGGACTCCCTCTCTGAAGTTTCCACTTGTTCCATCTTGTTCTACCCAGTAGACCGTCTCTGGCACCTCTTCTTTGCTAGGCATCCTGCTTTGGTGAACCCTACAACCTGCATTTTCTCCAACGTAACACTGAAGTTTCTTCTTTACCTGTCTTTCCCTGGCCTCTTCCCTCTCCCACTAAACTGTAAGACCGCCCAAATCCAAAGATCATGGTTTTCGTTTGTTGGTTTTTTGTACTAGGGATTGAACTCAGAAGCACTCAACCACTGAGTCACATCCTCAGCCCTATTTTGTATTTTCTTTAGAGACAGGGTCTCACTGAGTTGCTTAGCGCCTTGCTTTTGCTGAGGCTGGCTTTGAACTTTCGATCCTCCTGCCTCAGTCTCCTGAGCTGTTGGGATTACAGGCATGCACCACTGAGCCCAGCAAGACCATGTATTTTTTTGTTCAACAAGACTCTTATATAAGGTTGCCAGAATTAAAATTGGGGTTACTTATTCCCCAATATGTAGTCCACCACAGGAATTCGATTGTTTTGAATGAAAGAAAAAGGGATGGGACTTCAGACTGAATGGGGCAAAAACAGCAGTGTTATAGGCAGTTGTATTTCCAACAGCCCCATGAGCAGGAATTTGCAGAGTTGAATGAAAGAAAGCCACGGAGGGTGGCCATTGACAGTGAGCCTCTGCTTTCACTTGCTGTCTTCCCACCCAACCTCTCCCAAGACTCTTTCAGGCTAAGTGCTGCAACATACAACTGATGGAACTTTTGTTAGTCAGCCAATTCTTTTAAAAATCCCTTTATTTCAGCTTTGTGTCCAAAAGTCCAGGCACTTAGCTCCAGACGCCCCTGTGTAGAACATTGTCAGGAGCCTATAGAAAAACTGTACTAGCGCCCAGGGGGCTTATTTTGATTATCTAAAATTTCACTTTTTGCTTTGTGTCTGATTTCATGGGAGACTTATTTTTCTTCTAGACTCTGGATCCATGAAATCTATGCTAATTTGTGTGTGGGGGAGAATAGTACTAGCCTGTTCCTTTACCATGTGTTTACTCTTCTTATTCCTTCCTTCACCTAGAAAGCTCTCCTAGTTTGTGCTCCTTACCTCAGAGAAGACGAGTGAGAGCAAGGGACAGAGAAACAAAAGTAGCTGCCCTTAAGGAAGAAAAAAACAAAAAATAATGACATAGACAAAATATTTGGAAGAAAAGATAATGACAGTAGAAAAGGGAGAAAAAAAAATCTCGGAGAGAGGAAGTGAAGCCATAGGAAAATAGAAAGGGCAGAGATAGTGTGGAGTCCTGTGCCCTTCCCCAGGCTCACTTGAGAAGGTCACAGTTCCAGATGTCTTTGAGGTACTTGTTCCTTATCCTCAATAGAACCCCAGGAAAGTGGCAAGACCCCAGAGAAGAAATGGGTGCACAGTTGGTCCCTGCTAAAGGGAACTGAGGCAGGCAGACATGCTGTTTTGCAGCCCCTTGTAAGATAAAAAATGCCTCCTTGTGACCAAGAGGATGACAGAAATGGAGGTATTCCTGGGCCTGAATGAGGTCATCAAACTGTGAAGAATGGCTCAGTAAATGCCAGTGCAGAACAGTGATCTTGAGGTCCATGTTAGTCCCTCCACTCCTTTCCCACTGCACACCTTGCATCTCATAAGCCCATTTCAGAAAGGCTTTTCCTAAATACAACCCCAGGGAAAGGAAAAGTTGAAGGCTATCAGCTCACTGAGGGTTCCCTTCTAACAGTTTAAAGAAATGGAGGCTTGAAGTCAAAAGTAGTTGAAGTTCTCACATCAGCATGTGGAACTGTATCCACGGCTTGCAGTTTACTTATATTCAGGGTTGACATTTCTAATGAAGGAGCAGTGCTCATTTAGCCACTTAAATGTCTTCTCAAAAAGTGTTCAGGTTCAAGAAACCAAGTAATGGGTATACTATCCAACATATGCCAATAAACAGGGGAAATGTTCTCTCCTGATAAGAGGTCTCTGTTCTCCACCCCAAGAATCAAGACAAACAATTTGCCAAGTGTGGAAACTGCATTTCAACATTAACAAATAAATAAATAATAACCTCAAGCATGATCCTAGTTAACTTTTAGTATCAGTTGATTAAGAAAATAGAAAGCTAAGATGTATTCAATAACGTTAAAAATAAATTTATTTTATTCATTGTAATGACATTTATGTATATTTGGAAAGTAGCCCATATAGATGAGCACATATTGCACTCGATCTACTGAGAGAACACTCACATGGGTTTGCAGATCCTTTGAAGTGCCTAGAGGTCTGAGGGCCACAAATTGGAACCTACTGGGCCAAATTATTTTAAATTGATCTTGTTTAGAAAATCCAGCATGTATGATGGCAATGTCTTGCAGAAATCTCTCTCTTAGTATTCCAGTCTGAGGACTCTGGCAGAAGTAATAGCCTGCTGCAAAACGGATCACCCTTTTTTGTTTGCAAAGTCTTCATACCAGCTGAATCACAGCTTGCTTTGCACTTCTCGTAACACCTTGCAACATCACAAAATATTTGCTGGAGTTTGTGGAGGGCGGCTGCAGAATTAGTAAACTGAAAGGAAGCCTTCCTTCACTCCCACCCCTGTCAGCACCTTCTGTTTCAGCAGACCGAAAGGCAGCTTGAGAACTCTGATTGCTTCTCCAGAGTATGACAATTCTTGGCACTGTCGCCTGGGGCAAGGATGGAAGCAAAGGAAACATTATGGAGTTTTGCAGGTGCCAGTACAGAATATTGTCACTTTACAGAATTGAATGTATAATGACTTCATGAAGGTGAGTTGCTATGGCAACTAGCATTCTCAACTTTTATATCTGGAAGTAAGAGTGGTGTGGGCCATTTCTATTTGGACTATATATTCTGGGTTTAATGAGTAACTACCCATGCTCCAACTCCTAGGTAACCAGGCTCATGCAATGCTAGACCAGGAAGGGACCTTAGCAACCATCTAGTTTCACCTCTTAGGTTTATAGATAGGGAACTGAGATTCAGAGAAGTGACGTTTCATAACTAATATGTTTTGGTCCTAAGCCCATGTTTCCCCTCTTAGTTTTCTGGTGCTCTATTCTTTATACTGCACTGCCTTTCTGAATGAACTCGCCCAACTTTCATGACTAGATAAACTGAAATGGAACCTCAGGTAGATAAAGGGTCACTGTCATTTACCAATGGTATGTTAAATCAAGTCCTATGGATGTCCTGGCATCTCAAGGATCTATCTATCTTCATCAGAGTAATCCCAGATTTCACATGCAAAAAACTTTTACATATCCAGAATTATGGACAGTACTGAGGAAATAGGAGTGACTTGCGGGGACTTGATCTAGTTTTATGGTTCCAACATATTACGTAGATTAGCAATCTGCAAAGAAGAGAATATACTCCACTTACAGTGAACATAAGGTTAACTTCCTTCAGTGATTTATAAAATGCATCCTTTAGGTTTTTTCAAGGCCTCCTATCATGAATAATTCTCACACAAATACAAGCAAAAATACTTTGGATAAGAATTTTATCCAGTTAATAAATTACCAGCCCACAGAAAATTTAACTATTAGAAGTTTTCATAGGTTCTTGTAGAGAACAAAGGCAGAAGTTTAGAGTATTTACTATCATTATTTCAAAAGCAAATCTAAATCCAAAATTAAAACTTAAAAAATGAAATGAAAGTGTTAATTCATTTTAAACATACACGTGAATATAAACATTTGATCCTCAAAAATCTTAAAATGTGAAAATCATCTGGAGATTCTACTAACATGCAGATTCTGTCTCAGGAGGTCTGGGACAAGAGTTTGCATTTCTAATAAGCTCTTGGGTGGTGTCAATGCCTCTGGTCCTTGGTTTATACCTTGAGTAGAAAAGGGCTAGTTTACTTGAGGCCTCCCTGGATTTGTTTTCTTTCAATGTCAACTCTGACTTTCAGATCTCTGACTACCCCAGTCACAAGAACTTTTCTGGTTAAATTTTATCCACATGGCACTTAGGTGCTGCTGTGTATCAACATGTCCCATAGGTACATGTAATATCCCCAATCTGATCTTAACCCATCTGCATTTGCTCAGCCCTGTGTGTGTACATAGTTGCTGAATGAAGAACTATTGATGATTGATTGATCCACTGAAAATGATTTCCTCCTTTCTCAGAATGCTCATCCATGAACTCAACTTAAAATACAAAGAAACATTGAATCTATTTTTACTCTTACTTTCCCTCCTCTGTAAGTTGATGTTTTTTAGAAATCAGTGGCTGTGTAGAGACTACTCATTGGGTCTGTGACAAAATAACGAGTTGTTAGGATTTCTTTTTAAAGGACAAACCAGAACTGGTTGTAGTAGGCCATCAGAGTGGAAGCACTAGAGTATATTAGGAAGGACACAGCTTGGAGGCCAATAGACTTGATTTACAGCCTTAGTCTATGGCCTACAAGTTGTATATCTTAAGAATAGTTACTTAAAATTCCTGAAACTTATTTCCTCGCCTGTAAAATGGGATACCATCTCCTGTGGTTTTTTTTTTTTTTTTTTTTTGTAGGAACTGTAGGAATGCATTATAAATTGCCTAACCTTGTGCTTAGTAAAAGACAGATGTTGTAATCTCAGCAGTATCTCTCCCAAACAGATCTGGAAATTAAGTCTTTACCACTCACCCTCTGCCTTTAGAGCCCTGGAATAGCTTACATGCAGGGCATTATCGCCATCTTGTGGTGTATCACTGCCTAAGTGTCCTTATATACCTCTTTCCTTATTACCTTTGAATGGTTGTAATTCATTCATATATTTCATGCAACAGGGAATTGAAATTGAAGGAGAAAAGAGAACTTGGCCAATAGGTCACATTGGGCATGTGCCAACAGACACCCAGCAGCATTTCTTTGGGAACATCAACCCCCATTTAGGCTCAGGATCCTGCCAGTCCACAGGAAGCTCCAATCTCAGGCCTTTTTTTATCAGTCACTTAGTGTCTATAGCATTCTACTCTATGCAAGTCACTTTACATACATCATCACTGACTTTTTCATAGTATTATCCTTTTGCAGACAATAATTGGAGAAGTTAAGGAACTTGCACAAAAACATAAAATGATATATCAGAAACAAGATTAACATTTCATCTCTCTGCCTGAAAACTCCATGCTCTTTCCTCTACTCATGCTGTCTCCCTAATGCCAAGCTCTGCTCTCTTTACACTGCATGAAGATGCAAAAGGAAACCATTAGAAGTGCTCAGGGAGAATGAAAATGCAGAGAAGGAGGGGAAATATAACAATATCTCAGTGGGTCATGTATGAAGGACACAGAGAAACCACTGACATGTCTAACTATGCTCCTCCAGTGTGGTTTTAAAAGAGTAAATTCAAGAGATCTGCTCTACCAGGAAAGCAAATATCCCTAATAATGTTCCTTATGCTCTTGTGCTTTGAAATGGGTTATAGCTGCTACTAAATCAAATGATGTGGGATCATTTGGAGAAGAGTAGTGATTCTCTTTACATCTATAGGAAGATGTAAGGATTGCTAAGCACCAAGCACCAAAGCATCACTAAGTCAGAAAATACCCACAGAACTGAAGGTTTCTTGCTACACAGGACTTTCAGCTTTAAGGTTGGGACATTCCCAGGAAAATCATGACAGTTGGTCACCATACCAATGGGCCAAACAGGGAGGCTCTGATGTACTTAGGAAGTTAGGCCAAGGCAAGTATTGAAATGTGGGCTCAGTCACAGACTATGGCAGCAAAGCTGAGACAAGGGAGGTTTAGGTCCCTCAATAAGCATCTTGGTACTCAGAATTTGGATTACTAAATCATTGTAGGCAGAAATCATTGACTCCAGGCCTGAGGGAGGGCTCAGGTAGAGGACAAGTAGGGGAGAAGAGTCAGGCCAATCTGTACCTGGGCTGTAAAATAGAATGAATGACAGCACCTGTCACTAAAATAATCTGTGAGCTCTACTAGTTAATATGTGTAACATGCTTAGAGTGGTGCCTGGCCCTTAGGAATATAGGAAGTGTCACCATGGAATCCTCAGAAAGAAAAGAGGATGACCCTGGGTGGATCACATCCTCTGTAACTGTTTTCCCCATCCACAAAAGGAAAATCAAAATCCCTGACAAAGCTTTCAGAAGGGACAGAACAGGACACAACAATCAACAAGGAGAGAAATCATGGAGTTAGTTAGGAACTTGTGCTCTGGAATCGAATGACCTGGGTCACAGCCAGCTCTGCCATTTAGATGTTCCTTTATTTATTTGACAAACATTTATGAGCCAGGCATTATTCTGAACACTTTACACATAGCAGCTCATTTAGTTATTATGAGTAGGAACTGTCATTCCACTTTACAGTCAAGGAGACAGAGGCACAGAGTGGCTATAACTTGTTCAACTCATTTAGGGAGCCAGAACCTGGAGCGACTTTGTTAACATTTTGTTCCCCTTAAAAAAATGGGGATAATGCATTATGACGTCTATCTCATAGGGTTGTTATACATATTAAATGAGCTAATCTATATAAAGTACTTAACAAAGTAAGGTCTCATACTTAGCTTAGGTAGTAGTTAGTAATGATCATTGGAATGCAAATCAATAATGTGGAGAGGTCATGGATGTTCTTTAAATTGCTTTTAAGGCTAATGAATAATAGAGAAAAAGAACAGGTATACTAAGTCTAAGTATAGACTTATACAAAGAATAAACATGGAGAAACAAAGGAAACCAATTAAGAAATACATCAAAAAAGGAAAAATCAATAGGGCTGACTCCTGACAGGGTCTTCTGAGGTCAACGTAGGATTAGGATATATGGCCAAAGGTTTCTCAATGTATTTCAGAAAGGAAATTTCATTAATAGCGCAGGTGCAGGAAGATGAAGTCTGCCAAGTCATTGACCCTGTCTCTCGCTTTAACATAGGACTGACTTGTAGATAAAGCCCCCTCCCTCATGAGATGAGCACCATGACAGTCCAGAAAGGACCAACTGCTGCTAATTACAAGTCTTACTAGATTTTCAAAATATGCTTTTACCATTCCCCTCATGAAGCCCAAGGCTAGGGGACCTCGTCAAAAATTTCCCCACCCAACATGGAGCAGTTAAACATCTGGTTGGTGAAGACTGCAGAAGGTGGACCCCAGTTCTTCTGACAAACATCAAATAGGAATCAATTTAGAAGCAGCATTGTTTCCTTTGTTATTCTCTGCTAGGAGATGCCTCTCTCTCTCTCTCTCTCTCTCTCTCTCTCTCTCTCATGTTCTCTACTTGAGCCTTACTTTACTTTTACTCAAAATAAAATTCTCTTACTTGGCTTTTTGTGTTTAACTTTAAATTTTCTTTTGTCAGGACATAAGAACCAAGGTTTGAAGCATCAGCTTCCCCATCTCCTGTGACACTTAAACCTCAAGTAATTTACTGTTTAATTGGAGTGATAAGATACATATTCTGTAACTATCAAATATATAACTGTCATTTAAGAAAGTGCCCACTGAGCTGTAAAAATCTAGCATGGGACAGGGACCTTAGGAATACAAGGGGGACTAACAGATCCTGTTTGCAGAGAGAACATATAGGCCTTTGAGGGGAAATGGTGAGGTCTCTAGGGATTGGCAATTTGTTCCAAAACTCCAGCTTTACAAACCCTTGTGTTAGAGAAGTCCTCAGTAGCCCACAGAGAGAGCTGAGGCACCTGGGCCCAGCCCTGAACAAGCTAGGGAGGCCCACAAAGGCAGCCTGTTCTTGCCTCCTGCTGTGGAAGGCCCAGGCAGGGTCCTGACTCCAGCCCAAGGTCTGGATTTCCGCCATCACTACCTCCTTCCTGCCAGAAAACCACTGCACTGGTGCCATCCCTGGACTCCATCCATCTAGAGGCACCTTTGGCTCATTGACAGAGGCCTCTTTCCTCACCTGCACTATTTTTTTTATGATGTCTTCTGGTTCCAGGCAAGACATTTCATTCACTCTATCAGCCCCAGGCTGGGGGACCCTGTGAGAAGAGAGGATGGGCCAGAAATGGGAATCATGATGAGGTGAGAGGAATATCTCTTATCAGAGATGTGATGATGCTACTCATAAGTAGCACTAAAGCCCTAGGACTTCCCCCACATTCTTCATGAGGGGGGAAGGTAAACGCACATTTTGAAAATCTAGTAAGACTTGTAACTAGCAGCAGGGAGAGAATAGGCCCCTTCTTCAGAGCAAGTGACAAGAGCAGTAAGCACTGGGTAGACGGTGCTCTCCAGCCAAGCCAGGATCTCTTTCCTCCTCTCCCACCTCTTAAAAAGGGATAGGAGCTGTGCTTGGGATCAGAGAATTCTTTTCAACTGTTTGCACTGTTTGCCTCTGAATGAGTTCTCTGTCTTTCCTAAGCCCTTTGGATATATGGTTGCTGCAAAACACACACACACACACACACACACACACACACACACACCAGACTGAAATTTTTATGACAATTGTTTTGTTTTGGGTTTTTATGAATGATATAGATGAAAATATGTATTACACATATCAAGGAGATCGCTTCCCATTGCCAAGCATCTTTGAAATGGGGGCTGTAACACAGAACTGTTTTTAGAATTGCTGCTTTGGTGGCTGGCATAGGACTGGTAAGCCCCTCTCTGTCAGGGCTGCAGGAACTCAGGTGTGTTCTTTCCTAACTTAGCTCATGGGCTGTGGGAGAGTCTCTCTGGGTGTCTCTCTGGGCTTCATTGCTAGGCAGCCCAGACTTTTCTGCCCCACATGCCTGCTTGGGAGGATGGAAGCTGAATGCACGCTTGCCTCTCCCTGGGATCTGCGACTGCTCAGGAGTCCCCAGCCTTGCTTAAGGAACCTTCTGCTGACTCCCTTCTTGCAGCACTATCATCTGCTCTTTCTCAGAGGCTTCTTCTTGTTTGTTTGGTTTTTGTTTTGTTTTGTTTTGTTTTAAGCTGGGAAGAGAAGCTCTTCTGACCCTCCTTGGAGGGAGGCATTTTCAATCAATCCACACACACCCCAACCTCACACCTGGCTCCTGCCCACATCTCCTTTCACAATGCCCTTGACTTGCCTGGTCTGCCTAGGATGTTCCTATTTACACTGCATTACAATGTGGATCTGAGTTGAGCTTGCTTACAACACAACTTATTTTATTTTTGTTTATTGTTATTTTAAAGGGCAGGGAGGAGGAAATGAATACTGAGGGAAGGAAAAGGGAACGAACATTTAATTAGCTCCCATAGTTCTTGAGATAGATGCCTCACACACATTGACTTACACATCCTCACAATGATTTGGGGAGATGTTAATTCCCCTAGTTTACAGAGGAGGAAATAGAAATTAAATAACTTATACAAAGTCTCAAAGTCATTCAACAGAGAAGCCAATTGCTAATTTGCTCCTCACTTAATCTAAAAATTTTCTAAATGTTTCAGTGTAAAAAAGAAAAACCAACTTCATGAAGCAGACCATCAAATAGGCTGGGACCTGGGGCAAGTCAATGAGCCTCTCTGAGCTGTAATTTGAACATCTTTAGACTCAGGAAGCTGTTCTAGAGGGTCCTGAGCATCTGACCCAGTCTTTAATTGCCCTTGTTATTAAAAAAAAATTACATCTACCAGTATAGCCCAAATCTCTCAAGAACCTAAATAGCACTACCAGGAAATAATAAGGAGTACATCAGGAGTTGTCTCCTTGATCCCTGCGGGGCAGCAGCTCTGCTAAATCAGGATCTCCTAGTGGGCAGGAGGATGACAAAACAGAGCTAAAGGGACCTGCATTTCTATATCACCACCCTCCCCCACCACAATGCCCTTCCACTCCAGCCACTGCAGCCAGCATCCCTTGCCCCTGCGTGCTGTGGTGGCTCCCCATGCAGCCTGGGTGCTCCTCATAGCTGGCTGCCAGCACTCCTGAAGAACCAGGCCTCACCATGCCTGGTCCCTTGTCAGGCCCAGCTAAGAAAAGTGGGTGGAACTTGCATGACCTCCCTTGCCCCCTGGGAGAGTCTTGTCTGTGTGAAAGAAATAAGAAAATATTTATGGAAAACAATAAAATCTACAGCAGTATGTACATACCTTGAAAGTCTAGGGGCCATAAACTGGAAGGGCATTTTTATACAAGCGTTTGTGCTTGCCTGGCAAGAGGAAGATCACACACACGCATACACATATGTACTTACACACATTTGCATGAATGTATACTGACTATCTCCTTGGGATTTCCTAAGCCTTTCACATGAAGCCTCACCAGCCCCAGGAAACTGTACTTAGGAACTCCAATTCCACTAGAGCGTGCCAGCATTCCAGGGCCAAGTCAAGACTTTTAAATAGCTGTGGACTAGAGTCTGACCTCAGAGCACAGAGTGGACAAAGGAGAAGCCCTGGAGGCTGAGATAGTGGGGAAGCTACAGCCTACCCCTTTCACATTCACATTTCACATTCCCCTCACCCCACACACCAAAAAAGATTAAGTCTCAGAATGAGTAACTGCATTTGAGGAAGACAGTGGTTGAAGCTTTTTTTCCGTGAAAACATGCCTTCTTGATTTGGGACGGCCACCAGAGGCAGTATTACAGCTTAGGTCAAGTTTTCTTTGGCACCCCGCATCTTACTGCTTATCCTCTTTGTTCCCATCCCAAGCCTCCTCAGGCACCCAGCCAAGCAGCTCTGTGCAATTCAACTAAATTTATAGGACACTATGCCACTTGGCACCATGCTGAGGAAGACAAAGTCATTCTGGTACCAGGTCTGTTGCAAGCTCTGTGACCTTGGGCTTTTATAGCAACTGTGTTCTTGCTCCACCTTACAGAAACTGGAAAGATGCGAGAAAGAAGATGAAGAAATCAGGCTCATATAGAAAGCCTAGGCCTCTCGTGCAAAGACTGGCAAAGAAACACATGTGCAAATCCTTTAATAAGATGTCCAAGGCAGATGTGTTTCATTTTCTTGTTTTTTTTTTTTTTTTTTGTTTTTCCTGAGACAGGGGTCTCACTGTTGCCCTTAGTGATAGTTCTGCTCTAAACAACTTTTTCAATTGACCACAGTACAGTAGTCCCCTTTATCTTTGGTTCAGGTTTCCCCTCAAATGCGGTCCAGATATATCGAATGAAAAATTCCCGAAATAAGCAATTCATAGTTTTAAATAACTTTTTAATTATAGTAGATTATCATAATTGTTCTACTTACAACTATCATTTATTGCTGTTAATCTCTTATTGTGCTTTCCTTATAAACTTTATCATAGTTATGTATGTATAGGAAAAAACAGTAAATATAAGGTTCAGTACTATTTGTGATTTCAGGCATACACTAAGGATCTTAGAACGTATTTCCTGTGGATGAGGGGGGACCACTATAGTCTCAATGATATTTGATGAGAGCTTCTGTGATAATACCTTAATTCCTATTTTTATTAACAGCTAGTTTGTAAAAGCTATGGAGGCACTGTGTGCTGGGCATCCTGGAAGGCAGGGCTTGAGCCAGGCAGGTTGATGTGTGGAAAGGGTGGGAAAGGACACAGGGCATTGGCCTATGTCTGGGTGCAGGAACAAGGTGGGTAGGGGCAAGGGACATCAAGCTGGTCAGAACTTAGGAACTTGTAAAGGATAAGCAACAGGCGTAGAATTGGATAGGTAGGATAGAAGAGAGGAAAATATATGTATGAGGCACTGGTAAGTATAGCATGTGATTCCATACTGTGCATAAATTTATTTTGTCATAACAAGCATATGAGAAGGGTATTATTATCTTGATTTTCAGATAAGGACCAAATCCCAAAAGGCTGTCAATGCAGCAGTACTTACCCTAAGGTAGAACTGGGAGCAGTGGTTCCCCAGCCTCTGACAGAGTTCATCGAGGAAGTTAATTTATTTGCTTAATCTGAGCTAGTTAGCAGTAAAGCCTAGATTCCAATCCATCTTTGTGTCTTCAGTGCCAGAGAATAATCTTCATTTTGTTTTACCTCCTAGTTACTATCTTATCAACTTGCTAAAAAAATTTATGGATTGGATTATGGCTGCATATGAATATAACCTATATATAACTATGTATCTATGTATTATGGATAGATAGATAGATAGATAGATAGATAGATAGATAGATAGATAGATAGATAGATAGATCAATCTACATAGTTGAAGAAGAATAAAGCAAGCAAGCACTAGTGACCCTGCCACCTACTTAGGGCACACAGTATTGCCAATGCTAATAAGCTCCCCATGTGCTCCTACCTGATTGTGAACACCACGCTGCCTACACCCAGAGGTGACCACAGTGCTGAAATGTCTACTAGTGATTCTTTTGCCCTTTATAATGTCCTCACATATATTTGCTGCATAATTTCCATCTGCCCCTGCAGATCCAGATCCATTCCCCAACCTTGTCTACCCTGCCCTGTGGCCCCTGAGGCTGACAGACAGTACTGCATGAGGGATCCCTTGATCCTGGGCTCCCTGATGGGTTCTGCCAAAGTGAAGCGCTGATGGCAGATGAAAGGACAGGAAGAGGGAGATCGGGGCTTTGTTCCCCTGCTCCCTCCCTGCTCCATGAATCCTAGGGTTCCACACTGTCCCTTGATGGTTTCCTCAACCTAGTATCTTTTGGCCTTTTCTAATTTATTATCACCTCCCTAAGTAGCCTTTCAGAATCGTTTTTTCCTAATCATCTCCCTGACATGAATTCTTAATCCCACACATGTACTATTTAAAAAATAGTACATGTGTGGGATTAAATAAATAAATAATAAATAAATAAATAAATAAATATTATTTTTGCCCACCCAGGAACCAATTTGTACCCCTTGGATGTTGTATTGTCCTCATTAAGAATGCATGCCTTGCCAGGTGCCACACCTGTAATCCCAGTGGCACAGGAGGCTGAGGCAGGAGAATCACAAGTTCAAAGCTAGCTTCAGCAAAAGTAGGGCCCTAAGCAACTCAGTGAGATCTCATCTCTAAATAAAATGCAAAATAGGGCTGAGGATGTGGCTCAGTGGCTAAGTGCCCCTGAGTTCAATCCCTGGTACCCCCATCTCCAAAAAAAAAAAAAATGCATGCCTTAACTCAAGCCATGTTTTTGTAGAGTTTGCTTAATAAATTCTCGATCATCCAGTATGAGTGTGCCATCTTCATCTTGCAGGACCCTCATTAATTCATAGGCCAATAAATTTAATTATATGTATTACCAATATAACAATATATTAAATAACATATGTTTATCAATATATTGTAAAGAATATATTTCAGATTTTCCAGGCTTTGTTTGATCTTTATGTAAATGAAACAACATATTTTTATTTGTCCTGCTTTCTCACTCCATATTTGTAAAATTCAGCCACATTTACGGTACAGTTCATTTTTATTCATTTTAACTGCTATGTGGTATTGTTTTAAAGAACAATTCAAAATTTATTTGTTTATTTAAGGTGGGGAAATCTGGTTTGATTATTCTGAACATATGGTATAGGACATTCTTATATACATCTCCTGGTTTAGATATAAATTCAGCTGTAGATATATACATATATATGTGTGTGTGTGTGTGTGTGTGTGTATATATATATATATATATATACATATACATATATATACACACACACACACACACACACACATACGTACATACATATGCCTGGACACATATAGGATCTCTGGAGTGTATGCCTGGTCGCAGAATTGGTGGTTTGTAGGTCATGTCTACTTTTCCCCTTACCAGGAAATGCCAAATTGTTTTCCTGTAATTAATAATAATGTACATTCATACTAATAAAGTATGAAAGTTCTAGCTGCTCCATGTTTTTCCCAGCATTTGTTATCATACTTGTTAATCTTTGCCTGTCTTGTAGGTATGGAGAAGGTGTCTTGCCATAGATTTGGTCTTCATTTTGCTTATTATTAGTAGGTTAGACAATGTGTTCTTTATTTGGTGGCCATTCATGTTTCCTTTTCTGTGCATGTCTGTGTCTTTGTCCATTTGCAGTTGGGATGTTTCACTTTTTGTCACTAATTCATTGATGTCCTTCAAATATCCTTGGCCAGTTACATATGCAGCAAATATTATCCCCAGACTGCAATATGTCTTTTCAATCTCTTAATGATGAATCCTGATGAATATAATAAGATTAAAAATTTAATGTAGAAAAGTATATGAATTATTTCCTTTATGGTGTCTTTTGTGACTTATCTGAGACATTCTTTCCTATTCTAAATTCTATGGCTTCTTTTAAAAGATATTTAAAATTATGCCTTTTAAGCTGGGCTTGGTGGGGCACACCTGTAACCCCAGCAGCTTGGGAAGCTGAGACAGGAGGACGGCAAGTTCAAAGCCAGCCTCTGCAACTTAGCGGGGCCCTAAGCAACTCAGTGAGACCCTGTCTCAAAATAAAAAAAGGGCTTGGAGATGTGGCTCAATGGTTAAGTGTCTCTGGGTTCAATCCTGGTACAAAAAAGAAAAAAAAATGTGCCTTTTACATTTAAATTTTCAGTTTTTGATATATGATTGGGAATCATTTTATTTTTTTCCATGTATATGGAAACCAGTTTTCCAGGGCCACTTATTGAATGAGCCATCATCCCTTTTTGCCTTCTCTGTCAGATATTTGAACATGCATGGTCCGTTTTGCTGCTTTCTCCTATGTCCCATTGGGGTATTACTATATCCCTACATCACAACACAGCTTGAATTTCTAAAGCTTAATAATAAGTCTTAATATCTGGTCTCTTTCTTCTCTAGCAGCATCTTGCTTGTTCTTGCTCTTCTTGTCTCTTCCCTGGACAAATTTTTTAATAGTCAGATTTCAAAAAGAGTGTCACCGGTAGACAGCAAGGGCAGGGATTAGCACCTACATGCAAAGCAGTGACACTAGGGTCACCGTCCTGGGGCAGAGTAACATCCAAACCAGGACAGCTGGTGTCAGAGACCAGCTGTCTGAAGTCAAGGGGTCAAGGTCTCTGAGAGCCAGAACCTAACCACCCTATAGAGGGAAGCTTGGGCAATGTCAAAACATGGCTTGTGCCCAGTGGCCCAATGAGGACCTCATGAAAGTACTAAACCTTTATTATAAGCATCCTCATCAAGAGGTTTATTAAGGAACTAGAATTATTTATTCTGAAGAGGAGAAATGGCAGAAATGACTTAATTATTGAATACTGTTCTGGCCAGAAAGATCAATAAAAATGAAAAACAAGGCCAGACTTGGGAGTTGAGACCCATAGGGATCAATTAGCACTAATAGGAGAAAAATCTGGCTGAATCCAAAGCAATGGCCTGTTTTCTCCCACAGAGAATGAAGGTGGTTCCAATCCAAACCCACGTCTTTTACTGGGGTATATGTTGTTTGTAAGATAATATTCATTAAGCATTTAATATGGGCTTGGCTCTCTTCTAAGCATAAAACATGTATTAACTGATTTAAATGCCCTCCCCAACCAACTCCAAGTATACACCTGACTTGTGATTGATCAGTCAGCATTTTCCTGTGAGAAATAGATCACTGAAGAAAATTGAAGAATTCCCCTTATGTATAGACCTTTGACAACCATTCCTCAAACTGGACATGTGCATTTTCCTAGCGAATCTTGCTTATTTGACCTGCATGAAGAAATGTAAAGCTAGGAGCCAGGTTATGCCATTTAAAAACAGAAACAGGCTCATGGTGGCTACATCTTCTCTGCAGAGACAGGCAAGAGGAAGGGAGGAGCAGGAAGATGGATATTCTAGACCAGAATGCCTGGAGTACCCATTATGTCCTACACAGAACAAGGGCACCTTGGCCCCTTGCTTCAGGCCAGGAAGTCCATGGTGTCAGACGCCAAGTCTTGGCATCAAGGATTTTCCAACAAGGAAGGCAGCCACCTAGAATCTTTTGTGGAGCAAGACAGGTTATAAATAGACCTATAATTCTTTTTTTTTTTTTTAACCAGAAGGCAACAGGCTTAGCACAGCTATTCTTCCCCTTGGTTCTCCTCCCTGCTTTGCCTTGCCTATCAAATCCCTGCTACCAGGCAGAGCCATCTGCCTACCAGCCAATCCACTGCAGCAGCCTCAGGAGGGCTAGGCTGGAAACTGCTTCTTTGATGACTTCAGGTTGTGACTTTGCTTGTGGAGAAGAATAAATCTTCCTATCTTACCTCTGGCTAATTGGGAAGGAGGTAGAGGAGACAGGACTTGATTATACAATTTGTCACTTGTAACTAGATCACTATGGCATCTCTTGCAGAGGGAGGCTTTGGTTATATCCATAGAGCAGAAAGAGGCCCTGGGCCCTGGAACCTGCAGCCCAGACCTGCTGCGGGGGGGGGGGGGGGGGGTTCACTATGAGAGTATGTGGCTTGTGGTGTGTGTGTGCCTCTGTGTGAGAGACAGATAGACATATATAGCAACAGAGACAGAGAGAAAAACAGATTGATTTCATCTGCATTTAAGCATGCAAAGACTAGAAAGTCATTTAGCTTACTGCTCCTCAGTCTTTGTTGTACATCAGTATCACCTGGAGGCTTGTTAAATCACTGATTTCTGGGCTCCGCTCCCAGGGTTTCTGATTCAATAAATCCAGGTCAGGACTTGAGAATCTGAATTTCTTCTGAGCCACCAGATGATGCTGATGCTGCCAATGTGAGGACCACTCTTTATAAACCACTGACTTTGCCCAATCTCCTGATTTCACAAATGAAAAAAACCAAAGCCTAACAGTTAATGAAAATACCTGAACAAAGGTGCACAACTGGTTATTGGCTAAAGCCAGAGTAGATTAGAAGCTCCTAGGTTCCTATTCTGGTGCTTATCCTACCACTTCAGACTGGTACATGCCCAGGATGCCAAAGAGGTGCTATTCTAATAATAAACATGCTTTCCTTTATAACTGAAGATGGCCAGTCTCCATGCTATTTCCTCTTCCCCTGCCTTCCCTAGTCCAACATAACTGGCTTGCTGGCTTAGGACATAAATAGCCCAGCCCAACCCACTCACCCACCGTCCAACGGAGCTGAGAATCAGATCATGTTCACACAGCCAGGTGCACACTCTAAGAGCCTTATTTCTACTTTAATCCCTTAGTGTCCTTGTTGATACATGAGCCAGAGATCTGAGGCCTCTGCAGTGACCACTGGGCATGCACATTGGCCCTGGTTCTATCTACATCCTCCACGTTCATCATCAGATATGGTATTTCACATCTTATTTCACTTCACTGTCTTGCCTTTTCTGAAACTGACACCCTCCTCTGGATGATTCCCCCCACAAGGTGAGGCCGATCTAGGATTTTGTTGGTCCTCACCCCTGGGCTGGAGTGTTGACCTATACTGAAACCTGATGACCGGGGCCTATAGTCCACAGATAAACCTCTTCCATGATGTCCGTCTACCTAGAGGTCTTCTGAGCTCTGACTGCTTCCTGAGTTCCCTGGAACTATTTTCTGCCTACCATATTGGGAAACTCAGGCTCAACCTGATATGAAATCAAAGCTGAGATTGGTCTTAAAGTACTTTGTTCATCTGTCACAGGCACTTCCAGCTTCTGCACTGGATAAGTTCCCCAGTCCCTTCTCACCCTAGCAGGGAGATCTAACACAAAAATGTCCCAGAGAAGGCAAGTGTTTCAAGTGATTTTTCCCCAACAAGGGGAAGGAACACATTGGACCCATATACAGTAATACCTGGAAGGCCTCTTTTGATATGGAATGTGATGGTCTGGAAGAACAGAGTTGGCCACATTGTTCTTTATAAAGAATTAGTAGGGGTTAGGGATTTTGCTCAATGGCAGAGTGCTTTCCTAGCATGCACAAGGCCCTGAGTTTGGTCCTTGGCCCTGGAAAAAAAAAAAAGAATTGGTAGATATTGAAGGTTATAGAGAAAAACAAGAAAAGATACTGGAGAAGGTTCGCATAGTTTGAGCGACACTGGTGGTTAGAACCTAGATGAGGCAAGTAGCCAATGAGAGATTCCTTACGTGGAGTGACCAGAGAATTTTCCTTGCTCACTTTTTCTGCTGTGATCTCCTTCTAGCTCCAAATTTTGGTAGGCTTGTACAGCTTTTGTGTGGTGGCATGGGGTGAGAGAGCAAGGCAGTACACAGAATTGTGATCTGCTCCAACCTACGTGATGCTAGCAGCTCTGTATCTTGCTTCTTGGTTCTAATCTGCTGGAACGTCAGAGGAGTGAGCGGTGGCCAATTGTGAGACTAGGAGAAGCAGGGAGGAGAGCTTGACACAACTGCCAGGTGGGGGACTGGCACTAGAGGGATATGAAACATACCATCCATTTGCTGATGGTACTGGAAGCTTCAAAGTCTACTTTGAGATGATGGTCATTCTGGGGTTCATTGTTACTCTAGATATTTGAGAGAACCAGACTGACAAGCAACACTGTAAACTCTCTTTAACGTAGGTAGATCCAACTAACTTGGAATCTGCTCCCTCAGTAAGGAATTTGGGGGAGATGATTTTCCCCTGCTCCACATCTGTGAAAAAATAAATCAGGAATAGAAACAAAGTGGAAGGAAGGATATTTAGGCTTTGTAAAGGAATTATTTATTACTAAAAAAGTGTTTATCACCCTAAAAAATAATTTGCAATAAACTCATTCATAATTTGAAGAGATTTGTGGTTTTAAAGCAGAAATTTTTAAACCCTCAATCCTTTTTTGAAATTTGGTTTGAGGATAGTTCCAAAACCTCTTCCCAACCCCTTGTTCCCCTCTAGATTTTATCCCCTTATTTCTCCCAAGCAGGCCTTGCACAGTGGGGAGATGATATGGCAAGGCGGGTTGCCATTTCTAAAAGCCTCCCCAAAGCATCCTGGAATGGGATAAGTTTTCTTTCTCCTTTCCAGATAAGTGTCAATCATCAGGGCTGGAGTGGAGGGTTGAGATATTGTGGTGGGAATAAAGGGGGGTGGGGAGAAGGTATTTGCTGAAAGCATTCCCCTTCTTTATTTGTTCCTAGGCCAAGGGCTGCTGGAAAGTGTCTCTCAGAGTGCACCTTGGTCCTTGTCCTGAGAAAGCCAAACTTGGAAGTGACTAGCGGGTCTAATTGTGCCTCTGTGGAATCCAAATTCTGGAAGGAGTCAAAGAGAAGTCTGGAGGCCTCTGTCTGGAGAGAGCCTGATGGAATAAATCCAAGTCTTGCATGAACCCAAAAAGCTGTCAGGGTGCCTGGGCAGCGTGGAGCCGATCTGGACGATGCATTCCAGATGGTTCGCCCACTTTCCTTGAGTTTGAGGCCAGTTGGAGCTCCTGGGCGGACTCCCAAGGTAGCCCCCTAGAGGGCTCCGGGCAACTGTCCAGATGGGAGGGACCAGGCTAAGGATCACTGTGGCAGGCTCAGAGTTAAAAGGAAGGGCCCCTCCTTTGTGTTGAGCATCTGGATATCATTTCTCAAGCTATTAAAAACCCTAACTCTACTCTGCCAAATACAGCCAATTCATTTAAAAAAAAAAAAAAAAAAAAAAAAAAGCACTTGGGGAGTGATTCCAAGCAGTTGCCCCCAAATGGATCCAAATAATTTAGGGCTATATGATAAGCTGAAGCTCAAAGAAAGGGCTCCAAAACTCTAATGGGCATCTAGTGGCCACCCCACCCACCACCTCCCAGCTTCATCAACTAGCAATGATGCCACCAAATGCAGAGAACCCAGGGCAATGCCAGGAGTTTGCAATGTATTTTACTGTCTTTTTTTTTTTTTTTTTAGCTTGTACAAAATATACAAGACAGATGTGGAAGATTTTCTTCTATGTTTAAGGCTTTCAGACTAGGTTACAGAAAATAAGTACAAGGCAGAGAGAAGGGACAGGAAGAGTATGTGAGAGAGTAGAGAGAAGGAACAGATCAATATGCCACTTGAAAATTCTCAGTGGATTCCATGGTCTGTGAATCCTCTCTGGTCATGATAAAATGCTTTCCTCTAAAAAGTAGGCCATTTGCCTGTGGTCCTGTTTCAGCCACTTGGCTGGATGGTAACCTGAATTCAGTCAGCTAATAACAGCCTCTTTTCTAAGGGACCTGGGGTGGGGGAGACAGGAGGAGCCTCTGCCCCCTGAGTATCCATGGTTAAATGGGAGAAAAACCTCCCCTGCTTTTAGAAAATCTTGGCCTATGAGGCAGGAATTCCCAGTGCTGGGGAATATATTCACAGAGCAGCACATGCTAAACAATTCCAAGGGAAAGGAGCCCACAAATATCAAAGGCAAACACAATGAAGGAGTGAGCAAAACAGGTTGGGATCATTTGAAAGGAAAATTGTTACTAAGAGAGAAAATCCTTTCCAACCCAATAGTTGTATGTAAAGGAAGTCCAGGTCCTGCCCCACCACTCCAATTTCTATTCTGTTGCTTTTGAACTGAACATTAGTGAAACTGTATTGGACACATATCTAGAAGGTACATACCAGAGAATTAATATCTTATATATTCTTTTTAAAAAATTTTTTTATTGGTTGTTCAAAACATTACAAAGCTCTTGACATATCATATTTCATACATTTGGTTCAAGTGGGTTATGAACTCTCATTTTTACCCCGTATACAGATTGCAGAATCACATCAGTTACACATCCACATTTTTACATATTGCCATACTAGTGACTGTTGTATTCTGTTACCTTTCCTATCCTCTACTATCCCCCCTCCCCGCCCCTCCCATCTTCTCTCTCTACCCCATCTACTGTAATTCATTTCTCTCCCTTGTTTTTTTATTTTTTCCCTTTCCCGTCACCTCCTCTTATATGTAATTTTGTAATATCTTATATATTCAATTAATTCTCTAAAGTGTCCTTGCTTGAACAGTGGAAATGTCTTAGATATACAGTAGTCCTCCCTTAAACAAGGTTTTGCTTTCCATGGTTTCAGTTACTGTGGTTAACTAATGTCTGAAAATATTAAATCGCAAATTCCAGAAACATACAATTTACAAGTTTTAAAATCTACATGGTTCTGAGTAATGTGGTAAAATATAGCACTATTCAATTCCATCCCTTCTAGGACTTGATTCATCTCTTTGTCCAGTGTATTTACACTGTGTGCTACCTGCCATTAGTTACTTAGCAGCTGTCTCAGGTATCAGACTGACCATTGCACTATTGCTCAGGGCTTGTGAACAGTGTTTAGTACTATTTTGGTTTCAGACACCCATGAGGCATCTTGGAATGTATTCTGTAAATATGAGGGAGAATCCACTGTATATCTCCCAGCTCTATGAACTACCAATGATGGCGAAAAGTATGTTTCCTGAAATTTTAACCCTAATTCACGTTGGGAGAAAATAATGACATTTAGTACATCAGTGTCTATTTTGAATAAATCAATATGCTAAAGCAAATAAAATATATATAATATATACATATTTATATATAACTATGCATATTTATATTTAAATATATATTATATATTTATAAATATTAAACATACATATATACATGTATATATATTGCAAACATATAGTGATATAACCTTATGTGGCATATCCACACATTCCTAACTGCTTAATCTATGTCCTCACAAGTCATGTGAGAGCATTATTATCACCACTATTCAAATACCTAACTTGAACCTGGTTTTCCTGGATGTCTCAGAATGCAAATTTATAATCTCAAACTCAGATTCTTGGCAAGGATCTTTCTAGAATTCCCAACAATTCCTTCAATTCTTTGCTGTATCCAGGGTTTTATTGATCAATGTGAATCCCACTCATGACAGCTTTTCTGTGAAATACTAGTCCTGTTAATAGTTTGGTGTTTGGCTCTCTTCTTGTCAACTTGGAGTCAAAATTCAGGCCTAACCTCTCTCTCCTTTTACTATACTAGAAAATTGATAGCCTCTCAAATACTACAAACAATACTTCTCTGAAACTCATCCCCCTCACCATAGCAGAAACATATCATAAGCATCTCCCAATCCTTCTGAAATAATGTTGTAAGTAACAGGCACACAAGGAAATGATAAGTATTTTTTTTTTTACCTCAGATTTAAAGGAGGGTATTTTGATATTATTTTCCAGGTAGGGAAACTTACATGATGAAGAATTTCCTTAGTTTGGTTGTTTCTTTTTCTTTCTTAGCTGAATTTTTCAAGGGGTCCAGCTAAGCATTGTTTTGCTGTGGTTCTTTACATAGAGCAATACTAATTGCCCTTGTCTTGCACATCCCTGATAAATGGCAGCATTGCTCTTCTAGGTTCTTCCGCACTCTGGCTGTGTTACTGGCAGTGGTCCTGGGAACCTGGGGGAGTGGGTCACGTTGTGTTTCTCAGCTCTTGTGTGCTTGCACAGAAGATTTTAAGAAGTCATGAAACATAGTGAAAATTCGTCGTGTTTAATTAGAAGATAAAGGAGAAGACATGCTCAAGGGAGAAGATGGAACCTCTCAGAGAGGAAAGGGGCCCCTTTGCTCCTTAGTTTTATTGGGGGTTTTAGGGAAGTATCTAGAGAGTAATACTCAATTACCATGTTTCAACTTTTGACTGACAATAGGATTGCATCAGATTTTTAAGTCCCAGCTGTGCTTGTACCCATGTACCCAAGTAAAATCCATGGATCCATGGTATATGTTGGAAAGGGTGGACTTTACTATTATAATAACATGCTAAAGATTTAAAGGCAACTTTTATTCACAATGGCCCACACTGACCCATCCCAATTGGAGTTTGCTTGTTGTTTTTTGTCTTCGTTTTATACATTTTATGTACAGTGAGCTTTGTTTTTAATTATTCTGTTTCCTTGGGTCTTGGAATCTTTCTCTGGTCTATATAAAGGTCACAAAAGTCCCTCCTTCAGGGTGATTTATGTTCTTATCGGCAGGGAGGAGTCTTAAATTCCTCTGCCAGAGAACTTAGATTCCTTGGCCCAAAGAATATCTCCAAGGGTAACAGGTTGTTTGTCAAAGAATGTAATGTCCTATTGACTTAAGCTAGAGCAGGGCCAGAATGGCCTTAGGTAAATTTCTTTTTAAAAGAAAGTATGTGGCAGGCCAGCACGTAGGCCCTTATTTCATGTTCCTACTACTTATATCTATCTACTACCTATCAGCCAGACTTCTCCCCTGTGACTCTTGCTTATCCATAAGATGGTCCACATTGGATGGAAGAGTACAGGATCTCCCAGAGACACCTGAGTTTGGCCCCAAGTCACCTTGTATAGAGAACAGAGGCAATAGGAACCTAAATTGTAGAAAAAGATGCATCTCTTCCCAGCTCCAAATTCCTTGGGCACCCCATTTTCATTTCCTCTCCTAAAACTGTCTGTGAGCCCTACCTAAGATGGAGATTCCAGTGTTTGTATAAAAGTCAGATATCTGGGGAGCTCTCCCACAACAGATACTGAAGTCCTTGAGGCTTCGCCTCATAGTGGTTTGGCCCAGATTTTCTAGGACAACTCACTGCACTGGGGAAAATAAGCTCATCTGGTCACTGAGCTGACAGATGGTAGGGACTCTGATCAAGAATGTCAAGAAAGACTCCACAAAGGGGCTGGGGGATATAGCTTGGTTGGTAGAGTGCTTGCCTTGCATACACAAGGCCCTAAGTTCAATCCCCAGCACCACCAAAAAAGACTTCACAGAATATTGCTGCTCCTCCCTGTGGCTTTTGGTGGTGCCACAGGGATCTGTCCACCTGGTAGCCTACTCATACTTATGAAGTATGAACATTAAAAGAATCTGGAATGCCTCAGCAGACAGGTGACCTGATTTGAGCCAGCAGAGGAGAATCTGTCAAACTAAATCTTTTTTGGAAAATGTAGGACTTTTCTGGTAGAATCATCCTGGAACCCAATAGCTGAGAAAATTTGGCTGAGAAGAGCAAGACTCATCCAAGAAGATGTCATGGAAACACACATCATCCTGCCCTGATGGCTGGTTGCCAGAGTAGTATGGTTCCAGGTAAGTCACTAGCAAAGAAAAGAGTATTCTTCCTTCTTTGCAACAGAACCTGAAGCCTGGGCTACTAGAGCAAGGTATGATGTAGAATTGGAAGAACACCAGGTTTCTGCTATCTGATGATATTGGTGCTCACTGAATTCTTTCATCCAATCTCCTACTTCGATGAGGTCATTGGGCATTTCATTTGGTATTGAACAGCTATTCCCACATGGTTGCTGTCCATGGCTCCATCTGAGACACTGACATATTCTTGATTGACCCAAATAATCACATTCTGGGCTTTTTCCTAGCTTCTCTTGCCTGTTACTGAGAGATTAGACTAGATTACTATGGAATAAATACTCTAGAAAGAAGGTTTTTACCAAAAGTACAAAACTTAACTTTTTTTGAATATTTTTTTAGCTGTAGATGGACACCTTTATTTCATTTATTTATTTATATGTGGTGCTGAGGATCGAACCCAGTACCTCACATGTGCTAGGCAAGCACTCTACCACTGAGCCACAACCCCAGTCCCCCAACTTAACTTTAATTGGTAGCAACTCCTGTTAGGATACAAGGCATAGCAGTTTTTCTTTTCTGAAACTCTTTCTTCTCTTTGTTCATTTTGTTTCCGTAACTCTTAGGATCATGTAGAGACTAGTCAAATTTCTTCCATTTGATAACTGAGGACAATGTAATCCCCTCAAGACATGTTCAAGGGATGCCAAAGAATCAGTGACAAAGGTGACCTTTGGATTCCTGATTTCAATTTTGGGGTTCTGTCTACTAATCATTTATTTCACTTATCCAATGCAGAAACTAAACTTTAAAATGCCTACTACATGCCATGGGAAATCAGGCTTCTAGTCTTATTTCCCACAGCCGCCCACATGAGCCATCTGTCCAACCATACCAAAATAGCATTGTGTTTTCAAGCTCTGCACCTTTGCTCCTACCCTGTTACTTGCTTAAACTGCTGAACTGCCCTCCCCCAATTCTCTGCTTAATGAAATGTAATCATTCTTTAATCCCAAGCTCAACTGTCCTCTCTTGTATATTGCCTTCCGGATTATTGCAACAATTTCTCTTGCTCAGAATGCCGTTTAAGGGCTGGGGATGTGGCTCAAGCGGTGGCATGCTCGCCTGGCATTCGTATGGCCTGGGTTCAATCCTCAGCACCACATACAAACAAAGATGTTGTGTCCGCCAAATACTAAAAAATAAATATTAAAATTCTCTCCTTCTTTCTCACTCTCTCTTTAAAAAAAAAAAAAGAATGCCGTTTAAAAAAAGAAAAAGGTAACTGTGGCACCCTCATGCTCTGCTTTGAATAGTAGTGTTTTCCAGATGACTTTTATATCAAGTAAACTGTGAGCCCAAAGAAGGCAGAAGCTGTTTCATGCACCTTACATACTATGCAAGTTTAATATTATTGAATCAGCAAGTAAGATACGGGGAGGGAAAATGGCTTTCCCACAGTTTTGTGCTGTTGAGATTTGAATTCAGAACTCCAGAATCTGATCTCCATGTTCTTTCCACCAAACCATGCTGAGAGCAATGCAGTTTCCACTATAATTATCCCCTCTGGAAGCCAAACATGGCTGATAATAGGCTACTTCATATGGTGCAATCTAATCCAATGCAGGTTGAGCTGTCAGAAGGAACAATAATAGATTGAATGGTTGGGCTTGAAAAACTTAAGTTCCTGTGCCATTGGCTAGCATGAAATTAATAGCCCTTCCCAAGGATGCCTCTTCTTTTCATAAGCTTGAATTGATTCTCACTATGAGGAGCATGAGAATAAAGTATAGAGGTCATATGTGTTTCTAAGGACCAAACCAAGAGAATGGGGGAGTGACCCAGTGTTACCTTTCTTTGACTCATCTATTAACCATTTCCATAAACTGTTTGCCCAAACTGAGCTAGTCATTGTGGATACAGAAACGACACAAAATCTCTATCTTCATGGAGTGCCAACCTCTTGACCATCCATGTTCAATGAAAATAATTTAAGTAAAAATCTTAAATGTCCAGAATAATTTTTCTCACTCTTGATTTTAACTGAAGAGTTGAATTAAGGGTGGAACTCCAGGCATTATTCTATAAATGAATGTACACAGAATCTGTATATTATATATTGACTCAATCTGTATACTGAATTAAAATAAAATAAAATAAAATAAAAGTTTATATTCCCTATGAACCTCTCAGGAAGTTACTTGGAGTAGTAGTTGGAGGCTGAGGCTTCTAAGGAGCTACTCAAGAACAGCAGATGTTCATTTACCTGCCTTCAAAGAGGCTCTAGAGATCTTGTTCTGTTGAGCAAAGGGTACATATTTGAGTCAGTGCTAAACTGTTAAAGCCTATCGGTTAAACTCTTAGAGATCCTCTCCTCTTTCCCCCATGCTTGTAGGGTGTCTTTAAATAAGTAATAAGTACATATTTAAAGAAGATGGGTGCAAGCAATACGAAATTGGCCTTTATTAAGACTGTGTTGTCTGTCTTTGTCTAGACTTGTTTATCTGCATCAATTTACTTATCAAAGGGAATGAACCATTCCTTTGGCAGTAGCAGAGGTCACAGTGCAACCCAGCAGTCTTAACCTAGTCTTGCATCGTATATATTAATATCCCATTGCTAATAGCAATTCATTCCATGTGTTTATTTATTAATGACAATTATCCGCACTGCTCAAATAGCTTCCTCATCCAAACTAAGTTTAGGATGTTAGTTTTTGGAAGGTGATACTTCTCTGAAGTATATAAATGGGATTCAACAAATTAAACAAAGACCAAAAGTCTATTTCCCACCAGGCACTGTGCTAGGGTATCACCGCATAAGAGTTTGTGTAGTTCATTCAGAAGACTACTCTGATAGACAAACCAAGAAATGTCTGGGGGAAGGATAAAAATAATCTTTAGTACATCAGCTTTACTAAGCATGGACATATGCAAAACTGCCTTTACTCCCTTTAACAACTCTTTGTGAGTACTTTATTTATACAGCCATCAAAATCCCTACAGCTTTATTTTGTTCATGTCTCTAGTACTTGTTGGTATTTATAACTCAAGAGTAAGATAGTATATCCTTTTTAATGTTCTAAAATTACTTCTTTTAAAGATGAAGGGCTTCTACTTAAGTTTTAGCAGTGAACCATTTCTGATTGTACATTATATAAATTTCATTTTTCATAAACTTTAATCATGTTCCTTTCAGTCTTTCTCCCACCCTCTGCAGTAGGTCTTCAACCCCTAAATCATTTCTGAGAACTTCATGGAACTTTCCTAGTTATTTATGTTTTTGTTGACATGCCTGGTTTCCAGAAGAGTAGGCAATGCCTGTGCAGGAGGTAGGCTACTGTGATTCTATATATATCTGGATTGACATCTACATAATTATTAAATAATTAATAATTTAGCATTTCACACAACCATTTATCATTAATTCAGGCTTTTTATCCAGACATTGCCTTGCTGTATGACATTTCTAATTGCAAAAATAAATAAACCAGCCCTACTGCAACAAATATTCTCTACCACTTTCCTTTAAAATCTTTCATTGCCACATTCTCTTCCCTCATTTGGGTTTTCTATATACCGTAACGTGGTTACTCATTTAGGTTCTCATAAGCAAACAATACACAAAATAAATGTAACATTTCCTCCTATAAAACAACACATAGCAAACCCTCTTCTTATTCTCTATGCATCCCCATTTTCTCTTTAATTTGCTTCTGCTCCTGCACTAACCTCCATTTTTTCTTCTGGCTGGTAGGGGTTCTTGTTCATCTTTTCTTCACATGCCATATATTTAAAATATAACAAGAAGAAAATATCTCCCTTCCCCAGTTGAAGTATAGCTAATGCAAGGAGAAATAAATAAGTCTCTTAAAGTCAAATAAATTTTAGTAATTAAGTTCCCTCATATGGAGGGAACTTAAAAGTAGAGCTTGTGACATTTCACACTTCACAAATGCCAATCCCCAAACTTGAATTTAGGTAATAATTAACTACTTTAAAACCAGATTCTATAATTTCAGAGATGATTTATTGTGGTGCTTTGCATGTAGGAAACACCTACTAAATACTTGATGGATCCTTACTCTGATAACTACATAAGAAATGTCCCCCCATCCTGTAGGTTGTACATCTTTTAAAAATAAATAAACAAACAAATAAACAAATATTTTGATATATAATTTATATGTATATATTTTAACATACTATATATATGTGTGTATATGTATATATTCATATAATAGTTGTGGATTACTCTTTATTTTTATTTATTTATTTTTATGTGGTGCTGAGAATCAAACCCAGAGCCTCACAAGTGCTAGGCAAATTCTCTACCACTGAGCCCCAGCCCCAGCCCTAGGTTGTGCTTCTTAATGTAGGTGTCTGGTGAGTGTTCAGTGAGTTCTATAAATGTTTTTAATGGAAGGGAGGAAGGAAGGAAGGATGGATGGATGGATGGATGGATGGATGGATGGATGGATGGATGGACGGACGGACGGATGAAGGAAAGGAAGGAAACTATGTGGTAGACTAGTAAGGAATGAGATGGTCTGTATGGGTTTTAAGTTTTTAGAAGGTAACTGTCCTATAGGACTATCTAAAAGGTCTGTGGGATAGTAATCAGTAGAATTCATATGAATCTGACATATACATTTAATTAAATTCACGAGTTCTACAAAATGATGCTTTTTTTGATGTTTTATTCGTGTATCTTTGAAAATGGCAATACTGAACTCTTTCACTCAGGAGAAGTACATTTGATCTAGTCTAGAGAATCATCACTGACCTACAACTCCCCAAAGAAAGCCTCTACTGAGTTTTCATCCTGAGTTTCTAGTGACAGTTTCAAAGCCAGCAGGACTGCAGATATGTACATGGGAACCTCTCCTTTACATAATCAGGCCACTGAGTAGGTGGCATCACATTTCAGTGAGTTGAGAGTGAACACAACATTCTCAGGGACAAATGTTGACCGAAGCATAAGCAAGGAGATGGCTGAATCTAATATTCTGAAATAAATGCTCAGTCATTTACCATGAACCCATCTACACTCTAGTTGGGAAGTCAAACACAGAATGTTTCCTCCTTCTATCTTAAACATCTGAATTAGTTGATCAGTCAATACTATTTCAGTTGCTAGTTTTAGAGGCCTTAGATTTATTTTTTATAGTATATACACATAACCAAATGATGAGGTCCAAAACTAGGTTTTTTTTGGAGGACATAACTAAAAATTCCTTCAGAAGCTCCTTGTTAATAATAAGTCTATTGAAATACGGGAATAAATAAAAACCAACTGTCCTTCTCAGCTGACTTAACTTTTGTAAAAAGCTGAAGAAACATAGACATGTGACCTGTGGTTTGAGAAATGCCCAAATAAACTTCTTCAACATGTTTGAATCCAAATTTGGCTCTACAGAGATCTGTAGTTTCTGCTTCAAAGATGCTATGGCTTATGGGAGAATTAATATGTATCTGCCTCCCAATTTGGTCTCTAAAAGCCAGCATGCTCCCTGTCCTTTACCTGCATTAATCATCTCGGAGTAGCCCACAACAGTTCTATAAAGATTCTAAAGAATTTAAAATCCCATAAGCCCTTATTTACAAAATTCTTTGATTTTGATTCTGAATCAGAATACCTAGGATGTATATAGCCTCTTGCATGGATATTCCAATGTTTTCCTTTTACTGTTTAGAAATAGGAAGTCTTCATTAATTTCAAGCAAATGTCCACATGAAGTATATCCTTCTCCAAGAAATTTAGTAATATTTATCAAATTTTAAAAAGAGTAGGAGAATTCCAGAATGATGGCAGAGAAGGAAACACCTTTCAAAATTTCCCTGATTCCTTTCACAAAAAGAGGAACCAGACAGAAAAACCAAAAGTTCTTGGAAGTATTTATGATAAAGCTAGGTGACTAAGGAGTTTTATAAACTTGAGAACATTAGCAAGAGGGGATTAGACACAAGACCTGCATGCTATCAACACCAATCATAAAGGAGAGGGAAGAATGTATCTAAATAAATATGGGTAGAGCAAAGCCCACAAATAGCCAAGATCTCCACTGGAAAGTGTAGCAGGCCAACATAGCAGCAGTTGACTCTAGAGGGATTTTGACCTTTTTGATAGTAGATGAGTGCATGGAGCTCAAAGTGAGAACTTGAGGAACTGAAACAGTCTCTCCTCTATGAACTGTTGAGACTGAATAACGAGAGGTATCTTTCCAGGTCAGGGACCTACATTAAGGATAAATTTTTTAGGATTGAACCAAAAGTAAGCTGAGTTAGAGCAATAGAGACCATGAGAAATTTCAGATCGAAAGAGGATACACAGAGCCAGGAAATCCCAGAAAGCTCTTTTTAAAAAAGTTACAAAACAGAAACCTCTATCTTACCTTTTCTGACTTCTAAACATTCTGCCTTCTGAAAGTTCAGGAAAACTAATTTTACATAGAAACAAACAACCTAAAGTATCAAGCTCAAATCCCACACAAACATTATTTGATAAAAGAGAATAGGAAGTGAGTAAGGCAAATCCTCAGACAAAATCAAACATTAGCAAGAGGGGATAGCCACAAGACCTGCATGCTATCAACACCAATACATTTAGAAAGTGAAATAAAAGACATTAGAAAAAGAACATATATCAAAAGTAGAAAAACTTGGAAATGAAGAGAGAATTTAGGAAAGAATCTGAAATTTTTAAAAATTTAGTTTAGAAATGTAAACAAAGAAGGAATGCAAGAGCAAAGAAAGATGACAAATAATAAATACATAGCAGGGTGCAGTGGTGCACGCCTGTAACCTCAGTGGCTTGGGATCGAGAGTTCAAAGCCAGTCTCTACAAAAGCAAGGTGCCACGCAACTCTGTGAGACCCTGTCTCTAAATAAAATACAAAATAGGGCTTGGGATGTGACTCAGTGGTTGAGTGCCCCTGAGTTCAATCCTGGTACAAAAAACAACAGCAACAAAAATACATATACAGTAAAAGCAATGTAATCTTTAAAATCTATGTAAAATGAAGAAAGAATTTAAAAGATTCAAGAGAAAGTTACAGATATGGATGGTGGCAAAGAAGGTCCAACATACTATAATAGGAGTCCCTGAACAACAGACTTAATGTAATGGAACAGCACAAATATTCCTATAAAAATGCTTATGAAACTCTCTTGAAATTAAAAGAGATGGGTACAGAACTATATAGAAAGAATACACTGTGCACCCTGGATATTGACTTAGAGAGATATACTAAGCCATTTTCTAATAAAATCTCTGAATTGTAAGGAAAAAGTCTTTTGAGCATACAGTTTTAAAAGGTGGTAACTTTTAAGGGAAAGAAAAACAGCATCTGATGTTTCAACAACAACACTTATATCTAAAGGAAATGGAGTAACATATTTAAGATTCATAAGAAAACATGAACTGAACATTTTATGTGGAAAAAAATGGACCTTTAGGTAGAAATGATACAGACTGTCTCAGATAAGTAAGAACTCAGGGAATTTTGTTCCTTTCTGTGCCTCTGTTAGAAACAAGTTTCAGAATGACCAGACACATCAACCTAAAGACCAGTGGTAAGAATGAAATATCTAGGTACTTGCAGAAGTAATATTAAGTGAGGAATAAAAGGTGGCATATTTTCTATGTAATGGCTATATACTCTGATAATATAGATACAGCTAAAAATTACTTTTGAAAAATAGAGGTAAATGTAGAGAACAAATTTTGAAAATGTAACCTTAGTAATCTTATTGGTTGTGGTGCTACTAGTATTGCTCTGAGCCTTTTGCAATTATAAAAAAATATAATAGTATTAAATTTGAGTTGGAATATCAAAATGAACTCATAAAGTATTTTATCTTTAAAAATAGGTATTTTCTACCTCTGCCCACTGAAAATCTCTAGAAGTCATGACCAACATAGTAGTAATAACTTTGTAGCTAGATTCTGGTTTTTGAAATATCACTTCCCACTAAAAGAAACCATAGCTTGCTGGAGAAATAGCAGATTCAGGTCTGAGACATAACATGTACAATGAGAGCCTAGAATATCTGGTCATATAATAAAGAAGAGATCAAGGATGTTGAGTCATATCAAAAGGATTCAAGTGCTAATAGAAGAGGCTCTCCATGGCCAAAGATGGAAAAGATTGAGCTGCCATAAAGACAATGATTGCAATGGCTCAAAACAATAAAATATGTTGAGTACATGTACAAATACATGCATACATGAGTTCAGAATAACCAATATAAAGTTGCTTTTGTAGGACGACAGGAAACATTATCTTGAAAACTGGTAAATAAATGGAAAGAGCCAATTTGCCTTTCCTGTCTTATACCACTGATTAAAAAATAAATAGATGAAGGGAAGTATCTTTTTATAGAACTATTCTAACTAATAAATTAGAAAGAAATGACAGAATTATAATATTCTGTAGAATGTACTAAGTTAACAGATCTGGGCATTAAACACCAATGTCTGCTAAAGTCACAGAGAGAGACAACCAGACATCATGTACCTCTTGAGGTACCTCCCACCCATCATTGTCTTGCCAAAGGGATCAAACCTGAGTCTTATCACGCTTCCAATTCCAGTCCCTGGTTTGCAGGAAATACCAAGGGCAGAGGAATGTGCGGAGCCCTGTCAGGAACTAGCAATCAACACAATCCAGGAAATATTAGGTCAAGTGTTGTGGATTCTTCAACAATTAAGAATTGTACAGGAAATTTTGGAGGGGAAAACTGTAGGTTTAACAAGATTTGAAAGACATATTAGAATTCTAAAAATGGACAAAATTAAACTGAAGTGTTTAGGGATCCTCTTCTGATAGTAAAGTCACAAAAACAATAGATGGAAATCGGTACTGTGGTTACTTTCAGTGGAAGGGAGACAGTGGTGATCATGAAAGAGCATGTGGAGGTCTTCTAACACGGCTGACACATGTTCTGTTTCTTGATCTGGATGATGCATAAAATAGCACTGCCTCACAACAATCCTTTAAACCCTGTATTTTTTTTGTTTTGTTTCCTATATTTGTATTTTATTTTAAAAATAAAAAGAGGTTTTAAGATTTAAAATGTTCATATCCTTTGGCATAACAATTCTACCACTAGGGATTTGTCTATAAGATTAACTCATCAAAATTCACAAAGATGGGTGTGTTCACTGTAGCATTATTTATAATAGCTAAATAACTGGAGTGGTAATGGTGAAAATAAATATCTGTTAGTTAAGGACATGTGAATAAATCATAGTATAGCCATATGATGGAATATTATGTAGCCAAAAATTTGAGATACATATTATTAAACATATTATTAAATGAAAAAAAACATATTATTAAATGAAAAAAAAGAGCAAGGGGTAGAACATTATTATAATACCATATGTGCAAAGAAAGAATACATGTTATATTAGAACTGAAAATATCTGGAAGGCTACCTAAGAAACTGTTAAATTCATTATATATGGAGGTGAAGTGGGACTGGGGCTGAGGTCAAAGAAAGAGAATTTACTGATAATTTTCTATGTTTTTATACCTTAAGAATATATTTTTTTATTTTTAGTTGTAGCTGGACTCAATACCTTTATTTAATTTATTTATTTGTATGTGGTGCTGAGGATCTAACCCAGTGCTTCACACATGCGAGGCAAGCACTCCACCACTGAGCTACAGCCCCAGCCCATGTTGTATAATTTTTAAAATCAGGTTTGGTTAAAAAAAAAAAACTGTGGTCCTTTATGGTCATTTTGAATCATGGGTAATATGCCACAGAAATGAGATTTGTTGAAGAAAAAAATCCATTTTCCATTTGTGAAAAAATGGAGTTAGAGTTTCTTTTATTAGAAACCCTGGGTTGTTACAAAGTTGGTAACTGGCTGTGACTATCTTTGGAAAACCCCAAGTCATACCAATCTCTTCCTTCTCCTCTTGGATACAAAGGCAAGTATTTCTGATGCTCAGTTTCTAAGGGAGTGAAGTACAATTGTGACACATGATATCATAGTAGACTATAATAAAAAGAGTTGAAGCAATTCATTTAACCACATCTACTATGTGTCAAACCCTGTGGTAGACACTGGGGATACAACAGAAAACATGACAGATAAAGTCTCTGCCTTCACAGAGCTGGCATTCCAATTAGACATGTGACTGAATATTTCCTTCACTGATTAAAATGGCTTGATCACTGGCTAAGAAGATCTGGATCTCTCAGTGGCACATGAATCATTTAAGTAAATAGAACCATTTACTAATGAAGGCAAAAGACATGAATTATATAGATTTTTGGAGCATTTTTCTCCGAAGAAAATATTTCTGATCTTGAGACGGCAGTGTACTGTTTATATGCTATACAATTAAGGTTGATGTGGTAGGCTGCTTTGAAGATGGTTCCTAATGATACTGCTTTCCAGTCTTCACATCCTTATAAGATCCCCTTCCCTTGAGTGTGTGCTGGTCCTAGTAAATTCTCATAAAGAGAACATTGAAAAAGTGATGGACAACAATTCTGAGGTTAGATTACAAAAGACTGTGACTTCCATCTTCCTTGCCCACTCTTTTGGCTTTCTCTCACACATTTGCTTGGAGAGAAGCTGAATGCAATGCACTGGAAGCTAGGAGAGGACTTCATGGCATATGGCATAGAATTGTGGCCGCCTCTGGCCAACAACCATGGAAGGAGTGAGGTCCTCCTCCAATAGCCCATGGGGGATTGAAAGCCTGGGTGAGCTGCAAAATGGATCCCATCAGCCATAAGTGGCTAACCAACCAGCTGATGCCTTGATTACAATCTTAGAAGAGATACTCAGCACCCAATAGGAGAAACCAGCTAAGCTGCACCTAGATTCCTGCCACAAAGGAACAATAATGATGCTATTGTTTTAAGCTTTAAGTTTTGGGATATTTGCTGCACAGAAATATGTAACAGGGTTAACTAAACAATCATTCCCCTTTGGAATTAGACCACATAAAGCACGATATTTGCCTTTGGGAGCATCCCGTGGCACATGGGGCAGATGTGACAAAGTCATAATGTAATATACTCACCTGAGTCACTTTGCTTCATTTCAGTTGTTTTTAATGAGCTGAACTTGTCTCAGAAGGCTTTGAGTTCAAAATTGGCTTTAACAAAAAAGAAAACTAGATTACCCTTTCTAGCAATGAGTTTTTCTTTAATCTCATATTTATTTAAAAACTTCAATTTGAAAGAGATTTCATTAAGAATCATCTCAGACTCTTGATTTATTATCTTACATATTATGATTATTTTCTGTACTCCTCTGCTTTTCTCTATTGTCTGTATTCTTTACCACTTTTTAGAGCTCTTCTTCATTTTTTAGCTTTTGGTTGGAACATAAGGATCTACTTGAGTAAGATTTCATATTGTTCCCATCTCAACATTTATTTTTTTTTACTTTCTTTTTTTAAATTTTTGGATAGAACTACACTTCCTTATATTAATTTCTCTGAAAACGTTGTATGATTTACTTTTATTTCTCATTGAATGAAGAAAGAAATAATAAATTTGAGAATTTTAAGTAGTTTCTACTGGGAAAAGACAATTTGCGTTATTTTTTAGAGAAAGTTCAGATCATTGAACAACTGAGGTTCACCAGATTTAGGAGGTCATGTATTAGAGAGAGGCCTTTGTCCCTCCAGTATGATGATGCCTTGGCTAAATGGGAGATCTTAGAAAGATAAGAGAAAAGGGAAGATGTGGGTAGCATTTTATATCGTTTTCCAAGTTCTGAGAAAGCCTATTTGGCATGAAACACAGTGATCCAAACATTATTTTGACTGAATCAAGAACACAAGCTCCCTAAATTAAAAAAAAGAAGAACAAAACAAACATTACTTTTTCTCCTAAAATATTTAATATGAGAAGCAAACCACAGGCAGGAAAATAACCTTAAGAGAACATGGCAATTATTTATGTCAGAGAGAGAGAGAGAGAGAGAGAGAGAGAGAGAGAGAGAGAGAGAGAATGTCAAATAAATGCTTTCAGAAATGAAAGAAGCTGGCAGTGCCTGTGCTAGGCTTTTCCTTGCACTAAGTATTTTGCCTGTTTTCCAGCTGTAACATAGTCTTGGAACTACAAATATGCCTTTCACCATCAAACCATAGCAACAACAATAAAAAAATTGCATGAGATTTTAAAAATTGTGTTTTATCATCAACTCCAAGAACAGATGTAGTCCCAGAGAATGAGAGGACCAAAGACCTCTGGTTATGTGGTGTAACTCTAAGTTGCTCTTCTGACACCAAATAGGGAATGAAAGATATTCCTTTCCAACTTGGAAGAAAATGTTTAGGGACTTGGGAAAGGGCACCTGATAATTTTCAAGATGTTACCAATCTTTCTCAATAAACACCCCCATGGGAAACACAGGGCACACAAAGGGATGTTGTGGAAAAAACATGACACAGATGGCTGACAAATAGCAACCCTTGGTGAATTGAGCTCGAAGAAAGCACATTTCTATAGTATGCAAGATTTGTTTAGGCTCATTTTCAAAATGTAATAAAGAGACAAATTAATCATACTAATGGTCATCTCACCACATGGCTCTTTTAAGATCTTTAGAGTATGGTAATTTGATTTCCCTGCTGGATGACAGGAAATTGAATTTGGTTCATTCCTGGAGTATCTTTGTATTCTCACTGAGGACCATGACATTCTTAGGAAGAACTAGAGCATTGGGTGGCTCTTCCCCATTAGTTAGCATGGGCAAGTCCCAATCTTCAAGATCCCTTTGGATTTACCCTCTGCTATTTTCAGATAAGAGGACTCTAGTAAAGATCCCGCCTCCCGAAGGCATATATAGCAAGGGGTACTGCCAAGAAGTAGAAGGCTGTCCTTGCTGTTTCTGGAATCATAGACCTTTCTAGTTTGGGGCACTATGGCTCTCCTCAAACCCTATTCTTCTCTGTAGATATTCAGAAGCAAAGCATGTCTCTGGCGGCAGACACACAGAGCCATCTAGAAAGAGCCATCTTTGGAAAAGAGAAAGGACATAAATAAGTTTTTCTCAGAATTTTTTTTATAAAATGATATTCCTTTTATTTTAATGCTCATTTTAGAGTTGAGGCCACTGAGACATGGGCATAATGACCAAAGGCACACAACTAGTTACTGATAGGACTGGCTCTTTCTCCTGTATTATAATACCTTTTCATTTTTCTAATTTCCAACTTCTGTTCAAGTCTAAATCTGCTGTGTTAATTGAGATTTAAGTCCTTACATGTAGAGTTTTAGACATATTTGGAAACGTCTTTTAAACATGTTGATTCACTCAAGGCTGACTTATTTGTTAAAGCAAGAATCACTCCACCCTGGGGCATATTCAGCAGGATGCAGAAATAATCACATTGTGTTCCATTTTTCATGGCTTTCTTGATATTTTCACACAAGAGAAATTTGGTTTCTCAGGGTGCACAGACTCCCAATGGCCACCAAAAGGTGCAAGGCAAAGTAAGAGATCTAGGCACCCTCCACAGACACCCTAGAATGACCTTTTGGGACCTGATTCTTTCTGTGGCAATGATGTTCTTGGACTAGGTGTTTTGGGAAAGGCATGTTAATGTGTGGTTGGTTTTGATTAGCTGGCAAGATCATGTCCTTCTCCCATGGTCTCTGAGTGTCACTGTTCAGCAGCATGTAAACAAGGAGATGAAGAAGGAGCAGTGTTGTGTCTAATTTTGAGAATAGGGTGCAAATGACACATACCAATGGCCAGTGCAGGAACACCTGGGTTGTATGATTACCTCATAAATTATAGGCATGGTCCAATACTTTCCCAATTCTTTCTTCTAATAATGAACTGCAAGATAACAGTGTGTACCATTGTGCTTTATAATGTAGACAGACAATACAGATATTGGCTAACTTGGTTTGACATGATCAGCTGCTTTTTTTTTCCCCCCAGCCAATCTAGCAGAAAAGAGTTGGACCACTATGGGAGTTTCATGAGTCTTTCCAGCACTTTTTTGTCCAGCTCATTAATCGGCAGCAGAATAGCCAAGGGACCATGTTATTTCCCTTATCACAAAGAGGTCTCTGGTTGTGAGTGGAAACAAAGTCCCATCATTCCAATTCTAATTGATTAGTTCTTAAGTCATTGCTAAATAATGATTACCAGTCTCCCAAATCCACAAAGTCCCTCTCTTTATCACAGATTCCAGTGTCTTCTTGTATAACTTTAGATCCTACCGCCAAGGCTTTCTGATCCCAATTTTCCAAATCACCTCAGTTCTTCCCACTTACTTGTTCATTCCATATCATTTTCTTTGCCCCCTTTTCTCTGGATCCCTTTTTGTATGGTTCCTATGTCCAGGTGTACTGATGTGTGTAAGAGAAAGAGAACACATCAGGTTAGATCAGTATATTTCTACTAATCCTAGATATAGGGGTAGGTTTTTAGAGTTGCAAGAATGTTTGGACAGTATCAAACTTAAATATTGCTTTTCTGTTTGTAGTTTCCTGTGACATATCCAAATAATTAATGGAAAAGATTTTTTTTTTTTTAGTTTTAAATAAGCTCTGCTTTCTGTCAGCAATGTTTAAGGCTACTTCTTGCCAGCTTTCCACTTGGTAGAAGATGCTTCCTAAAGATGCACTTTTGTGAAGCCTCTGCAGAACCAGCATAGATGAGACCAAATCATGATTAAGATTCTTGATGGCTTCTCCTTTTGCCAGTGTAGCCCTGTGTTTCCACTTGTTGGAAATGCATCTGCCTGTCAATGTTTGAGAACACACACCAGCACCTTTTTGATATTACAGACTCACAGTGTCCCATTTCAAGAATGCCAGCATTCATAATTTTTAAGACTCAAACTTTCAAGAAATGAAAGCCACTGAATTTCACCACATTTTAAAGTAGAAATGGTAATATTACACAGCTAGAAATTTCTAAAAGTAGGATTGGCAATAACATTATTTAGACTAAAAATGGGCCCTTCTAAATTCATGACTTATGTACCAGTTCCAAGTTATGTTTCTAATACATTCTTTAAGTTTTAACCATCTTGGGTTTTGTCCCAGAAATTCTGAATGATTGAGAAGATACAGAAATTTACAGAAGTTAAAATTGAAACAAAATGTTTCAAAACTCAGGTAGACATAAATTATGTTTATTACTGTGAGGAAAATACTCTTAGTTGCAACATCTCTTACTGGAAAATTTTTGAATTTTCTAGATATGACTAATAAAATTTATGAGGTATAATTTCACAAGGAAAAAAGAGTTTTGTTTTGAAGGTAAAGTAGAAAATCACAAAAGGAACAAATGAAATTTTATAGAAAACATCTATTGACTTATTTGAGCAAATGAAATACATTAAATTTTTGAAATGTAAACATGCATGTTTATTATTTAGTTTCTGATATTGAGTTCTTTTTATTTTCCTACAGAGTTGCTTGTGGAATCCATTATTTTGAAAACTGCTATTAGAACATGGACTGTCAATAACTTGATCCTAAGGAAGAGAGGATACTGAGTTAGGAACCAGATGGCTTGGGTTTTATTCTCATGCTACTACTTAACCTGGTTTATGACTATGATGATATCTCTTTAACATTTTGGACCTCCGTTTTCTCATCTGGTCAATGGAAATAATAAATACTTAATTTCCAGACCTCTTAATATCGTTGAGAGGATCAAATAAGGTCCTAGTTGATAAATCACTTTGAAATTATAAAATGTTACACAATAAAAGGCATTCTGTTCATTATTACCTCAGAATTCCTCTCAGATTACATTGCTTCAAATGCATTATTTAGGAAAAGTACAAACTTGAATGCCATATGGAGTCCTTGTTGACACTGCAGATGTTGGTTAATTTTAGATTCTAAAAGAACAAAAGAACAGAAGCACTACCAGGCAAATTAGCCTCTCTTTAGCTTTTTCTTCGAAGTCTCCTATTATCCCAATATTAAACTAAAAATGGCATTCTAAATATTATAGAAAATTACATCATTTGAAGCATTGAAATTCTGTATATTCAAGCCCTTTTGTAGAACACAAGTTTATTCCCTCCAAAGCACATTGCCAATGAATTTAATGCTATAAGATTATTATTATTATTTTTGCAGACCAAGTAAAAGGATTTAAGTCTTAAACTCTAAATAATAAAGAGCCAGGGGAAACATTAAAGTCTCAGAAGAACCACAAAAATATATGCAATCCATTCAGGTGCCCATAGTCTCTCTTAAACTAATGGAAAACTGAACTAAGCTCAGCCAAACTTGGAATCTGATTCTGAAGATCTATTCATATTTTTAAGAGGGAATTTCTTTGTAGAAGAACAGGTGTAACAGATGTACACATGCTCAGGACACCTGTTTTTATAGGCCCATCCAGTTTAGAAGACCTGTCCTGTTCCCATGTGCCACCTGTATAAGACATCTCTTTTCATGTTATCCAATTCTCTGCTTACACATGCATAAGAAAGATGTTTTTGCAAAATATATAGTTGGCATCTGTCACTCTACCTTTTGTTTGCATACCATCTACTCACAAAAAATATCCCAGAACAAGCTAAGTGTTTTGAAAGTGCCTTGAAATTTTGAAAAATTTTAGAAACAATGAAACAAAGGAATCTTGATATTAAAGAATATCTACCAGGTTACCCAAAGCAGTTCAAAAATGGTCCAGTTGATGTTGAGCCTACATTTTGATGTCATTTTCCAGAGATTAATTCATCCCAAGACTGCTCACTTAAGTCTTAATGCCTTAAAAAACATTAATAGACTATCACTCTAATTAGAACTAATTTCAGAGGCCATAAATATTTTCCCATAAAAAACTTGTTCCTCTGGGCTGGGGCTGTAGCTCAGTGGTAGAGAGCCTGACTCTCACATGTGAGACACCGGGTTCGATCCTCAGCACCAAATAAAAATAAATAAAGATATTGTGTCCATGTACAATTTAAAAAAATTCTAAAAACTTGTTCCTCTAAAAGAGGCACCATTGCAAATAATATTTTAACCTACATTTTAGTAAGTTGATACTATATATTTTAAGTATGCTCTCATGAGAATAATAAATATTAAGAATAAATCCAGGGGCTGGGGATGTGGCTCAAGTGGTAGCACCCTCGCCTGGCATGTGTGTGGCCTGGGTTCGATCCTCAGCACCACATACAAAGATGTTGTGTCCGCCAAAAACTAAAAAAAATAAATATTAAAAAAAGAGAAGAAATCCAAAGGGAAGGCTTTTTAATACTCCTTATTTGGATGTTGTCTACACTGACTTTTAGTATTAAGAATATTATTAATCCATCCACATGGGATGGAAACAAAGAGAAATTCTATGTGAAAAGATAATTTTATTTTTGAATAATGACAGAACTGTGGATGTGTAGGTTTTTATTTTGTTTTGGTACTGGGGATTGAACGGAGAGAATGGTTTACCACTGAGCTAGCTACATCCCAGCCTTTTTTAAAATTTTTGAGACAGGATCTAGCTAAGTTTCCCAGGCTGACCTTGAACTTGTGATTTTCCTGCCTCAGCCTCCAGAGCTGGGATTGCAGGTGTATACCACCATGCCCAGCTGGGGTAACTTCTTAAGAAGTACAGAATTGTTAAAGGGGCAGCATTGGGGCTGGGGATGTGGCTCAAGTGGTAGCGCACTCGCCTGGCATACGCGGAGCGCTGGGTTCAATCCTCAGCACCATATAAAAATAAAGATGTTGTGTCCACTGAAAACTAAAAAATAAATATTAAAAAATTCTCTTTCTCTCTCTCTCTTTAAAAAAAAGTGGGGGGCAGCCTTCACTGATGTATCCCTGGTATATATTTCTGCATTTGTATGCGTTCTCCCAAAGATCTCATGTAAATTAAGTACCCTAGGATTATTCCATTCAGGTCTCATACATCTGGAATCTAGAAAATAAGAAAGTCTACAGTGGTAGGGAAAAAACTAGTGTAACGATAGAATACTTAGGGGCTGGGTTGTGGCTCAGTGGTAGAGTGCTCACCTGGCATACATGAGGTACTGAGTTCGATCCTCAGCACCACATAAATGTAAAACAAAGATACTGTGTCCGCCTAAAACTTAGGAATAAATATTAAAAGAAAAGACAGAATACTTACTCTACCTTACCCAGTTATAAAGCACATTTACAAAAATCTACCCACTTCTTCAAAACCTTAAGCCAATTTTCCAAAAGACACTATGAGAAAATAAAAAAATTATTAAGGGAAGTAAGATGGGATTCTAAGGGACTAGAGTTGTGGCTCAGTGGTAGAGCATTTGCCTAGCACACATGAGGCACTGGTTTTAATCCTCAGCACCACATAAAAATAAAAGTTATTGTGTCCAACTGCAACTAAAACAAATATTAAAAAATAAAGTTGTATTCAAAAGATTGAGTTAAAAAAAAGAAGGGATACTAATAAAAAAGTGGTTGAGGGGTACCTGACTCTGGAGTGAAGGCAGCACTAGAACTTTGTGGGCCTGGGTTCATTTTACAAGTTCTCTACTCCAAACCCGATATCCCTGAGACCTCATTCCAGAGATACTTTTGTATGATGGATTAAGAAAATTCAGGTATTTTCTAGTGCTTTCAATTCATTAACTGGGGCATAATCATATATTTTAATTCTCTCTTGGGTCTTCTTTACCTTCCCTCTTCTCCTTCTCCTTCTCTAAAAACATCATTCCAACTATTGTTGGTTTCAGGAGAGGCAGATTGAATATAAAAATGTTTCCTTATTGGAAAAAATACAAAGATGTAATTTACAGGCCAAGAATGAAGAACTACTCTTAATGGAATGTGAAAGTTAATCCTTGGAAAGCTGAGGTTCTAATTTGGAAACCCAGTCACACCATCTTAGAACATTCCTTGGAAGGTTTTATTAAAGTTTATTAAAAAGTTTGGGAGACTTCTGGGAATTTATTCTAAAGATATTCTTGCTTACATACATGCCTTATTATTCATCACAGCATTGTTCATAATAAACAGCAAAGAGTGGAAACAACCCAAGTGTTCATCAATGGAGGAATGGTTAAATAAACTATGGCATATCCTGCAGTGCAATCTATGCAGCTGTTTGAAAGAATGAGGAAGCTCTGCTAGTACTGACAGGAAAAAACTCTTAAGATATATCGCTAGAGGGAAAAGCAAGATGCAAATCAGGGGATACAATATGCCACCTCTTATGTAAGAAGGGGGAAGAGAAAAAAATAGATAAAGACTTGTTTATATTTTCTTGAAGAAACACTGGAAGGATACACAGAGAAAACTGTCTTAACAGTTATCTCTACATATGAGGGTCAATGAGAAACAAACAGGAGGGGTAGGGATAGAGAGGCACTTTTCACTCTGTACCTATTTTCTTTTTTTGATTTGTGAAACATGTGAGTATATTGGTTGGTCAAATATAAACATATACTAAAAAGAAAAAAGCTTGAGAGAAGTCATATGGCAATTTCATAAAATTTATAGTTGCTATTAATCAAAAACAAAAATAAAACCCTGAATCAATGCTCAACCAAAGGCACACCATTGGTATGGTTCAAGCAGGCAGCTCCAGAAGTCTGCACCATACTGAGTCTTATTCTCCTTATCCAAGAACCTTGCTTCTGCCTAGTATTTTTGGTGTCCTTGCTATTTTTTTCGCATATTTTTTTCTTCTTCAAATAAATAAATGGGTCTGGGGTTATGACTCAGTGGTAGAGTGCTTGCCTAGCATGTGTGAGGCACTGTGTTCGATCCCAGCACCACATTAAAAAAAAAAAAAAAACCCACAACTACTAAATAAATAAATAAATAAGAGTATCACGACCTTCTACAACTAAAAACATTTTTTAAAAAAATAAATAAATTGGAGACCCTGGAAGATGTTGCTGAGGAGGATCATACTTAATTATTGACTCGTAAAGAATTACATTAAAGGTTAGAATGTGGATTGCTACACGTATTTATAAATGTCAAGAAAGTTCAGTAGCTCTCTTCTCAAGAAAGTGGGACTTCTGGTTCAAATAGCTGGCGACACTAGGTGTTCCTTCTCTTTTAAATATATATTTTAGTTGTTGATGGACCTTCATTTTATTCATTTATTTATATGTGGTGCTGAGAATCAAACCCAGTGCCTTACACATGTGAGGCAAGCGCTCTACCAATGAGGCACAACCCTAGCCTCAGTGTTTCTTCTTGATACTCTTTCATTGTAACCTGTGCTTAGCTTTGTCATTGTGCCTAAACATTCCACTGAAATTACTAAACTATGAGACAATGTTTCCACTAATCTGTGAATTTTTTTAACAAAGAATTTTATTCATTGAGTTCTGTATTCTCTGCACCTAGCACAGAGACTGCCATGGAACTAGAACTCTAAAAACTGAACTTCCATCTACCTAATTGCTCATCTTCTATTGGCTGCACATTTTAACTATATAGATTAGAATCTTGGTTTATGTTTATTGTTCATCATTGTAATATTTTATGAGAACTATTATTTCATTTCCATATGATTAAATGCCTAGAATAGGGCACTGTTATGGCTTTCCAAAGTTTTTATCCAGTAAATAAAGGCCTCTAAAACTTATCATGTATAAAATATGTATTTTGTCCCTCCAGAGACCTTCTTATGTGACTATTTAACTATAAAGGCATTAAACAATTATACAAAGAAATGAACATGTCATGATTGTCTTTTAAGAGACATTATTAGGCTAAGATAATTGAGGGAATAATTGGGAAAATATAATTCTACAAAAAAATAGTAATTTCTATCATAAAACAATCTATGGAACAGGCAGAGATAGGTGCTATTTTGGGGAAAGAATAGAAAGATGACCAGATGTTTGTTTTGCTCTCAATGTACTTAGAACCCATCAGAAGACAGCTTTGTAATTTTAGTTGTTTTTACTACAATTCTATAAGTAAAATAACTGAGGCTCAGAGAGGTTTTGTGACTTGCATTGGATGGCACAATGAATGACCCATGAGATTTTTTTTGTCTTCTAACTCAGCTCCCCAGTTTTATCCCACCATTGTGTCTATTCAGTGTGATAAATGTATGGTGCAATGCTGGGTGAGGCTGATTGTTACAGGGAGAAGAACTATTTTTACGGTAGAGGTCTGGAAAGGCTTCACTGAGGAAAAGTCATTTAAACAGGCCTGTGGAAAATGAAAAGGAGTGTTTAGGTGGAGGAAGAGGCAGCACAATGCAGGCAAAGAGTGGATGAAAAGCACAGAAAGATGAAAATAAATACAGGACTCCCTGTAATGGGGAGCAGAGGAGTCCAGAGTGGAGGTAAAATATTTTTAATGCCATCTTGCCTGCAGTTGTACAGCCCATGAAAGCAGGGAATTAAAAGTCATACAGATCTAGGTTTCCAAAAGAAATTAGAGTGGCAGATTGGTGCATGAATTGGAGCATGAAGAAAGGAGTTTGGAGTTTTTTGCAATCATGCAACTGAGATAAGTGTCTGAATGAGGACAGTGAAAATGGGAAGTGCCTATTAAAAGAAGTGTGTGTCCTTTAGAATCACTTACTGACATTAGGAGCTGGAAGAGAGAGAGAAGAAAAGATTCTTTTGAAAAACTTCTAGAGTATATGACTTGGTAGATGATGATTACCAAACTGGGGAATACAAAAAAAAAAAAAAAAGGCTTGGGAAGGAAATGGCAGTTTGTAGTTTTCTTATAGTTAAGTTAAAGCATTTGCCACTAGGCCTGTTTGGTTTGAGATGCCTGTTTGTAAGACATCTGTTGACAAGTGAAGTGGGTAGCTGAAAATGGGGATCTAAACGTTGAAAGCAAGGTCAAGGCTGGAAATCTAGATTTTGGAGTCATCTAAACAAAAGTTGAGGAATAGGTGTACCTCAGTGGTAGAGTATTTTCCCAGCATGTGCAAGAGAAAGGGTTTGATCCCCAATAATACCACATACACAAATAGTCCTTCTCCCTGTAACAATCAGCCTCACCCAGCCTTGCTAGGTATGCCAGTTACCGGCATTTGGGGAGTTCTCCATTCAAAATATTTCCTCCTGAAACAACCCACACCTATCCTTGGCCTACCCTTCCTCAGCTCCTGCCTCCCAACCCAGAACCACATGGATCGACTTCCCCATTTGGAGTAGCTGAGACAATAAAGGTACTTGAAGAATATAATATGACTCATCTCCGAACAAAAAATCTCCCTTACTGATTGATTTTAGGCTTATGGCCAATTTGGCCTCCTTCTTTGGCACCATTCCCTCAGAATCACTTCCGAATTATCCTTCCAGTACTCAGTTTAAGATCTACTTTATTCAAGAAACCATTTTTATCTGATAGCAAGAGGTGAAATCTGAACATAAATTCAGCTATCAGTATGGAAAAATCCAGTATGAGTATAAAATCACCAAATTTCTGCATTTATGTTGAACTCTTGAGTTCTGTCATTTACTGCCTTTGTAACTTTGAAGAAAATGGGGATTATAAAGCCTCCCTTGCAGAGTGGTGTGGATTAAATCAGATAAAATAGGTGAAATGCCAACTATGGCACTGGGTAGGTGTTCAGTAAGTGGCAGGCTTCTTGTCAAACCTGACTATGCTTTTTGAATTATGTAGTCTACATGATAAGCTTCTTGAAAGTAAAAGCACTCCTTGTGTTTTATACTCTCACCCTAACTGAGTGCCCTCTAATGTCAGGAGACATTGTAGAATGATGTTTAGGAAGCGAGGAGGTCAAGGATAAAGTTGAAAAGAGTTTATGCAATAGGTATGTAGATGAGAAAAGGCTGTTAATTTGATTCAAAAGTGGTGGCAAAGGTCTTTCTTTACATTTCCTCTAACAATTTACTTAAAATTTTATCTTGCCAAAAAGAAGGGACAGAAGGTCTCATCTTGATGAATGTGGAGCTGTAAAACTATGTGCCAATACACCTGGTATTGATTCATGCCAGCTGGGAGAGGAGCTTGGCTTCTCAGTGTTTTACTACTGTGGTTTCCTGGGCTGGGCAGCTGGGTGCCTAATAATGAGAAAAACCATAATACTTCATAATTATGCACTGCCCTTTGCCAGAACTAGGATTTAATTACAATGACTATGACGGAACTGGCAACATCCCGTTCCCTGTTGGGGTGCAATACCCAAGGGCCTGGAAATATAAAGTGAAGTAGCAACTGCAACCTTCCCCTGCAGGGCCTATCCTGGCAATTCACCCAGACTTCTCTGGGTTTGAGGCTCATCATCTGAAACAGAATACTTATAAATTGCCCCATGTACTCGACACTCTCAAGTAAACTAGTATTTATGAAGTAACTACTGCAATACATGATGAATAGCATTGTGGAATCTCAAGTCTGGAAGGTACCAAAACAGGTGACCTCATTCATAATCCTGTCCCCTGCCTCTAGGTATCATTCCTATTCCATCAAATTGGTGAGTTTCAGATCTTCCCATTCTGATACAGGCTGGAGTTGTTTTTATGGTATCCTGATTCAGGTGTCAGGGGACTCACTGATTCATTTAATACTCATCTTTGAGCACTGCAAGGGCACAAAGATATATAAGGTATGATCTCTGATCTCAAATAGCTTATCGTCTATTTGGGAGATTTGCTATTTAGGCAGCTATAACATAACAACATAAAGATCAGAAAGTCCTTTTAGATGAAAAGGAATGAAATCAAGACTCCAGATGAAAAGATCAAGACCAAGGATCCTGAAAATAAGAAATAATGAGAAGAGGGGCAGGGAAACTGCAGTGAAGAGCTGGGCAACGGACTCTGAGGTTCTGATAGATGTCCCTATTTTATTGTCTTCGTAACACTTATCAACCTTGATTTGTTTTTTTTAGTTATTAATTTATTCATATACCATTTGTCTCACCCTATTCAGTAACACTGTCAGTTTTGTTTACCAATATATCCTGAGCATCTCAAACAATGCCTAGCACATTTTAAGTAAATATTGGTCAAATGAATAAATGGCAATGGAAATGGACAGGAGAGTGCATCTGAAATGCATTCTGCTGTCATATACAACTAAGTAGAACAAATGAAAATAAAATAAACAAAAAGAAAGTGAGAAAGGGTAGTATATGTTGATCTGCTTTCCACCACTGCAATACCTGAGATGATCAACTAATGAAGAAAAAAATGCTTAGGGTTTTGGGAGATTTCAGTTCATGATAGGATGGACCTATTGCTTTTAGGCCTCTAGTAGGGGATGAAGATGCCACATTATGGTGGGACTGTGTGGTGGAGCAAGCGTGCTCACACCATGACCAGGAAGAGAAAAAGAAACAGGGTTCCACAATCTCCTATGAGGGCAAAATTTCAATGAATGAAAACTTCCTATTAGGCTGCACCTCTTAAAGGTTCCACCACCTCTGGATAGTGCCAAGCTGGAGACCAAGTTTTAACATACTGGACTTCGGGGGCATTCCAGATCAATCTACAAGTAGAGATATTTTGAAGCAGTGAGGAAGTGGATGGTGGATTACCCCTGGTTCTAGACTTGGGAAAGTGAGTGGACAGCGATATTGTCAAAGAAGAAAAGGAATAGAGGAGCACATTTTGTATACTTCAGAAAGCATAGGAGGTCCAATTTGGACATGGTGTTGGTAGGCAAGTGAACTGTCCAAAAGGCACATATGCAGATCTGGATCTCACTAAATGTACGTACATTCAGCTTTTGCAAGCAGGAGATTGGTTAGATTACCTAATGTAATAGGACTATGAGCCACCTAAAACTGAAGATCAGAACCTGGGCTTTTAAGGATTGAAGAGACAGAAAAATTACCTGAAGAGAAAGACACATAGGTTAAGGGGTCTGAGTGGAAAGATAAAAACCTTCAAGAAGGATGCAGTTCACCGAATCCACTGAAAGAGATAAAGTCTAAACTGTGAGCCTTGCACTCCATCATATGATGTCACTGGGGTAGCCTTAGGAGGAGCACTCTCCGGTGGACTAGTAGGTAGAATAATTCAGACTTCTTGAAGCACAAACTGAAATAAAGAATGAGAATTTGACAAGGTGTCAGAGGCAAGTTTTTTTAGTTTACTATTTTTAGTTTGGAGACTTTGGAATGCAACCATGGATGTGTAACACTTAAGAAGTGGCCAGTGACTCTGTGAATGACGATCAGGTTTCTAAAAGGCCAGATGGAGAGTCCCGTGGGCGTTACAATTCCTCAACTGCGCTTCTCTTCCTCTCCCTTTCAGCCATTTCTAGGGCGGGGGCCTTTCACTTAAAGTACAAGCAAAAAGAGGGAGACAGAACACCCCTCCCACCGATTTGTGAGTCATCTTTGTGATGGCTGAGAGAGGGAATGGGAAGACTTCAATTAAATGAGGTGCCCGGTTTCCAGTGGATCTTGAAATTTTGTGACTGAGTGGCTCCATGCTGGAGGGAGCTAGGGAGACTCATTCACATTTTCCTACCGGGCGCTCACACCCTCCATTCAGTATTTTCCTCTCCTCCCTCACAACAGTTGAACGCTGGGACAAAGACTTCCCCCGGCTCCTACCTCAGGTTGACCTTCCAGCCCCAAACCCACCACCAGCCCTTCTGCATCCACGTGACTCTCAGCCCTGATGACTCTTTGCCACCCACCCCTCCCCTCGGGCAGCAGCCCGCTTTACCCCGCCCCTCAATCCACGTGACTGCTTCCCTCTCACCTGACTGGCTCCTTCCTTTCCCTGGCCGGACCCGGCCTCCGTCGCAGCTGCCCGACTCCAAAATGGAGGCCGCGCACAGCGCGCACCCGAGCGGCCGGACCTCCCAGGCTCCCGGGCCGCCCCCTTCTCGTTCTCTGCCTCCCTCCTCTGGCCTTCACCTACACGCCTCCGGATTGGCCGCTGGGAATCCCGCCCCACCAAATCCCCGCCTGCTATTGGTCACGGTAGGCTGCCCTTCAGAGAGGCGTGCCCCCGCCCGCCCCCAGCCCCGGGAGGTATTTTCCATTCCGGTGGGGGTTGGGGGAATGGGGGAGGGGAAAAGAGGGAAGAGGGGGAGGTGGCCGGGGAAGGGGGTGGGGGCCAGGCGGGGGCATCCGGCCGAGCTGGGGTCTCCGGGCTCCGTCCGGAGGAAGCGAGGCTGCGCTGGCTGGGCAGTCAGAGGGGACGGGACGCACCGGCGGGCGAGCGGACTCGCCCTCTTGATGACTGAGCCGTCCGGGCCCGTCCTGCCTGGCCGCAGGTGCCCTGGATGAGGCCGACCCGTGCGTCCCGGCCGGTGAGTGTCCCCGCGGTAGTCCAGCCGGCCGCCTGCCCCCGGCCCCTGCGCCGCCGTTAGTGGCCACCTCTCCTTGCCCCAGTGCCCGCGCCCGGCGCAGCCCGCCTCCGGCCGGCGCCTCCGCACCCTGCGGAGGTGGCACGGGCCCTGGGGCCGGGATGGGCCGGCCGGGAAGAGGACCGCAAGCCCGGGCCGTGAGCCGATGCAGACCGCGCGGCGCATAGTAGGAGCTTGCGCGTAGTAGGCTCTCAATGCATTTCTGAAGAATTCCTTTTCGGTTTGGAGGAAGGTAGGGTACCTAAGGGAAAGGGGGTCGTCCCGGGTATTAGGAAAGTGTTCGTGATTCGGGTCGGGGGGAGGCCACCGAGTAGTGGCTCAAGGGAAGGGGGCACCGGTCAAGTCATTTTGGGCTCTACTGCTTCGATCTGGGGAGTCCTCAAGGTCGAAGAGGAAAGGTCCGCTGGGAGATGAAGGAGGGAACCAGCGAGTGTGGATGCGAGAAGTGACTGGAGCATCTCTGCTGGTTTAACCTGAGGTGGTTAGGTTAGGAAAGGATGCGGAGGCGGGCGCAGGGAAGACCCGGTGCAGCAATTTGGGCTCTTAAGATTCTTTGGTGCTGGGATTTGGGTATCGGAGTAGCCAAAGCAGAGTGACTTTGTGGAGAGGGAGTTGCGTTTAAAGGATGCTGTGAAACAGTGTAAGTACATCTTTGGTTCTGAACTTTCAAAGGTTTGGGGGATCAAAATCACGAGTAGGTTTTGACATTTTCTTTTGGCATTTCAACCCCATAGGTGGCTTGTCGCTGGACTTGGTCAGTGATCCTTTATATTAAATTGTCTATATATATTTGATGGTATTTTGTCAGTTACTAGTTTTGCTGGACATACTTATAACTACACCTTAAAATTCTTGTAGCAGACACTCTATACTAGTGACTTACTTCCCTATTTAGTGTTTAGTCTGAACTGTACTGTTATAATTTGCCACTAACTTCTATTCTAGAAGTTTAATTCATGCTTTTTCTTTTGTTTCTTTACAAGGTCATGCAAAATTAAAATATTTTAAAACTTCTATGAAATATATAGTTTAAGTGTTGAATTGGGAAGATATTGGTAAGCTAACAGCTTACCAAGAAATTGAGTTCTGACAGTTGGGACTCTTTTGTCAAATGCATAATTTTAATTTTAAAAATCTTATATTTACATAACACTTTTGAGAATGGACTGGGAACAGAGGCAAGGATTACCAAGATTAGGCAGTGGCTGTTCACAGAGTCTACCTTTGTGGCAGTCCAAGAAGATTCTTCGTTTCACTGAAAAGAGTAAGCTAATAACTACACTTCTAGATCTTTCTTTTTCTTTCTTTCTTCTAATGTTTGTGTGTATTTGTGTGTGTACTGAGGATTGAAACCAGGGTCACTTTACCACTGAGCCACATCCCCAGCCCTTTTTATTTTTTATTTTGCTGGGCCTGGCAAAGTTGCCCAGGCGGGCCTCCCACTTGGGATCCTCCTGCCACAGCCTCTCAGGTTGCTGGGATTACAGCAATCACCATTTGCACCTGGGTTTAATTTTTTATTCTCTTAATCATGAATATTACTAATTCCTTATATTTGTTGCATACTCTACAGTTTACAAAATGAAAGCTCATTGATTAGGGAGTACTTAAACATAATTTTGAAAAATTTCTAGATCATACTTTGCCCTTTAATTCATCAGAAAAAACATTTCTGCAATAAGGTGCTGTAATGTTTTTGGTTGGCTTTCTAGTTCTTGAATAACTAATGAATAGTCATGTATTTTTTTTTTATCCCTATTGTCCTTGAATTTTACTATTTGTCCTTAGGGAGAATGTACTGGCATACAAAACAGTAGCCTAAAATATTGAAACCTAACACCTTTTAAAGTGTCTCCTCCATTATTCACCTTGAGAATTATCTATGGCAAACCAGTTGTTGGGAAGACTCTTTTCTCACCTTGATTAAATTGGTCTGTTTTCTCCTGTTGTAGAACTAAGAATAATAATGCTTACTGGCTATGAAGTAATGATAATAACTAAAAAGAACGAGAATGCAAACCTTGGAAAAGATGTATGTGTATGAGTCATATTTTTTTTAGAGTTGGAAGAGTAGGCCATGGAGATGATTGTTTTGCAGATCAGGAAACTAAGGCCCAGAACAGTTGAAGGGACTAAATTGTTGGTTAAGTGCTGGAGCCAGGATTAGTGGGCAGAGTTTCTGGACTCCAGGCAAGAGTTTTTTCTGCTTTATCACATTCACACTATTTATTTCTAAAGTATTCTAGTGCCAACTGTAAATAGTTTTTGGATTATTTGTGATGATGTTCTCTTCTAAGGATGGAGAAATTTGGTTGAATGCTGTCTTTGTGAAATGATGTAAAGTTGGATGAGCTTTTTATTCTGAATTTTAAAACAATTTGCTGCATTGTTGGTGGGAATGCTGATAGTTTTCTCATTGGAAAGAGATAAACTATCATGTAGATTAAAATATTAGATGAACATCTCAGAGTAGTCTAGCAGTGTAAAATTTTTATGCTAAAACTAATTGCTTAAAATTTTAGAATTCAAAGGCTTTCATATTTTTAAAGTGAATTATATGAAAATTATTATTCGTAGTGTGAGGTTTTGTTATGTTAAATTTTATGGAGAACAGTAGTAGAATTATAGATAGTTATGAAAGCATAATTTTTATCATATTATAGAGAAAGGATTTGTTTCTCAGCCACTTAACATGACTCTCAGACAAGTGAGTTAACTACTGTGTGCCTAGGTTTCATCATATGTAAAGTGTGGTTATTGAAAGTACCTGCCTCATAGCATAGTAGTGAAGATTAATTATACCTAGCAATAGTAAGGGCACAGTAAATACTAGACATTACTTTCTGTGGTTCATTAGGTATAAGTAGGCATTGTATGTTCATTTGTTTCCTTGGTGTTATCTCAGTCACTTTCAGGCTACAAAAAAATTCCCATGTAAATACATGGTCAATAATTGTCTGCCTTAAGGGGCACTTAGTGCAAATGATGTTCTCTTGGTTTTTTGTTATTGTCCTTCTCCTTCCTCTGCTTACCTTGAACCTTAATTAGAGCTGCATATCAAGTTAGAGTTAATGTGTCTTTTTTTTTTTCTGAATACTGTGTGAGATTAAAATATGCCACCAAAGTGTGCTTCTTTGGCATATTTCCAGATGGCTATTCCGAGTGGCTAGAGATACAGGAATAGCTCTGAAAAGCTGTCCCTTTGTGGGGGAGAGTTGCATCTGTAGAGGAAACCCACATTAGTGAAATAAACAGCTCTGCAAACAGGCTTTCTGTAAGGCTTTATTATCTGGGTTTAGGAAAGATCATAAGACTCCCCACTTCCCTCTAAGACCCCAGTGTTTCCACAGAATGTTACATATTATTTTGAGGCTATTACCTGAGATACTTTATGTGTATGGGGCAACATCTTTGTTCCCAGTGCATTTCTTCTCTTTACCCTGAGATAACCTGTTGTTATTATTGCCCCTTCTTTTTTGACATCCCCCAGGCTCCCAGGCTCCTGTTCCTTTCTGCTGAGAATACTATTTGAACTTCAACCATCAGGCTTCTTTTAAAAATGTTTGTGGTGCTAGGGATTGAATCCAGGGCCTGTGCATGCAAGCCAAGTGCTCTACCATTAAGCTATACCCCCAGCTCAGGCCCTTTTTTGAGTGTCACGTTTTGTATGGTGCCCTAATAATTATATTATTGCACATAAATAATTTTGTATGCCATTTCTTATAATGCCAATCTATTATCAGTTTATTTTATAGACTTAAATATCAAACTGTGGAAGGGGGAATGTCATTCTTTTCTACAATGTCATTGGGAGACCTTGCTGCATTTTCATTAATCTAGAGTGAAAATGTTAATTGTTGATTTGCAGGTGTTCTAGTTAAAATGCAGTCAGTTTTAGAGGCCTGCTAGATAAGCTTAAGTAAGGAAGTCAGGAATTTATAAGGTCTGTTAGTGAGTGATTGCACCTTTTCTGCCAGTGGAACCATGGGAAAAAAAAATCATTGAATCTTGTTTTAAGTGAATGTTTTGATTGCTTTAGTCATTAAATTTTTAGGTTTAAATGATACAATTTGTGTAATTCCAGTTTTATAACATAGTTCTTTTTACTTTGATGTAACCCAAGTCCAACTAATTTAAAGAACCTTGTGGTTTAGCAGATGTTTCTGATGGTGACAGTTGGAGTCATTAGCTATCTCAGAATTCTTTAATTGTGTGTCACCTAAGATGGTGGATTTCTTCAGTTCTGCCTTCTCAGTTTCTTCTATTGCTATTATAGCACTCTTCTTCCATTTGTGGTCCTCTTCGATTTTCATTCATTTTTGCAGCTTTTTCCTTCTGATAACATCTTTGCCTCCTGTCTCAACATGTATCTTATTATCTGTTACACACATGCTTAATTTTTAATGGCTTTTTGAACATTAATTTCTGCTAATTTTTAAATGTATTTCACTTTTTAAAAAATATTATTTTGTGATGAACCTTTTACTTATTTATATGTGGTGCTGAGAATCGAACCCAGTGCCTCACGCGCATGCTAGGAGAGTGTTCAATCACTGAGCCACAACCCCAGCTCTTTCACTTTCTTTTAATTTCCCTTATTTTTGGAATTTCATCAAACTGAGTTCATTTTATACTCGAGGGATGAAAATCAGAAAATAAGTTATAGCCCCAAAGTAACTTTGTTATGCTAATAGTAGAGTCATACTGTTTGTTGTTCTGGATGTCAAGCAGCCATCCCATTGGTGGTACTTAAGATGATAAGTATATGGATCACTTTAGTCCTAGGTGATGCTAACAGAGCTAAGAGTTACATGAAGCTTTCAAAAGTCTTTAGGCATGTAGCTCAGTGGTACAGCACTTGCCTCACATGGATGAGATCCTGGATTTGGTCCTTAGTACTGCTAAGTAAATAAATAAATAAATGGTTTATATGGTCATATTTTTCTTCCACTGCAAAATGACCAGCTCCTGATGTTATTTTGATTAATTATTATAAGAATTAGAGATTATCATGATTTATTGGATACTTATTGGATTCATGGCATGCATTTAGAGATTTTGAAGAACCAAGACATGCAGATACTTTCTTCAGGCCTGTGACATATTTTAATTATGTGAATACATTATTTAGTTAAATATGAGTGTAGAATAAATCAGAAATACCATGTCATATTAAAATATAACCCCTATTCATTTTCTCATTAGGTTAGTGTTAGGCATTGTGATTAGTTATTCAGGGTACATGGACCGAGTATATGTAGACCATGTGGATTACATTTTTAGCTTTGGTGCGGTCCTAGAGAATGAAAGAGGGAAAAATATGAAGTATTCACCTGATGCAGTGTAATTCTTCACCTACATTAGCCAACTATTCCTTTTTTAAAATTTTTGTTGTTGATAGACATTTATTTTATTTACTTATTTTCATGTGGTACTGAGAATTGAATCCACTGCCTCACCTATGCTAGGCAAGTGCTCTACCACTGAGCCACAGCCTCAGTCCCAACTATTCTACTTTTAAGGAAGGAAAAGGTGTTTTGTATCTGATTAGAGCAAAATAATCTTGAAAGGGTAATTAAGCTGGATTATTGACTCATGTTAATGTTGAATAAATTTGCATCTAAGCAGTTTAAATGGAAATTAATTGCTTGCCTTTACATATAGGTGAAAAATTCTACATAATGATTTTAGAGAGGCTGTAATGATACTGTTAAGAAATATAGTATAGGGCTGGGGATGTGGCTCACCTGGCATGCGTGCAGTCCGGGTTCAATCCTCAGCACCACATACAAACAAAGATGTTGTGTCCGCCGAAAACTAAAAAATAAACATTAAAAAATTTCTCTCTCTCTCTCTCTAAAAAAAAAAAGAAAAGAAAAGAAAAGAAAAGAAATATAGTATAGTGAGAATATATCCACAGCGTTTTATATGATGTTCAACACTGTGGAAATCAAAATATGCCACTCCTAACATATATATCTGGCATATTTTGAGAGGTTATTTAGAGAAACTGCAAACACCGAAATAGTTTTGAAGAGCTGTTCTTTGTAAAAGAAAATTTACATCTAGAAAGGAAATATGCACTAGTAAACTATGGCTTACCTTCTCTGAGGTCTCCTTATCTGCTGAAGGAGAATCTAGGAAAGATCATATCACAGGAAAAGAGATTAGAGGTCTGTACCTCTTACTGACAGAGATTGCCACAGGCCCTAACCTTTTCTTTTAAGGGTAGCTCAAACTACCTGAGAGGCTTTATCTGCACAAGCCAATCTGTTATTAACTATGCATTGCCCCATCCCATGGCTTTTTGACACCTACCCCCAAGAAACCCCAAACCCCTATTTATCCAGTACATGTACTGTCAGCCCTCTTTATGTACAGGTTCTTCATCTGTGTATTCCACCAACCTCACATCAAAAATATTTGGGGCCTTGCATGGTAGCAGTGTGCCTATAATTCCCCCTACACAGGAGGCTGAGGCAGGAGGACCAAGTTCAAGGCCAGCCTCAGAAACTTAGTGAGACCCTTGCCCAGAATAAAAAAATAAAAAGGGCTGGAAATGTAGCTCAGTGGTAGCACCCTGATTTAAATCTCCAGTACTGCCAAAGGAAATATTTGGAAAGTTACATCTATCTGTACTGAACATGTATAGACCCTTTTTGTCATTGTTTCATAAATAGTACCATATAACAACTATATTTTATTAGGTATTATAGAGGATGTGCTTAGGTTATGTTTGCATATACTATGCCATTTTAATAAAGGACCTGAGCATCTGCAGTGTTTGATATCCTAGGAGTGGAGAGTGTCCAATTCCCCTCTGATAGCAAGAGATGACTGTAGATTCTAAAGCTAAAGAATTAACTCACTAAACATTAAATATAACCTGTTAGGAGAAGTCCAGGTACTTTCTTAAGGTTAAAGTATGTGTGTAGCCAAATGGGGAGCTGATTTATTTGGTTATTTATTTAGTCTTTGATTTTGGCTATTTACATAAGATAGCAGTCTAACCTCATTATCCTTCAGGTGATCAATGCTAGGACCAGTTTTATTAATGTTTAAAAAATGATTTAAAAGACACACTGGCAGTGAAAATTGCCAGATTTGTAGCTGACACCATGTGCTATTCCAGGTAGTTAAAAGCCAAGCCAACAAGGAGAAGCTACAGGAGCATCCATTGATGAGTGACACAGAACAAGATAATGTATTTAGGAGGAGATATTCCAAATTATATTTATAGGACCTGAGTTGTGACCCAGGAAGGTGATCCAGAAAATTTGTAGATAACTACCTTGAAGGCATTTATTGTAGTTGTCGCTGAGCCACAAAGTCCAAGAATCTGTTGAGGGTGGTTGGGCATGGGTCTGAAAGCACAAATGATGTTGTACATACATAAAAATAATTATAAAGAGGATTACCATTTTTAATTATTATGTTCCAGGCTAAGTGATTTATAGTCTTTTCATTTAATTCTCTTAATAATTCTGAAAGGTAGGTGGCTTATTACATTTTATAGAAGAGGAAATTTGACTCAGGGAAAATACGTGACTTTCCCAAGTCAGCAGTTATGTGGTAGATTAGGGACTAGGGCTCTAGGCTTTTGATTGTTAATCCTGAATATCTCCCAGGATGTTAGTAGGCATCTCTTAAAACTTCTGATAGTTTTAATTTAGGACTTCTGAAGTGCTCCTTAACTCCTTGCTGTGTTTAGCTTTGGATGTCAGTTACCAAAAGGATAGTGTCTAAATACTTGGAGAGGATTTAGAGACATTCTTTAAATTTTTCCTTTTAAATGAAAGATGGGGATATTTTGGTGTAGTTTTACCCCGTTGTAATTGGCATGTAATTTCTGGCTACCCATAAGACATTTCTCCCCCTGACTTACAAAATGCTGGATTATTAATAATCATTAATAAAGATAACATTAATTAGCAAGGAAAATATTGTTTAGTAGAAAAAGTCATCAGGGTAGTAGTCTAGAGACCTGGGTTCTTCTACTGGTATAAAACAATGAAGTGAAAAACATTAGAATACAGGCATAACATTCTTGTTCTTGGAGTAGAGAAATGCTTGAGCCATGTCTTGAGAGACGGGCAAGTGATGGAGTTAGAGTTGTAGGTAGAGAGTAGAGCAGCATATTTTGGAATCCCAGAAAATTAGTTTGTAAAACCAAGTGAGTAGGTATGTATGAAAATTCTTTGTAAATTTTAAATGCTGTTCAAATGAGAGTGATAAAGAAATCCTTTTGTTCTTGTAAAGGATAGACAATGAGAATGCAGTGAAAACTGGTGGCAGGAAAGAAAAAGAGTAGAAACAGCAGAAGTGATATTAAAGATGAAAGGAAAAAAGATGTGAAGAAAATAGTTTGCTTTGTGTCTGCTGTATTTAAAACGTTTGTAACTAAAGAATTATAACAATATACTGTTAAGGAAGAAATTTAGCAGGTAGTTTAAACATGTTATTCGCTTTTCCATTTAGGCTACATTGACCATGTTAATAAGGCCAGGAGTATGGGCTAATTGAGAGTTGGCTGTATTATCTGATTGTTTCGTCACTCATTACTTCTGTACAGGTTAGTTAATGACTTTAAATAGTAGGGTGCTCATAAAAATAAATAAACTGGACTGAGTTACTATGTATTCTGGGTTATTAAAAATGAAAGGGCATAGTGTGTTTAAAGAGAAGAGTGAAGTTTGATCTTTCTAAGTGAGTGCAAAAGAAAATTAGGAAATCATATTAGGACCAGGGTAGAATGGAAACAAATGTGAAGAGTCTTTTATGCCATACTAGGAGTTTGGATTTTTATTTCGTTTTGTAGGTGGGGAAATGACACAAACAGTTTTGTGTTTTAGAAAAGTAATCATAAGCATAATAAAGAAAATGGGCTGGAGGAAAAGATATTGGGGCCATTTACTCACCAAATAATTATTGAACAAAGAATACATATCACAGGCCGAGTGAATGAGGCAAATTCTCTCTGGCTTCTGATAGGTAGATCTCAATGAAGGATGCCATTTAAGGCTCTGCCATATTTCAGGAAAGAGATTATATGATGATTTGAATTAAGAAATTTATAGTGCAGATAGAAACAACCTCTTACTTCAGAAAAACTTAGGATATTTAAGTCTCCAGACTTTGTTAGTATTGGAGGTTATAGAAGTTGAGGATGAGCCTATGGTCCCTCATTTGGCAGTAGGATAAGATGGACAAATTTGTCAGAAGAGGAGTACTGAATTTACATTCTGACGAGTGATGGTGCTTTTTAGATAAGTAACAGTATGACCAAGATATCATTGAATGTATAGGTTTATATCAGGAATGTGGTCAGTTTTCTATATATGATTTGGAATTTATATATTTATAGTTGAAAATCACAAAATTGTACAAATAATAACCAAACTTTCTACACTATAATACATTCATAACAAAAAGTAACTTGCATTTCTTGCACTTACTTCAAGAATGTAAACATTTGAAAGTATTTACCTATTATCTATCATGTAGCCTTACAAAAAAAAATGTAAAATATGCATCAGAACCAGAAATAGTTTAGTGTCTGAGAAACAGTGTATTGGAGTTTTCCTTCCTCGGTGGCCTGAGTAGCTATGCAGTTATAGTACAGGGGCTGCTCAGAAAATATAGCTCCTTATTCCTCACTGCAGTTTCTTTTTAGAATTCCTATTTGCTTTCTTGGGCTGTAAAGGTAGTCTGAACAGAGGCTGAAACTCAAGAGTCTTTTTCATCATCTTTAAAATCTATTCCAGAGCATCCTTAACCCACCAGGTGTTTTTTTTGTTGTTGTTGTTGTTTGCCTCTTTCCTTCCTATCCTTCCAGCACTTTAGAGCGTAGGACCCTGGCAACTCGAAGAAGGAAAAGTAAAGATAGTATGAGAGGAAGAACTACAGATTGTTGTAACTCTGCAGCTGTTGAGGGCCACAGCCCAGTCGGGATGACGCATGACATTTTGCCAGAAGGAAGTGGTTGAGAGGTGATGCCAGCAAGCCTTTGAGATGATGATGCTAAGCTGTGTATTCAATTGTATATAGACCTTTACTGTCTGGCAATAGGGCAGCTCTTGCTGCCTTGGGCACCCGCTACTTTGGAGTTCCCGTTGAGTTCTTGAGGATCCGGGAGGGTAGGCCCGGAGCCCTGGGGAGAGCTGAGAGAGTTTCCAGGGAGTGTGCGTGGAGTGCTGGTGGAGTTTGGGCAATAAAGTTTGTTCCTGCTTGAGTGGCTCGTGATTTGTGCCCAGCCAGACTGCGGCATGCAGTTCTCCCCTAAAAGTTCTCTATAAGCCAGGGGATGGAGTTGGTGAGTCATTAAAATGAGATGTCCAGTTTCAGTTTCATCTGTTAAGGGTAAGATTTTTTTAAGTGCTGAGAGGAATGTGGGGAAAAAAATCTAATGTAGGTGATTGAGCACTTAAAAGAGGCAGAAAGATAAGACTGCACAGTGAAAAAAGTAGGAAGATACTTTTAAGATGTGGGGGAAACAGTACCAAGAAAGAATATTAAGGAAAAAAAGCAAAGGAACTGGTGAGCAAAATTCCATATCTAAAATGCATAGTTTTAAGTTGGGATTAATAAGAAATTATTTATATGATTGAAGGCTATGTTAGCTTTTCATCACTATAATAAAATATCTGAGATAACCAGCTTGTAAAGAGAGGGTTTTTCCTGGAGCACAGTTTTAGAGGTTTCAGCCTGTGATTTGTTGGTGCTTTGGGCCTGTAGTGAGTGAGGTAGTATATAATGGCAGGAGCATGTGGCATAACAAAACTACTTATGACCACGAAGCAAAGAAGAGAGGAATAGATTAATGTCCCACAGTCTCCCTTGAGGTCATACCCTCAGTGACCGAAGGACCGCCACAGAAGGTCCCATCTCTTAAAAATTTCTACCACTTCCCAGTAGTGCCATAGGGACCAAGCCTTTTGATACCTGTGCCTTGAGGGTCATTCAAGATCTGAACTAGCAGTTTGAATTGGAATTAATAAGAAATTAATAGTAGTTAGATGATTGAAGACCAAGGTTGGAATTGGAACTCCTTCTAGTATATAAGTAGAATTAAACTGAACAGAAGTGGTAATGTAACTTAAATAGCAATTTAGCACTTAAATGACAACTTTATATATAGTTCATAATGTATACAGCACTGATTACTTAATTTTTATCTAAATCCTGTGTGTGTGTGTGTGTGTGTGTGTGTGTGTGTGTGTGTGTGTCTATGAATAAGCAAAATTTTGAGTTTGATGAAGTCCTATTTTATGCAAGTGTTTTCTGGGTCCTGAGTTCCCCCACAGTTGTGAAGATAGTCTGTTTCTTTCCACATGCTTTACAGTGATAACTTTTATTCTTAGGTCTATGAACTGTCTTGGATTGTGTAGTGAGGCTGAAGTATTAGTTGTAGTTAAATGTTTTCCTCCATGTAGATAGCTAGTTATTTCAGAAAAATTTATTCAAAAGGCTTTCCTTTCCCAATAGTTGCTTTAGTCAAAGATCAGTTGACAAAATAATTGGGTTGGTTCTATACTGTGTTTGGTTTGTTTCAGTTTGTCAGTTTTTCTGTCTTCATACCAACATGCCATTGTCTTGATTAACATAGTTTTATTTGTCCTGAAATAGAGTAATGTAAACCCTCCAATTTTGTTATTTTTTTTTCCGCCCTCAGGATTGTTTAGGCTTTTCTAGATACTGTGCATTTTCATATAAATTTTGGAATCAGCTTATCAACATCTACAAAAAAACCTACTGAAATTTTTAATAGAGGTGCACTGACTATGAAATTGGAGAGAAATGACATTTTAGCAGTAATTTTTTCAATCCATTAACAGAGTGTATCTGTTTAATTTCTTGAGCAATGTAATGTACTTTTTGTGGGTGTATTATTTTAATCAAATTTGTGAAATCCTTGTCTTCAAATTTTTTATTTTCCAAGTATCTTTTTTTGCTCTTCAGACTCTAGTCCCACATGTGAGCAGCCACTCATAGGTAACTGAGATTCTGTCCATTTTTCTTGCAGTCTCTTTCTCTTTCATTCAGTTTAGAAAATTTCTGTTGCCCTCTCAAGTACATTGATTTTTTTTTAAACTTTTCCTTTGTCTAATTTGCTGTAATGCCTGTCAAAGTTAATTTTTTATGTTAGATATTCTTTTCACTTCTAGAATTGTGTGGTTCCTTTTTTATATGTACAGTTTCCATTCTGTTGAGACTTTTTGTTGTTGCTCATTATGTTGATGTTTTTGAGTCTTTGAACTCTTCTGTAATTAAAATCTGTGTATTCATTTTAACCATTTTTATGTTATTTTTATGTTATTATTTTCATAATTTATGTTAGTATTTTCTGGGTCCTGAATTAACCCACAGTTGTGAAAATAGTCTTGTGTTTCCTTCCAGATGCTTTATAGTGATAACTTATTTTAAAGTTGTGAACTGCTTTGGATTATGTAGTGGGTCCTGCCATATCTGGGTCCTGATTATAGGTTATAATTGCTTTTTCTTATATTTTATTAATTTTCATGGATTTATGATGTCTTTTTTTTTTCAGGTGGGTTGATCTTTCTTTATTACTGTTTTGTTCTGGCGGGCAATCAACTTGATTTTCAAATTTTGTTTAAGGGTTTTTGGTTTTAAGGATTTTTGTTTGTCTTGGGCAGTTCTACAAGAACTAAACTTTAGTTTAGGACTAGTTGATGATCACGATGTCCTTTCTTGCATCTCCTTTGATTGCCCCCATGTATTGGTCAGGCTTTATTTGCCCTACCTGGTAGGGACTGAGTGATCCCAACAGTATTTGAACTCTGTGAGTTCTTGAATGAGATCTTCCCAGTATTTGTTATTTTCTTGAGCATTTTTCTCTGTCTAGTCTTGTGGAGTTACACAGCATACCTACACAGATAGGTATGTGGCTAGAGACTCAAGAAGGTCTCTTTTGCAGATTTTTGAAACGTTTTCTCTGTAGCTTTTTCCTTTGTGGTACTCTGCCCTGTGGATTCTTGCTGCTTTAGTGTGCTACAAAGTCTTTTCTGGCTCCTCAACTCAGTCAGATTCTTTTTGGCCCTCCCTGCCTTTCTCCTTGTCTCTCTCCTTTCCTCCCTTCCTTCCTTGTGGTTCCAGGCAGAAAGCTGGAAAATCATAGAATTGCTTCATTTATTTTCCTTCTTTCAGGAAGGAATTACGTTTTCACACTGCCTCTTATCTAATGTCTTAAAACTATTATTTGGTATTTTGTCTAATTTTCTGCTTGCTTGTAATGGGAGGACAATTATTGCCTTATGACCAGAAGTCAAAGTCTTTTGCCTTAATGAAGTTACATACCAATGTAAACTCGTTGTAAATTGAAAATATGGTTGTCAAAAATGCATATAATACATTTCACCTATTGAATATGATAGTACACTGTGGAGTGTTGGTTGTTCACCCTTGAGGTTGTGGCTCTCTGCTTCTGTCCAGCATCAACAGGGTATCCTACTACATTTTCCTTGCTTAGGAAAAGATCAAGTCAAAGTATTGATTTTAATGAATGTGAAACATTATTTTTCACACCACTGTCAAAAAAGTCATAAGTTGAACCATCATAAATTGGGGACCATCTGAACTGCCCACATTTATTGTTGTTTGTAGTAGCAGGTTTAGCCCAGCATCACTTACTGCATCATAACCTGAAATGGAAATACAGAAATTTTAGCTTTTCTTCATAAAAATGGTATAGTTTTGGTATTTTGTGCTTTTTAGGGTATGACTTGATTTTTAAAATATAGCATCTTTTGATTTTCAGTCAATATAGAGAGGTACAAAGGAGGAAAAAAATCTTTTGAAAAAGGAAAAATAACTAAATATTCTAAAACACAAGAGTTTATGATAGCTATTTGACATCATTTCAGATTTTTTTTAATTGAAAATATCTACATAGAAGAGTAATTTTATTTAAAACTTTAAAAAGAGAAACTTGTATTCTTTTTATTAAAAATACTTAAGTTTAATTAACGAAGGTAAATTGTTAAACAGAAACAATCTGGGAAAAATTGCTCAACCACAGATAAATATTTAATTACTGAAAGAGCTATCACTTCCTAAAAGATCTTCCTCTAAGCTTAAGAAATAAGTTTTCGGAAAAAGTCTAAAAGGTTAAAGTCATTATGTCATTAACTGCATGCTCCAATAGATCTCTCACATAAAAAGGGTCAAGTGTTGGCATATACTGGTACAACTTTCTAAATGGCAATTTGGCAGTATTCAGAATCCTTTAAAATTTTTATACTCTTTGCCCCAAAATTGCATTTTCAGGAATTGATTCTAAGGAAATAAAAGATGCACACAAATGTATACGTGTGTTATTTATTCATCACGATGGCACTTATAATGTTAAAAAATTAGAAATTTAATCTTAAATGATTAAAATTATGCTGTGGCAGTATAACCATACCATTAAACAATTACAAATGATATTCCTTAAAATTTTTGTTTAGTGTACTGATTATAATAATTGTCAGGAGATTAAAAAATTATGAGTATTAGGATATTTAATGGTAGAATAAAGTTTTCACTAATGTAAAAAATAGGTTGATACTTTTGAAATCCTTAAAAGGAAACATTTACTTTTAAAAGTAAGATGTAAACTTTGAATAGATTTTTTTAAATCATCTTGTACTATTTAATATTTTTTTACTTTTTCCATAATAAGCATATACTGTGTTCATAATCATCCAAAGAACATACTTTTAATATTTAAATTCTTATAAAATTAATGTTTGGGAGGATAAGGAAAGAATTTAAGTGAACTTAGTTTTTTATTATCTTGATGCCTTTTTTCCACTTTTGCAGATAGTTTAGCTTCAACTTTTTTTTTAGTTTTAATGAGACATTTATTCTTACACATTTAATATGTATCCTAAATGTTTCTCAAATTAAAACAATTTCTCATGTCTCATACTGTAATATTGAATTTCCATCAGACACATCATTATGCACTTGAAGAAGTATAATATCGCCCCCCCCCCCCCCAAGAGCTGTTTTGAAGAAGTTTTGGTCTTGCTTTCTTGGCCACTATTTGTAATCCCCTCATTGCAGGTGTTTATGTCCTTATGTTAAAGAAAGAACAAAAGTCAAAGTCTGTATTATTCTAAATAGTATACCTTATTTGGTGGCTATCCCTTTCATCTTAAGCATATGAACCTAGTACTCTGCAGGAAGCTTCAAATACTTTGCTGTATATAGAACCTGTTAGAAATCCAGAGAAGAGCAGTTATAGCACAAGCCTGTAATCTCAGTAGCTCGAGAGGCTGAGACAGGAGGATTGGGAGTTCAAAGCCAGTCTCAGCAAAAAAAAAAAAAAAAAGGCACTAAGCAAATCAGTGGGTGTTAAACAACTCAGTGAGATCCTGTCCCTAAATAAAATATGAAATAGGGCTGAGAATGTGGCTTTAGTGGTCAAGTGCCCTTGAGTTCAATCCCTGGTCATCCCCCACACTCCCCCAAAAGAAAGAAATACAGAGAAGAAAGTAATGAACAAATAAGTTAACTCCATAGAGGCACCATTCATACACCATTCATCGATTCTGAGAATTACTTTAATATAAACTCTTTAGACTGTTCCTTAGCAAATGTAGACCCAGAACTCATTTGGGTGTGGGAGATGTACTTCAGTCTAAGCAAACTCAGAGAAGACTAATATAAAAAACAGAGACTAATATAAAAAGCTTTTAAAATTTATACTAAGATTAAACAAGCCATGATAGTCTGGTGGCATACATCTTTATTGTAAGACTATCTCCCAAAAAGATTTTTGAGTGATTGGGTCCACTGATCAGAGCTTACTGATGCTTTTCTGAAAGCTTGAGACAGTGATTTGTTATTCTACTTTATTGTTAGGCTTTGTGAAGGGTTCTGAAGTTGTAGACAAAGTATTTAACCTGTTGAGCCTCAAGTTTTTAATTATTAAAGTAGTAATAACTATCTACCTTATAGAATTGTTGAGAATTAAATAAAACAATCCATGTAAAATGACTGGTACAGTGCCTAGCAGATATCCTCTTCATTGTTCAGATTATTTGATTTCTTCTACTTCTAGATTTGAAGTCTAGAATTTAAGAAAGTGTACTTGATCTTTCCTTGTTCCCTGCAGATGTTTCTGGGAACTCAACTGTTTTGGTATTACAGAGGCACTAATGTCACTTGATTTACAAGAGTATCATTGTTTGGAGTAGAAATTTTTACTCAATCTAGTTAAGAATTATGATGAATTTTTACATATATTATGTTTTACTGATATATTTAGTAAGAATCTTTATTTTAAGGAATTTAGTTGTGCTTGCTTTTCTAATTTGGCATTTCTAAAACAACTGGATGTTTCTTGTAAAACAAAGAAGTATATGTTCAGATAACAATGTTATGTTAATAAGCTGTTTTTACTTATAACTGACAAATTTGTTAGTTTTTTGTTCTATGGTTAGTGTTTTTAAATTCATTATATTTGTAGATTATGATATTGTAAGGGATCTGGTCCAATTCTCTGGGATTATAGAGATAGAACCAGAGTGAAATTAAGCCAGATAGCTGATACATCCTAGGGGGTCCTTGGGACTGTGAGGTGCCAGTGCAGTTGGGCCCAGGTCAGGGAGGCCATTGATGTAAGTGTTTATCTCTGGAGCAAACAAGGAGAATAGCCAACTTTTCCTTTTGAGTGTCAGCATCTTTTCTTTTGCATCTCTGTGAGAAGGTAGTATTGAATTTAAGTAGCAAGACTGCTGTCCCAAGGTGCAAACATCCTGAGTGAGTCCCTCCAGGATGGAGCCCCTGCCTGCCCCTCCTTTCTTGTTTAGTCAAATTCAAGTCAGAGATGAAATAACAGATGTCCTTTTTGGGTCAGGTGTCATGTCATGTCTACTGGGCACTATAGAACATTTGAACTCGTCTAGGAGTTTGTTAATGGCAGAGCTGGGACATGTCTCTGGACTTCAGTCTTATCCCAATTACCTCCCTGCTTCAGGTGAATTTCTTTTCATTTGGAAGAGATCTGTTTAAAAGAGACATTGGTTTATTAAGAAATGTTTTGACATCTATTTAGATGCTATTTGCTAGTTGTACTGTATATTACTTTATTATATACAATTTGGTATTTAATTATCTTACAGGTCTGTGTTACCTCCTTAGCTGAGTCTTTGAGGGCCAGTAGGCCAGGATCATTTTGGTTTCTCTTTTAGATGACTTTTAAGGCATGAAATATTTTAAACATTCAATAATTAACTTGTTGATTAGTGGGTAAATATTTCTGACAGTTTTTTTTATTTGTATCCAATTTCACATTTTAACATAATAGAAAACATAAATAGAGAAAGCCAGATTTTGTTACTTAAGGCTCACATCTTTGGGAGATTTGAGATTAAGTTACATAGGCATTGTTGTTAATTCAAAGAACCTAGTGCTCCTACAGTAAACTGACATTTAACATGTTAAGAATTAGGGAAAGTTAGGGACAATATGGTAGGTCACTTATTTAAATAAATGGCTTAGTGATCTCATTGGTGTGTGTGTGTGTGTGTGTGTGTGTGTGTGTGTGTGTTTTAAATCACAATCTAAGAGGAGCTACTAACTTTTAATGTACTGATTTGCTGTGGGTTTATTTACTTAGGGAAAAAAGAAATATTTAATGCCTTCTTAGATTGGTTTGCAAAGTGGTGCAACTGTGGTCAGTTTTACTTGATCCTAGTCGGCGTTCTTCAGAAGTGCATGTTTTGGGTGTCAAGAGGAATTAAGTGAATCCATCCTGGCAGGTGGCATCACTGGTAGAGGAGAGTTAAAGGAGCCAGGAAACTTTGTCCCCAAGAGTCATCTCTGAGGAATCTCAGCTGATTCTTAAGAATAGATAGGACTCTTAAGAATTGACCAACTTTGTCTTAAACTTCTGGCAGGAGCGTATACCCTGAGAACAGTCATACATAGACATTTAAAAGGAAAAACAATGGTTTATTTAAGTGGAACTTAAGGTATACACTTTTGTGTCAGCCCTACCAAAAGTAAGTAAAGCTGGAGGCTATAAATGAGGGGTTCTTGTGTGAGAGTGCCTAATAATAATGATCACAAGAGTCACAAATTTGTCCTTAGTTAATTTGAGTCTGATTTCATAAACTACAAATCTTCCTAACTTCCTATAGTGATGAACTTGATCTGTTTTTCACTGATAAGATTATGAGTTACTGTTCTCAAAGTTTTCAGAGACTGGCTGAAATACTAATTGTTTTTGTGCTAATTATTTACAAAAAAAAAGTAGTGCTTTGCTGTTGTTATTGTTGTCTTAGCATGATCCCTGCCCAATGTGTGACTTGTCCAGTCACCTGCCATCTGTCACTGTTGGACATCTGGATGCCTGTATTGTTGAATGCCCTTAACTGTCCACGCCCCACCCGATAGAGAACAAGGGTTTTAGATTACTTCTCCCAACATCTCCCCCTTTCAATGGGAAGCAGTTTGGAGATATCATTGCCCATTTTTTCTGTAGAAACTGATAGTGGGGAAATGTAATGGTAGTCCACTTTATGCTTTGAATATTCCCCTTGCTGCCCTGCCAATGCAAATTGTTATTTTTTAAAATAATTTTTAGATGTTGATGGAGCTTTATTTTTATTTTATTCATTTATATGTGATGCTGAGAGTTGAACCCAGTGCCTCACACTTGCTATGCAAGTGCTCTATCACTAAGCCACAACCCCAGCCTGTAATTATTTTTAAAATGGACATTTCTTTCTCTTCTTTCTCCCTGATCCTCCTTAATCTCTCCAGCCCTGCCTAATCTCAAGGGAAACAGGATTACCTTTCTTCCCCATCCTAGGCAGAATTATCTGTTCCTGAGTACACACCCACCATAGGAAGGAAGTAACCCAGACTTTGGGGATGGCACCAGAAAATCTCAGAAATGACTGTCTCCCAGATTAACAAGTGAATTACAATTCCAACAGAGAACTAGTGAAATGTAGTTTTGAGTCACCTCTTTAAAAGCCCCCTGTTCCTGCTGATGGACAGAATCACAGCCTTTGGCACAGGAGTCCCCTGTGTTTCTCCTTTGCTAGTAAAGCAATAAACCTTTTCCCTTTTTCTCAAAAAAAAAAAAAAAAAAAAAAAAAAAAGGGAATTAGGTGAGAGAATTTATGGATAAATTAGTATAAATCTGAAACTGCTGTCAGAAAAAAAAGCACGTATTAATGATAATGAACAATATTTTTATTTCTATTCCAATGACCCAATTAATATATAGTATGAATGTGAAATATTCATTCAAATTTATATTTGTGTATATCATGTTTGTATTGTCTCAAATTATCGTTTATGTGCTGTCCTTTAAATATTTTTTTGATATTAGATGTTAATAACCTCTGCTATTGGTTGAGACATTGTATTAGTCAGCTTTCAGTTACTGTAACAAAATATCTAAGCTTGTCAACTTTAAAAGAGGAAAGGTTTATTTTGGCTACAGTTTTGGAGGTTTTAGTCTATGACCAATTATTCCTATTGCTTTATCCTATATGCCTATGGTAGCATATAGTTGTGGGGCAGCCTGTTTGCTTCATGGCAGGGAACAAAACAAAGAAAGAGATCAGGTCCTTCAGTCTCTTTCAATGACAGGCCCTCACTGCTTTAAAACTTCCCACTAGGCCTCATATTCCATTAACACCAAATTAAGGACCAAGCCTCTTACCACATGGGTTTTTTTCAACCTAAGGTAGAAATTAGTTGTTTCTAAGTCTCAAATTACTTTTAAAAATTTTAGTCTACTGTGCTGCATCTTCATTTTCCCATTTTTTGATGCACACATACTCAAAACATTTAATTTTAAGACTTAATTTGTAAGGAATTAGAAAGTCTAAGGTAATTTATGTTATGTACTTTTAAAATTTAAAAATTAACATTAGTAAAATTGATTATTTAGTATATTGCTTTATAAACTTTAACTGGTACATAAATTCATAAAATCACCATCACAGTCAAGATAAAGAATCATTGTGTTTCCCCAAAAAACTACCTGGTACTCTCTTGTACCACATTCCTAGCCCCTGGCTTTCCTGCTGTAACTCTGGATAACCACTGGTTTCTTACAAATTGAAGCACTCAGTATGTTTGTTACCTTTTAAGACTGATTGCTTTTACTTAGCATGACTTTGAAATTTATCCAGATTGTTGCTTATATGAATGATTAATTCTGTTTATCATAATAGTATTCCATTGTATGGCTGTACTACATGTTGTCTGTTCACCTGTTGAAAGATATTTGTAGTATTGCCAGTTTGGGGTGATTATGAATAGAACTGTTATAAGGATTTATGTACAAGTTTTTGTGTGAACATAAGTTTTTGTTTTTCTAGGATAAATATTAAGGGTTGGGATTGTTAAGTCATATGTTTGACATAAGAAATTGCAAATTGTTTTCAAGAGTGATTGTCCCATTTTGTGTCCCCACTAGAACCTAGAAGCATTCTTGTTGCTCAGCATCTTTACCAACATTTTAAGTATTTTTAAATTTTATGTGTTTTTAATTTATTTTGGCTTAATTAGCATTTCCCAAATTAGATGGCTAACAGTGTTAAACTGTTCATGCAGTCAGCTGCCTTTCATCTGTCCTGCTTGGTGAATGGACTCTATTCAAATCTTTTGCTCATTTTGTATTTTCTTGCTGTTGAGTTTTGAGCATTCTTTACATGTTCAGGATACAAATTATGTGTCGAATATGCCATTTGTCAGTAGTTTCTCCCAGTTTGTAGTTTGTTCTTCTTTCTCTTGACAGTGTCTTTGACAGAACAAAAAATTTTTAATTTGATGAAATTGAATTTGTTTTTTTTTCTTTTATGGATGGTATTTTTGTGTCATGCTTAAAAGTAATCTTCATAACTCTGTTGCGATGATTTTATCCATAGGTTCTAAAAGTTTTATAGGTTAACATTTTACATTTACATCTATAATCTGTTTGAAGTTAATTTTTATATGAGGTTTGTGAAGTTTATGTTGAGGTTCATATGTTTTAATTTTACGTTGAAATTCACATGTTTTTGCATATGAGTGCTCAGGTTTTACAACACTTCATTTAATAAATATTATCCTTTCTCCATTGAATTGTCTTTGCACTTGTTTGAAAAATAATTGGCCATATTTTAGTGGGTCTCTTTCTTGACTATTTTGTTTCATTAATTTATGTATCTGTCCCTTCCGCAATACTATACTGTCTTAATTGATGTAGCTTTTTAGTAAGTTTTAAAATCACATAGTGTAATTCTTTTAATTTTATTCAAAATTGTTTGACTATTTCAGTTTCTTTGTTTTAGCTTTTTAGAATTAGTTTGTATCTATGAGATATACCTGGGGTTAGGGGTTGATTGGAATCCTATTACATCTATAGATCAAATAGGAAAAATAGACATCTTTATGTTGAGTCTTCAAATTTTCAAATGTGATGTATATTTATTTACATCTTTGATTTCTTTTATAGTGTTGTAGTTTTCAGCATATAGCTCTTTTAAATGTTTTGTTAGATTTATATCTTAGTATATCAGTTTTTTAGAGCCATTATAAATGGTATTTTAAAATTTCAGTTTCTAATTGTTCATTGTCAGATTATAAAAATAGGATTGACTTTAGTATTTACCTGTATCCTAAACCTTGAAACCTTACTCAGTTCTCAGTGGTGTTTTTTTGTTTGTTTGTTTGTTTTTTTGGCAGGGGGTGCTGGGGAAGTTCTCTGGGATTTCTACATAGACAAATATTTCTGTAAATGTAGCCACTTTTTTCTTTCAAGTCTGTGTGCTTCCTTCCCATACACTTTTTCTCATTAGTTAGGATTTCAAATATAGTATTGAATACAAGTGACAGAAGTAAATATCATTGATTTGTTTGCAATTACAGAGGAAAGCATTCACTTTTTTATGATTAAGTTTGAGGTTAACTGTAGGAATGTCCTTCCTTCTACTTGATTTGGGATTATTTTACTCTTCGTTTCTTCTAGCTTTTTGAAGTGGACACTAACGTAATAGTTTTGAGAATTTTTTTTTGTCAATATAAGCATTTAATATATTAACTATAAACTTTTTCTGAGCATTGCTGAACTCCATCAAATAAATGTTGACATTTTTTTATTTTCTAATTGGCCTTGACACTTCCTCTTTGTCCTGTGTGGATTACTTAGAAGTTCATTCATTGTTTAATTTACAAATTTTTAGAGGTTTTTCTGTTATTGATTTTTAGGGTAGATTCACTGCAGTCAGAGAACATATACTATGTTACTTTAGTTCTTTTATTAAATTTGTTAAAATTTGTTTTATGACCTTAAAGATATGTTCATAATGGTGAATGTTTGGTGTACTTGAAAACAGAAAATACTTAGCTGCTGTTAGGTGGAATGTTCTATAATTGTCAGTTAGATCCAGTTGGTTGTAGTGTTAAGTTTTATATTCTTGTTAATTTTTTGTGTGTGTGTACTACATTTTTTGTTACTTAGATTACTGAGAGACAGAGACAGCATTGAATTCTCCAACTATCATTGTAGACACCCCTGATTCTGAAGTTCTGTCAATTGTTTGTTCTGTTAATACCTTGAGGATTATGTTATTTGTAGTAAATTGGCCCTGATCTTATCATAATGTTTTGGGTCTTTTTTATGCCTGCTTATTTTCTTTGCTTTGAAATTTACTCTGATAAGAGCATAGCCACTCCAACTTTTTTTTCTTATATTTATTTTTTAGTTATAGGTGGACATAATATCTTTATTTTATGTGGTGCTCAGGATTGAACCCAGTGCCTCATGCATGCCCAAGTGAGCACTCCAGCTCTGAACCACAACCTCAACCCACTTTTGAATAGATTTCTATGCATTGTTTTTCCCCCCATCTACCTTTTCATCATATTTGACATGAATTTCTTATAGGTAGCATAGAATCCAGTCATCCTTTTTAAAGAAAATCTAATCTTCGGTGTCTTGTTTTATTTTGTGTGTGGTGCTAGGAATTGAACCTAGGGCTTCGTGCATGCTAGCAATTGCTTTACTACTGAGCTATGCCCCCAGCCCTTTTTATTTTTTATTTTGGGACAGTGTCTCACTAAGTTGCTGAGGCAGGCCTTGAACTTGGAATTCTCTTGTTTAAGCTTCCCAAGTCACAGGGATTGTAGGTGTGCCCACTACTCTGGCTTTATCTTGTTGTTTGTAGATAATTTACATTTAATACATGTAGTCACATGTTTAATTTTTGTTGTTGTTGTTTGCTTTCTTTCTTTCTTTTTCTGCTCCTCCTTAATCCCCTTACTGCCTCCTTTTAGATTATTTCAAGTTTTTAATATTCCATTATTTTTTATCTGTTGTGGGTTTTTAAAAATTGTATCTCATCATAGTGTAAGAGTACCCATTAGTTTGTGTAATTGCTCTAAAGGTCATATACATGTTTAGAATAAGTATTTTTTCATTTATGTGGGATGCAGAAATTTTAACACTGTATATTTCTTTACCTCCTCTCTTAAGTGTATTATCTTATTTATAACATACACACATGGAAAGCCATATTAGACAATTACATAGTTTTTGCTTTCAACTGGCAAACATGTTTGAATAATTTATTATATTACTAAGATGGCTACCTTTTTTATTCTTTCTTCATTATTGATGGTCTAGTTTTCTCTTTATATCATTTCCCATTGTCCTTGAGTAATTCTTCTAGATCAGATATGTTGGCAATAAATCCTTTTCGTTTTACCTTTACCTGAGAGTATTTTTATTTCATTTTCAATCCTAAAGGAAATTTTCATTGGGTATAGAAATTTTAAATTGTTAGTTCTTTTCTTGGAGCCCTTTAAAAATGTGCTATTTCCTTCTGGACTCCATGGTTTCCAGTGAGAAGTTTAATCATTCAGATTGCTATTCTCCTATAAGCAATTCATCACCCTTCTCCCCCCCCCCCCCGGCCCCACCCCCGCCACTATTTGGACTATAGTGTGCCTAGGCATAGTTTTCTTCTGTTTGATTTTTCTGAGTTTCTAGGATCTTATATACTTGTGCTTTTACCAGGTTTGTTTTTTTCAGTCACTCTTTGCTCAGATACTTTTCTCCATTGCATTCTTTTACTTTCTTTTCAGAGTACTGATTAGACCTTTTGATATCTCAAAGGTTCTTGAGTCTCTGTTCATTTTTTTCCCCCAGACTAGATAATTTTTATCAGTCTGTCTTCAAGTTCACTGACTCTTTTGTCATATCAACTGTACTTACTAAGCCTATCCAATGATTAATTTTAGTTATTCTGTTTTTCAGTTCTAAAATTTCCATTTGGTTTTATAGAAGTCTCCCTTCTCCATGGTTTCAGTTACTCATGGTCAACCATAGTCTGAAAATACTAACTTGAAAATTCCAGAAATAAACAATTCATAAATTTTAACTTGAGTTAAAACTGAGTAGTGTGATGGAATCTTGTGTTAATATTCATTCATTAGTAAATTAATGATCGAATGACTAATTCATTCATTCATTAATTGACCCATGAACAAATTGGTCAATTAGACAAGTAGCTGTCTTTTATTGGATTGACTTATCAGTTTCTCAGTGCATGTATATGGGATTTAATACTACCACAAATATCACCTGCAATTCTTAGAATGTATCCCTTTAGATAAGGAGTGACTGCTGTGTTTCATAGCTTCTGTTTCTTTTCTGAAACATTCTGTTTGCTTCATGACTGTTGGCACAGTCTTTAGCCCTACCTCAAATCTACTAAATTAAATTCAGGGAATGGGGTCTAGTAATTTGTTTTGAAAAGCCCTCTGATACCCTATACATACTGAATTTAAGAATTACTCCTCAATGTCGAATAACTTCACAATCACTCAGTATGGCTTAAATTCTTAGCAAAACTTTAATAGAAGGTAAAATTGCTTTTTCCCATTTTTCAAACATGCTAATATGCTCAGATCTAATTTATTGCCAAGATCACTAACACATAGATTGAAATTCACACTTTTCTTTTTTACCTGAGACGTTAAATAAATTATAAACACCACAACTTAAAATTGTTGAATGTACATATATAAGGAAATTAAACTTTGATGTAGTTTTTGGCCAGTAAATCACTTAGTCTCTGATCATTACAATGCTATAAATTGTCCTGTATTTTAAATTTCAGGATGTTAGTATTTTTTGTTAGATTTTAGGCTAACTTTCAGATTAAGATTGGGTTGAATAATTGGAAGATGGATCTTATTCTATATAATTTCTTTTTTGCACACAAGATTAATTTACATATGCTTATAAGTTATTTATGTAAATTTGCCATTCAGGACAAAAATGTCAGTCTTATCATAAGAGTCTGTTTTTAAATTAATCACATAGACCATGAGGTGTATGTAGGTTAGTGGATTAGATTAGTAGGTATATGAGGATGTGTGGGTTAGTTATGATGTATTGTTTCTCTTGTTATAAACTTTGGGGTCAGAAACACTTGTGTTCAGTTCCTAGATCTTTTACTAATGATGGGATTGGGGAAATCAAATATTAATTTTACATTATAGATTATGGATTATAGTCTATTAATATTTGTGTTAGATTTCAAGTCCATTACCCCATGGTTTCTGCATTAGCAACAGACCTCCTGTCTGCTTAATACTAGTCAAGGAATAGCAGTGTTATGGAAAAAAGGACTGCTGAATACTGAATATTATTATATCTTCCCCTAATTAATGTTATTATATCTTTCCCCTAATTCACGTGTTGAAATCTAATCCCCAGTGTAGCTGTATTAGGAAGTAGAGCCTTTGGGAGGTGATTATGTCATGAGGATGGAACCGGCATAAGTGGGATTAGTGCCTTTATAAGAGGCCAGTGAAATTCGAGTTCTTTCACTATGTGAGGTTTCCATTAGAAAATGGCCATCTGTGGAATCAGAAAGCGGGCCTTCCCAGACACCAAATCTGCTGGTGCTTTCATTTTAGACTTCCAGCCTCAAGACTGTGAAAAATAAATTTCTATTGTATACAAGCCACCCAGTTTTTGGTATTTTTGTTTTAACAGCTGTAGAAGACTAAGACAAGGGCCCTGCCCTCAAGAATCTTACTATCTATTGGAATAAACAGGAAAACAGTTTATTATGCAAAAGAAATGATTGCTATGATGAAGGTAAGTTCACAGTACTGTGGATGTGGCATGTTGGAACCAGGTCTGACCCACAGAGCTAAGCTGTTTGTAGTTTGAAATCAACTGGTGGTGTATACACCACAGAAACCCACAAATGTGCATATAGTCAGTTCTGCTATAATGGAACATTTGCATTCCTAAAAGTCACTAAATAAAAGGAAAACTGGGATTGAGACGTAACTTACACTTTAAAAAAAATAGCAACCTAATAAAAATGATAGCTTAGTTTTACATGTTAAAATGGTTAAGAAAAATGAGTATTACAGCAAATATGGTATTTCACATTGATAAAGATCTGAAGTTGGCTTGTGGAAGTAGACATGGGAAAATTTTCTCTTGTGGTTTCTGTGAAATGGTAGAAGGTTGTCAGAAATCGGATAGAGAGTTAACACCAGATGTGAATGGGTGTGACTGATAACACACAGGTGAACTGAGGTAGCTAGGAAGTGTTTGGGGTGTGTGTATGTGCTGTATATTCCTCTCAGTTGGGTGTAGTTTTCTGCATTAAACTAGTATCTAATGACACATGAGCAAATGGGATTTGTATTATTGTCATATTGTTCCCCAAAGTAACCTGCACATTGAAACAACTTGGAGTTTTCAAAACCAACATTGTAGCAGAACTGAGTGGTTAGCATCCAGCCCACTCTGAGACCTGTTTTATAACATGCCACTGGAAATGGCACTTGAAGAGACTTAAGGAATGAGTATGGTATTTTGTCAAGTATAGTAAATGTAGAAGGAGTGCATACCAGAGAACAACAGCATGTGGAAAGGCATACAGAAGAAAACCTATTGCATTCAGGAAACATATGTGGTTAGAACTATACCAGAGAACAACAGCATGTGGAAAGGCATACAGAAGAAAACCTATTGCATTCAGGAAACATATGTGGTTAGAACTTGAAAGGAAGGAAAAAGAAACTCTGTTAATAAAACTTAATGATTAAGCAGGGGCCAAATTCACAATGACCAGATATCTAATTGAAAGAATGTACATTTTATCTCTGAAGGTGTAGAGACCAGGGAATTTTGAACAGGGAATTATATATTTTTTAAAAATATTTATTTTTTATGTGTAGATGGACACAATACAAAGCCTTTATTTTTATGTGGTGTTGAGAATGAAATCCGGGTCCTGCCCATGCTAGGTGAGCGCTCTACCGCTGGGCCATAATCCCAGCCCCGGGAATTATATTTTCTAATATGATTTATATGGCACTATCTGGTGACAGTAGGATGGTAGTTTGAAGAAGACCATTGGGGTCTGAGAATCTAGGGAGCTCAGGAGGAACAAGTGTGTGTCTTCCATAGAGCTATAAATGCTTTACGGACAACTGTGTCCTTTCTTTGTTCCTAGTAATCGTTATTATTGTAATTCTGTTTCTTGATTTTAAGAGCTGGGGTCATGAGCAGATGGTAATGAGCAGGTGAATTTATAGCCAGCTTTACAATAGCTATTTTCACTATTAGCTTTATTCTTACAGTGTTTAAAAGTGGTGTGGTGAATCATTTGAAGAAGTTTTAACATCTTAAGGTGAATTCATTGAAAAATAATTATATGGGCCAAAGTTCTCTTTGCCCACTGAATCCCTTTGGCGAGGGCACTGGGAATGTAACCTTGGTGGGGGGGGACATAATTTACCACTGAGCTACATCCCCAGCCCATTTTTTTATTTTGAGACAGAGTCTCACTAAGTTGCTTAAGGCCTTGCTAAATTGCTGAGATTGGCCTTGAACTTACGGTCTTCCTGGTTCAGCTTCCCTAGCCATTAGAATTATAGGCATGCGCCACTGTGTCTGGCTAGATTCATAGTTTTTCCCAAATTATAAGAAATGAAGAAATAAAAGGAGAAAACTCAAGGGTTAAAAAAAAAAAAAGCTATTACTGTATTCCTTCAAGTGAAAGTTATATTTAGATGCAGATGATTTGAGTAACAAGTCTAAATTAAGAAAGCCATATATCCCTTCCTTTAAAATATTGTTTTCTCACTTTGTACCTTTTGATGTGTGTTACAGAGAGTAGGGCACTTATAATCTGGTTGAATATACCAAAAGCACACTAAATTCAATTGGAAACAGGCTTAAAACATAAAACCGTGCCTATAGCTTCCAGGTACTTAATTCACATGTCCCACAGTGTATTTAGGTTATAATTATTATACAACAAATATTTGTTAAAAGGCTAAAATGCAGTACCCAAATTTAGGGCCAGTTAGAGCCAAGAAGTAATGGAAACATTGCAAGTTTTTTTTTTAAATAATTTTTTGATCTTTGAGACTGAAGAGTGTAATTAATAGGTTATGGATTCACAGAGGCTATATACTCAGAGTAATTTGACTCAATATTTCTTTGAGGCAATAGTTGCTGCTGTTTTTTTTTTTTTTAGTTTCACAATTGGGCATTGATGGGATTTTTATTTTTAATGATAAAATTTAAAAGTTACAAAAATTACACATGATCATCTTAGAACAATTAAGTATTCTACTTGTTAAGATAAAAATTAAAATTCCTCATATGCTTCAAGAGTGCTGATTTTTTTTTTAATTCCTTGCCTGCAACTCTTTGATAGGGATCAGGTCATCAAATACCAAGTTCCTACTATAGATAATGTTTACCTAAGACTTACTAACCTATGACAGCCATTTGTGAAAAGAAACCATGAATGTGGGCGTATAAAAATGAAACTTATTATCAGGAAGTGGTTATAGTTACACTATAAATCATTTACCTCAGTTTACTTTAAAGGTAGATATTTCCAATCCTTACTTAATCTTGACAGCTCCAAATTATACATATTTCCATATTCCTGTACCTTAATTTTCTCAGAAGTTATAATCTTTTCCTTTATGCCAGTATTTTTTCTAGTCCTTTGCATTTACTAAAACAGTATTGTACCTTTCTGTCATGAAGTTTTTTCTCTTTAACCCCTGTCCTCCATACATTCATTCATACTGCTTTATTTTCTGACTGATTTGTTTGGCTCTTCTAAAACATGCAGTGAATTATCTATGGAGTTATAATCACTTATAAGACAAAAGTCAAAGAATAAAAGCACTTTGATTAGCATGACATGTAAGATCCTTTAGTGTCTCTCTTCTCTGCCTTTCAGGTTGCTTTTTCTTTTACTGTACATCTGCTGTACTTCAGCCATTGGAACCCCTCTCTGCCTTTGGGAAAGGCAGGTCTTTTCCTGAGTCTGTGCTTTTACAGTGTCTCTGTCTGAAATGCCCCTTTCCACCTGACAGATAATCATTCTTTAAAACCCAGCTCGAGATCCTCTTGTCTATAAAACCTGCCTGTTCCCTGTGGATGTTAGGTTTAGTTAGGTGTATGTTGCAAGTTATGAAAACTCCAAAATCCCAACAGGCTAAAGACAGTATTAACTTCTGAACTCTGAACTGTAGAAGTTCAGAGTTTATAATGTAAGGCTAAAATGGCAGCTCTGCTTCATGAAGTAATTTTTAGCTCATGGCTTCAGAATGTCTCAGATTTGACCTTAGGCCTCATAGTTCAAAACTGGGTGTCTTTATTTTAAACAGCAGGGTACAGGAAGAAAAAAAGAAAGGAAGGAGAGAAGGGCCTGTAACAGAGGTCTCTTAAGAAAGCTTTCCTAACCAAAGGTCGAATATGCTGTCTGATACGTAGATGCTAACACACAATAAGGCGGGCAGGGAGATGGGAAGTTCATTGGATTAGACAAAGGGGAATGAAGGGAAGGGAGGAGGGATGCAAATAGGAGACAGTGGAATGAATTTGGCCTAACTTTCCTTTTTTCATATATGAATACATGACCAGTGAAACTGCAGATCGTGTTCAACCACAAGAATGGGATCCTAATTAGAACATCGGTTATATTCCATGTGTGTATGTATAATATACGTCAAAATACATTCTACTGTCATGTATGTCTAAAAAGAACAAATTAAATAAAGAAAAAAGAAAAAATGTTTTCCTAAAGCTTCCATCATATATATGTGCTTCATTTCACTAACCAGAACTTAGTCCATGGCTGCAAAGAAGGTTGGAGAAATGTAGTCTTTATTCTGGGTAGCTTTGTGCCAGTTAATTATGTTATTATAAGGAAGAAAAGGAGAACAGGCATGGGGACAGCTTGCAGTCTGGCACATTCCCTCAACTAGAGATAGTTGCTTTGTGCTTTGCATTCCCATGGCACTCTTAATTAATTCACACTTAAATTGTAATTTATTTCCCTTTTCTCCTGGATTGTATACTTCTCAGAGACTGTGTTTCATCTTGTTATCTCCAGCACCGTATATAAAGTTTACCACATGGTCCATGGCCCATGTTGAATTAATAAACATATTCAGGAAGAATACAGCAAAAATATCAGAGACACACACCAATAGCAATATTTAAATTCCAAAGTATTTAAATAAGCCATTGCTTATGTAGACATTAGTATCTACTTCTTATACTTAAATTTTGTTTTTCTTTTCTTCATTAAATGAAGAGAAGTAGATACTGCCAGTTGTAAAGGACTTGGCTTGTCCTGTTAAATATCTCAAGATGGATTGATCATATAGAACATGAAGTAATTTAAAAGTTCACATAATTCTTCTGTTACACTTTTTTATTGGACTAAAATGGACATGAAATTTAACATTTTTAAGTGTACAGTTCTGTAGCATTAAGTGCCTTCACATTGTCATAACCATCACCACCTGTCACCAAAACTTTTTCATCTTCCCCTACAGAAACTCTGTACCCATTATACATTAACTCTCTTTTCTCTCCTCAGCTTCTGGAAACCACCTTTCTGCCTTGTGATTCTATGAATGTGACTACTCAAGGGACCCATGTTAGGGGAGACATACATATTTTTTGTCTTTCATTTAGCTTAAAATTTTCAAGGTTCAACCATGTGGTAGCATGTGTTAGTATTTTCTTCTTTTTTAAGGTTGAACAATGTTCTGTTTTATTTGTACCAGTTTTTTCTATTCATCTGTTAGTGGACACTTGGGTTGCTGTGTTAGATTGTTTTTTGGAAGGCTTGTTTTCCACAAGTATTCTCAGCATTCAGGTAGTGTTTGATCTGTTGTAATATTACTATCAGTACCCCCAAACACAAACCACACACTTATATAATTTTTTAAAGGAAATTTAAGAAAAGTGCAAATGAGATAGAACCAGTCTGTTCTTATTAAAATAGGTTAAGTTTGGAATGAGAAGTAAATACAGTAATATATTTCATGAAAAAAGACTAGATTTTTGTACTCTCCTGAATACATGGTAAAAGACACAGTAGAATCCTATCTGTGAGTGCCTAATCTTTTGAAATAAAAAGGATCTTAAAGATTGGACAATAACTCTTCTTCCTCTCCTCAGCTTCTGGAACCACCTTTCTGCCTTATGATTCTATGCAGCTTACTGATTTTGCTCACCAATTCTCTGTAGCATTGATGAGAAAAGAGTTCTGTTCTCACTGGGTTGAGGAAGAAAAATTAACTCCATTCCTCCTACTTGACCTCGATGTAGTGATAGTAATTGTTAGATATTTGATTACCAGTAATTTTCCTGATACATGGAAAATTCTAGTTTGGAACCTCTATCTCAGTGGGCACGTAGTCCGAATTAACAATCAGATTTGGTTACTAAAATTCTCTGGTCAAGCTTTCAAATATCTATTTAAGTAAAATACCTATTCAGTGGTTTAAATAGGATCTCATAGAAGCCTTCCCATTGAAGCTAATTCTTTGGTCAGTTTGGCAAAATGGTGAGCCATACTTTAGCTGACCAACTCACAGATCAGCTGTTGATCTATCAGTTGCCTGAGCCAAGATAGAAACACCAGAACCAAGTAAAGCACCTTGGTTCTATACCTTTATATCTTTTTCTTTAAAAATCTGAATGTAAATTTTTATCCTTTTCTTAGGTACTTATAAAAAGCAATATAAAACCATTCTTTGTCTTTTAAATCTTAAAGTACAGTTGTACAGATAAAATTGACTTGATCTGAATTAAAAAGAACAATTTGTAGTGTTAATTATAACAATTGTAGTGTTAATTGTAAACCCTTTTAGAGAAATCAACAGGTAGATATTAGAACTTGATGTAGATGTTAAAAATAGAATGGTGGAGGACAGAGTAGAGGAGGTGCTTCAGAGTAAGGAGAATTAAGTTTGAATAAAATGGGGCCTAATAATAGATGGCAGTAAGTGAACAACAGGCACAAGATACTGTAGCTGTTAAATGTTCAGAAAGGAGATAAGTCTGGCAGAGTTATGAGTCTGGGAAGATGGGAGAGACTAAGATGTTTTAGAATGGAAAAATGTGGCAACATAAATCTAGACAATGTTACAGGTAGAGAGAAAAGGTACATTTGAGGAACATTTTGGAAAAAAAGCTATTAAATTAGGCAACATTAAATATGATGATGTTAAAGAAGAATAAAATACTCCTAAATATTTTCTAGCAGTTCTGTAGAAAGATGGTAATGACATCCCAGTTTGGGGAGAAATGTTAAATTTTAAATACAGTGAATTTGACGTACATTGGAGAATATCCAAAGTGGGCCAGACTTTGAGGCTGTTAATGAACTAAATAGTGTATTTAAAATGTGGACTAGAAGTATGTTTCCCATAAACACCCACCTGTACTCAAGGAGGTAAAAATTGGTCCTAGAAAATACTTGGGGGAAGGTAAGAACATAGGTTCTCATAGTTTCTATATATAGGTGAAAATTCTTTAAAATCAAAGATTTTTCTTCATTAGCTTCACTTCACTGAAGGAACTAGATGAAATTCACATCCAGGAAAGTGAAGTTTTTCTCATAAAATTAAATAAGGGAGCCAATTGCTTTATGTGGCTTAGTAAGGTGCAAAATGGACAAGAACTCAGATTCTTTAATAAAGATTAACATCTTAGAATTAATAGTTAATTGTAGCAGAATAATATGTCAAGAAGTACATTCTTTAAAATATTCTTATTGAAAGTTATTGAATTAACTCTTACATAGTTTAATTTTACAACATTTAAAATAATTTATAATGTATAATTGAATGTTCTATATTTTCCTTTAGTGGAAGCTTCAATTGGATTGTCTATGCCAAATATCTGTGGCTTTCTCAGAATGCCTCTTTGTGTAGATGGGAAAATATGTATAACCATATTGAAGTCAAGTAGAAAAAAATTTGGCACAATCATGTTTCCATGATTATTGGACTAGAGATTGTCCTAAGATATAATATCTTATAGTAATGATAATGGTTATATAATTGGAGAAATAATAGTCTAGTGTAGGGATGGGCCATTATTTGGCTTTCACTGAACACTTCAGGTGATTGTTAGTAGCACTTTGCTGTTGCCTACAACAAATATTGCTCTCTTTGCTCTGTCTTGTGTATGCTTTTCCCCCCTCTTTATTTTCCTTTTTATAGTAAAATGTAAAATATATATTTCTATGTATGTATATATACACACACATAGAAAACAGTGAATACAAGATGAGCGGTTTTAAGGCGTATTTACTACCCAGATTAAGTAATAGAACATTGGGAGTATACCAAGAAGCTTGTTGTATTGCCCCTTTCTCAGTTGAACACTACCTGTTGCCACTCCATCCCAGCCTTCAGAAGTAAGCATTTTTTTAAATATTTATTTTTTAGTTATAGGTAAACACAATATTTTTTATTTTATATGGTGCTGAGGCTTGAACCCAGTGCCTCACGCATGCCAGGCAAGCGCTCTGCCTCTGAGGTACAACCCCAGCCTAGAAGTAAACATTTTTATAGTTTGGCAAAATCATTTTTTTCCTTCTCTGTAAAGATTTACCATCTAATGTATCCCTAAATGATATAGTTTAATTTTGGTTTTATTTATTTATTTATTTATTTTGTTTTGGTACTGGAGATTGAACTCGGGGTCACTTTACCACTGAGCTACATCTCTAGCCAGTTTTTGAGACAGGTTCTTGCTGAGTTGCTGAGGCTGGCCTTGAACTTATATGAATATGCCACAATACGTTTTCTTCATTGTATTTCATAATATTGAATAATTTAGCTGTGACAATTCTATATATTTATTTCTTGGTATACATGGGCACCAGTGTTTACCCTCAGGAGTAGAATTGCTGTCATTAGAAAATTTCATATCCTCAAATTCACTGGATAATACCAAACTATTTTTCAAAGCAGTTATACTAATTTATATTTGCCCCAACAGGATATGAGCATTCCTATTGTTTTACATTCTTGCTGTTACAAAATTAAGTATTTTGGGCAGAAGAACTGTATCTTTGTGATTTTTATTAAGGAGTTCTTTATATTTTCTGAATGCTCATCCTTTAGTCTCCAACCATTTTTATTGAAAATGTAATTTCCTACTTTTGGGTTGTGGGTTTTTTGGGTTTTTTTGTTTGTTTGTTTGGTTTTTTTATTTGTTCTTGTTGGTATCAGGAATTGAACCCAGCTGCACTTAACCACTGAGCTACATCCCCAGTCCTCATTATTTTGAGACAGTGTCTCACTAGTTGCTTAGGGCCTTACTAAGTTTCTGAGTCTGGCTTTGATTCTCCTGCCCCAGCCTCTATGAGCCACTGGGAATACAGGGATGTGCCTGACCCTATTTGGTGTTTTTGATGGACAAAAATTCTTAATTTTAATGTCATGTAATTTATTATTACAAATAATGCTTTTTTCCTGAAAAAACTTGCAGATCTTAGATTTATCCTAGATATTTCATACCATTGAGGCTATTGTAAATGATATATACTTTTACATTTCATTTTATTACAAACATATAGGAATAAAATACATGCTTTATATATTGATTAGAGCCTATTATCCTTTCTAAATTCTTATTAGTTCTTAAAATTTATTATCATTTTGGAGTTTGGAATATGTAACTATATCATGAGAATGATATTTTTGTTCTTGGCAAAATTATATGAGTCTATAAGGATAAAATTAATCAGTGTCTTTTGTTTTTTGTGTTAAGCTGGCTAGTATCTTCATCACAATGTGGATACGGGGCATCCTTATTTTAAGAAACACTTAAATCTCAGTGATCTCACTGTTTTATCAAGGATGTGGTGACATTTTTTTTTTTAAGACTCTTTATCAGGTTAGTTAAAGGTTATTTTTCGCTATAATTTGCCTAAAAGTTTTCATCACAAATGGATGCCATATCTTACCAAGTGCTTTTTCTATCTCTAATGAGATTATCCTATACTTTTTTCTTTATCATTGTGATAATTTTCATTAGTTGATTTTCTAATGTTAATCCAACCTTGCATTCTTAGGCTGTATCTAGCTTGATCGTTTTTATGTATTGCTGGATTTTTTAATGTTTTACTTAAAACATAACATGAAAGACTTGTGTCTGTATTCATGAGAGATTATTCTGTATTCTTTCTTCTCATAGTGTACTTGTTGGGCTTTGATATTAGGTTATGCTAGACTAATAATATGGGGAATATTTAGTAAAAGCTTTGTATATTGGAATCTTTTTTTCTGAAATGATGATAGAATTAACCAATAAAGGAATCTAGGCCTAGAGGTTTCTTTTGGGAAAAGAATTTGATTGCAGATACTTTTATTTGGTTCTTTACATATTTTCCATACTAATTTTTGTCAAGTTTGACTTTTATTTAATATGGTTGGTAAGCATTTTAGTGTTAATCTCTAAGCCTGGTCATTTGATACCCACAATATCTGTGGATCTATCTGTTCCTGTGGATTCTTATTCTTACCCATGATGATTTGGCTTGTGTATGCAAGATTTAATTCTCTTGCTTATTTTTCTTAAAATTATTTGTGGGTGGTATTTGAGGCCTAGAATGAATTCCTTTAGAGATGGTTTATGTTTGCTTCTACTAAAATGTGTGTTCAAACCACTAGCCCAGGAATATTTTTAAAGAATTTCACAGATTAAAGTTACCTGGGTTATAAACTCCCTGCAAACCCAGACTGCAAATCCTTGTTTCATCCTTTTTTCTCTTGATTGTCTTGGGGCTTAAACAACCTTCCTTGAAGTCTCTTAGGGGTAGCATTGGATTTCGATTTAATTATAGTTTCCCCTCACGTGAGGTCATATAGCCCTTTGGGATAACTAGTGTGGGGAAGGAGTTCTGTTATGATTTGATTCTTAAATGTCCTCTGAGAGTTCATGTGTTGAAGACTTGGTCCCCAGTGCAGCCGTGTTTGGAGGTGGGGTCTTTGAGAGGTGACTGGACCATGAGGGCTCTGAACTCATGATCATGGATTAATCCATGATCAATTCATGGCTTCATGGGTTTCAGGGAATGGACTTCCTTACAAAAGTGACCTTTGTCTTTGCTTCCTAGCTGCCATGAGGTGAGCAGCTATGCTCTGCCATGTGACCCTTGTCATGATGTTGCCTCATCATAGGCCTGTAATAATGGAGCCAGCCACACATGGATTGAAGTCTCTAAAACTGTGATCCAAAATAAATTCTCCAGCTTTTGAGAAATCTGTACCTTGACATTTTTTAATATATCCTCTGAGGCTATTGAAAACAGACTTAATTTAAAATACATCTGCAGGTATGTACCAGGGCCAGTGTCTGATGGAGTAGGGGCTGTTCCATGACCTCTCTGGGTTTCCACTTGTTAACATTCAGTTTGGCAGTTTCCCACTATCTTGTCAACTTCTTATTTTGAGGTATTTTTTTATTTTTTGTGTGGAGGATTTTTAGTTTTTTTTCAGCAGGAGGGTTGGTCTGTTGTTACCAGAAATAGTAGTCCTTTTGTTTTTATTTTTCCATTTAATCTTTTATTAACCATTTTCCCCTTAGCACTGATGTTAATGACTTAGTTTTGTGAGCATTTATATATTGAACACCTAATATATACCAAGCATGGCACCAAAAAAAAAAAAAAAAAAAAGACTCTGCTTTCTTTACACTTAAATTGGAGTGGTTTCTGGATTGTGGGAGTAGTTGTAGTACTAGGATGGCATTTTTTAAATTGCTTCACAGAGTGTTAAGTGTCCTGTGAGATATTAATAAGGTTGCCATTGTCAAACAAGTTTGAGAAATAATGCCCAGGAGGATATTCTGTCTGAGACCTGAGGCATGAACTTTCTCAAACTGAAACCTTTTGAACTTGCTCAAACTGAAACCTTTATTTGTAGAATGCCTCTTAATATCCTATTGTATACCAGAATTCCAGGGGAAATAGTTTATGAAATGCTGAACTAGGACCACAGGCATCAAACATTTCTATATTACTACATGTTGTCACTAAGTAATTTCATTTGCTGCTGTTCCACAGTTATGTGAAAGGGGAATGCTTGCTGAGGAAGGAAGCCAGGTGTCTATACTCTGTCTTATCTGACTTGGCCATGGGTGGTTGGACTGGTGAGAATACCTAAATTAATGATGGCAATCAAAAAATAAACAAATGAATACAGATGGCAATCATAGTTCAGCCACTGGCCAACCAAGTAGACAAGCACAGAAAGTTTTGTCCATATGGCAATGAGCTTCACCAGTCTTGGTTCTCACGGGCCTTGTGATTGACCAAAATATGGCTCTTTTAATTTAAATTTTTAGCCAGATATACTCAGGGTAGACAAGATGGAATGGTGATTCCTATAAGTATATACAGAATGATATGTATCATAAAACTCACAAAAAGAAACAGCATAGGAGTTAAGCAGTAGAAGCAGAATTGGAAAAGTCAAGAGGAGGAGATAAGAGGGACCTCAATCAGTAAATAGTGAAAGGTATAAGAAAGTGGCACTCTTGTGAGATAGAAAAAGAAAACAGCTTGGAAACAGTGATAGCAGCTGATGGCTAGAGGCAAATCAGATTCTAAAGGCTGATGCTCAGGGAGTTACCTAAACCTAATAATGAACAGAGTTCTTGAATGAGGATCCACCAGCTCCTGTAGCTCCTGCTGTCAGTCCCTAGGGCGTCCTGGTGGAATGAGGCCAGGTTCTCAGGTCTAGTATCTTGAGGGCCAGGCCCATTTGTGTTACTGATTTTGTCATTGGATTTCTATGACAATTCCTGTTCCCCTTGTTATTAAAGTCATGCTTATCAACATCTTCCACCACACACACACACACCTATGTTTGTCTACTGAGTGTCAGAACCTTGCAACCAGAGAGACTGATAAATGAATAAATTTGTGTTCATAAATGACTGACATGTAAGCAAAATTGAATTCATATCAGAAAGCTACTGTTTTATTAACAATTAGCATTTTTTATAACATGGAATACCCACCATTCCTACCACTGCTTTTTACTTCCTCTTCTTTTTATTACATTTTGGAAATTGTCACCTAAGCTCAGCTGTACTAGCTGTTAATATTATGTATCACATAGTCTGTTTCTGTTGGTTGGCCTATAAATAGTATCTCTATATGCAACAAATGCACATTACTTCCTACTGGCACTCTATTGAAAAGTGTATTTCCTATGTGTCAATCCAATATTACTTACCACTAATCCCCAGTACCGTTGAGAGTCAGGCAAAAACCTGAATTTGTTATTCTTTTTCCATTGATTGTGTTCTTCCCCTCCAACCCCTCATTTCTTGTCTTTGCTCACTGTTGTCCCACCTTTTCCTTTAAAAGTTTATTTATTCTGCATTTTACATATATAACTTTGGGCTTATAATATAAAAGTAGGTCTTTTTCAAGAGTCAGTTTCTTTTTTAAATAACATTAGTTCAACTAGGAAACTAATAAGTATTGAGTCTAATGTTTTAGAAAATACAGAAAAAAAAACCTGAAATTAAAATAATAAAAAGCTAACCAGAGAGTACTATATTGGTATAATCTTTATGTGTGTATGTGTTTGTATCATGCACACATATTATGATTATGCACACACTATGATTATATATAATAGTGAGGTTCATTGTGACATATTTATACATGCTTCATAACATGATTTATTTCATTCCCAGCATTTCCACTTGCGCTCTTCTCCTCCCTGACCTTGATCTCCTTCCTCAGCTCTATTGGTCTCCTTTATATTTTCATGAAATCCCTTTTTAATTTCTTTTTTCTCTCTCTAGCTTCCATGTATGAGAAAGAACATAAAACTCTTTGACTTTCTGAGTCTGGCTTATTTAGCTCAACATGATGCTCTGCAGTTCCATTTATTTTCTGGCAAATGACATAATTTCATTCTTCTTTATAGCTAAAAGAACTCTACTGGGTATAGTTACCACCTTTTCTCTATACATTCATCTGTTGACAGCCATCTAAGCTGGTTTCATGCTTGGCCATTATAATATGTGCACTATAAATATGCCTACCCATAGTCTTTTTAAAAATATATATTTGTATTTATGTATGTTTGTGTGTTGAGCTCAGTTTAAAATTTTAAGATTCTCTTTTAATTGAAAAGTAGTATGATTAGAATTAGAGTTATCACTGTTGTACTTTTAGGTCTTAAATAAAGAGTCTATTTATGGAATGCTATGTTTCTTTTTTAAATTCTAATATTAAAAAAAATCAGAGATATTTGAGATTAGCTAATTCAGGTTACCTATAGAGGAAGGACTACCTTGGATGGCTAGGAAGAACATTTTTTTATCTGCTTTAACGTCTCCCATGAAAGACTCTTCACAAATCTCTTTTGGTTGTTTATTTACATTCTTAACATTTAAAATATTAATTTTTTCTGAGAGTTTTGTTATTATCTTCAGAAGGATTGAGTAGCCAGTCAGAATTCTTTTAGAGGAAGATTTTTTAATAATAAACAACCATTTGGTCACTTTCATTTTCCAGGTAATTGAATTTCAATTTAATTTTTTAATCTTCATATTCCTATAGTACTGTTAGTTGTTTGTTTGTTTTTGTTCCTTTTGTGCAGAGTTCTTAAAATGTATAAGAAGCAACCTCCCTTGATTTTTTTTTTTCTTTTTCTTTTTCTTTTTCTTTGATGCTTGAAATTCTAGGATAAATATTCTGGAAGATGTCCCAAAGGGGAGTGAGAGTGGAGGAAGGTAGACTGTATAGGCAACTGTTGCAGTTAGTCCATTGCAAATGATGATAAAGACTGGACCTGGGAGATGGGCTGTGGAGGGGAAAAAGATGGACCTGTATGGCTGTGGAATAGATTGTAGACCCATATCCTCATAGTTCACCACTCCCCAGGCAGTAGTAACTCTAAGACAGCTACCACAGTTTCTCCCTGCCATTTTCATCTCATCCTTTAGGGGCATAAAGAAGTTAGAACTCTTGCTAAAGGAATAATTTGAAAGAAATGTCCTGTCAGCCTTTCTCCTTACCCTTGCATTTCTTTTAGTTTCAGTTTTCATGTTATTGGTAAATAGCTACGTGATTGATTTTGGGGTATTGATCTTGTACCCTGCTGAACTCATTTATTATACAGTTCAGGGATTTTGGCTTTTTTTTTTTTTTTAACAATTGTTTTGGTTTTCCATGTGGATAATCATGTCATTTGAAAGCAAAAAGTTTTATTCTTTCCAATTTGTATGCCTTTCTTTTTCCTGTCTTATTGAACTGGCTGTTGTACCACCTTTGACTTCTTGCTCTGCCCATTTAATTAGAAATCACAATTATTACAAAAAAATGACTTCTGCTACCCAGAATACCTGCCAGGGTTAATGTGTTCCTTGTGCAAAGATTTTTAATTACTGCTTCAAAGTCTTTAAAGGTTATAGTCTAAACCCCTACTTCCCCCGTCCCACCCCACCCCCTATGTTGGAGCTTGAATCCAGGGCCTCACACATGCTAGACAAGCACTCTGCCACTGAGCTACATCCCCAGCCTGGTCTGTCAATTCCTATTTCTTATCAAGTCAACCTTGGTAATTTTGTGTTTTTCTAAAAATCTAGCTATTTAAAATTTTTTTTTAACGTACTGGCTTATAATGATCATAATAATCTCTCTTAAGTTTTTACATCTTTATGTGTTCCTTTTTTCATGTCTTACCTTGTGTGTACATGTAGTTTGTGTCCCTAGGCTACTATACTATTTAAGGATTCTTTGATCTTTGCTTGCTCTGGTCAGTGTACTTGCATGTAGCACTTTTGTCTAGCCACACTCCACCCCTTCTAATTTTTAGTTTCTAAGTTGCTATGCAGTTGGTGTCCAGAGAATAAAGTTTGCTTAAATTATGGACCAATTTAGAGTAAACATGCATAGAGCAAGGGCTTTAAGTATTCTCATGTGAGAGCTTGAACTTTATCATAATGTTTTCCACATGTGGTACTTGGTAAATGTTAAAATGATTATTTTTTTAAAATCCCTTCAGTTTATTCCTCTGTGTTTGATAGGGGAGGTTTTATTTCAGTTCTGTTAACAAGCTAAAGATTTTTGATTGTCCTATTTTAAAATAAACTAGTATGTTACATGATGATGCATAAAAGAAAACTGAGGTGATTACTCATTTCTAGTCTGTAGTTTTGGGCCAACATGGTTCTGTTTACATTCATGTTCTTAAATGATTTAAAAGCACCATTCTCAGGTATTTCCTTATAGAACAGACTAATTTTGAGATGTTAATTTTTTTTCTTATGGTGGTAGAAAAGCTACCTCAGAAAAAGGGATGTTGTCCTGATTGCTTGCTTGCTATTTGTTTCATCCTTTCCTCATTCTTCCTTCCTTTTTTTGATTCATTACAAGCTGTCAGATTATTTGAAGCCTGTTAGTTTACTTCAGACGTAAAATTTGTCCTAGAAAAGAGTAGGTATCCTAAAGTTTGTAAATGAATAATAAATGTATGCAGTTTTAGATAGAAAATAAAAGGAAAATGTTATCATAGTGTATTTCAGTCCTTAGAGTCTTTGTATTTCTTGAAATATTTTGTTTAAACTGCTGGGGTTATAAAATGGTTATCCTTCCTAGGGAAGGAAATGGTCCAGAAAACATTTCACTCACTGTTTTCTTTGTAAATTATTAGCCAGGCCACAATGAGCTCACTGTTAAGACTTAAATCAGAAAGACTTTTCCAGATTTAAGCTGCCCACTAAGTTCCACAACTGAGTAGTTTGGGTTTTCTTGTTTGTTTTTAACTCTTTTTGTGTGAAGGGAGATTCCTGATGCGCTTTGATGCACTCTGGGAAGCATGATCTATAGAGGCAGTAGTGAGGGTACTAATCACATAGTTATAATGCTCAGTACATTTGCTTGATTTGCCTCCCTGGAGGTGGGAGATGAAGGCAAAACTAACTAACCAATAATGAATCTCTCTCCCCACCCCCAACATAAAAACAGCCTTGCTTTTTGCTGTTATCACTGAAATGTACCATCCCTGTCTTGGATTGGTTGTATATCAGAAGCTACCAATTTTGAGCTCCTAATATATACTCAGCTGTACTTATATTACCATTATCCTTGTAAGAGATGGTAATTGTTCCTATTTTTAGATGGAAAGGCTAAGACTTAGATCTCACACTGCTAGTCAGTGCATGAATGTGATTTTAGGTTCTGCTAAATCTAAAGCATATGTTATCTGTATCATACCCCATAGTTTGCCAGTAATGCTGGCCAGATAAGAAACATTTCAGTAAATGGTATGTTTGTTAGTATATTACATAAGATATTTTCTCTATAGAAAATGAAGCATAACTTTAATAGGATTTTATGCTTTTTTAGTGTACAGTATTATAGAGTAAAATTTAAATTGTGGCAGTGTTTTATAGACTAAAAAGGGATTTTGAAGCCAGAAACAAATGAATAAGGACTATGTTCCTAGACTTTGCCCAGAACTATACAGATGAGCTATCCTTTGCTTATATTGTAAATTAGCTGTAGCTTGAACTGATAAGAAACATTGAAATCAACATTGTGTTTCCTAGGAAGTAATATAGAAGTTTAATAATCAATAGAACTTTTATCTGGAAGGTACTGTACATAGGAAGATATTGACATTTGTGATATAACCCAGAAGAACTGAAAGGGAGAATTATTAAAAAAAAGAACAACAACTAAAGATGCTAGATAGTAATGATAATATTTTTAAAGCCTCTGACTTTTTTTAAAATTGACTTCTGGGGGCCAATAAATATTATTTCTAATCCTTTTATATAATCTATAAGTAGATATTATACTCATTATACCAGGAACAAATTTATGTTCAGAAATGTGAAGGAAGACATTCAAGTTCACAACATTCTGAAGTGGTGAAGCTAAAATCAACTCCCCTCCAGCCCTCAAGTGTTGAAGACTAGTTTATGCCTGTGCCCTTTTCATTCTGCTTCCCTAAGCAAAGTATGGGCAGTATTCCTACTTGGGCCTTGGGCCAAAAAATAGGATGTAAGCTGGACCTAGAGTACCTCCTATGTGATACTGCAAGTCAGAATTGTGTGGGTAAAATTTAAGAAATGAAAATATAAATTTAAATACCTATTTTTTAATTAGGAAAAAATAGCCCTCAAATTTTTCCCCTTTTTTGGGAGGGGAACATGTTGTTATGGAATCTTTATATCACTGTGACTCTCAAGTTGTTTCTATGTCTTATTTATTTTCTTCTTTTTAAAACCTCATTCCTTGAAATTATGTTGTTACAAATATTTTTAACTGACCATGTGGTTAAAAGTAGTATTCTTGAAAAGCAGTAAAACGTAGGTGGATCCATTATTTACAACAATACCAGAACATTCTTGAATGGTATATAGGCCTACATAAAGGATTATGGGTTTCATAATAGATAGGCATCAAGTGTAAAAATCAAAACACTTGCTACTGCAAGGGAATATACTTTTTACTCTGCATTCTTTTAGCTAAAATATTCTTTATTAAATAGGCCAGTGATTTTCTTTTGAGCGTGCATATGCTACCTTTGTCATATTTTATTATTATTATTTATTAGAGGTTCTGTATGTGTACTAATTCCCGATAAATTCTGTCTTTATGTTCTCCAATAATTAAAAGATATAGGAATGATGGATTCTTTGGAGTTTTAAAGAACTTGCTAATGACATTGCTAGGATAAAGTTTCTAAAATTGATTCAAGAAGAGGTAGAAAACCAGAGTAGACTGATAATAGTGCAAGAAATAGAAGTCAAGGTTGTTATTAATCTCTCAGGTATATTAGTTTCTACATCTATAAAATTGAGATAGTTACTTACTTATAAGTTTATTGGGAGAAGAAAAATGCATTTATCAGTGCATGGCACAAGCTTAGCACCCAGGAATGTAAATGTCGTTACAGCTGTTGCTACCATCATCATCATTCCTTTTTGTCAAGATTAAGCTTTAAAAGGTTTACCTGTTTTATGGCTCAGTTTAGAGACTCTTGGATTTATTTATCATTTAAAATACATATATAAAAGCTCGAAGTGTTTCCCTTTTACTTTTCTAATGCCATCTCTGACAAAGCTAGCCCCCCTGCCCCACAAAAAGGCATTTTACAAAAAAAAAAAAAAAAAGCGGGGGAGGATAAGATAGACATGAAGATTTGTAGTTGTAAGAGAAGATTGTTTACAAGCGTTTTGCATAAAACAGACCATCTGAGTATCCACCAAAATATTATCAGTGATTATCTCTGGATGGTGGAATTTCAAGTATAGGATTAGATTTTTTGTATGTTTATATGGTGTTTTAATTCTTCTCTAATGTGTGTATTTCTTTTTCTTTATTTGCAAGAAACAGTTTTCAGTTTTTCCACTGTTTTGCCCTAGTAACTATCTGTGCACTTTTATCTTTATGCACTTAAGATGAGCTTAGAGTATGGATCCCCAAACTGTTCTATAGAGTGACTGTTGATTTTGATAAGCATAATATCAAAGGTTTTATGCTACACCTGTGGTGTCTGTAAAATATGACTTACCTCTTAACTCATTATTTAAATATGACTTACCTCTTAACTCATTATTTAAATGGTTAAAACAAATCAGAATAATAACATTTTGTGACAAGTGAAAATTATGAAATGAAGTTTTACTGACATGTAGCCATACCTAGTTATTTATATATTATCTATGGTTGCATTCATGCTGCAATGGTAGGATTCAGTATTGCCATAGAGATCATATGGCCCACAAAGCCTAAAATATTTACTATCTGGCCCTTAAAAAAAAAAAAAAAAGTAGTTTGCTCTGTACTATATGCAAGGAACTTTTTTGGGATTATATGGGGATTGAAACCAGGGGTGCTTAACCACTGAACCACATCCCCAGTCCTTTTTAGTTTGTATTTTGACAGAGTCTAAGTTGCTTAAGACCTCATTTAGTTGCTGAGACTGGCTTTGAATTTTTTAACCTGCCTCAGCTTACTAAATTGTTGGGTTTATAGGGATGCACCACCATGACCAACTTGGTTTTGGTGTTTTGCTTTTTTTTTTTTTTGGTTTGGTTTTTTAACATTGCTGTCTTTACAGTAACCAAGTTAAAGAGTAAGAACATTTTGATTAGCTGTCATAAATTTTCCATTTAGAAAAATAAACCCATATGCTATTTTCTAAATAGCTTTTTACTTTCAGTTACCCTTTTACTCTAAAAGAGAGCATTTTGTTTTCCTTAAATTTTGTTTTGTTTTTGTAATTGTTCAATATTTGATTATTCTATTGTGGTAAAGGTGTGGCTTGTGTAATTGTAAAAATTTTATTATGCAGTGTGTCATATATAGGAAAGGGTGGATAAAATCGTCAGGGACAGTCTAAAAGAATATTTAATAGGCAAAAACCTTGAGCCTACTACCCAGGCTAAACAATAGAAAAACTTCCAGTGTCTTAGAAGCCTCTCCTAAATAATTCTCCTAATTCTATATCCCTCTTACAAGAAGCATCCATTATTGTTTGATGACTTTTGACAGTCTGTTGCTTTTTATATTTTTATTATGTATGAATGTATATTTAAACCACATACTTTGAATTTTGCTTGTTTAAAAGCAGATTTATTCATAATGAATGTATTCATCTATTATTCTTTCTCTAAGCATTTTGTTTTTGAAGTTAATGTTTTGATGCAAGTAGCTATTATAGTTTATCATTCCTACTATATTGTATTCTGTTATGAATATATACCAGTAGAACAATGAGTATTCACTTAGATGTCCCCATGATAACCACAACTGCATTATTTCAAAAATTAAGTTCATTCATTCTCCAAATCCCACTTGCCAACACTGTTCTCTCTCTCTGAAATAGCATCTCTGTCCATGCATCTACCCAAACTATTATTTTTGACAAATCCCTCTTTCTCATTCTGCATTTTCAGTCAGTATCAATCCTATAGATTTATACTTCTAAACATCTCTATATCCATTTCTACTTTTACCACCTTAATTGAGTTCATACTTGGACCTCTGCAATAGTCTTCAGTGCAGGGCCAACGAACATCCATTCTTGTCCTCTTATGGGTTACAAGGCCTACCTCTTGCAACTTCATCTTGGTGCTCTTCCCCTTCCTACCTAAGCTGCGTTAACTCAGCCTTGTACATCCGGCTTCAGGACATTTGCAAATGCTGTTCTATGCCTGTAGAACTCTGCCCTAATTCATTTTACTCGTTCTTCCGAACAGAATTTTGAAATATCGCCTCCTCAGAGAATTCCTTGTTCACCAACCCAAAAGAGGTCACGTCTTCCTGTTAACATGAGGACATTATGCTATTCTGTCTTGGCTACAAATTTTAATCTTAATTTTAATTAAATAATTGTTGAGAAAAGCCATAAAAAGGAATACATACCTTAAATATTTTCTCTACCTATATGTTCATTCTTTAGTTCCCACCCCCCATACCCCTAAACTGAGGATTGAAATCAAGGGCACTTAACCACTGAGCCACATTCCCAGCCCTTTTTATTTTTTATTTTAAGACAGTTTCTTGTTAACTTTCTGGGACTGGCTTTGAACTTGCAATCTTCCTGCCTCACCCTCCCAAGCCACTGGGATTATAGGTGTGTGCCACCAACCCTGCTCATTTGTCAGTCTTGATTAAGGAGCCAAGATCTTTTCTTTGAAAGTAAGTCTACTAGTTACAGATTCATATTTTCTATCTTACAGAAACAATACCTATAATGTATCACCAATACTCCATTTTGGGTTTTTTTTTTTTTTAAGTAGAACAAGAACTTAAACTCTTCTGATGCTTTCCAAGTGTAGAATCCTTGTGTATTCTTTGTCTTATTCTTCTCAATACTTGGCACCATTTTCATTATTTCAAAGACATTCACCTTAGTCAAACTTCCAACCCTTTCATTTTCTACTATGTTCATTAGCATTTAATTAAATAATATAATTATAATAATACAAATAGCATAAACAGATTTGGAGCCTACCATAACTAACTCACTAAAGTCAACCAATGGGAATAGAAATATCTGGGCATATTAGATCAGGATTCCACATTTTTTCTGAGTGGACGTACACATGGTCTACTGTATTACTATGTTATGCACACTGTTTTAGTGTATCTCTGAGCAATTTTATATGGTTTACTCTAATATTAAATAGTATTAAGGCAAATAGCTATCAATTTGGATAATACAGACCAGGTCCCAATACAGTGTATAAATAATTCACAATAGATTGTTTTTAAAAGCATATGGTTTTCAAATTCTTTTAAGGAGCAATAGTTCTGATGGCTAAACATCCCAAGAAATATTAAGTCAGTCTTAATATTACTAATATTGTGTTCTTTTTCCAAACACTATTGAAATGCCACCCAAATATTAATAAAACTTTAGTTTCCTAAACTGCCTCTTGTACCTGAATTTGACATGGAAATACTTTAATCAGTTCATATGTCCCAATTTTTGTTACTGTGATTGAAGATCTTTGTATTAGAAAAATATTACCATGGTGAAGCAATCTATGTGGGCTGAATAGTAGAGGAAGGATTTGAATTGGGTTACAGTATTCCTTTTTATCCAATAAATCTTGCATTATATTCTGTTGAAATGAAGTACTGGGAAATATTTCGATTATTTTGTTTTGTGGAAATTTTGTAATAGATACTGCTTGGCATTGAAGAGGCCATTGACTAACTGTACTTTTAAATATTTTGTGTAGTAATGGAATTTGACCTCTAATTTTCCTTAATTCTGATTTATAGCTTATCTTGTTAAATACAATTTTTCAACAGAAGTCAACTAACTTACAAAAGCATTATAAAACCAGTCTCAATTATGATTCCCTGGGGGAAAGTTTAACTTTTAGAAATTTGCTTTGGATAGCTTTAAGGATAGCTAAGCTTGTATAGAAATGTGAAAGATCATAATGGTTGGTAAACTTTCCTTGTAGAGTCAATACAATTGAAATTTAACCCTTCTTTTTTAGTCCAGTATAATTTTATGTAAAACTATAAAGTAATAGAGTTGTAATTTAGACCTCAGAGGATTTTAACTCTGTCCTACAATGCATATCTGAAAATTTAACAACAAAAGAACCTCAAATCTTAAACTTTAAATCATAAATATTAAAATGGCTGAAATGCCTTGATTCTTAAGTGACCTATTCTATGAATCACTGTAAGTATTTTTTGTTTTCCAGTAATACAGCTGCCCACACAGCATTCCCATGTCAAGAAAAATCCACTTTCTTTCCCCAAGGAGTATGGAAGCATAATAGGCTTTCTTTAAATGAGACAATGTTGTCACAATGCAATCTGGTAACAATCTCCAGATTCGAAATAGAGAAATAACTAAGTGTCACGCTCTGTGAACCTAAACCAAGGGTTGAGTGTTGCTGTTTTCTGCCTATAAACAGCTGTGTAAGATGAGTGGTTTTATGTTTGGTCATTTTCTAAAACAGTCATTTTTCAGGTTTAATTTGCTCATCAGAAAAAATATTTTTTGGAGAACTACAAAATTTATCTTTAACTTGGAGAAGAGAGCTAGACTTCTGGATTTCCTGAATATGGCTCTTCTACTGTGTAGAGTAGTATATAGTTTATTATCTTACACGCTTACTCTTGACTAGTGTCAGTAAACTTTTTCTGAAAAGGGCAAGATAAAAAATATTTTAGGCTTTGCAGCCTACTTGTAGTCTCTGTCAGATTTTCTTTTTTTGTTTTTGTTTTTAAGCCCTTAAAAAATGTAAAACCCAATTCTTTCAGTCCACACAAAATGTGGCTGTAGACCAGATTGTCTCTCAGTCCGTATTTTGCAGACTGCAGCCCTATTGTAGTACTTTCCAGTAGATATATAATCCAAACTATAAGTGTAATTTAAAATTTTCTAGTAGCACTAATGAAAAAAGTAAAAATAAAAAGCAATATGTTTAGCCAATTACTATTTAAACTATTACAGTTTCAGTATGTGAACCAAACCACAATTCGGGGATCAATATAGCCACATAGATTGGACAGCACAGTTCTAAACCATAGCTACTCAAAACATGGTCCAATAACTGATGCCAGTTCCTTGAAAGATAAGGTCAGGGAAGGCTGAAAATCTGTATGGATCAGATTCCCACATATCTTTTACTCTGAACAGCCAGGAGACTGTTCTTCCTTTACTTTGGCTAAAACTAAAGGTTTAATAGCTTGGCAAATTTAATCTAAGATGTTCAGTCAAAGCTAAGGTTGGGATACCTTTTGAAAATATGCATAACTTTAGAAAAAACAGATTTCAGTGCAAATCTGAATATTGAGGATAAAACCTAATGGCTCCTATTTCCCTGTTGTTATAACATAGTAGTCAGGTGCTATGACCTATATAGGAAATCAGAGGATTTCTCTCTTGAGTTAATTTACTAGCTAGTAAATTTTTTTTGGGGGGGGGTGCTAATATAAAAACCAACTTATTGTTTCCTTTGTAGTAAAGCCAACAGTTGAGAAGCCTCACCCAGGCAGACAGAGCGACTAATCAGCATTGTGATGCAGATGGACAGTCAGGAAGCATCAGACACTTGTCAGAAGCTTCTAAAATGAAAAACAGACCTAAAGATTCAAGGAGAAAAAAGATGTTAAGAAGAAATGAGGTGGGGGGTATATTTAAGGTATTAAAAGGAAAAACAAGGAAGAAATCACTGAAGAAGTGTGTATCTTCAGAGAAATGAGATGTTGCATCCAAGAAACTAGAATAAGATGCTATTAAAATGAATGTTTATAGAACAAGAAAATGGTCTTAGAAATTAAATTTTGTCAGAAAGAAGTATAAATAAAATAGAATTGTTGGAAATTGAAGTGAAAGAAATTTACCAGAATGTAGAAAAGGAAAATAAATGCAAAATAGAAAAGAATATAGAAGATAATCAAAAGACTGTTCCAAGAGGTGTAGTGTCTAATGGAAAGGACTTTGAAAAGGGAGGATGGAGGGCAGTGGTTAAAGGAAAAGGCCCACACTGAGGAGGATGAGGAGGAACAGCAAGCAGCAGCTACAAATTTTCAGAAAATTAAACAGAAGAGTGGGAATTGGTGTAGTCTGAGACCTTTCAGTAGCCACACTAGAAAATATTAGGGTGAGGCCCTCAAAATTTTGACAATAAATTATTTCCAACCTCGTTTTTTTCCTAAAAGAATAGAAAACATGAGAATGAAATAGAACATTTCATAAGAAAAAGGAGTTGCTAGAATAATGGTTAAGGAAAGTCATAGGACGGCACTTTGTAGGCAGCATTTGACCTTATTGAGAGTTATCTTACAATTTTGTTAAAGAATTCAATAGATACAGAAAAAAGCAAGCAAACCAAAAAGTTTTAGGCAATTATTCTAGGAAAAACAAATGATTGCATAAGAAAAGAAAATGGCTTAACTCTGTACAATATTCACATGGTCACAATAAATATTAATTTAACCAAAAGATATATTTTAATATATTTTAATGTTTTCTTCATTCTAGTTAGCTTCTTGAAAATACAAGAATCTATGAGAGAAAATTAATCCAAATTATAGAAACATCAGCTCTGATGACTTGCCAATATAAGAAGCATACTCAAGTTGTTTACCAATACTAATGCTAACTTGTAAGAGGATAAATATGAACAAAAAAACCCCAGAAAAGTTGTACCATGTTTATTAAATGACAAATTAGACACCTTTTTAAGTTACCCTTTTTACAAAGCTCTCTGCTATTATGATGTGACAAAACAGTTGATCCATATATGTTTAATTCATATGTTTAGATTTTGTCATTTCTTCTAAAAATATCAACTTTCCAATTATTGAATGAGATAATAGTGTGTGCCTGTCTTAAAAACATATTTTTTAAAGTACCATGAAACTGCTTCAGGCTCCACCCACTCCCCAAAAGAAGCAAGAATACAGACTGTTAATTGCATAAGGTTTTGCTTTTTTTTTTTTGCCAATCCCTACATTGTCATAACATAATTTTGTTTCTGTTACTTTTATTAGTTTTTCTCTCTCAGGTTTAAAAATTTAGAAACTCAAAGATACCTTTCTATTTAAACCTAAATATTCTATCTCCTCCTATTTTCCTATTAACACTGCTTCTTCAAAATTGTGGATTAAGTGTGATATATTATTGAATGGGAAGGGAAGATATGGGGTTTTAACAAGTGATTAACCTGTTAACTAGCCTCAGGGAAGGAGTTAATAAATGAAATTGGGAAAATTCCTACTTTAAGGGTTTGAAACTTTTTTTTGGCCCTGGGAATTAAAAAACCCTGGGGCACTTCACCAGTGAGCTGCATCCTAGCCCTTTTGATTTTTTTTTTTTTGGAAACGGGGTTTTACTAAGTTGCTTAGGGCCAAACTGATTTGCTGAGGCTGGCCTCAAACTTGCAATCTTTCTACCTCAAGCCTCCAAAGCCACTAGAATGATTACAGGTGTTTACCACTGCACCTGGCGGAACTTATTTTAATGTGTTGGCACAGATGTGGTCCTGATAATTATGACTTTCGAAAAGCTAAATACAAGTGTGTTTCAATGTTGTTTTCCCTTTGAAGTATTTGGGACAATATTCCAGTTACTCAAAGTAGGGAGACAAAAATTAGTGCGATAATCAAATCAGGTTGATGCCTGGAGAAAGAAACCAGATTTTAATTGAGAAGAGTTGTTTCCTTTCATCTGAGTCTTGAGTATTCTACCTGAAAGGAAATGGAAAGTGATGACTGGCTGAAGTCATGGCCTTTGCCTCTGAAGGACCTGGTAGGCTTACCTACTACCAAACAGAAAGTTTGCTTCATCGCTTTTAGGGGCAATGTAAGGCAAATTCTTGACTGCCTAAGGGGCATAGAGTACTTACTGCCTTATCTCTTTTCACACGCCACTTTGGTTAATTTGTTTTTCTCCTTTTCCTATTCTGTCTTTAGGTCTTATAATCAATGGATAAAGTGGGGAAAATGTGGAATAACTTCAAATACAGGTGTCAGAATCTCTTCAGCCATGAGGGAGGAAGCCGTGGTGAAAGCGTAGACATGAATTCCAACAGATGTTTGTCTGTCAAAGAGAAAAACATCAGTCTGGGAGACTCGGTTCCTCAGCAACAAAGCAGTCCTTTGAGAGAAAATATTGCCTTACAACTGGGGTTAAGCCCATCCAAGAATTCTTCAAGGAGAAACCAGAACTGTGCCACTGAAATTCCTCAAATTGTTGAAATAAGCATTGAGAAAGATAATGATTCATGTGTCACCCCCGGAGCAAGAATTGCACGAAGAGATTCCTACTCGAGGCATGCCCCATGGGGAGGGAAGAAAAAACATTCCTGTTCCACAAAGACCCAGAGTTCATTGGACACTGATAAAAAGTTCGGTAGAACTCGCAGTGGACTTCAAAGACGAGAGCGGCGCTATGGAGTGAGCTCTGCACACGATACGGACAGTGTTCCCAGCAGAACCCTGGGGAGCCGCTCTCTGAGACAGAGGCTTCAGGATACTGTGGGCTTGTGTTTTCCCATGAGAACTTATAGCAAGCAATCAAAGCCCCTCTTTTCCAATAAAAGAAAAATACATCTTTCTGAATTAATGCTTGAGAAATGTCCTTTTCCTGCTGGCTCAGATCTAGCTCAAAAATGGCATTTGATTAAACAGCATACAGCTCCTGTGAGCCCACATTCAACATTTTTTGATACATTTGATCCATCTTTGGTTTCTACAGAAGATGAAGAAGATAGACTTAGAGAGAGAAGACGGCTTAGTATTGAAGAAGGGGTGGACCCCCCTCCCAATGCACAAATACATACATTTGAAGCTACTGCACAGGTTAATCCATTATATAAACTGGGACCAAAGTTAGCTCCTGGAATGACAGAAATAAGTGGGGACAGTTCTGCAATTCCACAAACTAATTGTGACTCGGAAGAGGACACAACCACCCTGTGTTTGCAGTCGCGAAGGCAGAAACAACGTCAGGTATCTGGAGACAGCCATGCCCATGTTAGCAGACAGGGAGCGTGGAAAGTTCACACGCAGATTGATTACATTCACTGCCTCGTGCCGGATTTGCTTCAGATTACCGGGAATCCTTGTTACTGGGGCGTGATGGACCGATATGAAGCAGAAGCCCTACTGGAAGGGAAACCCGAAGGCACATTTTTGCTCAGGGACTCTGCACAAGAGGACTACCTCTTCTCTGTGAGCTTCCGCCGCTACAACAGATCCCTGCATGCCCGGATTGAACAGTGGAACCACAACTTCAGTTTCGATGCCCATGACCCATGTGTGTTTCACTCCTCCACTGTAACAGGACTTCTAGAACATTATAAAGATCCCAGTTCGTGCATGTTTTTTGAACCATTGCTTACAATATCTCTGAACAGGACTTTTCCTTTCAGCCTGCAGTATATCTGCCGTGCAGTGATCTGCAGGTGCACTACATATGATGGAATTGATGGTCTCCCTTTACCATCCATGTTACAGGATTTTTTAAAAGAGTATCATTATAAACAAAAAGTTAGGGTTCGCTGGTTAGAACGAGAACCAGTCAAGGCGAAGTAAACTCTTCTGTTCCCAAAGGGCATTAACTAGGTCTGCTTTCATGTGCATCTGACAGTACACGTATAGGAAGCACAGTGTCAGTGCTTGGTTTTTCATACGGTGTGTAAGCTTAGTTATTAATCTCTGTCAGATGCAGTCTACTGTTACTCAGACAAATGTGGTGCCTATTGAAACAACAGGATAGAACTGCAGGTGTTCAGTAAGGCTACAAAAACATTTGCCCATTTAGTTGAGTTTGGTTTTTAATGGCTATAGTAACTAATGGAGGCAACTCTGGGGCATTTGCTATGAAGAATTCTATTTCTTATTAAAGAACAAATTAATAGTAGATGAGTATTTCAGCAGTTGACTAATGTTTGAAATTATTTTTTCTAAGAATTTTTTATAACCTTCCAAAAGTAGTGATGTTTGTAGTTACTCTAAGTCAAGCTTTGGAAGTCCAAAATAAATAAATAAAAGACTGCCTTCCTTTTAGGGGAAAAAAAAATGCAATTTTCTGGCCACAAGGGCATAGTGCAGTTCACTTAAGTGTTGACATAGTTTATAGTCAGTCTCCTTTTCTCTTCTGCAAAAGGTACTGTTAAGTAAACCAGGTTTTCTAAATAGTTGTTTTTAAAATTTCAGACTTATAAAGTTAGTAGTAGAGTTTTGTTTAAAGGCCTTAGTTATTCATTTTTTAAATGAGTGCTTTAACTCAAAGCAGGCATTTGGAATAGCTGCTGCAATTGTAGTCCTGCGTGTGATTTTGTTTTTTAAGTTGATGTGTTCAGTCTAAACATTGTTCCATTAAAATTGGATCTTTTCCTATGCCCAGGATGAGTTTGTGAACCATGAAGAAAATGAGACTAGAAATGCCCAAACAAGTCAGATAATAGTAACTACAGTGGTTGCTGGTGTTGAGAATATTGTTAAACTATAATTAATAATTTGGATGGCAGTATTTATCTTTGTTGTAAACTCTCATAGCTGAATCACTTAAGTATAATTTAATAGAATTTCAGTGCAGTTAATTCTTAATGGGAAAATTTGAAATCTAAATTGCAGATTTAAAAGGTACTGTACAACCATTGTATCTGTAAATAACTTAGCACCTTTTTGTCACTTAGAATAGTATGTAATACAACTTGAGTGAGCGCTTTGGGAAGTATTATCAAGTTCTAGTGGTTGCTTCTTAGTATTGAACCGAATTTTCAATTCTGTCCTAGACATTTTGCACTATAGTAGCCAAATCCCATTCTCATGTCTTTTTGTTAATGTGCTCTGTGCTGCTGGAGAGTGCTCCTTAGTTTCCTTACCAGCTGCTACTGAAGGTTATTTTACATCCCTGTAGCTATTTCCAAGGCTACAAAAAAACAAAAGCTATATCTGTATGCAACACTAACCCTTTGACTGCTAATGTATGTTTCTGCTTGCTGTGCCTTGTTATGGCTGCTTTTTTGTGCTAATAAAGTATGTTTGGTGTTCTCCTTGTATATCTGCTGTTTCATACATTTGCAACAGTTTCTCTTGTACATGGAATGGTTTGGGGTTTTTAAATAAGCATTATCTGGCAACCTGCTATAGTTAATGCAGATTTACCTACAGTCTAATATTGACTTATCAGAATAAGCTAACTCTAAATTTAATGCTTTACATCTTTCTAATAATCACATATACTGTGGAACAGTATCTATAGTTACTGGAAATTACTGTACAGTTTAGGTTACAACAGAAAATTTACAGAGAAATGATAAACCTATCAATTTCTCTGCTTGTAAGTGAAAGATTGAAACTCAATGACTTAGTATATAGTAAATGAATATTTATAGCATCCAGCTGCATCAGAAACAGGTTAAATGAAGTCTTGTAGAGTAATAATACATCAGCACCATTTATTGGTTTGGGGACCATTTTAATTGATAATAAATGCCCAAAATGTAGAACTTTAACCAAAGACTTGTCCATTTTTAATGTAAAATGGGAATTGAAGGGACTTTTAATTTGTTATTTCTAATAAGTCCCTGAAGAACATATACCAAAGTGTTTGAGAACTTCATCCAAACCTACTTTAAAGCTTATGTGCAATTAAGTTGTTATGACATAATTATATTGCATAATTGTTAGGTCCGTTTTCTTGAGCTTATAATGTACCTGGAAAATAAACCTCTGAGGAAAAAAAAAAGTCCATATTGATTTTTGGAGAAAGACTATATATGCAAGTAAGATGGTGTTGTGAAGAGGTAACTTGAAACTCCAAGAAAGCACTTGATGTTTTTATATGCTTGTAGCAAATTGATGTTCTAATTGTAGTTTTATAGAAAGTATTAATGCTTTTATGTATTTTAGAACTTTCATAATGTTAAATGGACATTGTTTTAAATGTGTAACTATTTGAGTTTATGTAAGCATGTATACACTGTGCAAAAAGTCACTTATGTTTCAGTTTGTATAATATTAATATGCAACTTTTGAGTTAAACTTTTTTCTTAAAATATTAGTGGCTTACATTTTAAAAAAGAAAAATCACCAGCATGAAAATGCACCTAAGTCTATATTCACTGTGTCTTTTTCTGAATCCCATTGTAGCCTGTCAACTAAATTTGTGTTTTTATGGTCTTTTTGAAGTGCAATTTATTATAAACCAGAAAATTCTTCAGAAGTTGGGGCACATCTTCATAGTGAAATATGAAGAAAGGGTAGAAGAGTTGCTTTGATATCCTCATTCTTCGATTATTTCCCTTCCCCTACACACATACAAATGCACACACACACACACGCCTCTCTCCCTTAACCCTCCATCTCTCCCTCCATATCTCCATATATAGGTATACATATGTATGTGTACATTTATGTATGTATGTATATATACATATACAATTATGGTATTATTTTGGACAACAATATTGTCATCTGATACAAAATCATCTAGAGGCCTTATTCTATAGATATTGTCTGAGAAATGTTCTTTGTTTGTGTGTGTGTTGCAGGTGGGGGATTTTGGAGGTTGAACCCAGGGTCTTGCACATGCTAGGAAATCATTCTACCACTGAGTGACAGTTCCAACCCTGGGAAATATTCTTGTATCATTCAAAATTTATTATCTCCTCCTAAAGTTTAGCCTTGCCACTGTAGTATTATTTGTAATATAGTCATCTTACAGAGAGAAACAAATTCATCAGGATTTTCTTTTCTGGCTAAACAGTTTAAAAATTTAAAAAAAAATAGCAAGAGTCATAATTATATTTCTTAGATTAAAGTTGATCCCAAATAGTTCTTCACAAGCCAATTTATATTCTTATGGTCTTTTAGAAAGTTTTTATAAGATTGTAATGGCTCAAACCATAAAAACTGATACTTGAATTCCAGGCTTCATTTTGACAAAATCCAAAGTTTATGAACTTTTTTAGTTGACATTTTGATCCTGGTTGCTATTCATTTTCATCCCAAAGCTTCTTTTGCTCCCTGGCACTAAACATTAACCTGAAGATTTTATTGATACTGACTTTAAACCTTATTTTTATAGCAAATAACAAAAATTGCTTTTTGGTAACAGTAAAGAGCCCATGAGTAAGTCAGAATCCTAAGTAAAAGATAGAGCCAAATCCATCTCTTGAGAGTATGTTAGCATAAGGGCGAATCACACCCACTTGTTCACTTACCAACACATGCTGTTGTACTTCGATGGAATTCAATAAAAATGCACACAGGACTGACTTAAAAGTGGGAAAAGTTTCAAAAGGGATGATGCTACTCGGTATATGTTCCTTACAAAACTGAGTATGTAAGATTCAAGTGGTTTCATGTTTTTGTTTTTGTTTTTTTGCAATAGCTGATAAAGAATATAGACTTTTAAAAATAGTATATTCCTATGAGATTTGAAGTGAAATTTTTGTGGGAGGTGGTTGTTGGAGTGTGTGGATGAGTTGGGGCAACTGTTTCCATGTTCAAGAATCTTGATTGAATATTAGCCCTTTCAGCCATTCATTCAACAAAGGTTTATTGAAGACCCATGTGCCAGTCACTGTTTTAGATAATGGGTGTACATTGGGGTACAAGAAAAAGGCTACTGCCTCTTGGAGCTTGTTTCATTTTCATAGCTAAGAAATAAAATATGAACAAAATCCCAGAAACTGAATAAGACAAAATGTGGTTATCAAGGCACAATTTTATAGGATCACTGGGAAATAATAACCTCGAATGATAAGAGAAAAATTATACCCGTGTCAAGAGAATAGGGTATTCTGGATGAAAAAAACAACAAAACCCAAATCCCCAAAACAGGAACAAGTTTTTATGCTAAGAAAGAAAATGCCAGAAAAGTCCAGTGGGGAGTGGTAGGTGATGAAGTTCTTTAGATTGGCAAGGTCTTGATCGTGCATGACTATGAATCCTTAGTAAGGAATTCAGATTTTCTTCAAGTGTGATGGGAAGCTACCAAAAGGTTTTAAATAAGGGAATAACGATGGTCTGATTTATGTTTCTCTGGTAGGTGAAGAATAGGTTGTAGTGGGGTGAAATAAAGATCATTGCAGTCATCCAGGTGAAAGATTGTGGGAACCTGAGCTGGGGCAATAGTCACGGGGAGAAGTCAGGTTCAGGTGTACTTTAGTGGTAAGGTTCACAGGATTTGGTGGTAAATTAGATATGAAAAGAGGAGAAATTTTTTAAAAATGACTACAGTGTTTGGTGTGAGCAAGGATGGTGATAACAGCTGAGATTTTGGGAAACAGTGTAAATTGAATCCTGCCTTGAATATGCTGAGTTCTGAGATTCCTCCTATCCCACTGGAGACGCTGAACAGGGAATTGGATGTGTGATTATAGTTCAGGGGAGAAAACAAAATATGGAGAGACAGGGATAGTATTTGACACCATAGGAGAGGATGTCAACAGCTAGGGATTTTGCGTGAGCTTAAGTATTTGAGGGAAGTGATGTAACATTTGGTTTGTCAATTTAGGGTTCTGTATTAGGTTTGGTTTTGGTTTTCCCTTAGAACTACCTACTTTCAATATAGGACTTGTCATTCAAAATGTTTAAAACACTGAAATCACAAACTTTGCACCAAATTTCAGAACTTTCTAATTTGCTTAGTATCTTATATATTTAGTATGAATTTATAGGATAAGTACAAGTTCATTATGAGTCTAATGATGAAGAACACCAGCAGAAAAGTGCACAGTATCAATTTCTCTACCGCCACCAGTCCTGCCCCTGCACTTCCCAAGGCTCATTTGTAATTTTTTTGTAGGTAACTGCTATCAGCACTTGTTTTGTTCTCGTCCACTGTTTTCACAAGTAATTTTAACAGTTAAGAGACCAAATTTAGAGAGGAAAGGAGAGAATTGTAAAATGTAGATTCAGAAACATATAGATAGAAAATACACATGTACATACACAAAGAGGGACGGAGGCCTCAGTCGCCTTTTGAGAGTGTGCTCAGATATTGTCCCCATTAGGCTCTTCGTGTAGTAGTGTGGACCTGGGTTTCTTACAACATGAGCAGGCCAGTCAGAACAAATGAGAGGAAAGGCTTGCTTATCAAGGGATTCTTGAAATAAAATTTCGGTGGAAGGTGAAGACTGTGACCTCCGGTGAGTTTATAAGCTGGTGAGACACAGCCAAATATATGGAAATAGATGAAGTAAACAATAATGTAAAACTTTTCATTTGTGATGAGGAAAAACAAGTGACTGGAGTGGAATCAAGAATGCCTGAAGAGTTTGGTTTAGCAGAAGATGGTGGAGAAGACAGGGGGGCAGTGGAGGGGCGGGGCAGGTGGTGAAGGCAGGGCTTAGGTGGGAGAGTCCCCCCAGATTGCAGCATTTGCCTCGACTAGACTGATTAGGTTCTTAAGCAAGGAAGAATTAGAAATTATGCTAGCAGCTATAAGATACACAACCATCAGGAAAGAAAAATGAGGAAGTTCTGTCATCTGATTTAAACTGATCTCAGAGAAGTTACCAAAGAAAAGCAGTTTTGGTAAGAAAAGCAAGCAATTTGCCCAGGATATTTCAATTATACTTGTCAATTTCTCCAAATTTAAGCAAATCATAAGCCGAGCTGTTTCTCACTTTTAATGTAAATGATATATCCTTTAAAAAACATTTAATATAAATAGCATATACTATTTAAATAAAACATGGATGATATATGCATTTGAAAGATTTTAAAGAAAAAAATTAATATTAAATCTAATAAGAAAAACTTCACTCTTAGTCATACTTAGAAAAAATAGGAAAATTAGGTCAAATATAAAGTAACAAAAAATGTATTTGACAAAAATCCTGAGGAAAGGTATCAAAATAAATTTAAGAGGGAGTTGAGTTGAACTTAACCCCTCAAATGCTAATATGATTGATGTAGTATTTCTCAATTTCTTAAGTGTAAAAGCTTTGAAATTTTATTGTTTAGTGCTAGATACTACATTTAGGAATACATAACATTATTGCCAAATATTTCTTTCTCTATGTGCTTACTAAATATCCCTTTCTAAACAAAACCCCAAGATTTTAGGTTTTTATTCTTTACAATACTGAATGGTTAATGCTTTTCCCATTTAAAAGTACATATAATTATGGACTTCCTACCTTTTTAGTTGCTTTTATTTTTCAAAGTTAACTGTATTATCGTACCTTTGTTGAACCTTTTAAGCCATTCTTTAAAAATGAAACTAGAATACCTTAAAGCTTTATCACCTAATTTTATAAACATATTTAGGCGTCCTTAGGTATAATTAAGACAGTATTAAATTTTAATAGCATTAAGAGAACAGAAATATTTTGATATGGTAGTTTCAACCCTGTGACTGATATAAATTTGTAAATTTTTAAATATCATCTTAACTGCTAGCAATTTTTTTCCTAATGATGATAATAGAAATAAAAGGTTAGAAATTATTTTCTAGAATTACTTTGCTAAATTTCTTAATCCTTGGAACGGTCAGTCTGGGAAACAGTACAGGTCAGTGATGATGTAAACAAAATAAATGTAAGGGCCTACATTTGGTCTACAGATAATTTTGTCAGATCCTGGGCAGTGTCCTTAAGACAAGCCTGGGGGAGAGCTGCCAGAATACTTTCCCGGTCCAGCAAGCAAGCCAGCCACACATAACCTGATGCAGCAAGCTGATTATTATATAGTATGCAAGGTTTCCCTGAGCTATGCCTATCTAATCTTCTGCTTGTCTTTGATACCTGGCTAAGAGGGGTTAGGTAAGTTGCCCAAGGTCATAGAGAAAATGTCAGAAATAGATTTCAACATGCACCTGAGGCCAGAGCCAAGCTCTTATCTACTCAACTATGCTTTTGAGATACCAATTCTGCCAGCCAAAATAATATTTCTTCCCTTTGTTTTCTTTTATTGAATTCCATTAAAATGGTGGCAGTAGCTTTTTTAACTGATAGATTCTAAACCATTGAAAGGTGTCAAAAGAACAGGCCACTAGAATCTTCCTTAATTCATATTCTCCCTTGTGGTGTTTGGGGAGTGCCTTTGCCCATTTCTCCAGGCTCATCCAGTGCTACTCTCCCTCTTGCTCACTGCTCTTGTGTCACCTGGCCATCTTTCAAACACTCCAATACAGTCTTGCGCACCCTGAAGCTATGCCTGGGTGGCCCCTCCTGAAAATCTTCCCAGTCTTCCTCAGCAAGATTAATTATTCTCCTGTTTTATACCTACAGTAAAGTGTTGAGTGTCAGCTCCTCAGAGAGACCTGATCTTACCAATTTAAGACTTTCCCCCTATTATTCCCTGCCTGCCTTTGTATTACTCCTAGTCTTTATTACTAAACTTGCTAATATTTTATTTGGGGTTTTCAGTTTTGACTGTCCCTCTAGAGACAGTCTTTGCTATTTTATCCTCAATGCCCAGGATAGTGCTTAATACACAGGAAGTGTTTGTTAAATGAGTAAATGAGAAAATCTAGCCCAGCACAATGACCAAACCTGGAATCCCAACCACTTTGGAGGCTGAGGCAGGAGGGTGGCAAGTTTGAGGCCAGACAGCAGCTTAGCAAGACACTCAGCAATTCAGGAAGACCCTGTCTCAAAGTTTAAAAAATAAAAAAGGTCTGGGGATGGAGGATGTATAGAAATCTCTATTCTCTTTCAATATCATGAAAACCCTCCTTCATCTCCCTGTAAAATCTAGATTGTCTACATATTTTCATAATCTCTCATTTAGCTATTTTGTTCTGGAAAATAAGGTCAGGTTAATATGACATAAATTGTTCTGGTGACTCCATACTGGTTTCTGAAAATTACCACCGTCTTTTCTAAATTATCACAAGCCCTGATTTTAGTTATCTAGAATGTCCCCCAGGATTATGTCAAGTTCTTGGGTCAGCAGTTTTTGGAACCATCAACTCCCCTTATTTAAAGATAGGTATCACTTCACTCATCTTCCAGCATGCCTTTTATTTTCCCCAACTTCTCTGTTAATTCCACTTTTATTATTTATTTGGAAAGTCTTTATTCTTGGGTCTGGGAGACAATCCAGACAGGATATTTGAACATATTTATTGTGACTTTTTTTCTGATTCTTCAGAAATTCTTCTGATAATTCAGACCATTGATTCTTTCTTGTCAGCATCTGTTCTTTTTCAGAAAAAAGTACAAGTGTAATAATAGGGATTGGGTAGATGAGCTTGCTCGTCATCCATTAATATCATTTATTATTTCTTTATTCATTGTCTCTTTATCTCAAACATAACACTCTCTCTCTCTCTCTCTCTCTCTCTCTCTCTCTCTCTCTCTCTCTGTGTGTGTGTGTGTGTGTGTGTGTGTGTGTGTGCGTGTTTTAAGTTGAAATACTTTCCTGGTAGTAGGATGAGATGTCTTTGTCAGTGCGTTTGGATCATCCTCTTTACATACGCCGCAGCTGTCCAACAAAGATAGATAGCTTGAAAGAATTCCTTTTGAACAGGCTGCGCTTTAAGATAAAATACACTGTCATATGTACTCAGAGTACAACTAGATATTTAAATAATGGAAAGTAAATTTTTTTCATTAAAATTAGAATATTGGAAATATCCCTTATTTGGAACTTTAAAAAATGGTTTAGGAATCAATTTCATATGAAAAATACAGATTTGTGTTTTCTACCTGAATATCCAGAATGCTTGTGGATGATAAAATCAAATGGGCACATCTCTGCTATTTTTCCTTTTTATCTGTTTCCCTAATTTTGTTTTCAAACTTAGTGCCCAAATAATTTTCCTCCTTTTCATGTTAAGAAATATTTTTTAAATATATGCATGTGTTGTTGTTGTTGTTCTCCAAAGTTCTTCAGTTAATTTCTTGTCATCTCTGTGTGTGTGTGTGTGTGTGTGTGTGTGTGTGTGTGTGTGAGAGAGAGAGAGAGAGAGAGAGAGAGAGAGAGAGAGAGAGAGATTTTTTAGAAAGTAATTTATACTAATACCTTAAAATTGCTTTGAACTTCAGTAAAAACGTGAAAGAATGCTGCTTTGGAAATGAAGAAATACTCAGAGTACAACATGATGCTATACGTGGCTTGTGATCATAGTTTCAGTTTATTGAACTTGACTTCTAGTGGACATGGACAGGTATAGGATTACTCATTCTTCATTCCTTATTAAGTGAGTGAAGAGACTCTCAGGGACCCATAGTCTCATGTTAAATGGACACAATGTAGATACAGGTAGGTGCTGTGTCCTTTTGCAGTGTGAGCACAAAATTGCCCACCCAAGTAACTTTTAAAAAGAGACAAGTTGATAAGTAACATGATGGCCTTCCTCTGGCAAATAGAGAGGCCATGGATAATACACAGAATAAGTGAATGGTGGAAAATGTTAGGTGGTGATCTCATGTGGTGGGAGGTAACTATGAAACTACAACCCTAAATTATCTGGTACTGAATGTTATAATTTTAATCAAAAAACAAAGCAAATAATAATAATAAACATTTGGATAAACATCAAATGAGATTATGAGATTCTAGGTACTTGGGGTATGGTAGAGTTAAAGACCAGGGTTCAGATTGGAGGCCTGCCATTCATGTCATCTTGGTCAAATCAGAATTTCTCTTGACCCTTGTGTTTTCCTATCCTTAAGAAAATAATGCCTGCCTACCTCACAGAATCATATTTTGGAAATTATCTCAAATTAAAAATAGCAAATAAAGCACCAATCATTAATTTCAGAACTTTATGGCATTTGGGGAAAAGGACATTTGTAGTTTGTGACTATGAGTTAGTGTAAAACAGCAGATTTACTGAAATTTTTGGACTATTATTATTATTATTATTATTGGCAATGCTGGGGCTTGAACCCAGGCCCTCATGTAAACTAGAACTCTACCACTGAGTTATACCCCCAACCCTTAAAATAATTTTTAAGCTAAGAAAGAAGCTGTTCTTTATACAATCTTTTTCTCTGAAGCACTCAGATTTCATAGATGTGTACCTGTGGTCAGACTGCCTCGGTGGTAGCTCAGCTCAGCAACCTAGTAACTGGTCAGTTCCCTAACTCTTCTAGGCTTGCTTTCTTCATCTACCTACTTTGTTGTGCTGTGGAAATGAGAAATTGAATAACCTTTGAGAAGTGCACAGCACAGTGCTTGGCACATAGTAAGTGCCCAATAAATGTTACTTTCTTTATCTTTATACTCATCTCTGTATAGTAGACAATTCCTGGAAACACGATACTGGAATCCAGAGTTCCTGACCAAAATTGCAGTCTTCCTTTCTGCTGAAGGCTTAACTAAAATGTAAAGTCCACTGGCAGTACTTATACTGTTTGTTTAATGTGGAATTTTCTAGAAGTACATAGTTAAAATGTTGAAACATAATCCAAATCTTCATGGGGGAAAAATCTTCAAAACTTCTTTCTTAGAAAATGGTAAGCAGACAAAAAACAAACCATAATTCTACTCAAATCTTTATTTCAGTGCTCCTAAAATGCTTTAGTTTTCCGTCAAGTGAAAGAATTTACGTATGGAATCATTACAAGTATAACTTACTGTAAATCTAGTTCATGTTTTTACAACCTGGTAGATATGTGACCAACAACATAGAAAGCTTCCATTGTTTTTCTCCATTCTGCCTTGGAACCTTGGCATTGAGAGTAGGACTAGGAAACACACACAGCAAGGGACACGCCACAGTAGCTGTAAGAGCAGTGGAGCCATCTTGCACTGCCACTTTTGAATCATCACATTTGGGTCACCTGTGGGAAATCTGCATTGTCATCAACTGCTGCACGAGACTTTGGAAAGCAGTTTGGGTTCTTCCATGATTTCTAGAAAGGTTCTGTAGTGCTCCTTTTCATCTAGTTTCTGTTTGTCCCTTCCCCAGTTACACACTGAATAATTTCCAGTTGCTGCTATGAGCCCCTTCAGGACAGGGACCTTGCCGTTCTGGTGCTTATTGTATCCTTAAAATCCAGCCCGTTGCTTGGCTTATGGCATGCCCTCAGTAAATACTGGTTGAAAAAATAAAACATTTGGGCTGGGGATGTGGCTCAAGCGGTAGCGCATGCGTGCGGCCCGGGTTCGATCCTCAGCACCACATACCAACAAAGATGTTGTGTCCGCCGAGAACTGGAAAATAAATATTAAAAAATCCTAAAAATAAATAAATAAATAAATAAAACATTTGAGTATCTGCACATATTTAAACAGCATAACATATGGGCTTTTGCCCTAAAACTTAAACCTTCTATTTGAAAGAATTAAAGAACATTGCTCATCTTCTCTGCCTTATGTCAAAAACTAATAAAGTCATAATGTTTTTTTCCTTTATTCTAACCTTTTTACTTTACCTGACTACCTTATACTTAAAAAATCTCTCCTGACCTTAATTTTGAAACTTGGACCCAACCTTTTTGGACCTTGTCACATTATTCTGCTGGTTATGTACCCCTTTAAGCATTCACAACTTTGCACAACTTTGGACTCTAGAACTGCTGGAGGCTTAGAAGATGTTGTTTTTGCTTTGAAGTTGAAGGCCTCCTCTTTATTGAGAAGAGGGACCCAGTGGACCTGGAGTATATTGCTACACAGAGGTTAAGTATTTATACCTATTAACACATGGGTTTTCTCCTAGAAGCGACAGGTCAAGTGGGACATAAGTAAAAGGCCACATGACTGACTGTCACCCCTTAGCGTTTCTATTTACAGCAGATGGATACAGGAGTGGTGCTTCCATTCTCCAAGGCAAAGTGTTTAGGGTCTTGCCTGTGGGGTCTGCACTGGAGAAATCCTAAGGGAATGTTTTGAAAATTATGTTACACTTGCAAGGAGTATCTCTGACCAAACAGGAGAAGTAGCACTTTGACATCCAGGGTTTCTGAGTTCTGGTGCTGCCCAAGCTGCCCTAGGGCCCCACCAGGTGAGAAGGCGCATGCTGTTCCATGCAGGGACACATATTTCTCCCTGGTCTGTCAGTTCTGGAAGGAAGGTCGAGGTGAAAGGAGAGAACTCCAAACCACACCTCCCTGGCCCTGTCCTCAGAGGAGCAGTTCAATCCTACCTTAAATCATTCGTCCTGGTTTCAGTTCAAGAAACCTAATACTATGTTGATTTATATAATTAAACCAGAAACATTTTAAGGAAAGGTATAAAAACTGGAATCCCTTTATCACTGATCTGTTCTTTAGATGATTCCAGTTCTTTTAGGTTTAAAAGCTTTATGTAGTTTTTTTATCCTGTTTATTTTATTCTGTGATGGAAGGAAAGGATAAAATCTAATGGCCCCAAATATACTTAATTTGAAATTCTTTTGGTTAAATGTATTTAAGTGGTTAAAAAATATATCCATTTGGGATTCTCTGAATCCCATATCTTGGAAAAAGAATATCTTCATGCTTACCAAGCAATGTCTGAGTCCAACAAATGATTCCAAGAAAGGACATGACCTAGCTTTCCCAATAGCTGTCCTTGGTCCCCTCTGATCATAACAAGAAGTCGACGTTCAGGGGTGGCACTTACATGGCCTTCTGCCTGTGTCCGCTTCCTCTCCTCTTTGTCTTGATGCATAACCGATGCACACCTCAGTCACTTGAGCCCATTTCCAATATTTCCTAGGTTCCCTAGTTTAGGGCAGCACTTTCAAACTCTTAGTATCAAACCCCCATGATACTTTATAAAATTATTGATGATCCCCAAATCTTTTATTTGTGAATTTACCATACTAGAAATTAATCACCAACATCTATCATACTAGAAATTAAAACATAAATGAGAAAATATACATTTGTTATATACAATATATATTTGTTATTTTAAAACCAACAGTAAACCCATCATACATTAACAAATAACATTCTGAGGGAAAATATTTTGTAAAACAAAATTCATCCAGAGGACCAGCATTGTTTTAATCTTTGCCCATCTCTTTAAGGTCTAGCTTAATAGAAGACAGCTGGATATTCTTATCTGCCTCTGTATTCAATCTGTTCCAGTATGTTGCTTTGGTTAAAAAAAAAATATGAAGAAAACCTGGCTTCACATATGTATGTAGTTGGAAAGGAGAAGAGTGTTTTAATATCCTTTTTAAATAATTGTGGATATTCTTCAGTGATACCAGAACAAAACTTGGCAAATGGTACTTGCTTACAGGCTGGTTGCAAAGTAGAACTTGAAACCCTTTCAATGAGTTTTGAAAATGTATTATATTAAAATCCACTGGTATGTCTTGCAATCTGAATACATTTTGTAGTGTCTTACACAGGTCATTTGGAAACTACTAGTGCAGTGAGTTAAGCAGTTTTTCCAAATTTTTACTCTTTTCAGTATACAACATGAAAATCCCACTTGATAATAGTACCACTGAGCTCATCCCTGAATGTTGAGAAACTCATAATATTGGATAAAAATCTTTCCAAAATTCTTATTTGTACTTGAAAGCTCAAATGTTATCATTTTATACTGCCAGTTGTTGTCCTTAAGTGGCATTTTCAAGAAAATGTCTGCCAAAATACCTAAGTTGGAATAAGATCTTCTCATCCATTCTTTTGGATAAAGATGGTGATCCATTAAAAAGGGGCTAGTTCCCTTGCAACTCAATTACACAAGAGCTTTTCTTAGCATCAACCATTGTTCTTTAGGATGCAGCAGGGTACTTTTATGTGGACTTCCCATTTTGTCACACAGAATATTAGAGAGAGGCATACTCAAGAGTTGAAATTTAATGAAGTCTGTCATTTTTCCAGCTTTATCACGGACAGTCTTAAGAGAAGCTGACTTTCTTGTGTTTTTGCTGCAACATGGCAGCAAACAGTACCCTAAACCCTAGCACACTGCCTTGGATCATGCTAAGGTATTCTTTTTCCCATCATTGCCTTGGCACCACCAATGCAAACTTCAACACTGTTGCGTTAGAATAAGCCATAGAATTTGAAAAAGTTACCCAATGTTTTGACTATTTCATACAGTAAAAAAAATACTAAAAAATTTGTGCCAATCTGAACAGATATTAACACAGCAGCAAATTCAGCCACATCTGTAGCTTTGTCCATTTTTAAGGCACCAGTGCAAATGTGTAAATGGTATATTAACTTAGTCTTCATGCTTACAGTGAAATCTAAAATTTGGCAAGTCGCTGTGTTTGGGGAAATTGGCACTGGTTTCTCTCACTAACTCTCCATCCAGCAGGCGCTCAACTGTGTTGACCAGGCAGAGTCTTTCGTTTTCTCAGCCAGTGCATGTTCCTTCTCCAGCCAATGCAATATAGTAACTTGCCCTGTAAGAATCTTCAGTATCCTTTTGATTTCCAGTTAAGCTCCAGGGATCGTGGCTGGGGCTGTGCAGACAGCTGTATCCAGAGCTGCAGAGTTGAAGGGAAAGGACTGGGTGGTTCTTTTTTTTTTTTTTTTTCTTCATATTCCTACCTTCAAGTTACCTTTAATTTAGCGAGGATAGAAAAGTGGACCAAGGGGTGGGGGCAGGAGGGAAACTCCAGGGTGAGTCATGGTCAGCCGAAAGAGGTTGTCAAAATAAAGTGACCAGGAATATTAGGGCACATGGTCTAGATCCCCCTCCCAGAAAGGACTTGCCATCTCTCCATGGGAAGCATGGTCAGTAGACAGTCCCCAGCTGCAAAGAACTTCCTGGTGTTTTTTACAAAACACCACCAACCCTAAAATTCTTCAGGAAAGACAAAAGTTCCTTTTGTGCCTCCAGGTGGAGGGCCTGGTTGGAAGGCAATGGAAGCCATCTTTGGTTTTCTCCCACCTTCTGTCTCTGCCCTGCCCTGGTTGCCCAGGCCTGCCCTTTGCTCAGCCTGCCCCTCTTGCCATTTCTGCAAGGCACTGCTCCCATAGACTCCCGGGACTTCAAAATGCAATCCAGATGCAGACTGACACACAGGGACACTGTGGGCCGGCCAATGACCACCTCCCCTCTAGACACTCTCCACCCAGGCACCCTGTGCCCCAGACACTCTAGGATTCCCACAGTCCCTGAACATACCTCTCACTTTCTCAGATCTCTGCCTCTGTGCTCATTGCTCTCTCCCTTCCTAGCCCGCCACCCCACCTCCATCTGCCTTTCAAACCTCCGTTACCTCCTTTGTCTTGTTTTCTAAGACACCACCCCAAGCCCTCTGGGTTCCCTCAATATTCTATACATACCTCCATTATAACTTTTATTGTTGCATTATAGCCCATTCAAGGTTCATGCCGTTTTCACGGCTGTGAATACCTGAGGACAAGAACAGTATTGTGTTCATCTTGGTATCTCCAGCATCCACCATGATGCCTGACCCAGTAGGCTTCAATAGTCCTGCATGTAGAAAGCTGAATGATGGCTTTCCCTGGCCATTCCCCAGTCCTCTGAAAGGACTATATCTGTCTTATTTTGTTTGTTTGCTTATTGTAATATCTTTCTTCTGGCCAAAACATCTCCAACAATGGGAAAGGTCTGAAAAATGGTTTCCAGGTAAATCATATGCTGACCATAATACCCAGCACCTAAAAAAGAAGTACTAAAGCTGTGTTGGATTAATAAATGGACCTATTAACAGGCAATGCTATGCCTTTGTTTTCAAGTCCAGCAGTAACTGAATTTCAGGACAGTGGAAAGAGATGGGGGTGGGGGGAGTAGATCTGGAAGCTTTCAACTCATGGTACACAGTTTGGGGGGCCCCTGCTCAGAGCTTCTGATTAAGTCTGACTGCCAGATGATAAAAAGGGAATCAGTTTGACTCTTTTCTGGGAACCAAGCATGTTCTGGACTCTGGGGTGGGAAGGGTAGTAGTAAAAGTCAGGGATTAAGTGCTGTATGAAGCCGAATTTGGCTCCCTTACCTACAGGTTTTACCCATGCACTTGATGTTTGCCTATTGTCCAGTGGTTGTACAGAAGGGCTGATAAGAAGGCCTTTCACTAATCCTAGGAAGCACGAGAGGTGTGAGAAAGTGTGTCTGAGAATTCATGCAACACATATGTGCTGTCAGAGTGTAAAACTATTCAATTCATGCCGCATGAGCCTTTTCTTGAAAACCTCATAGTAAAATCGCCTATAGATACAGGAAAAGGCATTTGTGAAGTTCTCAAGGGAAGGTGTGTGCTGCAGTGTGAGTTCTTCCCCCTCTTCTCCGTACGCACTCACTGTCTGTTTCCTAAGGCACGTGCTGCTCCCCACCCTGTGGGCTTCACCTAGAACCGAGCCCCTTGAGAGCAGGGTCTCTGCTATCACCTTCATCTCCATGTGGGTACGCAGCAGCTGCTCCACAGGTGAGCATCCTATTAGAGCAGAAGGTGTTTTCTTACACTGAATTGCCACCATGGGGCACACAAAGAGTCCACAAACATCAACCCTTTATTGCTCTGCACCAAATACTCACGTCAGCCCATAATCCTCGTAACATGCTACATGGTAAGTGCTCTTATTGGGCCAGTTACAGACATCTAAACTAAGGCTGAGAGAAGCTAACCAGCTAGCCTGATGTCACAAAGCTAGAAGTTAGGCTAAAAATTAAGCTCAAGAACTTCCACTTCTGATATTGATTCTACCATACCAATCCTCCTGCAGAGAATAACTATAAACCCTGAATAGAATAAAAATAATAACTAACACAGCTAACTGAAGTGCCTAGAGTGTGGAGAGAGGCAGGCAGTCAACAGCAGCTTTTGTGGGGAGCCCAGGCTTAGAAGAGGGGAGTGTTAGACTGGGGCCCGGAGTCAGTGTGGCCCTTGCAAGGAAGTGCAGGGGGACAGCTACCTTCTCTCAAAGAAAGCAGAAGACTGGATACAGGGGAACTACAACTTCTGGAGGGGACCCCAAAAGGGAACGAGTTGCCTTCCCTTGTCTCTTTTGACCCCTAAGCCACACATATGTGGAGTGACTCAAAGTAGCTCAGATGAGGACAGAAGATCCGGATTGAGATTGCAGGTGCCAGCCAAAATTTTACAGTTTGAGTCCAAGTAAAATAATTGCCTGCTTTAAAGAAAGGGGTGAAAAAGGAGAAAGAAATATTAAAAAAAAAAAAAACACTCTTCAGAGAAGAAAACCAACATATTCCACAATCTGTATGACTTAATTGACATTCATGTCCAAAATATGATCCAAAAGTACCCGACATATATAAAATCAAGAAAATGGAACACATTTTCTAAAGAAATGATTATTAACTGAGAACAAACAGGAGATGAACTGGATGTGGAATTAGCAGACCAGAATTTAATTTAATTTATTTGGTTCTGGGGATTAAACCCAGGGGTGCTCTACCTCTGAGCTATACCCCCAGTCCTTTTAATTTTTTGTTTTGAGATAGGATCTTGCTACATTTCCCAGGATGTACTTGAGCTTGTGATCCTCTTGCCTCACTCTTGAGTCACTGGGATTACAGAGATGCGCCACTGCTCTGGGAGCAGAGAAGAATTTTAAGCAGCTGTCATCGTTTTAAGTAACTATCCTCAAAGAAATTAAAGAAAATGTGCTCCCAATGAACCAAGACAGGAAATTTCAGCCAGTAAATATAGACAAACAAAAATATATATATTCTGTAACAATAGATCCATAGAAATTTTTCAACAGCGCCTCAGAGAAGATCTCTGGGATCTATTAGATAATATCAAACAATCTAAAATATGTGCAACTGAAATTCCAAAAGGAAAGGAGAGAGAATGAGGCAGAAAAAAAAGTTGAAAGAAACAATGACTGGGAATTTCCTAAATTTGACCTTTCATTCATACATCTACAAATCTATAGATTTGTGAAATCTATAAATAATCTATATATTATAAATCTATAAATTCAAAGTATTCAAAGAACATAAAGCAGAATATGCTAAAATACATTATGAGCAAACTATCAAAAGCCAATTCAAAGGACAAACTTTGGAGAACTAGAAAGAAAAAAACCAACATATTACCTACAGGGGAACAGCAAGATGACCTCTCAATAACAATGGGTGACTTCTCATTAGAAAGCATGAAGGCCAGGGAGTAGAACAATATTTTTGAAGAGGTAAAAAGAAGCATGTTAGCCCAGAATTCTATGCCTAGAAAAAAATATCCTTTAAGAATGAATGCAGAGGGCTGGGGATGTGGCTCAAGCGGTAGCGCGCTCGCCTGGCATGCGTGCGGCCCAGGTTCGATCCTCAGCACCACATACCAACAAAGATGTTGTGTACGCCGAGAACTAAACAATAAATATTTAAAAATTCTCTCTCTCTCTTTCTCTCTCTCTCTCTCCTCTCTCACTCTCTCTTTAAAAAAATAAAGAAAGAAAGAAAGAAAGAATGAATGAATGAATGAATGCAGAATAAAGACATTTTCAGGTAAAAGAAAACAAAGAGAAATTTTCACCAGCAAACCTGTGTAAAGAAATGCTAAAGACATTTTTTTTTAGACAGAAGGAAAATGATATCCATTAAATTTAAATTATCAGAAAGGAACGAAGAGCATTAGAAATAGTGAGTAAGTAGGTGAATTTTTAAAAAAGGGTTTTTTCCTCTGAATTTATAATTGGACTGTTTAAAATATAATAATATTGTCTTATGAGATTTATAACATAGACAGATATACAATATATAGCAACTGTAGCATAAAGGTATAAGGGATCCGGATCTATACCAAAGTTGCAAGAGTTTTACATGTTGTGATGGTTAATTTTATGTGTCCACTCAACTGGGTCCAGGTAGCTGGAAAAACATGAATTCTGGGTAAGTCTGTGATAGTGTTTCTGGACAAGATAGCATTTAAATCAGTAGACTGAGTAAAGATCTGCCTTCCCAACATGGGCAGGCAACATCCAGTCCATTGAGAGCCTGATTAGAACAAAAGTGTGTAGGAAAGGCAAATTTGCTCTTTGCTTGAGATGGGACTTACATCTTCTTCTCAGAGCCCTAGTTTGGAGGCCTTCCATCTTGGATGGAGACTTATACCATTGACCTCCTGGTTCTCGGGCCTTCCTAGTCATACTGGACAAACCCCATTGGCTCCCCTGATTCTTGGGCCATTGGTCTCAGGCTGGAATTATACGACTGGCCTTTCTTGGCCTCCAGCTGGAAGATGGCAGATTATGGGACTTTGTGGCTGCCATAATCTCATAAGCCAATCCCTCGTGATAAAGCTCTATATATTTCCTACGGGTTCTATTTCTCTGGAGAATCCTAATACAGAGGTCTATCAAGCCACTGCACAACCCCATACTCATCTGGTGACTCAGGCAGGGGATAACAGGAGCCTAACATGGAAGGTATCCAGGAAGAAGATGGAGGGTGAGGACAGTGGGCACCTGTAGGGGGAGGGGGAGGAATCAGGACTGGGAACCTGCCTCTGTCAGCAAAGGGAACTGGGCCAGCAGGCCACAGAGCAGGTGCCAGCAAGGCCACGTTCACCCATCAGCTCAGCCAAGGTTTTCAAGGGTGGAATTGGAAATGCTATTTACTGGCTTGCTGTGGGTCTGGTATTTCTTGTTTCACATTTTTGCTGAGGAATTTCCATTGTCCTTACTCCTTAGAGAAGACCAGACTTTTGTGGGCAATAAAATATGTTCTCCAGGTTAAATGGCTTTTCAACAAGTGCTGTCATTACAGTTTTCAGTGCCCAGCCTCCTACATGGCTCTTGCATTTTGTACTGATCTAATAGCCTGTGCATACCAAAGGCAAGAGCTAATATTCCCACTTGTGAGATGCTGGCTAATGTGCCCTAGGTGACCCCACTGTGGGATCACCCTACAAGCATGGGTATGGCTTCACTCCTGTGGCAGGACAGCATCGGGGAGGTCAGTGGGACCCCAAGGGTGCCATCCTTCTGCTGGGGAAGTCAGCACCATTCCAAAAGTGGTCTGGGCTGGCCCTATAGCGGCAGAAAGCAAGCACCTGGATGCATACTTTCTGTCCATGGGCTGCTGTCCTCTTGGTACCCACTGTAACTGACCAGACTCTCCAAAAGAAAGCTCTTAGCAGATTTCCAGTTCGAATTCTTTCAGATGGTTGTAGAGATGGGGACATTGGGATAGAACACTGGAACTTGGCTGGTGCCTAAGAAATCATGGCCTCAGTGCTCAGCTCTTTGTGAGGAGGGCAACTTGGTGACGTGGGGCTGAGCTCAGGATTACGTGCCTCACAGGTGTGAAGGGCATCTGAACCTTTTAAGGCCTGGACAACTGTCCAACTCTGACTGACGTGTATTTTTGTAGCCTACTGTGGCTTCAAATTGTAATTGAGGATGTCTCATGTGCTATTCCTTGGTTAGTATGATGAAAGCAATAGTAATGAAGTTTGGTCTCGCTGATGCTGTGTGACCAGGGCTGGGCTTCCTCCTTTCCTTGATCTTGGGTGAGGTGGCCTACTCTCTCCCATGTCAGGTTCAGCTCTCACAGAATTCTGATGCCCTCCAGCAGTTAGGATGCCCCGACTCAGAGCCTTTTGCTTCTTGCTTCCCAGGGTGGACACAGGCCAGGGAGTGGCTCCAAGCCTTCCTGGCAAGACTATGTTTGGAGCTGGAAGCAGGGGCCCTGCCCCATCTATGGTAAATTCCAACTCCTTCCCTGCTCAGTTCCTCATGGAGCAGGGCCTGCTCGTGGATGGGGAAACTCAGTATCACAGAGGTGGTCTGTGGTCTCCTGATTGGGGAGCAGGGTAATGCCTGCTTCTCTGTGGTATCCAACACCTCCAGTGAATTACCACCCTTCCTGACTGGCATTTCACTTTAACCTTCCCATCATCCTCCCCAAAAAGTGAGGATTCAACAAAACAAATTATGAACGATATGTAGTTGTTCTTAGACTGCATGTCAAGGAACATGCATCCAAGAGGGCAGAGATGACCTAGAAATGAACGTCTCTTAGCTTCTTTTCAAACTCCCAAATCTGAGTCCAGCTGGTACCCCACGGAAACTACTTCTCTGTGAATTCGCTAATATTCTGTTACTGTATTAATCTAGTCTTGAGAGATAACAACATTTTGGATAGTGGTGAGAATGGCCATCTTTGAATCCTCAAAAACATGGCTTTCACCTCCTCTGTGTTCCCATTGAGAAAACAGATGTGAGAAGAAGGTTGACCTTGTTTCATCTTCCCATAGCCAGTCCTCTAGAGAATCTGCCCCTCCTCCCATCTCAGCTGCAACTAACAAATCAGGGTACACCTCTTGCAAGGCCACTGAGCTAGTGTACCTAGGCTTCTAAGATTCCTCCTTCAGGATGTAAGTTCAGGAAACTAAAAGGCTGTTGACATTTGAAGTGGGAGCAAAAGGCCATGGTGCAGGAAATGGGGAGGAACTAAGAAAAGCAGGTGATCACATGATGGTCACACGCAGCCCAAGGCATGGAGGAGTGTGAGGCAGAGAGAGCAGGATGGAGCAGACACCTAGAGAGCAGGGATAATGGGACACAGGTTTCTGGCAAGATGGGCATGTGGCCCTAGCTTTCCTATCTCAGTCACAACTCATTAGAGCCACCTAGGCCAAAGCCTGTTCTGGGTTTCCATCCTTTTTAAATATTCTTTTCTTTTTGTACCAGGGATTGACTAAAGGGCACTTAACTACTTACTGAGCCACATCTCTAGGCCTTTTTTTTAGAGACAGGGTCTCACTAAAGTTGCTTAAAGCCTTGCTAAATTGTTGAGGCTTTGAACTTGAGATCCTCCTGCCTCAGCCTCCTGAGCCACTGGAATTACAGGCATGCACCACCACACCTGGCTCCTTTTAATATATTCTTGCACAAAATCCCCCTTTCCTAAGCCAACTCAAGGGGGAAACTGTTTCTGAGCCCCATTGGCTCATCAAGGGCAAGCCAAGGACAGTGCTAGACATTTGTATTGTCCAGTATGGCAGCTGGCTCATCACTTATGGCTCTCTTTTTACTATTTTTTTTAAGGTACTGGGCACTCACTCATGCTATTCAAGTGCTCTACTACTGAGCTACATGCCCAGCCCCCAAGTATGGCTTCAAGCACTTGAAATGTGGCTAGGCCAGATGGAAGTGGCTTAAGTATAAAATACACTCTGAGGTCAGGTATGGTGGTGCATGCCTGTAATCCCAGTAACTTGGGAGGCAAAAGGAGGAGGATTGCAAGTTCAAGGCCAGTCTCAGTAACTTAGTGAGCCCCTAAGCAACTTAACAAGACCCTGTCTGTAAATAAAAAACAAAAATGCTGGTGATGTAGCTCAGTAAAGCACCAGTGGATTCAATCCACAATAACAAAAATAAAAGAAAAAAAATAACATAGTGCATCCCGAAGACTGAAGACAAGAAAAGAAAAAAGATAAAATATCCCAAATACCCCATTTAAGAATTTTTGTATATTAAATACATATTGAAATGATAATATTTTGGGTACTTCAATTTAAACTAAATATATTATTAAAATTAACTTTATTTTTTTACACTTTAAAAATTTACAATGACATATGTGACTCATGCTCTATTTCCATTGGACAGTTCTGCGTTATCCTGAAATACCCCAGTAAGAACAACCTAGATGTTTTAACAGTCACATTCATGAGTTCCAAAGCTAAAACTAATGCATCAAGGAATGGACACACTTACCTTCTGTCTGTAGGCATCCCTGATCCCAGACAAATCCAGCTAAACTGGCCCTGCTTTTAAAGTCCCTGCCCCAGGAAAACTGTCTGACCTTCTTCAGGGATTCTTTTTGTTTTTTTAAGCTGTCAGTGGATCTTTATTTTATTTATTTATATGTGGTGCTGAGAATCGAACCCAGTGCCTCGCACATGCTAGGCAAAGGCTCTACCACTGAGCCACAACCCAGCCCCCTAGGGATTCTTTGAACAGCCCCTGGTATCTCCTGCTAGAGTTGCATGAGACTTAGGTGAGATTATGTATGTGATCCATAAGGAAGACCTGATAGGATTTTATTTTTGTTAAACACAGTCATCCTGGTATCCACAGAAGAAATTATTCCAGAACTGCCCCCCCACACCATGCCCCAAACCCTGAAAGCTCAAGTCTCTTATATAGAATGGTATACCGTTTACATATAACCTACATCATCTTATATTGTTTAAATCATCTCTAGATTACTTATATTACCTAACAACACTGCTAATACTATGTAAATGATTGTTATATTGTTTAGAAAAATAAGAGAAAAAGAAGTCTGCACATGCTTACTACAGATACAACTTTTTCCCCAAACATTTTCTGTCTGCAGTGGTTGAATGTATGGATACAGAGCCCATGGATAGTGAAACCTGACTGCAATTTCACATGGAACTAATTTACACAAAATGAGGATTTTAAAAAAAATCATTCTGGTGGCTGGGCATGGGGGTACATGCCTGTAATTCCAGCTACTCAGGAAGCAGGAGGTTCAAAAGTCCTAGGCCAGGGGCTGGGGCTATAGCTCAGTGGCAGAGTGCTTGTCTAGCATGAGTGAGGCACTGGGTTCAATCCTCAGCACGGAAGAAAGAAAGGAAGAAAGGAAGAAAGGAAAGAAAGAAAGAAAGCTATTAAAAAAATTTATTTTTTAAAAAAAGTTGGAGACCAGCCTCAGCAACTTAGTGAGACTGTCTCCAACAAAGGTGGGGGCTTCTCCCTGGAAGGGGAGGCTAAAGATGTACCTCAGTGGTTCAAGTTCTAGACCAAAACACAGACAAACAAACAAAACCCATCCTGCTATGTCTCATAGAACCCAGAGACAAGCATTTGACTGGGCTTTGGGAGCAGGTAAAGCAGGCTCTTGGCCATAGTGTGGGCTCTCCATCTTTCACGTTTGCACCTCTTAAAGTACTTGTACCACCTTTCTGTCTGCCAACCTTCTCTGCTTCTTCAGAGAGGGAAATGTGGAGATTGCAGCCACCAGATTGGCAGCCCACAGCTCCTTCCCCAGAGAGACACGAATGTTATTCTAGTTCATATCTAAAAGTCCTGAAGAAGGGTCATGACTCAGCTTGAGACAATCACCGTTCCAACCACTGAGAGCCAAGCCACATGAGAATATGGCTGCTCACCTGGAAACTGCTTAGTGAGAGAAAGATATGATTCCTGGAAAATAGGGAAGGGACCGTGAGACAAACCAGTATATTTCCTTAATATCCATGACTATTATTTATCTTGGTCCATTTGGGGTTGCTATAACTGCAACCTGAGCCGGGATAATTTATAAATAAGAAAGGTTTATTTAGCCTACAGTTCTGGAGGCAAGGAAGTTCAAGATCAGGCAGCCACCCCTGGCAAGTGTCCCATACTGCAGCATAACAAAGCATATGATATCAGATAGCAGGAGCATGCTCTAGAGGGGACAAGTGTGCACATGCGGAAGAGAGAGCAGATGAGGGGAGGTGCCAGGCTTGCTTCACAGCAACCTACTCTCAAGAGAACTCACTCATTCCTCAAATACAGGCTCAAGAGAACAACCCAATCTTTCAAGAGGGTTTGAGCCTGCATTGTTCAATTACCTCTTCAAGGTCCCACTTTCCAATACCTTTACAATGGCAATCAAATTTCAACATGAGTTTTAGTGGGGACAACCCATATCCAAACCATGGCATTATTTGCTTAATCAGAATCCATGGTTAAAAAGAACTGTTCTGCTACACATGGAGGGCTCCAGATGACACCTCCCATGCACTGCTGAGACCTTGCACACCTGCATGATAACTTTCACCTCCTCCCCAGCTACTAAAATTTGATAATAAAACAATCTCTTGGGGCTGGGCTTGTGGCTCAGTGGTAGAGCGCTTGCCTGGCATGTGTGAGGGCCGGGGTTCCATCCTCTGCACCGTATATAAATAAATAAATAAATAAAATAAGGCCCATCATAGACCTGAGAGCCATGCGGTTTGTGGGTGGACCACACAAGCAGAGAGATGACCTTTTGAAAGCAAATGGTCACCGGATCAGCTACCACTCTAGAGTGATGGCACAGATACCTACTGTTAGGGTTTGGATGTGAGGTGTCCCCCAAAAAGTCACATGTGAGACCATGCAGGAAGAGGTAGAGAAGAAATGAGTTAAAGCCTTAACCTCATCAGTGAATTAATCCCCTGATAAGGATGAACTGAGTGGTAACTGAGGTGGCAGGGTGAGGCTGGCGGAGGTGGGGATTAGGGTACATGTTTGTATCTGGCTAGTGGAGTCTCTCTCTGCTTCCTGGTCATCCTGTGAGCCGCTTCTCTCCGCCACACTCTTCTGCCATGATGTTCAGCCTCACCTCAAGCCCTGAGGAATGCAGCCCGCCTTCTATGGGACTAAGACCTCTGAAACCATCAGCCCCTAAAGAAATTTTTCCTCCTCTATAATTGTTCTGGCCAGGTCCTTTAGTCACCTCCATGAAAAAGTTGACTGAAACACCTATTAAAAGTGGTCACTTCAGTTAATGGTAGGACTGCATTTCAGGGAACCTTATTTAACCTGATTCCCGTCTGCATGGAGCGAAAATCCTCTGTGCTGAAATGAGTTCACTCGTACCTATTGGCTATTCACGTCCTTCCACAGCCATCTGGCCTTGGCTAAGCAGAGTTGCTTTGGAGTTCCTTTCAAAAGCCCAGTCATATGCATATTCAAGAGGTTCACTCATCACTGACTCAGAGAAGAAAGCCAGTTTCCCGTGAGCCCATCAAGACTGTGGGTTCACCCAGCTAATCCACGGTGGTTTCTCTCACTGCCCTGGGTGAACCCTCCTCGGCTCCCCGTCGGCACAGATGCTTTATTGCTCCTGTACACTGCACAGCTCAAGCCAGTCTATCTCTGCAGCCTGAAGATGGCCTAAATAGGTCAATGCCCAGCTCTGCCGATGACCACCTGGGCCATCCTTAAAAAGTTTCTTTGTCCTTGAATAAAATTCAAGCAATTATCCCCTCCTGGCAGGGTTGTTATAAAGATTAAAAGAGACTTTTAGAGCACTTAAGCTGATCTGAAATATTTTTTTTGATACTAGAGATCAGAACCTAAGAGTGTTTTATCACTGAGCTACATGCCCAGTCCTTTGAATTTTTCATTTTGAGACAGGGTCTTACTAAGTTGTGGAGGCTGGCCTCAAACTTGGAATCCTCCTGCTTCAGCCTCCTGAGTTGCTGGGATTACAAACACGTACCACTATGCCTAGCTGGAATACTTTATTTTTTCAAAAGAAATATCCGAAGCACCTATTGAAAAGTTTAAACATGCTGACTGACTGAATTTTCTCCATACTTTTCTATGTGCTTATATTTGGTTTCCTTAAAAATAATGAAGGTCCTGTGGAAGAAACTTGGAAAAAAAATTTGCTTCCCACCATAACCAACTGCAAAAATGGGCCAACTCTGTAAACAACTGTGCTTAGATATGAGGCAATAGCACAGAACTACGGTGCCTGAGACAAGAAACAAGAGAGGTGAGCCCTGTGGTTGCCTCAGGTTTCTGCCTGGAGGCAACTTCTGGGACCCTGTTGTCAGGAGGGGGATCCTGGGAGAGCACAGAGGTCTCACGGAGTTGAGGAGACAGACATTAGAGTGTAGGAGGCTGAGGCAGCTGGAGTTTGCCGGACAACATGCTGGAGAGGAGGAAGATACGCTGACAAATATTGCAGAGTCTCGGATTTGTCTCTGAACACTAAGCTGAGTTCAGGGTGGCACTCCATGGGACTGAGTAAAGAAAGACAGGGAGATTGAAGCCACACCGGACTAGAAGATATCTGAGTTCAAGCATGCAGAATAGAAAGTCCACAATGACCTCTTGAGTCATTCAGTAGAGACCTCAGAAGGGTCATGCCTTAGGCCATCAAAGCTTAAAAACAATCCTCCAGCCTGCACGGTGGCATAATTCTAGCAGCGGGGGAGGCTGAGGTAGGAGGATCACAAGTTCAAAGCCAGCCTCAGCCTTAGCAAGGATCTATGCAACTTAGTGAGACCCTCTAAATAAAATATAAAAAGGGCTAGGGTTGTGGTTCAGTGGTTGAGCACCTGTGGGTTAAATCCCCAGTACAAAAAACAAAACAACAATCCTCCAAAGGGTCAATCTAATCTGAAACTAATGTAACTGCCTGCTAGCACTAAGGCAAATGTTCTTTAAAAGAACATAACAAAATCCAGCATGGAACAAAATAAAATCCACAACATCCAGCACCCAATACAATATGATGAGATATGCAAAGAAATGGAAAATGAGATCCATAATGAAGACATAAAAATAAGTCAATAAAGGACAAGAGATGATGAACATAGCACCCAGGAAACATAAAATAGCTATTATAAAAAGTTCATGCAAGGGGCTGGGGTTGTGGCTCAGTGGTAGAGCACTTGCCTCACTGGTAGAGCGTTTGCCTCACAAGTGTGAAGCACTGGGTTTGAGCCTCACTCAGCACCACTTAAAATAAATAAATAAATAAACAAACAAAATAAAAGTATTGTGCCCCTTTACAACTAAAGAAACAAAAAAGTTTTTAAAAAGTTCACGCAATTAAAGAAAAACATTAGAAGGAAATGGAAGATAAAAAAGAACCAAATGACTTCAAAGGATGAGAAATATATGAAATGAAAAGTTCTCTAGTTGAGGTTAACAGCAGATTTGACACAACAGGAAAAAAAATAGAAATGAATTTGAGGACATATCAATATATTTTTAGAAACTTTATAAACTGAATAAGAGAAAGAAAGGAAACTGAGGAAAAAACCAGCATAGCCTCAGTGACTTAGGGACAATGTCAAGCAGTCTAGTGCCCATGAAATTGGAGTTCCAGAAAAATAAAAGAGAGGAGAAAGGAGAAAAGTATTTGAAGAAATTCTGGCCAATTTTCCCTGCCAAATTTGATGAGAACAACAAAAATCTATAGATTCAAATGTCTTTCCCTACAATGAAGTATGATCAAATAGCTAGAAACGGTGACAAAGAGAACATCGTTAAAGCATCCAGAGACAAAATACGCTTTTTTTTTTCTTACAAAAGAGCAAAGATAGAACTTATTACAGACTCATGGGGAACAAGGCAACCCAGGAGACAATGGAATGCATTTTGAAGTGTTAAGAGAAAAAAAATATTAACCCAGAATCCTAGCAAAGATATAATTTAAAAATGAAGGTGAAATGATTACTTTTTCAGACAGTCAAAAGATGAGCGCCATTTGTTGCCAGTAGGTCTGGACCTAAAAATATTAAAGTTATTCAGGCAATAGGAAAATAATGCCAGATGGAAATTTGAATCAACAAAAAGATCAGGAAGTCATAAATATGTGGGTATTCCCCACCCCGGATTAAAATTCTTTCCAAAATAATGATTTAAAGCAAAATAATGTATTCTGACGTTCCTAACACATCAGCAGTAAAGTATATGACAAAGTGCGAAGTATGTGACGGGAAAATGAAAGTATATTGGAAGGTTTTTTAATATTGCATGTGAATTAGTGTAAGATTAGAAAGGGGACTATGATACATTGCTGATGCACATTTTATGCCCTAGAGTAAGGGCTAAAAAATGAAACAGAACAAGGTGTAGAGTCATCAATTCAATAGTAGAGGTAAAAAAAATAGCTATTATAAAAATTTCATGCAAGGAGCTGGGGTTGTGCCTCAGCGGTAGAGCGCAAGGCACAATTAATGCAAAAGAAGACCCAAAAAAGAATAAAAAGGGAACAAAGAATAGATGGGACAAATGGAAAACAAGAAGCAAGATGTTAGCTATCAACCTGAATGTCTCCATAATTACATTAGATGTAAATTATCTAAACATTCTTAATTCATAAGCGTAGGTTGTCAGGCTGAATATAAAATTAAGACCCAGCTATATAATTCTTACAAGAAATCAACTTAAATTTGGGTTAAAAGAAAAGGATAGGAAGAGATGTACTATACACGAATACTGGGCACAATACTAATCAGAAAAAAAGCCACAGCAGCAATATTAATATCAAAGAATATGACTATGGATAAAGAGAAACACTTCCAACAGCTCAGGAGGTTGAGGCAGGAGAATTTGTAAGTTCAAAGCCAGCCTCAGCAATTTATCGAGACCCCTATCTCTAAATGAAATATAAAAAGGGCTGGGGATGTGGCTCAGTGGTTAAGCACCCCTGGGTACAAAACAAAAAAAGGAGAAAGATTTCATAATAATAAAGAATTCAACTGATCAAGGAGACAAAGCAATCCAAAATGTTTATGTCCCCAATAAGACAACTTCAAAATACATGATGCAAAAACTGACAGACCTGAAAGGAGAAATGGACGAATCCACAATGAGAGTTGGAGATTTAAAAATTCCTTTCTCAGCAACCCATAGAACAAATTATCAGTAAATGAGGAAAAACAGAGGAGACTTAACACTATCGGTGAACTTGACATGGTTCACCTGACAACAGAACATGTACTTTTTCAAGTGTACGTGAAACACTTACCAAAATAGACCATATACTGGGACAGAAAGTATGTCACAAAAACCTTAAAAGGATTGGGCACAGTGGCACATACCTGTTGTCCAGGTGGCTTGGGAGGCTGAGGCAGGAGGATCCCTAATTCAAAGCCAGCTTCAGCAACTTAGTGAGGCCCTAAGCAACTTAACGAAACCCGGTCTCAACTCACCAAAAAAAAAAGGGGGGGGATAGGGATCTGGCTCATTGGTTAAGTGCCTCTGGGTTCAATTTCTGGTAAAAAAAAAAAAAAAAGAGAGAGAGAGAGAGAGAGAGCCTAAACATGGACGTGCACCTGACCCGGGGCCTAAATGTGCACCTGAGGAACTTCCTGATCCGGGGGCTTAAACATGGATGGGCACCTGAGGAACTTCTGAGGGCCTAAACATGGATGCCTGAGGAACTTCGGACCTGGGGGCTTAAACATGGACATGTGCCTGAGGAACTTCTGGATGCTACAGCCTAAACATGGAGGACTGAGGAACTTCCCGATCCTAGAGCCTAAACATGGACGCCCACCTAAGGAACTTCTGGACCCGGGAGCCTAAACATGGACGCCTGAGGCACTTCTGGATCCTAGAGCCTAAACATGGATGCCTGAGGAACTTCCAGACCAGGGGGCTTAAACATGGATGTGTGCCTGAGGAACTTCCGGATTCAGGGGCCTAAACATGGATGTGCGCCTGAGGAACTAACAGATTCAGGGGCTTAAACATAGATGTGCACCCAACGAACTTCCAGATCCTGGGGCTTAAACATGGATGTGCGCCTGAGGAACTAACGGATTCAGGGGCCTAAACATGGATGTGCATCTGACAAACTTCTGGATCCTAGGGCTTAAACATGGACGTGTGCCTGAGGAAATTCCGGATGCAGGGTCCTAAACATGGACGCGCACCTGAGGAACTTCCAGATCTGGGGACCTAAACATGGACGCCGGAAGCGCTTCCGGATCCAGGGGCTTAAACATGGATGTTCGCCTGAGGAACTTCCGGATGCTACGGCCTAAACATGGACGCCTGAGGCACTTCCGGATCTGAGGGCCCAAAGATGGACGTGTACCTGACAAACTTCTGGATCTGGGGGTCTAAACATGGACGCCTGAGGAACTTCTGAATCCTAGATTCTCAACATGGACGTGCACCAAAGGAACTTCCGGATCTGGGGCCTAAATATGGATGTGCACCCATCAACTTCGGTATCCTGGCTTAAACATGGACGTGTGCTTGAGGAACTTCCAGATCCGAGGGCCTAAACATGGACGTGTCCCTGGAACTTCTGGGTCCTTGTGCCTATAAAGGGCAGGGCGTGACTCTCAGAAGGGTTGTGGCCCACGAAGGGGAGCTGAGTATGGGGCCTGTTGGGAGGCAGACTGAGCTGTCACACCCTGAACTTGAATTTAAAGGTGGCCTCACTTCCTGGCCTTCCCCTGGGTGTCACTTCCTCCCCTTCCAGGCGGTGCGGAGGAGGAAGTGATACCAGCGCAGGGGCCAGACCCTGAGGAGGGACACCATCTTCCTCCTTGCTTAGCCAGGCACCCGGCCTGGCTGGGGATGGTGACATCTTGTGACACTGGCTGCCTCCTGCATCCCTGCCCCAGGACCTCAGGGACCACAGGCAGGAACAGTTGTTGATTCTCCCCTGGCCGCTGACCCTCAGCCCTGGGGTCTGCCCAGGGAGAGCTCTATCTCCCAGAGGGCAGGGGGCCCCTGTGACCTGCTGCTCCTTACCCACTGTCATCCTGGGCCAGCACGGGTCAGGACACCAGATGCTACTGAGAGTGATATCTCCTAGATGGGCGGCTGGGGACTTTGCCTCTGTCCCTAGGCCTCGGACACAGGATGATCCTCCCCCGGAGACAGAAAATAACCCCACACTGCCCAAGACTTATTTTTAAGCTTTGGATTCTGAAATTTTCCTGCTGCCACCTTCTTGGTGAAGCCACTTTTTCAACAGAGACAATATTCCAGGGGAAAAAGAAAACATGGAGTCAATCAAACCAAGCTGACACATCTGGTCCTCCAAGAGAAATCTGGATTGGAAGGAGAACAGCCATTCTCAACTGGCAAAATAATGAAGTCCCCTTGTCCTTATTTTGTGTAAGCAAAATAAATAATCTGATGTTAACTCATCAAATTATTATTATTTTTTTTTAAAGAGAGAGGGAGAGAGGGAGAGAGAGAGAGAATATTTTTAATATTTATTTTTTAGTTCTCGGCGGACACAACATCTTTGTTGGTATGTGGTGCTGAGGATCGAACCCGGGCCGCACGCATGCCAGGTGAGCGCGCTGCCGCTTGAGCCACATCCCCAGCCCTCATCAAATTATTTTTGATGAGTGCTTAGCTCATAGGAAAACTGATTCTGTTTATGGAATGAAGTGTTAACCTGATTTTAAAATTTAAAATGAAGCCAATTAGGATTGTTAAATTACACCGTCATAATTCTGTTCTTTGATAGCAGAAATAAATAAACCTTTAAAAGAAAAAAGAAAAACTTAAAAGGATTCAATAATCCAGAGTGTTAATAATACTAATGTGAATGACCATCACAATTTGAAATTAAATTAGAAATCAATAATGTAAGGACATATAGAAAGTATGCAAATGCTTGGAAATTTTGAAAGTTCAGAGCTAGGGATTGAACCCAGGACCTTAAACATACTAGGTAAGCACTCTACCACTGAGCTACATTCCAGCCCTTTTTAAAATTTTTTTATTTTGAGACAGGGTCTTGTTGAGGTCCCCAGACTGGCCCCAAACTTGTGATCCTCCTGCTTTAGCCTCCCAAATAGCTGAGATTACAGGTGTGCCCTGCTAAAATAAGATTGAAACTTATTTCTAATAACCCATAGGTCAAAGAAAAATCACAAGGATGATTTATTTGAACTAAATGAAAATTCAAATACACCTATAAAGAGTTTGTGAGAGGCAACTAAGTAGTGCTTGAGGGATATTTGTAGTTTCAAAAGTTACTTTAGAGGGCTGGGGCTGTGGCTCATTGGTAGAGCGCTCACCTAGCACATGTGAGACACTGGGTTTGATCCTTGGCACTACATAAAAATAAATAAATAAACCAAATAAAGGCATTGAAATACCAAAAAAAAAATATTAAAGAATTTTTAAAAATAATATACAAAAATAGAATATATTCAACCTAAAGTATTCTCTGAACATATCAATAAATTTGCACAGCATTTGCAGGTCAATGGATAGAACTGGAGAACATCATGCTAAGTGAAATAAGCCAGATTTAGGAAGTCAAAGGTTGAAAGTTTTTTTCTCATATGCAGAAGCTAGAGCCAATTAAGGAAACAAAAAAGGGGGGGATTCCATGAAAACAGAGGGAGAACCCTGGAGTAGAGGAAGGAGATTGAAAAGGAGGGAGGAGGAACAGGAAAAAGGAGAAATTGCAGAGAAAAAGTGACTCGTTATGTACATACATGAACATGCCATGGAGAATCCCACCTCTGTGTGCATCTGTAAGGCATCAATTTAAAAAAAAAAACTAAATAAAGAGAAGCAAGACAGAAAAGAAGGAAGGAGAGGAGGGAAAGTGGAAGTACTAGGGATTGAGATGGGGCAAAATACATTCCATGCATGTATACATGTGTCAAAATGAACCTCATTATTATGTATAACTATCATGCACTAATAAAGACATTTTAAAAGTTGGGCTGGGGCTGGGGCTCAGCAATACAGTGCTCGCCTAGCACGTGCGAGGTCCTGGGTTCGATCCTCAGCACCACATAAAAATAAAAAAAAATAAATAAAGGTATTGTGTCCAACTGCAAATTAAAAAAAAATTAAAAAGTTGGTAAATTTCTAACTGAACTGATAAAGAGAAAAAGGAGAGAAAGCACAGATGACCAGTATCAGGAATCCTATAGAAATTAAGAGAACATTAAGGGTATACTGTGAGCAATTTTAAATAAATTTGACAATGAAGAGGAAATAATAAATTTCTTGCAAGGCACAAATTACCAACATCAAATCAAGAAGAAATAGAAAGTTAAATTTGTGGGCTGGAGGTACAGATAAGTCTTGAACCCATTATGTTCAAGACCCTGGGTTCAATCCCCAGCTCTGAAAAAGGAAGGAAGGAAGGAAGGAAGGAAGGAAGGAAGGGAGGGAGGGAGGGAGGGAGGGAGGGAGGGAGGGAGGGAGGGAGGGAGGAAACCACTAGAAATACTACACAACTATTTCAAAAAATGAAGGAGGGGGGAATGTTCTCAGTTCGTTTTCTGAATCTAGGTTTACTAATAACTAATGCCAGGAAAAGATTTTGTAAGATCATTATTAACCAATATTACTAATAAGTACAGACACGAAAATCCTTACAAAATTTTAGCATGGAGAATCCAGCAATATATAAAAATGCATAATACATTGTAACCAAGTGGAGTTTATCCAAGGAACGCAGCATTGGCTTAAGGTTCAGAAATCAACTAACATAATTCATCATCTTAACAAAGTAAAAAAAAGAAAAAAAATCATATAGTCATCTCAAATAGATGCCGAAAAACATTTGATGAAATTCAACACCATTCATTTTAAGACTCTCAGCCAACTGAGAACAAAATGGAATTTGTTCAACCTGATAAAGGATGTCTAGGGAAACCCACAGCTAACATCATCTGTAATGGTAAAAGACCGAGCACTTACTCACACTTACTGGGTGATTCTATTTACATGACATCTAGACAAAGCAAACCTAATCTACAGGGCTAGAAAGCAGATTAGTGGTTGGCTGGCTGGAGTGAAGGAGCAGGTGACTGACCGCAAAAAAACACTGAGCGCTCTTTGGGGAATGATGGAAATGTATACGTTGATTGTGGCAATGATTGCACAGATATATTCATTTACTAAAAACTCACTGAACCGTGCACTAATATGTGCATTCCTTATATGTAAACTGGAACTAAAAGTAGTTGATTTAAATAAGTGAGATAATACGTGCAGGTCCCCCAACGCTATTCATGGCACAAAAGTGCTGAATAAACATTATTTCTTACCTTCCCCAACACAACTTCTTTAATTTCCCTCTGCATCCTGCTCTCGTTACACACCCAGACCTGTATGCTTCTCACCCCAACTTCCTCTCCAAATCCCTCTCATCTTCCAAGGTACAACTTAAACTCCTCCAGCCTGAATGTTTTCCAGGCTCCTCCAGGTAACAGTCTGGAATTCTTAAAGCATCCACCGCTTATTTCTCGAGAACTTAGCAAAGATGTATTTTGGCACATGCAATGCTCATCTTGTTGAAAGCATCTGCATCCTGCTTTGAATCCCTGAAGGATGAATATTACTTTGAAATCTCATCACTGGCTGCTGACGCTGTCAGGAGGTGTTTCTTATGGTCCACTGCCGGGGATAGAGCCTCCCAGCTTTCCAGAAATCCTGCAGGTCTCCCTCCTGCCCCTGGCCAGCCAGCTCCTGGGGCATAGAGACTGCTCTATAGAAATAATGTGGTGACTTGAAGGGAAGTGGTCTTTGCAGTCCAACTGTCTTGGTCTGCATCTCAAGCCTGCCTCTCCCTACCTGTGCAATTCTGCCCAAGTTACTCAGTCAAACTGGCTTTTGCATCAGTTTCCTGAGTGTGATTGGTGGAGGGAGATGGTGAGTGCCTGACTGACATCAGCTGTCACTGAAAGCTGGGTGAATGGGTGTGGGACCAAGCTCCCAGTCGTGCACAGGGTTCATGAACCCGGTATTCTTTTTCAGGGAAAACAGTCACCTGCACTTTTTTTTTTCCCCCAGTAGTAAACTCATTTCCCCAGAGAGAAAAAAATAGACTGGTATCCAGGCTTTGCATCCTTCACAAAAGCTTGCTGTGTTTCTTCACCCTCATCTACACATCTGGTTGTACTTACAGCTCTAAACATTTATCCAATCCTGCTGCCATGTTCACATTTCAGACCATGGGGCAACCCCAGGGGGAAAATCCCTCATAAATAATCATGCATTTTAAAAAAATAGCAATGTTGTGCATTTACATACTTGCAGAAGATGAAGCTCCAGGTCCAGGAGCATACCTCTCTGCAAGATTTGTGCACCAGGGCAGACCCTCAAGGGCCCCCCCAGGGAAGAAAAACCCCTCCAAAGCAGTGAGAAGGACTTCCTGGCTAAGGAATTTAGAAAACAAAAAGATCTTGTGACTGCCTAGGAAAGGGTCACCTTCAAAGATGCTCTTATAGTAAAGAGAGGTCAAGAGCCAGGATACCTGGTGCTGACTGTCAGTTTCCCCAGTGATCAAGAGCCTATCAATTGTCTCTAGGCCTCTCTTACCCATCTGGGCACATTTCTTCCATCTCCACTGTGGCTGTGATTCTGTGAAACGAGTGAGGCAGAGATACTTGCCCAAGTGTTTGTCTCTGTGTGGGTCCTCGATGGGTAGAACAGTGCCTGCCACATAGGAGATGCTCTGCCGATGCCTTTCAAATAGATAAAAAAAAAAAAGTATTGTTATGCTCAAATTCGGGACCCCCAAAGACCACCAGAGACCCAAGATCGATGTAAGCAGCAAAGAGGTGTTTATTGCGAGCTAGCTCGGTCCTCCGCACACACACAGCAACTGGTGACGCTGAGAGGCCCCGAGCCCAGGGTTTGCAGCAGTTTTATACATTCTTGGGAGAAGGCAGGGACTTCACATACATCATAGCAAATCATCACACACCTCAGGAAAATCAAATAATGACTCTAAAACATGATTAGCACATTCACTGGCGGGAACAAGTTGGGTAGGGGTGATTGGTCAGTACAAAAGGGGTATTCATTTGAACTGATTGGTTTAAGCCAAGAGGGGTGTACGTGCTGAACTACATGGTTTCCCAACTTGTTATCAACCACCATAAACTACTGGGAGGGTCATCTGGCATCCTAGGTATTTCCCTGTCTCATGCTGATTGGTGGCTGCTAGGGGGCTGCTATGGATCCCCACCTAGCCTGACTGAGTCAGGGACACCTGCCCCAGCAGATCTCTCCTGTTATTTGTAGATAAACAACTTAGCAGGGTGGGAATGTGCCTAGGAATGCTCTGTGGGTTTTTCCAAGGACAAAGGTGACGTCCCTTCCTTGGACAGGCTTTGCTCTGAGATAGAGGCTGGTTTTTCAGTATAAAGTTGAAATCATAAACCTCCATTTAGATATGAACTTGACCCTTGACCTCTGTGACATCAGGCAAGGAAACTTGTCTCTGACCTCCAGTTTCCTAGTCTGTATAACAGGCATACTGACGCCTGCCTATCATGAGACTTGACATTGCTAAGTACATACAGAATGCCTAATACAGAGTGAGTGCTCACCAAATGGTGGCTGTCATGTGATTGTAATTTCTACCACAATCTGTTTGTTGGTCTTGCAGGAATTGTTGGAATTTGCCCCATTCTTTTGTCTCTGCTTTCCTCCACTCACCCACTCTCAATATGATGCTATACAGCCTGGAATCTCACTCAATGGGTTGTCTGAGGATCAGACCAAGGACAACTGGCTCATGCTGTAGCAGGAGGTTACATTCAGGCTAGAGCTGAATAAAGGCTGTCTGACATTGAAAGACCCGATGAAAAGAGGTGGAAACCTTTCCCCCAGAAAATCTGTTGGAATATAATAAATATTTTCACAAGCTTGGGCCAGCTCCAGAACTGGCCCATGAGGGGGAAAGTGAGACTTGGTGATCTTTCACTTGATGGCCTCTACAAGCCATGAGCAAGTCAAAGGGCATTTTGATGAGGCCAGTGTTCTCATCCAGATATGTTCTGGCATGATCGGCTCCACACTGACCCGCAGGCCTCCGAGGTCAACATGCTGCTGAAATGCATTCATGCTGCCTGAGAACAGAATGGAGAGAATTTGAGCCTTGCCTGGAACGTGGGTCTGACACAGGCAGTAGATAAGGGCCCCCAATAAGCCTTCCTCTCCAACCCTGGCTGACCCTGTTTCCTCTGCACCCTCCCACCCCTGCTTCTCCTTCCCGCTCCTCTTGGCCCTCACTCCTCCTTTCCCGTGGCAGTGACCTCCCAGGACTTTCTCCCAGGGCCTTCCTGGAGTGACCCTGCTGCACCCAGGGCTTCTGCTCTTACCACACAGTTGTGCCTTATGTCCTATTGACTCCCATTCTCCATTCGTTGTGTTATGCTGGGTCCCTTGCTCTGAACAATTGTAAACAGTACAAAGGAGAAACTTGTAATTTTTTGATGTCTTCCAGGTGCTGAGTTCAGTATTCAACAGATGCTCAACAAAAGCTTTGTGAATAAATGGCCAAAAGGCTCTTACACCACATCTTAAGATGCACCTTTTAAAAGTTATGTTACAATAAGTGTGCACACTCAACTTACACCTTAAGGGATATTACTGAGAAATTTGGTTTTTCTCTAACTCCAGGTTGATGGAGAGTGCAGGAGTGAGGACATTAGGACTATGCCCCAGCTCTACTACCAATCTGTGTATGATTGAGAATAAATCTTGTAACCTATTTCCATTTTCCTACCTGTGAAGCAAGTCGCTACTTAATCTTATACTGTGTTGTAAGCATAAAATGGGACTGTGTTTTTAAAGAGCTTTCATAAGTACTAGTAAATAAAGGAGATCCTTATTCTAAGGGTCTCATGACGATATGTTCAACAACCTTTATTGAAAATTCACTCTGCCTTAGCTCCTGTGATGCAAACATAAAGGTGACTGAGACCTTGTCCCCAAAACCAAGAAAACATTCAAATAGCAACAGATAAGCATGACTGTACAGTGCCAGGAGCAGAGGAAGGAGGAAGGAAAGCATTCCAACAGACCTTAAAAGGTCATCAGATGCTCCGGGAAGAGAGGAGGGTGTGCAGTGGGACATCCCTGACCATGAGCTGAAGGCCGAAGGTGTGGCCAGGCAATGAGTGGTACTTGTGGCTTCAGTGGAAATGATCAGGATGGGGAGCCTACAGCAAGGTCATCAGAGACCATGAAGGGGACAGCAGGCCATGAGTTCTGCTACGGGGTGGGGTTGGGGGTAAGGCAGGGGAAGGTGAGATGGAGCACATGGGGCTGGGGAGAATCTAGAACTCCTCTAAGACTCTGACCAGGTAAATGGATGGATGAGCAGGCAGACCAGATCCCTCAGGACACCTGCTGGTGATGCACAGGACACCAGGCCTGTTCCTTCCAACTCCTGAGGCACTGGAGAGGCAGGAGAGGATGGGTCCAGGGTGGAGGCAGGTCCTGCGGGCAGGGAGTAGATGGAGCCCAGGGCCAGGTTCTCCTGCTCCCCACATACATAAGGCTCTCCTCCCACCAGGCTGCAGGGCTTTCCCTCCCCCTCCAGTTTCCAGATTTGCATCAATTCTGTAGAGGCCCTCCTTGTCCCCAGGTCCTTGCCTCTATCCTCCACTCTCTGTCTCCCTCTCTCAAAGCACCTAATAGTTGTCAGTGGTTTTTCTGGTCCATCTTTCCTCACTAAAGTGTCAGTCCCATGAATGTGGGGACTTCATCTTCCATCCCAAGGTATCACCAGTTGTCCAGTGAATAGTGGGTGGCATACCAAAGGTGCTGAATTACTGAATCAGTAGTCTGGCTATGCAGCATGACCTCAAGAACATCGCACCTAAACACAGCGCCATTCCCAGGTTACAGCTGGGAGCAATATCTCCTCTGGCAGAGATCCAAAACTGGGGTCACATTGTAACTCTTGAAGACAAGTCACATTATTTTTGAGTCCCACCTCAAGTACTGAGCACCTAGGGTGGACCCAATCTTAAATCCAGCCTGGTCAATGGATACCCAGGCTTGCCCCCAAGAGCCCCTCATGGAAGCTCAGCTAGCTACAGAGAACGGAAAGAACAGGCTTCAATGGGCAAAAGCGACCATTTCTTTACTTAGCAACACACGTGTCCTCCTAAATAACAGATTTAAATAAGTAGAGCAAACTGTGAAAATCTGTGGTTAAAAATGAAATGGGAGGGGTGGCAACAGCAAATCTACCAGATGGCTGCTGTGCCTCCTGTGACAGGTGGGACAGAATCAGCTGCGTGAGCACATCTCGAAAGGTCTTTTTCATTGGCACATTTCTTGGCATACTGCAGGATGCGCTCTGCACACACACATGCTGCAGAGTCAGCCCGGCCCAGAGCAGCTCTGCAGAGGAAGACCTCCCGCCTGGCCACAGAACTGCCCCTCACCAAAAGGAGGAAAGGGAGAGAGGGTCGTTCACACCTGGTTAACAGCACGGAGTTCTGACTGTCAGTGAGGAAGGGGCCAGAAACCAGCTCTTGGAGTGGCTGAGTCAGCACCCCACATGCATGTCACCTCCCACCGCCCCTCAGCCTGCTCCCTGTCTGCTCTGCCCACTTACTTATGGCCCACTGCTCAACAGTCACTCTGCTCTCCACGGCCAGGACTGCATCTCTACGGGAAAGATCCCACCTGGCCCACTCCTTGGTTCATGTAGGAGTCTTCCATCGCCAGCCAGACTGTAACCCATTTGGAGGCAGGGTCTGGCCCATATCTTCCAGCATTCTAGGGTGTCCATGGGTCAGTGCCAATTGTACTTAGGCAAATTTCACATTTGGTTTGGGAACAGACCCCCTGGAGGGAGTTACTTGTCTCTCTGTGGTTCCCACTGCATGGCCCATTTGGGTCCCTCATTGGAGGGTGCCGAGGCTGGAAGGCCCATGTGGAGCTAGTGCTAAGTCCATGGGGTGTCTGTAAAGCCTGGGCGATGTGGGGAGCTCACCTGTGAAGCAAATCATCCCCTCCGGGCTGCCTGCCAGTTGTCAGTGCTTGTCTGGTCAGCCAAGATCTACCCTTCAGGTACCAAATCATATTAAATCCTTACGATCACACTATGAGGTAGTGGCATCTTCAAGATCTTCAAGTCTCACTTCATTGAGAAAATTGAGACACGGAAAAGACAAACAACTTTTCTAAGTTCACAGGATTAGCAATGGTTAGCCAAGGTTCAAACTCCACCAAGTCTAAACCCCAACAAACCATACTCATATAGCTTAGCTCACCCGACCTTGCCTGTCCCACAGTGTCACAGGCACCTGTGCAGAGGCCACGGGACAAGTGCAGGCCCCAGCAGGAGACTGTCTCTTGGCAGTAGGACTTAGTCAAATCATTGCCCCTCTAAGCCTCTGGCTTCTCATCAGTAATATAGATGGGTTTTTTTTTGTTTTGTTTTGTTTTGTTTTGCTTTGTTTTTGTCTGTTTGTTTTTTGTTTTTAACCCAGGGGAACTCAACCACTGAGCCACATCTCCAGCCCTTTTTATTTTATTTTTTTAAAATCATTTTTGAAACAGGGTCTCACTTAGTTACCTAGGGTCTCCTCCATAAGTTGCTGAGGCTGGCCTTGAACTTGTGATCCTCCTTCCTCAGCCACCCAAGGCTGTCAACCAGCTTAATATATAGAGTTTTTGATTAAAAACTGCCTCACTGGGTAATCGGGAGAATTAAAGTGCTAGAATTTGTAAAAGGCTTAGAATAGCACCTGGTCCTGGAAGCACTCAACAAACATGCCCCAAACATGGGGTCTGTCTAACCCGGTACCTTTCCAGGAGATTCATGTATTGACTTCCACCACGGGCTCTCTTTTATAATTTCTCTCTCCACCCCATTCTTCTATCTTCTCCTTCTAACCCTGCCTTTCCATTGAATCTGTTGAATTCATTCAAATGCTCAAAGCCCCAAATCCCTGAATGCAACAGATTGAGGGGGCGTGGGCGGGGGTGGAGATTGGAGGAGCTGGTAATAGGACATAAATAAACTTGCACATGCTTCTCTTCTTAAATTACAGTTTCTAACCCATCGTGGGGCAATTTTCTTTTTATCTTCTCTCGAATAAGTGGGAGGATGTTTTATTCGTGACGGTCTCCCAGAGCGCAGCCCAGTAGGGGCTCGGTGAGTAGGTGCGCCATGCAGTGCGGAGCGTGCAGGTGCGTGCACTTGGTCCAGCCTCCGCCTGACCAGGGAGGGGTCACACGCACTAACTCTTGAGTGCTCTGCTACTGCCTTCAAGTCCTGGTGCCTGGCAGATAATAAGAACTCCAATGTCCGGCTAGTGAAGGAAATGTGTTCTATTTCCACCCTCTTAGTGGATACGCGATTTTAACTCCCCAAACTCCATCTCTGAGGCTCATTATTATTCTCCCCTACTTCTGGCATCTTCTCGAAGGTTGAGGAAGGGGGCTTCACATAAATTTCCCGGAGTGAAGGGCAGAGGCTGAGCCCACATCTTGAGGGACAGAGATGTTTCCCTACAAGGTCTGATTGGAGCAATGCAGAGAAATCCCCTGCAAATCGCGGAGGCTTCACGCCTCCTGATCTGCCAGGGTCAGACTGGCCAGGCTCAGTCCTTGTCCTTGTCCTGATCAGGCAGGGCTGTGGGGAGCTCAGTGAGTGGGCGCCTTTTTCACCGACAGCTGGAAGGGCACAGGCCGTGGAGGAAAGAAGAATCTTAAGGGAGAAGAAAGGAAGGAAAGTTGCAGACTCAAAGAGCGCGTGGGACCCGGTGGGACAGTGTGGTGGGCGGAGGTTGGAAAGGGAGGGAGCCGTTTACCGGCACAGTCAACAAACAAGCACTGAGAGCACAGAGCCAGGCATTGTGCTAAATGCTGAGGAAGTAAGAAGGAATTTTTATTTATAATTTATACCCCCACCTACTTCCAAAGAGAATTTTGAAGGTGACTCACAATGAAAACCACATATGTAGGAAGATCACTAAACTAGAAATAGAAGAGCCAAACTCTATGGAAATGAAGAAAGGAAACCAACATTTCCCATCCCCTGTGTCAAATTCGCAAGCACGTGGTCTTTCAGCCCAACAAGCCCGTCTTACAGAGGAGGCAGTCAAGAGCAAAGAGGTCCCCCCCCCCCCCCGACAAGTGAAGGACAAGCAGTCCCCTTTGCACAAAGGGACAGGGAGATTTGCTGTCACTGTGCAGTTGGAAAGAGACCCTGGTGAGATGAGGAATTCTCAGCTTCACACAAACGATGTGGAGTGGGACACGCATATCTACTCTACAATGTTATTATGGGGAAAATGTAGTTTTAACTTTTTTTCTTTATAATTCATCTTTCTGATCAGCTCTGGGTGGGGGACCCCTACATGTTGCCCACTTTGGTAAATTTCCAGTCTGATGGAAGAATGAAAACCATCTTTCCTAGGTAGCTTGGATGACTCGGGCAAGTCTCAACCTTTGGAGACTGCTCTCTGTGTCTTCAATCCCAATGTGGCAGGTGATGACCAGATTCCTACAGCAGTCAGGGACAAGTCCATGCGTCCCTGTTGTGCACCCTGGATCCTCACTGCCCTCAGCTGCGGGGGGCTGACCTAACTTGCCCCCTGAACCTGAACTCTGGGTGGGATGGCCCCATCTTTCTTTCCCCGTCCCTGGAGCCCTGGTCCCTGCCAGCTGCCCCGGTGGCCACTTGTCCTGTCACCAGGTCTCTACCACCATTCTGCTGGTTCTTTTGGCAGCTGCTCAGGTGTTATCTCAGGCTCCTCTGCCTACCACTTCCTGCCCACCATGTGCCATTGTGTGGGTGATACCCCCAGACCCAGCATGCCTGGGTGAGAGCCCTTCTGGCCCAGATGCTCAAGGTCACCGTCATGCTTTGTATATTTCAAAAACTCCTAACTTTTTTTTTTTTTCAAAAGAGCTTAACACATTTTATTATTCTAATTCCTTGGTATAAATCAGTTGTTTTTTTTTTTTTTTCGTTGCCATTTGCTCAACACAAAAAATATCCCAAGATTTACTGGTTGTATACATTGATTGTATACTGATCGAATACTGATTGTATACATTGTTTTATTTAATTTTTAAATTTGTCCTAATTAGTTATTCATGACAGTAGAAAGAATTTTGACACATTACACAAATGGAGCACATCTTCTCATTCCTCTAGCTGTACACAGTACAGAGTCACACCAGTAGTGTAATCATACATGTATATAGGGTAATAGTGTCTGTCTCGTTCTTCCGTCCTTCCCATCCCCTTCCCCTCCCCTCAGTCCCCTCTGCACAATCCAAAGTTCCTTCATTCTTCCCTACCTTCCCCCCATTATGGATCAGCATCTGCTTCTCAGAGAAAACCTTCAGCCTTTGGTTTTTTGGGACTGGCTTATTTCACTTACCATGATAGTCTCTAGTTGCTTCCATTTACTTGCAAATATCATCAATTCATTCTTCTTTAAGGCTGAGAATATTCCATTGTGTTTATGTACCACATTTTCTTAGTCCATTCATCTGTTGAAGGGCATCTAGGTTAGTTCCACAGTTTAGCTATTGTGAATTGAGCTGCTATACACATTGATATGACTGCATCACTATAGTATGCTGATTTTAAGTCCTTAGAGTATAAACTGAGGAGTGAGATAGGTGGGTCAAATGGTGGTTCTGTTCCAAGAAAAACTCCTAACTTGCCAGGATGTGCTCTGACCTACCAATGGGGTAGGTGATAATGACAGTTCTCTCTTCCTCTTCCTTTTTTCTTTCCACATTCCACCAGGATATAAAGGACAGGCTTTTCCCTAATGCTGAGAGCTGCTTATCCAGGCCTAGCTTGTGTGTGTGTGTGTGTGTGTGTGTGTATGTGTGTGTGTGTGTGTGTGTGTGTGTGTGTGTGTGTGTGTTGATGCTGACTGACCAAGTGCTCTGCTTATTGAGCTACACCCCCAGTTCTTTTTAATTTTATATTGAGACAGGGTTTTGCTAAGTTACCCAGGCTGGTCTCAAATTTATGATCCTCCTGTCTTACCATCCCAAGGAGGGATTGCCACCGCACCTGGCTAAGGTCTAGTTCTTAACATGTTAAATGAGAATCAAAGTAATTTAGAAATCTTTTTCTTTCTTACATTTATAAGAAAACTCAGAAGGACAAAGTTTACAGGATATGAAAACTTATCTCAAAATAATTCCAAGAAATATAACCCCATTGCAGAAACATGTGAGTTCAACTAAACTGATGTTAAATTAAAAAAAAAATGTATTCTTTGGATTCTTGTGCAGGACACATTGAGTGGCATGATAAATGCTATCTTCAGTATTTACTTTGCAAACTTTCTTCCCTTATTGACATCAATGCTCTATAAAAACCAGGCTAGAACTTTAGGAATTTCTCTGATGAGGAGGCTAAACCTGGTGAGACCAGTCAGGCTGTAGCTGGTGTTTGTATGCCTGGATGGAGTTCAGACACCCAGGGAAACCAGCATAGAGCATAGCAAATGTCACTTCTTCCAGGCAGAGTTTGGATGTGGGACAAAAGGAGCCGTCCCTGTCTCCCACCCTGAGAAAGGTCAGGAAGCCTTTCAAAAAAGGGATATGAATAGTAATCTCCTAGTCATAAGAGTTCTTCTGAAGATCAGTCATGATTCAGACAGTGAACCAGAAATGGTTTGAGAGTTTGGGGAAGAATCAAGTTTGGGAAGGAAATGACTCAACAAATAGAAAATGTTGGAGCAATAAGACTCCAGGGTCTTCTAGATTCAGGCTGCAGACATAAAACTATCAAAAGTCATACAAATTATGATTCTTATCTTGAACCAGGAGGAAGATTCTAGAAAGCTTTGCCTGGAAAGTTTTCTTCCTTAACATAAAGGATGATCATGAGGAAAATCAAGAGCTTTGCATTGAAAGAGACTCAAGATCACCTTGTCCAATCTCTGTCTTTGAGATGTAGAACAAAACAAGTTTAGTTGTTATTGCTATTTCTGTCCTCATTGTTCTGGAGGTCCTGCTCATTTCAAAAAAAGAAAGAACATAGACATTAAGGGTAAAGACCAAGAAAAAGAAAATAAACTTTAAATATCTACAGCTATTATTGAGAGAATAGAAAATCCAAGAGTTTAGAAATATTATTAACCCAAGTAAGAGTTTAACAAGATTTCCAGGTATAAAATCAGCATGCAAAAAATAAGCTTATTTCAATATATGAACAGTAACCATTGAAAAAAATGAAAATTTTAAAAGTGATCATTTTCAACCAAAGATAAAGTATATGACAAAATTTTAGCTAGGGATCTATAAAAATTATTAAATTTTATTAAATGACACTAAAGGATGCGCTCATAAATAAAGAGGTATACTATATCCATGGATGCCTGAGTCAGTTTCCCAAAATTTGTCTATAGTTTCAATGCCTCTCAATAGAAATGGAGACTTATAGCATATTTAATGGCTTCAGGAACAGAACAATGCATTCTGTATTTTGAGTGTTCCATCACATCTCGGTCTAATTAAACTGTGGGGACCTGCCGGCCACACAGAGACTTCAACTTCCTTATAAAACTCTCAGGCGGGCACTGATTCCCTCTGTGTTGTGTAAACAGTGCCCCAGGAGCTGTGTGAAGAGTGTGTTCTGAACCCCCTTTGCCTGGAAGGCCGTAGGAGCAGTGGGCACAGCTTGACCTAGAAGTGTAGGTTGTGGGGAGGCACCGCATCTCCAGGCTGGTCCTCAATGAACACTCCCACTCCCCACCATGGAGAGTGAACACTCAGATGAGTGAAGACTGTTTTGGGAAACAGTTTTTCTTCCTCACTCTCTTTCCTTCCCTTTTCCTTTCTTTTTGACTGTTTTTCTCCCTCCCTTTCTCCTTCCCTCCTCTACGTTTTTCTCTCCCTTTTTGCCTCCCTTGCTTCTCCCCCAGCCTTCCTCTGTCCCTGCTCTTGTTCCTCTCTTCCTTAATCCCTCTCCTTCCCAACCCCTGTGCTTAGTAACTCTTTGGTCCTTATTTATATTTCTTCTTTTCCATCAGATGGGCCAGTGAAAAAAGAAATCGAAACATTCTGGTTGTCCTCCCCTTGTCTCCCTGCCCCAGGAGGCCAGCTCTGGTTGTGGTTTCTAGAAGACTGAGTTCCCCTCCAGACCTTCACCCCAAGGACCTTTATCCATGCACTGTCCACCCCGCTTACAGCCCACAGACCCCTTTGGGGGATGAGGAGACTGCTCCACTAGGTGACCACGAAGCCCCAGGCTGACCTAGGAGCCTCGACCAAAGCTGCAGCCAGAGACAGGTCCGACCTTTGACTTTGAAACTTATTCATCCTTAGCTCCACGAGCAAGCATTCCCCTGCCCCTCCCTAGACCCCACAATAGAAACACAGAGTTTGGCTGCCCTTCTTTTCACCCCAAGGAAGGGCTGCTTTTGCAATAAGGGGCATTAGAAGATTGTCGTCTGCCAGGAATGCATAGATTTTTTTTTTTCTTTCTCTCCAGTCTGGGCTGCTTTGACCTGATTGACAGGATTGATAGAGAATGTGGGAGGAGAGGGAGGGGAATGGGAAGGGGCTGCAGTAGGCGGAGGCTGAGAAAGTAGAAAGAGGCTGAGGGAGAAAGATCAAGTTCAAGAATTTTTAAACTGGAAAAGGAGAAGGAAGAGAACCCTAAAGGACCCAACACACACACACACGCGCGCACACACACACACACACACACACACACACCACTCATTTCTTAGAAGAGGAAACAGAGGCCTCAAGGACATCAAGCTCTTTGCTCCTGTCCTGAGTTGGTAATTGGCAGAGGCCAGGCTATCGGGCAGGTCTGACGCCAGCCCAGCCCATCGCCGCCTGCTGCCTTATCCAAGACAAAGTGACTTGACAGTCTTGGCAGCAAAATGAAACTTTTTGATTTACGAGGAATTCTGAGATATCTTCCAGTTGACAGTCTTTGGAGAATTGCACAAGCCCACACTTTTGTGGGGGCAGCACTTAATGAAACGAACACATGAGTTATTCATTTTTCATTAAGGATGACATGCAGAGTACATATCAGAATGAAAATTAGGTCTTCACCCCGGGCTCTGTGGTCCCATGGTCAGGAGCAAGCAGGAGAGTCAGGGAGCGTCCATCTCAAGGGGTGGGAAGGAGAGGAGGGAGAGGTGATACCTTCCAGACCCTGCCATGTTCATTGTCTTGTGTATTCTCACGGGGACTTGGAAAGCTACATACTATGGCTTCAGTGTTACAGATGAGAAAACCGAGGCTCAGAGAGAAAGCAAGTAACGTGCCTCGAGTCACCCAGCTAGCGAGTGACAAGTCCAGGATTCAAATCCCAGGATATTTTGGCTCAGCTTCAGTAGCTATCCATGCAGGAACAGGAGGCCAGCTGTGCAGAGCCTGAGGTCCTATGGTATAGAAGCTCAGAGTGGGGCCCAAGCTACAGGCACTTACTCCAGATGAATGTTCCAAAGACAGAGGAGCCCCAGGGTCTGGCAGTGGGAACCCTAGGCTTTAGCGGTCAGGCAGGTCTAGCTGGATCATGGCTGAGCCTATAAAGTCTCGGGAACAGTTGGGCCCTAAAAATGATGCCCAACTATCTCTGGTTTTGCTGCTTTTCCTGCTCCTCAGCCTAGAAGCAACCCTGTATCCATATTAAGAAGCCCTTTGAGGCCCCTTTTTTCAAATAAAGTGTGACAAGTGTGGGCCTGAGAGCTAGGCAGACCTGAGTTTGAATCCTGAGCCTGCTGCTGTTGAATGTCAGACCTTGAAAAGGGGCCTCGACCTCCCTTGAGCCTCAGTTTCCAAGGTTCATTTACATAACACTTACATTGTGCAACATTTACATAACAACACCAACCTCTCAGAAAGTCAGAAATATTTGAAAGATATTCTTATTAATTGCAGCTAAATAATAAGAATTAATGTATATCGAGTACATGTGTGTACCATGCATGTTAGGAGCCCTTTACCTACATACCTTATAAACAACCCTCAGAAAGTGCTACCGTTATCAGTTCCATTTAACCTACCAGAAACAGAAGGTCAGAGAAGTTATTCGCTTGCCCAGGACACACAGTTAAAGTGACAAGGTAAGAATTGGAACCCAGGTCACTAACACAACTTTATAGTAAAGTACAGAATGTGTAGCAAACTGTCAAAAAAAATGGGAGTGAGTGACATCTTTGTCCTTTAAAAGCCCAGGTTCTTGCAGAGCCCCATGGGATTTGCTTTCCAATTTGCCCACATGGAGTTTTCTGGAAATCAGGAGAAAGCTCTGAGGGTGCTCTCCGGATCCAGGACCCCTCCCCTCCCTCAGCCTGCCTTCCTTTTAGGGTTTGGCAAATGCAGCTTCACTCCAGGCCTCTTGTGGAGCTGGAAACAATGCAAGTTTATTTTGGCACCCGAGAGGGCCTGACTCCCCTCCTCTGGACGCCTCTGTGGGAAGAGCACTAGAGAATGTGGTCCTGGCTCTGTCTGTCCCCAGGACTCTCCCCAGCTTGTCCAGAACACAGTCATAGCTGACCAGGGAGCTCTGACAAGGAAATGAGATAAGAGCTTGCTTTCCACTTTGGGCAGATCAGAAGATTTGCCCCTCCCCTCTCCGTGCTCCCCTTCAAAAAGCAGGGGACCCGAGGCCACGTGCTGCAGTTAACCTGGGCGCTTTTTGCTGATCCCGCAGCCCCAGGAGGTGAGGGACCTCCTCATCTGGGTATTTGGCTTCCTGTGGCAGATACCACACAATCAGGGCCCACGTCCACCTGGAGTGGTGATTGAAGTCATAGACACGCAGAGTTGCAAGGACCAGTCAGAGCCTTCGGGTGCAGGTTTCCTCCTGGCTTAGATTCCTTCTGGCTTAGGTTCAGCCAGCTTCAAATGCCAACCCAGGGCCAAGGCTTCCCACCTTTTATTTCACAGTTCAGAATCCTCATGACCACCTCTTGAAAAAGGCCTCATTTTCCCGGTTTTACAAATGTGGCTCTGATGGCTCAGAGGTTAAGTAGTTGGTCAAGGTCAAGGAGGAAGGAAGGCAGCAGTAGAACCTGTACCTGGTCTTCCAGTTCTGAGAAGCTCTGTTCCCAGACACAGGAGGGGTCTCTTCAGCAACACTCTGAGCACAGGTTCATCTAGACTTGGTTTGATCCCTCTGGTGTTCCTGAATTCCAAGGAAAGTCTCATCTAAAATGGTTTTAGGGATCGAGCTAGAACTTACCTCCCTTTTACCCAGGGATTCCATAAGTCTTCAGTCTAATACCAGGCAAAGGGCAGAAATCTGGAACTCTGCCCTTGGCCAGGTCTGTTCTTCATCGAGGGGACAGTGGCCTCAGATGACCATTGGCCATCCCTGTTCCTATCTCCAGACTGGTGTGGTGCTCTTGAAGGCCTGATCCTGCCACTTCTTAGCCATGGGGCCATGGACACATCTCTTGGCTTCCACCAAATGGAGCTGATCATATCTACCTTGCTGGGTGGATCAGGGATTCAATGAGAGGACGTCTAAGGAGCCCTTCTCCCAGTGCCCTCCCATAATCAGCTCAGTCAATGGCAGCAACTATCATAGTTTTGTCATCAATATTATTCAACTTGCCAAGCTTCAGCGCCTCCTCTATGGGCTACTTCAGTTCCCCCAACAACCGTGGGTGTTCCTGTAGTGCCAGCTTCATGTGTTTGGGGGAGCAAGTGACCATACAGAGGAAGGGACACATGCATCAGTGGAGCTCGGGCACCCAGGTTCCCCTGCTCAGGATCCTGCCTCCTGACCTTCCAGTTCTTTCCCCAAGGTTTTCAGGGGTATTATGTTTCACTCTTACAAAGCATCTCTCTGGACCCCAGCCCCCTTTAATAACTTTTTTATGCTAAAGGAAAAAGAAAACGTTGGGGCCCAGAAAACAAGACACCAAAGTATGACAGCTTGGAAAGTCAAATGCTTTGCCCTGAAAAAGAACCAAGGTCTCTCTGACCTGCTGCCCCTATCTCTTGCCCCCCCTTTCCCTCCTGAAGCACAAGGAGGGGCTTTCTCTGAGGTTCCCTTACCTGACTAAGGAAAGTTCCTTCCATAGGAAGGAATTGTCATGGACCCTCTCCCTGGTATTGCATTCAACTCACAGGAAATGGAGACCAAGGATACCTCACCCAGAGACTCACCACAGGCCGCCATCTATTCTTATGAGGACAGCCTTTGTCCTTCTGGGCAGCATTTCCTCTCCTCACCCTCCCTTACCCTGTCACCACCTCCCCCCCAGATACCCAAGCCCCTGTTCCTTTCCAAAGCTCAGACTGCTATTTAAACTTCAGCCATCTGGCCCTTCTCTGAGCCTCATATTTTGTGACTTCTGTGCGCTAGCTCATTTGCTCATAATAAACTCATATGCCTTCTCTCCTGGGAACTGTCTGTTGTCAGTTTATTTCAGCAGACTCAATGTCAAACCTTCAGCCCGGGGGGAGGGGAAATGATCTTCACCCCTACATTAGGAGGGCATCTTTTGCCACTGCCCATTCCCTGGGGTCAGCTAGAGTCTCCCAACCTTCGTAATATTACAAGAGTGATTCAAACCTCCTGCCCTAGGGGTGGCAAAAGTGAAGAGACAGCTGAGGACGGAAGACGGGTGGCACACCTCTCAAAGACAGGCAAGCAGGGCTGGGGTGGTGGCTCAGTGGTAGAAGGCTTGCCTCGCATGCGTGAGGCACTGGGTTCTATGCTTAGCACTACATAAAAATAAACAAAGGTATTGTGTCCATCTACAATTGAAAAAAAATTAGGAAAAATAAACCAAGACAGACAAGAAGAGTAAGGCATGTGGGTGCAGGAAGGACTACCGGGGCCCACAGGGAATCCAGGGCTGCTGACCTGGAGGGCAGGGGCAAGGTGGGTGGGAGTCAGAGAGAAAGGTGGCCCATGCCTCAGCAGGGACACTCCTACTGGAGAGCAGAGGGTCTCTCAGCAAGCTGTGCACAGACACGTCCACTTGAAATCCAGGGAGAGGGTTTCAGGAGGCCAGAATTGGTGTCATTCTCCAAAGCTTTCACATTTCCCCCGTAGATTCTTTTCTGGAACAATCCAACAGGCCTGCATGTTTGGGAAGGAAATTAAGTGTGTCTTTCCTGAGCTCCTCAGCAGCACCAGCACTAATATTCTTGTGGCCATCTCATGAACCCTCCCAGCCCCACTCTGGGGCAGAGAAATCCTTCCTCAGGTTGGCAGGCGAGGAGACGAGGGCCTCGAGACAACTAGTTGGGGAGCAGAGCCAGGACATGCAAGCCTGGACTCCAATTCCGAATCCAGTTTCCTTTCTAAGCACCTTCTGCTATGGAAAGTTCAAATGGAGTGGAGAAGGCAGCAGCTGGGTCTACCCCGGGACCTGTGATGGGCAGGCTCAGCAAGGAAAATGATTCATTGATTGATGTCTTGATTGATGGATGGATGGACTGAATCATCAAGGCGTCATCCCTCTGAGCCTCATCAGGCCCTTCTGGGTTCTCCATCCTGGAACTCCAAGCCCCCTCCCACCCCGGGGAGGCAGGTGGAGCAGGCCAGGCAGCCTTCCACTGCCTCTTCCTCAGGGGACCCTTTGGATAGGAGGAGACCAGACCGCTGCAGCTCCTGCCCAGGGTGAGGTTGAAAAACTTACGGTTCCTATTTAAAACCGCGTCTCATTCATCATTTCAGCACCAACCAACAATTAAACCTGATTCAATCAAGCGCTGACAACACAATCGCCTGTCACTGGCTATTTAAAACTCTATCCCAGCCTCTGGGGCCTTCAGAACCAGGACTGTTTGTCCTGCCAAGAGCAAAGCCCCACCCGGGAGCCTGAAGACATGTGTAGGGTGTAGGGTCTGTCTAGCATCCCTGCTCAGAGCGTCTCTGGCTAGCTTCACTGCCTAGCTTCCTGGCTGAGGCAGGGGCTTGGGGAGGGGTGGGGGATGCCGGGATGAGGGAAGCAAAGACCAAAATCCACTTAGAAGGTCAAATGGGAGGTCAAGTGCACACACTTGTGGTGCTTTGTTTCACTTTCTTTGGGCTCTCAGCAAGTACCCAGCCTGAGGAGCGTCAAAAACAGGGCTGAGCCCTGATTGCAATCTATTTACTGGGTCTGTGACCTTGGCCAGGTCTCTTGACCTTTCTCGACCTTGCTTCCCTCATTAGTATAGTAAGAAGAACAAAAACAAAAGAAAACAAAACAGAAAACCTCTCCTCCAACCATCTGCCTCAGTGGTAAGTCGATCCCCAAATCCAGTGATTCCAGTAGAAGCATTTGGGAAACCATAAGTCCCAAAGCACAGGAGTCAGGAGCAGCATGAGCTAGGGGTGGGGGTGGTGCTGGGGGCTGTATGGCAGATGCCAGCCCCTGTCTGACATCCCCGTGGCTCTCTAGAACTGACAACACAGCAGAACAGTGCATGCCCACATTGCAGAATACAGGCGCCTCCAGGCTTCGGGCACCATGCGGACCCGTGTGGTCAGGGAGGCCTTCCTGCAGGCAGTGGACTTGAGCTAAGTTCGGAAGGCTGAGCAAGCCTGAGAGCCACTTAGAGCTAGAAAGAGCCCCCACAGCCATTTCCCATTTAACCCTCAATACCTTCTGGAAGGAAGAACATGTACAAAAGATACAGTTTGAGGCTGAGAGATTAGGGAGCAGATAAAGAAGAGGATGTGACAGTCACTCATCCTGTCACTGTGAAACCTGAACTGCCCTGACGGGTCTCCAAGCTCTCCATGGGCCAGAAGCACAAGTCACTGCTCTGTGGCTCCAGGGAGAGGAGTTAGGTCTGGGGAGGGAGGGAGGCAGCCCAACGCCATATTTGGGTGTATTCCTAGGGAACCTGGAGAACCGAGGGGTGGGCCTGCAAGGGGCTACCTCCCTCTAAAGTCCCCAAGGCTTCCTCCCCTGCATCCCTTCCTCCTGTGGTTTCCTGGGCCCTACAGTCAGGACTATCTGACTGCTAGGATTCCAGGGTCTCGCTGAAGCAACCAGATTGCAAGCCCCTCAAGGGCAGGAAGGGGGGCTGACTGGGGACTAACTTCTCCCTTACTGGCCATGTGATTTTAAGTCATCCAGTAACCTCCTTGAGAGTCCCCCTGCAACAAAGATAAAAATAGGACCTATCTCACAAGGCCACTGAGAAAAGTACAGGAGTTTATCAGAGAAGTGCTTAAGGAAAGTATCTCCACTTGGTGCTCCCAGAACACTCGCACCAGCCTCTGTATGTAGCAGGGGCCTGACTAAGTCTTTGATTAGAAGCTCAGGACATCAGGCACAACAGTGGGGACAGAGACCAGATGGGCAGCGAAGCTCCCTGATGGGAAGGGATGATGACAAAATGCAGGGCAGGAGTTATCTGGGAAATTTCCCTCCTGTGAGGCCGCAGGAACATGCCAGTCCCCTAATGCACCTTCCTGGGGATATCTGTGCCCCCATTAATCCTCAATACCTTCTGGAAGGAAGAACACATACGAAAGGTACAGTTCGGGTTTTTCCTGGGACTCCTTGGTCCCTGCCACATGGTTGTTGGGGGACAGGGGAACCAGGAACAAAGCCACTCTCCCCTGGCTGAAGTTTAGCAGACAAAACCCTGGGATGTGGGGCTGGGGATATAGCTCATTTGGTAGGAGTGCTTGCTTCGCATGCACAAGGCCCCGGGTTCAATCCCCAGCACCAAAACAAACAAACAAAATATATCTGCTTATTTGGGCTGGGGATGTGGCTCAAGCGGTAGCACGCTCGCCTGGCATGCGTGCGGCCTGGGTTGGATTCTCAGCACCACATACCAACAAAGATGTTGTGTCTGCCGATAAATGATAAATATTAAAATTCTCTCTCTCTCTCCCTCTCTCACTCTCTCTTTAAAATAAATAAATAAATAAAAAATAAAACTGTGAGCCCCCAAATAAACTTAAAAACCCTGGGATGAAGGTGGGTTTACTGGGTGGGCGATTGGGGGTGACAAGGTCTGGTGGGAGACATGGAAAGGAGAATGGAGGCCCTAATTCAGGACTCACAGAAGTTGAGTGAGGATTCAATAGGACACCCTAGATCAGCCACTGGGCACTCTTTGCATGCTTTCTGTGGCAAAGAACCATTTTAATGGTTAAAAGAACCAAAGAATCAATAAATTTTTAACCATTAAAAATTTTAATCATTTTTCTCAACAATCCTGCCAGGTTAGTTTGTCTAGTTTAAAATGAGACATCTCAACTCTGTAAGTTTCTAGAAAGAGCTAAGCAGCCCTGAGGGCTTTACAACAGCACCTCCCAAATACTGGTCTGCACCAATGTCTTTGTAAGAAAGCAGACTCCAACCCCACATCTGGATTTTGATTCCAGAAACCTGGGCCTTTCCCAGGCTTCCCAGATAGTTCTAAATCTTAACTGACTGGAGCATTACTCTCCTGGTGATGTGAGACCTGGAGTCTTACAGCCTGAGAGGGAACTCCAGAGAGCCCCAGGACAAGCCACCATGGGAAGGTACTTAGGAGGGAACTTAAGTAATCTGTGACATAGCCACATGATGGAATATTATGCAGCCCTTAAAGTATGGGGCATTTTTATAACATGGAAACGTACATATGTTAAGGAAACAGGTAGGTAAGAAAATCACACACATTTTTTTGTTTGTTTGTTTTGCAGTGCTGGGGATTAGACTCAGGGCTTTATGCATGCAAGGACAGTGCTCTACCACTGAGCTACATTCCTAGCCCCTTACCTGTACTGTTTTATCTCAACTATGTAACAAAACTAAAAGTAAATGTTTTTTTTTTAAAAAATGACTGGAGGAAACAAACACGAAATGTCTTATCGGTCATCTCCATATGAAGATTACATATGATTTCATTTTCCTTATTAAGACTTTCCTACACAGAGCATATATAACCTTTTAAAGTAGCAAAGCACTAAGCCATTTTTTTTTTCTAAAGAGAAAAGTCTGCCCTCCTCTCTGCCACCCCAGCCAGCATGAGCCGACTCTGACCCTGGGGTAGGCAGGTAGGCAGGCCTTGTGGGGACTATTTTTTTTTTCTCTGCTCTCAGGCAGGAAATAACCATTTCCCACCGGGTTTCCTGCAGGAATAGGGCCCAGAACAACTCTGGCTGGAGACTCCAGACAGGTATAAACACACAGGTTCCTTGGGAGTGGCTTTTGCTCTTCTCTGCAGCTTCATCCGACCCCCCGACCCCCAGATCCCCAATCACTTGCTCAGGTATTCCTTTCTAGAAAGTGCCTCTAGACCTTTCTCCAGCTGCACCTTTACCTGGAAGGCTCCTCCCAGCTTTCCCCTCAGGCAGCGTGGTAGGTGGTCGGGGGTCCTGTTCCACGAGGGTCTTCCCAGACACCACCCCCAGGAACTCCCAGACCCTCTTCTCCCTATAGAGCTCAAGTCATGGTTGACTAATCATGGGCTGCTTCTGTGCCACCTGTCAGCCACGAAACTCTTTGAGGGTTTGGACTCCTCATCCCCAGTTTCAAAAGAGCCTGGCACACAGCGGACACTCGATGGACGTTTACAGAGCGAACAAAGGAACCCTGCCTCAAGGTCCTGGTGGCCAGGCGTCACCCCATGGAATCTCCCAGAACCCTTCAGAGGCCCCAGTAGTTCTTCATGCATGAAACTGCTGTGGCTGGTGTCAGGAGATCAGCAGAGCCACCTCCAGGACCTGGTCCAGCAGATCAGAACAGGGACCAGGGCCCCAGTCAAGGGAGCTGGCAGGAACCTTCTTGGAAAGAGGGACCTCAAGGGATGTGCTGTCCTAAAGACCGCTGGGTTTCATTCAGGCTCTTGGGGGGAAGCAGAGCCCCTTCCACCTTCCCACGCCTGAGAACCCAGGGGCCCTCCATCTGTATCTTCTAGACAAATAAAGGGCCTGCATCAGAGTGGGGATGGCCATCAAGCTGTCACTCTGGCTACTCACTGGCCACCCTAACGGCCACTGTTCTCAGTCAGGGGCCTGGCCCAGCCAGCCATGCCCAGGTTTTAGGGCACCATGCCCAAGCTAGCACATTGGCAATGGCTGTTGAGTTCATTGCCCTGCTACCTTGTCCCCTGCCCCACTCCCTGTCCCCACAGCCCAAGGTGTGGAGACAAGGAAACTGTGACTGCCTCTCCCTCCCACGCAGGGTGTCTCCTGACGGAGAAAAGCATTTGGCATGTGGCGCACTCAGGGCAGCGGAGTGGGCTATCTAGGAGGAAGAGGAGGAGAGACACGTGGCTATTGGTGCCAAGACAGGAGCTTGGAAGCAGGGGTCCCAAGACGGCAAGGGAGGGCTTCTGGGGCCTACAAGGGGCTGTCCCATGCTTGTTGGCAGCAGTGACCTTCTAAAGCCAGCCCTTAGGACATTGGCAGTGGAGTTATCGTCCTCGTCCCCACCATCTTCTCCAACCCTCACCTCCTGTCCCCTCTTCGAGGATCCAGCGTTCTTGTGGCTCTGGCAGCCCCATGTTCCAGGACAACTCAGACTTAAAATATTCTCCCCCACATCAGACCACATGTCCCTGTTGGCATGGAAGGACCGTGCTTGCCACATCTGTCCACACTAAGGAATTGGGAGCTGAGGGTGGCTGGAGCGGAGGAGGGGGTGTAGATTAAACAGAGGAAAACGAGAGAGAGGACAAGAATCTCACACGGGTGGGTCAGTCCAGCCAGGGAGGCAGAGCAGGGGCTCCGCTCAGAGGTGACCTCCTCACCAACAGCAAGGCCTGCCTGGGGGAGGGAGGAAGGCCCTTGGCCACCATGCTTTGAAAAACAAGCTGCCCCATCGTGGCAGAGGTGGAGGGTCCTGAGCCCCGTCCATTCTAGCTCCTGCTCTCTCATCTCCATCTTCACTTAAAAAAAGTCGCCTTTATCTCCACACTTCTTGGGGGGACCTCTACCTCACTCCCAGGAGACCTCAGGGCCTGTGCAGGGGACCTTGCTGTGGACACTGACCTTCCTGAGCCCATGTGAAGGGGCCAGGCCTGCCCTGTCCCGTCCCCAAAGGTCTGCGAGTGGCTGCTTGCTTTCCTCCCCTCCCCTGGCTCCCCAGCTGTGGGTTTTCCTGTCCTCATCTCCCTGTGCCACATACACAAATACAGTGTCCCTTGCCCTGCCTGGTCCAGGACAAAGGTCCTCTAGGGCTGGGCTCCCTGGGTGCACGGAGAGGCACATAGAACTCCCTTTCCAGAAGAGCTGCCCCCTGCCCTCGGGCCAGCCTGGGATTTGCTCTCAGGGAAGCGTCTGGTGAGCACTTGGTTGGTGGGTAAGCAGGGTCCACGCCTCTGGCTCAGGAAGACTACGCTCCAGGAAAGGAGGGTGCCCGGAGCTGACCTTCTGACATTCTGAGGATGTGAGTGATTTCTGGGCCTTTATGCTCAGCCCTGTGGTCCTTGGTTTTGACCCCATTCCCTCCCTACAGCAGCACATCACTGTGACAGGCGCATCCAAAGTGTTAGGCAATGTGGCACTGCTGTCTGGTCAGCCTGGGGGATCCGAGGGGCCCCATCCCCAGCTTGTGGGGACCTTTGACCTGTCAGCTAGGACCTGGGGACCTGCCGCACTCTCCCTTGGCCCTGATCCCTGACCTAGAGGTGAGGAGAGGGCAGCCAGATAGGAATGTGGGCGACCCAGACACCAGTGGGTGGCTCTGCCCTGGTTCTGTGGTTCCTCCTCCCTTGGGGTGGCCTGGGATGGGACAAGAGGCCCCTGAGACAGGCAAGGCCTCTGTCTGCCTCCTGTCCCCCGCCCCTGGCTCCTGGCCTGGCTGCCTTGCTGCAGGGAGTCTCTGCTGCACTTTCTAGACCCCCTGGTCTCTCTGTCTCTCCCTAGGGATCCTCACTTGGGGCCCCTGTTTGCTGCCTCTGGCTTTGTCTTTTCCTGGGTCTACACTGTGTCCCCCTCTTCTTGCCACCCACTGCCCCCCTCCACGCTCTCCGCCCTGACCCTGACTCTCCTTACCCTCCCTGGATCTCCCTGGCACTCATCCCTGCGGGCTGTGGAACCCGCTTGGTAGTCTCCCCGGAGGTAACAGAGGGAAGAGAGGAGAGAAGAAGAAAAAAGAAAAGAATAGAAAAGTCATCATTTTTTTTTTCATCAGTGCAATGAAGCCCATGTGGCTTTAGAATGCAGCTGCAGGGTCATCCACCCTTCCATGGCATCCCCCCTCCTCCAGGACTGTCCCTGTGTACCCAGCAGAAGACAGGCCCCAGTGTAGCTTGTACCCAACTCTTCTATCAGGCCAGAGCAGAAGACTGCCAGCCACACTGAGTGCACAGGGACAGGACAGGGGCCAGAGCAAGTCTCAGATGGAGTCAGAAGTCTGCTGTGAGCTGCACAGTTGTGTCTCCCATCCCCTGGCGGGAGAGGATCTGGAGAGGCACCTTTGGGAGGTAATTAGGTTTAGATGAGAGTGGAGCCCACATGATGGGATTAGTGCCCTTATAAGGAGGGAGAAACCAGAGCACTCTCTGCCATACCACGTGAGGACACAGCCAGAAGGCAGCCATCTGCAAACCAGGAAGAGCTCTCACCAGAAACCGAATTAGCCAAACCACTATCTGGGAATTCCCATGTTGCAGAACCCTGAGGATGAATTCCATGCTGTTTAAGCCACCCGACCTGCAGTCTTTTGTTATAGCATCTGGAGCAGACTAAGACAGCCTTCCATCCACGTTGGCCCCTCTGTGGGGTGGCAGGCTGCACCATGGCTGACCCAGCCCTGCACTCTGCAGCCTTCCCTGCCAAGCCTTGGCCTGGGTCATGATGACAGATGCTTCTTGTCTTTTGGTGAGCATCTAAAGTGTGTGGGAAGGTACAGGTTACAAAGGGCTTTCTCTTGCTTCATCTCATGGAATCCTCGCTGTATGACTATTGCTCGGCACATCTTACAGAGGCCAAAACTGGATGTTAAATGAGTCCATGCTGACCACATGATCAGCACAGGACTGAGCCCACTGCCAGATTTAAGACTCAGCCAGCCTGTCTGACCAACACTGCTTGGTCAGGACACCCCAGTGGACTCTCATTGCTTCCTGTCTCAGAAGCTCTGTTCCCTCCCTGCCTGGAATGCCCTTGCCCAGTTCCTCTGCTTACTTAAACCTCACCCGTCTTTCCCAGCTTGGCTCATGCCCAATCTTCACTCAAGAGCCTCCCACTATAGGGCCATGAGGAAACAATCCATCGCATAGCCCATGTTGCACTTGTGATCAGCACTGCAAAGTTTAATAATCGTGGCAGGGTCTGTTACTCATTCCTCTCTAACAGGACCCTTGTATTGTAGTAGGTCACATGGTATCTACAGAAAAGCTTGTATTTTCCAGGTTTTTCGAATTAGATATAGTCAAATTCTGGCCCATGGGATATACACAATGTCATTTATGACTTTTGAGAAGTAGTAACCAAAGAAGAGAGACATCTTTCTCCTTCCATCCTTCTCTATTTTCTGACAGCTAGAATGTAAACATGATGGCTTGAGCTCAGGCAACCATCTTGGGCTATAAGGTGGATGCCATAGGTTAGGATGGCAGAGCAACAGGACTAAGGAACTCAAGACTCTGATGATCACGGAGCTGCCCTACCATCATTGGTCTGTTTACTTCCACATGCTGCTTACCTGAGGGAGTAGCCAACTTCTATCTTGTTTATGCCATTATTATATCAGCTCTTCTGTCACTTTAGCCAAGCACTATCCTCATTATCCTAATTGGTTAAAAAAAAAAAAAAAAAAAAAGGAAAGAACACAAAAACAATAAGTCAACATTGACAGTCCAGAAAGAGAAACAGACAAGTCAATGGAAATAATGCAATTTGATGATAACATTAACTGTGTCATTTTAAGAGGGTCATCAATTATAAAATGCACTGTTATTTTATGTACTATCAAGAAAAATAATACTGCCTTTAAACTGAGTCATAATGCCTTAAAAGCAGCCCCCCATGACACATGAACCAGTCACACCAATCTCTCATTAGTTTGAGATTATTTTACGGTTGATTCCAAGGGATTTCACAATGTCTCTGGCCTTCTTTGGCTGCCTTGCTGGCGACGTGACGGGCCACCTTTCAAAGCATATCTCAAAAACAAAACCCAGCACAGCTTCTTCCCCTTTCTTCTTCCTGTCCTGCCCCCACCAAGTGCTCTGGGTCGTTACTTTGAAGAAACGGATTCTGGTTACTCCTCTGATGACACATCGTTGCTTCACTCATGTCAAATCTGTGCCCTGCCACTCCATGTCCTGTGTGTCTTCAGATTTCTTCCCACTCAGTGGTTTGCCATTGCTCTGTTGAGTCTTGGCACCTCCAAGTCACTTCAGATGGCAACTAATGCCAAATGAGAGATGCCTCCCAGGGCACAGCGCTCAGCAGAAGGGGACCCCGAGGCTGCGCTCCCACACACAGGGCACCCTGGGCCGGCCACCTCAGAGATGCCATCACAGGATGCTTTTGAGGGCGAGTGCCTCTCCAGCCGTGAGAGGGGACCATGTGGTTTTGAAATGTCCTCCCGATTCTGGGAGAGGGAAGAATGGGGAATGACGGCTTCATGGGCCTGGGGTTTCCTTTTGAGATGATGAAAACCTTCTGGAACTAGATCATGGTAATGTCTGCATGGTATTGTAAATGCAATAAAGACCCCTTTTTAAAATGATTAAAACAGTACATTTAGTGTTATATGTATTTTATCCCAATTTTTAAAAATGTATGTTTTCTCTCTTTTTTATTTGTTCTTTTTAGATACACATGACAGTAGTGTATATCATACATATCATACATGCATGGAGTATGACTTCCTGTTCTTGTGGTTGCACAGATGTGGAGTTACATTGGTGGTGTATTCATATGAACACAGGAAAGTTATGTCTAGTTCATTCTACTGTCTTTCCCATTCCCATCCCCCTCCCTTCCCTTCATTCCCCTTTGTCTTTAAATTTGATGATTAAGATGGCTGTTTCTATTTAAAAATTGTTAAGTTTCAAGTGAAAGAAGCCACTCTATATAATGTTTGATTCCAACTATATGACATTTTGGAAAAGGCAAAGCCATAGAGACAGTAAAAAATCATTGGTTGCTGGGTTTGGAGAGGGGAAGGAGGGATTATAGGCAGAGAACAGAGGGTTTTTAGGTCTGTATAACTATTCGGGTTAATAATATAGTGGTGGACACAGGTTGTTTTATTTTTTAAAGCCCTAGAATACCCAACACTGAGAGCCGTAAGATAAACCATGAACTTTGGGCAGTTACCGCGTGTCAGTGTCCACCGGTCAAGTGTAATTACAGCCACTCTGATAGGGGATGTTGGTGATGGGGAAGCAGCTGGTGGTCTAGGCTGCCACCCCACAGAGGGGCTAACCGACATGCAACACTGTCTTAGCCTGGTGTTCCGTTCTTGTAAATACTGGGTTTCCAGTATTTTCATGATAGCAGCACAAACTAAGATATGCATATACCGCGTTTTTCTTATCCCCCATCCATTGATGGATGTTTGGATTGCTTTCACCTCTGGGCTGATGGGAATGCTGCTGCTATGAACATGAACTTATAAATATCTCTTCCAGACCCAGCTTTGGATTCTCTGGGGTTCATACCCAGAAATGGAACTACTGAATCTCGAGGTGATTATAAGTTGAGGATCCACTGTTTTACATAGTGATTGCACCATTTTATAGTCCCTAGTGCACAAGAAGTCCAATTCCTCTATATCTCTGCCCAAACTTGCTATTTTCTATTTTTTAATAGAAACCTTCCATATGGGTATGAGACGATATTTCATTGTGGTTTTGATGTGCATTTCTCTGATGATTAGTGATGAGCATCTTTTCATATGCTTTTGGCTATTTGTAATAGCATCTTCGGAGAAATGCATGGTTAAGTTCTTTGCCTGTTGTTTAATCAGGTTGATTTTTTTTCCTCATTGAGTTGGCTAGGAGCGATGAGAGCAGGCATCCTTGCCTTGTCCGGTGGGGGGAAAGCCTTCCTTCTCTCCCGTTAGCTGTGGGCTTTTCCTAAACGACCTTCATGAGGTTGAGGTAATTTCCTTGTGTTCCTAGTTTGTTAAATATTGTAAGCTCTGGGGGTTTTATTGTGCAATTTTGCATGGCACGGTGATTTCTAGGCATGCACATGTCACATTATAGCAGAATCGACTTCAAACAATGAGGCCATTTCCAAGTTAACTGGGAGGAAACAGTCACAGGGACGTTCAGCAGCTTGTTCAAGATCACACAGTCAGGGGAGGCCAGGCTCTGAACCCAGAGGCCACATTTTTTCCCACTTAAATCTGTTTTTCTTATACTAAAACCTAACCTTAAAGGTATAAATAAACTTAGGATCATCTAGCCAGAAATAAGTGGCCCCAGATATTCAGGACATGATGGGGATGGGAGGGACAGAGAGGAGGTGGGGGAGAAGAAGAAGAGGAGGAGGAGGAGGAAGAGGAGGAGGAGGGAGAGGGAGAGATACAAACAAACATAATTTAAAAGATCTCATGTTCTCCTGTCTTCTGTTTCTCTGTGGAGGGAGCTCCCCAGCCTCCCTGTCCCTTGCCCCTGGACAGAGTGCCCTCCTGACTGGTGAAGCACATTCTCTCCTTGCCTTTCTTCCTGAGCAGCCAGACTCACCTACCGGCAGCTCCTCTGCACCACACAAGGCTTAGGGAAGGCCTTGCCTCACTGCTGCCCAGGACAAGGTAAAGCTGGATGCACTGGCAGGTGCTTGGGAGCTTCTCAGGAGGCTGAGGCAGGAGGATTATTTGAGCCGAGGAATTTAGGGCCAGCATAATGAAACCCTGTCTCTTAAAAAAGATGAGGTGGGTAAACTTGATTTCTGGGTGGAGGACAGACACCAGCCCAGCTAATAGTCAGCCTTTAGCAGTAGCAAAGGTCACTTTCAAATCTCCCTTTTTCCTGCAGTTGACTGAACTCTGCACACTGTACACTTTGCAGTGGGAAAATGGTCAGTTCCAAGACAGTGACCAAGAGGTTGGAAAATCCCATGCTGGGACATAGGAGGAGCTGTGATACAAAGATGAGTCCCCCAGAAGGACCAAGAGGAGCAGGCAGGTCTTCCCAGAGGTACTGAGTGCCAGGTTGGATTCCACAGGGAGGGAAAGGATGGAGCCAGGGGTGGGGAGCCAGCAGAGGTTTCTCAGCCCCACTGCGTCTCACGGCTGCAATTACCGGTGGTCGAGCCCCTGATTCGGGGACTCCAGCTACCACCTCCAGGTCCTGGTTGACTCCCAAGCCCACACTCTCAAGGGACCCAAGCAGATGGGAGTATCTGGGATTGGGAGGAAAAGAGGATCCCAACATCCCTTGGCTGCACAGAACTTCAGCCACACTCCCCTTCCACGGAATGAGTGGCTGGCCACCCCACCCCTTCTACCATTTCTTGTTGCATTTTAGGCTCCAAGAACTAAAACCAAAGAAAGCTGCTAACAGAGGGGAAATGAGTGCTGAGGTCCCTTCCAGCTGAACTTTGTGATTCAACTCACCTTCTCTGTTTTAAATAGGGAGCTACTGTGCAGCTGAAGCTGAGGGTGAGCCTGTGCTGGCTCTAGGAGGGACAGCACCAGCACAGAGGAACATGTGGCAGTAGATCCTGAGCGGTGGGATCAGGCAGGCCTGGCTTCCTCTCTCTTTGACCACTTGCTTTGTGACTTTGTGACTTGATCCCTCTGCACCTCAGTTGTCTCATCTGCAAAATGGGGACACTGTACCTGCTTTCTGGTTGTCAAGGAGATCAGGTGAGGTCTCTCAGGCCCACACATGACTCTTGGGAATCATGACTTTGTTGGTCCCAGAATCCCTTCTCTCCATGTTGCCCCAGATAGAGCTATGTACTAGGAAACCCAACTCTGGTGAAATCACAAATAGGATGCCAGGCATGGTGGCACATCCCAGTGTCTCAGGAGGCTGAGGCAGGAGGATCCTGAGTTCAAAGCCAGCCTTAGCAAAAAGTGAGGAGTTAAGCAACTCAGTGAGACCCTGTCTCTAAATAGGGCTGGGGATGTGGCTCAGTAGTCAAGTGCCCCTGAGATAAAATCCCTGGTACCAAAAAAAGCGGGGGTGGGGGGGCCTGGGATTGTGGCTCAGCGGTAGAGCGCTTGCCTAGCACGGGCGGGACCCAGGTTCCATCCTCAGCACCACATAAAAATAAAGGCATTGTGTTCCCTTTTGGATAATGCAGCTTTGAAAAACACTGTTTCGGTCCCATGAAATAGCCAAAGCTTCCATTTCATTTGGAATTATAGCTCCTCTCCCGGCCCCCAGCTAACTGCTTGGCACCTGGGAAGAGGGGCACTGGCTTCCTCCCTCCCGCTTTCTTCCTCTCCGGCTCCCTAGCTATTGTTTGTGACTCCAGTGGGGAATGGGAACATGGGCAAGGAGGACAGATGGGGGGTCAGGATGATATGCAGTTGGCTGGCGCTATCCTCATGCTCTTTGGGCGCAGCAGATGGTTCCAATGACTTTCTCATGAGGGAGCTTTTATGGGCTCCCCTGGAGATGTCCCATCACTAGGGACCACAAATCCTTCCTAGGACCTGAGTAAATTGCCTTAAATACCACGCTCCTCCGCCCTCGGCCTCAAGGCATTTGGTGGCCCACTCTGGTTTCCGTCTGCTGAGGGTCTAGGGTGCTAACTCTCTGGGCAGCTGTATCAGACAGAAGCTGGACCTTGTCTGGCTTCCTAGAGGGGCTATAACAAGTGACCACAAACTGGGTGCTCAAAACAACAGAATCTGATTCAGTTCTGATTCAGTTCTGGAGGTGAGATGTCTTAAATTCAGGTGTCATGGGGCCACACTCCCTCTGACCACTGGAGGGAAGGAGGGTCCCTCTCTCCTCACTTCTGGTTTTGCTGGTGATTCTTGGCACTGGTTGGCTTGCAGCTGCTTCTGCTCCAGTCTCTGCTTCTATCATCACATGGACTCCTCCTCCATCTCTTTGTGTCCCTGTGTCTCCCAGTTCCCCTCTCCTTAAAAGGACACCCATCATGAATTTAGGGCCCACCCCAATCCAGCATGACTTCATCTTAATTTGACGGCATCCACAAGGACCATTTCCAGATGAGGTCCCATTCAAAGATACTGGGGATTGGGACTTGAACATGTCTTTTTCAGGATTGTTGTTTAACCCCCCTCAACAGACCTGCTCTGCTCTGTGGCTCTCGCCTGTCCATGGGATGCAGTCAGCCATCCTTCCTCCCAGAAGATTCGGCTTGATCTTAGTTCAGCCACTCCTCTTTCAGCTGGACGGCCATCTCTAGTCCTTAGATTGCTCCGGTAGGAGTCAGGCAGAAATCCCAGGACGTCATAGTACAGGGATCCTGTATTCAGTATTCATCTCAGAAGCTCCAACGAAACTCTCCTTGCAGGTTCACTGTGAGATTCGGGCACCTTCCACTCCTCTAAGGAAGCAGTGTACTATGGAGTGCTCAATGAATACATCCTTTCCCAGACCTTCTCCCATATCTCCACACCACCAACCCACAACTGCAAGAGCCGTAAGAGAAGAAAACCAGCTTTTAAATATTTCCTTATCACGTCTGCACCCTCTGGGAGCTGATATCTGTCATCTTAACATCTCAGTTGGTTAACACCTGCCATTCCCTTTCCTCAGGCCTGAGGAATCAGAGGCCAAATAGCCCTTTATAGATGACCTCTGCAGCTGGTCAAGTCAGGCTTTTTCTTCAAAAGAGACACCTGGGGGTGCCAGGTCCTGCCTGCTCTGGGACATTCCTGTTATAATGCTGAGTGGTGAGGAAGGGAGCCATGGACCTAGTGTATGGTCACTTTCTTGCTCTGTGACCTTATATAAGCCATTTACTTCACTAAGCTCCATTTTCCTCACCATAAAATGGAGATTCAAATGTGTGTGTGTATGTGCATCAGTCCCAATCTCCCAGGACCATGATCAGAATAAAATGTATTTTATTCATATTTCGATGCAAATGGATACAATGAAGTCATCTGGTTTCCAGAGAACAAGTGTCATTAAAGCCTCCCAGGCAACCCAGGGTTTCAGGGGAGAGAAAGTGTGGGTGTCTTGCCCTCAGGAGCTCACCCTCTACGTGGCAGATAACACGCACATGACTCAAAACAGAAATAGCCACTTCTATCACGTGACAGCCACAGGGGAGATTTCCAGGCTGGCCATAGACACCTTGTCAAACCAGAGGCCTCCTTGGACCTCCATGTGGATTTGGAGGAAATGAACAATCTTGACTCAGAGTGACTTCATAGAGGAGGTGGGCCTTGGGCCAGGACCGAAGACAGTAAGATTAGGCTACAGGAGATGGAGAAAGAGAGCAAAATCTCTCCCCATGGGTCTCCTGTTGAGACAGGGGCAAAGGACAGATACTCAGAGTAGATTATTTATTTGGAGACAATAAATGATTGGTCAGAATGATGGGGACTAATTCAAAGAAAAGAAAATGTTAGCACCTCTAGAGTACTCTCCCCCCCCCCTTCTACTAGTTACCAAGGTTACCAACACCTCCAGGGAATTGACCCTCTCAACCCAGGGAATTCTGATGGGTACCCCTGGGTGGCTCTTTTCCTGCCTTTTGGTCACTAAGCAAGAAAGGAAGAGGGTGGAAGGAAAGGAAACCTGGGATTTTTAAGGAACAAGACAGAGCCACTAGCATGAGCACCAGCTCTGGGTCCCCTTGTCTCTGAAGAAGTCTATCTCTGTTCTCTCCCTTAAATAAAACTTGCTTTCTGTGCTTTGCCTGGGTGTTTCTCGGGTGTTTAATCTCCGACACCTGGGGAACGAGGACCCGATCCTGATTTCTAAGACCAGTATCACAGTGAAGAAGGCCTGGACCCGTGTGCGTGGTGCACAGAATCACACATTCGATAGATTTTGGAGATTCTCAGCCTGGGCTTCTCAATTCAATCACTTGGGAGAGCTTTAAGAAATACTAATAGGGCTTGGGGTGTAGCTCAGTGGTAGAGTACTTGCCTACCATGCAAGGCCCTGAGTTAGATTTCCAGCACCACCAAGAAAGAATGAAAAGAAGGAGGGAAGGAGGGATGTAAGGAATGAAGGAAGGAAGGGAGGGAGGAAGGAAGAAAGGAAGGAAGGGAGGGAAGGAGGCAGGAAGACTGATGCCTGGGGCCTTCCCAAGAACTCCCAAGTCATTGGTTTGGGGTTTGGAAAAGCAGCCCAAGAGATTCCAATGGTTCTCAGGGTTGAGACCATTTTCACCTCTCAGATCTCAGCAGGAGCAGTATGGCCTCTTAAAAAAAATCACCTAAAAGAGAGAGCAACTTTATTTTTAAACACTAACTTGTCAGCAGCTTGGTGGCATCAGATCCCCCCACCAAATTTGCCCACCTCCAGCCGCTGCTCCCACATTCTTCCAGCTATTCAAGCTCTAATTCCACACACTTCTGCCCCCTCCCTGGGGAGTTCTGTTCCCAGGAAGCGCCCTTCTGACTGCAGGGGCATCCTGTTCTTAGGGCTCTGCCCTGAGTGTCAAAATGTTCTGATCCTCCAACACTAAGCAATTTTGCTCAAATGTCATCAGGTTGCAAAGAATTTTCCAGAAGGGTCAGAAGAGGCCTTCCCAAAAGGCCACTGCAGCAGCAGTGCTGGTCTTGGAGCCAGGATCCTCCACCCAAGTGTTGCTCACTGGCTCCCCACTCTGTGCCTTAACTTCCACATCTGTGAAATTGGGGCAGACCAGGTAACCTCTGGGGTTCCCCTTCTCCCTGGCTCTATGAGACGTTAGAAGCTGTTCCAAGCTGAACACAGCTGGGCCTGAGGTGGGGCTCACCTCCAAGACCCTGCTTCCTGGGGCCTCAGCCCAGCTCCAGGCTTCCTGCTGGGTGAGCCTGGGCACAAGGGGCCTTCACAGAGCCTCTGCTTGGTTTTCCTAAGGAGCAGGGGTGGGAGGAGCCAGCTAAGCTAACAGAGGCTTCGTCTGTGTCTGAGGCTGAGGGAGGAGTGGACTGACCACCCTGTGGGGACTCTACCTTGCCTCTGGGTTTTTCCATGGCTTTTTCAGAGCCTTTCATTTGATCATCAAATTAACCCCTCAGCAGCAGAAATAAACAAGGACAGTTAGTTCCGTTTTACACAGGAGGCGGATGAGGAGCTGGGGTGGGAGGGGTGGAGTACCTGCTACCCTGATGCTCAGCCTCAGTTTCTCACCTTAAAGAGTAGATATTGCACTTGACTGCTCGGGGAGGCCAGTCCATGTTCCATGGAGAGAGGGCCTCAGGGACGCCTTCAGGCACAAGGTGGGATCCAAGGGCCCTGTCAATGTGGAGGCAGGGCCTTGAGGGATCCATGATGGGCCAGGTACTGTTCTGGAACATTCTGTATAAGCTCACAACATTCTGCCCCGTTTGCAGAGGATCAGCTGGAGGCTGAGAGTTCACCTACAGTCAGGGCCCAAAGTCAGGCTCACAGGGGTCCCTCCCCTCCCATCACTCTCTGCTGCCTCCTTGGGTGTGGGGTTAACCCTGGAGGATTAAGAGGCAAGTTGTGATTCTGCATTAAATCCTCCTTCAGATGCCAGTGGGTCACCTTCGGGCTCCAGCCCCAGTCACTGGGACAGGCAAGGAAACGAACAAACAGAAACTGCAGAATTTGGGAAACTCCAGCTTTGAAATCATCCCCTTCCTCAGACCAGGGGCAGTTTTCTTGGAGAGATTTACGTGGATTAAAGCATTACATACTTTTAAAACACCAAGGCAAAACTAAGACATAGAACTGAGCATTCATCAGGTCTCTGGAGGGAGAATGCCTTGTATTAAACTTAGAAATGATTGATGAAATCACAAAAGGAAGATTAGCAGACCTGACCACAGGGAGATGCAAGTTTTCTGTATTAAAGAAAAAATTGCCTGAAAAAAGGGCAAGTGAGGTGAATAAATATCTGCATCATTTAAGATTGATCAAAAGTTATTATCTCTTTTTATTAATTTGCCTTCTGTCTCCTTCCTAAGAATTTTTGAGGGCAGAATATTATATCAGGAACTCATATAAACTGATAATTATAAGCAAAAAGCCTTGTTTATAATAGGAAAAGGGCATTATAAAGCAATTTACATAAAACAGATTATAACTAGTAAACAGATTTACAGAAAAATGTCTTACCTTGTTAATCACCAAAGTGCTTTTGAGTAGAAATGCTTCTACTCAAATGCAAATTTGAGTAGAAGCATTTCAACTGACACCCAGTGCTCATGCAGGTGTTATAAAATTGTTACAAATCTCAAGGAACGCAATATGGCAATAGATACTGAGAACTACAAAAATATTTGTTCTTAATAACAGAGTAATTTTGCCACTGAGAAATTTTGTCAAATATTTAAAACTGTGGAAAGAGATGTGCACAAAAATCGTCCTTGCTACATTTAAAAAACAAGGGAAGGATGTGAAAATTAAAAACAATATAAATGTCCTAAACTAGGGAGATGGTTAACTAAAGTTTGCCCTATCCACCCAATGGATAAAAGCAGCCTTTTAAAAAGTTTATAAAGACTTAATGGCAAATAAAAATGCCTGTGACAAAATGTTAACTTTTAAAAAGCAGGATATACAGTTGTAGGTTCCATGACCTATAACTCTTAGTATAATATAGCTATGCAAAAAAATACATGCATATAAATATGTGAGAGGTAGGCCTGTCCCTGGACACTCGCAGGGTACAGAGACCATGTGCCAAGTGCTTAAATATTACAAAGTAATAATTCAAGCTAACCAACTGTCAAATAAAATCCTTTATCCTCTTACCTTATGAGAAGATGCATATTGTAACCCCTAGAACAACCATTAGGAAAATAACAAATACAGTTTAAAAAGAAACAAAGAAGTTAAAATGGTTTGCTGGAAAAGTATCTGTCCCAAAGGAAGAAGGCAATAAAGAAACAACAAAGGAACAAAGTAGACGCCAGACATATCAAAATCGGGGCAAAATGGTAGGTATGAATCCAGTCATACCAGTGATCGCTGTTCAGGTGTGCATCTATGAATATGTAGCCGTGAGTTCCATCATTATGTACAACTATAATACAGCAATTTTAAAAATGCAGAAAAAAAATAGTTTCTGTTCAGGACTGAATGTTTGTGTCTCTCCCAAATTTGTATGTTGAGGCCCTAACTCCCAATGGTATGGTATTTGGAGTTGGGCCTCTGGGAGGTAAGTGGGTTTAGAAAAGGGTGAGGCTGCATGACACTATCAGTGACTTTATAAGGTGAGCAAGAAAGACCCCTTCAGTCTATTTCACCATGCGATACCAGAAAAAAGGACCTCACCAGAGTGAGGTCACTCAGTCCCAAATATGTTAGTCTTCACAATTAGGAATGAGCCAGGCATGGTGGCACAGTTCAAGGGAGGAGAAATAACTTCGCTTCTTGATGGAAAGAGGGACATGGCAAAGGGACACTTTGTGCAGGACAAACCATTCAGGCCATCTTCACAGAGGGTCTTCCCTGGTGACCTCAGGCTGAGGCACATGTAGAACACGGAATGTATGTCCTTGTTTTGGTCAAAGATCTTGTGACTCCCCAAAAAAGACTTTAAAAGTGCCTCAGGGAATGGGGTCTTCCTTTTTCAGGGTATGTATGCCATACGCTGCACCAAACAGGCTGCCAGGAATGAAGCAGTACCTGGGACCAAGCACTCTGTCTACAGGGCCTTATCATGGCATGTATTTCCTTCTACCAATTGGCTTCAAAAGCCTGCTTGCTCACAATTTCTGCTGGCCCTGAGCACCAACCGACAAAAACTTTTGCCTCCTGGCCCTGTTGCTAACTGGCTCGGGTTCTTTCTGTTTCCCGATCCGGGTTCCAGGAAACGACCCTGACAAGACCAGTTTATATGATCAATCTGGGCCACACTGCAGTTGGTGGGCCAGCCTATAGGTGGCTGTCCTGAGCTCAGGTGCCCACATCCCATCCAGTGACCTGGGAAGGTGTGTGTGAGGAGGCCACTGTAGGAGATCAAAGAGTGACCTCTAAAAAGATATATCCATATCCCGATCCCTAGAATCTGACATTGTGCCCTCATGTAGAAAAAGGGTCTTTGCAGATATAATTAAGGATATTGAAATGGATCTTTTGGATAACTAGGGTCCCTAGTGGGAGACAGGCAGAGAGAGACAGAGAAGGCCATGTATAAATAGAGGCCAAGGTGAGGACTATGAATATCTGGAGCCACCAGAAGCTGGAAGGAGGATTCTCCCCTAGAGATTTCAGAGGGAAACAGCCCAGCCAGATCTTGATTTCAGGCCTTTATCAGAACTGTAAGAGAATACATTTCTGTCTGAGGTCTCGATTTAATATATGTGTGCCCTACATAAAATTAACAATTTTTTAATGGCCTCTATTTTGTCTGGACATGTTATAAACCACCTCTTCTACTCTCTGTCCCTGGGCCCTTACCCTTCTTCTCTAAACGCAGTGGCTTTTGAGCTCCTTGTTCTTGCCAAATGCAGCTGAGGGCAGAGAAAAGGCCATTGTGCTGAGCAGCCTTGGAAACGGTGCACCAAAAGGCACACTGGCCCCAAGAAAGCAGGACTGGCAACATCCCCTCTTCGCCTCTGCGCATCCCTCTGCTTCCAGAGGGGAGCCCCGGGGTCTTGGTTTTCCTGCGTTCCTCTTCCTACATAGTTCTAAGTTAGATTCTGGCAATAGGAAGCTTTGCACAGGGTATGGAAGGCTGGGGACAAGGAGAAGCCCTTCTCTAAAGTGGCATGTGCAGAGTACTGTTACCCTGGAGGATGGATGAAATCAAGCAGAGCAGTGGCCCCAGCCCCAGATCGTGGAGAGCAGGAAGTAGTTTGCCCTTGCTGAAGGTCGTCTTGGTTACTTTGCTGCCTCTCCCTTCCTGACCCTCCTAAGCCTCCCCACCCCACTCTGGCATCCTATTCCCTCCAGTGACCCCTGGGTCACCCCCACTGCCTCAGTGCCCCTCCTTGTGTCCTGTGAAAAAGCATTTAGGTTGATGAGGTAGGGCAGGGACAGGAGTCTGGAACCTCCTACCTCACCCTGGTCATGTCCCTCTCTGTGTACATGGAAGGCCAGGCCAGAGTTGGGAGGACCCAGGGGTACCCATGGGAACTAGTCCCTATCTCATGACATCTTGGATTCCCAGAGCAGGGACAGAATCCTCAGAGTCCTGTCCAATCTCTTTACTCTACTAATAAGGAAACCAAGGGTCAAAGAGGTGAGGGCAGGAGCTCAAGGCCACAGTGTGCACATCGGCCCAGAGCCCCACACCCAGCCAGCAGCTCTCCCCCAGCCTCTGCCTGCCTGGCAGCGATGCATCTCCTGGCCCTGGCACCCAGCGAGCCAGCACCTCACATATGATTACAATTACCGTGGGCTTGGCCTGAGCCCAGCCACGCTACAAGCACATCCAGAGCCCATCCATGCTTGGTTGCCTGCCAAGTTTCCATCTTGGTAGAGAAATGAAAAGGTTCAAGGGATACATGTTAATCCCAAACACACCCGTGGGAAGAAGTGGGGTGAGAGGGAGGGGACAGCCATGATCTCTGAGGGCTGCTGCAGTCCACCTCCAGACCCATGCAGGAGGTAGAATGCCCCTGGGAGGGCAGGGAGTAGGCTGTTTTGTGGTAGTAACCCCTGCCCCGTCCAGGGCCCAAGTTCATACTCGGTTGTGAGAGTTGGCTGGTGGTCCCGGAAACTGTCACCTCCTCAGTCGGCTCCAGCCTAGTGCTATTTATTTTATTTTATTTTTTATAATCCTGTGTTTTGTTCTTTACTTCAGCATCACCATCTTCTTCCACAGAGAAGGGAATTGAGACCCAGAAATGAAGGGACTGGCCTGGGGTCAGGTGGCCATTAGGGAGCAGAGATGGGCTAGAACACAGGCCTTCCAGCCTGGCACACGGCCGCTCTCCTGATGATTTTTGGTTCCATGGAGCCGCTGGAGCTTTGCCTGAACCCTCCTGCTTCCTCCTCCCACCGCTGTGCCTGGTCTGATGAACCGACAAACTACCTCTGCCCTACAGAGCACACTGCAAGGCCCTGGTAGGATTTCCAGATTCCACCCAGGCTACCAACTTGTGCCCTGTGCTGTCAACATCTGACATCCTAAAGGCTACCAGACTAGTGGAGCGTCCTTCCTCTTCACACTCTCCCCTGGGCCCACGGATTAAGGTTCCTTCTCTTCTCCCAAACTCAAAACGTTCCTGAGTAATGCACCTTTTGAGCTTGCTGAGCTTCCAGGTACTCCAGGGACAGGCTGTGCTTGCAATGAGCATGTGCAACTTTGGGGCTTCATAGCAGCCTGGATAGGTATGAGGACAGCCACTGCTGTCTGCCTTGGGGGCAAGAGAGTTAACTTTTTTTTTTTTTTTTTTTTTTTTGCTGGAATTCCAACACCATGTGATGTGCTAAGAGTTCTATGGAGGACAGCAGCCATCAATTACATATCCAATCTCAGGTAGGGAAAGAGCTGATGGTTGATGCCCCTGGGGGGATACAGTTCCTCGGAAAATGAGGTCTGTCTGAGATAAATGTGCTTATTTACACCAGCTTCTAGCCTGGCTGAGGCCCGCCCATGGTCTGCAGCCAGGCATCTGAGCACCGGGGGTGAGTTCCAGAGTGCAGCTTCTTGCCGACTTGGGGATTTACAAGCTTCCTGGACAGGCTGAGCAGCCTCGGTTTCGAGGCCAGCAGCTGGAGCCAGGAGACTGGCCAAGGTTTTCTCAGAGGCTTTGCAAGCAGTTGGGTCCTTGGGGAAAATGCCTTTGAAACACAGGGGTGTTATCTCATCTCCCATCTCCTCTAGAGCCAAAGCCAAAGAGAGCATTTTCCTAACGGAGGGGAGCTGGGAACCATGGGGGTGGGAGTCAGAATGCGGAAATGAAGCATTATTCTCAAAAGGTCATCTCTCTCTTTCTGCCTTCAAAAGACCCAAATGATCACTTTGTGTTGAAGCCAATCCTGCTTTTTCAAAGGACCGAAGAAAGGAAAAGATATTTTTTTTTCCCCAGGTCTAATTACAAAAGCCATAGGCTGGAAAGATATGGAGAAAATATCTCCTGGCTCTGCTTCTAATATAAATGGACACCTGAGCCCCTGGGCAGGCATCCTCTGGTGAATAACCCCTGTGGGAGACTGTCAGCAGCCCAGCCTTCTCAAGACCTCCCCCCCCCCCAGCCCCAGCCTAGTTACTTCCCCGTTGCCTGAGTTAAAATCCAGTTCTTCCATTTAGCCTTCTTGGGAACTACTAAGTGGCCAAGAGACTAGAAGAGCCAGTGAGTTGGGTCCTCCTGGAATCTTAGAGGAAGCAGGGTGAATGAAGGTCTCTCGCCCAAGAGCACCCAGTTGTGCTGACTCAGCAGGGTGCTGGGGGTTCGGGGGTCTTCCTAAGCTGCCTGTCAGTTTTCTTGCTCTAACCAAATAAAAGAGAGTGAGTGTCCCTCCATGTCCTGTTTCAAGTAAGTGCCAGTTGGGGGAAGTTGGGGACTGGAAGAAGCCTCTGTTCCCTCCTCCACCTATCAAAACTACCAATCTCCTAGCCCCCAGGGTGAGGCAGAGGTGGCTGGGTGGTGGGCAGGGAGCAAAACTTCTGGCAGGAATGCTGGCCTCCAAGAGCCCCTCCAGGTCTGGCCAGCTATGAGTTGTGAAGGCAGGACGTGGGGGGACCCTGTCTCCTGTTGGAAACCTCTTCTCGCTTCCCTAGGTACTCACAGCCCTGACTGCTCAAGATGACATTTTCGAAACACTGGAGCCAGAGATAAGGAACAGATGGGGAGGGAGAAGGCTGGAAAGCTGGGAAAGGAGCTGGCCCCAGGAAGGACAGCTGTCTCCCTGCTTTACACTGCACAGAGTTGGGGATTCAACACAGTAACTAGAGCCTGACCCTTTGGCCCACTGGTCAGAACATGCACACCCTTGAGTGGTCCATTGCAGGTTCCTTCAGGCCCCTGACAACTGGATTTTAACTCCACATGGTCCAGAGAGGGAGTGTGGCAGAGCAGACTCTATTGACAGATTGAATAAAGCACCACACCTAGACCTGGCTGGCACAGGCCTTTGGGCACTTTCTGCAATGATTATCTGCAGAAAGAACTAAGCTCTGTACAACTCCTTTGGAAGTGAACTGAGTAGCTGGGACCAGGTCCCCAGGGATGGAATTTCAGAGGCAGCAAGGACAACCAGTTGTCCCTCAAAGTAAACACAGAGGGACTTGGTTAGGTGCAGGCAACTTACATGGACCAATGTGGAGAAGCTGAGCTCTACCTGTCTGGGATGCTGCCAGGAATGTCACCTCATGATCACAATAGCCATAACGGAGGTGCCACCAGTTCGCAAAGGAAGGGGAGGCTCTTCTGTCAGGGGCTCTGGAGAGTGGCTTTCAAGGTCACTTTTGGGGTTCCTTGGATCTCCAAAAAAATTATCAGACTAGCCTAGTGTGAGTCTCTGCATCCCAAAGCCCTTGAAAAGTACATCGGACCCCTCTTGAATGCCCACTTATGTAGGCAAATAGCTGGTGCCAGGATGATGGGCTTCCAGGAGACCCTTCTACCTCGCACATTCCAGGATGATCTCTGGTTCCCCTCTCAGCCTGGACAGAGTGAAATACAGCATCCGGCCGACACCCAGCTCAGCCATGCTGCTATCTTGGGGCAGAAACCTTGAAAGGAATCCCAGCTCCAGCCAAGAAAAACATGAGCCAAGTCAGGCTAAGCCAGGTGGCTTTTCTCTCCCCACCTTCCACCCCCACTTCCCCAACTCTGGAGCCAATGAATTGTTTGGGTAACCCCAAGACCCCACTCCCTCACAGCCTACAGCCAGCAAAGGCATGCCAACAGGGCTCTAGAGCCTTGCTCTGGCCTTGGGTCCCTGCCTTTGAAAGTGCAGGATGATCAGCCCAACTAGGGAGGGATACAACACTCACCGTGGCCCTCCTGCCTCCCACCTGCCCAGTTCTTCCCTGGGCACGATCCCTTTAGGGACAGTGATGGTGCAGGAACAGCACTGGATCCCTACCCCATGCATAAAGGAAGACATTTCCTGATCTCTTGCCACCCAGCCAGGGCCTTCTAATATCCCACCAGTTTAGCCCCAAACTAAAATGTTAATATGAAAAGCTGCTCCTGTCGTTGCTCCTGGACTATATTGAAAATTCTGTGTTCTCTGGCTCAAATGCTTCTCCACTCTCCTCCAGATGAACAGCATGAAGTCCCCCACCCAGGGGCCCAGGAGCTCATGGTTTTGATCATTCTAGTATGGTATATATAGCCTAAGTGTTTTACCTATGCAGATTAATATTTCCTAGCAGCCACATCTTGTAAAAAGTATAAAGAAAAATGTGCATTTAGTTTTAGTAATATTTCACTCAACCCAATATGTTTATATTAATGCAAATAAATATTATTGTTTTAACTCTTAATTCATATAAAAATTAATGAGATATTTTTTCATTTATTTTTTTAGAATGAATGTATGAGTCTCTGAAGACTGCTGTAACAAATGATCAAAACCTAGGTGAGTTACAAAAGTGACTATCTCGTTGTTCTGGAGGCTGGAAGTTAGAAATCAAGGTGTGAGCAGGGTTGTGTTCCTCTGAAGTCTCAGCAGAAGCAGCCTCAGGCCTCCTCCTAGCTTCTGCTGGCTGCTACAATCCATGTCATTCCTCTGGTTGTCACTTGGTCCCCCCAGTGTCTGCTTCTATCATCCCATGGCTTTCCTCCTGAGCATCTACCTTCACATGGCCTTCTTATAAGGACACCAGTCGCTGGATTGATAACCCAATCCAGTCCAGTAAAATCCCATCCCAACCAATTATACCTGCAAAGACCCTTTTTCCAAATAAGGTGTGACCTTATTTGGAAAGTGTTCTGAGGTTCCAGAGGGGCTTAGCTCAACCAGGTACACTGTTAGAACCAGCTTTGATCTGGGGTGAAGCCAGTGACCTCTCACACATCTGATTCTTGGCTCCAAGACTCTGTCATTTGTTCTCCTATTGCCTTTGTCCCTTTACTTCCATTTTGTGGGCTTCAGGGTGGGACCAATATAAAAAGAAGTGAGATTAATTTTAATAACATATATTTTATTTAGCCCCAATATAACTCAAAACTTATCACATCAACATGTAACCACTATAGAAAATTATGAATGATGTACTTTTACACTCTTTTCCATACTAAGCCTTCAAAGTCCCTTATTTTTTGACCCTTAGAGCCCATCCCAATTCAGAATGGCCAAATTTGAAATGCTCAGCAGCCACATGTGGCTAGTGGCTACCTTACTGGACAGCACTGCTCACTAAGTTAGAAAAAAGTGGGGCAAGTTTTCTGATGATGTTGGGGACACTCCTGGGGAGGCCAGTGGACCCCAGAGGGTGGCATTTACCCAACAGTTTCACCACACCACCTCCAGGGCCCCTCTGTATTATTTGTCATCTGGGACAGATGGTTGTCCTATGGAGTAGAGGGAGGGATTCACGAGAGTCACGCCCACAGGACTGCTGGATCAAACCAGAAGGTGGTTTTGTTCACACATAAGAAAGATGCTGAGGCTGGGGATGTGACTCAAGCGGTAGCGCGCTCGCCTGGCATGCGTGTGGCCTGGGTTCGATCCTCAGCACCACATACAAACAAAGATGTTGTGTCCGCCGAAAACTAAAAAATAAACCTTAAAAATTTCTCTCTCTCTCTCTCTCACTCTTTCTTTAAAAAAAAAAAAAAGAAAGAAAGATGCTAAGCAGGTGGCTCCTCTCTCATCTGTACCTGTAGTCCCCCTGTGTTGAGGCGCAGGCCTCAGAGAGCCAGACCTAGGCAGCCGGACTCAGAGAAAGGGCTTGTCCTGAGAAAGAGTGACAATCTCAGGCAGCAACTGTAAGGCACCTGCCTCCCCAGCAGACAGAGACCCCTTGCTGGAGGCGACAGCCAGCCTCACTGTCTGCAGTGTGGGATGTGTGTGTGTGGCCACCCGCCTGGGGACCAGCTCTTTTCTACACCTCCCTCGCAGACCTGGTCACTTTACACTGACATCTTTTCCCTTCAGGTACAGCCAGCCTGAGGCCCATTCTGTCCCTTTTGGGGATGACTTTGCCTCTGTCTGCTTTGATTTCAGTGTGTCAGTTTCATGACTGAACTCCAAAGAACAGCCTCGTTCCTCCAGGGAATGGGCTTCTGGAGGAATGCCCGCAAGTCTTTACTCTCCTGGACCCTGCTGGACATCTTCTGTGTTTTTTCTGAGAAAACCAGAAATAACCAGAACCAAACCCTGGCAGCTGGGCTCCAGACATGTCTTAGGCAGCCCTCAGGCTCTGGGACCTACATGCAAGAGAGGTGTAGCCCCCACACAGGAGATGCATTCTGGGAGAGGGACAGAAGCATCTCCACCCGCCTGCCTGTCCTCAGGCCTGAAGACAGTGTTCCTGAGCCAGGGCAGCAGGATGACAGATTAGGCTTGCACTCTGGATCAAGAAGTCACTGGATGGAAAATGAAGTAGGGAGAAAGAAGGAGCACGGGGGACGAGGAGTCTCTGATGTTGGTCCAGAGCTACCGCCAGTTCCTTAAAGCTGCAAATGACATGAATCAATCTCTCTCTCTCTCTGCATCTCTCCCTCTCCCATCTTGAGAGCCTTCCAATTTTTTATTTTTTCCTCTGCATGGACCTCACAAAAAAAATGACTCAGCCTTACATAAGAGATGGGAATCAGAGGGGGACCAAGAGCGAGATGACTCATTGCCTTGAAATTTCCAGTGGGTTACACATGTTTTCTTAGATGATTTTTAAAAAATTTATCTTTAATGGTTGTCAAAAAAAATGGTCTGGGAAGCAGATTGGGGTGAAGATACTGCATCAGAGCAGGAAAGAATATTTAGAATGAGTAGGACAGAGGAGGAGGCTGAGGGCAGGGCCTGTCAAGTCATGCCTTAGAAACTTCAACTGAGCATCCAGCAAGACCAGAGTTGACCCCACACCCAAAGCCCAGGCAAACCTTGTCGCCGGCTGTTGTCTGTTCTTTGGCCCCAGTCATCTCCCCTAAGAATCGTTTACTCTTCCTCTAAAATATCCTAGAGCCCCCACTTCCATCTCCCCTGTGAAAAGGGTATTTCAGGTTCAACCATCTGGCCTTTCTTTGAGTTTCACACTTCTGGCATCCTTGCATGTTAATAACTTTGTGTGCTTGTCCCCTGTTTATCTGTCTCTTGTTGACTTGTTTCAGCAGACTCCATTATCTCATTTTCAGAGGGTGAAAGGTAAGTGCCCTTAACCACTATACCTCATTAACCCAACCCTCTAGTTGATGCTCACATTTTTATCAGCGATTTTCCAAGGATGATAAAGCAAGAACCACCTTTGATCATCCTTTCTTCTCTCTCTGTTCAGAAGAGCTCTGTAGTTTTTAGAGTGTTGTTTCCTAAAGTCTATTCCATGAATCTCAAAGTTTCACGATATATTAATCAGTGTTATGCATTTTTTAAAAAAAGAAGTCTACTCAGGGGAAATACTAGATTTTAAAGATGAACATGCTTTTTTATTACATGATTCTAAGACTCTTCTGGAGGATACCAAGTAGTATATCAGGGCCCAGACTTTAGAAAATTCTGCCTTTGTTAGGCTCAGCCTAACAGAGGTTCTCACCATCCTGTTACCGGGGTTGTTAGACAGAAAGGTCTGTAAAGCAAACAGCAGCTGATGTCATGCTTGAAGACAAGGCTCTTCTGATGGTGATTCCTTACCATGGATTCCACATTCGGCAAGCCAGCTGGTTGTACTTTTCAGGTGAGCGCCAAGGTCTTAAGAGAGCTTTCCTGGTCCTCAGAAGTCCCTCTGAATGATGACGCTGTAGCCCTTGGGCATGTGCTACTCAAAATAAATCAGGAAAGTCAAAGCTTTCCATGTGAAAGGTGGTCAAAAACAGTACTTAAATCATCTCAGCATTCTAACGTCATGTAGCTTTTAAATGATTCCTAACACATAAATACAACAGGAGTGATTTGTTTTGATGTCACAAGAACATGAAATATATCCCCCCGCATCCCCACAAAACTGCACCTTTGTATCAGACCCCATGTGTGAGACTTGGAGGGATCGCCCTCTGGAAACTGTGACATCCCACTTCATCAGGCCCATCAGTGAGCACCTGGCCTCAACCACTGGACTTCAGAATACGCAGATACCTAGAAACTGACAGCCACTTTGAGAGCTTGGGCCACGGCAGGGCTGCACTCCACAGCCTCCCCGAAGCTCAGGCTTCAACAGGTCTGCACACTCTTATCTCTGAACATTGAAGTCTCACCCTCCAGCACAGGAACCATGCTTCAGCATGAGGGGACTTCACGAGTCCTCATCGAGTTCCCCGCTGTTGGATACTGTTTCTGCCAAGAGCTGCTCATATAAAAGAACAGCTCAGGCTTTAATTAGACTTTGATTTCCACAGAGGCCTGCTTCCATCCTAACTGAGCAACTAATAGTTTTGGAACTCACTGATGAATGTGACTAATGTACCTTGTCTATTGAGGAAAACTAAGGAAAACTCGTCTTTGCTTGGCAATAAATCATGCGATTTGCAAAAATCTCCCTTCATTGGCTCCTTTTTCTAACCATACACAACAACTGAGATCTGCGAGGTGAAGGAGAAAGGAATTGAGTCGAAAAATTTCGAAAAAAAGGAATTGAGTCGAAAAAAATGAACCATAAATGCCATGAATATTCAACAACAGGAACATGATCAAATAAAAAAAAAAAGGCACACTGCTTCCGAATACCGCGAGACTACTCGACACATGGAAACGTCATCATGACATAATAGGAGAAAAGAGGCCACATCGCAAAAAAAAGGGCTATTGTTATTTTACAAGATGGTGGTGGAGTATCCCAGAGAGAGCCTCCATCTGGCCTAGTACCAGGAAACCTCTTCAGTTTTTTATCTTTTGGTACCAGGGATTGAACCCAGGGGTGCTTAACCACGGAACCACATCCCCAGCCCTTTTTTTTTTTTTTTTTTTAGTGACAGGCCTCGCTCAGTGGCTGAGGCTGGCTTTGAACTTACAATCCTCCTTCCTCAGCCCTCTGAGTCCCTGGGATTACAAAGAGACCACGGGGCCTTCTTTGGATGTGAAATGTGAAGCCCCCAAGGGATGGCCTTGGGTGGACTGAAAGTAAAGACAAAACATGGGAGGGGGTCCTACAGAGTTGCACAGTACAAAAGAACTAGCAGGAATGTGCACATTGGGGCTGCGGGGAGCCGCGAAGTGGGGCCTCCAGGTGTTTCACTGATATCTGTGTTAAGGAATTGCCTTGGAGGATGCCCCAGCAGAGGACCGTAGAGGTGAGGAATATTCTGTCTAATCCTGTGCTGCATTGTCACATGAGTCATCCCCTTCTCCAGCCTCATGCCTTTAGTAAGTGACCAGGGCAAAGTTTTCCCTTGCAGGGAGCCAACCAGGAGTGGCTCCACCCCCACCTTGCAGAAATCCTCACCACAGTTGGATCTTTCACCAGTAGAAAACCATTCTCTCAAAATGGACCCTGTGAACTGTGAGTTGAATAAGGAAACTATTTACAAAGGCTTGGGAAAGCTGTGGAGGAAACCACAGAGGTCCATGGAACCCAGAGGCTGGGGACAGATCCCCACTAGAACCTCCACTGGGGCCTATGGGAAGAGAACAGGTTGCTAGCTGCTGGCCATAGTTGTGGGGGCTGAGTTAGTTCCCCAGATCCATACAGTGAAGCCTTAATCCCCAGCACTTTACAATGTGACCCAGACACACACAGAGACACCAATGTCAGTCTCCCTCTCTCCCTTTCCCTCTCCTTCTCTCGGTCTCTCTCTCTTTCATATGCGCGTGTACACACACACACACACACACACACACACACACACACACACACACAAAGGTGATGTAAGAAGTCAGCCATCTGCAAGCCAAGGAGAGATCTCAGAAGAAACCAATCCCACTGACACCTCGATCTTGGGCTTCCAGCCTTCAGAACTGTGTGAGATAGTGACTATCACACAAGCCCCCAGTCTGTGGCCCTCTGTTATGGCGGCACTAGCTGACAGACGTGAGTATCCAATCTCCCTCTCCCTCCCCCTCATTGCCCTTGTCTGCCCACATTGACTAAACTCCATCACAAGCCAGAGGGCATGGGGGTGAGTAGGTACAATCCATAAGGGTCAGCCTCTGAGGTCCAGAGCAGGCAGAAGGTAGAGAGGACCAGATGGGACCTGTCTGCACACCTGGGAGGGGCTTTGAGACAATTTAATGCAGCACAGGAGGGACAACGGAGGCTTTTGACACCAGGTTTACAAATAGGGCACAGGACAGCTTGGTGAAAGCAGGCCATCACTTCAGTCCAAGACTGGAAGAAAATAGGAACAATGACAACGGCTGGTAGGATTGTGGCCGATCCGGCCACCATACACACACACACACACACACACACACACACACACACACACACACACTTTTCTTTACCAATATGGTGATATTGTTTTTAGAGCGGAAGAGGCCATCAGCAGCAGACTTTTCTACAGCTTAATCCAGCTTGGGCAACAGCTCTGGGGGCAGGCAAGCTACAGGGGCAGAAGGGTGGTGATGAGGGCAGGTGGCTTCCCAGGGATATTTTCAGCCCAGCAGAAGAGAGGCACCCAAGCCTTCTGTGCACACTGGCCACTGGGTTCTCTCATAAAGGGTAAATAAATGTGACCTCTTGGGTGTGATGGGTGAAACTGTTATGCTCGACTTCGGGACCCCCAAAGACCACCAGAGACCCAAGATCGATGTAAGCAGCAAAGAGGTGTTTATTGCGAGCTAGCTCAGTCCTCCACGCACACACACAGCAACTGGTGACGCTGAGAGGCCCCGAGCCCAGGGTTTGCAGCAGTTTTATACATTCTTGGAAGAGGGCAGGGACTTCACATACATCATAGCAAATCATCACACACCTCAGGAAAATCAAATAACAACTCTAAAACATGATTAGCACATTCACTGGCGGGGTAGGGGTGATTGGTCAGTACAAAAGGGGTATTCATTTGAACTGATTGGTTTAAGCCAAGAGGGATGTACGTGCTGAACTACATGGTTTCCCAACATGTTATCAACCACCATAAACCACTGGGAGGGTTATCTGGCATCCCAGGTATTTCCCTGTCTCATGCTGATTGGTGGCTGCTAGGGGGTTGCTATGGGTCCCCACCTAGCCAGACTGAGTCAAGTACACCTGCCTCAGCACATCTCTCCTGTTATTTGTAGATAAACAACTTAGCAGGGTGGGAATGTGCTTAGGAGTGCTCTGTGGGTCTTTCCAAGGACAAAGGTCATGTCTCTTCCTTGGACAGGCTTTGCTCTGAGATAGAGGCTGGTTTTTCAATACCCCTAACCCTAGACCCCATCTCAACAGGGGGCAGTGCCCAGAGCACAGTTCAGTGAGTTAAAAAAAAAAAAAAAAGCTTGGGAGCTGCCCTAAGTGCCCCTGAGCCCTCATTTCTTCCCCAGAATCCTGGGACCTGCCCTCCATGGCTTTTCTCAGTGTTCCTGCCTTAGGTCCCCAGGCCCCATGGATTTCCTACCTACTGGGTGAAACAAGGGAGGCTGTCTGCCCTGGCCATCCTCCCTCTGCACAGCTGGAGCCCTTGTCTGAGTGCCCCACCATGGCCAGCCAGCCTGCTCTCAGACATAGCTGCTCAGCCCCAGGCTCTCCCAGCCTTGGTCTTCCAGCCTAGGAGGTGCTGGTTGTCCCCATCTGTTCTCATGGGGACCTCAGGCAGGGCAAGATGGGGAGGTTCTAAAAATACGAATCTCTGTGGGGACACATGTTCAGTTGCTCCCCAAACCTCCTCAACCTCTAGGAATCCATCAAATGGAAACTTTAGCACAATACCATCCACCTCACAAGGCCATTGAGAGTGAAGAATGAGAATGAGGCCTGGGGTCAGAAGTCATGGCAGGCAGGCAGAGCTGATGAACGAGGAGAGCTGTGTAGCCCTCAACACAACCAGATTACAGAGACCCCTGGGAGGTCTGATCATTGTGTGCAACGACACATGTCTGGTCCGAATGGTCTCCCTGTGTCCCCTCCTCTAACACTCCTGGCCACTCTGAGACACTGTGATTCTCTCTACTGTGTAGATGAGGAAACTGGTACACAGAGGGGTCACATAGCTAACCTCCAGCCACTCAAATAATAATGGTGCTGGACCTAGTGGCTCCCAGGGGAGTCTCTGTTTTATAACTAGTGGAAACGTGCCTTATTGCCTGTAGCAAAACACGATCTGTTACCATGAACAAGACGAAGCCCTCATGAGAACCACAGGACAGGTCATGTGAAGTTCAAGAGCTCTCTGCCCTCTCCTGGAAGTTCCACCTCTATCCACAAGCTGATGGAGAGAGCAGGTCTTTCTCACCTCACTGGGGCCCAGCTGGTCTCAGCGCTTCTGCAGCCCTATCTACCCCCAGAGAATCCCACATGCAAATTTAGCCTGGGCCTCATGAGCGCCCTAGAAGGAATTAATTGTGGGTAACAATAGAGACCATACATTTCTGACCTCCATGGGGGCTGTTTGAGTTGAGCTTTTTGACCTGCAAGATCCAAACAGAAGCCCACCTGTCCAGGGTGCATTGGTCAAACACAAGGCACAAGGTGGGAGTCCTCTGGGGCAGACAGGCACCCCTCCCTGACCAGTGCTGCACCCCTTCCCCAGCATCCTACATGGAAAAGGAATGGCTTCTCAATGGTCCCTGCTGTCTGACTTGGGAACAAAGTGGAGGAAGGTGCAAGCTTCCTCTTCTTAGCACCAGAAAGTTCCCTCTATTAATCAGTCCCTCATTATGCAGCCCATCCCCCAGTCAAAGAGCTGAGCTATGAGAATCCATTGTCCCTCCTTAGGAAGCCAAAGGACTCCAGCCAGGATCCGTAGAGTTCTCAGTCCTCATCTTATATACATCCAGGGAGCCCAGGACATTCCCAGGCAAACAGGACAGTGGGTACTTAATGCCTCACTAATGTTGACCAACATGGGTTTGCCTGAAAAAGAACTCATAATTCCAATTAATAGCATATAACGATGTGAGGCACTCATAAAACAAGCAGCAAGGGACATTTATCTAATAGGCACTTCCTAAGATTCTTTTTTGTTTTTAATCTTTTCCTATGCATTATCTTTTTAATTTATTCTATTTAGTTATACATGGCAGTAGAATGCATTTTGACACAGTGTACACAAATGCAGCACAACTTCTTCCTCTGGCTGAACATGGTGCAGAGTCACACCGGTAGTGTAATCATACATGTAGATGGGGTAATAATGTCTGTCTCATGCTGCTGTCTTTCCCATCCCCACACCCCCTCTCCTCCCCTCACTCCCCACTGCACAATCCAAAGTCCCTTCATTCTTCCCTACTCCCCCTCTCCTATGCATTATTGTTATACATCATATTGGGGTTTCAGTTTGCCTAAGATCTTTTTCTGTCGGCCTGAGACAAGAACAAACATACATACCATAAGGAGAAAACAGCGTGAGTCTTGGTCAGAAAGGCCAAGTGGTCGTTATGTGAGCCCCCTTGCCTGGCCATCCCAGGGACGTATTGCACCGGGGAAGGAAAGTCTTGCTACTTGGACAGTTAAGAGAGAATGACACCTCAGAGACCCAGCCAGCAGCTATGGGGACCCTTTTAGATGGAAGACAGAACATGCTTTTCCTGCCCTTTTTTCAGTGAACAAGAAAGAGTAGGGACACTTTAAGCTGCCATCAATAGAAAAAACAGATTCCATGTGGCCTAAACAGCAAGACAGTCATTATCTCACACAACAAGAAATGCAAGGCAGACCAGCTCCAGCGATTTAGCTTAAGGTTAATTTGGCAGCTTGGTGACATCACCAGGGACACAGGTTCTTCCCACTACTCTGCTCCGCTGTCCTTGGTGCTGTTGCCAACCTCAGGCCAGCAGTTGTCTGCCTACAGTGGTTCCATGCACCATACCCAGAGGTTTAAAGGGCCATTTCCTCCAGAGAGAGAAAGCCTCACCTGAGCACCCTGCTGGTCTGCAGCATGGCTGTGTTGGGGTCCTGGAAACGTTAAGAGGTGGGGCTACTGGAAGGTAGGTAAACCACTGGAGGTGCTGCTTTCAGGAGGGATTAAAGTAGTTCTCATGGGACTCAGCGAATTCATGTGAGACTGAGTTGTCATACAAATAGCAAGTCTGGCCTCTCTCCATTTTCTGGTTTGCTGCCTTCACCATGTGATTTATTCCATATATATTCTCACCAGTGAGATGCCATCTGCTCTGAGGCCTTCATCAAAGGCCAAACTGATGAGGCTGCCCAGTTTTGGACTTTCAGCCTCCAAAGTATAAGCTAAAAAAAATCTCTTTTTTAAAACAAAGTATCCCCTTCAGTGGATGAATGGATTAAAAATGTGGCATATACATACAATGGAATTTTACTTAGCAATAAAAGAGAATAAAATCATGGCATTTGCAGGTAAATGGATGGCTCTGAAGAAGATAATGGTAAGTGAAGTTAGCCAATCCCCAAAAAACAAATGCCAAATGTTTTCCCTGATATAAGGAGGCTGATTCATAATAGAGTAGGGACGGAGAGCATGGGAGGAATAGACAAATTCCAGATAGGGCAGAGGGGTGGGAGGGGCAGGGGATTAGCAAGGAGGGTGGAAAGTACATGTATGAAGACACGAATTGGTGTCAACATACTTTATATACAACCAGAGATATGAAAAAGTGTGGTATATATGTGTAATATATAAGAATTACATAATACATAAGAATTGTAATGCATTCCACTATCATTTATTTTTTTAAAAAAATCATTTAAAAAATAAAATAAAAAAATATTTTTCAATAAAAAAAACAAAGTATTTAACCTCTGATAACTTGTTATAGCAACAGAAAACAGACTAACACACACCCCTTATAAACTTCCTGTTATATCTCACAGGCCAGAGTGGGGTCATGTAACCATGCCAATCACAGGCAAGAAAAATGGGACCACTGTGATTAGCTTGAGCCAATCAGCATCTACCTTGAAGGGCTAGGGATAAAGAGATGGCTGGGAGAAGGTGGATGCCTGAACAAAATCAGGCTCTGTTAGTGAGAAGATGGTAAACTCTGGCTGAGCAGGCCAACCCTGGTGTTGGCTTATACCAGGCACCAGATCCACTAGTCATTTCCTAAAAGGTACAGAGCTTTAAGTACAGAGCTGGAACACAAATCCAGGGAGAGAACAAAGATGCTAAACATAAATTAGGGACAACACAGTTGTTATGTGAGCCCCCTTGATGGAGGGATCTCTTCTTCTGGGGAACTAGCTATTCTGTCATCCTGAAAGTGAAGGGACAAAGCAACAGCTTTCTGAGTCGGAGACCCCACACACTTTGTTGTGACCCCAAGGAATCTTGCCTCTGCCAACATCCAGTCAGCCTGGCGATCACATCACAGCTGCATTTTTCCACCTCTCCGTACAAAATAACTCCCCCAAGTTTGACAGTTTTTCCTCTGTCCACATTTGATTTATGACTGCAATTATAAGCTTGCCTTCACACAGTCTGCGTGCCAGCAGATGTCTTTTACAAGTCAGCAGTGCGCCATCCCAGCTGCTCACTCAAATCCCCAGCATGTTTACTATGGAGGACGCTTCTCTCCACACTCTCAGAGATGCCAGGCCCGGCCCCCTGTCCTACAACTTGGCTGGGCCAGGACTGCCTGGGGTGTATCAGAGTGGGCAAGAGGTTAATGCTCTGTCTCAACAGAGGCCCTGAAAGACAGGAGAGACCACTCCCTCCACTCAAAACCCATCTGGATGACTCTAACAGCACCATTGCAATTGGAAAGTGACTTGCCCTCCTAGGGCTTCCTCTCAAATGAGATATTTGCCATGTTTCAGCAGAGATTCCCATCCCTTAAGAAAGACCAACCTTGGGCCACATTTGATTATTACCCCAGTTTTACTTCTGCCCGTTTTTACTACTCTGTTCTAAAAGAACCACTGGAGGGTCAACAGTTCTGTGTTCAAATCCTGGCTCTACTCCTTGAAAAAGTTAATTCTCAGTGTCTCAAGTTCATTTTGTAAAATAGAGATGATGATCTACCTTGGTTTGGACTGCTGTAATAGAATACCATAGTCTGGTATTCAAAAAATGTCAATTTCTCACAGTTCTGGAGGCAGAAAGTCCGAGTTCAGAGTGCCAGCATGATTGGGTACTGGTGAGGGACCTCTTTCCGGTTGCAGACAGCTAGCTAACCTGACATGGTATCCCCAGTTGACAGAAAGAGAGCTAGCTAGAGCTCTGGTCTCTTCTTATAAGGGCACTAATTCCATTTGTGAGGATTCTACCTCCAGGACCTAATCACCTAATCCCAAAGCCCCTCCCCCACCCAATACCAGGAGTTAGGATTTCCACATGTAAATTCTGGGAAACCCAGACTTTAAGTCCATTACAGATAGTACCTACCCCATGAGGCTCTTCTGAGTTTTGTTTTGTTTTTTAAAAATATTTATTTTATTTAGTTGTAGTTGGGCATAATACCTTTATTCCATTCATTTACTTTTATGTGGTGCTGAGGATCGAACCCAGGGCCCCGTGCATGCTAGGCAAGCGCTCTACCGCTCAGCCACAGTTTTGGATGAGATTAATGCCTTAGCTTAAAATCTGGCATGTAGTTTGTACTCTCTCCATGCCCGTTTTTATTATTCCTAGCATTTCTTTTCTCATTGCCTCACACTGAGCATATAATGCCCACCCGTCACTTCGCCCAGTAGCTCAGTGATCCTCACAATTCAGGCTCAGGGATCCAGAGCCATGTCCAAGGTCTCACATGAGGAAGCAGGAAAGGGACACTGCAAGTCAGAGCTAGATATGGAGTGCACGTTCTTCACCATACCAACTGCCCGGCAAATTCTATGTAGAAATTAGGGGTACTCTCCGATGTGACAAAGGGGCACCACCAACCGGGACACAGTGCTATGATTCCAGAGCTCACCAGGCATCTGGGGCCTCCCCCAAGAAGGAAAACTGTTGTGGTTGGATCTGGAAGGTCCCCCAAAGGCTCATATGTTGAAGGCTCGGTCCCCAGAGCAGCAATGTTCAGAGGTAGGGCTTTGGGAAGTAAGTGGATCATTAGGGCTCTGACTTCACCAGTGGATTAATTCATTAAGGGCTTCATAATTGAGTGGACGATTGTGAAGTGGTGGAGACATTAGGAAGTGGGCCCTATTTGGAAAAGGTAGGTCACTGGGGTGCATGCACATGCACCTTTGAAGGTAATGTTTTGTCCTCAGCCCCTAGAATGTCCTCACTCCCCCCAGCTTTCTCTCTCTCCTTCCTGGATGCCATGAGATGAGCAGCCTTTCTGTACGACATCCTTCCTGTCCTCCTGTCCTGCCTCACCACAGGCCCAGAATCAACGCAGCTACGTGATCATGGACTGAACCCATGAGCCAAAATAAACCTTTCCCCCTCTAAGTTCCTTTTCTCAAGTATTTTGTCCCCAGTGATGGAAAGCTGACTACCACAGGGGGTGGGGACTGCAGAACCCTCACCACCTCCCTCAGCTGTGGCCTGTGCTGTCTTCTACCTGGTTATCTATAGTCACCCTAGGAAACCCCACAAAAAGAGAAAGGACCACAGGGCCACACACAAAAGCATGCTTCAGGAAAGGAGAAAAGCAGCCAGGTACGCCAGGGTGAGGAGGTGCCAGTGGGCCTCACAAGGAAAACAGTCCTGCCTCTTCCTGCTCTCCTCCGGGGCCAAACTGCCGATGTCAAGTGGCTCCCTGTGCAGCTCGGCAGGGTCACTTACCTATTTAAACCCCAGTGCACTTGGGCATGACGGTTTTCCGAATATGCCAAAGCCAGGCAGCACGTGGGACTGGCTCCTCAGCCTCACCTGCTTCGCCAGGTGCAGAGGGGAAAGGCCCAGGGAGCCTCTGCCTGAGAGCGGCCTGCCAGGGAACAGACTTGGCTTTACCTTGTCTGAACCCAGGTGGGCTTGGTGGGGGAAGAAGGTGGTACAAGAAAGAGATGACTAGGGCTACCTGCAGACCAAGGGAGAGGGACTCCCCTAGCAAAATACCTGCTCTGAGGCAGAGGCTCCCTGGGCCTTTCCCCTGTGGACCTGGCAAAGCAGGTGAGGCTGAGGAGCCAGTCCCACGTGCTGCCTGGCTTTGGCATGTTTGGAGAGTGGTCATGCCCAAGGGCACTGGGTTTTTAATAGGCACCGTGATCCTGCCCACTAGCACAGGGACCCACGTGACATCTGCAGTTTGGCTCAGGAGGAGAGCAGGCCCACACACTGGGACACCACTGCTTTCTGGTGCTTCTCTTTGCTCACCTGAGGCCCAGGTGTGTTCTCAGGAGGAAGAGGCTCTTTAGTCCAAGGCTCTGGGGCCTGAGTAGCTGAGGAGAAATGTGACCTGGAGCTGCTTCCTAGGCTTGGGGGCCAAGCCCCAGAGAGAGACAAGCTACTCTGCTTTGTATTTGGGTCTCCTGCAAGCTTGCCTTCGCTCATCTCTTCTTATGATTGGTTGAGGGTAGGAAAGATTTGAGTAGTTCTGGACATCTGGCCTAAGGGCCATCCTAAGGCCATCTTAGTGTCACCCCCAACACTGAAAGTACATGGGGGCAGCTACACTGAAGAGAAGGGAAAGGCAGGGCAGGGAAGAAGGGGACCACCTTGGGGTTTCCCTGATGGGCAGCCACTGACCCCAAAGCAGTTAATTAGTAAAGATCAAGAACAATGGAGCCACTGGGGGTTGGAGGACAGATGATAGAGAGGAGAATAGGGCAGGAGAAAGGCTGTGTCTTGTGCTGATGGAGCTAACAGCACAGGACTTAGACCTCTCACATCCTGTCACGCAGGCTCTGACAATACCAGGGAAGCTCCTGACAGGCTGCCTGTGTGTCACACAGAAGACTAGAACCTGGCTTCAGACCTCTGGTCTTTAAGGTGAGGCTGGGTTAGCCAAGGCCAAGGTCCAGCTGGCCGGTGGAAATGTGGGATACTGGGGATGCAAAGGTGGAAGCACAGACTAAGCAGCCAGCGATGGCTGACTGGCGGGCAGAGGGGCGGACCGGGCTCTAAGGGGAGAAGGGAGGGCACGTTGGCCTCCGGGAACACGGTGTGCTCAGGAAACAGCACTTCCTGTTCTGAGTGCTGGCTTCTTGCCCCTGACAGACTTCCTGACTCTCAATGGTAGGGCTGTCAGTGCTGCGCTCTCCTTGAGCAGAGTGTGGGGAGTGTGGGGGGGTGCCACCCATGTGGAAGCCTACTGTGTGTTGGCACCATGCTGTGCAGCACCACCCTGACCGCCCTGGGAGCAGAAGCTGTTGTCCCCTGTACATGGGAAGGTGAGAGCAGAGGCTGAGACTCCCCTCGGAGTGCCTCAGCTCAGGGCTGCCTCCCACAGTGCGCAGCAGAGTCGGAGCTGCAATAGCAGGGACCTGCCATCTTGTGCCAGTAGAGTCACTAATTTCCTGGGTGTGCTACAGCAGGGCCTGTCATTTTTTTTGGGGGGGGGTGCAGGGGAGATTCTCAATTTCCTTGCCTGCAAACAAGGATGTTGGATTGCAGAGGCTCCTTTTGACTTCAGGGTTCTAGAATTCCCCTTTTGGTGCCGTGTTAATAGTTTCCCACGTCTCCCTACACTGGGTTTCTATTTGGGTCTCCTGCGTGCACCCCTGGTCAGAAAGAGCAGCAGTTCTTCTCTGTAAATCAGGACCTACCTGAGCAGAGCCTCTGCCTTCCCTATGGCGGAATCTCCTTCTGCCTCCGACTCAGCTGACATTGACCAGGCCATCCCGGGAGCCTGGCTCTGTATGGTGTTACTGTGGTAGGCCCTCTAGGAATTCCTGGTCTAGTAGAGGAGATAATAAAGCCCCATGGAGAACAGGTCAGGGAAGGGGACAAGTCACCTATCAGAGGAGTCAAAGAAAGTTAAACAAAGGAGATGATTCCTAAGTTGAGTTTTGAAGGATGAACAGGAGCTAAATGCACCAGCAAGGCACAAATAACCCCCAACCCCCAGTTTGGCACTCTTCTGTGAATTGGGGACTCCGTGGCTCTTACAGAAACTTACCATGGTTGGCTCAGTCCCAGTCAGAGCACCGTGGTGCACTCTGGGCTGTTTCGGCCACAATCCAGTGGGTCCTCCCTGCCCTGTGACCTTTGGTGAGCTCCTTCCCTCTCTGTGCCCACTGCCCATTCTGCAAATGAGGTGGTAACCATAGGTTCGCCTGAGGAATCAGCTGTGACGTGCTCACAGCAGGGCCAAGCACTGGGTAAGAGGCAGTGGCCCTTGCTATTGGGTGTCTTCGAGCTTGCTTTTGAACCTGAGAATGCGAGTCCTGATCTTTGGCCCACCTGGGATCTGCTCAGGGCAGCCCCTTCCTGACTGGATCTCAGGCCAGCAACCCCACCCAAGGTGTTTGTTATGCCCACGGGAGGAGAGAAGTAGGGGACAGCTTTGCTGGCCAAAGCTTGCCTCCTCTCCCCCAGCCCATGCTCTGCTCTGAGGAAAGTCACAGTCCTTTGCTCCCAAACACACAGCTAGCTCTTCAGGGGTGAAAAATCTGGCCCTTGTGACTGGTCCACAGGGAAACCATGGAGCTCTCTGCCCAGTCCCTGGAGCCTGTCTCTGTCCCTCATGTCACTTTCCTCTTCCCCTGGTCCTCTTCCCCTCCTTAGCAGCATCATACCCCAGCCCCACTTGTGCCTCAAAAGCACCCACAATTTTCCGCCAGATTCTGGGGCAGAGGCTAGGCCTGGGTTGTGGTGGTCCTTACCTTCTCCTCTGACTGTGCTGTGTGTCTGAAACTCACTTCTCAGTCTCTTGCCACAAGTCTTCACTGGCAGACACAGGACTTCTGCCACCTGACACCAGAACTGTGATCTCTCCCCTACCTTCCATCAGTTTAACCCCAGGAAGCACTGGGTCCCTATTCTCTATCCTGCTCCTGGGCTTCCTTCCTTCCCCGCCTGCCCTCTCAAACCCCTAGCACAGCAATCTTCTTCTTGCTTCTCTTCCTTGCCTCTACTCTGTGGCTCCTGTTTTCTCCCGGAAGTTCCCTTGCAAGAGACTACCTGCTGTCAGGACATTGACTCTAATGCCCACTGGCTCCAGGGGAAGGGGAGGTCCAGTCTAGGTCACCCTAGGGTCCTTGACATCAAGTCTATGAATCTGTAGGCCAGGTTTTTGAATCATCTATTGTTAATGCTGCTTTTGTTAATTTAGCACTTTCTCATCAAAGGACTCATTTTATTCCTTGCAACAACCTGGCCTTTAGATGGGGATAAGGTTCCTCTGGAGTGACCCTGTTGGGAGGAGTGTGAAGTCCCCCCGACTCCTGCTCCCTGATGCCTCTGCCCATCTCAGCTACTGTTTCCAACATTAATTAATTACCATGAAGATTGGAAACAGGAAGGTGGATGAGAGACACCCTGAAGGCTTTCCTTAAAAATGTCTGAAAGGTAAGGACTATATCTCTTTCACAATGGGCCTTGACTTCCCTTCTCCCCTGACCCCCCTCAGTACTCAGTCCAGAGAATCTGAAGGAAAGAGCCTCAGTTGGTAATTTTTCTAGATGAATGACCAGGAGAGCCACGTAGGACTCATTTCCCCCCTCTGTCTCTTTCTCCCAGATAAATTTTTTTATTTGGTTCTGGGAATGGACTGACATTGGAGCCCCGGAGCCTCTCTGCTGGAAGAGAAAGTTATTGAGGGTCAGACAGCCCAGATACAAGACAAAGGTCAAGGGATCCCTGCCACGTCTCCTTTACTGGACACTCGAAAGCAACCACGAGAATTTTGATCTGAGCTTGACCCCAGTCCAGCCCTGCCTTTGTTCCCTGCCCACCATGATTCCTGGAGCTTGGAAGAGACCAGGGTCAGGAGAAGTAAGTGCAGAACTATTACTGCCACCAGACCTGGGCTCCTTAAAAAATATACTGTCTCCAGTGGGTCCCTCCAATCTCATCCTCCTCTGTCCACACTCATAGGTCTGAAGCTAGGCTGTCCTTTAAGGGTGACCTTGGACCCCACCTCCTCTAGGAAGATGTCCCTGAAGCCAGCTACAGTGCTGTTTCCCTTCTTAGAATTCCTGAGGTCAATAGAACGTACTAGAAACCTGCCACAAGCCATGTCCCCTGGTTGAGAGTGGACATTAGGGCAGTCCACAAATACTCTAACCCTCTCTCCTCCTGGGCACTTAAAGGGTGATTTCCTACTCATTTGATGTAGATGAGGCCATGTGTCTTACCTCTGTGACCCCTGGATTAGCCTAGGGTTCCTGGGAATACTGGATGAGCCCTCATGGCAGAGAAGGAATTCCCAGTTTTCTCACACAACTGCTGAGAAGCAGCTTCCTACAAGGATTCAAGGTCCACAGCACCCTCTTTCTGCAGTCTCCAGGCTGAGCCCAAGGCAAGGCAAAGAAGAAGGTGGGAGAGACCCAGAGGGGACAAAGGTTGGTGTTCATAAGACTGGCAATGCCACCGTGCCAGAGATGGTGGTGCACAGTGGCCTCAGATGTCTAGGACCTTTTGTGACATTTAAATTGGAAATTTCTGCTCCCTGCAAGGTATCCTCCCTCCCAAACTCCAACCTCATTCTCCATAGATTCCGGAAAAGATGCCGGGAGCTTGGATTTGGAAAATCATCCTCCATTCTGCGTGCCCAGCATGGAGTGCTTGTTGAAATGTCTTCTTCGGTAAATGCTTTCCTGTGCTGACAACCTAGATGCTGCCACCCCCATTTCCCGGACCGGTGAGTTCCTCTAGGACCCTCCCACATCTCTCCTCTTAGGTGAATGAGCTGCTCTAACTTGGGTGGAAGGTGCAGGCCAGGCCGGGAGACCCCCATCCAAGGATGTAAAGGGACAATAAGATGCTTGCCCTTCAGCAGCAGCACCTTAGGGCCTGCAGGCCTGTGAGTCACAGGCTATGAGTCATCAGCACCCGGTGATGGTACTCTTTAGCAGAAGCAGGGGGACTGCAGAAGATGACTTTCTCCTCTCACCCTGGGTACGCAAGTGTGCACACACTTACGCACACGCCTATGCTTGGGTGCTGGTGTCCCAAGTGTGGACGGGGAAGCATGTACCTGGAATTCGCTATTTCTTAACACAGTTGGTGCAAAAATAATTCAATCACTAGCTTGTGTCTCAAAGACACCAGGATCAGGGGCTGTGTAAGGGCATCAGCTGCAGCTGGAACCATCCCTTGGTGGTTGCCGTGAGGACTTAGGGGCTGTCCACTCAGCAGCTCCCCTCACTCCTGTAACCTGAGAACCACCCTCTGCCACTAACTCACCTGATTACAGCCCTGGGGACCTGAGGGCTTTATCCATACAGTGTGCCCTGCCCCTCATCTGGACATGGTTCACAAGGTCAGGAGTGGGGACAAAGCAATGGGAATGATTGGACTAAGATTCCTCCTCCCAGAGGAGCCTGCGGAAACTCTCTTCCTCCTCCTCTCTCCCTCCCTGCGGCTCACCCTGCTTCCCAGTCAAGTTCAGTGCAGGAGGAGGGGAAGCTCCCGGAGGAGGCCTTCCTCTACTTCCCCCTGGGTCCCTTCCTCTGTTCTTATGGAGGTTAGTTTTGTTTGCTGTCCCCCTAGACTGAGCTCCTTTTCTTGTACTCAGCAGGTGGCGTTGCCCAGAGCTGTGCTCTATGTCCCCAGGGGCTGATGACTCACTAGGCAGGGTCCCACTGCCAGGGTTGACCTTTCCCCTTTCTGCTTCCTGCCCAGATGGGAGGAAGGAGCGGGGTTCACCTGGGTCTCTCCTTCCTCTGTGGAAGCCTGAATTCCCCTGGCCTGGGGCAGTGAGGAAGCTGGTCAGAGGGAGGCAGGAGGGATCAGTGTTCTGCCCCAGGGATGTGGTGGTAGCCAGGGCAGCTCTCTGAGGAGCGTGGATGCTGCAAGCAGAGAGGCCTTTTCTCCCTCCATTGGTTGGCAGGTGTTTGAACACCAGTAACTAATGTCCCTGCAGCTGGTGTGAGGGGACTTGGCATGAGGGGACTTGGCGTGAGGGGACTTAGGGTCAGGAATCCAGGGAGTGTCTTAAACCAGGGATGAGGGCCTCAGAAACCTCCAGAACATTTTCTGTACAAATGTGGGTGTGTGTGAATTTGAAGTCACACTGTATGTTCCCTCATTTGGAACTGGGACTTTCACTCAACAATACATGCACACATTTTTCATGGTAATAGACCAAGATTTCCATTATGATGTGTGCTGGTCATCATTGGTACCAGCACACATCAGTAATAAAAATCTAGGTCTATTACCACTTTGCTCCTGGTTGTGATTCTGAGGGAAGGTCATGTCAGAGTTAGATGCAGGGGCCTGTGGTGGACATTTAGCTTGTCCCTTTTATAAGTAAGTAAGGCTGCGAGTGAGGGCTGCTGCACACATTTCCCCGCTGTCAGGTGAGTTATTTGCAATAGTATCTCTGAGTTAAAGAGTAGGCTTTGCTGTTGCTTTTAATTTTTTTTTTTTTGGTATATAATATCTCCAGGAAGAGACGGTGCTCAGGAAACCCCCTCTCCATTGGCTCAGGAACATGCACACTCCTCCACACCTTCATTGGGTTCTATGATCGTGCCAGTCAGAGTCAATTCATCAGTCAGAAGTCATACATGTTTCTTCTGCTGCTTAAAATATGGCTTCACAAGATAAAGTGCTTAGAGGCACCGACATCCACTGAACAGCAGGAGTCATGCTCACTCTCACTTAATGAGGCAGAGTTATTGTTCCCATTTTAAAGATGAGCAAGTAAACATTCAGAGAAATTGGGTGACTTGTCAAAGGTCACACAGGTAGGAAGTGGTCAGTCAGCTTCTGACCCTAGGTCAGGGCTCATAGACCTTCTCCATATGGCTTCTGGAGACAGAATAATGTGGCCCTAACCCCAGGTCTTCCCACCTCATTCATTCCTTGACCCAACTCCTCACCCACACCAATCCCTTTAGGGGTTACACCCTGTATTAGCATGGGCATTGCTAGATGGTGCATTCAGAGGATTTTGTTGTTGATGCTTATTTATATTTTCTGCTATAGCATTATTTTATTTATTTAATAGAGAAATAGAGGGTATATTTTTTAAAAAATTAAACCTCATTGCCAAGATTCTCTCAGGAGAAAAATCCCCTGGAGAGTTTCCCAAGTCCCCTCACATAGATGCATTGGGGCTGTGACAAATGAAGGCTGGTGGGCCACAGGTTATAAGAAGGAAGAAGCAGAGGACCTCAGGAACAACTCATGACCTTCTGAGGCCAGAAGGGGAGGCCAGGGCCAAGCTTGGCCTTCAAAGGACAATCACTTTGGAGATTGTCCCAGAGCTACTACTGCTCTCCGCCCCCCACCCACACACACACACAGTCCTGACCGCCCCCCACTCAGGTCAGCTGTCTCCAGCATAGACCCTCCACCAACCAGGCTCTGGGGAAATAGCTGGAACCAACCAGTGGCTACTGGCCTTCCAAAATAAACAAAGGAAAGCTGAGGGATCCAGGACAGCCAGAATCAACCAGGGAGTCAGCTGAGGGCGGCGAGATGGGAGCAGAGCCTGGGAACATGTTGCTTGCCAGGGCAGCAGTAGGGGCTGGTCTAAGAGAAGTCCTTTGGCAAAAGGGTGGACACTGGGAGATGAATGGAGGAAAGGGCATTCCACACATGTACAAAGGCACACACTCTTTTGGAACTTCTGCAATATACTTAAGGTTTAGAGGAAATGCAAACTATTTTGGAGGGATGGATGGGTGGATGAGTGGGCAAATGGGTGGATGGATGTGTGGGTGGGTAAATGGGTGGATGGATGGGAGGGTGGGTGGATGGATGGATAGACAAAGCATATGCTGATGGGTAATGAGTAAACATGCCTGGGTTTCTTTTAGGTCAATAATACCAAGGTAAATCAAGAGTCATAAATTCATGCTCATTGGGTCATCCATCCCATTCTTGTTCATTTGTCCAAGGAGATAATCCAAAGAAAGAAAAATTCTGGTTCTAGAAACTTCCAGTGGCTTTGCTTCCAGGACAGCAAAATCAGAGCAGCTTAAATGAGCCATGACCTGAGCTGCTGAATAAATTAGGGTAACATTTTATATTACATGGCTATTCAAGTGATGGCCAGTGTGGCAGAGTAGAAAAAAGTAGCCACATTTCTGAAATAATATTAAGTTAGAAAAGAACTTTAAAAAACCTATGTCGGTAGAGGTATATTAAAAAATCGAGTTTAAAGTATTCTGGTGTAAAGAGCACTGCAGGCTTGAATGTAAAAGGTTTGTCTTCTCTTGCATCGTGGAGAGGTTTTTTAGTGTTAGCCTTGCCTTCCACATCCCTGGGACAGGGACAATCGGCTACCTCCATCTCCAGGCTGGGAGGACTGGGTTAGCCCTTATGGGCAACGCTGCTTGGTAAACTGTAAAGTCCCACACAAATCAAATTAGGTAGCTCTGGGTTGAGATTAGAAGGAAAGTCAGAAAAATAAAGGGGGAAGTGTTAGCACTGGCATTCAGAGAAATTCAGATTAAAACAGAAATATTTCACCCGTATCAGAGAGACCAAACCACACAAAATAAACAAAGAGCACACACAGAATATCCTCAGTGCCTGACTGAATTAAGCCAGGACCCTGGCTTGGGCCGCATGACTGATGCCACCTACCTTGATCAGGCAGAGCTCAGTGTGGACATGGACCATGGGACAGGGAGGGGTCATCTGGAGGCAGAGGTCCCCTGCTCTGTGAAAAAGGACCAATAAATTCAAGTTCACTGAGAATGAGTACCATCCATTTGCCAGCCCGTTCGTGGATGTTAGGATGGTAGCAGACACACAGGTTTTGCCAGGAACTTCACAAATAATTTTTATGGATTAACTCAATTGTCATCAACCCACTGAGATAAAACTGCTATCCACATTTTACAGATGGGAGCACTGAGGCCCAAGATCACACAGCTGGTAACTGGTAGGCTTAGGAACCCTATCACCTGTGCCTGGTCCAACCTCCCACTGTGGTGGGTCCTCCTCACCTCTCTGCCTGACATGTCTACTTCAGTATCCTGAGATCACCAGCCTCCAGCAATCGCAACGCAGGCGTCTCTGCCTTCTCTCCAGGGCTCTTTCCAATGGACAAAAGCTACTTGTTTTGTTAGCATTCAGCCACTTATTCTTGGTGAGTAGGTGTCCTTACTACATTGAAGCAGTGGACCAGGCCTGGACTGACTCCAAGTCCTTGTGTCCTGTCCTCTCTCTCCCCAGGCACACAGCTCCCCCATCCCCAGTGGGGACATCAGAGCTCTGTACCCTGAAAAAGAGCTTCCTAGTATCTTATCTGACCCTGGAGAAGATGGTAGCATACCACTTCTGCACCCCCACCCCCGCCACTCCCGCAAACTCCACTCCGGGATGACCTCTCCAGGAGGCGTCCTCATCCTCCAGTGCAGAGGGCCTGGGAGCCAGGATCATCTGTTGAGCACTAAACACTGAGCCTGGGATAAATGCTTGGAAAAAACAACTAGCTCTGTGACCTTGAAAAATAGCTTGCCTTCTCTGATCCAGGTTTCTTTATCTGTCAGTAAGAAGAATAGATGTTTCATTACCGGGTCTAACTACTGCAGAGGAGGAAGGCAGCCTGGTGAATTACAAATGCCACTCAGCCTGCCACATGCAGGGATGCACCCTCAGGTGGGAGGAGGGGGCCACGCTTGCTCTGGTGGGTGCTGATGAGTGACCAAGGGTTTCTGGGCAGGCAAAGGAGATGGGCCTACATCCCACCACAGTCGTGATCTCAGGCCATAATTCACGCTGCTTGGAATTCAATTCCCAAGTATTTACTCATCTCCTGCTGCAGATAAAATTGTGCGTGGGTTTGGTTCCCCGTGGGGAAGGAGGAAGTGATGGAAACAGGAGGCAGCAGTCAGGTGACCCACTCTGCACCAGCCACTTCCCATCTATCACCTCATCTGACCCTCACGATAACCCGAGACATAAACAGGGGCACCCCCTTTTACAGACTGGACACAGGAGCCCTTTCCAGACTCTTCCTTCTGTTCCCCTGGACATAGCACGGTGAGCAAAGGGCTGGGTCTGGGAGGAGGAGACATGCACCAGGCACACAGGGGCCAGGCTGAGTCACCTGGCCTGGATGTCCATCTCATATCCTCCTTTACTCACTGACCAAGAATATGACTTAAATCCCCATGGGCCAAAGCCACTAAGCACATGAGGAAATGGATAATGACTGACGCAGAAGCTAAAAGCCTCAATTACCCTTCGTGACAGGAGCGTGGGACATTTTTATGAAGAGAGAAATTTTTGCCTCATAAATTATACTTGTGAGAAAGCAGCAGGCGCTGGCTGGTGACCATGGTTACATCTTCTGCAGCCAGAGGCAGCCTTCTTGACAGTCTGTGAGGGTCACTCCTGCTCACACCTGCCCGTGAAGCTCCAGGGAAGTGTTCGGGTGCCAGGGCTCAGGGCTTGGCCAGAGCTGGAAGGGTCCATGATCAGATAGATCCTGGCTCTCAGCCTGGGCTGCTCACAGGGAGCAACTAGGGCCAGGGACTGCAGAGAGGCCTTAGAAAGTGCAGTGGTCTGGGCTCCAACCCCAGAGAGTCTGATGTAATTAGTCTGGATCATGTGATTCCAACCCACAGCTAAGATGGAAAGCTAAAAGACCTTGCCCTGCTTGCCAATCTATCAAACAGCATGCTTTTAGCAAGTGGAAACTGATGGGAGAACCAGAAATAGGACACAGCTTCTGCTAGGAGGAGCTGATAATGTGGCTGATTTACATGGAGCCTGGTGGCTGACCCAAGTCCCCAAGGGTAACAGAGATCCTAGGAGGAAGTCAGGATGCAGGTGTGGTATCCTGGAGAGGCAGCCATACCTGATCCAAGCCCAGAGACCCTGAGGCACCCAGGATCCACCCTGGGGATCTTGTTTTCTGCTCACTGCCCTTGGTTTGATTCCGTTGAGATGATACCTGTTGGGTCACTAATTCATTTTTTGTTTTTTGGGTGTACTGGGGATTGAACTCAGGGACACTTGGCCACTGAGCCACATCCCCAGCCCTATTTTGTATTTTTTTTTTAGAGACAGGGTCTCACTGAGTTGCTTAGCACCTAGCTTTTGCTAAGGCTGGCTTTGAATTCATGATCCTCCTACCTCAGCCTCTCGAGCCACTGGGATTACAGAGCGCATCACCGCACCTGGCCACCAATCCGTTTTTGACCTTGCCCCTCTTTGTTCATTTCTCAATCACTTGTTCCCTTGCTGGGCTGTGTTCACTAATTCTAATATTCTTCACAGAAGTTAAATGTGATTGGAAGCTCCCACTGTTGCCCACGCTGTTGTCATCACAGGTACACAGGTCCTCTCGGTTTGTTTCTCTGTTGTGCACCACTGGTTCCAAAGACAACAGACCACCTGCCCGAGGATCCCGGTCATTCCATTTATAGACATGTGTAGATCACCTGGGGATGAGCAGCTGCTGGTGCAGGGCAATGTGCCCAGTAACTAGGGACATAGAAGCAAACAAGGCTCAGCCCATGCCCTCAAGGACAGGACTTTTCCCACCAAAACTGCAATACTGTCACAGTTGACCAGATAATCAAGACAGCTTCTAAGTGACTAATGAGTGAGTAGCATACACAGAGTGAATACACTGGACAGATGGATGATTTGTCTCTTGAAAACAGGACTGCATGAGATTTCACTGCACTATTCAGAGTGGCACTAAATCTCAAACTTAAGAATTGTTTACTTCTGGAATTCACCATTTAATATTTTTGGGTAACCAAAACTACTGAAATCAGAACCACAGATAAAGGCAGACCATTATGTGCTCCTTGTACAACAATTTATAAAACTTAGAAAAGCTTTCATTTTTTCATTTAGTAGATATGTTCCAAATACCTTCTGTGTACTTAAAGTGGATCTTAACGCTATTAACACATCAAGAAGTACATTAGCCATAGACCCTGTATTCTGCTTATAGGTCACCTGAGTATCATAGAGAAACTAATAACTATGATGACATGTGATTCAGAAAGATAAAAGAAACATGTCACCAATAATCTTTCAGCCCAGAAATGACCAGGGTTCACATTTTAGTATACAACTTCCCAGTATTATCACTATATAGCTTTACATTGTGAACATTCTCCTATATCAACAAATATTTTTAACAAAATGATTTTAGTATTTCAAAATGTGGAGGGATCAGAGCTGGGGTTATAGCTCAGTAGAGCACTTGTCTAGCATGTGTGAGGCACTGGGTTTGATCCTCAGCACCACATAAAAATAAAATAAAGGTATTGTGTCCATCTACTATAAAAAATGTGGAGGGATCATAAATAATCATAATTGTGTAATGTCAAAGACTGAGATCAAAGTCCTTACCTAGCTCCTATCCTGTCGGTGTGTAAGTGGGTAAAAAATTGGGGGGAATATGGGAACTTGAATTGCAGAGAGGTAGCTATCATGGTACCCACATCTGGGGGAGGGAAGGGATGGGAATGGCCGCTTCTACCTTTTCATAAAAGCCCAAGGTTGAGAGAATCCTCTTTCGTTTTTAAGGGGCAGTGTTGTCCCCAGCGGAGCTCAGGCTGGAGCCTTGAACACCTTCTTCATGTGAAGGCTGATTCTGGCTTCAACTCACTTTCCTCGAGGCAGCCAAGCTGCTGCTGAATTTCAACTTCATTTAAACTTTGGAAAGGACTGGTGCATGGTTTGAGTTGGGAGAGGATTTTTCCCCTCCCTTTTAATTAGCTCATAAGTCAATAAGCAGCTTGGGCAATAAAGTTCATACTTTGAGAAACCAAAGGCTAAATCACCATCTGCATTCACACCCAGGGTGGACAGTCTCAGCTCTCAAGAATTTAGTATTTGTCTTGGAGAAAACCGAGAGGCCAAGTGCAGCCTCAGGAATGAGAAAGAAATGCTGTTCAGCCCTGGGTGCTGCTCTCCCCACGCAGCTGCAGTGGGAGAGTGGGACATTGTGCAGTCTAGGGGTACAGGCAGGGGACATCTACATGGCCTTCTTGTTTGCAGTTCTTAAGATGATCTCCCATTGGTTGTGCAAGGAGTTCACCAACCCATCTGCGACGTCTATTTTCATTCTCCAGTGACTCCCTTGGGTGTGTTTAAGTTTTCCAACTAAACTTCAGGTTTTGGCTGAAAACCTTGTTGGGTTTGGGGATTTGGTGTGTTTTAACACCACCCACCACTCCAGGGCTGACCCTCATGCTCTGCTGTCAAAGATGGAATGAGATGGGGGCAGCAGGGGGCAACAAAAGTCTTTGTTCCTGCCTCACTTAAAAGACATCCGACTCCCAGCAAGTCAATTGCTTCTATAAGTCCTGGTTTCCTCATCTGAAAAATGGGGAGTGAAGTATGCAATGTAAGGCTAAGCCATATTAAATACAGCTTACAAGACTCTGAAAGGTTATTGTTATCCTTCTGCTAAATGCTAAGTATCCACATTGAGATTTGAATTACATCCAGAACCATATTCATGGGCTGAGGATAGCTTGATGACAGAGCACTTACCTAGTATGCCTAAGGCCCTGGGTTCAATCCCCGGCACCATAAATAAATAGAAAGAAAGAAAAGAAAAAGAAACAATCATTTCATTTCATTCTCTCCCTGGTAAGTCCCCAAGGAATTAACATTATAGGGAACTTCAGGAGCAAAGAAAAAGAATAAACTGCAAATTGATAGTCTTAGCACTGAACTTGATGCTTACTCATACTTTTTTTTTTTTTGGTACACGGATTGAACCCAGTGCTTAGCCACTGAGCCACATCCCCAGCCTTTTTTATGTTTTATTTAGAGACACGGTCTCACTGAGTTGCCTAGGGCCTCACTAAGTTGCTGAGGCTGGCTTTGAACTTGTGATCTTCCTGTCTCAGCCTCCTGAGTGGTGGAGATTATAGTCATGCACCACCGTGAATGGTTTCTCATATGTGAAGACTTATTTATTTTGTAATTCCATGAGATGAGAAATATAATTATTCCCCTTCATGTGGAAAAAACAGCTCTGAGTGGTTTTCAGTGATATCCTCAAGATCATTCAACTAAGGAAAATTCATGGTTGGTTGTATGCAGATACAATGGAGGCAAGGAAGGAGGGAAGGGAGGGAGGGAGGGAGGGGGCAATGAGGGAGGAGGAGCCTTGATTTGCAGGATTTGCCAATTGCTGTGGTGTAAATACAACCAGTACCACCCCTGTTGGCCAACCAGCACAAGCCAACTTCAGCACACAACTGGAGGAGTAGCCTCAGGATATAAATGCAGGTTTCCTGGTTTGGGGTCCAGATCATCTCTTAAGCCCAAATCCCCTCTTACTCAGGCCTAGGACTGGCTAAATCACCTAAGGTTACCTCCAGACCTACCCAACTAGATCCCCCAAGACAGATGAGCTCTAAGGACTTGCATTCTAGACATGGACCTGGATGTGCACTGGAATTTGGATACAGCCCAACCCTTGGCCACAGAAGTGTTTTGTCCAAACCAAAGCCCTTCCCACTGCTGTCGTCCCCAAAGGCAGTGGAGGAGCAGATGTATCCCAGGAAGAAATGATAGCATCTTAGGTCGCTGGTACCAGGCTTCTGGTTTTGAGCATCTTTGCAGGACTCAATTGTGATGGCGAGTGACGACTGTCTCTATGATTGCACTATCTTCATGACCATACTGTTCTTCACTGAATTCAATATTTTCACTGATTGTAAACCACATCATGATTTTTTTAACCACCAACAAAAAAAGTATTGCCAAATTCAAAGATGTTAAAATAGAAAAGTTCATTTTAGAACCCACAAAATATGATATGGGCTGGGTGTATATACATTCCTGATACTCCCAGTTTCACAATAGCTCATTAAGCATTCCATGAGGGCTGAGGTTGTCTCACTCATCTTTATTTATGTCTTCAGAGATCCAGAAGATTTGGTTGGCTGAGGACACACCCACAAGCATAGCAAAATAGACTATATATTGATTAGTCATCAATAAATACCTCAGGCTTTGCCCTAAGCACTTCACATATAATTTTCCCAACAATCCTATAAAGTGGGTACCAGATTATACCCATCTTGCATGGGAGGTAATTAAGGCTCCCAAAAGACATGAAACTAGTTAAGAACCCTTTCTGGAACTTGAACCTCAGGACTGACTCCATTCACAAAGTCCCTCTCCTTGGAGACGTTCAAACATGGTGGCCAAATCCAATTCTCCAGCACAACCACCTCAGGGCTCAATGATAAACACACCTGTTTGGTTTCTATATGGCACTCATGTTGCAAAAAGACTAATAACATTTTAAAGAGCAGAGTTACCTTATTTTCTCATATCTGCTGGGGTTTCAGCTTCCTCCCACTGGTGACCTCTGGAGGGCTTGCTAGAATCAAACTTTAAGGATCCGTGTTCCAATGGACACACAGGGTGCTGAGCCCTGACAAGCTCTCCCTGCCTCTCTCCTGGCTTTCTTAACCTCCCTAGCTTTCCCAATCCATGGAATCCTGTGCCTCTCCTCTGCCTGTACCTGTACTCACTGAAACCTCTGCACCCTGGAGAGGCATCCTAAAGAAAGGTTGGGGAAATCCTTCTGGAATCAGCTGTAGCCAGGTTGGGATTTGGGGAGGAAACTGAATGGATAAAAGAAAGCACAGGAGCACAGATGGCGGGGGCGGGGGGTGGGGGCAAAACAAGGTTTCCCTCTATACATCTCTATGTCTCCACTGGATGCTTTGGCAAGCTCAGGGTTCAGGGTCACAGAACCACTGTCACCTTCCCATTCTTGTGATGGCTTCCAAGGCTTGCAGAAAAAACTACTTCCCAGAAACTAGTACAATCTCAGCGTTTTTATTCTTTTCACATTCTAATGCCTTTTTGAGTACTTATGTAGTTAAAAGAGTGTGTGTGTGTTCGTGGTAAGGAATTTTTCAGGGGGTCGTTTGACATAGGAAAATGTGAAGAAAAGGCAGCCAATCTTTTTGCCCAGATGAAGGGTAGAGTGGCAGCCAGCGAAAACTGAGTTTGTGACTGGGCTCTGCTGCTCTGAGATACATGGGAGTTGAGATGTCAGCCAGTCTGCCTCTTGGATGAAAAGGTTAAACAGCTTTGATTTTTATCTTGAAGTAAATAAGACAGACAATCCCACATAAAGTATTGTGTTCCTGCCAATTTCAGTGACCTGAACACTACCTATAACGTGGTCTCTCACCAAACCTGATTTATCTAAGAATAGCATGCATAACAAATTTGAGGGCTAGCTTGAGGTTCATTTCTTACTGGAATCATGAATTACATATTTTTGTTTTCAAAATTAAATAATGGCAGTTTGATGGCCCCCTTTGTAAAACAAAGAATATTTTGAATAGATCATCATTCTTAACTGGGGATTGAACCCAGCGGCACTCAACCACTGAGCCACATCCTGAACCCTTTTTTGTATTTGATTCAGAGGCAGGATCTCACTGAGTTGCTTAGGGCCTCGCTAAGTTGCTGAGGCTGGGTTGGAACTCACTATCCTCCTGCCTCAGCCTCCCGAGCCACTGGGATTATAGGCTTATGCCACTAGGCCTGGCCTTAGACCATCATTCTTTACTCTCATGGAAGCTGCTGATTTCCTGTTGCATGCTACCTTTGAGATTTCACCCAATACATACTGCAGCTTCATTGCAGTTCTCGTGTCTGTTACAGGATCTCCAGTCAAAGACCACGGCCTACTTTCTTTGCCTTCATTTTTGGTAGATGGCTAATATCTGGGACATTGATGTATATTCTTTTACCTGAAGCATCTTATGAGATTGAACAAATAGTAAGTACTCAGTAAATTTAGGGAAGGAAATTAATTCTCCATGCAGACAAATCTGGACATTTTGAATGTGACCTTGGACCGTCCATCTATCTACCCACACTCTTCCGAAATTATGCACAGCCTCTCTATTGGAGGAAAAAACAAATGAAGTCATGAAATCCTTGTATTTCATGGTGGGTGGACAGATGGAGAGGGGAAATGAGCTTGGATTTTCCAGGAGTGAAATAGAAGTGACACTTCTAAAAAAAATTGACAGCTCCTGAATAGGATATACCAAGGACAGGAAAGGGCCATTTTGTGGGCCACTGCTGCCATCTAGTGGTGTATCTTCAAATGACAAGCTAGATATTAAGAGTCCTTATGAAGGGGTTTCAGGCATCAGGGTCTAAAATTAAAATCTCAGAATCTTAAAATGTTGGCAGTGTCACAAATGATTGACAATCACAAGCATTGACAACACATACTAAATGAGTACTCCTCCTGGGTTTATCCCTCTCCATGCTCTGGAGGAGGAGTGGTAGAGGTCCCAGGAACAAGAAGAGAGTCTAGTATAGAAACTCACCATCCCAGAGCAGTAAGAGTACAGGGGGAAGAATCACAGAGACTGGAATTTGCTATAATACACATCTATTTGGTTTACATTTTTATAAACATTTATTTATTTCAGTGATGAGTGAATTGTATGTTACTGACCATGTGCCCTCTGGGGCAAGGGTTCTGAACTTCAGGTCCACAACATTTTCTGGATACTGTTTGGGACCCATGAACATGGGTGAGTTAAAAAATAATTACATCTTTATTTTCATGAACTTCAACAAATTTAGTGTATTCTTGAATTATGAATGAGGTAAAAAGCCATGAGTGGAACCTGACTTCATCATTTGTAGAAATTATATTTTCAGAACATAGTATAGTTATTACAGATTCTGAAATCATTTAGTCATCACTACTTTGGAATTACAGGGATTATTATGCCCACTGCAGGATCTTACCATGCTAATTAAGAAGCACATATATTTCTAAATAACTCACTTTAAAAAAAAATATTTTGACACCTGTATTTCAATGATTCATCCCTTTGATGTCCTTTGTTTTTTATCTTGTGCATATGAAAACTATTCTGTAAGGGTTCCATGAGACTCAAAAGATTTAAGACCTCTGCTCTGGAAGTTCAAAGACAGGACAGATGACCATGGTCTGGACCAGGCAGTGAGAGCTTCACAGAGGAGAAGGGACAGAGTTATCTTTTCCACTTGATTAAAAGGAGTCTCTTGGAGCCATTGCAATACAAGCCTCATCTGAGGGAGCAGGGCCAGGCCTTGACTAAAGTGGAAAAATAAGAAGGTTTCTATGACTCTATGTTTAACTCAACAAGGGGTACTTTGGGGAAGAATCTGAGGAGTGACTTCATATAAAAAGTAAATGATTGGAAACAATTTCATTGCAGAAGGATTTTCATTTAACAAAGATTTTTCACTCCCAGCATTTATGAACACAAAAGTCTTACCTTCTGTGGGTGGCATACAGCTGGGGAAGCAAACCAGCTGACTTCAGTCAAGCTCAGCCTGCCTTGCGTCACAGTTCCCCCAACATGCCCAACTTGTCCATATGCATCGGTGAGGTCCTCTTGGATATAAACAACGTAGAAACCACACTGACCGGAGATATAAGAAAGAAATTCAATGGGAGACCACTGGACTCCAAGAAGGAGTAGAGCCATCTGTCAGATCAGCAGGAATGGGATTCTTAGGATTCTTAGCAATAGGTGCCTGGGGACTGTCTCTCTAGAGCAGTGCTTCTCATATCTAAATGAGCACACGAGTCACTGAGGACCTGTTGAAAAGTAGATTCGGACTGCACTGATCTTGGGTGGAGCGGGTGTTCACCATCACGTCTCTACCCCACACTTGAGCAGCAAGGGCATAGAACTGCTGCTTGCATTCCTCCACCCTGCATCTCCTTCCCCAGTCACCCAGTGAGAAGGTGGCTGGAAGTCCATGGACAGCAAATGCCCTGTGATGATTCTGCATAGGAACCTCATATGTCTGGACTTAACATTGCCCTTTTCTATGGGGACGTTTCAGCTTCTCCAGAAAAGGAGCTTCTGACCTCATTCCCATGGCTTGAGCGTCAGACCACAAGCCTTTGGGAGTCACGTGATCACAGGCAGTCCACGGCAGCTGTTTTCTGTGTGCTACTCTGTCCCCTACCCTCTGCTTAGTGTTCCAAGGCGAGAGCTTCTCTGGTCCTCCTCCTTCAGCGTTGACTTCCAGTGTTCTGAGGAGGCGGGGCTGGGTGTCTGGACACCCCTGTCCTGAGCTCCCTACTTCACATCCCTGCCTTGGCACTTGAGCCTTTTGGGAATTCAGGGAACAAAAGAGCCTACTTCCCTCAGGGGCCCCCTCTTCCCTAACTGCCAACCTGTCTACCACTTTTGGCCTGGTCCCCCCTCATGACTGGAGAACTGGGCCAAGGACATCTCTTGGCTACTGAAGACAGACAGGATTTTGTTCTTAAAGAATTTCTACAGCTGGGGATACAGATGTCCTTTTTCTGTCACCTAGTAGCTGCCATTGGTTTTAAAAATCTGTCTCTGTTGCTTTCTTAAACATGTTCAAAGCCCCGTTGGTGAGTGGTAGCAGAGTTAAAAAGCAAGTTCTGAAGCAGCTGTCCTTGGTGGCTCCATCCCAGAGTCTCACATGCTTTCTAGGCCCTCACCTTTCTTCCCCAGACCTTTTTAATGAGAGGACAAAGGTGCTACTACTGCTGGTGACCTTTTTAATGAGAGGACAAAGGTGCTACTGGGGCTGGTGATCGGGTGCTTTCTGTGGACTGACAAAGGGCTGTGGGAGAGAGCACAGCCTCTATAGGAGACTGACAGAAGGTGGCTCAGGAAAGCCAATTGTCAGGAAACCAGGTGAGGCAGAAACTCCCCAGTCTGGTTCCTACTGTAGTGCTCTCCTCACATCACACCTGACAAGTCTCTCAGTTTCTCCCTTGAAATTCACTCACTTAGCATATATATGATAGAAGCAGCAAAAACTCTTTGGTCCCTGCCCTAAAGCAGTCACCAATGTTGTTATATTCCCAGCCCCGACTCTTCAGTGAGGAAGGCAGGCTTTTCAGCCAGACTGAGGAATGACCAAGTAGTCAGCATTTGCTCTGTACAAGCACCACACTAAGTGCCTCAACTTTTTTTAAAAAATTATTTTGTTAATTCTCTTAGCTATTCCTTCTATTATCATTATTTTTTAGGTGAAAAACTAATTTAGAAATGTCACAGCTAAGGAATAGCAGGCCCAGGATTCCCCCTCAGGTCTGCCTGGGTCCTGGGAAGAGCTCACACTCTTCCCTGGGTACATTACTCTTACATAATGCGAGAATGTTCCTTACACATCCTGAAAACTTCTTGAAACAGGTTGTGAGAAAGGCGGCCAAGGCCTCACATAGGGGACACGAAGGAGTGAGCAGGTAAAGTCCCAGTTCCCTCTCCCATCAGAGGAACTATGTGTAGAAAAGGCAGCCAGACCAACAGGACCACAAAGCTAGCACAGAGCAAGTACCAACAGCAGCCAGCCATGGAGGAGGGAGGGGCTCCATCTTGCCTAATTAATAGGGTGGTTCTACCTTGAAAGGAACTCTTCCCCTCCCTCCCTTGCTGCCTCCTTCCCAGCCACCAGCAGTCTGGGGTCCCTCCAGCCATTAACCCATCTCGGAGAGGGGGCTCTGGATGAAGGCGGGCCATGCAAGGTTCAAGGTCTTAGAAGAGAGAGAAAAAAAAGTAATGGTAATTTCATTTCTAACAGGCAGAAGTGTGTCATTTCCAGAATGTCAGGGGAGTCTGTGCATCTATGCTTTAGCCTGAAATGTTTTCAATAAGGCTAATTATATTTTTTGGCAAAGTAAAAACAAAGACTCAATGGGAAAACACTATAAATTCTCCAACTAGAGAATGCTGTCCCAATCTGAATTTGGCTTAAGAATGAAGAACCAAAAGTGATTTCATTTGGAAGAAAAAAATGCCCGAGAGGGGAAAGGGCCTTTGAATACTGAGTCTCTGAATAAGGAGCAGAGAATAGCAGCGGTATTTTCAAACAGGCCTGTCGCATGGTGGAAAAGGCCTATATGGTCTATAAATAAAATCAACTGCACATTATTTTGTCCCATCGGTTTTATTTGCCATATATTCAGAATTCATTATATAAATCTTTCAAAATAATGAGATATTACAAGAATAGTTTACAAGTCAGCTCTGATTGCACAAATACTTGACACAGGAAATCATTTTTACAAATACATAAGTTTTCTTACAAGAATACTTTAATAAAGAAAATAAGTCTCTATACATCTTACAGCAAATTTTATGCATTTTCTTTCCCCCATTCAACCATCATTTTGGGTTTTCTATCACAGCATGTCTACCATATCCAACAAACCAAATTACAGTCTGCAGCTTCTTCTCACTTTCAAATACTGAGATTTCTCACACTGTTGAGGAATTTTTCAGCTTCCTTTTCTAATCTTTCCTGAAATTTAAGAATTCATCCATTCAGGCTAGAAGAGGTAATTTAAACAACATTCCTTTGAAATAGAACTTGGATCAGGTTAATCACTGGGTTTGATGAATGATCTTTTCACTTCCCACCTAGGCTTAAGGCCAGCCAATGGTTTAAACCTGCTGTACCAAGTCCTTACATTCCAAATAGTCCCAAAATTGCAAAAAGGAAACCCTGGAAACAAGAGTGAAATACAAATATTAAGAAAGCTAAAATATTTGCTATTGATTAGAGAGCACCTTTAAATTAAGGTTCCTCCCAAGTTGAAGACGACAGAAAGGAAGTATAAAGGTGTGGCAGTAGTTGTAGAAAATATTGAAAATCTGGAAAGGTTAATTGCTTAGGCCAGTTCTATCATTTCCAAAATGTGAGAGGATACAGAATCCTTGCCTCTGTAGCCAGCTGAACTCAATATCTGACATTCTTCTTAAGTTGTGGCTTTGATACAGCCTAACAAATAGCTGCTTACCCAGAGCAAGTCATCCTGTAGGCCAGGGGAACTTTAGAGAATACTGACCTTGTTTATCCGAAGAGATAGGACCCACCAGGGGAAACATGTGGCATTCACTCCATCCCTTCACTGTCACTGAAAAGTGTGTCCACTTGGCAAAGCTTATTGTCTTTTCAGGTAGCATGAATTAAGATCAAGAATGAGCAATATCCTACAGTTAAGTTCCTGAGTGCTCAGCTCCAATTATTCCATATACTTAAGAGGATTCTTTCATCAAGCCCTTGTCCATTGAGAGATTTAACAGCACTGAGGGACCACAAAATGTCCATTTCTCTTCTCTTTTATTTCTCTTGATTTCTCTTTTTCACCCCAGTGTAACAAATTGCTACAGGTTTTTACCAAAATGCCACAGCAGTAGTTAAAAATGAGTTGTTTTGCATTACCAAAAGTATTCAATCACATTATCACGGGTCACATTTGCATATAACTAGGAGATAGCCAAATAATATTTATTGCAGTGATTTTGCAAATTCAGCATAGTCAATGTATCCATCATTGTTCTTGTCATCATCTCTCAAGACACCATCTATTATGTTAATCAGTTCTTCTTCACTCATTAGTGGGGCCTGTTCACTCTCTTCCTACGAGACATAAATTAGACAGTAATGAGTTGCACATTTACTGGAAGAAGTGCCTAGTTATCTATCGTCCATGCTCACACACGTCTACAGACTCTTTCAACATCATAATACATGGCTACTTCTAGGAATCCACAAACTCATGTATCAATATTCAGTCAGTTTATCATAATCCAATTCAGGTATTATATATGCCAATTAAAAGAAAGATGCAGTCAAAGCAGGCCCTTGCCTATTCCCTCTTAAAGATTACCGTTTGCCCTTTTCTAATTACCAAAGCAATGCATGTTCTTAGAAGAAACCTGGGTCTAGCTTACAAAGAACTATGAGAGTCATAGATTCCACAACCTACACACCCATCCAAAAGAAAAGCTCACAGCCCAAATAAGCTAGCTTTGTGCACAATCTGCCTGTTAAAATGGAAACAGTGACATATTGAATAATACCTCAGGACCAGAACAAGAGGAAGAAGCACTGTCAACCAGCAGAACCTGTTATAACCTTTAGGAGAAAGTATGACTCTACTCCAGAAGCAAGTGCCACAAGGCTCACTGCTAGGTGCGAAGCTAAGGTCAGTCACACCCATGGCTGGTTCTCCCTTTGCCATATGTCCCGTACCTGCCCTTTCTTCTCTGCTTCCATCCACCAGTCTTTGTCCCTTGGCACAGGATCATCTCAAAATGATGCTCTTCTCCTGTGCAAAAAACTGCTAGTGCTCCTTGAGGGCTAACACAAGCTCATTCCTATCATCATGCCTACATCACCAACTTTGCCTCCCCTCTAGTGGCCTGGGGGCCAGAAGGGACAAAATTAGGGACAAAATTAAGTCTGGAGACACAAGATTTTGATTTCCATTTGCTCATCTAGAAGAAGGAAGTAATGCCAGTGCCTGGCCCTGCCTACTCCGCCTGTGGTAAAGAGCTAACTAGCTCTCTAATCTGCTTGAAAGTGCTTCGGGGCACTGTACTGTATCACAGGACACCTGACCTCTGCCACAGCCCTCCATCCCATGGTTCCCACTCACCCTTCTTCTCAAATGAAAACCTCTTCCACCCCCTGCTCTGCACTATGAATGTGGCCTATCTTTTCAGATACTGGCTTAAGATATGAATACCCAGCTCTGGGGCCTCTGATTCAGCAGGTCACCAAGGGAAGGACTGTGGAACAGGGAGAGGCACAACAGAGCAGCAAACAGAAAGGAGAAGCAGCACTATGGAGGCACAAAGATAGCACAGGGCACCAAGACTGGGGACTGAACTACCAGAGGGAGGATTTCCAGGACACACCCACTGAGCCACTGCCTGACCTACCTCCTTATGGACATGAGTGATGGCTGTAGAGAGCTCTAAGCCATCAAGTAAATTATTTCCATCATAATCGTGCATTTTGAAATAATGGAGCTGCAGTTCTTGTGGGGACATCTCCGCCTCTGGTTTGTTGATGACACCTTCCAGATGCTCCATGATATGCCTAAAAACCAACAAATCAGATCATGCTGAAACCTTAAGGGCTCTGAAAAGTTCAAGACCTGAAATCTCATCCAGCTCAGAAAAACAGTGGCAGACCACACTCAAGGCTGATCCACACAGACAGAGCCCGGCAAGGGGCAGGGACAACTTGTCTGTTATGCCTGCAAGATTATGCGTTTGTTTTCCTCTTTATCATTAGAATTTTGTTAGAACACTTTTGGCCCATCAATTTAAAAACATTTTTTAAAAACAATTCAAGGATAACCCAGTGTAATGTGTGAGGCCCACCAGCCCAAGACAAAAGCTGGGACAAATGACTCAACATCTGAATGTGTCAGTAAGAAAAAGCCTTGCCAGAGTCAAGAAACAATTATATTCTGGATTCTGCCACTACTATTGTGTGTGTCTATCTATGCATGTCTGTCTGTCTGCCTATCTGTTGTGAAAGAGAAAGACAGAATTCAGGCAAGTCATTTATCCTATTTGGCCTCAAAAGCTTCCACTTACAAATGAGGATGGAAATAGAACACCTAACAGGTGGCTCTAGAGAATAAACAGCATCCTTGACAAATTTTAAGGAGCCACATAAATAGGAGAAAGGAAAGAGGTGTGCCCTTGCAGCTGGCTGCAGCTGCAGATGTTGAAAGCCCTGGAACCCAGTCCTGGCCAAATACGTACTCTTGGTCGTGCACTGTGTTCTTATCGAGGCCCACGCTGCTGGGATGGGGGACATTGGCCCCGGGCTCCTCAGCCTTGGCACCTGGAGCACAAAAAGCCCAGAGCAGGCCATACAGGAAGGGGCCTCTGAGCAGCTGCAGGGATCTCATGGTCACCGGTACCTAGGAGGTGGGGAACATAGGAGATGAAGGCAGAGTACAGAGCCATGATTTTTCTCGAGACTTGACATAATAAACTTCTGGGAAACCTGGTGAGGCAGCCAGGCTGGGAAAGAGAGCATGTTAAACTGGGCCACACCAGCTCTGTCATTAGATTAGGAGATGACCTTGGGCTCTCCAGGTTCCCATCACTCAATTGGGGAGGGGAATCTGCCAAGATTCCTGATACACTTTCAGAAGGCTAAGCAGCTCCATAAGTGCTCAGGGGGATACAGAGATACATCCTGTCTACAGCCTTCCAGTCCTCCAAGAGAAACACTTGCAACTGGGAGTAGAACTAAGAAAGGCAGAGAGTGCAGTGTATTCAAGAAAGAAAACCCCCTGGGAGTACAGGGCACGAAGTTTCCTTAGATGAAGGAAAGCGAGATAAGGCTGACAGACATGGTGGCACTTCAACTGGGCCTGGAAGGTACAGGGAAGGAAGGGGAACGGTGGGAACAGGGGCAGACAAGTGAAAAAGAAACACAAGCAGCTTCCCATTTCGGGAAGACAGCACTGCAGATGGGGGCAAAGGCACAACAGGCCACACTGGAGGAGGCTTCACACACCAGGCCATGGGGGGTCGACATTTTCTGAGCAACAAATAGGGAAGAACTAATGATTCATGATGGAGAGATGAGATGAGAGTTAGCCTTCAGACTGACTCATCTGGCAGCCTCATGGAGAAGGTATAAAGTGGGGCAGACCAGAGACAGGAACCCTGAGGGCAACGAGGAGGAAGGTCCCCTCTGCAGCAGTGAACATGAGGAAGAGGATGTCAACTCCAGTCTCATCCACCTCCCAGGGCTGTGACTGAAGCAAATGACTTAACTACTATGAGAGAGCATTGAAAAGGAAAGTGAGAAAGTAGTTAGGATTCTGTCACATTCTCCACAGTCTCACTACAGTTGGGATTGTGGTCAACTAGACAACTCAGTCAGCCCTGAGGGCAGGGAGTACTTTATTTGAATCATTATTTCCCACCAAGGCTCCGAGAGGCCTTTGATAACTATTGCAACTGGAAGTACCCGTCCTTCCTGGGGTTAGATACTACCCTTAAAGAGGAAGGTAAAGGTCAGCCAGGAGCCAACCTATAAAAATGAAGAAAAGATCTGATCTAACAGTCAGTTACCAAAAGGCAGAGCCAATTCTGCTGGATAACAAAGGCCAGTTATTCCGAAGAGGCCAAATGCATCACAGCTCCAGATCTACAGCAGGGAAGATAAAACAGAAGGTTCTGGTCCCACCCTTATACACAGCACACTCAGCCTACAGCTCAGAAGCTGTCACTGTCTCCTCTCTGAGCCTGGGGCTGGGAAGGGGAGGTATCATAGCCCTTCATCCATCTTAAAAGATTTTGGGGATAGGACCCTGAAAGTATGCCCCTATGATTAGCAAAATTTCCCCAAACCATTCTGCCCATCATCCGCCAAGATCCTTCCCCTAAGGGAGACAACCATCGCTAGGATGTGCAACTCACAGGGTGCTAAAAAGCAGCATCTAGGCAGGCTTATTGCTCATCGACATTATAATGCAATCTCTCGTGCTATATAATAAGATGCTTAATACAGACTACATGAAAGAACAGGCTGCAAGTTTATAAAGAATAATTCTCTTCTGTCAAATAAAAATATGTATGTATATATACACACACTAAAAAATGACTAAAAAGTGTTAATAAAGACACTCTTGGCTGGGTGTGGTGGTGTACGCATATAATCCCACCTACTCAGGAGACTGAGGCAACCAGCCTCAGTAACTTAGCAAGACCTCATCTCAAAATAAACACAAACTAAAAAGGGCTAGATACTCAGCTCAGTGGTAGAGTGCCCCTGGATTCAACCCCAGTACTAGAAAGAAAGATAAAAAGAAAGAAAGAAGGGAGGGAAGGAGATTATTTAAATCATGAGATTAGAAGTGATTGTGATTTTCTTTTTACTTTCTATTGCTTTGAAATGATACTATAAACATCCTTTTCTTTACAAAAATGTCCTTAATGTAATTGCTCCCATAATTTTGTTCTAATATTAAATGGATAGGAGAGTTTCCAGTTAATACTTTAGTGTGTGTGTGTGTGTGTGTGTGTGTGTGCGCGCGCGCGTGCACACACGCTACGAAGGATTGAACATGGGTATTCTACCAGTAAACTACATCTCCAGCCCTTTTTAAAAACTTTTTTGAGACAGTCTCACTAAATTGCCAAGGCTGGTCTCAAACTTGCAATCTTCCTGCCTCAGACTCCCAAATTGTAGGAATTATAGGCATGTGCCATCACTCCCAACTTCCAGTTAATTCCTATCTCCATAAAATAATCCAGAAGCAACTAAAAACCATTCTTCCAACTTTACCTACTACAAGAGCCCAAACCCTGACAAGGCCACTACCATAGTACCTGGTACCAGAAAACAAGGTCTCAAGTTACTTCTGGCCACTAGCCACTATTGGTCACAGCAGAACAACTTGGGATTCAGTTCCTCCAGAGTCTTTCAGACTTATTTATGACCAACATCTTTTTTTCCCAGCAAGCCCTCTTCACCTCTAGTCTGGCTTAGGTTTTCTTCCCACAAGCTCCCTTCAGAAGGCACCTGTCCTTTGCTGATGACAGCTATGAACACATTCTTGGAAACTGCCTGATTACTTGTCAGTGCCCCTTCCTGGACTGGCTGTGAGAGGTCATTCTTGGCACTGGGCACAGCCTGGCACAAACTGGTGGTTCTTAGCCTGTGTGCCATGGTCCTTGAGAGACTGTGATCCCACCTTTACAGACACAATGCTAAGTTTTGATGTCAATGTAATTGAGGATAAGACTTTGGAGTTACCTATCAGACAGTTAAGCTGAGTAATCACTGAACCCCTGGCACACTTTCTTCTAACTACATGGTTGGATACTTAGTATGTAACATTGGGGTATGTGTATGCATGTGTGGTGGTGGTGGTGTTTTCTATTTAGGCAACACCAAAAAGCAACAAAGGGATTCATAACACAGAAACTAGAGGTCCAAATTATCCCTTCTTCAAGGAAGCATAAAAGCCAAGAACCATTTATTTTGAACTTGTCTTATTTTGGTTTGCTGTTTCAAACCATCAAAACACAAAACAAACTCAAATCTATTAACTTATAAAAGAACAATCTTCAAGTGCTACAATAAGAACAGGGAATCTGGCTGCCACCTAAACAAATTAAATGGCTCACTGTCAAAAGGAAACAAACTATTCTGTTCTGCCCAAAGAACATATTGCATCATCTATACTCCAACTACTTAGCTCAAGGCTATGGGCAAACAGCCTGAAAGATAATGCCCAGGCTGGAAAAAAATCCAAAAAGAGGAGAGAGTTCTGAAGAGACTGCAGAACAAAACCCATGCCTGACATTCCACAAGAGGAGCAGCCTCAGTCCTGGGAGGGAGGTGCTGGACAATTATCAGTAGTGCTGTGACTTGAACCAAGGTCCCCTCACTGTTCTAGCAGCCTCTTCCTGTCCCACTGGCTTTGTTCCAGTGGTTCCATCTGTCCATTCCTTCTTCCTTCTATCCAGGTCTTGTTCAAATGTCACCTGGGGATTCTTCCAGCCAACAACATTTGCTACCTCCTCTCACAACAATCTGCAGCCTCTCCACCCACTTAACCTTAGCATATAGTCACATATTGTTCTTATTTCCATTTTTTTTTCTTTTCCTCCTTCTCTAAGGGTCAGGACCCTATCTTCTTTGTCTCTTGTTTATCCTGCTGAACTGATATGGGGGTGGCATATCTCAATCAGGGCAATACATTTTGCACCTAGGCATGTGATTCCTCATTGCAAAGCTCTCATCTATGCAGGAACTTCTCTATTTAGTCCTCCCACCTCTGGTTTGTGCCTGGTCCACCCTTCCTTCTCATTGTGTCATTAGTCCTATCAGCACATGAGAGTCTGAAGCCAGACTTCCTCCTAGCAGCTGTTGGCAGCTTTACTTTCATGATGGGGGGATGGAGGGCATTCAGCTAAGAATTCACCCTCAAAGCAGTCACTCTTACCAACATCCAGACATCCTGTGCACAGAGTCAATGCTAAAGAAAATTCTGACCAGTATTTTCCCCATTATCACTGCCATGGTCTTAGAAAATAACCAATTTCCTAGGCTAAAGAAAGCTTTGTATGGGCTGAGGGTTGAGAATTGGTTCTGAAAAAATTGGCATTTAATAGTTTGATCTGTTTGTTCATTTGGAGAGTCCAAGGAGCAACCATGCTTCATTTGTACATTTAACTAACATACTAACATCCTGGTAACATATGAACAGGACTGAGGACTGTGACCCAGATCTTTACACAGATCACAGCCAGCTGGGAAGGAGAAGCCAGTAAATAGACCCATTGGGTTCCACAGGAGTCCCAACTCTCACCTGTAATAAAACAGGAATCATGAAAAGGATTATTTCAATCAAAGGATAGTGCCTCAAGCAGAAGGAACAAACTGTAATGAACACTTAAACCCAGAAAGAACTTGGTCCAATCTAGGAACTAAGATTCAATACAGTTGAAGACACAGTATTAAGGAAATGGTTGAGTCTTGAGTAAAGTACCAAGAGGACAGGTCACAGAGGTGCCTGTAAACCTGTGTAAGAACTTGGAAGAGCAATGGAAATTCTAAGAAGGGTAAGGGAATGGGGGAAAGAATCAGTTGATATGTGAGATTTCTGTTCTAAAACCACAGCTTTAGGTTCCTTGTATTGAACAACCTGCAGAGTATCAAGGAGGGATGCAAGGGATCAGTTGGGAGGATGAGGTAGTCCAGAGCAGCGATGGCGGCCTGAACCAGCTAGGGCAGCAGGATGGACTGGAAAAGTGACGTATCCAAAGAGAACTTTGGATGAATTCTATGTGGGTGGGTCAAGGAGTGGTGGTGAGAACTGCGCCCAAGTTTCTGCTCGGGACATCTGCGTGGAAAGCAATGCCAGAGAACTAAAACAAGGAAAATCAGTTTCCCCAGCTTTCCCACTCCGCCTCGGCTCAGCCTAGCCAACCCCTGGGCCCACCAGGACCTGTGCGGGAACCAGGGCAGTCAGAGTAACGCCTCCTGTCCTCCTGCTTTCGGGCTGGCCAGAGACAGTGTCTATCCGTCACAGGTGGCCCCACAGTCAGGTCCTCGGGCCCTCAGGGGTCAGGCAAGAGCACGGAAATCGACCAGACCAAAGCTTCAAAGCCCGGGACAGAAACACAGGTTTCCGCAACGGGAGACAGGCCCTGCAAAGCGTCCAGAGATGGCACCGGAGCCAAGCCCCCCACTCAGCTACTCCTACCTTGATCCTAGGTCCCAGGTCCCGATCCCGCCCCGCTGCTAACGCCTGAGCGTCTCCCACTGACCTCCGACCAAGGGGTCAGGCCTCCGACCCTCCGGGTTCACTCACCCTCACTGTGCCCGCCGCAGACGCGAACCCCTCCAGCGTGAGCCTCGCCAGCCCCCGTCCCGAGAACGCTCTCTTTCGGCCCGCCCCCGGCCAGTTTGCGCACGCGCGCTCCCTCCCACCCGTCCCTTGCGCCACGAGCCACGCCCATGCGTCGGGCCACACCCCCTGTCCACGGATAGCCGCGCGCACTGCTTACGTGAGTCCACGTGTAACGAACAGCGGACGCAGCGCTCTCGTCTTTCTGACGGCGACACCCAGCTCCAGCCCGATTGGGGCCTATGGGAGCTCCAGGTGCCTGGCAAATTGCAAATTAACCCCGAGAGCCCCCAGGAACCTGGTTCGGCGTGGGAACTAGGCTAGCGGATCTGGGCGCGGCGCACTCTACAGCTGGCTCCCAACGCCAACACCTCATCTTTGGAGTCCCCGGGTTCCTCCGACTACAAGTTGAAAAGAAAAATAATAGGAAACCTAATTCCTTTCCTAAGAATCGGCGAGAAGACGCTAGTGCTGGCCTTGAGTCCAGCGTTTCCCAGATTGGCCTACTTTCAGGTTCTGCTTGCTATCCCACAAGCCGCGACAGCCTCAACACCAACTCACATGTCCCACCAAGACTTTATGGGCAACCCAGATCAAATGCTGCTTTTATAATTCTAGAGAAGACAAAATACTTGGAGAAATCAATAGGTATTCATGTGCAATCCTGCCCTTAACATTTTTGCTCCCATACAAGATTGTCTTCAGCGAATATCTATAGGCCAGATGGATAAAAGAATATAGACTCTCGCTTTTTAAGACCCTTGTCCCACTTGTGCCCAGAAAGATACATAATCGGTTTTTCATAGGAGCCTGGATCCAAAATAGGAGAGACAAAAACAAATTAGATAGGTGGAAGATCCCACAACTCCCCTGCAGCCTGCTTTAATAGATCAATTCCTTGAAAGTTGGCCAACGCCAACTGTCAGTGAATGCCTCATTCTCACACCTTTATCTGAGATCCAAATCTGTCAACCTTATCCCAGAGAAAAATTCCAGGATCCTAAAGAGACCTTTTAGTGCCCCTTTTCCTTACTCTGAAGTTTGAGTTAGTTTGATCTAGTTTATTCCAGGTACCCTGTACACACCAGTCATCCATATATCTATCATTCAGCCACCCTTCCATCTACTCATTTATTGATTAATTCAATAACAGGTCTGAGTATCTTCTAAGCACAAGGCACTGTACTAGGAGCTACCAGAGATACAAATAAGACATGACATTTTCCTTTAAGAAGTTCAGTATCTGGAGGAGAGAGGAAAGGGAACTGATGATAGCCAAATTATATTGTTATATTGTGTGCATATGTGAATATGTAACAACAAATCCCATCATTATATACAATTATAATGCACCAATAAAAATGTGAAGGTAAAAAAGAAGAAATTCGGGCTGGGGATGTGGCTCAAGCGGTAGCGTGCTCGCCTGGCATGCGTGCGGCCCGGGTTCGATCCTCAGCACCACATACCAACAAAGATGTTGTGTCCGCCAAAAACTAAAATAAATAAATAAATATTAAAAATTCTCTCTCTTTAAAAAAAAAAAAGAAGAAATTCATTATCTAATAGATGTATAATGTCCTCATTCCATTAAACCGATGCTTCCACTTTTTCTATGGGTATTATTATCCTGTCACTGCTCTTTTGATTCAACAAATGGTCTCTACCAGATCATTGCCATCCTAATAAAAGCTTGTTCTCTAGTTTCTTCCTACCAGTCATTGAAATTGCAGTCTCCATGCAAATCTAGTGGTCTCTTCTTTGATCTTTGTTTTTATTTTTCTTTCTGTTTCAATGCTATTGATCAGGCAGCCATTCCTACTCTGAAAAATTCTCTTTTTTTCTGACACCATACTCTCTTGGTCTTCCTCTTGTCTCACTGGTTATTCTCTCTCAGACTAGAGTTTGCTGGCTTCCCCTGCTCACCATATAAATAAATAAATATACACACACACATAGGGTTCTTTACCTTTCTGTATCTACCCACTCTCCCTATGTAACATCTATTCCTAAGCTTTATATACCATTTAAATATAGGTGACTCCAATATATATTTCTCTAGGGACAAATCCTCCCTGTAAGTGCTAACTCTTTTAAATAACTGCCTACCTGACATCGAAAACTGGTATCTTAGACTTAACATAGTCCCCTCCCCAAATCTGAGTTTTTACCCTTGAACCTGTACCTCTGTCAGTCTCGTCCATTTTAGTAAATGTCACTACTATTCACCCAGTTGTTTAAGATAAAATTCTAGGAGCTCTTCTTGTTTTTTTAAATCCCCTTACCTTTATAATTAATCTTTCAGCAAATTGTCTTCATGCTACCAAAATACATCCTAAGTCCTTTACTTCTTTCAACCTCTACTATCCTACTACTGTTCTATCCAAGGAACTACCTACCATCTGATATAGAACTACTTGAGATAGAACTTCCCAATCTCTCTGCTTCCATTCCTGCCCAAATCTGGTCTGGAAGTGAGGAGCCACCTTTAAGTCACTTAAGGGGGGGTGCTCTATAACTTATAGCTGAACCCATTCCTAATAAGCAAATAATTTGGTACCAGAAATACGGTGCTAAAAAGAGCAACTAAAATGTGAAATTGGCTAATGGGAGGATAAGGTAGCCAATGGCAATACTCTATTCCAAACTGCAAAATCAGTAGTGAAACTGTCAAATGGCTGTCACTTGTTGGACCTTGGATACAGACCATATGCCAACCAAAGTTGTACTCTAGGAGAAATTTCAGGAACTATATAGAACATGAGTGATTGTTGTCTTTTTTTTTTTTTTAGTAGCTTTCAGCAAACTCCTTCAAAAGCATGGGAAATCTACATTAGAAAAATGATTTGAAAGCACTGATTAAAGAAAGTAAAAGACTTGATAAAAGGGTTCTCTTTATCTGCAACCTACAATCCAGATTGTCCAAGAGTCCCACGACTCGCGGCCTTGTTGGTTTGAAATGACCAATTTACTTTGCGTACCCAACCTGAAACCAGAACAAGTGGAGACAGAAGCAGCAGCTGTATCAGGAAATAGGACGAGAGCCACAGGTAGCAAGATGGATTGTAGGTGACATCTTTTTTCTTCAGCTATTATTTTAATTGCTTCAAAACAATGTTTTGCCTATAAAGAAGATTCCAGTGTGAATTTGCCAAATGCCAATGTCTCGGCTTGGCACAGAATCATGAGCCACCACACAGCTTTGTAGGTTCAAACAACAATTCTTTATTCCCGATCTCACACCGCCTCCACACAGGTTCAGGGGCAAATCCCCATCCCCCGCACAATTCACGTCCTAAATACTTTCTCTCCACCAGAACTCTGCAGGAACTCAGGCAGCAGGCATGCCCTACTCCCAGCAGGAATAATCTTCAACCTCCAACTTTTCTAAAACTCCTATTGTCACGCCCTAAACCCAAGGACGGGATAATTCCAGCAGGATACACCCTAATCCTGGATCCACCCTGGTCATTGAGCAGGGTCACCTTTCTCAAACACACAAGCAAGGTCGCAGCAAATTTCCAAGGCAAGTCCATTTAACATGGGGTACGCTGGCAAGGATTACGATGCGTCATTCCTACTTGGTAATGGCTCTCAGCATGAATCAGAACAGGGGTTTCTGACAAGACTGAAAATTTTTATGTTTTAGTATTGCTTTGATTATATGATAATATATTACTTATTTGGAAAAAATAAGTTGGAAATAATAAAAACAACTTAAAAGACTCTAGATAAATTATTTGATTGCAATTCCTCATTCATGGAATTGACCAGACAGTTAACAAATGACTGAGGAAATCCTGTGTCACCAACAGTCTGTTGCTCTTCAACCTATGACAATCCCTGGACCCCAAATTCCCTCTAATAGGCACTGGGATGCAAAAGGTGTGCATTTTGCAAAACTGAAGGACAGAAAAAGAGTGGGGCTTCCAAATGCTCCAACTTTGGATATGGTTTGCTGGCCAGGATATAGCAGGTTTTTGTTGTTGTTGTTCCCTGAATGGAAGTTCTTATTTTTCTTCACATTTTACATTTAAAATGTGTTTCCTTGTAGCTTACACACACCCATATTTTGTTAATGTATAATACTTATAAAGAAAAGTGTATATGTAGAAAAGTATACAACTCAATAAATTTTCAGAATTGAACATGACTATTTAACCAGCACCCAGATCAAGAACTGAAACAATACCCGTATTCTGCCTCACAAACATCATCTCTCCCCCAAAGGTATCTATCATCCTGACACCACAGAGCAATGTCTTTCTCAGGAGAACAGGTTAAGTTTTTTTGGAGGGGTACTGGGGATTGAACTCAGGGGCACTAGACCGCTGAGCCACATCCCCAGCCCTATTTTGTATTTATTTAGAGACAGGGTCTCACTGAGTTGCTTAACACCTCGTTTTTGCTCAGGCTGGCTTTGAACTCACTATCTTCAGCTTCCCAAGCTGCTGGGATTACAGGTGTGGGCCACCGTGCCTGGGCTGGATTCATTAACACAAAAGCTGGTATTATAAAGGTCAGCTCTCATGTTATACTTCTTTCATATGTGCCTGCTTGTCCTCTGCTTTCTGCCATGAGTCAAAGCAATATGAGGCCCTTAGTGATAACAGACTCTTGGACTTTACATAGGCTCCAGGACCAAACCAAAATAAGTCTCTTTCCTTTATAAATTACCATCTGGAGTATTTTGTTATAGTAACAGAAAATGGACTACCAACACCCCAGGAGCTCCCTGTATTCTGCCTCACAAACAAGAAGCCTGCACACCACACAAAGTACTAAGACTCCTAATCGTATATAGGAATTGCTGAGATTTTAGGGTTATCTCCTTTGTGGGTGAGTTAGTACATTTCATGCAAAATGTGTACATATAAAATAAAGATATACCTGAATTTCAGGAACTAAAGAGCTATATAAATCATATGCTGGTCATTATATTGGGTGGTACCCCAGTTTCCATTTTCAAGCCCCTTCTCTCCTTTCCATCTCCAAAAATAAATAGAAGCTGAAAAAATGAAGCCCTCACTATCCCAACTTATTTTGTGTGTGCACCTAAATAGCCATGTGACACAGTTCTAGGCATGAGACATAGGAGAATTTGAGAAATTTTTTGCTTTTCTGATAAAAGGGTTAGTGACTGGTGCAGACTTTTCCCTTCTGAATGGAGATGTAATAACAGTCAACCTCCAACCATGAAGGAAAGTTTAGAGAATTTCATAAAGGTTGTCTCACTGCCATGGAGCTGCCAAGCTAGCAAGAGCAGCTGCTTACCTCTTGTCATGTGGGGAGAACTCCTTCCTATTTGTTTAAGCCACTCTAAAACAGTTACTTGCACTCCAAAGCATTCCTAAGTGATACAGAGGACAAGAAAGATGTGGACTCTAACATGAATTTAACTTATGAATCTGAGGTCATAGGGTGAGAGAGGGGGCTGAGAGAGCAGTTTATGTAGAGAGCCTGCATTGACTTATAATCAGGAAAATAATGTTTCATCCTGACATAAATATTACCAAGTACAACAAGATGTTAAATTTGAAATTTTGATGAAAATGCTGAGATAGGATAGTTACTGAGTTATGAAAGTAAGGTATGAAGCAGACCACAAAAAAGGTAGATTTTTTTCAAAGGAAAGTTTAGAAACCTGAATACCTGTCTCTTCATCTCATCAGGAAATCTCCCACCCAGACAGAGGAAATAAGACACACACACACACTCACACACACACATACACACACACACACACACACACACACACACACACCTGACTGACCATATGGTCTCTGTTGCTAGGCACACACACTAGTCTGGATCTGAGAAAAGTGAGCAGCCTTGGAAGAAAGAAAGAGACCCTGAGCATGAACTACTTGACTTTCCAAGTGCAGGCCAAGTGAGAGACATATCCTGGGGACCAGATAAAGAGGGGGCCAACATGCACCACCTGTGGCCTGATCAAGATGGTGGACTATGAGGACAAGATGATCCAGGGATAGAGGCTGGGTGGTGTGCACTGGCTCCTGCTGGGGAAAGAGGAGTACAATGAAGGAGAGGGAGCTGAGTCAGAGGAGTTCCAAAAGACAGGTGTGTGTGTGTGTGTGTGTTTCAGGACCCTACAAGACCCTCTGTGCATCATCCTGGGGAACTAGAGGTCTTCAGGTGTAGGACCATAAAAACTATTTTAATAGGAATCTTTCTCTCTTCCCTCTCCTCCTTGCCCCATATGTCAACGTTGTAGAAGAAGCAGGAAGATGAGGAGGAAGTAGAAAGAGAAGAGGCTGAACAGAGTCCCACATGGCAACCTTATCTTTGAATGGCGATTTAAATATTGATTAATATATTAGACTGGACCCTTAATTAAGCTTGCATTTGGAACTTAAAGTTTACCTACAGGTGCCCCCCACCAAGTGCAGATGTGCTCGAAAGAATTTTGTATCCATGGCCAGAGAAAGGACCCATCATCCATATTCACACTGAAAGGGATTAAAAATCAATGGCAACCGGGCACAGTGGCACATGCCTGTAATCCTAGCAGTTGGGCTCAGGAGATTGATGCAGGAGGACAGTGAGTTTAAAGCCAGCCTCAGCCATTTAGCAAGGCCCTAAGCAACTTAGTGAGATCCTGTCTCAAAATAAAAAAATAGGGCTGGGGATGTGGCTCAGTGGTTCAATTGAACCTAGCACCCCTGGGTTCAATCCCTGGTATCAAAAAAAAAAAATGTCAATGGAAGATACAACGTGGCTTTTGTGGATACAACTCCCAGGTCCTACGCATACCAGTTATACAAAATTCCTTTCTTAGAAACCATTCTGCCTTGGGCTGGGATGTGGTTCAGTACTAGAGCACCTGGCCGACCATATGCTCATATGCCAGGTCCTGGGTTCAATCCCCAATACTTAAGAAAGAAAACAGAAAGAAACCATTCTGTCAAGTTCCTAGATACTGTACAAAAGTAACACCCAGATGTCATCAAAGAGCCCCTCATTACCTGGAAGTTCAGGTATGATCCTATCAGACCTAGCCAATTCCATAGCCTGGAAGTCTAAGCTTGTCCCATAATTCCTGCTCATTCCCAGTAATTAATCACTCATCCACTCATCAACCAGCTAGGCACAGTGTCACAAGCCTATAATCCCTATGACTCCGGAGGCTGATGCAGGAGGATCACAAGTTCAAGGTCAGCCTTAGCAATTTAGTGAGAGCCTGTTTCAAAATTTAAAAAACGAAAGGGCTAAAGAGGTAGTTCAGTGACAAAGCATCCCTGGGTTCAATCCCCAATACTCTACCCCCCAATCAACATAACATCTCTTAGCATTCTACTCACAGAAGACTCATGCTCACAGAAGACTCATCTCCCACTGAGCATATGTGAGCAAGAAGAGACTTTACTGAAGATTTATCATCTCAGACTGGGGCAATGCTAGATGGCCAGTGTAGCTCCGCAACATTTACTGAGTACCTGCTTTTGCCCAGGTACTGTGTTAAACTCTTTTGTAGGTTCCCAAGCACCTACAGAAAGCAATGGAGATAGAGTAAATGACATCTAAAATCCTCAAGGTTCTTATAGCGTAATTGGGAAGAGAATGTAATATAACAGGTAAATGCTTGTTAAAGACCAGGTTGTGTGGGGGGGTGCTGGGGTTGTGGCTCAGTGGTAGAGAGCTTGCCTAGCACGTAGGAGGCACTGGGTTAGATTCTCAGCACTACATAAAAAAATAAAATAAAATAAAGGTTATTGTGTCCACCGACAACTAAAACAAATATTAAAAAAGAAAAATACCACAGGACATTGAACCTGTGGTGAGGATGAAGGGGTCAAAGAAGACTTCCCCTCTGTGATAAACTAGAGGAGTGCATAGATGAGTTTTCTCCTAAACAATCGTCCAGTTTCAATTTGCCTGGGTTGCACAGAAAACCTCAAGCCCTGATTTTTAGAATAAGGTGATATATGATTGCTAGAGTTCCTAAGCACCTACAAAAAGCAGTGGTTGAAATCCTCACAGAGAAAGATAAAATCATCCTAAGTTTCAAATTTTTTTTTTTTGGGGGGGTACCAGGGACTCGACCACTGAGACACATCACCAGCCCCATTTTGTATTTTATTTAGAGACAGGGTCTCACTGAGTTGCTTAGTGCCTCACTGTTGCTGAGGCTGGCTTTGAACTCTGATCCTCCTGCCTAGATCCGCTGGGATTCTAGGTGTGTGTCACCGAGCCTGGCTTCAAATGAGTTCTAAAATAATTTTTGAAATGCAATGTCCTGTGCAATCAAAGACAACTAGACAAAAGGAAAGGAGAGAGCATGGAAAAAACTAGAAGAAAGAACAATTAATAGATTGCAGCTTGAGAAACAATTATCAGACAGTTTATGAAAACAAATTCTGCTTATTATCTTCAAAAAAAAAAAAGCCAGGTTTGAAAATTTTGACAAGTAGCTAAAAATTATAAAAGGTAACATAGTATATTTAAAAATGGAGTCAAGTTGAAATTTGTGAACTGAAAAATATAATAAGATGTTAAAAACTCAAGGGATGGATTTAACAACAATTTAGGCATATAAAAGGTGAGAATCAGTGAATTTGAAAATATAACCAAAAACCCCTATCTAGAATGAAGTAAAGAGAGACGTAGAAAAGTGAGGGTGAGAGTCACAGAGAATAGAGTGAGAAGGCCCCACTAATGTTGGAGTCTTGCGAGGACAGGAAAGAAGGAATAGACAGTATTTGAAGAGATACTGGCTAAGAATAAGCCCCCAATCAAGAAGAGTGACAAATACTAAGCAAAGTTAATTAAAATAAATCTCTTGGCTGGGATTGTGGCTCAGTGATGGAGCGCTTTCCTCACATGTGTGAGGCCCTGGGTTCGATTCTCAGCACCTCATATAAATAAATGAATAAAATAAAGGTCCATTAACAACTAAAAAAAATATTTTTAAAAAAGAAATCTTTGCTAGGCACATTAAAATAAATCTGTAGAGAATCAAAGAAAAAGAAAACTATTAAAAATGGGAGGGAGAATTTTCAAAGACGTAATAATAGCTGACTTCTTCATAGTAACAATGGAAGTCAGAAAACAGTGTAATATGGCCAAAGTATAAAAGAAAACTGCCGGCTTAAAAAACTATGTCCTGCTAAAATATATTTCAAGAATAAACATGAGTTTTTATTTTGTTTTGTTTGTTTTTGTTTTGTTTGTCTTTTGTTTGTTTTTTTTTGTTTTGTTTTTGTTTTTTTGGTAAAACCCATGGGCTCCATCATTGAGCTTCATTTCCAGAGTTTTTATTTCTTATTTTGAGACAAGGTCTCACAAGATTGCTGAGATTGACCTTGAATTTGTAATCCTCCTGCTCAATCTCTTGAGTAGTTGGGATTATAAGAATAGGCCACCATGCTGGGCCATGAGATATCATTAGATAAACTAAATTTGAGAGATTTGTCTATCAGCAGAAACACTTGATTAATTTTCTGTTTCTGCATAATAAATTACTACAAAGTAAATGGTTTAAGCCAACACTCATTTATTATCTGATGGTTCTATAGATCGGAATTACAGGTAGGGATCAACTAGGTTCTCTGCGCGGTGTATCACAAGTTGAAATCAAGGTGCTAACTGGGGTTGGTGTCTCATCTGAGGCTCAATGTCCCCTTCCAAGATCATGTGGTTGAATGAAGTATCTAAAAAATAGTTAAGGTTTGAAACCAGACAAAGTATATTTTCTGTACAACGCAACTACACTAGGAAAAAAAAAAACCCAACTAAAAACCTCTGAATTTATGATGAAATTAAGAAACACTCTAAATAACACATCAAATAATATATCACAAAGGGAAATTTAACTTTCCTGAGCCAGGCATGGTGACATACATCTATAATACCAGCTACTCAGGAGGCTGAGGCAGGCAGATCACAAGTTTAAGGCCAGGCTTTGAGACCCTGTCTCAAAAGAAAAATTAAAAAGTTTGAGGGCTGGCCATAGTGGTGCATAACCTGTAATCCCAGCGGCTCAGGAGGAGGAGGCAGGAGAATCATGAGTTCAAAGCCAGCCTCAGCAAAAAGCAAGGCGCTAAACAACTCAGTGTATAACCTGTCTCTAAATAAAATACAAAAAATAGGGCTGGGAATGTGGCTCAGGGTAGAATGACCCTGAATTCAATCCCCAGTACCCCCCGCCCCCAAAAAAGTTTGAGGACATAATTCAGTGGTAGCATATTCAAGGCCCTAGATTCAATCCCCAGTACTGTGAAAAAAAAAAAACATTTTGAATTGCATGTTAGCAAAAAATTTATATGTATTAATAATTATGGGATATAACTAGTAAGAAATTTAGAGGCTTAAATAAATATATTTAAAAAATAAAGTCTGAAAATTGGGGCTGTGGATGTGGCTCAAGCGGTAGCATGCTTTCCTGGCATGCATGAGACCTGGGTTTGATCCTCAGCACCACATACAAACAAAGATGTTGTGTCCGCTGAAAACTAAAAATAAATATTAAAATTTCTTCTCTCTCTCTTTTTCTCTCTTAAAAAAAAGAGAAAGTTTGAAAATTAATGAGCTAAGATACAATTTCAAAGAATTAGAAAAAGATATGGGTTATTATTTTATTAGTCACAAAGATTCACTGCCAATTTCTGAGTATTGGAATTAGACTTAGTCATATTTCTTGGTTTGGTTAATGGACTATGCACAGAAGTGCTGGGTCACTAGGCAGAAATTTTAAGAGTCAAAATATATTAAACCATACCATCTCTTTTCCCTCTGTCATAATGAATATCCATGTTCTAGACAATGGCCACTTTATTATGAGTTTGAGCCCTAGAGTGAAGAAAATTTGGAGAACCAGCCAAACTGGGTACCACAGATAGCAAGGGTGAGAAATAAACTATATTGTTGAAAACCCGAGACATGGGGGGATTGTTTGTTACTGCAGCATAACCTATTCTTTCCTGTTACAGAAACACAGAAGAAACTCAAACACAATAAAATAAACAAAATAAAGATATCAGAAGAAATAATGAAATGGAAAATAACATATGCTAGAGAAGATCAACAAAAACAAAATTTGGCCAGGTGCATTGGTGTACACCTGTAATCCCAGTGGCTCGAGAGGCTGAGGCAGAAGGATTACAAGTTCAAAGCCAGCCTCTGCAACTTAACAAGATCCTAAGCAACTCAATAAGACCCTGTCTCTAAATAAAATACAAAAAAAGGGCTGGGGATGTGGCTCAGTGGTTAAGTGCCTCTGGGTTCAATTTCTAGTACCAAAAAAAAAAAAAAAAAAAGAAATGGTTCTTTGGAAAGACCAATAAAATTGATAAATCCCTGGTAAGTTATCATGAAAAATTTAAAGAGAAAAGTAAAATAACATCAGAAATGAAAATTCAGATAGAACTACCAATTCTATAAGCATTAAAAAAATAATAAGAGGATAGTATTAACTTCACATCTAAAATGTGAAAAGCAGATGCAATGGATCTATGCCTAAAAAATATACAACTTACCAAAAAAAAAAAAAAAGACTGACCAAGGAAGAAATAAAAATTTGAAGTTCTATAATTCTTAAAGAAATTTAATAAATATTTTAAAAGTTTAAAATTTTAAAAAATTCCATAAAGGGAAAATAATGCTTACCACATACAAACTCTTCAAAGAATGGAGGGGGTATACTTTCTATTTAAAAAGCTAGCATGAGGGGTTGGGGATGTGGCTCAAGTGGTAGCGTGCTCACCTGGCATGCGTGTGGCCCGGGTTCGATCCTCAGCACCACATACAAACAAAGATGTTGTGTCCACCGAAAAAAGATTATCATTTTAAAAAAAAAAAAGCTAGCATGAATTTGATATCAAAGTCCAATAAGCTGGGGGTAGAGTTCTTGCCTAGCACATAGAAGGCACTGAGTTCAATCCTCAGCACCACATAAAATAAACAAACAAATAAAGGTATTATGTCCATCTATAACTTAAAAAAAAAAAAAGTTTGATCAGTCCGTCCCAGATGAGAAAATTTAGCAATGTCTTATTCATGGACAAAAATTCTAAACAAAATATTGTATGGGTGAATCAAATCAAACAACATATAAAAGAAAAATACAGTGTGACTATTGTAACAAATGGAATAAAGCCTCCAAAGATGTTCATGTCCTAAGTACTAAAATTTTTGAATATTATTTTATATGGAAAAGGAACTTTGAAGAGGTGATGAACTTAAGGACCTTGACATGGGGCAATTATCCTGGATTTTCCCCATGAACCCAGTTACAGAGACCCCAAGAAACAGAAGGAAAGGGATGGTGAGAAGGTCAAGTTCATGTTGTGAAGTGTTGGGAATGATAGGTTATGCTCCAGTAACAAACAATCCCTCCAAATCTCAGGAGTGGGTAGGGATAAAAGACTCCAGATCAGGGCTGGGGATGTGGCTCAAGTGGTATCGCGCTTGCCTGGCATGCGTGCTGCCCAGGTTCGATCCTCAGCACCATGTACACACCATGTACAAACAAAGATGTTGTGTCTGCTGAAAACTAAAAAATAAAATATTAAAAAGTTTTTCCTCTCTCTATTATCTTTTTAAAGAGAGAGAGTCTTTTTTATTTTTTTTAAAAAAAGACTCCAGAGCTCTTATCTCCCAGGCTTGAGAAAACCTACAAAATTCTAGATTCTAAAAGTAACATAACAAATAACTTACTGAGTGCCCCCTCTGCACAAACACAAATAATCCACGATTGTGAAGCTTTTCTGTATAGGGCTTTATCACTCAGTCAAATGATTACACGCAGTTTTCCTGGCACTTGTCAAAGCAAAAGGCTGACCATCCAACCAGACCCTGGTAGAGTTTTAATGTCAACATTTGAAAAGGCTGATTCAGTATTAATAAGTAAAGAAAAACTATGAACCACCAAAGGTAAGAAATACTATAGTCACTAATCATGGTAATCCGTAAGAGTTGGTTTCCAAATGTAAGCATTGCAGACCATGCATCTAGATTGGAAAGGCAGTTTGTCATTCTGTGTTATATCACATGTACTGATGATCTGAGTGGATGAAATGACTGTTGACCCTAGTTACTGTTTGGATTTGAAGCATCCCTGAAAAATTCATGTGTTGGAAACATGATGTCCTATGTAGCAATGTTTAAAGGTGAAATGATTGTATTATGAGAGCTGTAATCTCATCAGTGGATTAATCCATTTGGTGGATTAATATTTGAATGGCCCACTAGGTAGTAACTGTAGGCAGATGGGGTATGGCTGGAGGAAGTAGGTCATTGCTGACCTTGGCCCCTGCCCTAAACCTCTGATCTCCAGCTTCGATGAGTGAGCAGCTTTCCTCTGCCACGCTCTTCTGCCATGATGTTCTGCTCATCTCAAGCCCAGAGCAATGGATCCAGCTAACCATGGACTGAACCTCTGAGACCATGGGCCCCAAATAAAGTTTTCCACCTCTCAGTCGTTCTTGTCAGGTATTTTGATCAGAGTGATGAAAAGTTAATCTAACCCAACCATGAAGAAAGGTGAAAATCACATACAAATTTGGAATTTTTAGGGTGACAGCAAGCCAGGGTATCTATCATGAAAAGCAGAGTAGTGGTCAGAAATCTAGTGTGTGCTGAAAACACAGATTTCTACAGGATCCCAAATGACAAATATGATGGCTCCAAATGACAAGTAGAAAAGAAGAGGCCAGAGTAGAAGGTAGGGAAGACAACTCCTCAGTGTTATTGTTCTTTTTCTGAGTGATTGGGAACATCTGGTGGCCTTCAGCCTAACTACTCACAGCCACCATGACCTCTAGTGTAAGAGTGGTTTGCATCTGGTACAGTGGCTCATGTCTCTAATCTCAGAGACTCAGGAGGCAGAGGCAGGAGGATCACAAGTTCAAGGCCAGCCTCATCAATTTAGGGAGACCGTCAGCAACTTGGTGAGATCCTGTCTCAAAATTAAAAAGTAAAATAAAAGGCCTGGGAGTGTAGCTCAATGGTTAAGTGCCCCTTGGGTTCAATCCCCAGTACCCCTCCTCCCCCCAAAAGTGGTTTGATGCAGGCAAGGAAAATGTTGTAATACTCATACATAAAAAAAAACTAATCTTTAAGTTGCTACACGAGAAGAACAGAAACTGTCTACACCCAAACAGCTTACTGTTGACATTGACATAGTTTTACTATTACAGGAAACTCTTGCCCAGAATGATGAAAGTTGTAAATTTTATTGTTTTCTGTACAAGTTTCAAAATGAAACCATTTAAATGAACTTTGAAAGTTTTCAATAGATAGCATCCAACCATGGCTTATTCTTTGGAAGCCTCCTCTCAAAGCCCTTGCCTTGCCCTGTCCGACAATCCTAAACTATTGTATCATGATTCTTGCTCAATCCTAATCAACCCCCTCTTTGGAAGAGCTGCCTTAAAAGAGTCCCAATACATTGTAAATATCCCAGTTTTGCCTCCCCTTTCTAGAAGCTGCTGACTGTCTCAGCAAACTCAGCTTTGAATTATTATGACAAAGTTGTCTTGATGGTATTTTCAGGGAGCCAACATTCAATTACTGAGGAGCAATTATTGACATCCAATTAAGACCTCCTGGCCACTGCAGCCTGGGTTCCCTGATTCAAAGACAAAGTGCCCCTCTGAGGTCCTTGAGAGCCTCCTGCCTGGGGCTTTTCATGAGAACTTTGCTTAGACTTGTTTGGAGCAGCTCTCCAAACTCTCCTGCTGGGAACTCCAAGTTCATCGAGGTTATAGTTGAAAAGAGACAAACTGCAAAGCTGGGGCCCCTGAGCCATAGGAGGCGCAAGTAATTCTTGCCTCTTCATTCCTAGGCTCTCAAGGGCTTGTCTCAGTATAAGCCACAGGCTGGACTTCTGCTTCTTACATGGGCTATTTGGATATAGATCCAACCCTCCACAGCTTTCTAAGTAGCATCATTCCAGGATCCAATAGTTTTAAGATTGTAGTTTAGAATTATTGTGGCCACTATGAGGAATTTTTAATATGAACAAAATTGTTCATTTGAGAGGTATTTTAGAACAAAGAGGGAACAGAATTCCAAACATCCAAGGGTCTTCATTTTTTTTTTTGAGAATTTTTAATATTTATTTTTCAGTTCTCGGCGGACACAACATCTTTGTTGGTATGTGGTGCTGAGGATCGAACCCAGGTCGCATGCATGTCAGGCGAGCGCGCTACCACTTGAGCCACATCCCCAGCCCCTTCATTTTTTTGTTAGCATGAGAAAGCATCCAAAAGAAATCTGATTCAAAGTTACATCCTTAACAGATCCCTTGGCCAAAGCAAAAAAAAAAAAAAAAAAAAATGTTAACAACTTGCTCAAACCTCTTCCCCCATCCAATATATTTCCATTTCTCTCTGCCCCACCTCTCCCCCTGGCCCATGCCCTTTTCTTTCTGGACTGACAGATACGTCAAAGTTCACTTACCCCTGCCCCCCCCTCCTTTGGATATTTCGGATTGAACCCAGAAGCACTTTACCATTTAGCTAAATCCGCAGACCTCATTTTTTATTTTGAGACAGGATCTCACTAAGTTGCTCAGGCTGGCTTCAAACTTGTGATTGTCCTGCCTCAGCCTCCAAGTCACTGGAATTACAGGCATTGAAGTGGCACCCCCTTTCTCCACAGAAAAGCCCTCTTTACCATAGCTGATTTTAGGACTGTCAGCAAAAGAATCTCTGCGAAAGAGTCCAAGGTAGATAAACTTCCTATTTTCGTGTTGCCCTGTTTACTTGGCCACTGGCCGAGAAGATACCAGCACTCCAGGTTCTGGACACCCCCTAGTTTTTCACAAACATATCCAGTATAGTACTTTGTAGAAATGTGCAAACAAGGCCTCTGGCCTTGAGCTGGGGTTTTACAGAGAAGTCTACATTTTTAAGATAAGTTGCAAATGGGCTCCATGGTAATAGCTGGCAGGAGGAGGAAAGAGAGGGGAGAAGCAGCTCTCCTCTTCTCAGGTGTTGTCCTTGAAGAGTTAACTTGCCCAGAACAGTGAAAGAAAAAGCTGCTTTTATGTGAACTTCTGCAGACTGTGAACTTCTGAGCCCCTCCCCTTACATGCTGGGTATAAAACTCACTGAAACTCAGGGGACTGATTGATTACAGCAAAGGCTGTGCCCTCTGAACCTGGCTGCAGCCAAATTAAACTGTTTCCTGCTGTCTTGGGTGCCTTGCCTCGTTTGTCCCTACAACAGCATGATCCATCATGTCCGGCTTGCTTATCTCTGCTAAATCTCATTCAGAAAAAAATCATCTATGATTGATTTTAAGCCCTAGTTTCATTCTCAGCTGAAAATTATTGTCTAAGACTCTTTGAGGTGTAGATAAGGAAGATTACCACAGAGAATCTGAAATTGTTTTAGGAACCTATATTCCAGAGCAAAAGATATGACAATTGATTCATATGCTAATAGGAGCCTCAGATTCAAAAAGTTCAGTGAAAAAGTCAGAATAGGAAGACCCTCAACAGTGACTGAAAAGATCTTAGAATACATAGGAAATCAAAGGGTTTAGAAAAGTACATGTGTTGGTCAAAGTCTTGAGGAGGTATTCTCAGTCTTCCCTGTGCAAATAGATTGTGCTCTGATTCAGTTTGTCAAGATCACAGTCGGACCCACACTTTGGTAATAGGCAGTTTAGTACCTAGTGACAGTGTTCAGTAGTATTTGATCCTGAAGCAGATGTGCCAGGCTCTCTTCTCTTTTTGTGAATGGCCTTAAGCTAGAAACAGGGGATTTAATACTAGATAGAGTTCTAAATAATAATAGCTAGAGTTCTAAAACCTGGCCAAATATTTTGAAAAGCTCTAGAACTAAGAAACTAAAGAAAAAAATAAGTGAAAAGCAAGTCCCCAGTGAAATCGTGTTCAATTTCCCATTCTACCCACAAACCCACAAGGCGGGGCTGGGGTGTGGCTCAGCAGTAGAGTGCTCGCCTAGCACATTCGAGGCCTTGGGTTTGATCCTCAGCACCACATAAAAATAAATAAATAAAGATATTGTGTCCAACTAAAAAAAAAAAAAAAACCCACAAGGGAATATTTCTCTAGAAATTAAAGGACAACCTTACAAATTTCTGATTGATATGGGTACAATAATATCAATATTATCAATAATATCAACAGTAACAATAATAATAATATCAATAGTAATTCTTTTTCCTTCTCCTGAGTACCAAACTTAAATACTAATCTACGTTTGGGGTCTCAGTGTTTAACAATAAATCTGTGAGGCACTTTCTTTGGTGTCTTTTTAGATCAAACTAATCAATACACTTATTTGACTTCTCTAAGGAAATCAACAATCTACATGGCTGCTGTGCTTTGGAGTTCAGTAAGGACTGAGGTGTAGTCCTACTTTTCTTTTTTTTGGTACTAGGGACTGAACCCAGGGGCACTTAACCACTGAGCCACATCCTCATCCCCCCCCTCCTTTTTTTCTGTTTGTTTTTTAATTTTGAGACAACATTTTTCTAAGTTTATGAGGGCCTCCCTAAGTTGCTAAGGCTGGTTTTGAACTTGCAATCCTCCTGCCTCAGCCTTCCTACTTTCTACAAGTACTCAACCAGGACCCCAAAGGCAGTTAAGTGCCTTATTCTTATTCAACATCTGGATGACTTTTTCTTGTGTCCCACAGGAAAAAGTTCCCACGGTGAACTCCAAGACTAACATCCACCTGCTTACTCTTTTAGCTCAGAGGGGGCCTAAAAATTCCATGGACAAGTTATCAACTTGTCAAAGGAAAAAAAAAATTATCCCATGGAGGTATGTCCCTTACTCTAGACAACCACATGTGCAAAATGTTCCCAGCAATAAAGACAAGTATGAAGATTTCTGGGTCTCACTGGCCACTGTAGGCACTGTGCCCCCAACTTTTCTGAAATTTCCATGCCATTGCTTGATTTAACCGAGACCTTGGTAACCTTATCCCTGAAATGTGAATAGGCTAATCTTGAGCTAAAATTTGCTCTTCAGCACTGTGTTTTTCTGGGCCTACCTACATATTATAAACTTTTCAACCTGTAAATATATTTGAGAGCTCACCAAGCCCTTAACATGAGAATCATCAAGATCAATAGCTTACCATATCCTTTCTCATGGTCCTATGGCAAAAACCTCTCCAACTTGTCTTCTGCTGACTTGATTTTTAGGGTCTGCTTTAAACCAGATGGTGTCTCATGCCGTACAGTGGTTGTTGCTTGCTAAAAATACACATTTCTCAGCAGCTGCACTTGTCTTCTGTGAATTTCATTATGTTCTCGGAGACATTAAAAAAAAAACCTATCATGGCCAAGATCCTTCATCTCTGTTGTAAGCAATAAATTGAGTTTGGTTTCTCACCACACAGCTTTGGTAGCACCTTCAGATCTGGTAGTAGCAATCTTCATCAGAATTTGTCCTAAGCACTCATCTGAGAAGACTTCAGATTATTAAACAATAACAACCATACTTTTTATTTGTACCCACCCCCCACAACTAAGATTGAACCCAGGGAGGTCTACTACTGGGCTACATCCTCAGCCCTTTTTTTAAATATTTATTTTTCAGTTTTAGGTGGACACAATATCTTTATTTTTCATTTATGTGGTACTGAGGATCGAACCCAGTGCCTCACACATGCCAGGTGAGCGCGCTACCACTGAGCCACAACCCCAACCCCAATCCTCAGCTCTTTTTACATCTTATTTGGAGACAGGGTCTTGCTGAATTGCCCAGGCTGGCCTGGAATTTATCATCCTCCTGCCTCAGCCTCTCCAGTAGCTGGGATTATAGGCTAGTGTTCCTGTGCCAGTTTTATTTGCCTTTTTATATTAGCAAATGTTATGGATGCAATCACAGCTGCTGTTTGTCCTTTTCCTAAAATCTCTCACTCCCCTGAAAAATGTTGGTCCCTATAGATCCAGGGTCTTGTCCCTCCTGGAAAAAAAGCTGAGAAGAGGTCAAGTATGTTGAGGAACAGCTTGTTATAAATCTAAAGCAGAAAGGCTGGGTGATGTGGTCAAAGAAACAGGCAGTGATTTCCTCTGTAGTCAGTTCCCTGGTGTTCTGCAATATAGGAAGGGTCTGGCAAAGGAGTGGGGAGAAAAGAGAAGAGGTTTAAAGTTGACTCTCTTTTATCAAACCTGTGATTCATTCCTGCTCCAGGACTGACTCCCAGGAATGCCAGGCCAGGGGCAAATCACAGTGTGTTCTCAGGCTACTCTAATCCAACCTCTCTCCAAGTGAAATTCAGTTCTGGTGACCATCAGGGGCAGCCAAAGGATAACAAAAAAACAGCTTGACAGGAGTAGGCCAAGAGGGGTTTATGAGCTGATTGAGTAAATTGTCTCTAAATTCCAACTGCCAGAGCTGTCCCAATTTTCTTCCATCTATCTCCTGGCTCCTAGGGGTTGAGAGCAGGGCCCAGGATTAGGAAATTCTGCTCCCCAAGCAAGGAATGGAGCTGTACTTGGAACCCTGAGAACAAGGGTTCCTATAGGGTATCTATAGGGGAGCTGGGGCTATAAGTAGGGACAGGAAGACTGTCACCAACTGACAACTCTCTAGAAGCAAAGGGCCCTGTGGTGCTAGATACCAGGAGTCTGGGCTCCCCTTGATAGAACCACCTTCCCACTGTTACAGTTGTCCGGAAACGCGAAGCAGAGAAAGTTTTCTGGTGTTGGAATGTACTCCCAAGAGAGGCGTGGTGAAGATTTCCGAGTGGGGTAGGAAACGGTCACTTTCTAAGTCCTTGGAGGCTGAGCTTAAAAGCTTGCCGTGACTTGTCTTGTGGACACTTCAGAATGGGCCCTACAACATGCGATTTAAGTACAGGTGTTTGGGTTCTTTGGTTCCTGCTGTGGTTACTTGATTGATGTCCTCCATCCCTGCGCTGGACTGTGAGCCCTGGGCGCAAGGTAACCAGTGTTCTTTAGTAATCCTTTGAATTTCCGGGCTCTCCTGGTCGCCGGGCTAAGCCCTGCTAAGGGTTCCACGCAGCTCTGACCACAGTCTTTCGACACCACCATGAAGAATTAAGTAAATATCAGGTTGGAGAAATCCAGGGCAACAGAGATTCAAGGCAGTCTGCTAGTGTAGTGGAGTTCAATCGGAAAAGAGGAACTCCGCAGTTCAGAAAGAAAAAAACTCTCTCGGGGGTCAGAACCGAGCACCACCCGAGCTGCGCGACAGGCCCGCGCGTTCCACAGGGCCCGGCGGGCGTGCGCCAGGCCTGCTCCCGGGGAGGCTCGCTCTCTGGGTTGGGGCAGGCCAACCGGCCTCTCCCAGGATTTGTGACGTGCCGGGGGCAGCAGCGGTGACGGGGCCACCACACAAAGCCAGCACTCTCCCAGACCAAGAGCCCCGACGGGAGGGGGAGGGGGCGGGGAGCGAGGCGCCCCCCGGCGCCCGGGCTCCGCGCAGCATTAAAGTGAGCTCCGACTCCGCGGCGGCGGGGGGCGGGCGCCGGGGAGGCCGGGAGCGCCCGTCGCGCGCCTGGCTGCTGTGGCCGCGCTGGCCGTCCGCGCGCCCGGCTCTCCGGGGCCGCACCACGCCCCCTCGGGGGTGGAGCCTTGGCCAGGGGCGGGTCCGCAGCTGGCGGCGCCCGGGCCCGGGGCGGGGGTTGTGGCAGCAGCTGCAGCATCGGAGGCGAGAGCGGCGCCGGGAGTTGCTGCAGCGGAGGCGGAGGCTCCTCCAGGACGCGTCCGGACCGCGCAGCCGGAGCCCCAGCCCGGAGGCGCCGGGCGGTGCACTCGGTGCTGCTGCTGTCGCTGCTCTCCCGCAGCCACCAGGTCCCCCGCTGCCACCAGGGCCCCGGCTGCCTTCAGAGCCTCCGTCGACCCCGCCGTCGTGTGCGCCCCAGCCGGGACGCCGCCCCCGGCCGGGTCTCCACTTCTCAGCCGCACCTTCCATGACAGCGCCCGCGCGAAGATGGCTGCGAAGGGCGCGCACGGCACCCACCTGAAGGTGGAGAGCGAACTGGAGCGCTGCCGCGCCGAGGGCCACTGGGACCGCATGCCTGAGCTGGTCCGGCAGCTGCAGACGCTGGGCATGCCTGGCGGCAGCGGAACCAACCGACGATCCAGCCCGAGCTCCAGGATCGGCTCTCTGGACACGGGTGAGTGAGGGAAAGGACTGGTTAGAACCAGCAGCACGCGCGCGAAAAGCACCGCCTCCTCCAGGAAGAGCGCCTTGACTGTCCTGGCATGCAGCCTGGCAGTTAGGAAGGTTCTGGTACCCCAGGAGAAAAATCACCTGCATATTAGGTGTTTGGAGAGAAGGGAGATAAACGGCTTTTGCTCTCTGCCCTTTAGGATCGGCGAGTAGTTCTTATCTACAATGAAATGGTGGTAGCTGCGCACATCCTTCCTGTCAGTGCGTGGACAGGACTCTAGTCTCCCCAAACTCTTATCTGGTGAAGGCTGTGTCTGCCCCTCTTTGCCCTCCCCTTTAAACACAGCTCGCTCCACCGCAGACAGGAGTGGAGGCTTATTGAGCACCAGTAGTTTTGTGAAGTGAGGAAGAGGCTGGCGAACCTCAGTTTCCTCATCTGTGGTGAACTCGGACCCTATCCAGCCCAGGCAGTTGGTGGCTTTAGCAGTAGGGCTGGTTTGACTGGGCTGGGCTCTCTTGCTGGGGCGGGAAAGCACCCTGATGGGGTGGCGGGAACACCCCGCCCAGTATCTAACCCTAGATCCTGTTCCCTCTCAGGCCGAGAGCTCTCCCTGAGTCCCCTTCGTGTGTGCAGCCACCTGGGAGCTGTTGATGAAGGAGACAGAGAGTAAAAACAGATATAAAGAGTTTTTAAAGATTGCCCAGCCTGGAGAATTTTCTGTGGAGGAGACAGGATGATAATAATAATGGTTAACATTGATGTGATGCTGTGTGCCAGCCGCTGACCTAAAGACTTTTCAGTCAAATCATTACTTTTCAAGGCAACCCCAGGAGACGTTACTCCTGTTTGCCCCACTTTACAGATGAAGAAACTGAGGCCCAGAGAAGTTAAATAACTCGATCATCCAGCCAGTAAGTTAAGGGAACAAGATTTGAACCCAGGTTCAAAGTACAACCTAATCATTTGCATTATCACCTCTTAAAAATACATAATGCAGAATTCCTACCCTCAAAGAACTTCCAAAGTGGATGGGAATCAAGGAAGTGATGGGTGATTGTGTGTAGGATTGTAGAGCTCAGAGGAGGGTAGACGGTTTTAAGGAAGCAGCAGGACTTGTACTGGCCCCTGTGTTTGGGAAGGGAAGGGTGTGTTTACCCAAGGAGGAAGGATGGGAGGGTCCTGAGGAGCTTAGTGACAATCTGTTTGAGGCTTTGAAGTTGGTTTAAACCTACTTACGCATGAAACTGAGGGCTGGTGGGCAGAGCTGCAGATGTGCTTTGGGAGAAGCTGGTAAGCTCCCCCCTCCAGGGCAGAGTGGATAAGTTACAGGGGCCTCTGTCCCCTCTGTGGGGGGGGGAAGATGAGAATGGGACCTTGACTCCTGGGTGAGGTGTGTGAATCTGAGTGAGGGTGGCACCCCAGAGAAATGTGTAAGGTCCAAGACAGGAACTGGGGCCTCCTTGCATTCACATGGGCCAGTATTTCTAAGCTGTTCCTTAGAGGTCTCAATGAGGTTGCATATTTCATTAATTGGTGTCCCACAAGAAAAGGGTTTAGGGAGCCAACAAGCTGAGAAATTGGAAGAAAATAATTCAATGATGGGGCTGGGATTGTGGCTCAGCCGTAGAGCGTTCGCCTAACACGGGCGGGACCTGGGTTCGATCCTCAGCACCACATAAAAATAAAGACATTGTGTTGTGTCCATCTACACCTAAAAAATAAATATTAAAAAAAAAAAGAATTCAATGATGTTAAACAGACAAAAAAAAAACCAAACAAAAACCCAGCAACAACTGCAGAACCTTAATGTGTCCACCTGCATGTGATGTGAAAGACAAGGCTAGAGGATAAACACATTTCTCAATCTTCGGTTGACCATATTCTATGGATCATCATTGGGAAACACTGGTACAACATAAGCAGTAGATAATATGGTATAAAGAGCTGTCTCTATTTTTAAAATTCTTGTAAACCACTGGGCATGGTGGCGCATACCTGTACTCCTAGTGCTCCGGAGGCTGAGACGGGAGGTTTGCAATTTGCAAAGCCAGCTTAAGCAATTTAGTGAGAGTCTGTCTCAAAATAAATAAAAAGGGCCGGGATGTGGCTCAATGGTTAATCACCTCAGGGTTCAATCCTTGCTACCAAAACAAAACAAAATTCTTGGAAACAGCCCTATGAGGGGGGCTAAGATTTGTCTCTGTCTTAGATGTAGGAACAACAAGGCCCAGAGAGGTCACAGCGTGTCTATGTGGTGAAGACGGTGCCCACACCTGAGTTTCTGCCAGCAGACGAACCTGGGCTGGTGTCACTGTGAGAACGGACCAGTTTAAGGAGGGACACGGAGAGGCAGTGGGGTTTCTCCTCCCAACTTCTGGGTTTGGTTCTGAGTGACTTTTCTCGCACTGTTCAACCCAGATGCACAATCCCCAGCACACGTGCACGCACATACACATGTGCACACATGCAGGTCCACATACACGTGAATGTGAGGAATGAAAACAAATAACTCCCAAAGCCCACGCACAGCGCATTTTTAGGTTGATGGGTATTTGCTTCTCTCTCTTAGGGTTTCTTGGCCGCTCAAGATAATGTGAGCCTATTCTTTTTATTTTTTGGGGGGGGGGGTGTTGGCACTGTCCAGAAGGGAGATTCTTAAAGTCCTTCCTGACCTGTTGGACTCTGTCAGTGGCCTGAAGCTTCAACAGAGTGGGAGGGGCAGAAGGCCCAGAGGGGGAGAGCTGACTCCCATGGAGCCCAGGTCCTGTTAGAGGTTTCTACAGAAACTAAAAGTAGCTTCCAGAACATAGATCCCACTCCAGGGAAGAGGAGAGAATGGAGCCTGGGGGGCCCTGTCGATTGGTATAAAAAATATGAGGAGACACTGAAACAGAACAGTGTCATCCTTTTCCTATCTGAGGAGCAGCTCCTCACCACCCCCCTGGGAGAGGGGAGTTACTACTCTTTTGCAGTGTCTTCAAACTCACATCCCATTTAGATTTGGTTTGATTGGGGCAGGAGAACCCCCAAAATGTGGCCGGTGGTTCTGGGGTTTGTTCACATAAAAACAAAGAGCCCATCTAAGTGGTTTTTTTTTTAACTTTATTATTATAAACAGTTGCCAAAACATTTTAAAGAAGACTGAACCCCACGCATCATCAGCCAGCTTTAGTGATCACGAACTCAGACACAATCTTGTTTGAGCAAAACCTCAGCCCATCTTTCTCCCACACGTCAATATTTCAGTATGTATTTATTAAATAAGAACTCTTTTTAAAAAATCCACCGTGCCATTGCTACCTTTCCAAAAACTCTAGCAATGACATTTCCCAATCTGTTAGGATCCAAGGAAGGCCACACATTGTGTGTGGCTGTTGGATTGTCCCATCCTCACAGCATTTTACAAGAAAATTTGGAACATACAGCAAAGGTCAAAATTTTACAGGGAACACTTGCAACCGCCCCCCACCCCCTGGATTCTGTCATTCACCTTTCACAGCTTGCTTTGTCGTGTCTGCTCCTCTTGTTACCTCATCTGTAGTCACCCCATATTTTTGTTTCGTTTTTTAGCTGGATGATTTCTTTCTCTCCTCCTCCTCCTCTTCCTCCTCCTCCTTCTTCTTAAACTGGAGATTGTTCTGAACATTTCTGCAGTTGAAGTTGGGAGAGGTGTTGGGGGCAGGTGGCCTCTCTTGAGTTTCTGCCTTTTCCTCCCCTGGTTGTGGTTGGAAGGCCCCAGCCCTGTGTGGGGAGCAGCTGCCGAAACCACCATGCTCTGTTTAACTGAAGGGGAAGGGCCTGATCTGAACCCTCCTTCCTGGATGGACTCACATTTCCTAATAACAGATTGGCAGGCTTTGTGGGGGAGACAGTGTGTTTTAAATGAGGTCTGAGCAGGAGACAGGTGGTCTCCAAGTTGGTCCTATGACCTGGCACCCTGAGAGAGGCTGCAAGGGGCTGGGACTGAGAGGACTTAAGGAGAGTAGCTGCCAGAAGCTTCAAAAGGAGAGTAAGGAAATGGGTGGCCATGAAGTCAGACCCCCTCTAGGCTTCTGCTGGAGCCCTTGACCTACACCCAGCAGGGAGTAGGTCTCAGACTGAAAGGATGTTCCAAAGCAATTCCCTTAGCTTTGGGGAGACAAGGATTCCTTTATCCAGCTGGATTCTTATTTTAACAACGGAAATTTAGAATGTTTAATTCCAAAATATCTTTTTGTTCCACCGAGGGGCAAATGCAATGGAAAGAAGAGGGGAAAGGGATCGAGGGGTGGGGCCGGGAGAAGGAGAAAGGAGCAAGGGGACAAAAGTGAATTTCTGATACCCACTGAGAGTCTGCTAAACAAAAAACAAGACTGAGTGGGGAGATTGCAGAGAGGGCACAGACTCCCGGAGAAGGACCTGAAGTGTTCATAAACAAATATTCCGACACTCACAGGTGCATGAAAGTGAGAACAATTCTTCTCCCTGCCCTAGAATTTACTATTAGTTTTTAACCAACTCTTTGCAGCTTGGAGACTGTTATTTATTTTTAAATTACCAGAAGCTCTGCTCTGGTTGGGATGCAGGACAGATGATATTTTGCTTGTATTATATTATTATCGATAGTGACCCTAAGGATATTGTTATCTTTATCATCATCTACAAAGTGGAAATAATATCTACCTCTTAGGGTTGTACAGGTTAAATAAAACTATAATAAAGTGCCTGGCACTTAGTAAGCCTTCATCAAATATTAGTTCCTCTTTTGCAGTAAAAGACACTCTTATGGTTTAGAGCAGTGCTTCTCAAATGGTTTGTGGTGAGCGATTAATATTGTTTAAATCTCCAATCTGCTGTGCTCTGATACTTTTCATAAAATACAATATAAATAAAAATACAAGAAGAAAAACACATAAAGTTTTTTTTAGCATTAGATTTAACAAACTCAAAATGACTCTGTCAGATTTCCACACATGCACTCTATGTTTTGCACCTGTCTGATGCCACCGGGGTTGTATTACTAGCAATAAGCCTGTACCAGCCCAGGGCCTTACTGGGCAGCACCGGTTCAGAAGGCACTCCCCATTATTTTGGGAAAAGGGGTGTGCTGGGAGGGGAGCAGGTTTCTTTTGACTTGAAAGCACTGAGCTAAGGGGCTCTGGGAGTGCTGGGTCTGGCAGGTGAGTGGCGGGCAGGGTGGCCTGGTTGCTGAGCCAGTGCAGAGGCTCCTCCTGGCAGAGGGGTGTGGACACGCCCAGGGGTGGAGCCTGGGGAGGAGCGCATTTCTCTCCAGTTTTGCCAAAGTGAAGCCTATTGGATGGGTGAACCACTTGCCCAGAGGCCCTCAGCTCAGGATGCCACTGGAGACTGGCACTTGCCACACACTGATGGGTAGCCCGCCCTCCTCCTGGCTGAGATTTGGGAATGAAGATTAGCTTTTAGTCCTGGGTTGACTGAAAATTTACTTTTGACTGTGTAATATTTTCATATGCTACAACATGCCCAAAGTACCAGCAAGCGAAGAACAGAAAAACTTCGCCGCGTCTTTGCACCCTGTCGGTCAGCCAGCAAGGTTTTCAGTGTGTGTGTGTGTGTGCGTGTGTGTGTGTGTGTGTGTGTGTGTGGTGTGTGTGCGTGCGCCCTGTCACCAATTTGTATGCGTAAACACATAGTAGCATACGACAGGCACTCCTGTACACTGTTTTCTTACCAGTTTATCTTGCAGTTCATTCCGTAACAGCATACAGAGCATCCTCGTATCTTTGGCTGTATGGTGTCCCTTGTGGACATAATCATACTTTAGCCTCCTGTTTGGACATAAAAGCTGTCTCTACTTTTCTGCTAGTATAAGTAATGCTCAGGAATTATCTTATGCATAGTTCATTTTATACGTGTGCAAGGGTGTCTCTAAGAGTGGAATTGCTGGTGCAATGGGGTTATACAAAAATGATTTTGATATACATTACCAAAATGGTTCTTTATTAGAGGTTCCACCAACCTGGGCCCCCTCCTGTGGATGACTGTTTTACCCAAATACCTTTTTGACCATTTCCTCAAATAGTAATTTTTTTAAAAAATCATGAGGTAAGTAGCAAAGGATCCAGTAGCAGGTGTTCCCAGAGCAAAAGCCTCCCAGGATTTTGGGTCTGAGACTGCTCTCTACAAGGAGTTGTCCCTTAGGAAGTGAGACTCCTCTCTAGAGCCTGTAATTGTGGACTTCTGGCTTTGAGACTGAGCAAACAACAGGAGTGACCCTGAGAGTGAGGAGGGAGTGGGTCCCCTGGGTAGGTCCAAAGACAGCATCATGGCAACAGAAAGAGGACTCCAAAAAGATGGGACTGAGAGCCTGCATTCCTAAAGACATTTGTTGGGTTGGCACTTAACTCCCAGAACCTGATGGCTTCTTCTCTGGGAAGTTGAGAGAATGTGATTGACAAGATTTATTAGGCACTGACATTGAGTGGCAGGTCTAGTCCTATCTCTGGGAGAGGGACACTGAGCATAGCTACTTTAGGTTGCAGTGAAACTCAAACTCTACACAGAGTGAATGTATATATATACCTGGCTTTCATGCCCAAGTCATCTCTGCTGCAGGTAGTGGGAATATGGTGGTCACAAGACTGGAGTTTCCAGTGTGGTAGGGAGAGACAGCAAATTCAACCAAGCGGTCAGGTATGCAAATGAGCTACCCTGTGAGTGACAACTCCTGAAAATGCAAGTATTAAGCATAAGGATTTGCCTTGCTACACAAGTAAATGTGCTTCCCTCTTGAACTCTGCCTTGACTGCTAGGTTATCCCTAGGCCACATTAAAATACCTTAAAAATGGAGAAAACCAATTATGTTTACACAGAAATTAGAAGCATGTGAAAATGAGTTATTAAACCACCTCACATACTTTTCTTCAGTCCTTTGAGATGATTCCTACTTGATTTAAGAACTTAGTACCACATCAGGGCGTGATTTTAGCCTTCATTTTAAATTCTGAAATTCTGAAAATTTGTCTGCAAGTCTTGAGAACTCTGCTGCCTTCTCAACTGCTTAAACCTGGCAGGAAATAAACCCAAAGGGGAGATTTGTGTTGTGATCATGGTAGTATGCACCCCACCACCGCCGCCGCCGTCTTAAAGTCTGTTTAAGTTTATGGCAAATGTGTCTTTATTTTCTCAGACCTGAGCTGTTCCTGTCCTGGGTGGTGTCCTTGGGTGGTGTCCTTGGGTGGGGGGGGGGTCCAGGAGTACCATATCCACATCTGCTTTGTTTAAGGGTTGTGGCCCTCACTACCCACTCTGATCCCTGGCTTGTTTTTCAGATGACTTTGGGAAATTGCTGCTGGCAGAGGCCCTCCTGGAGCAATGTTTGAAGGACAATCACGCCAAAATAAAAGACTCCATCCCTTTGTTAGAAAAGACTGATAGCAGAATGAATGAAGCCAAAGATTACCTGAGCAGCATCCTTAACCACGGGAAGCTGCCGGTGAGTTGTCAACCACAAGCTTGGGCCTCCTTGCCTGGCCTGTTCTTTCTTGTCTCCCATCTGCTGTCCAGACTCCCTGAGTCATTGGGTCACCTGAATAGCAAGTCTCTCTTGAGGTTTCAGTACAAGGGTCACAAGCCACATGTGTTCTTGAGCACTTGCGATGTGACTTGTCCAGACTGAGATGTGTGTGAGTGTAGAACACGTACTGCAAGTCCATTATATAGTACTAAACAAGGAACATAAAAGAGGTCACTCACTTTTTATATTAATTAATTGCTTACATGTTCAAATGAGAATCTTAGACATATTAGGTTAAAGAAAACATTAAAATTAATTTTACTTGTTACTACCTTTTAACATGTGAATGAAAATTTTACTAGAAATTTTTGAATTACACATACAGCTCACACTTGTGACTTAAGTTATATTTCAATTGGACAGTACTTGGTTGATCTAATATGTGCCTGGCGGTTTGGGCTTCTTAAAGGGTTCTTGGGGGAAAAAAATATCTCAGCCTGTGATCTACTTAGAAACAGCAAATAGACAGAGCTGAATAGCAAGAGAAGGCTTCAGAGTAGAGCAAGCCAGATTAAGTCTATGTGCATTTATGAGTGCCTATTATATGCAAGGCACTGAAGAAAGGTGGCAGAGGGGTCATAGCTTTGTATAGACCTTTGCTTTTCAAAGTGTGATCCACCCACCAGCAATGTGGGTATCACTGGGGAAATGGGTGGAAATGCAAGATGTGAATTAGAATCTGTGTTAATAAGAGTTCTCAATGATTCACGTATACATCGAAGTTTGAGACTGTTCTAGATTAATATGTATCCTAAGTTATAATAGGGGTATGCGTATGTCATTAGACTTAAAGAAGAAGTGATTTTTCAAGAGGTATTCCAAAGTAATATATTTACTTTCTTTAGCATTTATTGCGGTGTGCTATGTACAATGTGTTATGCATGCTGAGGGCAATCCAGAAGAATCTAGCATGGACCTTCAAGAAGGTTTCAGGTCTACGGGGAAAATAAGTTTTATGGGTAAATAAGTAGCCTTTGTCCCAGGTGGACTGTGATATATGCTACAGGAGTGTTACACATGAAGAGACAAGTATAAGGGGGACTCTTCCCTGGTATGAGGTAAAGAGCAGACTTCAGATGATGATGGTACTAGAATTGGACCTTCCTAGAAGCTGATCTGGAATAGGAGTCTGGGGTATGGATAAATAGATAGGGCTGAGCATTTTAGCCTAAGGAAACAATTTGTAATTGAAGGGTTCCTGTTATAAAGAATCTCATCAAAGTTGTGAGTTTAGCAAAAATGAAGAAGCATGGTGGGTAATTAGATTGTAAAGGCATATCCAGGATGGAGAGGTTACTAGAGCACCAACTAAGACAGGTGGGGCTTATTTTGTAAGTAGTAGAGGGCTAGAGGTGGAGGGAGAGGGGAGACTGTTGCAAGTTCCCAGTTTCTGCTTCTAGGCAGTAGGAGGTTTGCACTAGGTTAATATAATTTCTTGACCCTGAGCTTAATTTTTGTACAAATGGTTTCATCTAAATTCTATTTTTGTTGTTACTGTTTTAAAAATAGCTTTTTTTTTTTAAATAGAGAGTTGGTGGGGGGGAGAGAGAGAACCTTCCAATATTTATTTTTCAGTCTTTGGCGGACACAACATTCCCGTTTGTATGTGGTGCTGAGGATCGAACCCGGGCCGCACGCATGCCAGGCGAGCGCGCCACCGCTTGAGCCACATCCCCAGCCCTTAAAAATAGCTTTTTAATTTTTTAAAAAAGTTAATATGTGCATTACAGGAAAAATAAGAACACAAGCGAAGAACAAAGTCATCCAGTCAAGCAGCCTAGTTGGACATGCCCCTCTAGGTCATGCATTTACATACACAACATCCCATTTATTAAATGCAAATCTAACTATGTTTTATTAAACAAAGACATACATAGGCACCAGTAACATGGAGGAATTTTCTGTTTTCCAGGTCAAAAACTTGATATTGATTTAAGTAAACTAAAATATTAAAAGCAGTCTGTGGGGAGAGAGGAGGAAGATGGTGGAATGAGATAGACATTATTATCCCTGTGTATGAGTATGATTGCACGAATGGTGTGACCCTATATCATGTACAGCCAGAGAAATGAAAAGTTGTGTTCCATTTGTGTAAAAATTTTTTTTTTTGAAAAATTGGGCTGGAGTTGTAGCTAAGTGGTAGACTACTTAACTAGCAAACGTGAAGCACTGGGTTCGAGCCTCAGAACCACATTAAAAAAAATAAGTAAAATAAAGGTATCATGTCCATCTACAACTAAAAAATTTTTTAAAATTAATTTTTAAAAAAGCAATCTGGGGAATCTCTGTCTTATTCTCAAAGATAAGGTGATTTCTCCATGTGGATTTCCTTGCACCCCAAATAGCTGTGATGAATGAGAAGGGGTGTGGTCCTGAGGCACCTCCACTTTGGATCATCTTTAAGATCCTGTCCAGCAGGCACTGTAGTGCGCACCTGTAATCTCAGCAGCTCAGGAGGCAGAGGCAGGAGGATTTCGAATTCAAAGCCAGCCTCAGCAACAGCGAGGAGCTAAGCAATTCAGTGAGACTCTGTCTCTAAATAAAATACAAAACAGGCCTGGGGATGTGGCTTAGTGGATGAGTGCCCCTGAGTTCAATCCTCAGTTACCCCACTCCCCTCGCTCCGCGTGTCCCCCAAAAAGATCCTGTTCAGCTCATTTGTATCCAAGTAGGTGAAAACATGCCACTTGCTAGATTTCTGTTGCCCACTGAGCTCCAGGCATTGTGGCATCCTATTGAGGCTTCCCGATCACCTTCTGCAATGGTATTTACTTTTGCCCCAGTTCTGAGCCCCAGGAAAGGTGATCCCTACACCAAGGACCACGCTAGCCTAGTAGGTACAGGACTGGAACCGAGGCCCATCTGTTCTGTCTCTGCATCCCAAGCTCCAGTGCTCTCTGTGCCTCCTTGGTGCTGCCTCCCAAAGTATTGGAATAGAAATAAAATAATTACTTAATTTAAGGATTAATTTAAGGATGATGATAGCCCTCCTGCTTTAATAGGTCCCATGTTAGGAAGTATTTCCTCATCTGTTCTTTCCCCCGTGTTGCTGTCTCCATGAAGTCATTCTTCCTTTCATATGGACAGGGAGGATGAGGCACAAATAGAATAGGTGACTGATGATCCATCACACAGCAAGGGACCCCCCCCCCCCCACAAGCTGAGCACTTGCTGACGGCTGCCTAGCCTCCTTCCACTGGACCAGGTTTATGGTTGAGTAACTTTTTTTGGGGGGGCTGGGGGGAGCAGTAAGGAGATTGAACTCAGAGGCACTCAACCACTAAAGCCAGTGTCCCAGCCCTATTTTGCATTTTATTTGCTTAGCGCCTTGTTGTTGCTGAGGCTGGCTTTGAACTCTTGATCCTCCTGCCTCAGCCTCCCGAGCCGCTGGGATTACAGGCATGCACCACTGTGCCCGGCTAAGAGTAGCTTTTTAAGTAGCACACGTTCAGCTTTATGAAACAGTCACTGCATCGCTCCTAATTTTTCCCCAGCTTGGTGGAAGCTCTATTGTAAACTGTCATTGGTCCACTAGGAGCCACCACTAGGCACACCCCGTCATCATGCCCTGAAATGTGTCCTTGTGAGCCTCGCTGTCCCTTCCCCATGTTCAACAGAAGTAGGTAATCATAATAATTACTCATACCCTGTATTTATCTAGCTCCTTTCTCAGGAACAATTCAAAGTCTTCTGGACTTTGCCCTATTAATGCTCTTAGCATGGCTGCCATGGGGTGTGGGGAGTGGGTGCCCTTGCCTCTCCCTCACCAGTGAGGACAGTTAGGACTGAGCAAGGAGGAAATGAGCCCGTGGCTGGAGACCAGTACACAGAATGGCAGAGTCATCGCCTGGCTCAGAAGTGCTGTAGGCTGCACCCTTCTGGGGATGTGTCATCTGTGGCCCTGGCCCAGGAAGTGGGTGGCCTCTTTGGGAAATAAATTCTATGTCAAATGCCCTTGAAAAATTCAGCCTTTGAGAGTTAGCCAGGAGTCAGGGCAGACCAGGGGAGCAGGGGCTGATCGAGCCTAACCTGAAGACGTGTAGTAGGGGTTCAGCAGAAGGGTGTCCTCTGGTGCTTATGTAAGCTTCCCCAAGGGGGTGGGCCTGAGCAAGGCCCAAAGATGGAAGAGGATCTGGGCAGGCTGAGAGGAAGGAGCCCTGAGTGAGCAAAAGCAACAGAGGAATATGTTTACAAAAACCAGAAACCAATAAGGGAAGGAGACTTCGGCCTCCCCGGGGCCTGGCTCTGCCTCTGTTTTCCTTCTCTTTGTTGGCTTCTTGGAGGCAGTAGAGGATGGGAAGTGCTCGAGGCTCCCCTGGGGCCACAGGTATCCCAGCTCATAACTCCTCATAGGGAAACAAGGGAAGGACCTTCCTACCAGTGACAGAGGCCAGGGGTTGGGGCCAGAGCTGTATCTCCAGGGAGCTTTGTGGACAGATTGGTGCCCTTGTGGCAGGGATACTGGCCAGAGCCTAACCCAAAGGGATTATGGGTTGGCTGAGCAGAGGGATAGAGGGAGGGGCTGCAGCAGATGCCTCACGAGGTGGGGGACCTCGGAGTGGGACTGGGCTCATGGCCAAAGCCAGAACCCAGTGCCAGAAGTGGTCCAGCTCCAGGCTGGCTCAGCCTCCCTCAGCCAGCAGCACTGGGCGCTCTCTCTGGCTGTGAACACAGCCTGCACGAGGGAAGGTGTGGTCGAGGCAGACCAGACCTCCTGAGGCCCTTTGGGGCCCTGAGAGTCCTGTAGGGTGGAGGTTTGGGTGCAGGCCCCTCTTGAGAAAGTTTGAGAAAGAAAGCAGGTTTGAATCCAGGTACTTTTGGCCTCCTGGGCTCTGCACTTTGTTCCACTTCTGATAACAGCAACCTGGCAGGCCCTCTCCTGTCTTCTGTCCCACACTGCTGATATGGCTGTTCCTCTTCTAGAAGATCCTGCTGCTGTGGATGTAGGTGTCAGCTTCAAGGGTCCTCGTGGCTCTTTCTGAGGCCTTTTCACCCAATTATACACTTGCATATGTATTTGTATATGTATATAAAGAGGACCCCCAAAATTATAAGCTTCAGGCAGGCCCCACAAAACTTGGCTCAGTCTCTGTGCGCCCTCCCCTCCCCCACTTGTATTCAAGATAAGTGCCTGGATTCCTAAGTGCCAGATCTGGGCTGGAACCTTTGGGTGCTTCAGGAGAGGGAGGACAGGGCCCTGTCTATAGTTGCCTGGAGTCTAGACAGTCCTCTAGCATTAAGGACTCATAATCATTTCCTTAAGAGCCACATTGTGCACAGTGGCTCACAGTCTGGAGGGAGGGGACTGTGGTCATCAGGGAAGGCTCCCTGGAGGAGATGGGGAGTTCTGAGCAGGGCATGAGGCTATAGCTCAATGGAGAATCTTCATCCTAAGATACCTGGTGGGGAAGGGGTGGAAGCTTTGGGGCAGAGCCTGCTAACGTGTCCTTGTCCTTACAGCCACAGTACATGAGCGAGGCCATGCTGATCCTGGGCAAGCTGCATTATGTGGAGGGCTCCTACCGAGATGCCATCAGCATGTATGCTCGGGCTGGGATCGATGACATGTCTGTGGAGAACAAGCCCCTGTATCAGATGCGACTGCTGTCGGAGGCATTTGTCATCAAAGGTAGCTCTGAGCACTGGCTTGGGCTCCCCATCACCATGCCCAGCCCATTCCACTCTGGCCCCCAGGTGTCTGGAGCAGGTGGCAGCTCTAGGGCAGTGGCTACAGTCTCGGGTAGGTCTGCGGGGCACTTTCCAGGTACTGACCCCTGGGTAATGCCCAGACACTGCTGTCCAGGCTGGGCACTGCTGATGGCAGCTGCTGTCCAAGTGGGATATCAGAGAACTCAGGTTCTCATCCTGCCTCTGTTGACAACCAGTTACCCAGTTGTGTGCCCTTGGGCAAACCACCTCTTGACCTTTCTTGGCCTCAGTTTATGTGTCTGTAAGACAAGTTGTTGATACCTGCCTCCCAGGGTTCCTGTGACCAGGAAGAATCAACTGAGTTGTGCAACCAGGTTCAGAAAGGCTAAAAATTGTGCCATTGTGTACCAGGCTGGCTTTAGTGACTGACACTGGCTATACATGGGTGCTCAAGAGTGTAGAGGAGTCTCGTTCTTCAGGTGTTGGACATCTGTTAGGAGCCGCCCAGGGAGGGGTTGCTGGGATCCCGTGATAAACAGTTCCTGCTCTGGAGGTACTCATAGTTTTCCCAGGGCAAAGGGCAGCCTGAAGGGAACTTAGGGACACCAGGTCGATGATACAGGAATTTCATGAGAGGGATTGTGGACAGCCCAGTCAGGGAAGTCATGCCATTGGACAGGCTTGAATGTGCTAAAACTTGCCTGCCTTCAACTTCTAGCCTCCTTCTTCCCCAGATCCATAAGCCCTGGGTTGGGCGTGAAGGTGGGCCTTGGTGACAGTGAGGTCTTAGGAGCCTCACTGCCTAGACTGTTGTCAGGAATCTTGGAGGTTTGATCATCCCCCTATTTCAGCACAAACCAATCCCCAGAGAAAAGTCTAAAAAACCCACCAGTGGTCCTGTGGGGATTTGGGACCTGGCATGGGTAGAGCAGGTGTTACCCTCTTTCTATCATAGGTAGAAACATGTTTTCTATCTTACAGAGGAAAACTGAGGCCCAGAGAGGATATGTACTTTGCCCAAAGGTACCCCGATTTATGGTGGAGCCAGGACTGGAACTTCCATTCTCTGATGCTGGCTTTGGAATATGTGCACCCTGTCCCTGCCCCAACACACCCATTCACTTGTCTCCTTTGGGTCCCAGTAGGCGTGACAGTGACATCTGTGGAGGACACATCCTCCTGGAGGGGCTTTCCTGAACGTTGTTTGTCCACCCTGGGTGCCTCTGTCCCTTCCCCCCTGAGTCCACACTGTCCCAGGAAACCTATCGAGTCAGTCCTGTGGGCAGACCCAGCACCAGCTTGCGGGAGGGAAGGGGCCCTTCCGGGAGGGCCTAGCCTGTGGGGGTCTTCTCCCTTTGCTCACCCATCCCCCTCGCTGTGCCTCTGGCACAGGCCAGTCTTGGGGATGATCTTCTGTTGGCATTGGGTCCTTTGGTCTCTTGGAAACCACTTCTGCCATGGATACCCTGAAGCGAAACCCTCCCTTGGGTGTCCCTTTGGTCCTTCCTCCTGTCAACCTGGCTCAGTACATACGGCTCCTGTCTCCTGCTCTCTACTCTTTCTAGCATGCCTCCAGCTTCTTGGGGGAACACAGTCCTGGTGGTCAGAGGTCCTGCCGGGGAGGTAAGGAGCCGGCGCTGCTGGCAGGGGCTGCTGGATGGCGGGCTGTGCTGACTTCCATCCCTCAGTGACTGCACGTGGCCCCCTTGCCTGCCTCCTCTCTACCTGTCCTCCCTGTCCTGTTGCAGTGACTGCACCTGCTGCTTGGCATGCTAAGGCTCACCTGACCCTGCGTGTGCCTGAGACCATGCACCAGGCCACCAGGGTGTGCATGACGTTGACTTTCCTGGGTTGGGGAGGGTCTGATAGATGTCTCCATGAAGAGAGTGAAAGGCCACATGCAAAAGGGGATGAGGAGAACTGGTCATCGGACTGGCTTTGTTTGAGAGCAGTGACTGCAGAAGGTTCCTAAGCTCAGGAATAATATCCATTAGGCCCTCACTCCAGGCCATGTGTGCCCCCACTGAATCCCCATAGTCGGTGTCCCCTGCATTCCATTCCACAGTAGGGATAGGTGGCTTCTGTGACATCTCATGGGAACACCGGAAGTGGCAGAGCCCATATTTAAATCTAGGCAGCCAGAGCTCATAGACATCCTGTGGTGGTGCTGCTCAGAATTCTAGGCTGAAGGCATTCAGAAGTGAGTAGGCCCCCCTCAGGGTACAGAGGAAGAAACCCGGTGAAGTGCGACTTACCTGGGAGATGGATTGGCTTGCTTTTGGACTGGAATCCTCCAGGTCCAGGCAGCCTCTTAGTGATGGCTCTGGATGGCCTCCACAGGAGCCTCCCTGGCCTCCCAGCGCTCCTGGTCTGGCCATTATAACATGGCTTTGAGACCGTTTTGTGTTGGGTTCTGTTCATGGTTCCATTTGATGCCACCCAGAGGGGTGAAGAGCTTGAGTTTGGGACCCACCTGGATGGAGGGAGAAGACAGGGCCCATGTGCCCTGGGAGAGCGTGAGCGGGCCAGGTGGGGAGGCTCTGTGGGGCCCAAATATGGGCGTCTCCAACTTGGAGTTGTTGTTCTTGTTCCAGGAAATCAGGATCAGGCTCTGCATACCTGCCCCACCTTCAAAAGACACCCTCACCCTTTTTCCCCTTTAGAGCAGACAGACTTGGCAGTGTGACCCTCTAAGCATCACTGATAAGGACTCAGTCTTTTGGGGCAGTGGGGAGTGATGCGCATCCTTGTTAGATCCAAGGAGCTCTCTGACTCTCTGGGAGGCTTCGGATGCCAACCAGGGAGCTTGAGCACTGCAGCAGTCTTGAGATGTACATGTGTAGGTCTGTGGGCTGGAGAGCACACAGTGGGTAGGTTGAGTCCACCCGGTGAAAGGAGTTAGTGTCCATATCACGTTTGTTTAGAAACAACAGAAAACCACGTTCCCCCCAGTAAGATAGAAAAAATAAAATGCCTTTGTGGGAAGACCTGTCATTTCCACATCTGAGTGGTCTGTGTTTAGCACCCACCCCCATTCCCTGTCCCCAAGATTTTAGTCACACCTGGGCTCAGAATGACCAGTTCTTGCCAGGAGTAGAAGGCTAGGTTAGGGCCTCTCTATGGCCCCTGGAGGTGGACTGGGCCCTGTCAGAGGCTTTGGCTTTGGAGGAAACCTGGCTCTTTTCTAGGTCCTGCCTCTAGCACTTCCCAGCTGCTAAATTGTCTGTCACTTAATAATGGGTCCATCCTGTGGCCAGTGGTTCCTAAGTCATCTGCAGGCCTGGGACAGAACGGAGGCCCCTCTACTGCCTGTCACCATCCCATGTTCAATCCTTCACTCCCCAAGTATCAATTTCCCAAGTCCCTTGGGTATATCTGATCTTTGGTGGCATTTCCAGCAACACGAGTCGCAGACTCTTCCCACTGGAAGGATCCTCGGGTGTGCCTGGGGGTGGGTTGCCAGGGACAGGATTAGCACATGTGCTCCACCAAGGAGCATGTTAGAAATGTAGACTGTCAGCCCCACTCAGACATGCCAAATGAGAACCCATACTTCACACCATCCCTCGTGATGTGCATGCACATATGGTTGGGAAACACCACCCGAGACAAGTTTAATGAATGCTTGTTGACTAACCTTCATCCCCACTGTGAGACGAGAGGAGGTTATTGTGCCCTTTATGGACAAAGACACTGAAGCTTGCCTGTAAGTAGTATTGGTGGCCAGATGGATGTCTCCAGAGCTGGGTGCTGTGTGTAACCCAGGAGCCTACCAGCAGGTGATGGGAGAAGATTGCAGTTTCCTCCTAAATAGGCTTGTGCCAATGAAGGCCTTCTCCCCTGCACCTTCTTCAGCCCTGGGGGGAGCAGAAACTGAAGGGATGAAGCTCTGTACCACTTCCCCAGGGTCTGCTTTCCTGAGAGGCGTGTGCTGGTGGGTGAGTTGTTCAGAAAATCTCCTTTTCTGTTCCAATGTAACTCTTGCCATCTTGGGCCAATGTGGAAGCTTCCTGCCTCCTGCCCCATTCCTCAGACCCAGCTGTGGCCCCATTGTTACTTCTGCCACTCCATTGTCCCCTCACCAAATATGTCAGACCAAGAGAAGGCCCTGGGAAAGAAAATATCTCTGGGCTAATTCCAGGAATGGGTTACTGCTGAGGGCCATTTGTGATCTTGTGCCAAGCCGAGACATTGGCATTTGGCAGGTTACAGGAACATATTTTGGATGGAGCAGCCCTACTGTGGTCCTGGTATGTTTGGGAACAGGGAACATCTTTCATTTACTCTGAAATACTTGGGGTTCAGGGCCCTTTCAGGAGAGCCTGTTGGCAGCACACCTAGTTCTTGTGAAGCCCTTGACTGAGCCCTGGGTTCTCAGTTGCAAGTGCCCATGACTGTCAGCCCTGAATTCCTCTGAATTCCTTGAGGACAGCTAGTCATTTCTGCACCCTCAACCAATCTCCTCTCTCCTTTCTCCCCTCCTAGAGCCCCACATGTCCTCCAGACGAGATCTGCTCCTGGTTCCCAACATAATCTGTGGGGTCTTGGCCCTTCTTTTTGTCTTAAGCCATTGTCCTTAATGAGCCTGTCCTTTTTTATTTTGCTCTGCACGTGAATCATGATGTCCCAACTTCCAGTTCAGACCCCTCTGCACCAGCAGCTCCCCTTTCTCGTACCATAGCATCTCTCCCTCCTCCAAGCCCACTTGGACTGGGTACGGTATGTGCATCCCTATTCTTCGCAGTCAGGGGTTAGTGGGCTTCTTCTTCCAGAGGTCTGGCTTCTTGTGTTCTTTCCAATGAGGTCCCTGGCCCAGTTCCCATGGAGAGAGTACAGTTCACAAATAGTCAATTCAGCAAGCACCTGCCGGGTTTTCAAGATGAACAATTAGGGTCCCTTCCCTTGAAGGAACAGCAGGCAGGTGACCAAAACCTGTCGCTTTGTGGAGTTGCTCCTGGAGAAGCAGCTCTTTGGGTGGAGGAGCTAAGCATGTAGTAACTGTGGGCAGAACTTGTGTGGCACTCAAACTTTCTGATGCCACTCTTTCCAATCCAGCCCTTGCATCGATGGACAGGTCTTAGCATCAGTGAGGTCTGTTGTTTGGAAAAAGCTGGAAAATGAAACACCTGAGTGTGTTGCTTTGTAGCATATTACTGTGGGCTGCTGGGCAGGATGTAGCTGTGCTGTGTTGGCCTGCTGACTGCCCCCAGTTTGCTTTATTGCAGGCTCTCAGCGTTTTGTCCACCTGACAGGGGCATTTGTGAAGCGTTCCCTGTGGGCTTCTGCTCCTGGGCAGCCCACCTCTTAGTGGAAGTAGACCACTGGAGATAACTTTGGAGTTGAAAGTTTAAGGCCCTATTTGTAGCTCCCAAGAGCTCCTAGCTGTAGGCCTTTGGGAGCTGAAGACTATTACTCAAAGTCCTTGGCTCTAGATCCAGACCTGAGCATTCTGCCCTCAGTGGGAGGCCTCTTGCCTCCTCTCTGTCTCCAGCCCCCCATTTAATGGGTAGGCCACTGGCTGGGCTGGCGGGGCTGGGGGCACATGCCCTTTCCCTGAGAGCTGCATTTTGTTCCTGCCACACACTGAGAGCCACAGCAGGAGGTCCTTATGAGGTCCTGGGGAGGTGGTCAGGCCTTCCCCAGGCCCAGCCTATCTCCTATTAGGGTCCTGTCTCTCTGTCTTTCTGGCACTCCCTCTAGCAGGGGTAGGGGATTTCCAGTTCCAAAGATCTGATTTGACCTTCAACCGTCTTGGATTGTTGCACCTGGGCGAAAGGGCTCCTAATCCACATCACCAGGCTTTTTAAATTTTTTATTTTGAGACAGGATCTCCCTAAGTTGCTTAGGGTCTTGCTAAGTTGCTGAAGCTGGCTTTGAACTGCGATCCTCCTGCCTCTGCCTCCTAAGCCTCTGGGATCACAGACATGTGCCACCTCACCTGGCTCTCAGGTGTCCTTTGACTGATGTCCTAAAAGTTTGGTCCCCGTTTGCTTCCCCATGAAGTGTTGCACAACCCGTTTCTTGCTCAAATAGGGCTCACCTGGTTGTCAACATGTCTTAGGATCTGGGCCCTAGACCAAGGCTAAGCAACAAATTATCCTCTTTGTTTTCGTGAAAGCACCAGGGGATAGCCCAGCTTTGACAGGCATCCAGGATGCTGCAAGGCCTGCTCTTTCAACATGGCGAGCCTTAACTGGATCAGTCCCAGAAAGCCATGGTGCCACCGTCCACCTCTGAGGGCTGTTCCATGGCAAACGGCTTCCTTCCCCTCCCCTCATGCCTGTGTCCCTTCTGCTTCTCTGACACTTGCTTAGTATGCTGACAATCTGGAGAATGACCTCCACTTCTCCCCACAAGTTCCGCTGTGAGCCTTTCAGGCCTTAGACATCGATGCCTAGTTTGGGGCTTACTGTGGCTCCACAAATGGGCCACATTGGGAAGCAGCCATGCCCTGATTCAGCCTTAGCTGTGAAGAAACACAACCCCAGGTCACAAAAAGTACCGCAAGGAATGCTGGGTGGTGGAACTGCTGTGCACGGTGATGGTGATAAAAGCCAAGTGCTCAGCCGCAGTGGAGATTGTCATGTGTAAATTCCTTTCTCCCCACCCATCAAGGCTTTTTTGCTGTTTTGTTGTTACTCTGTTCTCTATTGGTCAGTGCGACCCTAAGGTATTCTGTTCTCACCTGGGATTTTATGGCTTATTGAGATTTTTAAAAATAAGAACACCAGGCTGCTCCCAGGGCAGGAGGGTGGTGTATTTGGTTTCCATTTTATTTTGTTTTGTTTTTAAGCCCTGGTATGACAGGAATGAGCTGTTGATCTTTCTCAAGGGGTACAGACTGTCTGCCTTGTAGTGAAAGGGTACGGCCTTGGTGTTGCTGCTCTGGCCCCAGAGGCGCTGACCTGCAGCTGGAGAAAGGAGTGGGTCAAAGTTGGGGCAGCTCAGGAGGAGGCTGGGTGTGTTCGTGTGTGCTCACCAGCCTTCACTGGGTGTCCTGGACTGAGGGTTACCAAACAGGACAAGATGCATCTTCTACCAGCCGGGCACTGGAGGCAAGGTGGTAAACAGAGCCACAGGAGGGAGGCCATGGGGCTGGACAGGCAGAGGGCATATGGTCTCCCTGCCTCTCGTGCTGGCAGCCCTCACCTCCGTTGTTGGAGGCTACACGAAAGTGGTCAGGGGAAGTGAAAGGTGCACAGGGGTTTGAGGAGCACATCAGAGAAGCCAGCATCAAGACCACCCATCGCCTGGTCGGGTAGATACCTCTGACTCAGCCTTGGATGTTTACATGAAAGTAAAGAGCCTGACTTTTGGGGACCTCTGTGGGTCTCTAAGGATAAAGGAAGATACCTGGGAGTCTGGGCTTTGTGTCAAAGCCAGAGGACCTGAATCCCATCTTCCCTCTGGCACTCTTAGCTAACGGGTCATTCATTCATTCCAAGAATGAATCTGTTCTCCCTGAGACAGCGCTCTCATCCAGAGCCCTGGGGAAGGTTCAGCCCCTACCTAAGCATTGTGAGTGCATCATGAGCATCAGCAGAATTGTTTTCTAAAATCATGTATTATCTTTGTCATATTTCATTTGATCTAATTTTCATGGCTGCAGTACAAGCTAGGCATTGTTAGTGATCTCATTTTTTGTTTGGGCACACTGAGACTTAGTTCTCTGTAAACATTCTGAAATGTTTCTTTCCAGTCTTTTTTTTCTTTTTCTATAGGTTTATATGGGCTTTTTAAAATAAAAATAAGTTCATAGCCAGTCATAGTGGTGCACACCTGTAATTTCAGCTACTCATGAGGCTGAGGCAGGAGGATCACAAGTTTGAGGCAACCTGGACAATTTAGTGAGATCCTTTCTCAAAATAAAATTAAAAGAAAAAAAATAAAAAGGTCTGGGGATGTAATTCAGTGGTAGAGCACTGGCTTAGCATGTGTAAGGCCCTGATTTAATCCCCAGTATTACAAATAATAATTATAATCACAATAGTTCATATGTTCATGTTTTACCATTTGCTTTTTAAAAAATTTTTTTTAATTGTTGGTGAACATTTATTTATTTGTATGTGGTGCTGAGAATCGAACCCTGTGCCTCACGCATGCTTGGCAAGCATGTTATCACTGAGCTATGACCTCAGCCCGTTACCATTTGCTTTTTAAAGTTAATATTTTATGACTCATTTTTCATGTCTGTATCAGTGTAAGCAACTTCAGAGCATTTCATTGTAAGGATTCATCATGGTTTTGCAAACTGTCCTGTCTTTGGATCTATATACTATATCTCTCTATATCTCTCTCTTTCTCCTTTTTTTTTTTTTTTTGGTACCAGGAATTGCACTCAGGGGCACTCAACCACTAAGTCACATCCCTAGCCCTATTTTGTATTTTATTTAGAGACAGGGTCTCACTGAGTTGCTTTGCCATTGCCGAGGCTGGCTTTTAATTCGTGATCCTCTTATCTCAGCCTCCGGAGGAGCGGCAGCTGGGATTACAGGTGTGGGCCCAGTTTAATCTCTTTTTTTTTTTTACCATCATAAAGGATGCTGCAGTGGCTCTCCTGGAAGCTAAATTTTTGCATTCATTCAAGAAATACAATTACTGGATCAAAGAGTAACATTTTTTGGAAACTTGAATACAGAAGCCAAATTGTCTGCCTTTTTTTTTAAAATTTATTTAAGAAATTGTGTTAAAATATAGATATCAGGGCTGAGGGTGTAGCTTAGAGGTAGGGAGCCATACTTAGCATGTGCCAGACCAGGAATTTGTGTGTTTGTGTGTAAATGTTAAGTGTACAAGTTCACGAAGAACATTATTATGCAACCAACCTCTAGAACTCTTTAATGTTCACATTGTTATGCAACCAATCTCCAGAACCCTTCTTGTCTTGCAAAATGGAAAGTGTGTCCCCATGAAATAACAACTCCTTATTCCCTCCTCCCCCATCCTCTTTTATTTTGGTAACCACCCTTTTATTTTCTGATTCTGTGAATCTGGCTTCATATAAGTAGAATCATACAGTGTTTGCCTTTCCAGTGTCTGGCTTATTTCTCTAAGCATAATATTCTCAAAGTTTATCTGTACTGTAGCGTGTGTTAGAATTTCCTTCCTTTTTAAAGGTGAAGAACACCACATTGGATGTGTATACCATTTGATTTTGTCCATTCACCTGTCTGAGAGCCTCTGGCCTGTTCTACTTTTTTGGCTGTTTGGAGATGCCACTGTGAATATGGATACTCAACTCTCTCTCCAAGACCCTCCTCTCCATCCTTTTGAATCTGTAATGGAGATGGGGTTGCTGGGTCATGTAACTCTTATTTTTTTCCTGTTCTGAGGAGCCGCCATATTGCCCACTTTTGAACATGATCTGTGAGGGTTCCTCCCTCCCTGGCCTTAAGGCTCCCTCCTTGAGGGCTGAAGAACGAATTGTATTTCTTTCCTTCTTCCCTTCACTTGAGGGGCCCAGCTCTGGGTTTAATTCTCTCTTGGGAGCTGGCTGGGGCAGGGCGGGGGAGTGTGTCCCCCACGTGGAAAGTGCAGTTTCTACAGCACAGGAAGATATGTGGCTCCAGGCTCCCAGGCTCCCAGGGCAGGCCTTCTTGGAAGGCAGCTGCCGGGATGGGATGAGTCATCTCTGTCTGAAGAAGCTGGGACCAGCCTGGTGCTGGGCCCTGACGGTGCCAGGATCAGATTGCCTACAAACTGAAAGTGCAGAGTTCATGAAAAAGAGGGGCCTCCTCTTGAAAGGGCCTCTCGTTTCTCATAGGCTTGTTAATCTGGGTGACCACACAAAAAGGCCTCTTTCACAGGTGGGAATCAGTAGGCCATGTGGGAACTTCCTGGCAGCCTGGGCTTACTGCCCACCCCACAGGACTGTGCCACAATTGCTGGGATCCTTGCGAGCCAGGCTCAGGAGGGAGTCTCCACTGTGGACCTGGTGATGTTGCAATACGGCCTCCAGTGCAGGAGTGCTCACGGGGCAGAGGCATAGAAACCCTGGGTATGTGTCCAGTCAGACATTTGTGGGCAAGAGAATGAGCCTTCATAGCAGTCAGAGAAAAAGTCTCAGGTAAAAATGCCTCTCTCTATGGGCAGAACTAGGTGATTGGTGGTGATCCTACTGAGGAAAAGCCCTTGCCATCTTTGGGAACCCTTTTGGTCTTGGGTATGTTGGAATTTATTTTGCAGAGGACCATTCAATGGATATATCCTCTTGACATTGATCTTTTATTTCTCTGGATCACAAACGCTTCCTTTAAAAAAGGCGTTATCTGCCAGGCACAGTGATACACGCCTGTAGTCTCCCAGCTACTCTAGAGCTGAGGCAGAAGGATTGTGAGTTCAAGACCAGCCTTGGCAACTGTGCCAAACTTTGTCTCAAGAAGAAAAAAGGACTGGGGACGTAGCTCAGGTAGAGTGCTCCTGGGTTCAATGCCCCAGTATTATAAAAATAAATAAATAAATAAAGGCATTGTTTTCAGATGAGTTTTCATACAGTGAGATGTGTGCAAATCTTAAGTATTTAATTTGATGAGTTGGCCTAGTGTAGAAACCCAGAGTCCACAGTCTAATAAGGATGTAGGACATTTCTGTCACCCTAGAAAGTTCCCTGAGGCCCCTTTTCGCCACCTCCACCCCCCACCCCAATCACTGATTATTTTCCATTAATATATGTTAATTTGCCTTTTTCTGAAGGTCATGTAAATGAAATTACATAGCATGTACTTTTTACATCTCGCTTCTTTTGCACAATTTCTCAGGAATCCATCCATTTTATGTGTGTATAAGACACACTTATATGCTGCTTTTTTAAAAAAACTGAGTATATAGCCAGGCACAGTGGCACACACCTGTAATCCCAGCGACTCGGGAGTCTGAGACAGGAGGATCACAAGTTCAAAGCCAGCCTCAGCAATGGGTGAGGTACTGAACAACTCAGTGAGACCCTGTCTCTAAATAAAATACAAAATAGGGCTGGGATGTGACATGCTCAGTGGTTGAGGGCTCCTGAGATAAAATTCCTGGTACAAAAATAAATAAATAAATCTGAGTATAATTCTATGGTGAAAATACACCCCACTGTGTGACTTCTCTAAGAACTGCTTTTTAGGGAGAGAGAGGAACTCCACTGGGTTCTACACTCAAGCTTGCCCAAATCTGCCCATTCATCTGGGTTTCTAATCCCTGCCCTTCCTGAACATCCAGTGGTAGAGCACTTGCCTGGTGGGCACCAGGCCCTGGGTTCAATCGGCAGCACTGGGAAGAAGAAAAATGGGCAGGTAGGAGATGCAGCTAATGTGTTCTGCTGCATCAGAAGCAGGGAAATTTGACCAGGGAGGGCTTCAGAGAGGAGGTAGTTTTGCTCTGAGCTTTCCGGAAGAGCGGGCTTAGAATTCTTGGAGATGCATCTTAGTAATAATCCCCAGCAGAGTGGAAGGAACAGTTGAAGTACAAGAAGGCGGGGCCCACAGGCAGGTGTTCCTCACCACTTCACATCTGGGGGAGGCTGGGCCAGCTGCTGGAACCTGCGGGTAGCCTGCATCATCCATCCCCGTGCTGGGCCAGAGGTGGGGCAGGAAGGAACCCAGCCACAGCACCTCTTTCTGAGGACCACTGGACTACTGTGTTAAGCACATCCACTTTACACCTCTTAGAATCAGTTGTGTCCTGCCACCTGCAATTGGTCCAGGCCAGGCCTCCCTACAGGTTGTACAGGCCTCATGTCTGGAGGGGAGGCACTGGGACAGCCCTAGAAGAGAGCAAGAGGGGACTGACCTCCTCCTTGCCTTCTCTGTTCCTCCTCCCTGTTGAGTCCTCTGGAGTGAGGAGCTTTTCCCTCCTAGTTGTGAGTCACTTGGCAGCGGGCACATGGACACTCAGTGACCCAGGTAGCTGAGTCCTTGGGTTGAGCAGTGGCCTTCACATTTTGTGCCTCCCTTTGCCCAGGCCAAGGTGTCCTGACCTTTGGACTTAGTCACACCCCAGCCTGGCCAAGGGCAAGGTCACTGAATCTGTATGAGTTGAAATGGAGCCAAGAAAAGCAGAGATAATTCCTTCCCTGTGTTTGCAGAGCACTTTGTACTTTGTCAGACATGATCAAGCTTGTTTTTTTTTTTTTTTAAATGACAATATAAGTCAATATTGTCCAGTGCCCACTATGTGCCTGGTGGGAGAAGAGTAAACACCGTAAGACCGATGCCTTGAAGGAGCCTGCAGTCTGGTTGAGGAGACATGAGAATAATAAGTGTAAGAACTAGTGAGACAGGAATATGTACAGACCAGGGATCACAGGAGGGAATCGTTGGTTGTACCAGGGTGAATCAGGAAGGGCTTCATAGAGGAGGTATCATTCGGTGGGTCAGAAGGTGAGCAGTACTTTTGGGTGAACTTGGTGGATAGTGCATTTTAGGCAGAAGGAGAAACTGGAGCAAGTCAGGAAGCCATCTCTCAACCAGCAGTCAGGAGCAGGAAGTTGGATGTGGATGTGGTCGGCAGGGTGGGAAATTAGAGGTGACAGGGAATTGGTCTTGGAAGGCCTGGAATGGAGCATCGGAGTTTGGACCTCACAGACAGCAGTATGGGGAGACTTCTACAAAAAGCCCCATGGGGAGCAGTGTGCAGATTGGGTTAGACTGGAGTGAGACTGGAGGCAGGGAGGTCAGTTAGGAGGCCAGTATAGTCATCCACTCAAGAAATATTGCCAAAAATGAGGCAGTAGGAGAAAGGGGAGGGGAGATTGAAAATGATGATGACTTGGATTAACAGTTGGCGCTTGGGGCTGGTAGGGCAGGAAATAATGGAGGATTGCATTTTTAGCATTCCTTTATTAAGTTATCTTGAATATCTGTTGCGTGTAAGGTAGTGTGTGGGGCACAGAGATGAGAAAGACATGGGTTCTGCCCATTGGGAAGTGATAGCCCTGGAAGCATTTTCTAGTCAGGCCTCCATTAACTTCAAGTGACAGAAACAATTCAAATTAACAAAAAGAAAACAAAAAATGTTGGTGGGGGGGAGCGGTATTGCCTCATATACCGGAAAGTTCAGCAGGCTTTCTCTAACACTTCCAGGCTGACCTCTGGTACTAGCTCAACAACCCCAGTGGAGAAGAGTAGCAGTTCCACGATGAGTTCTTATTGGTCTCGACTGGGCCATGTGCTTACTCTTAGCTAGTCATTGTGTCCCTCATCTTTGGCTTAGACCACAGGAGGGGTGGTCGGAGGGAAAGCAAGTGTCATCAATGAGAGACGGGATGTGAATGTCTTTGAGGCGCAAAAGGAGCAGGTGTCCACTACAAGCAGATAGGACCTGGACAAGGGAACCTGTGCAAGGTAGAGACATGGGAAGGGCACATGCAGAGGGCTGTGTGACCTGAGTACCTGCTCGTGGGCGCAGGCTGGGGATCGTGGTGGTCTAGGAAGACTTCAGTTTGCCCACACAGGGCTTTCAGCCAGTGGGGGAGGACAGAGCTGGCCACGGTGACCACTGTACAGCGTAGAAAGATCGGAGCATCTGCAGGGTGGTGGTTTTCTTCTATTCACTGGAAGGAGGCACAGGAGTGGCTTCCTGGGGAGTCGACCTGCAAGGATGGACAGGAGTTGGACTGAGGGTGACAGTGTGAGTCCCCATGCTGGGCCTGGGGGGCCTTCTCCGCCCGTTGCTTGCTCCCTGCTGCTGCTAATACCACCAAGGCTTTAGCTTCTCTCCCCTCCGCAGACCTCCACCTCCCACTGGCTGCTCCAGAGCATATGTCCCCTCGGGCGAGCCCAGCCTGGGCCCGTGGAAGGGGCAGGTCTCAGGGGCTCTCTTCCTCCCGCAGGCCTCTCCCTGGAACGCCTGCCCAACTCCATCGCCTCCCACTACCGCCTGACCGAGCGGGAGGAGGAAGTGGTCGCCTGTTTCGAGAGGGCCTCCCGGGTGGCTCAGGTGTTCCTGCAGGAACTGGACAAGGTGAGCTGGGGGTCACAGCACCAGGCAGTAGCTGCTCTCTGTGGAGCCCCTGTATCTGCAGGCCCACGCTAAGCCCAGAGGTCACCCTGTGCGAATGAGAACAAAGTATCTCCCTGCCCCTCAGGGCAGTCAGCCACCTCGGTTGGAAAATGTAGCATCAAACTTCTATTAGAGTGAGACTCTCGACTGCCGTAAAGTAGGTTGAATAAATAAATGGGTCTCTGTCAGCTGTAAGAGAACTCTGGCAAACTCAACTTTTAGGAGCAAATCTACTTTATCTGGTTCACCCCTATGAAGAGGTCTTCTATTGATCCCTGTTTAGTGGATGAGGTTTAGAGATAAATCAATTGCTTGCCACTGTCCCCTTGGAAGGAGCAGTGTCAGGTTGGATCTTGCAGTTAGATGTCCTTCCCTGCTCTCGGGTGCTGAGAATCACCTTGCCCATCCCCAAGGCTTTCAGAGGTGGGCAAAGAGCTGACTAGCAGGGTGCTGGCAGTGCACAGGCCCTGGGTTCCCAGCTCCCCTGTGGTGGGCCTGTCTTGACTGTCTGCAGGTGGTACATTCCAGCTGATGGAGCATCCAACCCTTCCCCTGCTGAGGGGCTCTGGTTTGGGTTGATGGAGGAGAGGGGAGGCAGGCAGGGAAGAGAGACAGACCCTGCTAACATAAACCACCACTCCTGAGGACCTAACACGCATTCCTTAATTTGACCCTCCTACTGACTGGATGAAGTAGGTGCTGCTGTTATTTCCATTTTACAGATCAGGAAAATAAATCTTAGAGAGGAGTTAAACAGCTTCTGAAAGTTCATGGCAGTGAGTGAGTGGCATTGGCAGGAACACTGAGGCACGTGGCCCTGGCACCTGTGGGAGAGGGGTGGGGTGTGCTGGGCACTCTGCCTCCCGGAGACTTAGATGGTAGATGGCAGATGCTCTGCAGGGTAGGTTAGGATTGGTGCCCCCGAGGAGGAGGTGGTCCTGAGCCGAGAGACACCTGAGCCTCCCCTGCTGTGAGGAATGGCAGGAGGTCAGCCCAGGGGTTTTGGTGATGGTCCTTGGAGGAGTCCACCTCAGGCCAGACTTCCCCATAGCACTGCTGGGCCCATCCCTTGCTATGGGGGCTGCCCTGTGTGTTGTAGGTTCTGGCAGCATCCCTGGCCTCTACCACCAGGTGTCAGCAGCACACACCCCCGATTGTGACAACCGGAATGTCTCTGAAGACTGCTAAATGTCCTCCGAGGGTCAGATCACCCTCTGTTGAGAGCCACTGGCCTGATTCCCTGCCTGATTGGACTTCAGGAGGAAAAGAGGTGGCTGCACATACAGGCCCCTGCATCAGCAGAGGCCTCTTGAAGACTGGGCCTCCACGTGAACTCCTTAAGGTCATCGGGTCACCACTAGACAGCAGTGTTTTAGGGGCTCTTTACGTTTGCATGTGTTTCCAAGGACACTTTCATGAAAAAGATGTATTGCCCTCAGCTGGCTTTGGTCTTTTTAAAGTTGGTGAGCTATGCAGCTGTCTAGGGCTGAAGTCACCACCTGGTGACAGTGAATGGACAAGCAGGCCTCAATAATTGGTATCTCAAGTTCACAGAGGGCCATAGAACTGTGCTTCTCAGAAATGCCTCCTGTCTTCCCGAGACCCAGTCCTGACTTCTGAGATCTTAAGGAACGCTCTTAAATCTACTTTGATTTCTGAGAGCTAAGTTAAAGAAGGGCTTGTTTTCTTTTTTTTTAAGTTATAGATCAAGAAAGGTGGCATACTGAAGGCCTGTCTCGGCAGGACTGGGTGACCCTGTCAGAGCTGAGTCTTGAGTGACACTCAGTTAATAATGTCATTAATCCTGAACCAGGGTCTCAGCCCTGGCATGCGCTGGCATGCCATGGTGTATAGCAGGGACGGTGCAGTGCCAGGCAGGTGGCTGGCACTCCCAGGTGGGATGAATTAACCAATAAGAAGTAAGTGGCCTGAACTCTAGAGCTGGCCAAATTTGAGTTTGAAGTCCAGGCTCACACAGCTGTGTGACCACGGGCATTTTCTCGGCCTGGGTTTCCTCATCTAGTGAAGAACACAGACCCATCCATGGACGACTATCATAAGGCTTAAGTGAGGCTTGTGGTGGCTGTTCCCCTGGTTTCCTTTCCCCCTCTTTTTTTACTTGGGTTCAGGAGACAACCCCTGAAGAGCACGGACCCAGGTGGAGCGACCTCTCTACCTCTGCTCAGGCAGTGGTGCTTGCTCACTGTGGAAGGGGGCCGTCTCTGCCCAGCCAGGAACAGATAGGGGTATCTGCGAGTAGTGAGAGGAGAAGTGTGGGGTCTGAGCCTGACTGCCTGGCTCTGCCACCCACAGGCCGAGTGACTGGGCAGGAGGAGCATCACATCATGCCTCAACGTTCTCACCTTTGAAATGGGACTGAGACAGTTCCAACCCTGGAGCATGGCTCTGAAGATGAAACGAGTTAATGAATTTAAAGCTCTGTGACTGTTGAACAAATCATGTTAGACATGGGGCTTGTGGGCTTCCAGCATATGGATAAGGGGAGGAAACTTGAGACATGTTGGTTTTGTATTTTTGTGGTGTCAGGGATTAAACCCAGGGCCTTGCACGTGCTCAGCAAGTGCTCCACCCCTGAGCTGCGTTCCCACCCTTAGACGCACTTTCAATCTAAGTGAGTTGGGTTGAGTTTTATCTGAGCATTGCATAATGTGCCCTGTAGGCAGCTGGGACTGGGGTAGGGCCACTTCCTCCAGCTGGGCTGTCGTTCCCCAGACCCCTTTGCCTCTGAACTGTGAGACAGCGGCTCTCCCTCTCTGTTCTCTTCTTAGACCACAAACAACAGCACGTCACGGCATCTGAAAGGCTCTCACCCGGTCGACTATGAGCTCACCTACTTTCTGGAAGCTGCCCTCCAGAGCGCCTACGTGAAAAACCTGAAGAAGGGGTAGGTCGTTGCTGCGGCTGAGCAGAACCTGGACCTTTCTCCTTGGCCAGTGCTTTTGATGCTGCCTCAGCTCTGGTCTGACCTCTGTGTGTGTGTGTGTGTGTGTGTGTGTGTGTGTGTGTGTGTATGTGTGTGTGCATGCACACTCTCCAGAGAGGATGGAGCCGGGCTGGCACATGTCACATCTTGTCAGACAAGGCTGTGCAGAAGGGCCGAGCTTCAGAAGGCTGCACGCCCTGGGGGACACCACTGAGAAGGAGGGCAGGAGTGACTGTCTTCAGAGGGGGGAGGGGAGCCAGGCCTAGAAGGTGGTGTTGAGGGCACAGAGGGAGGGAGTCGCTTGGCACTGGCCTGCTATCATCCCTTGTCACCGAGGTATAGGCAAAGCCATTTTACTTCTCTGATCTCAGGTTCCCCAGAAACCAATTGGGAAGGCTGATTCTTGCTCATTCTAGCTTCCAGAGAACAGCAAGGGGAATCATGGTGAAAATAACAAGCCTGGCATCATTTTGGGGTGCCACTGTGGGTGAGGGAGCAGGAAGCTCGCTGCCTGTGTGGTGTAGTAAGGGCACCTTGTTCTTCCCGGCCCCAGTTCCATGGTGCCTGGGATGCCTGCCTTGGTAGTTTGCTGCTGGGTGAAGCAGGAACCTCTCAGTGAATAGCCAGGGGGTGGCTGGAGTCGGGTGCCAGGCTGGGAGTGGTGGTATGTGGTGTGTGGGGGGTGGCAGTGGCGAGGGAGGGAGAAGCTCCAGAATTAGGAGGGTGCTTTGTAGGCAGGCATATCTCTGAGGCCACCCTGCCTGCTGCAAGTTCTCTCTCCAGGCAGGCCAGGGGCTCCTGTCTGTCCCTGCTGCAGGGATTTGCATCCTCCACAGTCACTGCTGGAGGGTGTCACTATCAAGAGGGGGAGACATGCTGAACGTGCCTGTCTCCCTGGGAGGATAAACTTGTCATAGGCCTGAGCTCTCATCATTCAGCCCTCATTCGCAGGGAGGCAGGGTGACCAGGAGGTAGGGTGACCCAGGACATCTGCAATGTCCTTTTCACTGACTGCTTGGAGGTCTTAGAAACCTGGTGGTCATTTTGTTAAATTTCACTTGATCCATTCTTATTGAACCTGCTTTTGAGTTGATGATTCTTATACATGGTTATCTGTGTAGTTGGAAAAAAGAAACTTACTATTTTCTCCTACTCTGTATTCCCAACAGACCCCTCTGTGGCCTGTGGGTTCCCCCTTGCCCACAACCTGTTCTCCAGCACCAGCTAGGAGGGTCCCTACAATTCAGTTTAGTTCCTACACCAACCAGCATTAGCTCAGGTCCCACAGGCTGTCCCACCAGACCGCCCCCCTACTTCCGATGCCAGTTGCCAGGAGCAGGTTACAACCCATGACTTCTGTTTGACTTGGCTACAAATTAGAGGTTTCCACAACTCCTTCTCAGACTCCCTAATTTGCTAGACCAGTTTACAGAACGAGGAAAACAGTTCCCTTCTGAGGTCACTGGGTTCTTACAGATGGTCACAGCTCAGGAACAGCCAGGTGGAAGGCACACATAGCATGGAGGAAGGGGCGCGGAGCTTCCTAGCCACCTTCCCCAAGTTCAGCAAGAAGCCGGAAGCTCTCCAGACCCCATGCTGTGCAGTTTTTATGGAGGCTCCATTAGGTAGGCTTGGTTGATTGAACCATTGGCCAGCAGTGACCAGCTCAGCCTTCAGCCCCTCTGGCTCTCTCCTCTGGATAATCATTATAACCACTTTGATGTTTATCTTTCATATTTCTTCTTGTCTAGTTTTTATTTTTTCAAAAAAAAAAAAAAACCAACAATAAAAAATAGGACATGTTGCTTGTAGCCTGCCCTCTCCTCTGGGGCGTGCTGTGGTCCTCTGGTGACCCTGCCTACTCCATTTCCGCTGGCAGCAGGAGGGCCTGAGCTCACTCCTGAAAGCCATCAGAGGGCTGGCTAGGCCCAGACACACAATAGAAGGTCAAGTTTGAGCTGGGCCCTGGTGTGGTGAGCCACAGGAATCAGGGAGGGGCAGAGGAGTGGGTAAGGACGAGGCATCTGGGTGGGCTGGGATCTGCAGGAGGGGAGGGCCCCTAGCTAAAGAAGCTTGGGAAGCAGGGGGTTGATGCCTGACTCTTTAGAACAGTAACCTGGGAGTGAGGGAAGGTAGCACATCTCTGGGAGGAGCAGGGGCTAGGCATTCGCTAGACTTTGACCTCCTTTGGGGGTGTTTCTAGATGGGCAGGTGCTCCGAGCACAGCAGTCTGACCAGAACCAGGGGTGAGCATTTCCATCCAGTGGGCACCCTGTCCCACCCAGCAGCCTACCCATCAGAGCTGCATCCCTTTAGAGCTGTTGGGGCACACAGAGTTTAAGCCTTCAGCTCCCTGGAAGAGAAGGAAGTGGAGTGTCTTGCCCAGAATTTGGAGCAAACTGTGGTGAGGCCACTCTGGGAGGCAGAGGAGGCTGCAGTGCTGTGGGTAGGCAGGTGGCCTTGGTGGGCCTGTGCCCTATTCATCTCTCTGTTTCTCTAACAGCCCTTATTAGAGGAGGGCTGGAAGGTATGGGGCATGGCACCAGCTGGGATCTTCCAGATGGGAGGCCAGGCATGGTGGCACACCCCTGTAATGCCAGGGGCTCGGGAGGCTGAGGCAGGAGGATTGTGAGTTCAAAGCCAGCCTCAGCAACTTAGGGAGGCCCTCAGCAAGTTAGGGAGACCCTATCTCAAAAAATAAAAAGGGCTGAGGATGTGGTTCAGTGGTTAAGCACTCCTGGGTCCAATCCCTGGTATAATAATAATAATAATAATGTGAGAGGGTCCAACCCTGAAGCAGGCTGCCTTTGCACTTCCCTCCTACCTGGCCAATGAAGAAAGGGAGAAGTGCAGCTCTGGAGCCACCTCTGAGGGTGAATCCCAGTTCTGCTGCTGGAGCCCAAGTCACTGTGGGCAAGTCCCTTGAACTCTGAACCCAGTACCCTCAACTGTGAAGTGGGGCAAGGCCTACTTGGATTGAATCACATGTGAACACCCCCCAGAGCACCTGATATGTCATAACTGCTGAGAACATCAGAACCAGTGGTACTGTCATTTGTTTTTATTATTCTCATGCAGTCCATGACTGGGCAGGCTACAGGCCCGGACACGAACTTTATACCTTTTGCTTTTTAAAAAAAAGTTTTCAAGTGTGATGCTGGCGAGCATTGGTGTCCTTGTTTAGGACCAACCAATGGATTCAGGGGCCCAGGTAGCCAAGGTGGATGAGATTGGCCACAGCCCTGGCTCCTCAGACCACCTACAGCTATGGAAGGACATGGGGCCCAAGGAGCCCTGCCCACATCCAACAAAGCAGGTGATCTTTGTTTAGTTACTGAGCCCCCGTTTCAGACACAGTGGCCCAGCAAAAACAGGATTCCTATTTTTACTGCCCAGGCAGCTCTAGCTGGAACTCTTCATTGCCCTCATCTTGATGTGCCCAGGCGGGAACCCCTCTGTCTGCCAGTTGTGAGCTCCCAGGGATGAATCTGGGGAACACAGATGTGGCCCTCAGCTCCCGCTCTGCAGAGGTTTGGAGGAAGAACCAGGCTGGACCCTGTGAGGCTGTCAGTGCCCTTGGAAACCCACTGTGACCTGTACAAGCTGAACTTGAGCAGTAAGCGTGGCTGCCCTTGTTTTTGTAAATAAACCTTTATTAGAACACAGTCACGCCCATTTACTCACAGATTGTCTTATGGTAGAGTTGAGTGGTTGCAATTGGGATCTTATGGCAAAAGCTATAATATTTGGTCTCTTTATTTTCCCTTTATGGAAAACAATTTGCTGACCCCTGCACTATAGAGCTTAGAAGTCCTCCCTCCCCAGAAAGCACTAGGGGGTGACCATGTATATGGGAACCTTGTGGAGGAGTGTTCGTGGGGAGGGGACCGTTCTAATCTCAATGCTCTGTCCATGCATCTGCTGACTATTTCATATAATAATTCATGCTAAATGAAGTATTATTAAATACTAAATACAAGACACTTGTGAAGTGTTTGCTTGTGTTAGTTCTCCCTGTGAGGTAGGTGGAAAACTGAGGCATAGAGAACAAATGTGAACTGGCCTGGGTGGAGCCAGGATTATGCATGCAGGGCCTGGTTGGCTTTTGGAGGTGGTGCTAAACACTGGGCAGCATTGCCCACAGCAGAAGTCCTCTTACAAGATCTTGCTCTACCCTCGAGGTGCACCCAGCTTAGGCCAGCTTCCTCAAATGTGCTTGTGCTTGGTAGGTGCTTGGCAGGTGCTCCAAGCTTCTGGTGTGAAAAATTGGATGGTTGCCCCTTTACAGCTAGAGGAAGAGAGGGCAGGGCCTTGGAGTTGGAGGCTACTCTGTGACCCTGAGCAAATTCCTCCTCTACAACACTAGCCCAATCCTGTACCAGTCCTGCATGGTGGGGGTTCTGCATGGTGCGGGATGGGTCCAGTGAGAGGAAAGGGATGGAAGTCAGCCTGGGAAGGTACTTCTGTTAACCACCCCCTCTGCTGAAGGTGTTCCCCCCCTCCACCTGTTCCATGGTCTGCAGGTGTAGTGAGGTTAAGGTGAACATCAAGGTCAGCCAGGAGGGAAGGAAGGAGTGGCATGGTGGGTTATCAGGTACCTGCTGGGCGCCAGGCTGAACCAGTGCCCGGTGCACAGTGCTCTGTGAAGAAGGTCGTGTGGTCCTGCTTCACTCACAAGGGGACAGAGAAGTTTGAAGAGTCACTGGCCCAAGCTCACCCACCCTGGCTCCAGCTGTAGGTCTGGACAGCCTTGAAATCCCTTCCAACGTTTTGGGTTTGGAAGGGAAGTTTGGCCAGCCTGAGGGGTGTGTGGGGAGAGACAGGGCCTATGAATGGATCTTTGGGACACAGGCTCCATTCTCTCTTTGCCTCTGCGACCCTGAGTCACCTGAGGCTCCTCTGCCTGCCCTCCCTCCTAGACACCGCCTGTTTCCTCTTGATTCATTCTGTGCACACACACACACACACACACACACACACACACACACACACACACACTTGAGGTGCCAGCCGTGGGCAGGGGCATTAACCAATGCCCCTATAAAAGCCTAAGTAATTTCAGTTGCTTTTCTGTTCCTATGACTCTGCCCCGCCCCTTCATCCTTTTTCTTCCTCAAGCACACATTTCAGGCTTGAAAGCCAAGAAACCGGCTCCACCCCACCCACCACAACCGCAGCACATACAGAGGAATGGAAATTAATCATCATTTCTTTCCAAGTAAACAGCCCAAACATTTAAAGTCTCTGAATGTGAGTGGCAGTCCCCAGGACACGTGGCAGTAATTCAGCCCTTCTGTCTGTTTCCTGTGGTCCCATCCAGCCCACAGGTGGGCCCAGAATGTGACGGATATATAAAACAGGGGTTGCAAGGCCCTGTGCTGCCTGGCTAGGCTGTAAATAGTTTCTCTGAACCCTTTCCTCATAATAGTAGCTAATGTTTGTGGAGTACTTTCTGCAGTGCTTTTCTTGGTAGTTCTATGAGGCAGGATCTGATACAGTCCCTATTTGACTGAGGAAAGGAGAAATGGAGTAATTTACTCAAAATCGCAGAGCCAGGGAGCCAGGCACTGGATCTGGGTCTGTCCAGCCCTGTGACCCAAGGCCTTGCTCACTACGTAGACCTGGCCCAGCCTACTACCTGCTCCCAGTAGGGCTACATCAGTGAGCTCTTGTAATGGCATGTTATTGTCCTGGGGTGAAAGTTATATCTTCCCAGTGGAATCACCAGTTCTGGTATTTTTCTTCCACATTTGTTGTTACTAGGAAGTTAAGAAATAATATAAAGTCTCCTTAGACCGGAGCTTCTCAGCCTCAGCACTGTTGGTATTTCCAGCCTGATAACTCTTCATGCAGGGCTGTCCTAGCCACTGTAGGTTCTGTCAACATCTCTGACCCTCATCCATCAGATGCAGAGCACCCTGACCTCCAAGCGTGATAACCAAAAGTGTCTCCAGACACTGACAAATGTCCTGGCATCAGAGGGACTGCACTGTCTCAGCTTCTAGAAGCAGACATTGAGGGGTAGGCTGAGTCCCAGATACCTGACCTCTCCAGGGCAGCCCTGGCAAGACTTTTAAAGGCTGCGGTGTCACTTCCTGCTGGTTTAATTGCACCCCTGCCCATCTGGGCTCTTGGGGTATTTGAGAAGGTGAAAGAAAGCCCTCCCGCAGTGGGAGCTTACAGCCCGTGGGAGATGAGGACTGAAGGGAGAAAGGCCAGAGGACAGCCGAGCAGTTCCCTCCCCAGTAGCCCCAAGTGCCCGCCTTGTGCCCAGCCCCATCCTTACTTGTGGTGGAACAGGATAGGTCCCAGGGGGGCCTACAGCAAAGAAGTTCAGACAGGGGAAGAAAAGAAGGCAGGGAGGGGGAGGTGTACCTGGGACTGGGTGGGCCCCAGAGGTGGCTTGGATTCACCTGGGGAGCCAGACAAGGTGGAGATGGGGCTAAGGTGCTGCTAAGGGAAGGGAGATGGTGGAGCCTCAGCTCATTCCCCAGGTGTCTGGTGGGCCCACGGTGGGGCCTGCAGGCCACCAGCAGTGTCTGCCCCAGCATCCAGCCATGGCCCTCCTGTGGAGGATTTGACAGAATTTCAAGAGCATGGTCTTGTCCCTCGTGCAGAGTGGGTGACATGTGCCTGAGCCACACAGCTTCCCTTGTAGTCTGAGCTCCCCTCACGCTGGCTAAGTCAGGGGCTGCTGCCCCGTGGCTCAGTCAGTGTGACTGAGGGCTATTAACTTCTTCCAGGGGCCTTGCGCTATCGATCCAGCAGTTAATTTCCGCAGATGACTCCTACCCACTACTCTGTGGGTGATGACAGGGTTCCTAACTGAGTTAAATCTCAAAGGGCTGACCTGAAGGGACAGTCAGGAATTGGGAGGCCCTCATGCAAAGGGTGGGGGTTGGGACACCTGGAGGGTTCACTTTCCCTTGCTGCCACTAGAGGGCAGCCATGGACTCCGGTTGGAACCTCACTCCAGGCAGTTCTGTGGGCAGGACTGACAGGAGGGAGTACCCTTCTGTTGTGTGGCGAGGCAGGGGGACACCGGGGTAATGGCAGCTGGACCCATCTTGGTTCACCTGCATGAAACAGCTCCAGGGGTAGGGCAGCAGGGGGCTGGGAGGGGAAGGAGGGATGTGCCATAGTGAAATGCCAGGGAGGTAGTTTATCCTGTCAGTGACTCTGACCTCACTAGGACTGAATGCCTGGGCATCTGCCAAGAACAGGGCCGTGAGCTGAGTCTGCTCCTTCACCCATCCTAGGCAAAGGGCCCTTTCTCCATTTTTTCCCCTCCCTCCTGCCTACACCCATTCTCTGCAGGGTTGTGGTGCGCGTGGGCCGTGTCGTGTGCCTTAAACCAGGTAGGCAGTATGTTTTATGCTTGTTCTTTAAAAAAAAAAAAAAAAAAAAACTTTTTTTTTTTTTTTTTTTTTAATTAGTAAAGCAACATGTGCTCACTGTACCCAAACCAAACAACAGAGAAGGGAGTGAATGTGTTTTCTAAGGCAGCTTCCTGGGACTAGCAGTTGAACATTCTTCCTTTCCCTGGTGTGTGTGTGTGTGTGTGTGTGTGTGTGTGTGTGTGTGTCTGTGTATGCACGCGTGCATGAGCTTGTACCTTCTGCCCTTGGCAATGAGTGGGAAAGTGGGGAAGCATGTTTGGAAACCCAGCCTGCTGTTTGGTGGACCCCCGTGAGAGTGTGTTCAATAAACAGTAATTTGTCTTATTCTCAGCAGCCACCAGTGCATGCAGGGCCAGGGGAGGGCAGGAGATGGACTGTTCTCAGGGGAGTTAAGGACAAGAATCACCCAACAGTGAAACCTGTGCTGAGTCCCTGTGTTCTGTACCGTGCTGAGGGTCGTAGGGAGACCTCCAGGGCCCATCCCAACCTCTCTTAATGCACACTCTTTACTTATGGTTTGCAGCCACCTGACCCTAACTGCTGCCCATCCCCCACCTCACTGGGAAGGAAGAGCCCATTGCCTGGGCCTCCTCAGTCCTGGGCATCCTCCATCCTGGGCTCATCCTGAGCACATCCTTATTCTAGGGCTAGAGCTAAAGAATTTTAATTTTTGAAAAAAGTGATTTAGATCTCTGGCAGAAGTGTACAACTTGCTAACCATTGAACTTCACCTAACCTTGTCTCGAAGTTCAACCTTCCAGCTTTTGGGATCTGCCAACTGGCTATGCTCACTCTTCTGGGTCTTTGACCAGAAACCTCTTACACATGATCCAGTCCTGAAATGCTGACTTCTGGTAGGGGCATCTGGTTGGGGTCATGTACACCAGCATCTGTTTAGATTCCTTTCAGTGATTAATTCCATGTCATTTCTCCTCTGTTTCAAATCAAAGCAATCCCCTTCAGCAAAACTTCATCAGGCACTCACTGTGTGCAAAACCCTTTGCTGAGCTCCAGGTAAATCAGGAGCATGGCCAACTTAACAAGACTGTGGGCTGCTGGCATGCAAGGCCACACACAAGATATTCATCCACTCGTTCACTCTTAATTTATTCCACAAGTATTTACTGACTGCCTCTTGCCAACGGGGCTGATGAACAGGTACTGGGTATGCAGTGGGCACTTTTTAAAGTAGAGTAAGTTAAGTCCCAGGAGTTCTGGAGTTCAATGGCCAGGAAGGGAGAGTGGAAAGGTTCCAGGTAGAAACACGTTTCAGGTGGAAACACGTTTCAGGGGTTTCCAGGTTGAAAAGAAGGAAAATCTGAGCCCTTGGTGGCTGCTGTAAGCCCATCACTGCCATTGCCAAAGGTGGTGACCTGTGAAGGAGGCACTGTCCTCGATTCACTTTCCCCACTGGGATAGGGGATTTGTTTATTCAGCCATAATTTCTTGGAGGCCTTCTTTATACCAAAACCTTTTGCACTTGTGCTGGAATAATGGGGCCTGCTGGCCTCTCTCACTTCAAAAGAAACCACAAAGACTAAACAAGGGGAAGGGCTTTGGAAAATGCACACCACCACCTGCTGCTGGCCACAGGACTGGAGGAGTGGGCCACCCCCTTGCAGTCCCACCTGGAAGTCTCCCTGAACTGTTGTCCTTGATCCATCACCGCATATACCTATCTCTTTCTCTCTCTCTCTCTCTCTCTCTCTCTCTCTCTCTCTCTCTCTCTGCTCTGAGCAGTCAGGCTTTACTTTAGTTGGAATAAACGGCTTCCTGGCTTCTCCCCACGCAGCCTGTTTCTGGGCCAGGATTTGTTTGAGGCCCTGTTTGGATATTGTTAAAAGTGGGCAGCTTGGCTCAGAAAGGTCAGCGGGAGAGACAAGAACAAAGAGATCTTTCAAGCTGCCCTCTCACGAGGCAGCCAGAAATGCTCGGAAAAGCCCTGGCTCCACCTGGCACAGGCAGCTTTAGGCCTGGGCTGGGATTGCTCAGGCTGGTGGCCATCTGGGGTGCTTGAGAAGCCCCTTCTGGTTTCTTGTTTCTCAGAGGGGTAAGCTGAGGCAGGGCACATTCCCAGTGTTGCAGAACAGGGCCGTGTGAGCTGGGATCTCGCATCTCCCCCATGCAGCCCTGGCCATCGGAACCTCTGTGTGTGTGTGTGTGTGTGTGTGTGTGTTTTCTCTTTAAGGCTATTCAACAAAAACTGGGATTTGCTCAAAACATGCCCCAGGGTGATGGTTTGCTTTGCTGTAGAATTCTCGGGAGCTTATTTAGATGCCAAAATCCCTTGTAAGTTTAAAAATAATGAGACACAACTTTTGGGAAACAGGATCTTGTGCATTTTGAAAGGGAGTCAGCATCCCCTCCCTCAGCCCCCAGGTGGTGCCAATCTGCTGGTACAGGGGAGAGGCTGGTGTAAGGACTAAGGCTGAGATCTCCTGGTAGTGGCCGAGAGAAGCTGGTCCTTGCAGTAGAGCGGGAAGAAGAGGCTGTATCACCCTTGGCTCCAGTCTCCGGTAGCAGCCTGGGCCAGGCTGCCAAGGAGGAGGCTGGCAGGTAGCCCACAGAGTGGAAAATCACCCGAGGGCCAGGGAACTGCCGGCGTCTTCTGGACCACAGGGCCCTGGGCAGCTTCAGGGACAGTCCGCCTCAGCCCGTGGCTATTTGACCCAGTTGCCTGGCGTTGCTATCCTGTGGACTGGGTTCCCATGACCAGCCGTTTTCCCTCTTGGCTGGGAGCTTCTGCAGTCTGTCTTTATTCTTTCCCCTTGTGGTGGCTAGTGCCACCCTGTCCCTACAGCTGACTAGGCCTGGCCTGTGGCCTACTGTCCATCTCTGGCTTCTGGGACTGATGGCCTCCATGGGGTTGAAGGACCTCTACTGCCAACTTGTCCTCTTCGGGCTTGTGGGGGCCCCCAGGCCTGTCCCTGCTCTTGGTTCATCTACCAGGGAATCCTCTTATGGTCCCCTATGGGGCCAGGACTAGTAGGAGACAGATGGACACACAGCTGGGGGATTCCCTCAGGAACCAGGCACTTCCCCACCCACATGGCAGTCATTAGCTCCCGAGCTTCCTGGAAAAATAATAAAAGTTAAAACATCCATAATATAATCTTTAAAATACAAATTAGGAGAAAGGAAAATAATATTTAGTGAGCCCCTCCCACATGCTTGCGGGCGCTGGGGCTTTGCATTCATCATCTTCCTGACATTTTTCTATGAGGAAATGGGGAATCCTCCCACAGACAGGATCTAGGACTCAGAGAAGCCACTTCATGTCTCTAAGAGTGGAGATGTGGCATCTGGCTGCAAAGCTCAGGTTTCCCGTCAGATTGTCCCTTCTGAAAACTGGCTTCTTAGACAAGGAGAACTAGAGGACACTGGGAATCATCTAAGCCAGTGGTTCTCAAACTTGAGTGTCCCATCAGAACCCCCTGGAGACTTGATAGACCCCAAGTTGCTTTTCCAACAAGATCCTGGGACATTACTAATGTTGTTAGTCCAGGGACCACACTTTGAGAACCTCTTATGTAAACTTTCTCAGAGTGTGGGACAGGTACCGCTGATGATTTTAAGTGATAGACACTAACTTTTAAAAAACAGCTCTGTAGGGTCGGGGATGTAAGTTAGTGGTAGAGCCCTTGCTTAGAATGCATGAGGCCCTGGGTTCGATCCCCAGTAATTTCTGTACTTTAATATCTATTGGGGATTGAACCTAGGGCCTCATAAATATATAAAAACCAGTACAACAAAGTCATGATTTCAGGTATTTTTGGTTAAGGTGAAATATATATTCTGAAGTAAAAAGAAAGAAGGTATAAAGTATTACATAAATGATACGAGTGATGAACAGATAATGGGAAAATTGTGACTGCGGAGGCATGCAGACAGCAGAAGTCCTTGTTTTCTAGACAGGGAGACTGAAGCCCCCAGACGCCGACCCGCTCCCTGGGCCACACAGCTGTCTGTAGCAGCACATGGTCGTGAGCTGTTTCTAAGGTTAATGTCCCCTTTCCTGCTCACCTCTCCTGGTTCTTCAGAGCATGGGGCAGTTTGGGTAAGATCATGACCCTGCCCCTGCCCCTGCCCCTGCCCCTGCCCCTGCCCCTGCCCCAGGGCTCATCGTATCCATTCTCAGTCCTAAAAATAAGGCTGAGAATAGAGACATTTATCATGTTAGTCGTTTGCATATTTTTTTCTTGTGTGAAGCCAGAGCTTCCCTGAAGGCAAAGGGCTTGGATCTGCAAACTTACCCTTCTATAGTTCCTAGACCCCAAGCCCCTCAGGAACCTGAGAGAGTTGAGGGGCTCGCCCCAACTGTGAGCAGCTTTGGCTCTGTGATCTTCCCTGTTTGCTGGACTGGCAGCCCTTGCTTTCCCTTTGTGGTGTGATCAGGGAACCCTCTGAGCAGGTGAGCAGGGTCATGCTTCTCCCACCTGCGCACAGGCTTCGAGCAGGGGTTCTGACAGAGCTGGACCTCAGGACCTCATGGGACCCAGACGCCACCCTCAGGAGGCCACAGTGTGCCAGGGTCAGACCTGCAATGACCTCAGGGTTCTGTAGTTACTTCGGAAGAGGAATTAACAGCCAGGCGATGCAGGCTTGGGGAGCAACCTGGGAGGCCTTGGTGGGAGGAAGTGATTCTGGAACTAGTTTCTGAAGGCTCATGTAGGGAAAGGCTGTGGAAGGCTGTGGAGAAGCCATTGCCAACACTTGACGTTGAGAACTGCGGTGGGAGCTGAGGTGGGGAAGATGGGAGGGGTGCCCTGACAGTCCCAGGAGGCTGTGTTGAAGGCCTAGACTGGGGACTGCAGAGGAGGCTAGCCAGAGGAGGAGGCAGATGGCCTCTGTGTACCATCCAGATACTCCAGGGGTGCTGGGAGGCGTTTTTCAAACTGCAGGACACAACACATTGGTGGTTTGCAAGGTGGACAGGTGTGGAATGCAGCCAACAGTTTAAAAAGCAGAGTGGGGATGGGGGTAAAATAGAAGATATCACAGTCGACTGCGCATAGAGGAGATAGGTGTGGTGCCGAGGAACTTCAGTGTCAAGCGAAGAAAGCCTGTGGGAACACAAGACTGCGATGAGAGGTGTCCTTCTCACTGTGGGTCACACTGTTAAACCCTAAAAACCATGTCAGGGCAGGAGGGCTGAACAGAGGGAGTGTCCTGGCTGGCGTGGCTATCAGGCCCAAGGTGAGATGGGCTAGCCTGGGCCTGGTGATGGAGATGCAGAAGTGAAGACAGGTTGTAGCGTGGACAAGATACAGCAGGTAGAGATGCAGAATTGAGTCTGACAATCCAAAGGCACCTGGGCCAAGGTGACACCTTGTTTGTAGTACTCAGCCTTGGAATCCTTTTGGTGGTGAACCAGAACCCCGAGTTTCTGGGGGCTTCGGGAGAGAAGGAACCTCTTTCCTCTTTGCTCGTTGATGTCCAAGGCCTCCAGGGGCCTAGAGTTCCAACTCTGACCTTTCGTGCCAGTAACTGGAGGTACTCAAAGGGAACTCAAGCAGGTAGGCTCCTCCCTGGATCTATAGGCTTGATGAGAATATCCGAGGGACTGAGGCTGGTTATGACCCTGCTTCTGTCTCCCTCTCCCCAGGAACATTGTGAAGGGCATGAGGGAACTCCGGGAGGTTCTGCGGACTGTGGAGACCAAAGCAACGCAGAACTTCAAAGTGGTAACGTGGCTGCTGGCTCTGGCTGTTTTTTTCCAGGGGTCAGTTTCAGTGGGAGACAACAGAAGTGCTAGCAGGCAGCCCCTGAACCAGGGATGGCAGTGTGTCATGTGCAAGGTGCCTACCTGCCCCTGCTCATGGCAGACATTATTAATCAATCTCATCCTCTTCCCACTGAGCCCGAGAAGCACCTCCCTATCCTCTCACCAGAGCCGGGTGATAGCCCGAGCACTGAATGAGAGTTAAAATCTAGTGCCATGCCACCCCCGGTAAAACTCTCCTAGCAAGGCCATATTAGTAATTCTTAGGAATTTGTGTCCTAACAAATGTCCTTGACTTTGCTTTCTTGCCCTGACTCAGGCCTGCCTTCTTTGGCCTTAATCCCTCTAAAGTCATAACCACAGCTGCTCCACTAAAATGTTTGATCACCTGTCAGAATCACAGCCTGGCTTCTAGTAGAGAGGCTGCCTGAACCTGGGGCCTCCTATCCTTCTCCACCTCTTGTAAGGGCTTCCAGGGTGCTCAGAGCTGCACTCGGCTCCCTGGGGTCAGAAGAAGGAGAAAACGAACACCTAGTCTAGGAGAGGAGAGAAAAGATGCAGGAGAGGTACCCAAAGCCAAAGGAAGGGGTGGAGACAGCCTCAGTGCTGGAGGGACTGACCCAAGCCAGGGGACCCCTGAGGAGTGGAGGGGCAGCGCACTGCAAGTCGGGCAGATTGGCTGGACGGTGGGCGGAGGGCCATCGAGGTGAGCCAAGGGAGAGCCCATCATGTGCCCAGGTCTGAGTTCCTTCCTTTCTGCCAGATGGCGGCCAAGCACCTGGCGGGGGTCTTGCTGCACTCCCTGAGTGAGGAGTGCTACTGGAGCCCCCTGTCCCACCCTCTGCCTGAGTTCATGAGCAAGGAGGAGAATTCCTTCGTCACACAGACCCTGCGGAAACCTCACCTCTATGAAGGGGACAAGTGAGTTCCACTCCCCTGCTGGACCACACCACTCTCCCACTGTGCACAGGGTCTGTTTGCACTGGCAGCTCTTCACTCTGCCCTGCTCCCTCCCAGCCTCTCCCCTGCACAGGGCCAGGCAGGCTCTTTAGAGACATGGGTGGATGCAGGGAGAATCTAGATGGCCCAGAAGCCAAACACATGATCTGCCTTCCTGATACTCTTGCTTTTGACACGTGCCTTTCTTATTTGTGCCAATATAGATGGGGTCTGGGGCCAATAGGAAGAGCTTCTTCCTCTCCCAGCTGCTTCAGGCAGTGCAGTGCCGGGGGCTGGAAGGGCCAGGTCTCCTGTGGTCTTTCAGATCCATAACTGGGGCACGTTAAAGAGCTGCACGTGGTATCTGGTTCCTGTGAATTATGCAGGAGAGGGTCACCTTACCAGGCTGGTGCTCACTCAGGGCAGAAGGTTGCATGGTGGGCCAGACCATTGGTGAGGACTGGGCTGGAGCCAGGACTGCTGTTTATCTTTCAGCCTCTACTGCCCCAAGGATAACATCGAGGAGGCCCTCCTGTTGCTGCTCATCAGTGAGTCCATGGTAAGCCCCGGGCACCTCTTGGGGCCTCTGATCCTGGGGTGGGCCTCATGGAGCTTAGGCACAGGCCACCCATGACCTGGCCAAGCTCTGCCTCCCAGGGATGCATCTATGAGGGAGCGTCTTGGCCCTGCTCCCCCGTAAGGAATCTGAGTCTAGCTTCTTAGGCTTAGGTTTGGCCGCACAGGCTGCATTGGGAGGCCTGTCCCCAAAGGGGTAGGGACTAAGTGCACTTCCCCTCCTCTGGGTTTGCAAAAGGTGATTATTACACTCAGCAGGGCGCTGAGTGCTATGACAGACACAGGAGCGATGCAGGCGGGAGCAGGAGGAGCATGTGCCTTGGAGGCAGGAAGCCTGGGTTCAGGTTCCAGCTCTGTCCTTGTTAACTGAGGGCCAGGGGCAAATCTCTCTCTTTCTCAGCCTCTTCCCTATAAGATAGATGACAGTAACTCAGAGGTAAGTGTGGCCTTAACTCATGTGTTCATGCAACAATTCTTGATTACTTGCCTTGTGCCTAGATACCAGAGTTGTTGCAACAACCAAAAGAGAGAAAAGTCAGTGCCCCCATGGGAGCTTACGTTTTAATGATGGGGAGAGGACAGAAGTTAATAATTCCAGCATCCAGGGTATCTGTGTATGCATGCTCTGGAAAAATAAGTCAATGCTTGCAGGGCTTCACAAAGGAGAGTGCATCATAGTTGGATGATTAGGAAGGGGTGAGATGAAGGATGGACTGGACAGGTCTAAGGAGAATTGGAAGGGTGAAACAGGGATCCCAAAAGCCAAATATAGAGATGTATGTCCCCATGGCTGGCTGGAGTCAAGTCCTCCAACTGGGTCTATCAGAGCTGGTGAGGCAGGACCACCAGATTGAGGAATAGGTCTTCTAAGACAATGCATCTGAAAGCAGTGTGCAGAAATGGAAGTTAAGTCGGGCTCAGTGGCACACACCTGTAATCCCAGCAGCTTTGGAGGCTGAGATAGGAGGCTCATGAGTTCAAAGCCAGCCTCAGCAACTTAGCCAGGCCCTAAGCAACTTAGTGAGACCCTGTCTCAAATTAAAAAATAAAAAAGGGCTGGGGATGTGGCTCAGTGGGCATCCCTGGGTTCAATCCCTGGTACCAAAAAAAGAGAGGTGGAGGTTAAGAAACCAAGACCCCTTGATCTGGGTCCCCGAACAACCAGAAATTAATGTTCCTTTGGACATCCGGGAGGGGCGATGCCAGGGCTTGTTTAGGAAACTTGGATGATGAGTTGTGTCTGGTTCCACAGCTCTCCTGGCAGGTAGGTGGCAGGAGGGTTGATGGACCATGGGGCAAAGACACTCCTTCCTCTATCAGGCTGGTCCACTTTGGGTATAGAAGTCCTCATGTAGGGGCATTTTTTTGGGTATTTGATGTGGAGTGTCAGCTGGCCAGCCATCCTGTAGGGTATGCTGGAGGTGTGCTTGTGAGGTGGGTAGGTGCTGCTTAGGGGAGGGAGCCTAGCTGGTTAGCCAGATATGTGGGGATGGAGTTGCCAAGTGCCAGGTCTGATGTTCACAGGAGAGCAGTGTGTCCTTCACAGGAAACATTCAGTTTAATACCAGTATGTTCCCATTTTACAGATGAGAAAATTAAGTGCCTGGGCAGGTATATTTCTTGGTCTTGGCCACATATTAATAAGCTTGTGGTCATGATCCAAACCACATCCATCTCCCTAAATGCCTTATAAAAGTGCAGGTCCTGAGTGAGCTCCTGGATTTCAGTCTTGATTCTATCTCTTGCTACCTGCTCTGATCCTTGTTTTTTTTTTTTTTTTTTTTCATCTATAAAAGGTCCAGAGAGGTAATTTTGAAGATTGAATGCATCGAGTCTTTAGTGAGGGCTTTGTAACAGGGACATGCCATTGTCAGTGTAACCATGGCTATCATTTCTCCAAGGCAAGGCTCTGTCACAACGACCCACTTTCTGTAGATTTGACTTGATCAGGGCTCCCGGGACCAGATCCCTTAAGGTTATTTTGCCCCCTTACCTAAAGCTGCCTCAATTTTCCCAAGTGTAGAGCGGCCTTCTTGGTAAAATATGGCCCACGCTTGAAGCCAGGTGAATGCTTCTGAATAGCTGCTTCCCTCCAAGCAGTTCTTTTCCAGTATTGCAATAGGGAACATGTTTGGCCGAGGTGGCCAGGAGACTCAGGGGTCACAGCTGGTGCTGTCCTGGGAAATGGCTGCAGCAGTTTGCAGGGTGATGGGAGGAGGCACTGACACAGGTTTGTTTCCTCTGGCCCACACCCAGCCTGTCAGGCATGTGGAATTTGGGGGCAGAGCATTGGCAATGGACTTAGCTTTAGTATCTCGCCTACAAAAGCCTTTCTTCTGTTCTAAATCTGGCATCTGTGGCCCAGAGCTTTTTCTCAGAGACCAGACTTGCCTTCCCTCCTGCCTTTGTTTAACATCATCCTTCCCTCCAGTCTCATTCTTGATCAGCCAGAGAGCTAGGTGTGGGTTCCACTCCAACAGCCCCCTCCCCAGGCTCCTGCGCTGACCACCCCCCACCTGTGCTCCGTGCACCTTCAGTCTGGCCTCATGTGCCTGTGGGATTTTCCTCATCTCTCTTTGAAGCTGGCTGGGTTTGGTTGCAGATGACAGGCTTGGGGAGAAACCTCTAGAAAAGCAGTTGGCATCCTTGGCTGCTACTTGGGTTCTGCCAATGATGCAGAATTCCTTTCACTGCAGTGAAAGCTGTTCCCGCAGAGCCAGCTCATAATTGTCATCACTTCCCCACTTCCAGGATGACCAGAGCAGCTGCTCCAGGGGAGGGTGTTTGCAGGCTTCTTGGGCAAGCACCCTAGTTTGTGGTTTGGGACTCAGAGGAGTAACTGTGTGGGATATGGACGTAGGTCTGGTGCCTTGGATATGGTTTTTGTTACGCATAAATATGTGATCAGAATGAATGAGGAAGCTCTTGAGAGACAAAATAAATAGAAACTACAAATGTAGTGGCAGTAATCCCAGCAGCTTGGGAAACTGAGGCAGAGGAGCACAAGCTCAAAGCCAGCCTCAGCAACTTACCAAGGCCCTAAGCAACTTAGCCAGACCCTATTCCTAGATAAGATATATTTTTTAAAGGGGTTGGGGATGTGGTTTAGTGGTTGAGTGCTCCTGGGTTCAATAACTAGTACCAAAAATTAAAAAAAAAAAAAAAAAAGAAAGAAACTGCAAATGCTTTCACAGAAGTGCAGGGATATGAGTTATAACTGATTCAAGGTTTGTGTTTTGGACTTAGTTTTGTGAACATTTTAAAATTCATTTACCCACTATTAATTAATCTACCGTTCTACCCACTCATCTATACATACATACATACATACATACATATGTACACACATATGTACATACATATACCCACCTACTATTCATCTATCCATCAACCCACCCACCCATTCGCCATTTATCCATCTTTAAGCAGCTATCACAACCTGAACCATGCTCAGCACTATAGATAACAATGATGATCCATTCTCGGTCCTGTCCCCAGGATCTTCCCATCTAGTGCAGACTAGAATTACCCCATCAGCTAAACCCCAAATGCAAATGATGGTGGTTTTTTGTTTATTTTTGTAATACTGGGGATTGAACACAGGGCCTCACTCATGGTAGGCAAGTGCTGTTCCACTGAATTACATCCCTAACCCTTTTTATTTTTGTTTTATTTGGACAGGGTCTCGCTTAGTTGCTCAGGCTGGCCCTTTCAATCCTTCTGCCTCAGCTTCCTGAGTAACTAGGATTATAGACATGCACCACCATGCCCAGTTTTTGCAAGAACTATATATCAAACCAGTCTGATTTTCTTTTAATAATTTTTTTAGTTATACATGGACACAATATCTTTATTTTGTTAATTTATTTTTATGTGCTGCTGAGGATCGAACCCAGGGTCTCTCACACATGCGAGGCGAGTGCTCTACTGCTGAGCCACAACCCCAGCCCCAAACCAGTCTGATCTTCTTGGACAGTTGGAGAACCAGGAGATAGGGCAACCTTTGTCTTTTCCAAAATACTGATTCAGAGCTTAAAAATATGTGCCGAAGCAAACTGAATCCTTGGTCCCTTGTTCTCATTCAGCTGGGGAAGAAGTCACTGCTTGTTTGCTCTCTCCGAAACAGAAAGGGCACAGAGGCCTGGTGGCATGGAGCGAGGGTGGGTAGATAGATACAGCCCTGGGGACTGGGACTCTGCCAGGCTTTATGCCATACCCATTGCTGGGTGTCTGTCTGTCTGTTTGATCTTGAATTTGCCATTCATATCCTATGCAGTCTGGGAAAGTTCCTTACCTCCCTGAATTTCAGTTATCTCATTGATAAAGGGGAGCTAACCAGCCTCTCTATCAGGAGTTTGGTCGGATCAAGTTAGAAAATGAACACAAAGATGCCTGGTCCATACATACGTACACACATTGTTTGATATGTGTATTTGTCCTGAAAAGTACTTGGTTCCAATTTAGTTATTTTTTTAGAACATATATGTTCTGATATGGTTGAAATACTGAGGATTCCATTCAATTTGTGGAATTTTCTTTATTTGTGGGATTTTCTTTATTTGGGGGGATTTTCTTGTGTGTGTGTGTGTGTGTGTGTGTTTGTGTGTGTGTGTGTGTGTGGTGTGTATGTGTGTTGTTTGGGATCAAACCCAGGACCTTGCACATCTAGCCAAGTGCACTACCACTGAGCTATACCCCCAGCCTGTGTGTGTGTGGGTGTGTTTAAGGACTTCCTGGGCTTGGTTCCATTTGGGACTCAGAAGATGAGACAGATTGTTCCAAGTGTTGGCGTCTGGTCTGCTGTAGCACAGGCCTTGCTCTGCTGAAGGCTGCGATGGTGAAGGGGCTGATTGGGTAGCAGTGGGAGAGCCTTGATTCCATAGCAGTGGGAGAGTCTCTCATTGGCTGCCAGGAAGAGCTATGATCTCTGCCATGGGAGCCCGCTGCGGCAGGCACATGGGGGCTGGCATGGGCCTGGCCCAGGTCGCTGGGTAGATGGAACACGTCACAGAGCATGTTATTTCTTGGCCCTGTGAAAGCCGGTAGTTATTATGTCTGCTGGTGGGGGACAATAGCAGGAGCGGAAAATGACAGCAACCTCTAAGGAGGGGGAGGCACTGGGCAGGGATGCTGCTGGGCGGCTTCTATCTAGGGTGATTGCTGGGCATGTCAGCAGGAGGTCCTGAGGCTCGCTCCTTGCCTGTGGAGAGCTGTCTCTGAGAATAGGGTTGAGCAGGGCCTTCCACACACTGCCCCAGGAGCATCTTTTCAGAGAAGCAGCGCCTGAGGCCTGACTGGCGCCTTGTCCGCCTGTTTTGCTTTCATTCTTTCTCCCCACGGCCCCCGAATACTGGTGAAGAATCTGGGGCCTTGCACAGGCCAGGCAAGCGTGCTACCCGGAGCTACCTTCTCAGCCTTGCTTTTGTTCTTTCTTAAGCAGAGCCAACCTGGTGACATGAGGGAAGCTATTGGACACTGTCCCGGAGACACCTGGTGGCAGGGAATGTCTGAGTTCTAATCTGGGTCACCACTACCTATCTGTGTGCATTGGTTGTTTTGAGAATGATAGGATGACATTTAGAAGGTTTTCCCCTGTCCTTCTCTTAGACTGGAGCCCTGTCTCAGTCTAGGATTAGAAAGGAGAAACAGGGCTGGGCAGAGGCAAAGGTCAGTGTCGTCTGAGCCCTGCAGCCAGCAGAGGCTAGGAACTGAGCTTACACCTTGCCAGGTCAGAAGGAACAGATGGAAGAGCAAGGGGCAGCTAGGGCTCAGGTAAGTAGCAGGTCTTGGACTGGCCATCAGAGATTGGAACTCAGCGTCCTCATCTGGGAATAGGGGAGCTGTGGCTTTATTGCTAACCCTTTCATGGAATTACTGTGAGGCCAGATACGATGATGGGCATGAGAATTCAGCTTCTAATAGAGTAACATCTAACACAAGCCTGTTTGAACTTGAGTGGCATATGCCTTAGGTTTCAGGTGGGCTGGCCTGGGGAAATGGAGATTCCCGTATTTGTCCCATGAATACTTGTCCAAAGAGCAGATGTGCATCCAGGTGGCAGTGTAAGCTATTGGATCAAGGGGTTTGTGAGGAGGAGCATTGGCTTTCCCTCCTGGGGCCACCAGAAGCTGTAGGAGAGAGTTCTTCCCTGGGAGAACTGTCAAAGGGACAAAGGCTAGGGGCAGGGACAACCGTGGAAGCCCTGCTTGGGGTTAACTGCACAGATTAAAGTAGAGCATTCCCAGAGACAGGGAGCCCGGGTCTGGGCCCCGAGGTCGGGCAGTCAGTGCCAGGTAGGGGAGGAGGCAGGGAGAAACCCCAAGAGCCGAGTGGAGGAAGGTGGTGGGAAGGCAGTTGAGTGGCCATGTATTACTTTAAGGGTGCCAGGCGCACTCATGCGTGACTGCCTTTGATATGGAGGATCTCCCAGTGCAAGCCGGAATCTGAGGCCTTGTGAATAAATGGTGGAAGGGAAGAACCGCAGGAGGAGGCGGGCACGCATTCTGTGCAGGCTGTTGCTGAAGCCTGGGGTCTGTGTGGCGTAAGGGCAGTGAGCCGAGGGAGGAGGAAGTGGGACAACTGGGGACTCTGAGGCCCTGGCAGCTGAGTCTTGCTCCGGGCTGCTGAGCTGCACATGAATTCCTACTCCTTGGTGGCTTCACCCACCAGCCCCCACAACTTCCTCCTTTCTGCCCGTTTCCCCCACCCCACCCCGTTACCATGGTTACATACACAGGCGCTGCCTGGCAACCACAGTGTTTCAAGGCAGCCCTGCCCCAAAGCCATAGTAACCTCCTGGCAAACCTCTGCTTCTGGCTGTCCCCCGGGGAGGCACGCTTCCCTCTTGGCACAGGTGCTGGTTTGCGTAAGATCTGAGGACGCCCAAGAGCCTGCCTTCCCTACTGGCCCCAGAAACCAGGAGGAGGATTTGCTCTGTTGTACTCCTCTTTTCTGTTCCTATTAGTCTGACCTAATTAATGCCCAGTTCTGCAAATCCACCCCTCCCTCCAGCAGCGTGCCCTCAGCGGCCTGTTCTCCTCTAGGCCAAGGTCTAGGGTGGGTGGGGTTTGAATCTTCCTCGCTGGGGAGTTGCTCACTCTACGAAGGTGTATTAGTGAGGTTCTGTGTCGGAGGCTGTGCTAGGGGCTCAGACTCTAGACAGCCATGTCACAAGGGCTGATGAACCAGTCAGGGATGCACAGGGCTCACCCCTGTGCTGGTGAGGGTGGGAGCCCTGGCTTCCGCGGCGAGATGCATTGACTGTAGGAAGGGGCCACCTTGATGGTGTTGTGAGGAACCAGAAGGCGTTCCAGTTGACAGGGAACTGCAGCGTAACTAAATTAGGGCCTTAGTGACAACAGGGAGCTTCAAGGAGCTTCCTGTGGCTGAAGAGGAGCTGCTGGGTGAGCAGTTACGGAAAGGCAGTAGTGGCAGCTGGCTGCTCACAGTCCCCTGGACATGGCAGATCTGCAGAGGTGGATGCATAGGCCCTGGATGTTCCCAGACAGACTTCACACCCCCACCCCCACAAAAAGCCACCCCTAATCAGATATAGTGGCGGTGCCTATAATCCCAGCTCCTCAAGACACTGAGGCAGGAGGGTCACAAGTTCAAGACCAGCTTCAGCAACTTAGTAAGACCCCGTCTCAAAAGAAAATGAAAAATAGGGGGTAGGGCTGGGGATGTAGCTCAGTGGTAGAGTACTTACCTGGCATGTACCAGGCCTCAGTTTCAACCCCTAGTGCTGGGGATAAAATGAAAAAAACAAAACAAGAAAAGCAAAGCCAGGCACAGTGGCACACCCCTGTAATCCCAGCAGCTCTGGAGGGTGAGGCAGGAGGAACACAAGTTCCAAGCCAGCCTCAGCAACTTAGCGAGGCTCTCAGTAACTTAATGAGACCCTGTCTCTAAATAAAAAGTATAAAAGAGGACTGGGGATATGGCTCGGTGGTTGAGTGGTGGCTGAGCGCCCCTGGGTTCAATCCCCTGTACTAAAAAAAGAGAAAGAAAAGCAAAAAGCCACCCAGCCTCTCCCCTTCCATCCTGACTTCTCCATCCCACCAAAATTCTGGTCCGGTTGCACTCAGCATGTGCACGCGGTAGCCCCCTCCCTGGGTCTCCCTAGGGCTCCGTCTCTGTTCCCCATCTTCTCATTGCCTCCCCCCTGGTCGAGGCCCCCTCCCTGGGCTCCGCTCCAGCTGCGAGTGGAGCTGCTGGAGGAGGAGCAGGAGGTCCATTGCTGGGGGTGAGAGGAGGGCTGTGTTTCTTCTCAGCTCCTGGAAAACCTCTCCCCAGAATCCTTGTAGGTGGCTGCGTTGTGGTGTCACTGGGAGGGAGGGGGTTTCTTGGCCCTTTCCTTCCCCACCCTGTCTCCTGATCAGTTCTTATTAACCAGGCTGGCTCCAGTGACCAGCCTTTCTGGGGAATTCCTGGCATTCCATACTCTCCTAGGCATTCTCTGCTGGGCCCCATGTCCCTGGGGAAATGCACAACTCTCACTGAATTTGGCTTGACCGGGCAGCTGTCAGCTCCCCTAGGCACTTGTCTGTCCCCCTGCTGGAAATGCCCCCGTGAATGAGCTGCCTCCTTGGGGCTGGGACTTATGTTGGCTTCCAGGGGCCTCCAGGAGAGCACGCTTCAGCCCAGCATGCCAGTCATGGCCGGAACCAGCAGGCCATGGGGTTTCTGTCTCCCCAGCCACTTGCTCCTGGGAGTCTCGGCCCTGGATCTGTAGGAGTGAGAGGCAGGACCACCTGGGGATGGATGGGAGAGTCCTGTGGATCTGATGATGGAGGCCCAGGGGTTTCGGGGCCTGGAGCTCCTTCCTGTTCTGTCAGGAAGGTGAATCCTTGTTCTTGAGGTGGGGGTGCAGACAAAGGGAGGGAGATGCTGGATAGGACAGAGATCCCTTTGGCATAGAGGAGAGGGCCAGCGAAGGAGGCTGGGAGCAGCCTGCAGGAGCTTCTGGCCAGAGCTCAGCTTTGCATGCATGTGTTTTTGGTGGGGGACACGTGGGGTGGATGTCTTTTCAGACCCCAGAATGTCCTCAGCCTAGTCCCTGCCCTGTTGCTGCTCAGAGCCCCCAATGACTGTGGCCGTTTAGCTGCTCCCTTTCCACCCTCTCTTCTGCCCCTGGGTATGGAGGTGGGCAGGATGTGGGACCACATGCCCGAGACCACAGAAGAAGAATCTCCCCTCCATGATGGGGTTTCAGGCCTGGTGACAAGGAATGCCTTCTGAATTCACTGAACCACGGATTCAAAACACACTTTCCCTCCTCCCCTCCTGGGCAGCCATCTGGCAATGCCAGGAGCCGCTGAAATCTGCAGGCTGGAGGCCAGCAGCAGAGCCCTTGGTGTGGGGAAGCTCACTCTGGGGTGGGACGAGAGGAGCCAGGGGTCGTCTGGACTAGACACAGGAGAGATAGGAAGAGGTGGGGTTGGAGAGGGGAGAAGAGGATATTGAGAGGCCACAGCCCCTAGCTCTCCTCCCAGGAGTGGAGCAGCAGAGCCCCCACACCCAAACTGGATGGTCCCCATGTTATCTGAAGCTCATGCTATGGTTGGGGAGAATTGCAAATTCTAGAAACGGCTCCATACTCATCAACGCCAGTGCCGTGAAAGAGAGGCTGAGGGGGCTCTTCCAGATGAAAGAAGGCTAATGAGCATGGCACCTGGGCAGGGTCCAGGATTGGATCCTGAATTGAGAAGAAGTAAACTCGTACAAAGGACAGTGGCTAAGTGTAACAATGGGTGCATTGAGATGACAGCTGTATGGTTGTGGCACTTTTTTTTTTTTTTTTTTATACTGGGGATTGAACCCAGGGGCGCTTAACCACTGATATATCCCCAACCCATTTTACTTTTTATTCAGAGATGGGGTCTTGCCACATTGCTTTTTCTTGCTAATTTACTGAAGCTGGCTTTGAACTTGCGATCCCCCTGCCTCAGCCTCCTGAGCTGCGGGATTACAGGCGTGTGCCATCGCACCGGCTATAGGTTTGAATTTTTGCAGAACTGCAGATTGCATCCCAGTCCCACCTGGGACTAAGGTGGCATTTCTCTATCTCTGGACCCCTTCATGGGAGTGGGACAAGGTTGCTTCTGGGAGTATGGCTATTTGCTTAGCCTGGGGTGGTGACAAAAGGTGATAGTGCTTGGGCTTGCAAGGTGGGGACCCTGTGGGGACAAGCACCTGCTTATCTCCTGTCCTCACTCATTCCCAAACCACATTCCATCCACAGGCAACTCGGGACGTGGTGCTGAGCCGGGCCCCTGAGCAGGCAGAGGACCGGATGGTGAGCCTACAGAACGCTGCGGCCATCTATGACCTCCTGAGCATCACGCTGGGCAGGAGGGGGCAGTACGACATGCTTTCTGAGGTACGGCTGCCCATGCAGCCCACTGCACTCCCGGAGTCAGACAGTACATCAGGAAATCTGATGATGCCACCGTTTATCCCCACCCCACCCCCACTTGTCACTCTCCTGCCAGGCTGCTGTGCCTTTTTTAGCCCTGTGACCTTGGCAAGTCCTATCAACCCCAGCTTCCTCATCTGTGAAATGGGGGTTGTTGGGGAGAATAAATGAGTTCCTGCATGTAAAAAGATATGAATACTGTCATACATAATAAAAACAGCTGTTATTTTTATTGAATGTATACATTTTGAAAGCATTTTTTGCAAACTTTATTTTATTTGCTCTTCATCATGGCCCTGTGAAATCATTCACAGGTTATGGAAATGGGAACTAAGGACCAGAGAGGTTGAGTTACTTTGTAGGGTCACATAGCATGCCAGTTTCCCCTGGTTTTCCTACAGGAACCAAGTATAGGCGTCCTGCAGCCTCCCAAAGGCAGTGACCTTGAGTAGTGGTTACTCTGAAAGTGGGTGGAAAGGGGAGAGGACAGTGATGGAGAAATGCTGACCATCTCCCCCTCCCCAGTGCCTGGAACGAGCCATGAAGTTTGCGTTTGGAGAATTTCACCTTTGGTACCAAGTGGCCCTCTCCATGGTGGCTTGTGGGAAGGTAAGGCCCAGGGATGCTGGGCACTGCACAGGAGCTCTGTGTTCCTCTGGTCCCTGCCAGAGGTGGAGAGCTGGGGAGCTTCTCTGGAGCCAGGTGCACAGGGAGAAGGTGGGTGGTTGGGAACTGTTCTCCAGCAACTGTCTGAATCTCCAGGAGTGTGGGTGGGGAGGACAGATAAGGGCCCTGAGTGACTCCCACATCCACCTGCAAGTCACAGTGTGCCTGCCCTACATGCAGGTGTGAGTCGGGTGCTTTTCTGAGTGTGGTGTGTGGGGGCTTCGCGGCACTTGTGCTGGTGACTTGGGCATGACTGTGTGGGATGGGCGTGGGGTGTGGCTCCAGGTGAGGGGAACCGTTCCAGCCCACTGGACGAGGCATCAGGAAAGGGCCTGCCTGCGAGTTGGGAACTTGCCTAGGAGAAAAGATGGGAGGGTGAGTGGAGCAGGGCCCCCCCATAGGGAGCCCCAAGGGAGAAGTGTGTGGTCCATGTGGCCAGGAGAGCTGGTGGGCGGGGAGAGGCTGCCCGGAGCAAGGGGCACTGGGGCGGACACTCGGCCCCCGTGCACCCAGCCCCCGTGCCAGCACTCCTCATTTTTCCTGCGATCAGAATTACACTTATATAAGCTTCTATTTTAAGCAATGACATGAAAGGAAAACCTTTCCGGAGATGGGTGCTGAGGGTGTTGGGGCTGAGGATGCTACAAATGCAGGAAGTAAGGTGGCATGAGTCGCAGATGGTTCCAGGAGCTCTAAATACCCAGAGCCCTTTCATGGGGCTGAGGGAATCCCTCGCCCCCCAGCCCATCTGTGCCGCGTTCCATTTCTAGCCCCGTGGCTGTCTCCGAGGAGGGCCCTCCCAGTGTGCCAGCACCGCCTCCACCAATGGAGGGCTGCCAGGCATCTCTGGGCCTCAGGAGAGAGGCCGCCAGGACCTGGCAGGGAGGGGGAAGGAGACCGGGCGCCATGGCCTGGCGCACGGGGTGAGGCTGGAGGCACAGCCCAGGTCAGTGCTGGATGTCATCCTCCTCACCCGCCCTCCCCACAGGGGCCAGAGCATCTTGAAGTCACGTGATCTCTTGGCTGTGGCTTAGCAGGAAGTATTCAGAGCACAGACAAGTCACAGCCACAGGAGTCGAGGTAGGGGGACTGGAAAGATGAGCCCTCTGCCTGGGGGGCTCTGGAGGTCCCCCAGGCTCAAGGAAAGTTCCATGATGGCCCTGGAAGTAAGGGGCTTCCTACCTTCCTCTGGAGAAGCAATGGGCACAGGGAGGTCCAGACACAGCCTGGCACCCTCCCGGCCCGGCCCCTTCATGAACCAGCAGGTGGGCACAGGAAGGAATGAGCTCACAGGCAGGGACTTGGGGTGACCAGTTAATTCCTCATGAGGGAGACTCCACTGGCTAGAGACACGAAGCTGTCCCCACCCATCACTCAGGGCAGTAGGAGATTGTTCTGGAAGGCACTCTCTACCCCCCTTGGGAATCCTGGATACCAAATCAGTCAGCCCAACTGTCCCAGGCAGCTTTCAGAGGAGTGACCCGAACTTGCCTTTGCCAAGGGCCCCTGGTGGGAATCCAGGTTCTGTACCTTCCAGAAGGTGAGACTGGGCAGATATAAATATACCTGGCATTTGAACCCGCAGGAATAACAGATGAGTTGTGTGGCATGATTTAGGTCGTTCCTTCTCTTGGTCTCCATGCGGCAATTGCATTGGCTGCGTTGCTAGGTAACCAGCATGACAAAAAAAAGAAAGAAAGAAAAAGAGCCAAGAGCCGGCTGCAGCCGAGTCCTCGGATGGCTCCTTAAATAGCAGCGTTTTCTGGTCTGCGTGGGGGTGGGGTGGGAAGGGGTGGGGTGGAATGTGGAGGGTCAGTGTTAGAGAGTCCTCCATTGCAAAGACCCAAAGGTCAGCCACCCAGAGGAGGCTGAGCAGCAGCCTGAGGCTGGCCTGGCGCATGGGGTGAGGCTAGAGGCAGAAAGGACCTTGGTGAGGGGCTTGCAGAGGAGGTGGGGCCTGACAGCTTTTTCAAGCCCCTCCCACAGCCTCCCTTGCTGCAGCCCACACTGGTTCCCAGTCTGCAGGAGCCAGTCATTTGTCAGTACCTTCTTGAGCTTGGCCTCCTACACTCTTGTCTCTGAGAGACCAATAGTGGAGGGTAGCATTTTTCTTCTTGCCCTCCCTCTGCCTTTTTGTGAGCTCATTAGAGGCAAGAGCCATTTGTGTCCCTTCTCACAGTGACTCCACAACCCCTAGCCCAGCACTGGACCCAAGGTAGGCCCTCAACAAAGGCACTGCAATTGACCCTAAAAGTCTGAGTGTATGAGTCTGTTTTCTGTTACTGTAATGAAATACCTGAGGCTGGTAAAAATGAAAACAAAAGAGGTTTTTTTAGCTCTTTATTTTGGAGCTCAAAGACATGAAGCCAGCATAGGCTCAGCTCTGGTAAGGACCTCATAGTAGATTATCATCATGGCAGGAATGTGTGTATGTGGGGAAAATCACATGGCAAGACAAGAAGCTTGACAGAGGGGAGGGACCAGCCTTGCTCTTTTTATAACTACCTTCTCCTGAGAACTAAGTAGGGTTCTATGAAAACTAGCTCCATCCTTCTGAGGGCGTGGCCCCAAGGCCCTAGCCACTCCTACTCAGCCCCACCTCTTAAAGGTCCCATCATCTCAGTGCCACCACCTGAAGGACCCAATCCCTCCAGCACGTAAGCCCTTCGGGAACACACTCCAGCCATATCCAAGCCACAGCACTTAAGCCAGAGCCCAGTGAAATCTGTGACAGCTGAGTGGAGAAAAGCTCTTCCTTTGTTAAGTGGTGGGAGGTGGGGGGTCTGGGGTGAGCAAGGCCAGTTTGGTCCCAGCTGGGCATCTGCCAGTCGGCCACACTGTGCTCTGAGCAGGTCAGTCTCCCAGAGCACTTTCTTCAGTGGCATCCCCAGAGTTGCTTGGAATAAAGAGAAGCTAAGTAACAGTGGATAGCTTGGCCACAGTCGTACTTGGCCCCAGCATATGGGAATTGTCCTTGTCACCCACACAGGCACCACCTACCTGAGGTCACATATGTACAGGAGTATACACACCAGGAGGGTAACTGCTGAGCTCCCTGGAGAAGTGTTGGACTCGGAAAGTTCCAGCTCTGAAGGGGGGCGGGGGAGAGAGAGATTGATTGATTGTATGTTAGGGAAACAGGCTTCCTCTCTGGTCTGTAGTGGCCATCTGAGTCATCTGAGGTCATCACCTAGAACCTGCATGAGGTAGTGGTTAAGAGAATTTAGAGCCAATCTTCTTGCCAGGTGCGGTAGTGCACATCTGTAATTCCAGCAGCTCAGGAGGCTGAGGCAGGAGGATTGCAAGTTCAAAGTCAGCCTCAGCAATGGCAAGGTGCTGGGCAACTCGGTGAGACCCTGTGTCTAAACAAAATACAAAATAGGGCTGGGGATGTGGCTCAATGATTGAGTGCTCCTGAGTACAATCCCCAGTACCCGCCTCCAAAATAAAAAATTTGGAGCCAGACTGTGTGTAAACCTCAGCTCAGTCACAGGCTGTGTGGCTTGAATCAAGCTCTTTACCATCTCAGCATTTCACTTTTGACAATTGGTCATAGTTCTTGCCTCATAGGACTATTGTGAAAATTAAATGGCTTCATATGTCTAAAGCACATAAAAAAGGGTGTCAGCAAACTTTTTCTGTAAAGGGTCAGGTAGGGCCATTTTTGACTTTGCAGGCCAATCTCTCTCAAGTATCTCATTCTGTCATTGTATCATGCAAATAGCCACACACACAGGACATAAGGTGCAGGCATGACTGAGTTCCAATTCAACTTTATTTACAAAAACAGGCAGAGGGCCAGAATTGGCCTGTGGGCTGTGACTTCTGAGCCCTGACTCAGAACAATGCCTGGCCCAGAGTGAGATCTGGAGAAGTATTAGCTGCTGTTTCTATCCGTAACATCCTGCTCTCCCCTCCTGGCCCTCCCTCCACAGGTGGCCACCGTCAGCAGGTCCAGGCTGCATCCCTGGATCCCTGGGGAATCCCAGATTCCTGCCTGGAGGTGGTCTCCAGCCCTGTTGGCTTGGCTTCTCCCCTTCTTCCTGCCAGCCTCTGGGTCTCCCTAATCCTGCCACCCACCCTGCCTCCAACTGCCCGTTTAGGGAGCCCTTTTCTACCTCTGAAATTTCTGGGGTTCAGATTTGAATTCCTTTTGCTGTGCTTCCATCTGTTGCCATGTTAGCTCTTGTCTTGTCCCCCAAGGGCAAGGTCGTCCTCACCTCCATTTTTCAGATGAGGAAACTAAGGCCCAGGGAGGGACTTGCCTGGCAGCACCACCAGGCCCCGCTCTGGACCCTCTGCCTGGCTCTTGGGAGGAAAGGAGCAGGGACTGGTGTCTGGGGTGGGAGACACCCTATCTGTGGAGACCCATGTGGCCAGTGATGATGTCCCCTGCTCTTGCTCCTGCAGTCAGCCTACGCCGTGTCCCTGCTACGGGAGTGTATGAAGCTGCGGCCCTCGGACCCCACTGTGCCCTTGATGGCTGCCAAGGTCTGCATCGGGCCCCTTCACTGGGTAAGTGAGCCTGGGTCTCGGGCAGGCAGGGCCCAGGTCCCTTGGCATGGAAGGGAGGGTGTGGAGCCGGAGGAAGACGCATGAGGACCCATGAGCTTCAGGCTTCGACAGCAGTCCCCTCCTCAGGATGGGGTTCCGTTTGCGGTTGAGCCTTGAAATGTGGTCAAGAGTCCAGTGGAGGGAAAGAAGAGGTGCCCCCCAACCTGCCCAGCAGCGGGGGTGCTGGGCGAGACCCTGGAGTTGCCTGGATCCACTTGGCAGTTTAGAAGCCTTGCATGACCTCATATCCAGCATGAAAGGGCGTATGTGATGCTGAGGGTCAGAGTCAGTCCTAGCCCTTGGCAGAGGGGAGGGCAGCTCCTCTGCAGCTGCTCTCCTTCCTCGGCTCCAGCCCTTGGGCCTGGCCTGGGCTCTGCTGCCTGCTCTCTGCCCTCTGCTGAAGCAGCTCAGCTGCTAGGAGGCTGCAGCTCAAGGGGTGCCCTCTCCCCAGCTGGTGGCCTTTACCACAGTCTCCTGGAAACCAGGGCATCAGCAGCTTGGAGCAGTGGGAGAGTACAGGGCCAGGAGCCCGGAGCCCCAGTCCAGGGCTGCTTGTCTCTAGGGCCGGGGCCGCTGGCCCTGGGTGAAGTGCCTCTGCGAGGATGTCTGCTCCCTGGGAGCTCACTTCCAGACGCTCTTGGCATTCGTAAGTCCCATTTAGCCTCCTGATGTCAGGGGTGGTCCTGTTTCTACCCTCTGAGTGACAGAGCAAGTGTCTCATTCCTCCCACATGCTGGCTCCAGTCCCACCTCTCCTCCCTTTCAGAATAAGTGTCCCCAGTTCCTTCATCTGTTCTCCAGGCCCAGGGTCTGCCAAAATGGGTGCTCTGCCTGGGCACGGCCATCCCTGACTTCTGGTAGTCCTAACACCCCCAACCCACCCCCTCACCGTCATGGGTCCAGTTTGTTCAAAGACACCCGGGGCCAGCCGCCATGGGCCTCCCGCAGGTGCCAATAATTAGCACCCTGGACAACTGCCTCCTCCTGCCACTCTCCCCTCCTTGAGCATCCAGCAGTCAAATCACTGGCCTTGCAAAAGGAGGTGATAAGCTCCCTGTGAATTCCACATCCTAACACTGTTCCAGTACAGGAAACGGGCCCTGGCCCTCCCTCGGGTCCCCACCTCACCATCCCCATGAGCTCTGCTTTCTCTCTACTGCAAGGAGGGTGGACAGCAGGGGTGAGGGGACAAGGTAGCCCTTGCCCTTTTACTTTCCGGTGCTCAGATCCTTGTGTCTGAAATGCTGATGCTGGGCCGCACTGTGGGGAGAATGACGTCAGAACCACCCTGTAATGGGTTTTAGGCTTTTAGAAGGCACAGAATGGTGAGGTGGTCAAGAGTTTTTGCTGCCCACCCATTGGGTGCTCTTGAGTAAGGCACGTAACCTTGCTGTGCCTCCATTTTCTCATCCATAAAATGGAAACAATAACAGTCTCTTCCTTGGGCGTTGACATAAATGATATAAAGTCTGGCAAGGGCTGGATGGGCTCGGGAGGCTTCATGGAGGAGGCGGCCTTGAATAGGACTTGGAGGGTAGGGAGGATCCAGGTGGGCCAGCAGCAAGGCCTTCCACTACAATTTGCTTTCCCTGGCCTTGTGAATATCAGGGAACCCTCATGCTCCCCACATCTTTTGGGGAAGGCTGTTGACATCTTATTCCCTAGAGTTAGGGTGCCCTGATGAGCAAGCACTTGGATATGGGTGGCAGAGATTTAGCAGGAGCTGAAGGGTGCAGAGCGAGTGGGCTCCTGACCGTCAGTTCAGACCCCTGTTTGTTCCAGGGCTTCTGAGGGGGGCCTCAAACGTCCCTGCAATGAAGCCCAGAATACCCATGTCTCCGAGGGTGGGGCGGGGGAGGGCATCTGTGCTCCCGAAGGCTGCCAGCTCCAAGGGAGCTGTGGTCCACCCAGCCAACGGCACCCTTGCCAGGAAGCCCTAAATTTAGGTCTTCCCACCACAGAGGAGCTGTTTCCCTCTACAGCATAATTACAGTAATTATGTGCATTCAGATTACATGGTAATAAAATTAGGATCAAATCAGTCCAAATTGAAATCAGATGAGTTAGGAGCAAAGTAATCAATGACAACATAAATAGAAAAGCCCAGAAGGAAGCTTAAACACGTAGACTTGTCATTGGATCAGGGAGAAAGAAGGGCGAGCTGTTGAACCTGGGCTGAGCATGTTGAGCGTTGGGGCGGCTTGGAAGCGGGGTTTAAATCAGGCCCAGCCAGCACAAGACCCTGGTGGGCCAGGGGTGGGCCACTGGCAGCCTCCCTAGTCTGGAAGCCAACTCCTGTATCCCCCAAAACCTTGCTTGCACCTGCCTTGGACATGGATTGCACTGCATTGCGATCTGGTGTTTCTTGGGGCAGGACTGCCTCTCTCACTTCTGAAACGCCACCCACAGTTCAGTGGGTGGTGCTGGTGGGTGGACCTTCCTTGCCCATGAGCACAGCTGTCTCTTCACAAGGAATTCTGCCTTGGATGGCCCTTGTCTTCCCAATTAGATGGGGATCTTCTTTGCTCACGATGTTTTGCACTCTGAACCCCTCTCCCTGCAGAAAATGGTACAAACGGTGGGCGTTACTTCTAATTTATATCAGACTAAGCATGGCCCAGCAAGCCAGGAGGGGCCCAAGTGTTCTGCACTTGGCTCAGTAGTTTCTCCTGCCCTTTGGCTAGTTCTTGCTGCCTGGTTGGCACAGGGCAGGGAGCAGGCTGTGGGGTAGCCAAGGGCAGCCTGTTCTCCGAGGAAGCCAGGAGATGAGCAGCCTTGTGCTCTCTGTTCCCAAGGCTGCAGCAATGGAGGATGGTCTGACGGCGGCAGGGGCCTAGTTGCATGAGACAGCACGCATCCTGAGACGCGACTGACGCCCCTCCGTCTCCTGCCTTCACAGCCTTCTGGCTCACGTCAGCCCCCAGCAGGCCCAGCCATCTTCCAGCCAAGCCCCAAGAGCAGGGGACAGAAATCTGGGGGTGGACCATTTGGCCTGGGTTGCAGGAAAGGAGGCTGAAACTGGGACATTAGGAAAACAAGTTGTGCTAGGCAGGACCAGCCTGGGTGGCCACATGCCCAAAGGGCGGAGCACCTGCTGTCCCTGCATCCTGTCCTCATGTCCAAAGCCAGTGTGGGATGCCCCAGGCCAAGTCTGGGTCTGAGAGCAAGGTTGCCCCCAAGTGGGGGCCGGCAAAGGGACTTGCATGGTCCTGTGCTGGTTGCTGGCTAACGGAGGACTTTGTGACGGGGTAGGAGTTTGCAGGGAGGACTGAGGCTGAGGTTGGTTAAGGACTTTCCCCGGCACAAAACCAGAGAGGCCTGCATGATGTCCTCTGCCTGGGCTTGGCCAGCCTCTTGCCAGGGACCCTACTTTTATTTATTTATTTATTTATTTTTAAAATATTTATTTATTTTTTAGTATTTGGCGGACACAACATCTTTGTTTGTATGTGGTGCTGGAGGATCGAACCCGGGCTGCACGCATGCCAGGCGAGCGCGCTACCGCTTGAGCCACATCCCCAGCCCCAGGGACCCTACTTTTAGAAAAGGAGGAGAAAGGGAGATGTGGATATTTTTTAGTATCCCTCCAAACACAAGTATTTAAAATCCATGTAATTTTAAAAGTTGAAACATTTGTAGGAGGCAAAGAGGACAGGGTGTGCGTGAGTGGTATGTGTCACACAGACAACAGAGGAGGCTGTGGAGTGGAAACGCGGGTGTGCTCACCTCAGGAAGGTATGTGATGTGTCTCCCACAGGGGACACCCATCCCCTGAGGGGCCGTGGGTGTGGCAGAAAGCGCTGGGGTTCAAGTCCCCACCTACCCACACTTCACTAGCTTGTGGCTTTGAAGCAGTCATTTACTTCCCAGGGCCTCAGTTTCCTCATCTGTAATCTGAGAACTGTCACATCCGCTGTGACGGGGAGGCTGTGAACATGAGTGGAGATGGAGCCTGTCCCTGCCTGTCCCTGCTGGTCCCTGGTAAATGCTCAGCATGGCTGTTCTAGCCCCTTCAAGAGCAGGCACTCAGAAAGGATGCACCTTTATTTACATTTTTGCCTTCATTTTTCAAATTTAGGGGTGGGCAGAGCCAGGAAGATGGATTAAGTGTTGACGGCAGGGAGAAGCGAGCACCAGCTCTCCTGCCACCGCCTTATAGAAATGAGAAAGTGTCTTCCCAGGAAGAAAAAAGTGGGTTTTCCACAGAGCAGTGACCAGTAGGCTCCGGGTCCTATGGGAAGGAACTAAGGAGAAACTGGAGATCTCTTTAAACATAGCCCCGCAGGCTCAGAAATGGGCTTTTTCTAGTCCCTAGGAAGAGGGGAGACTCCCAGGGTGAAACCTCTTTGGCCTGCTGCAGAGAGAAGTCAGCCCAGGAAGAGCGAGGCGGTCAGCAAGGAGCGCTGGGGAAAGGAGAACTTGCAAGATCGCAGGAACCTTTCCTTTGCTCATGAAAGCAGAGCATCAAAGCATTATACCCTTCAGTTCATTCTTTTTCTAAAGTGTCAGAGAGGAGAAAAATGAAAAGCTACAGAGGGCAGCCTGAGGTCAGGGGTCCTGGGATGAAAACTCAGTTTTGTTCTTTCTGAGCCTAGGTCATGCAAGTCCCCTGTGCCTCAGAACCTCCAGCTGTTCCACCAGGTGGCCATGGTGCTGTGACATGCAGGGTCCAGGTGGGGGGTTCAGTCTCTGTAGAACCACAGGAGGACTGAGGACTTTCTCAGGTTTTTTTTTTTTTTTTTTTTTTGACAAGGTTATGTGTCTGCCCTGGGTACAAGAGCATTGCATCATGGGGAGGAAGGTTGGCAGGAACACTGGAGACTCCTCACTGGGAAGTATCATGACCAGCAGGCAGGACCCAGAGCCACGCCTGAGCTGTCGCAGAAGCAGTGTTCCCCACAGAGCTGACAGTTGTTAACTTTGGAGGCTGGGGGAGGAAGTGTCTGGAGTTGGGGAAGTATACCTGAGGCACCAAGCAGAGAAGACCAGGGCAGGTGGCAGAAGCTCAGGCACCTGGCAGCTCACACTGTCGGGTTAGAACAGCATTTGCAGACCGCACAGGTGGAGACCCATTCATGGGCTGTGGGCTAGAACACTTAAAAAATTAAAATAGACTCTCAGGATAGGATGGGAAATATTCCAGTGCATAACCCATGGAGGGGGTGAGTTTTGTGACAATGACTGGGTCTACTGATTATGGGAATGTGTGTTCTGGACCAGGGTGGGGTCAGATAACTTGAACAACCTGGCAGAGCAGACTGAGCAGGGCTGCAGAGTCACCAGCTTATCCTTGTGTGGTCACTCCTCCTAACTAAGGGTCAGGCCAAGAGACTGTAATGTCCCCTCTCTGGATTCTAGAGGGCTTTTGATGCCACTTCCTAATTTGTCAGTGAGATCATGTGTATGTACAATACACACACACACACACACACACATATACACATAAATATATATATACATGAGTGCATAGTTGCATTCATATGTGTGTGTGTGTGTGTGTGTGTGTGTGTGTGTAAATAATACTGGTTTGGGAATGTAGCCCATAGTAGAGCAGCCTAGCATGTATGAGGCACTGGGTTCGATATCACACATACAATAAGTAAATAGATAGATAGATAGATAGGCAGGCAAATGAATGCTTACTACAAAATTGTATTTGCTATCTGGTCACACACTGCCCTGAGCATTACCATGTGACCCATTCGGTCCTCCCAGCAGCCCCCTGAGTGACACTGCTGTTATCTTCATTATACAGAATCGGGGAACTGAGGCACAGCAAGAGCAAGTGACCAAACCACGACTCGAGTCCCAACAGCATGGCCCCACTGCTCTGTCCTTGTCACCGGGCTGCCCTGCCTCTTTGCAGAAAGCTAATTGGCGAGTCAGCTGGCTTGGGGTTGAGCGTAATTCTAGCAGGACAGAGCGAAGGCTGGCAGAGTCAGCGTCCAGGGATTCAGGACTCCACTCTTGCTAGTTGAAGGGACTTAAGTGTTATAAAGCATTTCGTTTTTAGTTCTTGCTGCGACAGCATTCTACTCTTTGGCTAACTAGTTAGAGCACCTACAGATGCGGTGTGCTGTTGAATTGTGTATTGTTTGTTTTAATAGAATTAATAATAATATTTTCCTTTATAAGCACTGCAGTGACTGCACATGCAGAAAGCCTATTTTGTGGGGTGGCAGTAGAAATCACAATAGCATCGGCCATGTAGGAACATGGTACATGGCAGCCTTGTGAATTTTATCTCCTTCCTTTCTGCACAATGGTCCCTCTGCTCCTTCAGGGTTTTTTGTTTTACTTTGGTTTTGATTTTCAGTTTTGCACAGAGCTTACCAAAACTGTGCCCAACTCATCTCTTCGTGGCTAATGGTCTCTGTCTCAGGATCCTAATTCCAAACTCTAGGGACAGAGACTCCACCAGATGTGGCCAGTGGTTAAGCCACAGGACACAGAGCTGCCTCTCTTCTGCTGGGGCTGGACCTAAGCAGGGACAGGGCAGGGGCAGCTCTGGCTGTGGTGCCTAAAGCAGCTTAAGTGTGAGTCTGGTCTCCCAGTTGACTGACTTTGCGAGCCCCTGGCTGGGGGAGACACCTGAGGTTAGGGGATGTTGACCTGGGTGGCACTAGAGGGCTTGGGTGTGATATGTTCTGCCCCTTGCTGTGGGCTGGCATGAATCTCAGGGACGGAGGGAGCATCTCTGCCCTCTCTGGAAGCTCATTTTCTCAGAGATGGGAACACAGACATGCTGCTGTGAGAGGGAGGAAGTGTTTTTTGGACGCGTGTGGGCAAGAGTGGGCATGCGGTAGCCCCTGGCTGGGGTGTGCCCTGCCACCTCAGTCTCTGTGGTGGGTGTCCCAGGGTGTCTATGAGGCCTGTCTCATGGACTCTCTCTTCATCTGTGGGTATGTGATGGTCTGTGCATGTGTGACCCCTGCTAGTTGGTCCTTTTCCAACTTGAACAGTCCCCCTGCTGTGTGAGGGACAAAAACAGCCCTAGGCCTTTTTCCACTGCTCAGGGAAGGAGCAGGCCCTGGACTTAGCCAGAGTGGCAGCCTGCCTACCCTGTGGGGCTGCATGTCCAGCATGCCTAGCCCTGGCTCCCCTGTGTCTGCAGAGCAGGGCAGGCGCAGAGGCCACACAGGCAAGGAAGAGCACCCACGGGCCTGCCTTGGGTTCCTGCTCCTGGCAGAGCAAGCTTTGGGGAGCTAGATCTCTGGGGCAAGGGAAGCTTCTCCCAGGAAGAAATGGCATCCTGTGACCAGGAGCACAAGCCCCCTTGGAGGGGGAACAGGTCCAGAGAGTCACTCTCCAGTAAAGGAAACAGCCAGTTCTTCTGCTCAATGCTTGTGTGGCCTGGACAAGCCTCCTGATCTCTAGTCATGGGGCCCATATGTGAGGAATCGCTGTTCTCGTCTGCACAGCAGCGTCCCAGGCTTGTGACTGTGGGTTGCCTGTCATGTCCAGAGCCCTCCCCTGACTCTACCTCTCCTCTCTACAGCTGGAGGAGGCCGAGCACTTTGCTAAGGTGGTGGTCAGCCTCGGTGAGGAAGCTGGGGATTTCCTCCCCAAGGGCTACCTGGCCCTGGGTCTCACCTACAGCCTGCAGGCCACTGATGGTGAGTGCCAGGCCCTGTGAGAGGACATCTCAGGCTTCCTAACTGCCTCCAAGGTGTCTTTTCCCACCAGTACCCCCACTGCACCACTCCCCACAGACACTATTCACATTCTTCTGCATGGCACACGCACACACGCACACAGATACAGATACATGCCTCTCAGTTCCATTTCCACTCTTTGGTTCAGACCGCCTTCATACCCAGCTCTTCCCACACTCCAGTTCTTCCCACCTTCTAGGCCCTGCCCCAGCTCCAACAAAGCCCAGTCTGATCTCCGTGGAGCTTTTGGTACTTTCTATCTGGGGTGCCCAGTATCAGCCCTCCACCCCACGGTGCCTTCATTCTGGTTCTCACAGACTGCTGTGATCTTCTGAGGTCTTTTAAATCCTCCATCACATATGCATGGTGCTGGGCATACAACAGGTGCTTCATAAGTACTCGTGCTTAGTTGATAGGTTCCACTCCTTCCTGCCCAGGCCTGGTGCTCTCTCCCTAGTGCCAACTTTCCCCCATTGATCAGGCAGCTACCCTCCTGTTCTTGCAGCATGAAGGGAAGGGAGTAACAGACCCCTCCCCAGGCCTAACCTGGACTGGGATCTACCTTCACCCACCTCTCCCTAGTGCCAGGCTGTGGGAACAGGGCTGTGCACACCTGGTCTCAGAGGCCCTGTGCAGCCTAGCTTGTCCAAAGAAGAGAAGAAGCTGCCTACGAGAGCCTAGTGCAGAGCCACCTCCTACTGCTCAAGGCATGTGGCTGCAATGTCTTCAGGCCTCTGTGCCCTCCACATGGTCTAGAGGAAGTCCTCAGTCCCTTGGTCACAGTAGGCTTTGATCAAAAGAGCCTCCTAGCCTTCCGATCCTGCCCTGGTAGGGAGTGTTCCTGAAACTTTCAAGGTGAGGAGCTCTGCTGGCTCTCAGTGCAGACCCTGGGGTGGGGCCTGCACAGTCATGCTCACACCACACCAAGGCTCAGGACACCTGCCCTGCTGTGTGTAAAGTTGGATGCAGTTCACCAGAAAGGTGCTCAGCTTGGGGTTCCAGCAGCAGTGTGGAAGCCCACCACAGGCAGTGACCTTTCTCAAGGCTTGGGCCTTTGAGAGTTAAGTTGGTCCAGGGGGCAGAGAAGCCAATGGAGTAAAAGGAACCTGTGTGCCAAGAAACGTGCTAGGAGGCCAGGGCAGCAGAGAGCGTCATCAGGGCTGCTGGCCTCGAGGCCCCTGATGTCTCAGAATCCATCTATCTCCTGCAGCCACCCTGAAGTCCAAGAAAGATGAATTGCACCGGAAGGCACTGCAGACGCTGGAGAGGTGAGGAGATGTCCGCTGGCCTCAGGGGCCCTTTGGGGTATTCTTCCCCTCCATGTTTACCTCCAAGGTGTTCACCCTTATGAAATGGAGGTTTCTATTTCCACTTTATGGATGAAGAAACTAAAACTCTGGGAGGTGACACAGCAAGCAGGGTCAGGCCAGGGGGTTGGGTACACAGCGAGCCCTGCCCTCAGCTCCAGGCCTCTGGCCTTCAATGCTGGTGGAGCCCCGGGGTCAGCTAGGAGCTGGGACTATGGCAGCTACCAGGCTCAGCCCCTGGGGCTCAGGGCTCTAAAATGGAATAATAGCACACTGCTGGGTGACAGTTACACGAGATGAAGCAGGAGGCGCATCTGGTTGCCATGTCCTGCCTTTATCAGGGAGTCAGGAATGGCGATGTCTCCTTTCAGGCTCTCCCAGCCACCGCACGGCTGTGAGGACCTCCCACCTTCCCACAGCCCTCGCAGAGATTTCCTAGCAGCCTGGGGTCAGGGGACAGAGAGGACCCTCTCCCAGGAGCTCTGCTGCCTCAGGCCCACCCTTGCCCAGCCTCTCCTCTGCACCACAGCCCCACCCACCTGCCTCCCTCCTCCCTTCTCCCTCGGCCCTCCCCTGCATCTTCTCCCTCTGAGCCTCCCTCCCGAGCACTGAGGTGGCTGTGTTGTTGGCTAGGGCCCTGCTGGGCCTCCACTTGCCAGCTTTGTTGAAACATCTGCCCCCCTCTGGGCAGATTGTACTCCTACCCAGGGATGCAGCTCCAGGGGGTTCTGGAGCTCCAGGAATAGGAGACTCTTCCCCACCAGCTCTTCATTCTTGCCAGAGAGGCCATTCTAGGTCCTCCACCCTCAGGGAGCCTCTGTCCTTCTGCGGGGAGGTGGAGGCTCTGGCCAGCTGACAGATGCTCAGAGGCGAAGGCCAGGCTGCTGGGTATGGATATACACACTCTCTCCCCTCCCCCTGTTCACTCAGGTCTGTCACCTCAGGGCCACATTGCAGATGGTCCCTACCTCAGCTAGTGCCAGCCCTCCGGAGCAGCTGTCCCCTGCCTTGGGGACTTCTGCCTAAGCCATCATCTTCCAACTGGATGTGCCTCCAAGACAGGGCCTGGCCAAATCCCCCATCCCCACTGTGTGGCCCCACAGCACCCGGCTTAGGGCTGGCAAGCTGGGGTCCAGCTCATATGCTATTGCTCAATCATTGATGACTGACTTGTCACTTCCTCTCCCCATACAGAGCCCTGGAGTTGGCACCTGGTGACCCCCAGGTCATCCTTTATGTCTCCCTGCAGCTGGCCCTCGTCCGACAGGTGGGTTGTCACAGTTCCTAGGCCCCAGATCCCTGGGGAGTGCTGACCCCTTCCTGGCCATTCTGCTGACTAGCTGTGTGACCCTCTGCAAGTGACTGGGCCTCTCTAAGCCTCTGCGTCCTTATCTGTTGTGAGCACCTTTGTGCCCCTCCTTGGAGAGTCCGAGTGAGGATGAAGTCAGTTAATGGGGTGCAGCCCTGGCCCATGGGGGGCAGAGAGGAAGGGAGTATCTCTTGCCCTCACTTACCCTACAACATTTCAGTCTTCTGAGGTGATGAGTGATCACAACAGCATTTGCTTGTGTCCTGCCTCCCACCAACCTTTCCCTGAGAGTCTGGGGGAATGTGGCACCTGGAGCAGTTTCCGGGTGGGCTTTCTGTGTTACCCAAAGCCTTTCCCTGAGCCTCGGCCTTGGCTTCTGGGACCCTCTAGGGGCCTCCTGTCAGCCAACTGCCTTCACCATGCTGGGACCACTGCCATCATCTGCAGCTCTCCAGGTGGACCTACCTTTCCCCAAGCTGAGCAGCTGAGCTGTGAGCTGTCAAGAGGACAGTGGCTATCTAGGCACCTCCCCACCCCAAGCCCTGGAGAATCTCCCTTGCTTCACACACACTACAGACTGGTGCTCTGGGCACACATGCAGCCTCCAAAGCAGGACCTCTCTGGTGGCCTTGGCCTACTGCATATGGACCGTGACACCCACTGACTGCTCAGGCACCGCAGACAAGCCCATTTTCCAGCAGCTCTCGTCTCCTGTGCCTCCGGGAAGCAGGCTGAGCTCCAGACTGCTGGAGCGCTGGACTCGGGTCTCCAGTACAAAGCCCTCCCTGCTCCAGTTAAGAAAACCCGTAGTCCATCCAGGGATGGGTATGGCACCTCATTCCTGGCCAGGAGGCTGGTCTTGCTGTCATGCCTGGACATCGGTAGTTGAGTGGACTTTTTCTCCTGACTCCAGGCTGGTGGGGTTCTGTACTCTCTGCCTCCATCACCCTCCCCTGGAACATGTGTTGGCCTGGCTCCTCTTGTCACTGCATGGTGGTTCTCATTATTGGATCTCTTCCTTCTCACCCCATGCCTGGACCCTTTTCTTGGGTCCAGTGACCTGTCACTGTCACTCTGAGTCCTTCTGTCTCCCTCTCTCTGTCCTTCTATCTCAGCCATTTTCTCCCCTTGGCCCTGCCATCATTCCTGCTGTCCTCCGCTGCTTTTCTCGCTTCCTCTTTTATCCCCTCCCCCGTGAATCACCCCGTCCCTCCTCCACCTCCACCCACCTCCAGCTGTGCCCACGCTCCTGACTTCCAGGCCTTGAACCAGGCACTGGGTCCTTCTGTCTCTCTCTCCAAGAGCATCACTCTCCTCCCAGGAACACAGATGGAAAGATACCTGAGACTGCTTTATTTTTAGCCTTCTGTAAAAGAACCTGGTGCTTTTCTTGCCAATCAAGTTAATGATAAACCTTTGGTGATGCATTTTTTAATCTCTTTAATTATTCACCCATCTCAGATGAACAGGGCCATCCTTCAAGAGAGATGGCCAGCCAGGCCATTGCAGCCTGGTGCCTAGTTTCCCTGGGGACACCGGGTCTCATCAGCCTCAGGGATTTGAGGGCCTCTGAGTGGACTCTAAGCCAGAGCCCTCACCTGCCTCATTCTCTGAGGCTTGGAGCCATCCCATCCTACCCAGAGCACGTCTTCCTGCTCCAACAGTGATGGTTAGGGACATGGGTGCCTAGCCCAGGGTAATGGGATGTGTCGTGGCAGAATTACCTTGGCAGGAACAGCCTTGGGGAGGCACAGACAAGCCAACGTGGTAGCCACAGTGATCAAGGGGGTAACAGCCTCATGCTAAGAGTTGCAACTGGATGAAGCAACAGTTGGAGGGTGGGGTAGAGGAGGTTTGTGTGTCCTGGGGAACTGGGCCAGGATGGAGATACCAACATTTGGGAGGTGAGGAGGACATAGTAGTTAGCTGGATGCCTGCCACAACCCTGGCCCATCCTGGCTGGCCTGGACCTGGGAAGAGCTGAGTGTGGGCCTTTGGCTCACCCAGCAGGGGCTTAGCAGCTTGTGGGAGGCCCAGCTCTGTTGCTAAATAGCTCCACAGGGCTGGACCTCTTAGGGTGAGGACATTTGAAAAGATCAAGGGATGGAAGATAAACATGCATTTTCATTTGCAGAGTTAGTTCATTTAACCCTTCTGAAGTAAGGCATGTGTCTAATTTGCAGATAAGGAAACTAAATTCAGAGAGACTGGAGCTCCAGGATATGGCTAGAACCATTTTTCCCCAAAAATTCACTGCTCTTTCTGCAACACGCCAACAAGCCCAAAAGAGCGTGATCAGTGGATTCAGATGGCACTGCCCCAGCCAGGACTGGAGCAGTTGGCTCGCATGTGTTTGCTAAGAAGGAGGAGATGGTGTAAGGGGCGCAGGTCACATGAAATTGTTCGAGAGCTGCCGCAGGCACCAGGATGATGGGCATCTTTTGAAGAAGACTGTTTACATTGGTGACTGCCAGAATTCTTTTTACTCCTGGATGTTTGTGGAAACTTTGCCCAGCCCCTGCTAAGGGTGTACAGGCCTGGCCACATGGGTGGGGGTTGGGAGGAGCTTTGCTCCCTGACTGAGCAGCAGATGGGTGCAGATACTAAGAGGTGGAATGGGATGCAGGAGATGAGCCTGCAGATGAACCTTGGAACCGATCCTGGGGAGTGTTGTGCTGAGAATGATTTCTTCAGGAGAGAGGAGTTCCCGGAACCACCCATATCCTCCCCAAGGCCAGCTAGACGCAGGGAGCCATCCTGGCAAGGTGGTGGCAGGCAGGCATAAGGTCTTAGCCCCGCACAGTCTCCCTTTGGGTGTGCTAGGAAGTTAACCCCACGACCCTGTTGCTACTTGCAGATGGGGCATGACCACAGCTGCAAATCATGAGTCCCTCAGCAGCTAGATCTGGTAGGGTGTTAGGGTCCCACTCAGATGGGACAATAGAAGTTGCCCTTCCCCGCTGCACCTGCCTCTCCTCACCAATAGGCCTCCCAGAGCCACCAGGGCCTGGCCTCTTTCACATAGAGCTCCAAGAAGAGAAGCAAATCAGGGTTCATCAGCTGGGAATCATGTGGCCCTGGGTGTCTCCACTGTCTTCCAGAAGACCATGGGCCGAGTTCACAGCATTCCTGGGGGCATCCGCAAGGGGCTTCCCAGACCCTCCACGTGACTTTCTTCACCCTGCATGATCTGGCCTCCTCCTACCTGTCCAGTCTTACTTCTGTATAGAACCAGGCTTGAAAATCACTTATTGAGTCGTAAAACAAAACACAAGACTAGAATCTGGCTAGACCCCCCGAATGCCTGCATTAGAAAGCAGTCTTCCCCTCTTCTCACACTAACCTCTGCTGCGTCCTTGTCTTTGGTCAGCTTTTCTCCTGCCTGGAACACCCCTTCTATCACCTTACACTGAGAACCCCGTTTCCATCTGCTGACCCCTGTTGACAGTGCTCTAGGAAAAGGCTTCTGCACCTGATCAGGCTGCCTCTTCCTAGAACTTCCACACTTCCATTTAGGAAGTGCTTCCCAGTGTCTACCAAAATCCTTCATGCTGCACCATGAACCTGCTGCCCTCTACTCCCCACAGGGACAGCAGGTCCCTCCTTGCTGGGCTATCTGGGGGACGTGTTTTCTTGTTGTACAATCCCCATCCCCCAAGGCCCAGGGCTCGCTCACTTCTTGGCTGACACCTGGCCCCCAGAGCCCTGGGGAAGGTCCCTAAGCTGGCCATTTGCTTTGGCAGATCTCTAGTGCCATGGAGCAGCTGCAGGAGGCGCTGCTGGTGTGCAGGGACGATGCCAATGCACTCCACCTGCTGGCACTGCTCTTCTCCGCCCAGAAGCACTATCAGCACGCCCTGGATGTCATCAACATGGCCATCACCGAGTACCCTGAGAACTTCAAGTGAGTTTCCTGGGGACCCTGTCTGGTGGGGGGTGACTGGCCACTGGCAAAGGCACCTGTGCACACACACACACATCCTTATTGCCAGCCACGCACATGGAGTAAGCTCCTATTGCATGCATGCTCCCAGGTGGAGACAGGGTGAAGGGCAGTCAGTGACCCCAGGGCTCTGTACTGGGGTGCCACACAGGGACTAGTGAGCCTGTGCTGCTGCTCAACTTTGGAGGGCAGGGACCGTGGACATGCAGAAGAGGGTGTGGCGAGTTGGGCTGCATGCAGGTGTACCGCTCAGGTACCACCCTGCATGAGCATCCTCGGGGCATGTGACTTAATCATGACCCTCATACAACCAGCCAAGGATGGGATTCTATCACTGGCTGACCTGGAAGAGGCCAAAGGAGCCATTCCCCTGCCTCCAAGCAGCCATTCTACTTACGTCCTCTCGCTGGCCCTTGGGAGGGAGTAGTTATCTTTCTCTAGGGTGGTCCTTTCTGCTCCTCTGTTTACTGCCCCAGCCAGGTGCCCTTCTTGTTGAAGCAGAGTTCACGCTTCACTTGGCCCAGGCAGTGGTGGGTGGGGCAGGACTAGCTCTTCCTACCCTCACCTATAACACAGGAACTACTGCCACCAAACCAGAACATGGGAACAAGAGCCACCCAGCTGAGGCAGGAGCCTGGCTGCTCTGTGGGAGGAAACCAGGGGGAAGACATCTTTTGATTTCTGCCTTCTTCCCCTCAGGGACAGGTGACACTGGGTACAATAGTCTTTGTTTTTCTGAATCCTATAATCCCAGAATGAGGGGCCCCTGAGCTCCCTGACTCCCACTCGGTTCCACCTTGGGGACTGAAGGAAGGCCATTTAGAACCAACCTGAAGCTGTCCCACTGTAGACAGCCAGGAAGAACCTGGGGTCCTGGTCACCCTGATCACTGTGACTCCTGCTGGCAGCATCAATGAGAATTGGCAATGTTATGGAGAATTAGGGAAAATCAGTGGGTACTTCAGTGGTGATGGGTGATAAGGGAAGCCGCAATGTCCCAGCTTGGGAGGTTCTCCTCACAGGGAGACCTGGGCTTCCACCTCTGTCCCATCAGAAACAGGACTGACCACAGGGGTCATGCTTGGCCTTCCCAGTATCCTTGGCCTCCTTCAGAGAATGCTGCAGCTGATTCACTTGTGGCCTCTGCTAGGGTGCTGAGGACTACTGTGGATGGGGTCCTCCTCACCAAGGCTAAAGAGGGGTGCCCCAGGCATGGTGGGGTTTCCTAAACCAAACATCACAGTGGGCCTTGCAAAGAGGGGCCCACCATGAATGAGGCCCAGGGCTGTCAATGCCTTGCCAGTTAGCCTGCTCTGCAGTCCCAGGACCCTGGAGTCTTGCTCTGCCTACCCTCATCCAGATGGACCCCCACCTGCAGGACCCAGGTGGGTCCCAGCTGCTCTCAGGTGTGAGTAGAGCATGTGGCCATCTCAACAAAGGCCCATCCTTGTGTTTAAGGGATGGCCCTGATTCTGAGCCTTGACCCAGCTTTTGAGAACCTGTTAAAATTCTGACCACGTCACTTTATAAGGCAGGTCACTTAGGGGATTCTAAAACACAGATAAATCCGTTTGGACAAGGGATTAGATACCTTATCTCAGTTAATGGCAAATATTATACAGGTTGATAACATTTATGGGTTTTTAAAAATTTATTTATAATGAAAATACACAAAGACAAAAGTTTCTCCAATCCTAGTGCTGCTACCTTTCTCTTTCCAACTCCATCCTCCCATCTACCAGGCCCTGACTCACTGTGGCTGGTGTGCATGTGATCCGTGTGCCTGTGCCTGTGTGTACCTGCACGAGCATGTGTATGTCTGTGTGTGCATTCACTCTTGTCAGTTAGGCCTCAGTGGAGACAGAAATGGCTAAGAAGATCTAGAATCCTCTGGGGTGGTGGGGGTGGAGGCAGCGTGGTGGCACACGCCTGTAATCCCAGCAGCTCAGGAGGCTGGGGCAGGAGGATCACAAGTTCAAGGCCAGCCTCAGCAGCTTAACAAGACTCTGTCTCAAAATAAAATTAAAACAGCTGAGGGCATAGCGCAGGGCAGAGTGCTGGCTTGCCTAGCTGGTTCAAGGCCCTGGGTTCAATCCCCAGTATAAAATCAAAAATAAAACAAAACAAAAAAAAGCAGAATCTTAGGGTGAGAAAGGGGAAGAGACTCCTCAGCAGCTACCCCTGGGGCTGGGCCGTGTGCACCACGGATGCCAGGCAAGGCTCAAGGCAGACAGTATTTTATCAGCAAGTCCTTTTCCAAGTGAATCTCACATGGAAACTGAGAATATGAAGCAGACAGCTGCTCTGACAGGGCTTCAGGAAGACTCAGAGCCAGCCCAGGAGTCCTGCCTTGCACCTCTAGTTCCAGCAAAGGAGGCCATTCCATTCCAGCCGCAGGTGGGCCGGTGGCTCAGTGTGTCTTCCTAACTTCTGAGCTGAGTGCTCCAGCAGGCACCCACTCTCCGTCACGTGACCACCTCCCCAAGTTGAAAGTCTGAAGTCCAAGCTGTGTGAGGTGCAGCAGTGCATGGGGGTCTCTCAGTGTGGGGACCATCCCTTGGCCCCCGCCCCCTGTCAGCTTCCCTGGCCCACCTTGGGCAGGTGCCTCCTGCAGGCACCACCTCCTCCACTTTCCTGGGCTCTGGGTTGGGCTGGAAAGGCTTCCTCACAGCAGGGTGTGAGCCCGCTGCTGCCCTTCCCCAGCTGCACTCTTCACCACCTTCCTCCCACCCCACCAGGACACGCCCCCTCACTCTGAGTGTGTCTTCCTTCATGGGCAGAGGGTCCTGGCCTTGAGCTTGCTGCTTCCTGGGGACATGAGTGGGGACTGTGCTTGCGTGCATGTGGGGAGATGGCTTTCATCAGATTCTTAGAGGGGCCTTGCCACAGAAAGGTGGAGGAGCTCTGGTACAGACAGATGGCTGCTGTCAGTGTGCAGCCTAAGTCCTGGGCTTCCCCGCACCCCCAGCAGTGTCCCCGCTTGTGCAGGCGGGAGCCTTAAGGGGGCAGCCTCTGCTGTGGGAACAACTCACCCATACAGAGGACGCACTGTGACTGACTCAGGGGCATCAGGAACTCAGGGGGCCGAGACCCTGCATCCCCTTTCGTTGCCTGTAGTGTGCAGAGCAGCGTGCTGCAGGGCCGCCCTGAGTAGCACCCGGCCTCTGCCCATCTGCTCAGGGGTCAGCAGGGGAGGAGAAGCAGTTTTTATCTTGAGCCACTCTGAGCCCCTCCCCTGCCAGACCGGGAGGAGCTCTGTTTTCATGTGAGCTAGTCCTTAAAGGGTACAAACTAGGCTGGGTGTAGCTCAGTGGTAGAGTGAGCGCTTGCTTTGTTATGTGTGAGGCCCTGGGTTCCATCCCCAGCACTGGAGAAAAAAACTCTTAACTGAAAAAAAAATATGTAGGGCTTTCTGGCCTCCAGAACTGTGAGGGAATAAACTTCTTCTATTAAAATATATATATATATATTATGTTTTAAATATATATACACGTGTATATATGTGGCTGGGGAAGCTGCCTTCCTTCCACCTCTGTTGAGTGACCATAAGGTAATGACCATGTCACTTTGCAAATAAGTCATTCTGTTCCTCACAGCAGAAAGCCCAGAGTACAGAAACCCAGGGATTAGCAGGAAATGTCATTGAGTCCATTACGGGTCAGGGATCTCTGCAAAATGTCATTGCTCCTGGATTGACACCGCGTCCTGCTCCTCCAGCTGCTCCCTGCACTGGGAACAAGCACAGTGGCTCCAGCTGTTGCCAAGATAGTTAATTAAACAACTGGTCCAGTAAAATATCACTCGGCAAAACAACATGAACCAAACCTCCTCAGCCCTGACCTCACTGTCGCCAACAAACTCTGTTTTCAGGGGACATCCACAGGCCTATGGTGGTCTCTCTTCTACCAAACACAGGCACAGCTGTCTGGGGGTTGATGCCTCCTGGAACTTGTCTTTCCTGCAGCAACCATCAGAGCAGCGGGTGCCAGAGCCTGCCCCAGGGAGGGGAGAAGTGGCAGGCCAGTGTTGGCATGGGCGCTTTGCCTGTCATTGTTTGAGAGAAGCCTGGTGCAGGGGAGGAAGCCAGTGGGTAGATGGACCCCCAGTCCACTCGAGGTGATCCTCAGGTGAGAGCCATAGTGAGGTCCCTGCCCTTGAGTTAGCTCTGACACTAGCCCATGCCATCTGCAGCAACTTGCTTTTTGAAAAGTCAGTCAACATCGGTCCTGGCTTCCTGGGGTCTGCTTTGAGACTCAGACTAAAGGAGGTCATGTAGCTGATGGACAGCCATGTCTGAGGTGGCAGTGTGGAGGGTCGAGGGGCTGCCCACAGAGTCACACTGGTATCTGGGACCTGAGGGCAGCTGTGGATACAGGGACCAGGAGTTGGAGTAAGGAGGTGGTGCCCTGTGGGTCCTTCCCAGGAGGCCAGCTCTGGGAAGAGCGTTGTAATGTCACCACCCCCATACAGCCAGTGTCAAGCTCCCAGAGCAACACCTAGCTTTCGTAGAGTCGAACTTTAGAAAATCCTTCAGAATTCAGGGATTAGAAAGCGAAGCAAAGAGGATCTTTATTTCCATGCTGCGGGATGACCTTTAGTTAGCAGAGCTCAGGTTTAAAAAGGCAGGAACGTGACGAGGCAGAGACTGATGGTCCCTCAGGGACAGTGTGAACCTGGCACGATGGGAACCAGACACCCGGGGCGGCTTCCTGAAATCCTGTGGGCTTCCGACTAAGCCCTGGACACATGTGCTGGCCAGGCTGTCCCTGACCACCAGCCAGGAGGCCCAGGCCTTCAGGGGGCAGCAGTGTCCCTGTTTGGTATGTGAGAAGCTCCTGCCATCCCTGGAGATGCCTTTCTTCTAAATTGGGGTGGGGGAGGCAGCTGGGCGCCTGACCAGGGAGGGGCACGAATATGGGGTCAAGGGGAACAGGTCACTGATAAGCGTCCTTCCTAAAGCCATGGCACTGTCAGGCAATGGTTTTAGGTAACAGATTCTTTGCGCTTTAGTCAGACCCTTGTAGTGAAGGTCACCATAGCAACCAAACAAAGTTCCCGGACTAATGATGGGAGCTTTCCAATAACCAGCCTGTCAGTCACTGTTCCCACCCAGCCCTGGAAGCCTGCCAGGCCGGCTACGAAGGCCCAAGCCATACCTAGATCAGCAATGGAGCAAATGGTTCTTCTTCCCGCTCCACAAGGGGCAAGACCGCATCCTCCCACCCTCCAATCCTCAGTTGGTCAGAGTAGGTCCTCCGAGGAGTTCCTGCTGGCCCAGACCCAGTCCTAAGGGAGTTGGAAAATCCTGGGGGAAGGTATGTCATAGCCCCAGAAGGCCCTTCCCATCAGGGGAACAATATGGCCCTCTCCACAAGCCTGAGCTCGCCTGGGGTAAACAAATGAACCGCCCAAGCCATCTGCCCCAGGAAACCTAGATTGTTTTGGAAAATGTTTGAGCTGATAACTAGGCATGAGCCAAGGCGGACCTCGCCTGGATCCAGTTCAGGCTGAAGCTGAACTGAGCCTCTGGGGCACTTCTCTCATCCACCTGACCTGCCTCACCTATTTTCTCAGATTGCCGGCGACAAATTTCTCTCGTGGCGCATTCCACGGAGCAGAAGGGATCAGAGTCCTGGGGCTTCTGTTTTCTGCCTTTAAACCCAGTGTGTTTGATTGTCCTTATTAAGGACTTGTAGTACATCAAAAGGATGCTTAAAATACCAACACTCCAGCGAGGGGGTTGGAATCAAAGGTATTAGTACAGTTTATCACTTTTGCTGGGTTCATGAAACCTGTTTGGCTGCCCCAGCGCCTGAGGAGGACACCAGCCACGGGATGAACTTGCCGGCCGGCCCGGGGGGCCGAGGGAAGTGTTAAGCCAGGCGTAATCACTGGCAGCATGGGATCCTTCCCAAAGGTCAGTTCCTCCTCAGCTAAGCTAGGTTGACATTCAGCATTTCCCCTCATTGGTTGTCCCCTGAGCACCTCTGATCTCACTTTGTGTCCCGCCTATGAATCGTAAGGTACAGCCCTGGGTCTCCAGGTAGTGGGCAGCTTACATTTGACCTTAGGAGATAGATGACACGGGTTGTTTTGTTTGTCTCGGGAAGAGAGGAAGGAAGACAGATATTTGCAGGTTTTTCTCAAAGGAATTCTACATTTGTCTTCAAAGGGGGTTCTAGCCCGTGGCTTCTGATGCTCGTTGATCTCCCTGCTGTCACCTGGGCCTAGGACACATGGTTCTCTGTAGCAGAGACAAAGTCTGTCTGCCCCTGGAAGAGGGCCCTGCCCACAAAGCAGGGCTGATCTCCCTCCGCAGGGGGAGGTCTTCAAGTACCTGAAGGTCTCACTGAGTAGAAGTGACAGACGGAGAGCAAGGCCATACCTGCTGGGAACCTACCTTTGTTCTACATGAGGGCCTTTCTGGAAGGTCTTCTGCCCAGAATGGTTATGAAAAGGCTCTGTGTGGTTTCCATTCAGTCCTGCCAAGGTCGTGAATTGATGTCTAGGGGGCATCTGGAAGTAACTGGAGGTGGTCCACAGCAGAGGGAAGCTGAGCCCAGAGGCCAGTGGGATCAGCCATCAGTCAGCACAGAACACAGCTGAGAATGGTGCACCCGGGCTGGGGGCCACCCTCAGGGCAACCTGCTTGCTCACCAGGTAGAGGAGGCCTTTGAAGGAAGGAAGAGCTACTTCAGAAAGTAGATGTTTTTTTCAGACCCTTGCTTTTTAAAGTGTCTCAGTCAGATCATGTTAAATGAATCAACTAAGAAGTGAAGAATCATCAGGAGCCTTCAAAGACTGAGGGACATGAGTCAGCGGGGCCCAGTGCCCACGTCTGTCATCCCATCTATATGAGAAGCTGAAATAGAAGGATCACAAGTTCAAGGCCAGCCGAGGCAACTTGACAAGACCCTGCCTCAAACTAAAAAATAAAAAGATCAGGGATGTAACTCAGTGGTAGAGAGCCATTGGTTCACTCCCCAGTACCCCCCCCCCACCAAAAAAAAAATTAGGAGACATGGATCTGTGGAATCCTCCAATTCCCAAGGGAAAAAAATCTCTGCTTTAGGGTTCAGAGCTGCTAAAAGGGGTCCCTCCTGTGTTGGAAAGGTAATTGAGCTGGAATGACCTTCCTCCTTTCAGGGAGGCCCCTGGTCCTGTTGAGAGTCCCTGTAAAAACCACACCCTTGAAAGAGCTGTGTGAGTTAAATTAGGCTCCTACCTGGTGGAGTTTTTCCCAGAGCCAGGGAATTTGGAGGAATCTGGGAGACCTGTGTGGCTCAACGTGTCCCTGGCATCCTAGCCCGCCCCCTGAGATCCAGGTGATCAGAAGCTGAAGGGGGCCAGCGGCAGGCTGGGGAGGACTTGCTCCTCTCCTCCTCCCACCATCCTGTCACATGGGTGGGGCCACTGTGCCTGGCCAGGAGACAGCATGTCCCCACTCCATGCCTTTATCCTTGCCCTCCCAGTCCCCCTGACCCTGCCCAGGTGCCCTCGTCACCCCACTGCATCCAGATCTCGATGGTGGCCAGGGACTCTCCCAGGCCCCACTTTGTTCTGAGAACCTGCGTGCTCCAAAGCCAAGCCACTCAATGGAGTGACCGATGTGTTTTGGTTTTTTGTTGTTGTTGTTTCCTAATTGCTTCTGATGAGTTTGAAAGCCCCTTTTAGGCAGGGACTGTGACCTCTCCTCTGGGAACCCAGGGCTGGGCACCCTGTACACCTCTGGAGGCCCTCAGACTGGTAGACTAGGAGAGTTGTGTTGGCTTTTTTTTGGAAGGAAAGAGGAGAACAAATGAGGATTTTGGCATCTCGCAGGCCTCCCCCGTTTGTTGTGGTTTGGTTTGATGTCTGTTGGTTGGTCTGTACAATACTCCTGTTATAAAGGTGAGAAGCTAATGGAAGAGCTGGGTGATATCTCAAAATCAAATGGCTGGTGAGTGGCAGAGTAGGGACTAGAATCCAAGGAGCTGATGGCTGGACAGCCACCGTCGTGAACCCTGAGCACCCGACTGCAGCAGGACACCCCGTGCTTGCTAAACAAAAACTCACTGTGAGTTCATGTGAGTTCCCACGTGGATTCACATGATCCTCTCAGCAACCCTTGGAGGGGTAGGAACTACTGTTATTCCCATTTTACAGATGAGGAAACAGGTGCAGAAGGGCTAAGTTAGCAACTGTGTGTAATAGGAGCTGAGTAAATGAGAGTGACAGGAGTCGGACCCTTCATGAAGTGCCAGCCTCTTGGCTGGGCCTTTTATGTGTGTTATTTTCACACAGCCACCTTCAGGCAAATAGAATCTGTCCTTCCCATTTTACAAACAAGAAACAGACTTTAATAAGTTTAAGTGAGCGAGGTGCTAAGCCACTCAGTGAGACTCTGTCTCTAAATAATATACAAAATAGGGCTAGGGATGTGGTTCAGTGGTCCAGTGCCCCTGAATTCAATCCCTGGTGCCCTACACCACCCCTACCAACTCCCAAAAAAAGAAGTAGTTAAGTGAGCCAGGCGTGATGGCGTAGGCCTATAATCCCAGCGGATTAGGAGACTGAGGCAGGAGGATCACATCAATTTAGTGAGGCCCTAAGCAACTCAGTGAGACCCTGTCTCTAAATAAAATACAAAAAAGGACTGGGGATGTGGCTCAGTGGTTAAGCACCCCTGGGTTCAAGCCCCTGTAACAAAAAGGGGGAAAAAAAAGTTCAAGTGACTTGTCCCAGGTAACATGGTTAGAAGAAGGGACACATGCATCACCAGATGGGGGCCCCTTGCTGTGCACAGATTCTGGCCTCCTGGCCAAAGAGTTATTTGCAGAGGCGTGGCCACCTGACTCAGAGAATAGCCTGCTTTTTCACTCAATTATGTGTTTTCTATAAAAATAGAACTCTTCATTAAAACAGCCCGGCTAAGCCATCAGTTGGAATTACTAATTACTGTCCTTTAAAGAGATAATATCCCCTTTTGTGCATTCAACACACCTGCCACCACCCTTGGCCTCATCTCAGAGGGCTCCCAGGATGGCCAGGAGCCAGTGGCAGCAGGAAGAGGCACCCAGGTCCCTGAGAGCACAGCTGGGGCCGGTGGGGCCCGGGAGAAGGGAGCATCCCCCAGGCTGCTCCGCAGCCACACTTCCTTATAGTTGCTCTGGTCCTGGGAACACCCACAGCTTTCCAGGCCTGCAGAAGTCCTCGTGACTCAGCTTCCTGCTTCCGTGCCTCAGCACTGGTTGAGTGGTGTGAAGGAAAGGCAGTGGGGATATAAAGATAAGAATGACTTGGTCCCTGCCCAGACAAACACAGGACCTGCTAGGAAGACAGGCCTGAGAATGACAGCTACTTTTTCTCAAGGGGTAACTATATCCCGGACAACGGCTTCATGGGCTCTCCTTCCTCCCATTCTCCCAACGACCTATTTCGTTGCCCTCCCTGCTTTGCACATGAAAATTATGTTCAGAGAGGTTGAGGCAATTTTTAGCAAGTGGCAGAGCCTGGAAGTATAGAGTATCTCAACATAGCGGGGAGTAAGCTAGGGACCCTTGGTGTCTGCCACAGTTACCAAGATCCAGAGTTTATTGCAGGTGCTGAGTAATCCTAGGGAGCTGCTTTCAGGATCCCCCCACCCACAAGAGTCGACAGCCATGATGAGCAGCTGGAAAGGGGACACAGGGAGGGTCAGAGGATTGGAACCCCAGGTCAGGAGATGGAGAGATTGACCTCTGACCCTAAGACAGTGCTTGCTAAAGCAGAAATGTCACAAAAATATCCCCTCTTTATAAAATAATTTTTTAAAGCTTTTGGACTAACCATCCCAAAATCTTTTCTCTTTATGGCAGTGAAGGAAATTGTTTGCCCTTGCCTCAAATGGGAAGAGCTCCAAGCCTTAATCCTTTTGACAAATAATTAGCAGCTTGATCCTGCCCCAGGAGTGCAGGCCAGGGAGGGCCAGGGAGAGAGGGAGGATAGGAGGCGAATGCCAACATCCTCAGCCCCTGGCCAGAGCAGTTGGAAAGATGGGCAAAGCTGGTGACCGGTGATAATAGCCAGTTTATACCAGGGAGCAGAGACACTGACTTCTCCCCGGGAGGAGGACTGCGGAGACTGAGTCTCCTGTGGGGCGGAGCCGTTTCACAGTTGAGCAGGGGCTGGCTCTGCTCAGGTCAGCTGAGCACCTGTCTGTGACCCCCACCCAGGAGCTGAAGGGTGTGGGTGATGTGGCAGGTCCCTGTCCTCAAGCAGATCACAGTGGGAGCTGAGGGTGGCAGTTCAGCTAGTGTCAGAGGGAGTCTGAGCCCCGCACTTGGGAGATCTGGAGTGGGCCGCTGAGGGCTCTGGCAGACACTCAGGAGAACCGAGCTCCTTGACAGTGAGCAGGCTTCTCTCTGCACTCAGCCTCCCTGCTGGGATCAGGGTGCACTTGCCACAAGATTTGGACAGGGCCACAGAGTGGAGTGGCGGGAATGAGGAGACTCAGGACCCAGCAGCGGGACAGTGTGTTTACACTGGCCCCTGCTCCTTCCCTCCCCAGAGAGAACACTCACTTTCACATCAGCCTTCAGAGGCCGAGGGCGTGGCAAGGGCCTGAGCCTTAAAAGACCTCAGAGTCCCTTCCACATGGTCTGCTCCACTTTCATAAACAGGAAAGTGCTTGCAAGAGAGCATCACAGCCGAGAGCACTTTGCCCAGGACTTGGTCCTGGAGCCATGGGGAGGATCTCCTGCCCTGCTGACCAGGTGGGAAGCTCGGGGGCTTTCTTTTTTCTTTTTTTTTTTTAAGATTTTTTTTTAATATTCATTTTTTTAGTTGTAGTTGGCCACAATATCTTTATTTTATTTATTTTTATGTGGTGCTGAGGATCGAACCCAGGGCCTCATATGTGCTAGGCAAGCGCTCTACCGCTGAGCCATAACCCCAGTCCTCAAGGGCTTTCTGAAGCTTTCCGAGGCACCCGGCCTGGAACCCTGATCTGCCAATGTGGGAGGCCTGCAGTTCAAAGCGGCTTCCCTTCCCAAGCATCGGGCAGGCCCATGTTGGAGAGTTGAGGGCTGCTGTGGGGTTTCTCCGCTGCTGCTCATAGGTGACCAAGGTTCAGCCTCATGGGAGCCTGTAGTCAGTGCCTTCACTCCTGTTTTACAGATGTGGAACATGTGACCTGCCCATCTGGGTGGCTGAAGAGCCAGGACTTTGGCATGGGTTTCTGACTCCTCAGTCGGTGTCTCTTCACTCTGAGTGACATTGCAGTGCAGGGTTTGAGGACAATAATGTAACTTTGGAGCTATTACTGTGGGCTGCTTGGAGGTTTTTTACTTCTCTGTTGTAGACTTTGCTTCTAAAATTTCTCCCGGAATGACTCTTGTCTGAGTGCCCGTATATTGGAAGGTCGCTAGATTACAGAGTTCCTATCTTAGAGACCCTCCTTAGTTATACTTTTAGCCTCACTCTATGACTGTCTCTTGGGATAAAGATCTCTCTTCCAAGTAGGATGAGACAGACCCCTGCACACCATCTCGGGAGCGTGCTATTCATCATAGGCCCTGTCTTGTGTGTAGTGGAACTTGGCTTGTGGACTGTTTGGATTGAAATTGGTGGTGCTCTGCGTCAGCTGTGTGAGTCCAGCCCACGCTAAAACGTGAGGAGTCAAGTGACCAGACAGACTCCAGCTCTAGGCAGACACTGGGTGCTCAGCACAGGGGCTGGGCACCGCAGAGCACCACAGATCCCTGTCCCACAGGTACACACCCTCCAGGTGGGCATGCCTGGAAGACAGTGAGAGAGAAAAATTAAGTGCTAACTGAATGCAGTCCCCAGGCACTTAGAGAAAAGGGATGGTGGTCATTTGAGGCTTTCTAAGAGGACTTAGGGTTAAAATAGTGTTTTGGTTTTGGTTTTTAAATCTCAGAGTCCCTTGTTCAGGGTTGTCTTAGACTCCTTCTGTATTAAGACAGATAAGGAGGAGCTGATGCTTGAAGAGGGTGGAGAGCCTGACTTGCCCACTCTGCCCCTATTTCCTGGCCATGGCTCTAACTGCCTGGTGTCACCTACCAAACATCATGGCACTCCAGGGTGCTCTCTGGAAAACTGGGCCCAGAATATGTACGTGGATGGCAGCCACCCATCCCAGTGGACGGGAGGGAAAGGGAACTTATGTCCCAAGGCTGGGTTTGGTTGTCTTAGAGCCAGAGTGGAATGGATTGCTGGTCCCTGTCCCCTACGGGACAAGAGCTCAGCAGTGAATTGGAAGCAAGCCAGCAGGTGTGCACACATCCAAGCCACGCCCATAGTGAAGGCTGTCCTGGAGGCGGGGTCTACAGCCCCCAAGGGGATACACAAAGAAAGTCAGAGGGTACCATCTGGATAGGATGTCTGAGGGGGAAGGGTGACTCCCAGCAGAGGCCACGACGTGGAGCATAGCACACACAAGTCCCAGAGCCTGTGCTGAGGCTCAGGGAGCTGCTGACTCCCATGTGAGGAGTCCAAGGTCATTGTGGGGGGAGGAGCCAAAGGGAATGGAAGGTGGAGCCAAGCTGGAAGGCCTCAATGTACCCTCAGAGAAGCTTAGGCTGGTGGCACAGACAGTGGCAGGGCTTGGTGAAGTAGGTCCCTTTGGCATCTCAGCTACCAGACCAAGGAAGTCTCCTTAGAGCTAATCTGGAGCCTCAGTATGCGGGAGTGAAAACCAGACGAGAGGGTGGCTGTTGGAGCCCGTGCCTGGCCCAGAGAGGATGTGGTTGGGTTGAGAAATTCCACTCGGGGTCACTCATGCTAATGGAATGTCAGCGACGATTGGGGGTGCAGCCTGTGTTGATAGAAGCTGCCGCGCTGACAGCTCAGCTTTCCACCCCTTCTGTGCCAGGCACGTGGTGCAGACAGGTCTGCCAGGGACCCGTCTTTCCTTCGGTTGCAGGAGCAGGCGTGGGAAGAGGGCTCTGGAAAAAAGAAGCTTCTAGGGAGATATGTGGGTGGCGGAGAGTGAGGGAATGCTGCATGGCCTGTCTGCCCAGGAACTGTCCCAGCCTAGCCCAGGTCCTGTTGAAGTCACCTGCCCAGGGAAGTTGCTGTGGCTGCCCAAGGGGAGGTGTGGTCTGGGCCTGGGCCTGAGCCAGGGAGGGGCTTTCCCTCCTCAGCCTTTAGGACACAGAAGTCTGCTCCAACCTTCCCCTTCTTCCTCCTTACTCCAAACCTCTCTCCCCGACTCCAGCCACATCCCACCCCACCCTCCTTTTCATCCAACACCAGTTCCAGCAAGACCCCTTCTCTTTTTTTTTTTTTTTTTTCTTTGCTGAGTCTGAGCGAAAAATACAGCATCTGGTTCTCTGGACAGTTTGACATTTTTAGCACTGTAATTATTACCTTGAAGACAGAATTTGTGTCTTCTACTTCATATTTCCCAAAACAAAGGCACCTAGAGCTGGGCCCCTTGAAAGTCTGGGAAAGAAGAATGGGGCAGCAGGGTCAGTTCTCCTCAACAGCTGCCCACAGGATGCCAAGAGCTGTTCTTTGGGGATGTGCCCATAGGGAGGCTACAACATGAAAACCCCAGGTTCTGCCCTCAGGACCCCAGAGGCCAGTGGCTGGTCATGAGTTAATGTTCAAAAAGGGTACCAAAGATTGGGAAAAGTTTCAAAGTCAGGCTTGGGAGGTGGATGGAAATGGAGAGGAGAGGCCATGTCGGGGACCTGTGTCCAGGGACAGGAAAAGCATCTTTGAGGAAAAGTGAGGAAAAAAATAATACATGCCAGAACCCCCAAACTCTTCTTCCAAAAGGACAATGGGGAAAAATTTCACCCCCCTCCTTCTCTATCAACAACTCACAGTCTAAGATGGGGTGAGAAGAAAGGCTCAGAATGAGCCATGGAGCCCTGGCCTCATTGCAGAGGAAGAGGAGGCCAAGACCCCAATTGAGGGGGTAGGTGGGAGGGCCAGCACCCAGAGAGAGGCCAGCCTTCCCTGGTAGGGCTGCCCCTTCTGCAGCCTGGGAGCTCTGGGGTGCAGGCGCTCCATGCACCGCCGGAGTTGGGCTGTGCTTCTGCATGGGTGTGATCAGATTCCAGGCCTCGCAGTCATGTGCTTCACTCAGTGGCCATGCTGTGCATAACGGGGCCTCCCTGCTGACCTCTGAGAACCAGGAGTGACAGCCTTGTCTGGGCCTCAGTGGCTCAGCCAGACTCTCCGCAGGCTGCCCAGACAGTGGGAATGCATCAGTACTGCTGGCTCTGCCGGTGGTAGAAGTATTGCTGGACTCCCTGTCTGGGTACCTCCTCCAGCACCCTCAGACTCCTCAACAACAGAAAGGCCGACACCTGCCAAGTCAGGGCCTCCAGGGCTCCTTCCAGCTCTTGGTGAGGAAGGAGTCTGACCAATCTGGGTTCAGTGTTCTTGCTTTCCCTGCTGTGCCCAGGGCAGAGGGGAAGCTGTCCACCCCTCCTGCCCTCTCACCATTCTAAGGGGTATATCCTTTGCTCATCTTGCCTCAGAGGACTTCAGCTTTTCAGGGAGAAAGTCTGAAAGCTGCTGCCATGATGCAGCAACTGTCCCTAAATAGTGGTTGAAAGGGGGTTTCATGTCACCTTAATCCCATGTAAGGGGGTCTAGCTATCTTAGGAAATCCAAGGAAGAATTTTGTGATGCAGAGTCCCCAGGACCTTCCCAGCATATCCAGGGTCGGGAATCAGTTCCCAGTTCCACTTAGAAGATGTTAATTGGGCAGCTATTGTGTGCTGGCAAGGTAGAAGGCAGAACTGTGCCCTAAGGTGACCTTTGTTCCACCAGTTTCTTGCTTAGCCTCACTGAGTCATAGCTGCTTTCCCTTATCTAAGGCCCTATCCGGGGCCCCGTAGGGCACAAAAGTCTAAAACATGTGTCAGTGGCATGCTGGGAACCGTTCAGCTGAGGATCTGGGGAGGCAGAGCAAACTGCCAGGCTGGAACTCATACCTAACAACACTTTAGAGCGTGGGCAAGATGGCTTGTGATCAGGGGACAGGCAGAAAGAGCACAACAGGCACTGACAGATGCAGAAGAGAGTCTCATGCTTTGACCACACACATGGGGAGAAACAGTCACAGAAAGAAAGAGGCCCGGGGGTATAGTGGAGGCTGCCACCCTCCCATGCATTCTGTCTCTTGTGGCTGGGAGGTGGGCAGATGGAGGCTGCCCTGGTGGGGCAGAAACCCATGGGGTCCCACTCTTGTGGGAAAGCCTTGCGTGGGCCCTCTGACTGCCGCTCGCTCTCTCTCCCTGCAGCCTGATGTTCACCAAGGTGAAGCTGGAGCAGGTACTAAAAGGCCCAGAGGAAGCCCTGGTGACCTGCAGACAAATGCTGCAGCTATGGCAGACACTATACAGCTTCTCCCAGCTGGGGTGAGTGGCTGTCGTCATCCCTTGGGTTGCCAGAGGGTGGAGGGCCCAGTCGACAGGCAGTGGTTGCCAGGACAACGGTCCTCAGCTGAGTGTCTGCAGTGCCTGGATGAAAGTATGGAACTTAGCACTCACGGGGCTTTGTACATCTGTGGTCCAGCTTTAACCTCCTGGTAGTCCTCGGTGACCTGCATAAAGACCCAGATTTTGAAATCAAAGCTGAGAGTGGTAAGAAAATAGAGAAATGAGTATTGAACACCTGATCCAGGTGCTGGGCTTGCCACTTCATCTGACACCTCAGCTGCTTCTATCCTACCACATTATTTGATTTTATCTTCAGCCCAGCAAGGAAACTGACTCAGAGACCCTGTGTAATAAGGGCCACTCACCTGGCTAGTGGTAGGGATGGAACTTGAACCTGGGCCTCCTGAGTCCCAGCCCATGGAGTCTGTCACTTCTTTCCTGGGTCTTTTTGGTAGTTGGAAGAAGAGGAGGAGGAGGAAGCTAAGGCCAGAGAGCCACTCACACCTCCCCAGTCACCAACAGTCCCCATGTACCCTGTCTCCTGCAGTAGGTAGGCCCCAGCCTAGGCTCTGAGGTTTTCCAGGGCCACATAAGGCTCTCTTGACCTGGTTGAATCTGTGAAAGTCTGCTCAAACCCTCTGTCCAGCCTGTGCAGCCCAAAGGACTTCCTGTAGGGCAGGTGCACTGCCTCTTCCTGTTCCACTGGACCCCACCCTTCCCCTTCTCTGGAATGGTTCCCTGTGTCATTCCCCTAAGGACTCAAGGGACCCTACTCTGGAGGGTATTTGCATTTTCACAGGAATTCTGGGCCCCACAAGGCCTCCAAACTCCCCAGGTGACGTTTACGGAGGTGACCAGGTGGAGTGTAAAACCTCGGGCAGGGCCAGTCTTACCTCCACAGGCCTTGTAGCCTAGGAGATGCCAGAGCAGAGCAAGACCAATGCATAGAAGCTTCCAGAAGGAGACTGTGGAGTGAGGGACTTAAGGAAAGGGTTGGGAAGCCACCTGGAAGCTGGGTGATGTAAGGACGAGGGCCAGGCTCCTGTGCCGGGGACCTAGCATTCAGGGCTTCCTTCCTCCGGGCGCTGTGGCAGCTGGGGCGGGTGCACAGCATGGCTCCTTTTCTGCAGAGGAGCTCCTTTGCCTTATCTGAGTCCTTATCTAGATGACTGCTTCCCTGCTCATTCAGGTGGCCAGTCTCCTTGGGGCACTTCTGGTTGGCAGCCTTGTCTTATTTAAGGCCCAACCTTCAATTTAAGGCCTGTACTTCCTTAAAGGCATACAGGATTGCTAAGTGCTCTCACAGGGGCCAGGGGTAGTAGGGTTTGCCTGAGGTCACTTCAAGTCTCCACCCACAATGCAACTCCTCACAACAGGAAACCCCTAGGGAACCTCCCCCAGACCCCCACCAAGGATAGGGCATGGCTTACCTAGGCCATCTGCCTGGACCAGGGGCCTGAATCCAGGACCTGCTTGGCTCTCCCAATCTGGGTGTGGAGTTCTTCAAGTTAGGGAGCATGATACACACGGCAAGTAGTTCCCAAATATGGAGTGATCTGCAGCCCTAGGAGAGGTCCCTTGGGATGGAAGAAACAGGAGACAGGAAACTGTTCCTGCAGATCAGTACCTGGACAGGAAGCCAGAAATATGCAAGGCGCCTGCCGGGACTGTCTGACTTCCCCTCACAAAAGCCCCGTGAAGTGGATGTCGTCATGCTCGGTTCCGAGAGAGAAATTTCATGAGAAAGGTCAAGTAACTTCACTGAGGGTCACACAACCAAGAAGGGGTGGCCCCAATGGTTTTAACCTAGTGTCTCTGGCCTACACTTGGATGCCCCCAGGGAACGGGAAGAGGGTGGGAGAAGACCACCAGACCTGAACCGCTCACTGTGCTGTGAGGGGTGGGGTCCTCTAATACCCAGTAAGGTGATTGCATCCACAGGCCCAGGTTGGGGCCAGCATGAGCCTGAGTTTGGATGGCAGAGACGCCTTGGATCCTGGCATTTTGCAGGACCATCGTCTAGGCATCCCTTAGAAGGGAAGATACCTTCTGACCTTTTGGCCCAGGCTGGGCTGCTTCTCTCCGACCCTTCCTGCTGCAGCCCTCCGCTAAGTGTCCCCAGCCCACGGGTTCCAGGGTCGTGGGCTTCCTCGGCAGTGGGACGGGCCCACCAGGCTCGTATGCCTTTCTGAGCTGGCGGCTCCTTCCTGGCTTCCCCAACTGAGAAAACTGTACGGGAGCTGTAGGGACCTGGGGCATTGAGTGGGGGGCAAGAAAGGGTCACCATGCTTCTTTCTATCCCCCCAGGGGCCCCCATGGCTCCCCTGGGACTGCCCTGGCAGCTGGAGGTAGGGGATCCTATGGCAGGATTCACGGGATCAGCTGGGCCCTCCTTCCCCAGGGCAGGCCGGGGCACTTCTGGTGCCTGTGAAGACCAGGCAGGCTTTCCTAAGAAGCCAGTCCGGGTTCCCGGCACTGAAGGAGGAAGGGTAGAAAAGGCCTCAAGTGACCTAGGGGACTTCTAGCCCCCGCTGCCTCAGAGGGGGGCGTAGGCAGTGTGGGAGGGTTTCCAGTCCTTGGCCTGTGTGATGTGGGACCCGCGCCTGACCCTCTACGTCTCCGGTTGTCTTGATCCTTCCTTGTCTTTTCAAGGACTTGGGCTCTGTTTCTGGGACATGAGTTCTCAGTCCCAGAGTCTGTCTGAAGTGAGGCCCCTCCCCCTCCCTGTGCTCCCAGCTATCCCTGGGGGACACCAGCCTCTGCCTCACCAGGTCCTGCCTTCCCTTGCTTTCCAGAGGCCTGGAAAAGGATGGCAGCTTAGGTGAGGGCCACACGATAAAGAAGCAGAGTGGCATGCACCTGACCCTGCCTGATGCCCACGATGCAGATTCTGGTAAGAATGTGCCCTGTGGGCAGCTCTTCACGTGGAACCAAAGCTCACTGTCCCAGCCTGAGAGGACCAAGGGAGGGGGGCATCTGGGCAGCCTGGCCAAACCCATCGCTGCTCCTTGCTGCTGCTTCCCAATGGTCTGGATGCTCAGGGGTGGCCCCCAGACACCTTTCAGGCTGATCTTGACTCGGGGTAGGACTGACTGCTGGCCCTGGGTGGGTGGTGGGCAGCTGAGTGGGCAGGGGTCAGGCCCAGCCTTTGGGGTAGTTAAAGAGAGAGAAGACTCGGTTGGAAAGACAGCCCGGAGCAGAGACGACTTCCCCTAAGGCCAATGCCAGCCGCCAGCGGCTGCCTCATGCCCCAGTAGATGAGTCAAATAGAAAGGAATGAGCAGAGCTCTTCAATTCTACGCTCAAAGCTGACTCTTTTCCTGGAAAAACTCATCCTGAAACCCAGGGCTTGTGATATTCAAATGCATTGGGAACTACAAACCTACCATGTTTAAGCTGAGGACCTGATTAAAGCAAAACACCTTCCTCAAAAACACAAGAAGAGTTAGTCATGGGAATGAAAGTGTGAGTGGAATTGTATTTAGTGGAACTGCTCATTTTTTTTTTCACTTCTGCGAACTGGAGCCAAGGTGCAAGTGATGGGGTTGATTTCGGCAGCCTAACGTTGCACCCGAATTTAGGGCCCATCCCAGGGGTGCTTGGCAGCTTGTGGAGGGACTGGTTAAGGGGGTGGGGCAACTCCCATGCAATTAAAGAGGTAAGAACCATGCTCAGAGTTATTAGGACTCCATGTACACTTGTCCCATAAACTGACATCATCTGTGGTGTGCCTGAGGTCTCCTGAGTTTATTGGAACCTTTATTGCCTCTCCGAGAGGGAGAAAGTGCTCGCATTTCACCTGCATGGGAATTATAAATGTCAACAGCTTATATATCCTGAGCAGGGCCCGCACCACCCAGAACTGACACGGGAGAGGTTCTCCAAGGGCACAGTCTGACTCAAGCTGCTCCCCAATTATCCCTCAGGTCTCAGCCATGAATGGGACCTTTACACACACGAAATGATAATGTGCTCTTGTAAAAATAGCCAAAGGAGAAAGAGAAAAGTCATTTCTCATTTCACCACCCAGACCTCAATAAATAAATGGCCCTTCAGAATTTTTTCCATGCATGTCCATATTGATTTTTCAAAAATATGATTTATTTTCTTCTGTTCCTTGCTTTTTTTGCACCTGTGTAATTAATGTGAACCTCTTTTGGCATCCGTATCCACATGTATACATTATCATTTAATGACTGCAGGCTTTGGTGATTATACCCTCACTTGTTTTTAATTATCCCGATTATTGAACATTTGAGTAGTTCCTGTTGTTTTCAGATAACAGGCAGGAGTCGAATGAGCATCTTTGCTGACATTTATGATTGTTCTCCTCAGGGATAGATTCCCAGTGGGATTTACGCCTGATTATCCCTTAAAAATCTCCTCTTTCCATTTGTGGCTGAGAGTAGGTGGTGGGCCCTCCCTAGTGGATCTGAGAGCTTGTCAGATTTCTGGCTGCCAGGCTGTGCCACCCTGCCCTGACCCAGGCGCCCTGTCTGCCCGTTGGAGCTGGGCTCTGACTGCCCCGGGGACCTGCAGCACGGGGCACCCTGACTCTGCTGCTCAGCTCTGTGCCCTCCTTCTCTGCAGGCTCTCGGCGGGCATCATCCATTGCAGCTTCGAGGCTTGAGGAGGCCATGTCAGAGCTGACCATGTCCACCTCGGTCCTGAAGCAGGGTCCCATGCAGCTGTGGACCACGCTGGAACAGATCTGGCTCCAGGCTGGTGAGTATCCCCAGTCCCAGCCTGGGAACTGGGGCTCAGGGATACTCCCATACCTGGCTGAAGCCACCCAGATGTTCAGAGCCCTGCCCTGTCCTGGAGCGGGGAGGTGGAGGCTCTTGATGAGGCTCAAATGGGCTACAGAGTGCTCGCAGGTTCAGGAACCTGGTCTAGTTCCAGCTGTTTCCTCCTCGCTTGCCCCAAGCAAGTCACTTAATCTGTCTGGCTATGGGTTTCCTCTTTGCCCAATAGGAAGGGTGCCCGCCTCCCTACCTGGGAGAGGTTCTCTATGGCAGATCCAAATGAGAGAGGTTCTGAGGTCAGGAGAGGCCACACAAATGGATAGGCCAGAGGGCTGGTAAGGTGGAAATTGCTGTCCAGTTGGCAGTCCCTCTGGGTCACCAGGCAGCACCACTGCCACTGAAGAGTCTGCAGACCAGTGAGTGCTGGGGAGGCAGCCTTCAGGGAGGCCCAGCTTCAGTCACACAGACCTGGGTTCTGATGCCAGCTCACAACTAGCCAGCCCTGATCTCAAATGAGCTTATGTGTGAAGAAGTTACTGCAGCACATAGTAGGTGCTCAGCAAATGGTGTTTGGCTTCTGTTGTGCCAGTTACAGTTGTGACGGAGCCAGAAGCCACGTGGTGCCACAGACTGAGTGTCCTTGTGCTTGGGAATGCTGAGGAGGGACTCCGAGGAAAGTGTTTGACAACTTGACCTGACCGTGGTGCAAGAGGTGGATTAGAGTGAAGAGACAGGGAATCGAGGCCAGAGAGGACAAGTGTCTGAATAGAATACAATGGCAGCGCAGAAGAATAGAGGAAGATGAGAGACAAGTGGAATCCTGAACCTGCCCAGGCCCAGCATGGCCTCAGTCCAGAACTGCCCGAGGGAAACTGTGGGTGCAGGGACGCCTCCTCACCCTTGTTCTGCCTACCCTCCTCTCTGCTCTGACCCACTACAGGGATGGGGCTGCAGCCCCCAAGGAGACATGGAAAAGAAATCAACCAAAAGTAGATGATCAGTTACCAGGACATGCAGCTTTGGCAAGTCATCCTTAGAACGTGCTTGTTAGCTGAGAATCTAGGGTTTCCTGTGGCGTGTTTTCCACATATGGACGCATTAGCATGCAGCACGCCTCCGCTCTCCCTATCATAGGTTCTGACTATGAAAAAAGAATTGGACCAGGATTCACAGAAAGGCTAAGAGATGGGAGCATTTTAATAATGCAAATATTGCCCCAGTTAGCATCTCAGGGTCCTTCGGATGCTAGGGATGTGGGAGGTGTGTTCCACAGCTGTTGGGTCTTAAGTAGGAAGAGGAATGTTCAAGAATGCAGAGGAATAATACCCAGGCTTCCTCCTGAGCAAAGATCCTCCTGTCCTATTCTGAGACATGGAGCGCCGTATCGCTGTCACAAAAGCTAGATGCTTATTTCTTATTTCTTTCTCATGTAACAATTCGGAGATGACAGCTTCAACTGGGATGGCAGCTTTGCTGTCCCTAGGGTGTGGCTCTCAACTATGTGGTCCAGGATGGTTCTCTGCTACAATTGACATTCCAAGGCGTAAGATAAATGTGGAAGAGAGAAAGAAGACATCCCGTCCCCATAAGGACACACCTGGAACTGGTTCACATCACCGTTCCTCATGGTCCATTAGCCTAAACTCCATGATTTGTCTAGCCCAACTGCAAGGGACTCTGCTCCATGGGGAATGATGCTTATTTCCTTTGGGGTCACCAAACTGCCCCCATGGCAGGGGGGGCTAGGCTAGCCAAGGTGGGTTCCTTTTAGGGTCTAATCTGTTTCTTTCCCACCTCCAAGCCAACATGGTGTCCTCCTTTTCTTTCTCTTTTTTTCTCCCTCCCTTTTCTGAGGTCTTGGGGCAGATTCTCTGTAGGAAGCCCAGCTCACCTCTCCAGGTGAGGGCTCTCAGCACCCCGCTTCTCGGCACAGCGTCAACCTGAGGGTGTGGAAATGGGCCTGCGGCAGAGAGCCTGGGCTTCAGCAGGAAGATGGGAGCCAGCTCTAGGTGCAGGGTTAGACCAGGATGCCTCTGAAAAAAATAATAAAAGGGACTCTTGCAAAGCTCCAGGGAACAGATGTTTTCCATTTGTAGCCTGCGGAGAGAAAGCAAAGAAGAGGGGGTGGGGAGAGAGGGAGCAAAGAGGAAAAAAACCAACCAGAGACAGATGGGCAAGAGAGGAGGTCAAGAGGTCGACAGGGAGGATGATGAGACGGAAGGGACAGGAAGGAAGAAAGTCAAGTCGTTGAGGGAGGTCCAGGGCGCCCTTTGACACTCAGAGAGCAGCAAGGCCCTGCCACCGGGGTGACACATCAATAAGGAAAAGCCGTAACAGTGAGTGCTCATCCAGCCCCAGCCAGGGGAGGCCAGGATGGGTGTGGGCACCGCAGGCCTGGCAGCCAGGCTGGGAGCGGGAGGAGCCAGGCTGTGGTGGGCACAGTGCCACGGGTCTCCTGCTGCAGCCTCTTCTGGCTGGCTGGCTGGCTGGCCGGCTGGCTGGGAGCACCATGTTTGGTAAAACTGTGAGCAGGAGCCAGGGGCATCTGCCTAGGGACACTGAGGCTAGGAAGAGGGGGGCACTGCAGCCCCCAGACCTGTGGGCCCACCTGCCAGTCAGAAGCCCTGTCCTGGAGGCCCGGCCTATGAGGCTGTCTGCAATGTGGCCTGAAGCCCTCGGGAGACCTCGCCTCCCTGGCCCTGTTCTGTGTCATCTGCTTTCCTGCCTAAGTGGTGATGAAGCCCGTCGGAGTGAAGCAGCCCGACCCATTTTCAGGGCCTGTTCCCTGATGTGTGGCCCACAACCAGGCCTGAGGCCTAGAAAGCCCCAGGGCCCCAGCACTCCCTCTAAGTGAAATCTGTTGATGTGAACGCACTAGGAAGAGTTCCCAAGGGGGGACTGGGGACAGCCTCCTGAGGGCTTGGGAGACAGGACCTCAAGTTGTAAACAGCTTAATGAGTCAGGCTGGGGCCAAGTGGGCCCAACCTGGAGTGGGACTGCTGGGGAACGGTCTGGGCATGGAAGGCCAGACCCCTGGGCCCCCAGCTAAACTGAGCTTCAGGCCCCAACTCAAATGTTACTTCCTCTAGAAAGACCTCCCTGACCACAGTGCTGACTTGATCCATCCTGAGTGTCTATGATACCCAGAATTGGCACTTATCACTTCACTGCCCTGGGTCTCTCAAGTTCTTAAGTGGCTCAGTTTCCCCACCCCACCCCTGCTTTTTCTCCTTCTCATGGGAGGACTGGGTATACAGTCAGTGCTCAATAGTTGTATATTAGAAACTCAGTTATAAAGGTAACCGGTTCAAAGGCCCTGGCAGTGGCTCAATAGCAGAGTGGAGAAGGAAAGCTGACACTGATCAGAGTCAAATCCCCAGCCACTGGGCATCCCTCTCTGCAAGGCCCTGGGCTCAAAGCCCCGTCTCCCGGCCTCACCTTCCTATGCTATGCCTTGGGAATCTCAGACGTCTCTGGGGACAGGAGCCTGAATCTCTCGTTTTTATTCTAGCATGAGAACCTGGCTTCTTTGTGTTCACTTCTCTCATTCTCCCAGTTCTCTCTTCTCTAATCCAGAAAGAGTCCCCTTGCTCCAGAGCCCTCTGTAACATTTCAGATGTGCAGCTGCTTGGATTGCACAATGAGCCTTACACAATGTTCATGCTGAGGACCCCAGTGCTGTGTGTTGCAGTTAAGGCCTTAGTTAGGTCTCCTTCCTGCTGCTTATGGGGTCAGGCAGGTGGGGAGCCTGGTCCCAGTTTATCAACCTCTTTCTGGGAGTCCCCCACCCTAGACATGCTCTAAACCTGCGTAACCTCAGCTCCCAGCCCTTGCTAGGAAAAGCTCTTGGCAGAGTCACAAGCCAGACTCTGCTGGCCTCCCGCGCTCCCCATCTGTGTTGCCATCCTTCTGTGACTTCCGCATGGGCAACAGCCCTAGGAGGGGGCAGCAGAGTCTGGGGGCTGCTTTGAAAGGAAGGCAGAGTGGGCTGTGGGGCCCGCCGACAGGCAGCGTTTCTAAAAGTGCCTGCGGTGGGCGTGGGCCTGGGCCTCAGCTGCGTGGGACCAAAATGCACATTTCTGTGGCAGGCCCAGGATTGGAGCAGTGGCCCCTTTTCCCACTGATCTGCTTCTGGGGCAGATCTGATCCTGCTTGCTGCCAAAGTCTGCTCTAGAGGGAGGCCCAGGGGCTGCTGGGGAGGCTGGCCCTAGCTCTGCCCTTTCACACAGTGGGGCAGGATCATGGTGGAGATCCTGATGGTACCCACCTCCCTCCAAGACTGGCTGTGAGAATTATGGAGAAAGAATGTTTTGTGAAGATGCAGCTTGGCCCACAGTCAGCTCCCAGAAGTTCAGGTGGTGGCTTTTGTCACTGTTGTCACCACCACTTCTCCCTCTTTCTCCCACCCCCATCCTTAGTGGAACTCTTGGCTCCCCCTTGGGCTCTGAGCCCGTGCCCACCAAGTCCTGAGCACAGTGGGGGAGTTAACTTCAGCCAGCCCCCAGGTGCGGCCTCCAGGAGCTGCTTCCGTCCTATCCGTCCAACTGCACAATGCATCCATGAAGTGAAGGGACCCTGAAACGGAAAGCAGAGCTACCCGGGCAAGCATTCAGCTGTGTAATCACACAACCCAACAAAAAGCCTGGCTTCGTCCCATGGCCTTGGGCAATGCCTTAACCTCTCTGTGCCCAGGTTCCTCATCTCTAAAGTGGGGTGACGAAGCACTGGTCCCCAGGGTTTTGTGAGCATTGACTGAGATGATCTGTGGAGCACCTAGCGTGACCCCTGCATCCCACAGTAAGTTCTCCCCGTGCTGTGACTTGGTGGGCAGCGTCCGGCTCCCCTGCTCTGGGGATGCGGGTGCCACCTGCATCTTGTGTGTCTTCCCACCACTCACACCTCTCACGGCCCCTCTGGTTTCACAGCCGAGCTGTTCATGGAGCAGAGACACCTCAAGGAAGCAGGTTTCTGCATCCAGGAGGCGGCCGGCCTCTTTCCCACCTCGCACTCGGTGCTCTACATGCGGGGTCGCTTGGCCGAGGCGAAGGGCAACCTGGAGGAGGCCAAGCAGCTGTACCAAGAGGCGCTCACGGTGAACCCCGATGGCGTGGACATCATGCACAGCCTGGTGAGCCAGCGCCCCCTCCTGCCACCTCCCTCCGGAGACCCCAGACCTTCTCCCCACTGTCCCTCCTACCCGCCCCCCCACTGTGTGCCAGCGCCTTGCTGCTGCTGGTCCCTGGCGTCTGGGAGAGAGGCTTCCTCCCTGATGGGAGCAGCAGCAGTGTGTTTCTTGGAGGTAGGGGCTCTGCTCCCATCAGGGTCTGCATTCATGAAAAAAACCTAGAAGGGCTGGTGGGTATTTTTTGGTGACTTTTTGCCATCAGGTGATCTAACCCCAAAGAGCTTTGGTGGTTGTTGACTGGATCCTGGTCCTGGAGGCCAGTCCAGACTCTAGGCAGTTCCCAGAATGTTCTTCCCTCTGCGGGACTCCAGACCTTCCCCAGTCATTGGGCTTCCTTCTCCATGTCTCTAGGTCTCCTGGGTGGGATGCAGTGGGCTCCCTGGGGTGGGCTGCTATGTTGGGCCTGATGGGAACACACATTTAGAATGGCCTGAGGTAGTAAGAGGGTTCAGCAGCCCCCTTCCCAGGGCACAGACTTGGGACTCAGGTGCCCAGGTCCCTGGGCCTCCTGGTGGGAAGGTTTGAAGACTGGGAAGCAGAACCCAGGTGCTCTTGGTCTCCCCCTTGGGTGACGATGGGCAAGTGAACTGCCTTCTCTGAACAGCGATTTTACTCATTCATCCAATGGGGCTTCTCATCCAGGAAACATTTATTGAGTAGTTGCTCTGACAGATGGTACAGTAGGTCCTGGAGGTAGCCATTTTTCCCCTGCCTTCCTTAGCTCCTTCCAGAGAGCAGTTTTCAGGACAAATATAGCGTTCTGAAAGTGAATGAGCCCGCAGATGCCCTGGTGTCTGTGAAGGATCATTTAGGAACCACAGTTAGCAACAGTCTTTCCCGGTGGGGGTCTGGGCTCCGCCTTGGATGTCCCTCTGTGAGAGCACTCCGAGAATGGCCATTAGGATATCCCTGACATCTGCCACGTGAAGATCACAGAAGGATCAGGAGAAAGGCTCCAGATGGCTGAAGGGTTCTCATTGCCAGAATGGGTCTGGCTGGCCCATGAGCCCAAGCTGCAAGGAATTGGATTGCAAGTTATCACTTAGTCTGGGCGCGTACTCCGGAATCATCTCATGAGGATGTTGCTGAGAGAACAGAAACCTTACTGGGGGTTGGGGGAGCAGTGGCTGGACAGAGCCATCTTTACAAGGTCCTTTCCGACCCCTAGAGTCCTTAAAAATGGAATAGAACAGATATTCCCAGCTCAGCTCCTATTCCTGCTGCCTGACGTCTCGAAGATTTCTAGCTTAGCCTGTGTGAGTGTTCAGCCCTGTGCCACCAAATCACTCCTCACTGTGCTCTTTCAAATGGATTCCTGTCGCCCTCCAGTCATCAGCAAATGTTTGTTCTGTTTATTTTTATTTATTTATTTACTTTTTTTTTTGCAAAGCGCATCCTCCTTCCTTTCAAAATTCAGACATTAGCGTCTCTGATAAATGCCTCACCGGAGGTCACGTCCAGAAATCTGATTAGAGAGTCAGGAGGGAGGATGTGGGCAGGCATTAGGCCTGCAGCCAGGCAGAGACATCTGCCTTCCACTGCGTTTGTGGATCCGAGCCTGCAGTCACAGCCCCTAAGACCCGACAAAATCCAATAACGAGTACAATTTTGAAGTAACGGTGTACCATTTTTCATTTATGCTTATTATTGTTTGTAGCTATTTTCCTGAAATTAAAGCAGTTTCCAAGGGTCGGTTTCCACGGAAACCGAATAGCTGTCCAGAGTGGCTCCCTGCAGATGTGACGAAAATGGTCCTTTTTCTCTTCCTGGGGTGTCTCGCTGATTTGATGAAATTGGAGCAAGTCAGAGAGCTAGACCTGCCCCCTTTTAAAGTTCCCAGCAACCAGAGGGGCAGTCGACTTCTGTGTGGGCAGCCCATTCCCCTTTCCACACACTCTGTTCCTGCCAGCTTCCCACACATATGCATAAAGAATAGCAAATTGCAAGCCTGGAGAAGATTTACCAAGCATATTTGCCTAAAGACATGGGAACACTTTGGCATGTTGATCTCAAAAGTGTTCCCCAGTCTCAGTGCCTTCCCCATATTGGGGGACTGATGTCCTTGGCACTCAGGACATCTGGGATCCAATCCTGACTCTGGCTCTGATTCACTTGGGCCACTTGGGAAAAGTCTTAACTTTCATCCTCCTGATGTAAGTAGATAATAATCTTCATTGGTCCTAGAGCATGCCGTGTTGTTCTCATCCAATGAGGTGTGCACATAAAAGTCTCCAGTGCAAGTCTCAAGGAAGACACACAGCATATACTATCCTCCCTTCCCTCCCCAGTGACAGACATGGCTAGTCAATCACAGTACTTTTTTCCAGTCAGACAGTACTTTCTCCCCACTAAGCATGGGGCCTTGCAGTCTTTTCCAACATGATAAACGGTCAATCTAAGTCAGCCTGACGTTTACGTAAGCTAGTCATCGTAAAATAGTCAGTAGAGAAGACGAGAGACACATCCGTTGTCAGTCCTTCGTGAAACTGAAGGTTGGTCCATCCTTGGAGACTTATCCAGGGAGAGGCACATAGTGGAGAATGGGTATCCCCTCATGGAATCTTTGCCAAGGCAGTGTCCCAGGTAGGACATCTTGGCTTTCCCATACCACTGAGGCTTTTTGAGGACATTGACCTCTGATAGGTTTAAGGGGAAAGAGAACCCCTTCTCCCCTGGGAGCCTGGCCACTCAAAACCCTGGGCTGGAAGAGCTCCCCTCTCACTAGCCCTCTGAGGTCATGGGTGAGTCCCGCTCCCTGGGATCTGGAAAGAAGAGGGTGAGAGATTCCTGCCATGCTGCGTGGATACCAGGTTTGACCCTATAGTCCACAGGGTGGAGTGGCAAACACCCGGATGCTGAGGAAAGCCCACTGGGAGTGGAAGCTTGGCTTTCAGGAGCCAAGCTTCAGGCATTTCTAAGAATATAAACTTTGGCCCAGGAGCGGGTTCTGTGCCCTACTGCCCTCCCTGGCCCCGGATACAATGGGAGAGATGTTTTCCAAGTTCTGGCTCCTGGCTCCTCCCTGGGTGCAGCTTAGGCTTTTCCACCAGACCAGGCGAGGAGGAGTCATCTCCTTGGCGGTTCCCCGCCAGGGAAGACTGTCCACTGTGCCCACAGTAGTGTCCAGAGAAGGTGGTCCATTGAGGCTCAGTGGCTGGGGACCTTCTGGAGACTGGAGAAAAAGGCAGGCGTGGTCTCTGCAGAGAAGGCCAATCACAGGAGGAGGTCCGGACAGTCTCTGCCAATCACGCCTGGCCCTCACTCCAGGCACCAGGAAGTCCCCCTCAGCCGGGGTACCCGGGTCTCAGCTCCCCAGCAGAGGAATCTAGTTAAGAGAGGGGAAGCAGGGTCCTTCCCAAGGTGAGCAGTGGTGTCTCCCTGATAACTGCTCCTCAGAGAAGGCTCCGGGGGCTTGTTCAAAAAGGGACCCCAGGCAGCCCACACGCCTCTGTCTGAGGCTTTCTGCCTCAGAGGCCAGGACCCCTTTAATACCAGCCACCTCCAAGTGGCAAGTCAGGGAACTCGACAAGGTAGGGTGTTCCTATGAGGTCACCTGAACACGGTGGAGGGGTGTCACAGGTGTCACAGGCTGGGATGAGAGAACCCCATGGGATCGCTGGCTTGACTCGGTTTCCTAGTGTAGGGAAAGAAAAAATACTTCTCCCTCTACTTTTCTGTGTCCTTGACCAGGACCCCTGTAACAAAAGGTAGATAAACAAGAGGAAATCAAGTGTTTCTGTGTGGCAGCCTCATGGACAAAGGCCAGGTGGTGAGGCCAGCTGGATAGATTGATTCCTCTGGTGCTGTCCCTGGGCTGCTAAGGTCTAAGCGTCAAATGTTGTCCTCTGTGGGCCACCTTTGTCCTCCTTGGTGGGGGAGAGAGGAAGGACACCTTTGTGAACTTATTTCCTACTTTTGGGCAGATTGGGGCAGGCAGAGAGCTTTTCTTGTACCTGCTTTATTTCAGTTTCCTTTGCCTCAACACAGTGGTGTGTTTCGGGGTGACGGTGTCTGCTACCCTTTAGCTCCACAGAAGGAAGCCCGAGTCCTGGCTGCAGACAGGCCCACCCCTGCTGCCCTCGGCTTGGCCAGAGCACGTGGCTGCGTCGGGGTGGCTGGTCTGCACTGCAGGAGACGGCCTGGAACCCTCCCCATGAGACCAGGAGTGGGCAGGAGAGGGTTTGTGGGTGGCACCTGCCCTCCTTCCAGTGGCAGGCTCCAGAGGGACAGTTTTGTGCTTTCTTCTTGAAGACAGAGCTGCAGACTGTCTCAGAGCCTTTTCTCTGGCATCCCTGGCTGCAGCAGGGGACTACTCTGCGAGAGCTTTGCCTCCTGTGATATAATTCCTGAGAAGGCCATTTCTGAAGCTTAGTGCTCCTCCCACATGCCTGGAAGGGCAGGGAGTCAGCTTCAGTTACTTTCTCCTCTTGATGACAGTGTGGTGATGAACCATTCCCCTTCATCTTCTCCTTCTCCTTCCCAGCCTGAAATGGCTGCCTTGTTCTTGAAGTGGGTCTAGGGGACCAGAGTATGGCTACGGCCCTAGAACCTCCCAGCGCGTTCCCTGAAGCTCCTGTGCCACCGTACCCTGCTGCTCCACGGGGTCCTGGACTGGGCCTGTCAGGTGCTCTGGGGACCTACCAGGACAGCCCTGGTCCCTAAGGCCAGCAAGGTGGAGCCTAGCCGCAGTGCCTTGTCCTGCACCCCAGCCAGCCCTCACCAGTCCTAGAGGGAGGGACCAAGGGTGACAAACCTCTGTCAGCCCTGCTTGCCCTCAAGTTATAGGGGCTCTTGGGCATTACGTCTCTTACTGGGCTTGTTTTTTCTTCTTTCATGTGGGATCATTTAGGCCCTTGTGACCTCAAAGAAAAGTTTTAGGGCTTAGATGAGCTGAAAGCTATAAAAAGAAAAGTCACTGTTGGGCAATTTTGTTGCCTTTTACGCAGAAAGCATGGTGACAAGTGGCCTGAACCCGAGTTCTACCTTTGACCAGGTGGGTTTCCTTGGGCCATACTCTGAGGTGAGGATCTTCAGCCCATCCTGCCTTGTGCTTTCAGGGTGGCCAGTGCATTCAATAGTAGGTGCTGAGGGGCAGGGAGGAGATGCTGGGCAGGGACAGGGACCTGAGGGCTGCCTTAGGGTGCGTTGTCCATGGTGATTTTTAAGACCCAGGTACCAGAGCTGACACTTGAGTCCCAGGTTGCCTTTACTCCCTGTTTAACCTTGGCCAAGTTCCCTAGGCTCTCAGAGGCTCAGTGTTCTGTCTATAAAATGGGGATTGCTATGCCAGGTGGCTAGGACTACTATTAGAATTAGGTTAAATAATTTTGTGAGCTAATCGGCTAGTAGTAGGGGTTATTTTGCCTTCTTCACTTTGAAGTGTGGCTCCCAGGCCAAGTCAGAGGCTCTTGGTTGATAGAGGGAAGTGGAAGCCAAGCCCCAGAGGCTCACTGCGGCAAAGCCGCCCAGGCCTCCCCGAGTCAGCCAGACCAGACGTGCAGGATGCAGACCCCAGCTGCCTGGTGGACGGGACTGGAGTGTACACTGCACAGGGCCAGGCTGACCTTAGCATGGGCGAGGGGAGGGCAGCCTGCAGGTGGTGGGGGGGAGCAGGGGTCTGAGTGGATGGAGGAGGGATCTGAGACTTGTCTTGCATCTCTTGTGTTGGTTAATCCGGGGCAGCCAGGGAGGTTGTGGTGGCAGGCTCAGGGGCCGCGTTCCGCTGGCCTGTGGTCACGCCAAGCTGCTTCACCGTCTGCTTCCTGCCTCTCAGGAGGAAAGGCATCCTGAGCATCTGAGAAGTGAAACTCAGTGCCTGCATTCTGAGGCTCCCTGATGCTGGATTGGGCTCAGTACTGAGCAAAAGGTCTCTGGTTCCTGGGCCCAAAGGTTGTGACATGACCCTCCCCCATGTCTCAGGGTCCAGTGGCTGCTCCACCTCTAGGCTGCTCCCACTCTGTTCATTTGCTGAGCTATAGCAGGTCGCTTAGAGGGGTCCAGGCCTGAGGGAGTAGAAGGACCCAGAAGCCTTGCCATCTGTGTGCGTGTGTGTGTGTGTGTGTGTGTGTGTGTGTGAGAAAGAGAGAGAGAGATTGAGAGAGAGAGAGGTGTTCCTGAGCACCTGCTCCAGCAGACCTGGGATATTGCTTCTGTTTGGCAGCTAGTTCAATAGAAGTGTCATGGCCATTTGACCTCGTACTGAGGTCAGCTCTCTTCCAACACTGCCTTAGGTAATCCTGCCTCAGGCCACAGTCCCAATTGCACCTGGAGATACAGGAGGAGGTGGAGGGTTCTATAGGCTGGAGGTAGGGGCTGAGACTTGTCCCCCAGTATCCAGTATTGGTCTGGCTGAGTCCAGAGGCCCCTCCCTACCTCACCTTACCGCTGGGCTGGCACTACCCCCAGTGTGCACCCAGAGCCCGGGCCCTGGACCTGGCCCTGGCTCCCGTCTCCTGGGAAACCTTAGCCTGCTGTGTGAGCTTGTGACGTCCATCTGCTCTGCTGAGGAAGTGGAGGGGGTGCTGTTTGTAAGCCTGTCATAGGTTCAGATCAGAATGATAGTTGAGCACTGTGGCTTAATTTAGCTCCAGAATCCACTTTGTCACCAAAGTAGTGGGATCTCTGTATGTAGAGCGTCTTGGCCGTTGGACCTCTTTCTGAGGTCAGCTCACGGTATACAGAAGGTGCTGTATAGTGTGGCCGTTCAGCCCCTTGTTGAGTAGGCCACCCAACCCCAAAACTTTCATCACTACCCTCTAGACTCAGCCTCCTGCCCAGAGAGGGGAGCTTCAGGACCAGGGCCACCTCGTCACTCCCCAGCACCGGGAGGTTCCCTTCTAGAACCCAGAATCCTGAGGCCCAGCTAACCTCAAGGGTCCAAAGCCAGCTCCACCCAAACCAGACCCAAGCCCAAGGGGTCAAAGCCCAGCCCTGCCTGGAAGTGGGCTGGCAAAGGAGCCCCCTTCCTGGTGGGTCTGCAGGCTCTGCAGATCCCGAGGATGTGACCGTCCTCTGGTCAAGCCGGTACTTCAGCCTCTCAGCCCAGCTCCTGGCCCTTAGACGCCCCAGCAGAGAGGCCAGCTGGTATCCTTGGCCATCTCACCTCTCTAGGACCCAGGATAAGAAAGGGACAGGCATGGGTACAGCAGCATAGACAGCATGGCCTCCTGTCCCAGGAGACTCCCAGGCTGGGCTCCCAGTGAGTCTGGGAACTTCTCAGCAGAGGCCTCTTTGGGAGCCTGGTGAACTTAGGGGTACTCATGTTAGTCAGGAATAGATGGGGACTAGAAGGATTTGTGCCCCTTCCCCCAACCAGGAAGTAGGACCAGCCTGTGACCTGCTGGGAGGGATGTGTGATGGGGGTGGGGAAGGAGGTCCCCAGGCTGGTTGGACAGGTTGACACACCTCAGAGAATGGAGAGAGCCTGGTCTCTGCAGTGCTCCAGGGTGTGGGGGAGGCAACCTTGCTGCAGAGGGGCTTCTCTTCCCAGCCCCAGGGTCCCCAAAGGTTGGGAAGGGCAGGGCTCCAGGGACCAGAAGGCTGCAGAGGTCTCCAGCTGATTCCCAGCTTCCCAGCTGGAAAGGCTGTTACAGAATCCCAGGAATGTGCCTTGAGCTCAGAAAGAAAATTCCCAAAATAACTTCTATAAATACTTGAGGGCGGGTGGGGAGGAGAGCTCAGCCTGGCCTGCAGCTGGCCTAGCTCTAGGGCTGCTCCCCCCAAAAGAGGGAAAAGGCACACATACCCCCAGACCTTCCTGCTGTCCCCCCTCTCTGGGGAACCTCACCAGGCACTAAATTTCTGGGATAGTAGTGTTCAGTGGCAAGACCCTTTTTCTTCTCCCCCATCCCGGCTTATAGTCCCTGATCCCACCCTGCACCTCCACAGAGAGCCTGGCTCCTGACAGGGAGGTTTCCCACTCAGAGTCTCCACACAGTCTTGGGGATCAAATCCCAACAGGATCCGGGCCCCTCAGACTGCCCGCCTTTGTCGCCCTGAGAGACAGGGCTTGCTGAACCGCCAGGGACAGCATGCCTACCAGCAAATCCAAGTCAGGAAGCACGGATTTGATGCTGGGACACCTCTGGTGTCCCTAGCTTTGTGTCCAGGACTCTTGCACCCCAGCCCCGTTGATCTGTTGCCCTGTGGGGTACAGACGAGAAGGCAGGAGACAGAGGCCCTCACCGTCTCAGCCTGGGAGGCAGGACAGGGTTGGCATACAAGAGCCCCTCGGTAAATAAGGGCACCCTTGAGGTGGTTGTGTGGGCAAGGGACTGTGTCCTCAGGGAAAGCTTCCTGGGAGTCCAGGCCCCTGCAGATGAGATGGGCCAGACCCCTCTTCCTTAAAATCCAGGAAGGGAGGGAAGAAGGCATGGAGGGACGTAGGAATGTCTGGGGACTACCTCAAGATTTTGTCCTTCCCTGAAACCATGTTGGTGGCTATAGCCAGGCCATGTGTCCCTTTGGAGGTACAATGCTCAGTCACCACAAACAGCTTGCACATGGCCATCTAATCCCTGAGGGTGGGCAGCCTGGCTCTGGCATCTCCCAGGGGAGCCTCTGCAGATTTGGTCTCCTGAGTGGATGAGGAACAGGGAGGGTTCAGAGGGGACATTTAGGTGGAACCAAGATTCCAGTTCTGTATTCCCACCCTCTCCCTGAAGACCTCTTCTCCGGGCAAGTGGCGTGCCAGGAGGGTGTCAGTGAACCCTGGGCTAACGATGGGCTGGGGGCAGAGCAGATGAGACCTCCCATCTCCCTGGGGCTGGGTCCAGGCTGGGACCCACCCAGTTGTCAGGCAGCAAACAACTCCGAGTTGCTACCAAACACTAATGCGGCTGGTGTCAGGGGCAGGTGGCAGCGGATTCTGTTACAGGCCCTGGGCTTCTGGGCCCCAGCCTGACCTGGGCCTTGGTGTCTCCTTTCAGGCTCTAAGGTCAGCGCCCCAGGGTGCGGGAATGTGAGCCAACCCCACCACAGCCCATAGTCCTCCTCTGGCATAGAACTACTGAACCCTCTCCAGCTTCTAGAAAAATCAGTGATACCACCTGTCCCTACCCTGAAAGACCCTCAGCTCATCTTGGGGATGCTGCATGTGCCACCTAGTGCCCTGGATGCAATTTTTCAGATTCATCCTAGTGCCCTGGATGTACTTTTTCAGAATCCTGACAAGGATGGACTCTCCCGTCCCCTGGTTTACAGATAAGGAAACCTCAGAGGAGGTCTGCTACTTGCCCGTGGTCACGGTCCTTGTCAGTGGCAGAGCTGGGATTCCAACCCAACCAGAGCTTCTGACTGACCTTTTTTCTCTCTCTGGGCGTGCGGAGGAGCCCAGACTGACAGCAGGACTCACACACACACTGTTCGGCCTGCAGGCACCTCTGGCCCCTTCCCAGACACCCCCATACTCCAGGAAATTGGGGGTTTCAGACCCCTTCACAGCCTTGGAGCCCTTCTTTCCAACAAAATCTCTGTGGAAGGAAGCTCCGTAAGGAAGACTTAGAGTGCAGAAGAGGCACCCTGGGCTACCCTCCCTGGGAGGCCCTGCCGGCCACTCTGTCCTCTGTTGCTCCCTTGGGCAGGCTCACGGCCCTCAAACCTTCCATTTTTGGTGCTTAATTTTGGTGTCTGGCGGCTGGCGGCTCGCCTTCCTTCCCTCCTCCCTGAGGGCCCGGTTCCACTGTGAGCTGCTTGGGGACTGGCGTCCCAGCCCTGTGGGCAGGACAGCTTGGCCTGGAGCCCTACTGGCCAGATGGACACTGCCCTAGTCCCAGGCAGCCCTGAGTCAGCAGCACTTGCATCTGGCCAGAGCTGGGGCCCTGCCCGAGACTCCACCCTGCCCACGGCAACCTGCCCTGCCCCAAGCTCCACAGCCTCAGCCACGTGTGGTTCCTTGGGTGTGGCTGTGCCCTAGGTCGATCTGGGGCACTGTGAGTACAGTTCCTCTCCCCCACCCCCTGCCACAGGGCCTCAAGCAAGTGCTTCCGGGGAGGGGGGCTTTTCCTGGGCTTCCTGAGCACCCGTCTCTCTCTCTTGCCTAATTGGTCGTGTTCCAGGCTCTTGGAGGACTTTATGAAATCAGGCATATGCATCTTCCCAGTGTCTCCATAGCAACACAAGACCTAACTCTGGGGAATTCATGGAGAAGGAAAATGATCCAGCTAAAAATGTATGTGGCTGTCAGTGGGTGGAGAGGGGGCTCCAGGCACAGACGGCAGTGCGCGCGCGCGCACACACACACACACACACACACACACACACACCCCAGCAATACCTAGGGAGTTGATATTAGAGCTTTCCCTCCTATCTTAAAACAAGAAAAAGACCCCCTGACACCCACCGCCTTCTCGTGGGATCTTCTAGGGCTGAAACACACAATGGTGGGACGGCGCGAAGCAGCCTTTCTGAGACCTGGGTCTCTCCTCCTTTCCACCTTGTCCCCCTGCTTCCTTCCAAGTGTGGGTGGAAGAGGATGTGGAGGGTATACCATGCCAATTTCACTTCCCAGCCCCTTTTTTGTGGGACAATTCCCGTCACTTCCTCTAGCTGTCTGGCAAGAGTGTTTCAGCCAAACTGCAGGGACATTTCCTGCCTGCTCCTGGCAGACACCCCAGGGCCTTGCCTCCCTGAGCCCATCCAGCCTTTCCCCTGGACCACCCCCGCCTGGTCCTTTCCCTGCCGTCTGACTGTCTCCCATGACCCTCACCTGCCAGACTGGGTCAGCAGCGGACCCCAGAGCACCAAGCTGCTTGACACAGGCAAAGGAGGGGCACCCTCCGACCCTCTGACCCTTCCTCCCTCCTACAAGCGTGAGTTTTTCCGGATGCAGTTCCTGTAATGGACAATGGACATCCCCCCTCCATCTTGATGCTGCAGGCAGCAAGGACTAGAAAATGAGTCCCCTTTAGCAGGGGCTCACTTGTGCCAGGAACTCCTGGCCTGCGTCACATTCGCTGACTCATTTCACCTTCGGGGCAACCCTAGGGGAAGTTGCTGTGATTTCCCGTTTGCGTTTGCGGAGGAGGAAACAGGGCTGGAGGACTCACCCAGGACCCCCAGATGGGGCAACTCCAAGCCGGGTCTGGATTTGCAGGCCTGACCCTGGGGACTAAAAGGGACAGAGCTCCTGCTGGTCCAGGACCTGAGGTTGAAGCAGGGAGGACTTGGGTGGGGACAGATAGGTTTTCAAGCATCAAGGGCAGGGACACCTGACAGTGCCCAACCCAGGCACAGAATCTTCTCTGGTGACCGACAAGTGAGCTGCTCTTGCCTTCCTGCCTTTTGTCCCGATTGCCAAGATGCCCTTCCCCCAGGTACTCTCACTCATTGTCCCCTCTGCTTGGTCTCCAGGGTCTGATGCTGAGTCGGCTGGGCCACAAGAGCCTGGCCCAAAAGGTACTGCGGGACGCCGTGGAGAGGCAGAGCACCTGCCACGAGGCGTGGCAGGGCCTGGGCGAGGTGCTGCAGGCCCAGGGCCAGAACGAGGCTGCCGTCGACTGCTTCCTCACCGCCCTGGAGTTGGAGGCCAGCAGCCCCGTGTTGCCCTTCTCCATCATCCCCAGGGAACTCTGAGCGGCACTGCAGCAGCAGGGGGCTGCCAGCACAGGCCCAGGGAGGCAGGGGCAGGCAGGGACAGGCAGGGAGCTGGGGTCAGGGAGGGACGGTGGCATTCAAGTGTGGGGCTTAGGGAATACATCGCTAGTGAACATTTCCGCAGGCTGCAGCCCCAGTTCTGGCCCACGCCTCCCCGCTCCCCTCCGGGGCCAGCGGGGGCTGGAGCTGGGTGGACAGGATTTGCATTGGAAGCAAATCTCTTGCTCCCTGGGACTCAGACATGTTATGAGCAGGGAGCTGGGTGGCATCTCCACAAGGCCGCCCCTCCCTCTGTGCCTGTGCATCATCTGAAGATGCCCGAAGGGTGTCAAGCCCCCATCCTTAGAAATTCCTGACAGCTGTATTTTGGGGCTTTGGACAAACTTTAGTCTCAAGCCTCTGCACCACCAGAGAGGAGCCCCCGGAGCTGCCTCTGGCTGGACCAGGCTGTCCTGGATTCCTTTCTCAGTGCCTTGGGAGACAGACTGGCTTGAACTTTAAGTGACTTTGCAGAATGTGGTGACCTGACAACTCAGAGTGGGGAGCCTCACAGCTGTGCCTTACCCCCACCCATGCCTCTGCCTTGGGGTCTGGGGTCCCCACTCACTGAATCTTGCTCCCCCGTCTCAGGACAGGGCAGGTCTTGCCCTGGTAGTCCCAGCTTGACGCTGCGGGCTGGGTGAGCACGACAGCACTTCTGGGTTCCTCTCTCAGACGTTAGCAGAGGATGCCTGGCATTGTCCTCCTTTGTCCAGGGGGGTCAAATGGGCCCTTTGTGCTCTTCCTCTCTGCCACCAAGTGCCTTTGGGCCTCTGGTGTATGGCCCTGAACAGCGGCCCTAACCAACCCTTCCATTTCTACCCATCTCTCTGGAAACGTACCCTAGCCTAAGTGGCCCCTAGAGCGGACCTTAGGGACAAAAATATGACTCTGGACCCAGCTGTTTCTAACACCCTGAGTCAACACATTCCTGCAAGCCTTTCCCTGGGATGCAGGTCCCTCCAGGGCTACTAATACAGAGGGAGACAGCCTGTAGGACTGTCCCCAGTATGTCTCATCTCCTACAGCCCTCGGGCTTTCATGGGTGACCCAAACCCCACCCTGACCATGTGGGTCCCCTTGCCTGGGACTCCAGGTGCTATGGTAGGAGACGGAGGAGACCAAGCCTGCCCCTCCTTTCCATGATGAAGCAGGCCTCCATGTCCAGGACACATCCTGTCTGCAGAGTCGGGAGCTGCTGGGCAGATGTCTCCTCCCTGTTGGCTCCGTGGTCTGCTACTTCCATCCTCAGAACCCTTCCCCAGGAAGTCATTCCCAGGGCCGGGGCAGGCAGAGTTCCTCCCTGATCTGCCACAGGTTCCAGTCGTGAACGTTTCCTGGGCACAGCTCCCATTTTGAGATTCATGGGAAGGTTGGTGAGGGCCACCCTGGTGTATCCTAGCTGCAACTTTCCCCAAGGGGGACAGCTCAGCACTGCAGAGAGTGGGGGCCTCCTGGTCACCTGCACCAGACCAAGGGGCACCTCAAAGGACATGTGATCCTTTGCCTCTTGGTTGAAGGATCTCTCTGTATGTGTATGTATGTATATAAATATTGATATATATATATATATGATAGAGATCTATTTTTTTCTGGAATTCTATTAGAAAAAAATAAGCAAATGCCACTGATGTGCCTTGGGGTGTGCAAGGATATTGGTAGTCACCTTTTGGTAGTAGGAAATGGCATCAAATGCATTCTGACAAGCGTGCCCTCTCTGGAAGCCACAGAGAGCTGGGCCAAGTTGCTGACAGTGACTTTGGAAATTGAATAAAGAGACTCTTGAAGGGGAAGCCGGATTGCCTTGTGCTCATTTAGTGTGTTCATTCCCCCATGAGCCGAGCCCTGGAGAGAAGGGAGGCAGATGGAGGGGAGGGCACTGAGAAGGTCGGGGTATCATCTGGAGAATGTTGCCAGGTGGGAGTGGGCGAGAGGAGAGGCTTGGGGAGAATGCGCAGCCGGAGCTGAGGCAGGTAAGAGGCAGAAGAGTCCATCGGGCGGGCTCTGGCCTCTGACCTGTCCTTTCAGTGAACCCTGTGCTGCCTCCAGGGCACAGTTACAATTGAGCAGGAGACACTGGCCCCAGCACTGCAGATGAAGCACCTTCAGCTGTGGAGGAGGAGCATCAGGATGGGGGTTGACCCAGGCCACATTGGGATTAGCCACCTCTGCTGAGAAGCCCATACCAGTGCATCTGAAGAGAGCGGTTACTCCTCATACCTGTGTGCATTGCCTAATAGAAGACCTGCACCACGTATTTTAAAGAATGATATAAACTTACACAGAAGTTCTACTCTTGGGGTAGAGGGGATAGCAGGGATTGGGCCTCACACACGTTAGACACACGCTGTGTCACTGAGCTTCATCCCCTGCCCTTTTAATTTTGAGACGGGGGTCTCACTAAGTTGCCCAGGCCAGCCTTGAACTTGTGATCCTCCTGCCTCAGCCTCCCGAGTCACTGGGATTATGTATGTGAGCCACCACACCCAGCCATGAACCCCAAAGGGTCACCTGCTGTACCCACAGCTATAGCCACCCCACTGTGCAAAGAGCCACCCTGAGTCTCCCCCTGGAACTCGGGGTCCATCTAGATGGAGCCTTGTGCTTCCTGTGTTTCCCTGTGGCTGGGCGGCCTCCATCCCCGTGGTCATCTAGTACTGGCCATTGCTGGCACAGAGGGGCAGGGCTTCACTCGAAGCCAGGAGCACTCTGCTTCTCTTTCGCTATGATCCCTTTTTCAGGTCACACACACTTTAGTGACTGATGACTGGTATCAAACTCTGCTGGCTCTGGCCCTTAGCTCGTGGCTCCTGGGGGAGTTAAAGGCCACCTCCAGCCACAGGTAGTGTTATGGTGTCTGCCAGCCTGAGAGACAGAGAAAGAAAGCTCATTCTCCAGGGAAGAGGATGGAATGACTGTGGAGGCCCAGCCTCCCTGTTCACGTTGAGGTTGTTGCCAGGCTGCCCTTGAGCTGGTCACATGGTGGAAAGCCGGGTGGAGGATCCCCGCTGGGCCCAAGAACCTCCCGACACCCATTCCAGTGGCAGATCTTGTGTTCACACATGGACCCTCATCAGAGAGCAAGGAAGCCATGTTTAAACCAATCATGCCAGAACAAGGGTTTGAGCCTGGGGACAAGACCTGTGGCTGCCCGGTCATCCCTGCGGACCTCCAGCCCACCCACCACTGTCCAGGACCTAGCCTCCCAGCCTTGTGCACCCTGGTATTAATAGGGTTTATCTGCAGGCACAAATATGAAGGGGATTTCAGCCACCACCACCCGGACTCCTTGCTGGTAGGTAGCACAGTGCTCATTGCTGCGCTGGCCCCCCAACCAGAGGCTCAGATGTCGTCACTGTGCAAATATTCCTTAGCTTTGAGAAGCCTCCAGCTAAATAAGCCTCCCCATTTTCCCAGGACATGCTGCTGGTTCACGATGACAGCCTCCAATCAGGGCGCCTCCTGTGTGAGCAGCCAGAGGAACCAACCCCATGGCAGGGAGCTAGGGAGCCAAGGACTCTATTGGCCCGAAACGGCTAGCCTGGGAAGTACCCACTGTCCCCTGCCAGAGATCCCTTCAAATTTTTATCAGAAACCCTCTAAAGGTGACACAAGAGATAAGAGAGTCCCTTGGAGTCCTAGGGTAGGAACTGTACCACACAGGCCTGAGGCCAAAGCAGCCACACAGCCATTGACCTGACCTGATGGAGATAGCAGGGTGACAGTGCAGATACCACCCAAGCTGGAAGACACAGCTTTATTATTGACTGGAGTTGTGGCCTTAAGCAAGGTGCTTAACCTCTCTGTTCCTGTTTCCTTGTTTTTAAAATAATAGTAGAATAGTGTCTGCTTTATGGACCATGATATTTATGTGATAAAAAAAAGGTGTCGAGAGCCTAGAACAGCACCTGGCCTGTGGTACATGCTCTACACGTGTGCACAATTCTTTTCTCTCTTTCTGCCTGTCCCATTTTCCTCTCCCTTCTGGTTTTCCTTGCTCACTCAAAGGTGTTGCTGTCCTGGGACTCTGGTTGACACTACCTTGACCCTCCAGCATCACCCCTGTTTGACCTACTACCACCTACAGAGCTGTGGCCACTGGCCTCTGAACAACTGATTGTTGAACAAAAGGATCCCTTTGGTCTCCGATTTTTGCAGGGGCCCTTGGGCAGCCTGTACACTGCCTTTCCTTGGGGTGGTGCCCTGCCCCATCTGGTCAGCTGTGACCAGAAGGCAGGGACCTCAGAACATGAAATAGGGCCACTTACTCACCATTACTAAGAACATGGCAGGACCTGGGAACACATGCCTACAGGACCTGTCTACTGCCACCCTCTGAGGACACTGCACAGTGCCAGCTCCCCAGCTCTGGGGACAGTTGAGATGCTTCTCATCATCACAACCTAGAGACCCCCCTGGGCTCCGTGAACTTGCACCAGCTGGAGAGCTTCTGGGGGGGGAGGGGTTCACCCAGAGCCAGAGACCTCTTGCTTGGACGCCCTCGGCCACCAGCTGGGGTAAAGGGGAGGGGATGGCGCTCTGAGCTGCCCAGCACTCAACGATTCTGCACCTGCAGTGGAGTTTCCTTAAGCGGAGGCCACTCAAGACCCCGAGAGTCCCCAGATAGCAGTGGTTTTCAGAAGATGCTCAGCAGCCAGAAGCCCAGGCAGGAAGCATGGAGCTGTGTTGGGTTGCAGTGCTCCAGGGCCTCGACCACCTGCCGACTGGCCCAGGATGACCCCCAGAACCAGCTGTGTCCTCCGTGCTCTGGCTTATAGCCTAGGGACAGTGCGGTACCCTATGCAGGGGCATCTTTACGGCGGTTGAGGGGACTGTCCTTGTTTGCTATTGTTCTAGCTCAGTCTCCATCTCTCTCTCTCTTCCTCTCTTAACTATGACTTTGGAATTTGGCAAGAAGATAAGTAAGTCATTATAGATTTCTTTCTTTTTTTCTCTGGAGTGCTGGGGATCTAATTCAGGATCTCACACATTCTACCACTGAGCTGCCATCTGAGTCCTTTTTATTTTGGCTAAGTTGCCAAGGCTGGCCTCAAACTTATGATCCTCCTGCCTCAGCCCCCCGGAGTTCTGGGATTGTAGGTGCGTGCCGCCGCGCCTGGCCTTCAGTAGCTTTTCACCAAGAACTAAAGCTCTTCTCTTACCCAACCACAGCACTGTCAGCAGATGGGGACTGTAACCTTGACACAACGCTCTCAGATGATCTTCCATGCACCCCTCCGACTTTGTCACTAATGTTTGTAGCCCCAGTTTCCTGCGACCAGGGTCTCACATTCCATTTAGTTGCCGTGTCTCTCTAGTCTCCTTTATTCTGGAGAGTTCTTCCTCCTCTCTGCTTTTCATAGCGTGGACATTGCCAGAGGCTGCAGAGGTCTTGCCTCCCAGTGTGATGGTGAGACAGACAGACAGCTGGGGCTGAGAGCAGAGGGCAAAAGCAGCCCAAGCTGAGGGCCAGAGAGAACAGCCAATTGGATGGAGCTGCAAGATAAAAGCAAAAATGGCCAAGGTAGCTAGGCATGGTTGAGCACACCTGTCATCCCAGCAGCTTGGGAGGCAAAGACAGGAGGATTGCAAGTCTGAGGCTAGCCTTAGTAATTTATCAGGGATCTAAGCAACTTAATGAGTCCCTGTCTCAAAAAGTACAAAGGGCTGGGGATGTGGCTCAGTGATAAAGCACCTCTGTGTTCAATCCCCAGTACCAAAAATAAAAAAAAGAAATGGCCAGTCTGGCACATGCCTGTAATCCCAGCTATTCCAGAGGCTGAGGCTGGAAGATTAAAAATTTAAGGTCAGCCTGAGCAATTTAGCAAGACCCTTTTTCAGAAAAGGTGGGAGTAGCAGGGGGAACCTGGTACCAGCATGGGCCTAGCATACATGAGTCTCTAGGTTCAATCCCCAGTACCACAAAAACAATAGAAAGAGAGAGTGAAGAACAGGTGAATTTCAGCAAGGCAGAGCTTCCAAATCCAGAGAATTGACTGCCCACTTTTCAAGGGCAACAAGGTGACAGATGCTCTAGAGCTCCATTCTGTCCTGATGACCTCTCCAACTCCAGCAGCCTGTTGTGGGTCCAACTACTTAATCCTAACTTGATCCCAACGACTAAGAAGGCTGAGGCAGGAAGATGCAAGTTCAAGGGCAGCCTCAGCAACTTAGCAAGACCCTGTCTAAAAAAAAAAAAAAAAGATTTTTTTTAAGGACTAGGGATATATCTCATTGGTAAAGCACCCCTGGGTTCAATTCCTAGTATAAACAAAATCAACTCAATGTGGATCAAAGACTTCAATGTATGCCCTAAAATAATAAAACCCTTAGAAGAAACATAGGCCCGAAGCTTTAAGACATTTGAGTTGGCAGTGATTTCTTGTGTGATAACAAAGGCACCAGAAACAAAAGAAAAATAAAGAAACTGGACTTCATGAATATTTTAAAATTGTATGCAGCAGAAGATGCTGTCCACAGTACAAGAAGGCAGCCGAGGGGCTGGGTTGAGGCTCAGTGGTGGGCGCTTGCCTAGCAGGTGTGAGGCACTGGGCTCCATTCTCAGCACCACATACAAATAAATAAAACAAAAGTCCATTGACAACTAAAAAAAATTTTTTTCTCTAAAAAAGGCAGCCTACAGAATAGGATAAAATACACAAACCATATGTCTGATGAGAAATTAATATCCAGAATATATTGCAAACTAGAGATCAACAACAACAATAAATACCACTGGATTAAAAAACAGACAAAGGACTTGAACAGACATTCTTCACAGTGTTTGTTTCGCCCTCACAGTCTGTTTCACTGGGCCAAAAATTGCATGAAAAGGTTCTCAGCATCACTATCAGGGAAACAAATCCAAACTATAAGGCACCACCTTACACCCATTAGGACAGCTACTACCCAGAAAACAGAAGTGATGTTGGCAAGCAGTGGAGAGACTGGAGCCCCTGGGTGCCATTGGTGGGAATGTAAAATGGCTTAGCACCTGTGGAAAACAGTGTGGTGGTTTCTCAAAAAAATCAAAACCAGACCACTCTGGAAAGCAGTCTACAGATTCCTCAGAAAACTTGGAATGGAAGCACCATTTTACTCAGCTATCCCACAAACCTTGGTTTATACCCATAGGACTTAAAATCAGGATACTATAGTGATGCGACCACATCAATGTTTATAGCAGTTCAATTCACAATAGCTAAGCTATGGAACCAACCTAGTTGCCTTTCAACAGATGAAAGGATAAAGAAAATGTGGTATGTATACACCGTGGAATATTACTCAGCATTAAAGAAGAATAAAATTATGGCATTTGCCAGTAAAGAAATGGAACTGGAGACTATCATGTAAAGTGAAATAAACCAATCCCAAAATCCCAAAGGCCGAATGTTCTCTCTGATATGCTAACATTCAATAAGAAGAGGGGAGGCAAGAATAGAATTTCATTGGATTAGACAAAGGGGAATGAAGGGAAAGGAGAGGGGTTGAGAATAGGAAAGACAGTAGAATGAACTGACATAATTTTCCTGTGTTCATATATGAATACACCACCAATGTAACTCTACATTGTGTACAACTACAAGAATGGGAAGTTGTACTCCATGTATATACAATATGTCAAAATGACTCTACTGTCATGTATTTCTAAAAAGAACAAATGATTTTTTTTTAAATGAAAAACAGAGCCACCCCATGATCCTGCAATTCTATAGGCTATAAGTCCAAAAGAACTGAAAGCAGGGTCCTGGAGAGACATCTGGACACATACAGCCACAGCAGTATTGTTCACAGTAGCTAAAACACAGATGCCACCCAACATCTCCATCGTGAGATCCTTGGATGAAGCCAAATGCAGCGGAAACATACAATGGGGTATTCACCCTCAAAAAGGAAGGAAGTTCGAACGCATGCTGCAACACGGGCAGATCCCGAGGACAGAGCTAAATAAAATACGCCACTCACCAAAAGACAAATATCGTCTGCTTCCACTTACACCGGGTACTTAGAGTCCAAATCATGGAGACGGGGAGCAGGATGATACTTGCCAGAGATGGAGGAGGGGGTGAGGAGCTGTTGTTTAATGGGTGCAGAGTTTCCGTTTTGCAAGAGGAAAAGAGCTGTGATCATTGCATCTAACACCACTGGACTGTATACTTCCACAACTGCACACTCATAGTATGTGTATTTTATCTCAATAAAAAAGTAAGAAAAAGGAACCACTGATTCTGAACTTGTAGGTTTGGAACTTTCTTTTCTTTTCTTTTTTCTTTCAAGATAATAGGGTTTTCAAAGTAGTCCTAGGCCGGGAGACCAGGCAGCTCCGTGCCTTAGGGGACATCAAGTACATTAGAGGTGATGCTAGACGCGGGGCAGGTCACCTAAGCAACCCGAGGTCCTCAGCCTCAAAGCCTGTGCCTGCCTCTCTCCAGCACTGGAAGGTGTCCCCTCTAGGCCCAGAGAGAGTGAGGAGGCGGGAGTGGGGAAGGATGGAAAGCAGAGGAAGGGAGGAGGAGGAGGACAAGCTGTCCCCGGTGACTTCTGACATGCTCTGACTTAATGGAAAGGAAACTTCACATGGAAACAACACAAAATATCTGTAGCCGAGAAGAAGCCTTCCCTTGGGTTGGAGCCAAATTCAGAAAGCATTTGGAAAAGTGGGGTGGGGGTAGAGGGGCAGAGGGATGCCCAGTGGAACCAGGGTAGGGACCTAGAGAAGCCAGTATCACGGAAGCTAACGGGGAGGGAGGCCGAGAGAGCTGTGGGGTCCTGAGGGAGTCCCTTGGGGACCTAAGATGGAGGGCGGTGGGGGGGACAAGGCCACAAACACCATCATCCCCTTTCACCCGTGACACTCTATGGCTTTGCCAAGTCCTCTCGGGCATGTCATCTGATTCGCACAGCAGCCCTAGCCGCTAGGTGTTAGGTGTTCCAACCTCAGAGCTGAAGTTCAGTGTCAACCCTGGTCCGTCCAGCCTCTCCTCTTCCATCCTGGAATCATTGTCCCAGGTTTGGACTCAAGGAGGGGAAGAGTCATTCGGTCCCTCTGCTCTTTCTGGAAAAGTCTTTCCCAAACTGAATGAAACGCGGTTTAATAAAAATATTGGAATATGTCAAAGAGGAAAAGTAAAACCTGTTTTTGCCACCAACTCCCAGAAGCCCCTGTGCTAAACCCTGGGGCAGAGTCTCGGTCACCTCATCCTGAAGAGCAAAGCAGGGTGAAGGCAAGACAGGTCTGAGGCCAGGCACCGCAACCCCAGAAAGGAAACTCGGCCCACAGTCAGGGAGGCCAAGGCAGAGCCTAGTGAACACCCCAGGGGGGCACAGAACTCAGGGTAGCCCAAGCGGCTCTGCAGAATATTCCCCAGAGGTTCCTCTGGGTGAAATCCCTGCTGGCCTCCCAGATCCCCTTCCTGCAGGCTGGTCACATCGCCCTGCCCTTCTTACTCCAAAAGGGTCCTCATTCTCCTAGGACAATGGGAAACTGCCCTCCACCCTAGTGACACACCTCTCATACACACAACTGGGCACCTGCAGGTACATCTGTACTATCTGTAGCTCCTGGCCAGAGCCGATGGCGTGAGCACAGAACCTGTTCAGCCACAGACTTGTTTTTTCTAAGTAGAAGTGACACACTCTAAAATAACAATAAAAATGGGCTGGGGTGTAGCTCAGTGGTAGAGTGAATGTTTAGCATGTTCAAGATCCTCCATTCGGTTCCCAGAACCAAAAAAAAAAAAGTCTAATAAATATCCCAGGTAACGGTAAGGGAGAGAAAACAAATGTACAGTAAATATATTAACCAGTATCACACGTTGTTTATTTTTGTTATCAAGCGTTACACACTGTGCATAGTTGTATGTGCCTTAGGTTTGCTTACACCAGTGTCACCATGAACACGTGAGTGACGTTTTATACTACAAGGTTATTAGGCAATAGGAATTTTTCTGCTCCATGTTGCAGGGTTCACAGTTACACGTGGAGCCCATCATTGACCAGACTGTTAGTTGACGCCTGACTGTACTCATCAAGTGGAATCAATATTGTTCTTTTCAGGGAGTTGACAAAGAGAAAGTGCCACCTTTTGGGGTCCTGTGGCCTTGGTTGAATGCCAATGATCCAGGGAAGTCATCAAGGGGACCTGGAGGTCTTTCAACATTAATGCTGTTAAGGTAGAAGGACCAAGGCCACACAGCCTGGATATGTGGGGCATCTGTGTGACTGCAAGAGCACCCTGGTGCCCAGTCTCTGGGGACACGCTCTTGGGTAATAGGTAGAGCAGCACAGGATCGATTTTTCACACCAGGCCCCTTTTGAGAAGTGAGTTAATAATTAAGCTGCAACTATCAAAGACAAACAGGAAAGATGGCGATTCCTCATGTCCTGAGGCCAAGGCCCTCTACCGAACAGGCAAAGCACGCTTCCCTAAACACCAAGAACTTGCTAAAAAAAACAAAACACAACAAAACTCCAAAGTGGTTTGGCACCAATATCAACTTTATTTTAATAGCCAATCGTGTTATTGAAGAAAAGGCTGTGTTCTCGGCCCATCTTGGCTATGGTTGGGTTCTGCTTAGGGAACTGTCTGGAAGATACATAGGCTCCTGGGCCTGGGGTTTTCTGAAACCAGAAAAGAAAATAAGGACTGATGAGGCAGTGACACCGAAACCTGGCTGCTGGGTTGGATGTGGATGGTGGATGAGTCCCCTGTGCAGGGACACAGGACCATACCAGCCTGCGGGGTCTTTGAATTGGAGCGTAGGTGCCCTCGGAGCTGAGGTGGCTCCTGTCAGCACCACCGTGTGGCTGGAGAGGGCCGGAGACAAGGGCAGGACCATCCAGGGCCCACGGGAACCTGCTAGGGAAACAGGGTCACACCCCACCATACCTCAAGGCCCTCCACCTGCACAGCTCCCGTCCCAGGGAATGCCACCTGCCCTGCTCCACTAGAAACAAGCGGCTGGAGAGACCTGATTCTGAATCTGGATGGTCTAATTCCAGAGCCCAGACCACCTCCAAGATATGGCTGAGTTTTTATCACTAACCCAGTGTGAAAACGCTAGGTGTTTGTCAAGTGGGGTCTGTGGCCCCAGGGCCCAAAGTGTTCCCAAGGGATCTACGAGCTCTTGTTTGTAACCATCAGGTTCCCATTTTGAAGAGACAGCATAATGACGGAGGACAAGCGTTTCAGAGTCCAACAGGCCTGGGTTTGAGTCCTAGTCCTACCTCCACTGGCTCAGTGTGACCCTGGGCCATCAATCAGGGCACAGTGCTTGCTGAAAGGAGGGGATAGGGCTCACTGGAGTCCCTTCAAAACAGTCTGTACTTGGCAGGGCCCGTAACAAGCCTCCCACGCTCACCGCCCCCCATTCTCTATTACCACCTACTGGTCATTTCCATCCTTCCTCACAGTTGGCTGTCTCTCCCGGAGACCAGTGAGGGTACAGACAGTGTTTGCCTGAGAGGGGAATGGAGCGGTCAGCCTGGTCAGCCCCAGAGGATGAGATCAGCTGCCTACAGAAGCCGCCCTCAATGACAGCGTGTTTCCTTGCCAAGAGCAGAGCAGCAGCCTGGAAATCTAATCAAGTCTTGGCCACACGTCAAAGGAAGCGGAAGCCTTTATTAGTGCGATTAATGAGGACGCAACATGTGCGTGGAGTCCTGGGCGGCCAGGCCACAGAACCGGAGGTTCAGCAGGCCTGTGCCAGCAGGGCCACCCTGCAGGAGGCTGCCAGTTGTGGCTCATCCACCCTGAAAACACCCAGCTCGCCGCCCCGTGCCCTGATTTCACTGTTACCAAGTGACCTTCTGTGGTCCTTGGCTTCCAAGAATATTTCCTGTAAGAGAGCACAGGAGGCCCCCCTGGGTGGATGCTTCTAAATTAATGCTACACATGATGGTGTGTTGCTCAGTATCCTGGGAGTCTGGTTAGCACGACTCAACTCTTCCTGAGAATGCTCAGTCCTATGGGCCCTGACAAACATCTGTTTGGGGGTCATGGTGATGTCACTAGGTGATCCTCTAGACCCCTGTTGTGGGTCTGTCTGCGATTTTACTGGTTGAGCCTCCCCAGTACACCTCCAAAGAAAGGTCACACTGCAGTCCAGCCGGCTACAGTCTAGCCCATCCTGCCCAATGTCCCAGCTTCTCCCCATCCCCTTGAATCTTTAGAGAAGCCCCTCTCGTATAAGCAGAATTTATATTTCTGTCCCCACAGTCATCTCAAATGAGTTTTCAAACTGGGGCTCAGGCTGGGCGGCAATAAGACCATGGGAATTAAAATGGTCTTTTGGCATCAAAAAATATTTTTAAAAGCCACAGTTGATAATGCTTTTGTAATCATTCTTGGTCTCCTCGGGGCCTTGGAGACCCTGCACATCCCCAGAACCTGCTTTCTCCACAGAATCGAGCCTCTTCCTTTCTGTCCTCTGTGAGTCCTTGGAGCAGGGTGATGGCTCATGTCTTAAAGGTCCCCTTTGGTTCGGCAATGTTTCTGCTGCAACGTTTTGCTTCCCTGAGCTCCAGGAAGCCACCCACAAAGAACATCAGTTCTGGATGGCTGGAGGCGGCCATGCACACTGCTCACTGCAGTCCATTAACAGTGCCCTCTCAAAGCATCCAGGTCACAGCACCAGTGGCTGACGACCATGCTGGCTATTTTCAACCAACCCATAATTCAGCTACAGTCTTGGGGCCTAGATCTGAGGCTGGCTGAGGCTTGCAGATGCTGGAGCTCCACGCTCCTTCCTGCCTGATGGGCCACACTCGAGGACTGTAGGTGATTGTAGTCCCTGTCCCCCACCTTCCACACCCAGGGAGTCTTGAGACACCCCCCCAGCCACACCTCTGGGGGTGTCTGTCTTTTAGAATACTCACTGAATAGCTGGGCTTGAACCGGGGTACTCTGGATTGAAAACAAGAAGTAATGGAACTTGGTGAAGGTATTTTTACATTATAGTGACCTGGTCCTGGGCCTTCACGCTGGAGGACATAAAAAAATAAAAATAAAAACTAAGAAAATTTCACTATTACTAATGCTTGATATATTTTATATATATGTAATAAATAAATATATATATATATCTTATGTTATATATATATATTATATATCTTATATAAAATCTCAAGCCTTTTACAAATAAATACATGAGTTCATATGATATGGTTTTAAAAAAAAATTCCCAGATTTGGGCTTGAGAGATCACACTGAGGTATAACCTGGAAAATGGGAAGTGGGAATAACACCTGAGAGACCCTCCTCAGCTGCCTCATGCATAATGTGAGGCTGGAGAAGACAAAGTGACCTTATCCCTTTGGCCCTGTCAGGGGAACCACCTTCCCACACACAGGCCCCTGTTCCCATCCACGGTCCTCCCGCCACGCTTGCTGCTCTGAGCCGTTTGCTTCATAAAGCACACTTATTCCTTCATATAAATGCAATCTCTGTTTTATGAGTCCTAAAAAGTATTCACAGCAATTCACTGAAATAAGCTATGAGATTAACATAAATGAATGAACACAACTAAAAAGACAAACACTCCAATAGAAAAATCAGCGTAAGGCAACTCACAGAGACAAAACACAGATGTTCAATGAGCGCGCTGCGGGGAAGAGGGCTTCCACCACATTAATCACCAAGTAAGGTCTAATTAGGACAGTGACATTCTCTTTTTGGAAGACAGCATCTAGAACATGAACAAAGGCTAAGGAAGAAAGGAGAGAAAGAGAAAGGAAGGAAGAGACGCAGGGGAGGGAGGGAGAGAGAAGGAAGCAGGGGAGGAAGGAACCCAAAGATTTAACAACAAGCTCAGGCCAGGCTACAGATGCTGGCGGAGTATAAATCCAATCAACCTTTTCCGCAGTGCAATCTGGAAAGATGTGAAATGGTTTCAAAATGAACTTGCCCATGCAGAGGGAGGGAGGCAAAGAAGGAAGGAACGATCACCAGGGTGCTGCAGGGTCCCGGAGAAAAATTATGAGTCCTGAGCCTAGATAAAGGAGGGTGGGGACTGGAGAAGGCAGGGAGAGGACAGGGGAGGGAAGAGGCGAGGGACCCCCCAAACACCACACTGCATGATGCTGACGTGGTGACAGCCTTTTCCTTTTCCCCAGTAATTCACTTTTTTCCTCTCCCATTTTCAAGTAGCCAGAGTTCACTGTCTCAGGGGTGGGACCCCGCAAAACCCAGAAATGAGCCCTTCTGGCATGATGTCTTGGATCTGTTTCTAAATAATGCAGGAATTTGGGGGAACAGGTGGGAGAACAGATGGGGTAAAAAATGGCCAGGGGTTGACCATTGTGGAATGGGCACATGAAGCTGTAACATAGTGTTCTATACTATTATATATTTATTTATTTGTTTGTTTATGGTAGCAGGGATTGAACACAGGAGCACCTAACCACTGAACCACATCTCCAGCCTATTTTTATTTTTAATTTTGAGACAGGGTCTCGCTAAGTTGCTTAGGGCCTTGCTAAGTTGCCGAGGCTGGCTTTGAACTTGCCATCCTCCTGCCTCAGCCTCCCGAGATGCTGAGATTACAGGCCTGCGCCACCATGCCCAGCTATGTATGTGTTTTTAAAGTTTTCACAGTACAAAGTTTAAAACAATGTATATTTATTATTTTGACCCAGCTATTCCACTTTTAGACATTCATCCTAAGAAATAATTGAGAAATGTTTACAAATATGCACCCACCAAGACATTCAGTGTAACATTACTTTAAAAGTTTAGAAATAAACTAAATGACCTGTGATGGATGCCTGGTTAAACAGATTGATTCTTCCATCCAGCTGTCCAGTGTTGATGAAACTTTATAGGCATAAAAGGATTCCCAAATATCATTAAGTGAAAAATGTAACCTTAAAATGTGTTTATAAAAATATTTCAGGGGCTGGGGTTGTAGCTTAGTGGTAGAGCGCTTGCCTAGCAAGTGCAAGGCCTGGGTTCGATCCTCAGCACCATATAAAAATAAGTAAATAAAATAAAGGCATTGTGTCCAACTACACCTAAAAATTAAATATTAAAAAAATTCATAGCTTGGGTTGTGGCTCAGTGGCAGAGTGCTTGCCTCACACATATGAGGCACTGGGATCGATCCTTAGCACCGAATAAAAATAAATAAACAAAATAAAGATATTGTGTCCATGTATAACTAAAAAATATTTTTAAAAATTTTCAAATGACTTATACATGGATGGTAGCTTTCTCCAGGTGATGGCATGTTAAGTTAAAAAGGGGAAAAAAAAATTTTCTGCTTATCTGCCTTTTGGGGCAGGGGATAGGGGATAGATACCGGGATTGAACTCAGGGGCACTCGACCACTGAGCCACATCCCCAGCCCTATTTTGTATTTTATTTAGAGACAGGGTCTCACTGAGTTACTTAGTGCCTCACTTTTGCTGAGGTTGACTTTGAACTCACGATCCTCCTTTCTCAGCCTCAAGCTGCTGGGATTACAGGCGTGCATCAACACAACACACCCAGCTTGCTTATCTACATTTTAAAAATTTTCTGCAATGAATCTGAGTGTTCTTGAAAAATGAAAAAAATACTAATGTATAAAAAGGGAATATGGAAATTGGGTAAATAAAAATAAGGAATTAAAAAAAAATAAAGATAAAGCCAACAGTAAGGTTAGAACAGAGCCATATATTGGGTACCATCCTTCTGGTAACTGAGGCTGGTCACAGATGAGCCCTGGGGGCCAGGGGGTAGCAGAACAAACACTGGTATAGACCTCCTGCAAGATTTAAGAGCCAGGCTTTCCTGTTTGCTCTAGCTAGTAGCACAGAAATGTAATTAGGACTGCCACTCTCAATTATTCTACCATGAATGGAATATGTTATTAACAGACATGCACAAGCCTAATAAATCAAGGGACAGATGCACCTCCTTGTTCTATACCTCATGACAGAGAGATGAAAGGGGTAACGTTTTCAAACTATGCATATATGTGACAAAGGTCCCTATCGGGGTGAGGGTCTCTGGTGTGCACTCTGCACCAACATTGAAGAAATCATAAACACAAGGAAGCATAAGCCCCGGGAATCCAGTTGTGAAACCTCCGACTGTAACAGCGCAGCTCTGAGCTGGATGGGTAGCTGGCCAAAGATGCCTCTGTGTGCACCATCAGTTCCACACCTACGACTGCCTTGCCCCTGCTCCCAAGCCTAAGGTGGCTTTCTTTCTGAGCTTCCAGATCACGGGTCCCTTAGAAGTCTGAGTGTCAAGTGCAATGAAGCACTGATGAGGTCCCATGCCGTCCAGCAGCTGTCCTGCATGGGCTGGGTCACCTGATTCAAAGGAACTGGGTCATGGAACAGAAAGAAATTACTGCCACTTGTGGCAGATGGAATCCTTAAGAGGGAAACATTAGGGAAATGGGTCCAGACCCAAGTACATATTTCAAAAGCCACAGGAATGCTGCGGCAGAGCCTTGATGGCTCTGAGACTGGTCACTCAAGGGTCCTGCAATAGCCAGGAAGCAGCTCTGGCAGAGTCCTGCCTGCAACCCCACCTGAGGGCGTTGTAACTGGGCAGAGGCTTGGGACGTATCTTTTCTGGACCCGGTTCAATGGGAGGGTGTTTACAACAAGGAGGACATTTGTAGTAGGTCTGTTTGGAAGTTGAGCACTCTGCTCCCTGGTGTACCAGGGATCACTGAGGGTGATCCGGGCTTTAGTCCCACACCGTGTGATGTGCACGGGAAGGGAGGCCTCCGGGTTCAGCTAAGCCCTCGGCACCTCTCACACAATCCCATGGCCCATTCCCTACACCTTGCTTTTGTCAGCGCTTGGCTGTGGCAACTCGGAGTTTTCCAAAGCCAAACCTCTCAGAGGAGAACAGAATAGCCACCAATTAAAGTCCCAGGACTTGACGCCAAGGGAAACTTCAGGAAAGGTTTTCATGGGACCCTCCCTCTGCTTTGGGGGCCTAATTCCAGCTCAACCCTACTGCTACCTGGTAGTGCATCGTCTTCCCTTTGAGAAAGTCCCATTTAACTACTAGTTTCTTTCTTTCTTTCCTCCTTCCTTCCTTCCTTCCTTCCTTCCTTCCTTCCTTCCTTCCTTCCTTCCTTCCTTCCTTCCTTCCTTCCTTCTTTCTTTCTTTCTTTCTTTCTTTCTTTCTTTCTTTCTTTCTTTCTTTCTTTCTTTCTTTCTGCCAGGGATTGAATCCAGAGATGCTTAACCAGTAAACCACATCCCCAGCCCTTTTTATATTTTATTTTGAGACAGGGTCTTGCTAAGTTGCTGAGGCTGGCTTTGAACTTGCCATCCTCCTGCCTCAGCTATGTGAGGCACTGAGATTACAGGAGTGCACCACCGTACCCAGCTGGTGCCCATTTTTTAAATACTTTTATTTTATTTTTATGTGGTGCTGAGGATTGAACCCAGTGCCTCACACTTGCAAGGCACGTACTCTACCATTGAGCCACAACTGCAGCCCCACTGGTGCCCATTTTTTAAAAGAGAAAATTTAGACAGACAGACAGACAGACAGACACACACACACACACACACACACACACACACACACACACAGCCACATGAAAGCAAAAGGAGAGTTCTACAAACTGAGGAATGACAAATGTTCCAGCAAAGGACCACCATCTAGGAGAGACACATGGAGCAAATTGTCTCTCATTGTACCCAGAAGAAACCAATGAGGACTGATCTAGGACTTCTGACCTTCAGAACTGTGAGACAACAAATTTCTGTTGTACTGGTGTGAATACCCAATTTGTGGGACTCTGTTACAGCAGCCAAACAAATACATGAGTGTTCAGCTCATTTCTTCATCCAACTGACATACGATGTTCCGGGTAGTAGGCTGGAAGCTGGGCATATGATTGTCTTCCCAGAATAGTTTCAATCTCCCAGCCTCCCTGGCATCCAGGTGTGGCCACACGACTCATTTCAGACCAATAGGAGGGAGGTGGAAGAGGTGTGTGCAATTCCAAGGAGCATCCTTAAGGAGATGCACGGTGCCCCTTCCTCACCCTCCTTCCTGTCAGCTGGTCCTGCGTCCTCCACTCTCTGCGACCATAGGAACAAAAGCTATGCTCAGCACAGCAGCATGGAGGAGAAGGGTGCTATGGCCTCGCCACACCAGCCCACTACAGGGGGTTTACAGAAGATAAATAAATTCCTACATTATGGATAATGTTATTACCAAGGTCCTCTGTTCCTAGCAGCAGAACTAATGGACAAGATGAGCATGCATTCCCTATTTTCATGGGTTTATACTTACAAAAATATATATATAATCACAAGCATGTGGAGTGTCACACAAAGGGATGGTAGGATGCAAAAGGGTACACTGATATGATCCCTGGTCTTCAAGAATCCCCTCGAGAACTGCATCTGAGCTGAGACTAAAAGAAAAATGAGGAAGACTTTGTAGGGCAAGAAGACTGGAGGAAGGGTTGGTGTAGGAAGCCTCGGTAGGGAAGTTAGCAGGGGACAAAATGGACAAGGTCTTGAGAACAAGCCTAAAGAGAGGGACATTATTCATTTGAACCCTGCTGGACAAATGTGCTGCATTACAAAAGTCAAATAGTAAGTGCTCACTGGCCTGTTCTGATTTAATTAGCAGAAAGACCAAAAAAAGCAAAGGATTAGTGGTCCAGGGATAGCTTAATATGTATGCAAGCTAACAGTGGGACTTCTCCTCCATTCAACCTTCTGAACCCTGAATGTCCCAGGGGGTTAGGGACTGCTGCTGGGTTGAATATGTCAAATCCCAGTCCAACAAAGCCTGATACTCAAGCCCACAAACATTCACTGAAACCTGCTGTGTGCCAGGTATGTATGCCAGGGTTTCTGGCAGAGGTGAAAAACATTTGGTCTAAGATCATTGCCTTCAGGGTGCCTGAAATCTAGTTGTGAACACAAGAACAAAATTTTCAGTAAAAGGAACAAGAATTAAAGAACAACAATAAAACAAATGCTGGTGGAACAGAACTAAATGTTAAATGAGAGGTATGAGCTAGGACTTAGGATGAGTTTGCAGTGAGAAGAGGCCACAGAGGGAGAAGGCTTGGTAGAAAGGGCTGGAGAGCTGCCCCTTGAAGAAAGGCATGAGGTTGATGGACAAGGAGGGTAGGATAGCTGAGGGCAGGGCCACAGGTCAGTCAGGCAGAGACCAGTGTCACGGGATGGGATGTGGTACACCCTTGTCAATATTCAAGAAGAAACTTTTATTCAATGCTGAGGATCACATGCTGGGCAAGCACTCTGCCACTAAGCCACATTCCTGGCTACTCAAGAAGGGACTTCTGCCTGGTGCGGTGGTGCACCCCTGTAATCCCCTGGGCTGGAGAGGCTGAGGCAGGAGGATCGCTAGTTCAAGGCCAACTCTCAGAAATATTCGAGGCACTAAGCAACTCAGTGAGACCCTATCTCTAAAAAAAAAAAAATACAAAATAGGGCTGGGGATGTGGCTCAGTGGTCGAGTGCCCCTGAGATCAATCCCTAGTATCAAAAAATAGAAGGGACTTCTAATCATCCCAGTTTGCCCTATTTCCACAGGTTCCTCATTCATGCACTCAACCAACCAAGGACCAAAAATATATTTCTTTTTGTTGTTGTTGTTGTTGTTGTTTAATGTGTCTGGAAGCCAGGCACGGTAGCACAGACATGTGACCTCAGCTACATGCAAGACGGTACACTGAAGCTACTGAAGCTGAGGCAGGAGGATTGCAAGTTCAAGGACAGCCTCAGCAATTTAACAAAACTGCCTGTCTCCAAGTGAAATCTAGCCAGGCGTGGTAGTGCACACCTGTAATCCCAGCGGCTCAGGAGGTTGAGATAATAGGACCGTGAGTTCAAAGGTGAGGCTCTAAGCAACTCAGTGAGATCCTGTTTCTAAATTTAAAAAATACAAAATAGGTTGGGGATGTGGCTTAGTGGTTGAGTGCTCCTGAGTTCAATCTCTAGTAACCCCCTCCCCAATAAAAGGTAAAATCTTAAGAGGCTAGGGATGTAGCTCAGTGGTAGAGCACCCCTGGGTTCAAATCCCCAGTTTTTTTTTAAAGTGGTTTTTTCCTAGATTTTTTTCTTATTATGATTCCCTAAACAAGATAGCATAATAAGTATCTATACAGCATTTATATTGTATTAGATATTATAAAGAATCTAGAAATTATATGCAGTATACATGAGAAGGAACATAGGTTATATGCAAACTCTGCTGTTACATATAAGGGACATGAGCATCCATGGCTTTTGGTATTCAAAGGGTTCCTGGAATCAATCCTTAATGGATAATGAGGTATAACTGTATTATACTGCAAAATTTGAGCTTATATAAACACATGGGGAAAAAAGTCATACAGCAAAACTTTTATCCTAAGATATATGACCTAAATGTTACTTCACAGTAACCAACTTGAACTGCTAAATCTATTTTTATAACATCATCTTTCTCCAGAAAATACACACATTCCATATCTCAGGTGAAGAATCTCTTTGCACCAATTCACAGATATATGTCAACAGATGTTTGCATAGGCTCCTCTCAGAAAAAAATGCAGTGAGGGACTTGACATTCAACTTTCTCAACAGTTACTTAGTTGCTTTTTACATGTGTAGTAAATTTAGAAAGGATTTCCACAATTTCATTGCAGAGTTAAACTTTTCAATGTCCCTATGCATTTCCAGTCTTTGCAAGTCCTTGTCATAGTGAGGCATCTGCAGGCAAGTGCTTGTCTTCCGGGCTCCTCTCCAGCCTGCTCCAGCAGACAGGCTCCTGGCTGCCCATGGCTGCAGCCATCTCTAGCTGGCAGAGTCGCCCAGTCACCTGTTCTCATCTCTTCCTCATGAAGCCTGGTGTGGGAGGCCTCGGAGGCTCAGCAAGATTAGAACCAGTGACTTATCACCTTAGCCAGTCACTGGCCTTCCTGCTCAGGGCTGCAAGTAACAGTCCTCATTCTAAGTTTTGTTTCTTTAAAATCCTAATGTTAATGGGAACCTCGAAAGACCACAGAGTCCATTCCCATTTATCCTGGGCATAGCTTTCGGCTGATCATACTGAAGAAAGGGTTGGAAATACATTTATGGTCCAAAATATTCATAAATAATATGTCTAAAGCACAAGAAGCAGCAGAACTGAATTTATTCTATGAGGTGGTAAAAAAAAATGATATCCCCCAAATTTGGTGTATGTGATAATCAGGAACATCCTGCCCAGAAAGGAAAAAGGTGTCCGAGCAAGGAGGCCAGAATCCCCTCTTACCAGCTCATGGAGAGGTCAGGTCCAAAGGATGGAGGAAGATAAAACACCCAAGGGCTGCACCACAGCACCAATAAATGCTGTGGTTTAAATGTCTGTCCCCTTTGAAACTCCATGTTGAGATTTCTGCCCTATAGGGAGGTATTAAGACGGTGGAAACTTGATCTGACTATGGTACTTAGAGGTGGGAGCTCTGGGAGGTAATTAAGGTTAATAGAGGCCATAAAGGTGGGGTCCAAAATCCAATGGAACTGTGGCTTTTCAAGAAGAGGAAGAGACTCCTGAGATAGGAGGCTTTTACCATATGATGCCTGTGCCACCTGAGTACGACACAGTCTATTGCCAGCAAGGATCCCATCATATGTGCCACCCAACCTCAAACTTCCCAGCCTTCACCACCATGAGCAGAATAGACCTCTTTTCTGTATAACTTTCTAAGTCTGAGGTGCTCAGTTACAGCAACTGATAACAGACTAAGATACCACCCCCACCTTTATGTTTTTGATTTTTTGCTTAAGCTGATTTTGAATGGGTTCATGTCATTTGCCATGAAGGGGGGGGGGAGTCCTATTTCATTTTTTAAAATTTCCAGTCAAGACACTATTATAAGGGCTGGGGATGTGGCTCAGTGATACAGCACTTGCCTAGCATGTGTGAGGCATTGGGTTCGACCCCTGGCCCCACATAAAAATAAAACAAATAAAATAAAGGTATTATGTCCATCTACAACTAAACTATCTTTTTTTTTAAAAAAGATACTATTATAAGAAAGAAGTTCAGGAGATGTTTTACTCACATCTGGACAGTAAAACATCATTCTGCTGATGTTAATGCCATTGCAAATGTTGCACAGATTTTTTTTTAAGAAGAAAATTTTCCAGGATTAGATATCTTTTCCTGAAAACTCTAGCATATCTGTAGCTTTATTTGAAATGCTATATTTTTCTAAAAATACTACCTACAAGTGAAATTCATCTTTAAGAAGATTGATACTGGAAACTGTTGTAATCATTTTGACTCCCACATTCCATTCAAGCAGAAACCAATTTTCTGCTTTACTCAGTCTGACCGTGTTTATTAGTTATTTTTCTGCTCCCCATGGAATTTCAGACTGTCTGCTTAGTTTTTGATGTTGTTGTTTGTTTTTGTGATGCTGGGGATTGAACCCAGGGCCTTATGAATGCCAGGCAAGCACTCTACCAACTGAGCTATGTCCCCAGCCCTCTGCTTAGTTTTTAATTGAACTAATTTCTTAAATGCAAAAACAGCGGGAATGATCCTGCAATCTCTTCTAATGCTGGTCGTAATGCACAGTATACGCCACAGGTCCAATACCCACTTTGAGCACTCCTTCTATTAAATGTGAACCAAAATAGACAAATCACATAACCGTCATTTGTGTCTGTACAGACTCCTGTTTTTCTAATCTCTTTCTTATTCTTCATAGACCTGTCATGTTTCAAGAAACACAGAAATATTTCTGACATCAAACAAAAGAAACCAGTTTTCATTTGACATTGTAAGATTTGTCAGGAAAGATGAGTGCATCTTGCCCTTTATTTTATATAAACTATGAGAAATTGTAATTGTAAAGAATCTTCTTCGCAAACATCAGGATGAATGACTGGGTCCTAATTACGTAGTAGTAAGTGAGACTATTTTTATTTAAGAAACAGAACATTTTCCCGTTGACAATTTTAACGGCACTTTTCCCCAAACGCTGTTTATTTTTTGCTTTCAAAAATTATATTTAGAAAAATAATGAAGGCAGAGGAAGAGAAAGGAAATAAACAACCACTCTTAGTCACAGTACCTTAGCATAGCCAGTACAAGATTTCTGGTTCATTTCCTATTTTGTATGTATGATCTCTCTTACCTTATTTTAATCATAACATATGCATCAATCTGGGGGGAGGTTACTGGGGATTGAAATCAGGGGCACTTCAATGAGCCACATCCCCAGCCCTATTTTGATTTTACTTAGAGACAGGGTCTCACTGAGTTGCTTAGCACCCTCAATTTTGCTGAGGCTGGCTTTGAACTCTTGATCCTCCTGCCTCAGCCCCTCTGCCCCCTCATTTTTTTTTAAAGTTAATATGTGCGTTATAGGAAAAATAATAATATAAACAAAAAACAAAATCACCCAGTCACAAGCAGCTTAGTTGGACATGCCCCTCCAGGTTACAGATGCATTGGGTTTTTTTGTTTTGTTTTGTTTTTAAGATTTCTTTTTTTAAAACCTTTATTTTTATGTTTACATGGTGCTAAGAATGGGACCCAGTGCCTCATAAATGCCAGGCAAACGCTCTGCCACTGAGCCACAGCCCCAAACCTGCAGACATATCATTTTTTTCCTGCTTTTTCCACTACATATTAGATTATAAAAGTTTGGGATGCTATTTTATACTTTTTATAATAATTGTTTAAATGACTGCAAAATATTTCTTTGGGTGGATATGTAATATTCTTTAAAGATTCTTTAAAGATTATTTCCCTCAACCAGATAGTAAAGTGTTACAATTATTATCTTGCAATTACAAACAATTTCTTGATGACACTTTTGTATAGATGAATATTTCTGTGCTTAAGATGATTACTTTGGAGGGGGATTCTCAAAGTAGAATTAGTGAATTAAAAGGTATAAGAAAAATTCATAGCTTAATATATATTGCTAAACTGCTTTTCAAGGGGTTGGATTGATGTCTACTCCCACCAGCAATAAATAAGAAAAGCACTGAGTCTCTAGTTCACATGCCAAGCAGATATTGGGGCAGGAGGAAGATTCAGAAAAATAAAATCTTCCTGACTTCATGTCACCTTAACAGGAGGATTAAATAAAGCCATCAATAGCCCCCATGTGTTCACAAAAGCTGGGCGGAATAACTGATATTCTTTTTTAAAATATATTTTTTTAGTTGTAGATGGACACAATACCTTTTTATTTTGTTTACATATCTTTATGTGGTGCTGAAGTTCGAGCCCAGTACCTCACATGTGTGAGGCAAGTGCTCTACCACTGAGCCACAACCCCAGCCCCATAACTGATATTCTTTTTTTTTTTAAGTTGTTGATGGACCTTTGTTTTATTCATTTATTTATATGTGGTGCTGAGAATCGAACCCAGTGCCTCACGCATGCTAGGCAAGCGCTCTACCACTGAGCCACAACCCCAGCCATAACTGATATTCTTTATGCCCATATTTTGAAACACAATTCAGGAGGAAATAAACCATGCAATATTTCTGAACATCAAGAGACTTATTTAAGTCACTTATAACAACAAGAAAACCAGTACTGAGAGGGATGAGAGGAGAAGAAACTACAAATGATAAATTTTGCCTTGTTCAAGTCCATTGGATGAAAATGACTAGGATTTGTTGCAGTCTATTTATTTTTTATTCTTCTTTAAAAGCATCTTGGTACAAATGACTTGCATCTTTTGGGCTTGGGATATGTAAGGCCTGGTCTTATTAAGTGCTAAAAGCATTCGGTGGCTGGTAGAAGTTTTCAATACAATATTTTTCTGTGGGTGAAAAAAGGCATCTTATGGTAGAACATGTCCTCTGGCATCTACCTAAAAATGACACATACTCTGTCACTGTCTTTACTGGACAAAAAAAACTATCCACTATCAATCATTAAGTCAACAATGACTAAAAGAGCCAATAAGTATAGAACTTTATGTTGATCATTTGAAAGTTAAAAATCATTTTCCAGTCAGGCAAACTCCTTACTTCTCCTGTGGGCCACTAACACTTTGGGGATAAAATGTAATTCACAGATTGAATCTCTGACACTGGGAACCAGAAGTCTGCAAAGTTTTGTTTATTTTAAAACAAGTAAGAGTGGTTCCTCCACACTTGAGAGGACTTTGGGTACATGAGATCGAGAGGATTTTTCGAGTTCAAAGTTGTTGAGGTTTTTTTGGTTGCTGTATTGTTTTGTGTGTGTGTGTGTGTGTGTGTGTGTGTGTGTGTGTATGTGTGTGTGTGTGTTTTGGTTTTCTTGCATTGAGTGGGGCGGAACCCAGAGCACTCCCATGCTTGGCAAGTGCTCTAGCACTGAGCTAGTCCTCAGCCCCTTTGTGTATTTTTTATAACTAAACACACACACACACACACACACACACACACGCATTTAAAAAAAAACACAGTAATCTACTCTGCCCTCATACAGTCACTAATGATTTTTTAATAGAGATTGTAGTGCATTACTGATTAACAAATGTCAATGAGCTTCTTCTCATAGGTCACACAAAGAAAGGAGGAGAAATGGTTACCTGTATGTATCTTTTATAACTAGGCTTGTACTCAAAAGGGGTAAGAGGGACCTGGCAACTGTCTGTAGGTCTGGACTCCATTGCACCAGATCTGCAGGTCAGGTTTCCAATGATTGCAGGTTTCATGTATACCAACAAAGAGGCAACCTGTCCTGAGTCAACAGGCTCAGATGACACTGTGACCGCACCATGCAACCAAATACAAAACACACTTCAGAAGAATTAGAGTTAAGGGTATTTTAAAAATCAGGATTAAAAGCTAGAGGAAATTAAAGAGACTATCATGGCTGTAGAGGAAATATTCTAAGCAGTAGAGGAAATAAAAAAGGAAAAGATACATGAATTTCACTCATTCATTCAACATTTTGGGGGCATTGTGTGAAGTGCTGGTTGTTGATGAATAAGTCATATGCCTTAACTTCTTTCATGGGACTTATTTCAGAAGGTGAAGACAAATTACCTAATATGATGATAGATATTTTACTTTTTAACTTTATTAATAAAACCAAAAGTATAAAAGTCAAAGACTCTGTAAAACTTAAGCAAACAAAAAAAAATGTTAAGATTCTTTTTTTTTTTTTTTTTACTGATTGAACTCAGGGATGCTCCACCACTGAAGCCACATCCTCAACCTTATTTTATATTTTATTTAGAGACAGGGTCTTGCTGAGTTGCTTAGTGCCTAGCTTTTGCTGAGGCTGGCTTTAAACTTGATTCTCCTGCCTCAGCCTCCCGAGCCGCTGGGATTATAGGTATATGTCACTGCACTGGGAAATATTCTTTGACTATAGAGTTTATACAAATCAACAGCAACAGCAAAAGATTACCTAAACTCGACCCAATAAACAACTGAGCAAAGACTGTGACCAGAGTATTAGAAAAGACTCACAGGGAAGTGGTTAAGAAATAATTAGAATGTGGAGCTTCAGATCAGTCAGGCATATTAAGTTAAAATAATAAAATACCTTTATTTTTTACTATCAAATTAATATTTTTGAAATACTTTAAAAAATAACAATAAACAAGATTTACACAGGCTTAAAGAAATCACATTCTCTTCTTTGCTGATGCAATATGTGTCAAGCTCTTATATATAAGCTCTATCTAATAAATCCTGTTTGTGACAATCCATAAAAAATGATTTATAAATTTAGAAAAAACTGGGCATTGAGTCTCTGTACAATTAGGCCTTTCATCTAAGTATTTAGTATCAATGTTCTTGCATAACAAAGTTGTACATATAAGCAAAACTTGTCATAACATGAAAGAGTTCTTCAATGAACAACCACATATAAAAACCACACCCTATTCAAATATCTACCCTGCTTAACACTGGCATCCATCATCACTGATAGATTGGACTCTTTCAGTCAGTTTTCTTCCTCCATTTTTTTTTTCCACTCAGTATTAGGGATTGAACCCAGGGGCACTCTACCACTAAGTTATATCCTCAGACCTCTCTATTTTTGTTATTTTGAGACAGGGTCTTACCAAATTGCCTAGGCTGGCCTTGAATTTGTGATCCTTTTGCCTCAGCGTCCTGAGGAGCTGGGATTACAGGCATGCACCATCACATGGGGCTCTCCCTCATTTTAAAATGATCATTCAACAAACCAGGTGTGGTGGAGTTTGTCTACAATCGCAGTGGCTTGAGAGGCTGAGGCAGGAGGATCCCAAGTTCAAAGTGAGCCTCAGCAATGTAGTGAGGCCCTAAGCAACTCAGTGAGACCCTGTCTCTAATAAAATACAAAAAAAAAAAAAAGGGTCAGGGATGTGGCTCAGTGGTGAAGCGCTCCTGGGTTCAACCCACAATTCCAAAAGAAAGAAAGAAAGAAAACTAGAAATCTGGTCCCATCCTTCCCCAATTTCATTCCCCAAGACAACACTTTTTTCCCTAAGAGCGTGTAGCATGCTGTACAGAACAGTGAACACAGCATTTCACTGAAATAACACTTGACAGCTTCATTCATGCAACCAGCACTCTTCGAAACACTTTTTTACATGTGTCTCTTTAGAGAATCCCAAACAACTCTTTTCAGCTCTTAGGTGTTCTTCTGGCGGTTATCTTATTACTATGTTCCTACCGCTATTTCCTAATTTATATTTTAGAAATCATCTATTGACTGCTTCCTGGAATAAATGAGAATGTGGCTCTCTTGCTCTACCTACCACTCCTCTTGCCTCATTTACTCAAAATAGAATTGTTTACTAAATAAATATCACTTCTTGCCAAGCCGAGATGTATATATAATGTTTTTCGTGGATAGCCTTCTGTCTTGCCTGGAGTTAGTGCCTATTGCACATTTTGCTCTACTTATTTTCTCAGTTTCTCCCCATGATACCAGCGGTTCTTGAGCCCCTTTTCCTTAGAGTCATTCCTCTGGAATTCTCTTCTTTCTTTCTCAATATGATTGGTTTTGTCTCAATCTGCTATCCAGTGCTCCAACTGGGACAGCTCTCCATTATTCGCTCAGATGGATCCACTCTCTCCTGGATCCCATACCTTCCTATTTCTGGATTTGTTCCCTTGTTTTGCTGTATTTTTAAAAAATAACTTGGAGCATCTTTAAAAAAAAAAAACTTAGCAGGTAATTTTTATTTATTCTATTTTGAAAATGTTTCTGTTTTGATTTTACAATTAATGATGGTTTGGCTGAACATAGAATCCTAAATTGAAAATCATTTTTCCTTTCTCATTTCTCTGTGGATTCTAAATGTATTAAAACAACACCAACAACTTCCCCTTCCATAACTTCCCCTTCTTCTCACTGAATTCTATTTTCAACTAGGTGTCCATTCTGTCTATCTCCAATTCTACTTCATGTTAAAAGTTTTTATAGCTGTATATGTTGGGATCAGGCAACTGAATGGAAATCCAATTTGTTTGTTTGATTCCCCTGGGGTATTCTAAGTGTCAGGATGTGGTACTCTTTTCTCTGAATCACTGAGATCTTCCAGAGGATAAACTCCACTCCTGTGTGTGTGTGTGTGTGTGTGTGTGTGCATGCCTGCGCTTCACTAGAGATTGAGCCCAAGGTATCTCACATGCCAGATAAGCACTCTACCACTGAGCTATATCCCCAGCTCCCAACATATACATTTTTGGGGGATGAGTCTCACTATGTCGCCCACGTTGGCCTTAAACACCTGGGCTCAAGCAATCCTTCTGATTCAGCCTTCCAAGTAACTGGGACTAGAAGCATGTGCCACTGTGCCAACTCTACCAATCTTTTGCCCAAGGGGCAAATACTAGATGGCCAGCATTCCACATGAGGAGAATGGGGTGGGGGCCTCCAGACCCTATCATTCTGTATACAGCTTTAATTAAATCCCTGGTTTTGAGCTGTATGCCTCACTTTACCTTCCCTCCAAGCCCCCAGCCTTGCTGTGGTCGTAAGGGACAAATGGGCAGCCTCAAGCAGTTACTTTGGCGCCACATCAACTTCTTAACACCTACAGACATTAAGCAAGTGGTTTTTTGATGCCCACTCCCTAGGTAGGACTGCACGGAGCCCAGGTTTCAAGGTCACTATGGACCGGGCATAAGTCCTAACTCTGCCTCTTAATAACCATGTGATCTCAGGCAATTAAACGAGACGGTTTGTGTCACTCACTGAGCATTATATTATGCCTGGCACCAGAGGACACTCAATAAATGGTAGTCAAAATCACTATCAAAGTTGACCCCAAGAGAATAACAGATTTATGTAGTTCCTTCCTGTTCTAAGAGTCCCTAACAGTTCCATGACTGTGATGTTAATTTCTAGAACAATTAAACTGAATGATAAAATCAACCAAATAAGTTTTTCAGATAAATGCTGCTTGGCACAATGAGCATTAATGAATTTTATGGCCAGAGGGTTGAAGACCTTCTTCTAGTAAGCTTCACCATGCTAACACAGCAGTCCACCATCTCCCACTGCTGGGATCAAGAGGGCTTGCTCTCTGCAGTTTACAATTTTATGGATCTAAACCAAAACCACAAGTCTGCTCTGGTTTCCCTGTGCCTGAGTAGGACAGTCACAAAGAACAGCCCGGGGCTCGTTCTTTGTGTTGAAACATTTTCCATGGAAGTTTTTTTTTTTTTCCTCTTTCTTGAAGGTCAGGATATTCCAAATCAGTGAATCACTTTTATATATCAAATGGAATGGATGGGGTGATAAGAGAGAAAATGATAGAGTAAGAAACCCACCAAATCTTCTCCATAAAAGCACAAGAACACTAGCAAAACACATCAGAATCTACCACCTTGTGCTATTTTACACGCCAGAATGCTCGCCCTACAGGACACCAACCTGAACTAGAAGAAAATTATTATTGTTGTTTTGTTTTGTTTTGCTTTTGAGACAGGGGTCTCATGATGCTGCCCAGGCTGGTTTTGAATTCTTGGACTCAAGCAATTCTCCTGTCCTAACTTTTTGGGTAGCTGGGACTACAGGCCTGTGCCACCATGCCCAGCTCAAAGTAGATAAATAAATAAAATTATTCTTAATTGTGTTTTCCAGTACCTGGGTCTCCAAAATCCAGATCTCTGGTTTCTCCAGAAACCAAACCTCTGTCTCCCATAGGGAGGTGGGAAGGGAAGTTGCTTAGCAGCAGGGGCCAAGGTGGGGTTAGGACCTGCAGTGAAACTGGTCAGCCAGATCTCCTGCCGCCAGCTCCCTACCACCTACAGGTGCCCAGTGCCTCAGATTCCTCAGCTTTTTCATCAGCAGGCTGGTGTTCCACAGAATCCAGGAAAAGCTCAGAAGACTTCACCAGAGAGCTGGACTCGGAGACACCAGCACTGTGAGTACAGGGGCCTTGCAACACAGCAAACTTCTGCACATGAATGGTGAGCTCCCAGGCTCCTTCCCCCACTCAGCACCCAGATCACTGGTGACTGGCTTACACCGCAGGGGAGACCCACAAGTCCTTCTGAAGCAACTGAAGTGTCCTAGAGACCTACAGGTACAGATGTCCATGGACCACCAAAGGAAAAGCCACATGGTCATCCCATCCATTCCCCTGAAACTCACCTGCCGATAATCCCCACCTGTATTTATTTCTTATGGCTGTTGTAACTAATGACTATCCATTTGATGGCTTAAAACCACAGCCTCAAAACCTATCATAGTTCTGGAGGATGATGTCTGCAGTCAGTTTCACTGGGCTAAAGTCAAGACATCAGCAGGGCCATGCTCACTCAGGAGACTCTGGAAGACTATCTCATGCCTCTTCCAACTTCTGTGGCTGCCAACATTTCTTGGCTTGTAGCTACACCATGGCAATCTCTGATTCTATATTTGTACTGCCTGCTGTGCACTCTCGTGTGTGACATCTCCCCATCTCTCTTAAAAAGACCCTTGTGATTGCATTTAGACCCCACCCAGATAATCCAGGATAATCTCTCCATCTCAGAATCTTTAACTGAATGGCATCTGCAAAATCTTTGCCATCTGAGGTAACACTCATAGGACCTAGGAATTAGGCCATGGGTACATATTTGGGGGCCATTACCTAGCCTATCACACCACCTGCATACAATTTCCACTAAGCTTTTTAGTTTTTCACACTGATATATTGAAATCAAAAGGTTTTTTCCCCACCTTTATTGGATATCTGAATTTCTTAATATGAATTCTCTACTCCTGGCCTTTTTATCTGTTATACTCTTTCATTGATGTTTTTCCTACAGATTGTTAAGGGAGTTTTATAGATAAAGCCATTCACCCTTTATCTACCTTTTTTTTTTCTTTCCTGTTTTTTTTTTTTTTTTGTGATGCTTGGGCCTACGCTGTACCACTGAGTCACTCCACCTGCTATCTGCCAAGTGAAAATACATTTCCTAATTTGCATCCGCCTATTTACTTTGCTTACAGTTTGTTTCCTGATATAGAAGAAATTTTAAATGTTCTGAAGTCAAATGTGATATTTACTTTCCTTTGAAATTTCTTTCATTGCTACTATCTCAGAAAGTCTGACTTACCCTTAGATATATATTCACATATTTTCTCCTGGTTTATGATTTTCAAAAGTATCTGATTCTTTAATCAGTATGAAGCTTATCTTAATATATGGTATGAAAAATATAACTTATTTTTTTCTACTTAATCAGTTTTTCAAAATATTTTTTTAGTTGTAGATGGACACCATATCTTTATTTTATTTATTTATTTTTTTAATGTGATGCTGATGATCAAACCTAGTGCCTCACATGTGCTAGGCAAGAGCTTTACCACTGAGCTTAATCAGTTTTTTAGCATAAAACATTTTTCCCTTTTTCTACTGACTTGTCATATCAACCAAGCATAAAAATCTTGAATATTCTAGGGTTTGTTTTTGAGCTCTGTTCAGTTACCTCAATTTCTTTGTGAAATGTTTACTTTCTGGTCTTTTTGGATCCCAAGTTTGTAATATAACTATAGTCCATCAAACTACCTTAAAATAATGTTTTATTTTTCACTTTCAGATTGCTTATATCACTATTCATTTTTTGATATCCTATTGATTAATTCCTTATCTTAAAAAATCTCATTTTTATCATAACTCATGTACTTGCATTTGGAAATTTTTTTTGGGGGGGGAGGGACCAGGGACGCTTAATCTCTGAGCCACATCCTTATCCCCTTTTTTATATATTATTAGAGACAGGGTCTTGCTGAGTTGTTTAGAGCCTCACTAAATTGCTGAGGCTGGCTTTGCACTTGCCATCCTCCTGCCTCAGCTTCCCGAGCTGCTGGGATTACAGGCGTGCGCCACCTCATCCAGCTTGGAAATATTTTAAAACAGAAAGGTTATTTCATCTTTTCAAAGAAAAGAGACTAGATATTCTTCCTCTCTATTGTTAATACAATGATGAACTGAACAGCTCTGATGGTTTTTTAATTACTTAAGTCAACAAAACACATAGGCAGTCACTTTCTGGGAGCTAGGAATACAGGACAAGAGCAGATAGAAATCCCTGCCTTTGTGAAGCTTGCTATCCTTGTCCAGAAGAAACATACAAACAGGATAGGTTGATTTTAAAAGGCAGTGTATCAGACAGTGAAGAATGCTTTGGGGAAACAAGAAACCTAGGAAGGGGTGGTGGGAATCCTGAGTAGGTGACTAGGGAAGACCTCCCGGTAAAGATGATTTTAGTCAAGACCTAAAGAAAGCAGAGGAGCAAATCTCTGGGGGGGGGGGGGCTTTTTGACCAAGGCTGCCCTCATCCTCTGAGCTTCCACAGAAATTTTAATATAAAAACAACATTAGCAGCCACCATGGGCTGAGCTCCTATTCTACACCAGACATGCGGCTGGGCTGCTTCTTTATAAAGACATTGCTGATCCTCATAGTGATCCTACAGACCCTGGGGGAGTTGAAGGTAGTTGCCTTGTCACATGTCCCCAAAACCTCCTTTTGTGTAGATCCCTGGAGGGTCTGCTCTATGCCTCTGACCTAGGTTCCTGCTTTTATTCCCCCCCCCACAAGGAACCCCTGCATCAAAGAAGGAGCCAACACCAAGTCTGAAGGAGGGACCACTGGAGAACATGTCCTACCAAAATGGTGGCCTATACCAAGAACTTTCCAAGAGAACAGTGAAGGCATGTCCCAAGGACACTGTGCATCAAACTAGAAAGTATTCGGTTCCTTTGGGGCATGGTGGAGCAGGCCTGTAACCTAGCAGCTGGGGAGACTGAGAAGGAAGCATCACAAGTTCAAGGCCAGCCTTAGCAATTCAGTGAGACCTCATGTTAAAAATACAACATAAAAGGACTGGGGATGTATTTAAGTTGTTAATTACCCCTTGGTACAATCCCCAGTACATTTTAAAAGCAACCAGCTCAGATTGCAGGATGATGACAGAATGTTCCAGGAGGGATATCTCCAAAGGAGAAAAAAAGAAAAGCAACTGATAAATTATCTGATGCACATCATCATTCCTGAGAATTTATAGTTCTTTAGAGAACTTGGGTCTTTAACAAACTAAGCAAACCAAAGTAAAGTGTGTGTGTGTGTGTGTGTGTGTGTGTGTGTGTGTGTGTGTGTGTATGCATGTGTGTATGTGTACACAGTTCTTGGGATTGAATCCAGGGCCTCTTACATGCTAGGCAAGTACTGTACCACTAGCTACATCTCTAGACCAAGTAAATAAAGCCATGAACTCCAAGAAAATAAAAAGTTCAAGAAATTCAATTTAATATACTATGTGAGTCCACAGGAAGTAAAATTAAAATGTATCAGATATAAAAAATGTGATAATTATTGTAAGGAAGGACTTTTGTGGGAAAGATTTGAGAGCAGTTGGCTTATATTCCATGCAGAGAATTAAGAAATAAAGCCTCAAATTCAAGAGAATAAAGTAGTAGTTGTATAAGGTTGTCATTTGAAAATATTGATGAAAATACTAGGAGTAATGGCTAAGAGTTGAAGGTGGCTGCCCTCAAAAGACGGAATGGGTGGTGGGAAGCAGAGCGGAGGACTGCCATGTGTGATATCTACAGTACCAACTGACATTTAACCATGTATTGGTATTTTGTTGGTGATAACAAAAATATTTTAAGGGTCTGGGGATATATAGCTCAGGGGTAGAACACTTACCTAGCATGTGCAAGGCCCTGGGTTCAATCCCACCACCACAAAAATAGATAAGCAAAATTAAGAAATCATGTTTGATCCTTTTTTGTGTTTTTTCAGTCTGATGCCTACTGAGGCACTGATGCTATACAAGGAGCAAATTATTGAAATTGAGAAATAAAAATTATAATCTGTGTATTATGTATATATGCTGGAGTGGCTAAATAAAGTTAATTAACATATGCATCATCTCACATACCATTTTTTGTATGAGAACACTTAAAGCCTACTTTATGGAGGATTTTCAACAGTAAATATATTTTAGTAACAGTAGTCACCATGTTGTACAGTATGTATTTTGAACTTCAGAAAGTTAAGGGACTGGACATTTTCTTCTGTAATTTGTCATGAATGGGTTATTTACATTGAAATTCCCAGTGTATCTTCAGATGTAGTTAAAGTACAGCTTAAATTAATTGCATTAATCATTCATATCTTATGACAATGAGCAAAATGTTAATATATTAAAAGGAATCACTGTAAATTTAAACATCAAATTCATCATGAATTAATTGTCTGCATTATACTTACAGGAGTAAAGTAGATTGTTGGGAATCTTTGAACTGTAGAACGGAATACAAAGCTCCTGTATTTAAAAAAAAAAAAAAAAGGAAAAAAATGGTTTCTAAATCTATTTTCTTTTTTTGGTACTGGGTATTAGACCCAGGGTGCTCAACCACTAAGCCACATGCCCAGTCTTTTTGTTGTTGTTGTTTTTGTTTTGAGACAGGGTCTCACTAAGTTGCTGAGGTTGGCCTCAAACTTGTGATTCTCCTGCTTCAGCCTCCCAAGTTGCTGGGAATTACAGGTGTGCTCCAACTCACCAGCTTCTAAATTTATTTCTAAAGTGAAGGTCTTTGTTAACTTACTCCCTATGTATCATTTAATATTTTAAAATGCTAATCTGAATATGAGGTGCATAAATGAAGTTTAAATCATAAGTATTGGTATGTAAATATGTCTGTAAATAGGCATGAATGAGATGATTAAAAGTAACTTCGTTGATTACCTGGAAGCGTACTTGGGAACTGGTGTAGGAAGAATCTCGTATTGCCCTGGGTAAAGGTGGAGTGACTACATGGAAGGAACAAGGACACAATAATAGATTAATAGAGGTTATAAACTCACTTGATTATCTCTTATTCAATAATCCTTTATTTTATGACCACTCAACATTTCATCATTTATTCTCTGCTTTAATAGTAGGAAAGGTATACCTCTCCAAAGGTTGAGCTCCCAAACATTCATTATGTATTCATTTTCCATGGTGAATTTTATAGACAATCTGCCTGAGATGTTGCGTGGGAAAATGCTGCCTCATTAATCACATTTTGAATTGCTGGAGTCAAAAAATCACTTGGACCATTTATTACAGGGCTGGTGGTGGGAAATACAGTGGTGAGACATGGCCCCTGACAGCAGGGGTGAGAGGCACCTTCAGGAATGATTCTAACACTATAGTCAATGCTGAAATAGATTGACAACCAGGGCAGGAATGGGGGCGGAGAGTAAACCCAATGGGGTGATCTAAAGACAGCAAAGAGGAGGAGATTTGAGGGGGGCATTTAAGAAAGGGAGGACTTCCTCAAGCCGAGCCAGGAGGGATTTCAAGAAGAGACTTCCAAGTGAAACTGTCTTTCTGCCCTATGTCAAAATAGCTGCAGACTACCTAGGTGGCCCCGTTGTCCCTGTATCTGTGGATGCCCAGAGGATGAGGAACAAGGGAGTTCATGAGGGAGAAGAGGATATGTGAAGGGAGGAAGGAGAATGAGGAACAGGAGGGAACAAGGGCCGGAGCTCCAGACCCTGTTGCAGGAGCCGCCAGGCAGGAGCTGGATCAGAAACTCCTCGGGAGGCTGAGGAGAACCATCTCCCTCCATCTCCTGGTATTTTTTTATATAGAATTTTGAGAAATGATGCTGCCTTTGTTGAAAATGAAGCATCCTCATCCTGGCCTAGCTGTCATCTGGAAGTTCAGCTATTATATTTCACCCTGCAGCTGTTTTTCCCATGATAGCACACAATTTTGATTGCAGAGGCAGCTTTTTGTGATACAGTGATAACAGTATATATGAATTTATGATGAAATACACATGCTGTCCCGACGCACCTGTGCTTTACTAATTGCCCACTTGACATAATAAATACAGAGGAAACAAAGGGATTGCATCATACTACAGAAGCAGAGAAACAAATTTTAAGCAAAAGGCTTTCTTGGGGGCCAACAATATCCTATTTCTTGATTTTGGATATGGTTCATGTATGTTTTCTATTTACCTTAAACTGTGCTTACATGCGCATGCTCGCTAGCTCTCTCTCTCTCTCTCTCTCTCTCTCTCTCTCTCTCTCTCTCTCTCTCTCTCCACACACACACACACACACACACACACACACACACACACACGGAGAAAGAAGAAAGAGAATTGAAAGGAAAGGACCCTTAAAAAGCAAGGTGCTCCATTCATCTATTGAAGGGCATCTAGGTTGGCTCCACAGTTTAGCTATTGTGAATTGAGCTGCTATAAACATTGACGTGGCTGCATCACTGTAGTATGCTGTTTTTAAGTCCCTTGAGTATAAAATGAGGAATGGGATAGCTGGGTGAAATGGTGGTTCCGTTCCAAGTTTTCTAAAGAATCTCCATACTGCTCTCCAGATTGGCTGCACAAATTTGCAGCAATTTAAGAGTGTGCCTTTTCCCCCACATCCTTGTCAACACTTATTGTTGCTTGTATTCTTAATAACTGTCATTCTGACTGGAGTGAGATGAAATCTTAGAGTAGTTTTGATTTGCATTTCTCTAATTGATAGAGATATTATACATTTTTTCATATATTTGTTGATTGATTGTGTATCTTCTTCTGAGAAGTATCTGTTCAGTTCCTTGGCCCATTTATTAACTGGGGATTGAATGCAGGGACCCCAGGGCTTGGTGCATGTTGGCAAACAATCTACCACTGAGCTACACCTCCAGAATATTTTGAGACAGGGTCTTGCTAGTTCCGCTGGATGAACTTGAATTAGTGATCCTCCTGCCTCAGCCTCCTAAATAGCTGGTATTATAGAAAATTACCACCACTCCTGGCTCCTGAGGGATTTTTTTTAAATGGTATTCTGTTTTAAACTTCAAATTCCACTTGTTCATTGCTGGTATGTAGGTGAATAATTGACTTTTGTAGGAGTTTTTTTGGGGGGGGATGTATTATTTTGGATTATTTACATAGTCAATCATGTCATTTATGAATAGGGACAATATTTTTATTTTATTTTATATTTTTATTCCTTCCTTTTCTTGACATATTGCATTAGAGGGATATCCTTGCCTTGTTCCTCATCTCGGTAGAAAACCCTCTAGTTTCCTACCCTTATTGTTACCTATGATATTAGCTGTAGGGTTTTTAAAAAATAGATATTCTTTATGAGGTTGAGGAAGTTCCCTTATATTCCTAGTTTACTAAGAATTTTTTTTATCATGAATGGGTGTTGTCGATTTTGACAAATGCTTTTTCCACATCTACTGATATGCTTGAGTGACTTTTCTTCTTTAGTAATTGATCAGATTAGATTTATGAACCAGCTTTTCATACTTGGAATAAATTCCACCTGGTTGTGATATGTAGTTACTTTTGTATTTTGTTGAGGATTTTTCTAACTATGTTCATGAACGACATGGGAGTGGTTTGTTATTTTCTTTTCTCGTGATGTTTTTATCTGTTTTTGGTGTAAGGGTGATGCAAGCCTCGTAGAATGAGTTAGACAGGTTGTGCTCTATTTCTATCTTCCGGAAGGGATTATAAAGAATTAATATGATATCTTCCTTAAATGATTGGTAGAATTCATCTATAAACCCATGTGGGCCTGACATTTTCTGTTTGGGAAGGTTGCTATTATTTCAATTTATTTAATAGCTATAGACCAATTCAGAATGTCTATTTCTTCTTGTATGAGTTTTGGCAGACTGTGTCTTTCAAGGAATTCGTTGGTCCATTTCATTTAGGTTATTAAATTTGTGGTCATAGTATTGTTCATAACATTCCTTTATCATCCTTTTAGTGTGTATGAGATTTAGTGATATCCCCTCTGTTCTAATATTAGTCATTTGTATCCTCTTTTTTTTCCTTAGTTAATCTAGGTCAATTTTATCAATCTATTGAATAAAACATTTATTTAACTGATTTTCTCTACTGCCATTTTTAATTTCATTGATTTATGCTCTAATTTTTATTTCTTCTGCTTACTTTGGATTTACTTAATTCTTCTTTTTCTATTTTCCTAAGGAGGAAACTTAGGTGCTTGATTGTCGATCTTCTTTTCTAATATAAGCATTCAACATTACCAGTTTCCCTCTATGCTCTGACTTCACAATATCCCACATATTTTGTTGAAATGTGTTCTCATTTTTATTTAGTTCAAAGTATCATGTAATTGATCCATGTGTTATTTAGAAGCATGTTGCTTAGTATCTGCATATTTGGGGATTTTCAATTATCTTTCTATTATTGATTTTTAATTTAATGACACTGTGACATGAGAGCCCACTTTTTGATATTTCTTAAGGAGTGTTTAATGGTCCAGAATATGGTCTATCTTTTTTTTAAATTATTATTATTTTTTTGTTGTAGATGGACACAGTACCTTTATTTTGTTTATTTAGGTTTTTTATGTGGTGCTGGGGATTGAACCCAGTTCCTCATGCATGCTAGGCAAGTGCTCTACTACTGAGCCATAACCCTATCCCCAATATGGTCTATCTTATAGTGAATATTCCATGTGAGCCTGAGAAGATTTTTTTTCTGCTGTTCCTAGATGAAGTAGTCTATAGACATCAATTATAGCAGTTGATTGATGGTGTTATTCAGTAACTATATCCTTGCTGATTTTTTGTGCTTTTGATAAAGGGTTGTGTAAGTCTCCAACTATAATCATCTGTTTATCTTTGTAATCCCATCTGCTTTGCCTCACATGTTTTAATGGTCTGTTGCTAGGCACACACATATTGCCTAACATATTTTTATATCTTCTTGGAGTATTGAACCCTTTATTTATATAACGCCCTCTATCTCTGATATGTTTCCTTGCTCTCTTAAATCAATATAGCTTGTCCTGCTTTCTTTCTCTTTTTCTTTTCCTCCTTTCTTTTTTTGGGGGGGTTTGGTGGTGGGGGTGGGGACAAACCCAAGGTCTTATGCAGAAGAATCACAAGTCTAAGACCAGCTTGGGCAACTTAGACTCTGTCTCAAAAGAAAAAATTAAAAGCTCAGTGTTAGGGTGCCTCTGGGTCCAATCCCAGCACTTCAAAATAAAATTTAAAAAAAAATGAAAGTTTGATTTTTTACCTTCACTTATTCCTTCTTCAAAGGCTCTTCATTTCTGACCTGTATTAACTTCTTTTTCTTTAATGAAGTTCTTTGAAGATTTCTTGCAAAGCTGATCTACTGGTAACAAATTTCTTCAACTTTTGTTTGTCCAAGAAAGTCTCTATTTCTGCTTCACTTTTTTTTTTGTCGGGGGGCGGGGTACTAGGGATTGAACTCAGGGGAACTCAACCACTGAGCCACATCCCCAGACCTATTTTGTATTTTCTTTAGAAACAGGGTCTCACTGAGTTGCTTAGCACCATTTGCTGAGGCTGGCTTTGAACTATCGATCCTCCTGCCTCAGCCTCCCCAGCCGCTGGGATTACAGGTGTACAACACCACACCTGGCATCTGCTTCATTTTTGAAAGAGTTTCACAGGGTACAGATTTCTAAGCTGGTGTGATTTTCCTTTCAATATTTTAAATACTTTATTTCAGGCTCTTTCTGTTTGTGAGATTTTGGAAGAGAAGTTGGAGGCAATGCTTATCTCGGTCCCTCTACAGGTGTCTCTTCACCCACTCAGAATTTTTTTTTCTGTCTCTAATTTTCCGGGGTTTGAAAGTGATATATTTAATTATGGCTGTGTTTTGTTCTGGCCTTTATCCTGCTTGGTGTTCACTGAGCTTCCCAGATCTATGGTTCGGTATCTGACATTTAATTTGGGAAATTCTCAGTCAATATTTTTTCAAATATTTCTCTTCCTTTCTCCCCTGCTTTTGTATTTATATAAATATTATATACATATATATATAATATACGATATATATATTTATATATAATATATAATATATAAATATTATATATATATATATATAAAACACACTGTGTAGTTGTCCCACAGTTATTGAATATTATGGTTTTTTCAGTCTTCGTTCTCTTTATTTTTCTGTTGTGGAGGCTGAGACTGAACTATCTCAGGCTCAGAGATTCTCTCCTCAGTCATGTCTAGTATACTTTAAGACTCTCAAATACATCCTTCATTTCTGTTGCAGTGTTGTTGATCTCTAGCATTTCTTTTTGATTCTTTCTTAGGATTTCCATATCTCTGCCTACATTGACCATCTTCTCTTTTTGCTTCTTCTATTATTATTATTTTATTTTATTTTATTTTTTGGCAGTACTGGAGATGGAATCCAGGGCCTTGTCCATGCTGGACAGGTACTCCACTGAGAAAGCTACATCCCCAGCTCCTTCCCATCTGTTGTTCCCTGTTGTCTACTTTATTGCTAGAGTCTCTAGCATAGTCAGTATAGTTGCTTCAAATCACTACTCTGATGATTCCAACAGCCTTGCCATGCCTGATTGTGATGCTTGCTCTGTCTCTTCAAACTGTTTTTGCCTCTCAGTGTGCCATGTCATTTTTTTTCTTGATAGCTAGGCAAGACTACTGGGTGAAAAGAGCTGCTATAAATAGACAGTTAGCAATGCGGTGGTCAGAGGTGGGATGGGGGTTAGGTCCCGTCTTTTAGTGAACCTGTGCCTCTCTCTGGATGGCTTTTGCAAGCTCTTCTCAACGACTGTCCTCTTAGGTGGGATAGGCTGACCAGAGCTGGCTGGAGCTGGGCATTTCCCTTCCCCGTTGGTCAGTCTCTGAGAAAACCCTAGCAATCCAGGCAAGGTTGATAGTTCCTAAGGCACACCTGTTGAGAACAGAGTCTTTTGATGGGTTTCAAACAGTTTCTTTTCCCATGTGAATATTTTTTTTTTTTAATTTTACATGTACTGTGAGAACCTGGTTGAGCTCCTGGCGTTAAGCATGGGAAACCTATGGCCTAATGGGTCCTCCCAGTGCTTTTAACTCTCAGGCTTGCCCACACCAAGCCTCCAGCAGTTCATCAGTTACAGTTCAAGGGTTCTAACAGGAGTTGATTTTTCAGTTTGTTTAGTTTTAAACTTGCTGTTAGGGTGGGACTGCAACTTCTAAGCTACTTACACACAGGACTAGAAACCAGAAATCATTGTGACCCTGTTTAGGGAACTCAGACTTGAGAAGCCACCATCAGAATCATTATAAGGTGAACAGAGCTAAAGAGCCAGCAGGTGCAGCATTTCCAGGTGCTAATGGTAGAAATTTCATTCTCTTTTCTTGGAGAAGTCTCTTGGGCTTTCTTCATCCATGTGGAAACATAAGTGACTCACTGCTCAGATGTTTTAAGGTCTGAGAAACAGACACATAGGACTTCTTAAAAAAGCAGCATGCCTCATTATAGCAATCATATTGTTGTTAATTTTATCATTAGCTTGCTGGGTGTGGTGGCACACACCTGAAATCCCAGTGACTCAGGAGGCTAAGGCAGGAAGATTACAAGTTCTAGGCCTTGGGGAATGTTCTTGAAATATAAAATTTCAAGAACGATAAGTGACACCCAGTCAGAGATACTCACATGCAGACAACATGACTTGACTTATATATGGAAAAAATTTAAAGACTCTACTAAATAATTGTTAGAATAGGAAAATAAATTCAGTCAAGATGCAGGATACAAAATCAACATACCCCCCCCCCAAAAAAAGTAGCAGTTTTATACACAAATAGTTGAATTTGCTGAGAAAGAAATCCCATTCACCATAGGCCTGTCGACCCTGAGAAAAACCACTTAGAGATCACATCCACCACAATACTGCCTTAACTTCAGTGTTGTCACCTAGGAGCATTTTTACATCAGTGGACATTTGGCAACGTCTCGTAATATTTTGGGGTATTACAATTGGGAAGGGAGACCGGTATCTAGTGAGTAGAGGCCAGGAAAACTGTTACACACCCTACAAAGCACAGAACAGCTCCCCACATGAAGATTTATCCTATCAAAGTATCAATAGTGCTGAGGCTGAAAAACCCTGGATTAGACTTGGAAGTAGAGATGTTGAAAAGGCAGAGGGACTTCAAAGGAGAAGTCTAGACAGGAGATAAGTATTTGGTAATCACCAAAATAGATGGTGTTCGTAGCCTTAAGATTGGACAAGATCAGCATCCCAGGGGACAATGCAGATGGAGAAGAGGTCTGAAAGCCTGGGGGCACTCCCAGGTCAACAGTTTTTTTGGGGAAATAACAAAGACAGCAAAGGCCAAAAAGTCAAGATCAAGGAGATGTTAGAGGTTTGAAAAGACACAGGCCACCCAGGAAAGTGGGAAAGTTAACAAACTAAGGAAGTCCTTTCAGTGCCCAATGGAGGTGAAGGGTTTAAGATGATGCTAGGCATTTAGCCACAGAAATTCAGGTGTAATGTGTGCAATGAAATTTAACCAGGGTGCGGCTTTGCCAAATGAGGGAGAGAGGAATAGTCAGGGCCAAGGGAACTATAGTGCACTGTCAATTAAATATCATGGGAAGCAACTATGATGATTAATTAGGAAATTCAAGCTTTGTGAGGAAGAGAGAACATCAGGGTTTTCGGGGAAGTGAAAAGATAGGAAAATCAATGGGCTATACAGGGGGATGAAGAAATTGTTGGGGTTAGTATACTAGGTTAGCACCAGAGAACTGCCTTCATGTAACTGAGATTATGGAGAAGTGAAATTACAGCTCTTACAAAAAATCTAAGGGGCTTGGATTGTGGCTCAGTGGTAGAGTGCTTGCTTAGCATGTAGGAGGCACTGGGTATGATTCTCACATATAAATAAATAAAGGTCCATAAACAACTAATTAAATATTTTTTAAAAAATCTAAGAAGTAGCTGGGCACAGTGGTGCAAGCCTGTAATCCCAATGGTGTGGGAGACTTAGGCAGGAGGACCACTAATTCAAAGCCAGCCTCAGCAATAGCAAGGCACTATGCAACTCAGTGAGACCCTGTCTCTAAATAAAATACAAAATAGGGCTGGAGATGTGGCTCAAAAAGGAATATATATATATATATATATATATATATATATATATATATATATATATATATAAGAAGTAAGCGGCAGAGGTGGAGGAGAGGTCAAGAAACCAAGTTGTTGGAAGATCCTCCACTTGTGTATTGAAATCATGACAGGTGTAGGGAAAGGTGTGTCCATGAGGTAAGGGAGCTAAAAATCATCAAAAAGCAAAGGGATTAGGTAACTCTGAGGCCAGTGGATAATTGTGACACCAAGAAAAAGGAAGCCACAAACTGTGTATATTCTCTACAATGAAAACATATTATTTCTCTGACATAAAAAAAGCTATTGTAAACATTGTGAGACCACCTCAAATCCTCTTTGGAAAGGGCCAGATATAGATAAGCATATGCATGCATACGCAAACACACACACACCCTCACATACTCACACTTAATAAGACTCCTCGAGGGCTGGGGCTATAGCTCAGTGGTAGAGCGCTTGCCTAGCACGTGTGAGGCACTGGGTTCCATCCTCAACACCACATAAAAATAAAGATATTGTGTCCAACTACAACTAAAAAAATATTTAACAAAAATAAATAAAAGTAAATAAATTAAATAAAGGTATTGTGTCCAACTACACCTAAAAAATAAATATTAAAAAAAAGACTTGATAGAGATTGTCCAGTTGAGTTACATACATACTTCAGAACAAAGGTACAAAAATAGTAAAAAAAAACCCACATCTTTCTTTTCATGTGTATTGGGGCAAGCAGGAAAGAACTCAGGGCCTGGAGCATGCTAGGCAAGCACTCTACCAGTCCTTTTTACAAAACAAAGTCTTGCTAAGTGACTCAGGCTGAACTTGTGATCTTCCTGCCCCAGACTCTCAGAGAACTGGGATTATAGGCATGCACCACTGAGCCAGGAAAAACTTTCTTAGGAATAAAAATGTAGCCTTGATGAAGTATAAAGTGAATATTTCTATTAAAAAGGATAGAACATAAGAATGTTGTCCTGTCTTAGTAGCAACACTAATTTCTATAATATCTACCCCAAATCCAAATTATTCTGAATTCTGCTATTAAAACACCAGACTTTTTACTTTTATAGGTGGGTATACAAAGTTATATATAAATATCACTCCCTTTGTGAATATATTCTCAAATACCTTTGAAATAGAAAATTAGGAAAAACATTGGATATTTCTAGTTCTTGGAGCTTAATCTTTTGTGAGAGGTGGGGAGGAAAGACAAGAGAAAAAAAAAACAGAAGAAGTGTTTTCAGAAAGTTTGTTCATCCTTCTAGGTAAGCTGAATTTATTTGGTCTTATAAGTTTTACCTAATAACAAACTTCTCCGTTTTCTCCTTTCCACGATGGGCCTTTGAGCCAATGCTTAGAGACCCATAGGAGCAAGAAAAAAATGGAACAGAAAGGAGAGAAATGGTAGGAGAGAGAATAATAGGATGCCTTTGTGTTTGGAGTACTCAGAGCACGGTCACATGTGGCTTGGTTACCTGATAACAAGTCATAAAAGTCCAAAGATAACTTAGTGTTTATATTTATCCATTAAAGCAAATAGAATAAGATTTACCCAATGAACATTTATCATTCTGTTCTGTTTTACTGTTATAATTCATACAGCGGTAAGAAGGGTCTACACATGTGCTCATCCTGCTGAAAATTCTAGTCCACTTGGCAATCGCACTTCCTTGTTTTTAAGTCAGACATTTGTTGCCGTGGACTTCTTAGATTATGATAATAATATTCTAATAAAGTGAAGATTGATACTATTAGTGTCTCCTTTCCAGTCAATGGACATTAGGGCACAGAGAACAGAGACAAGTGCCCAGAGTCCAAGTCACAGCTCTGTCACTGGAACAGGGCCTGCTGCTGCCACTTGGATGCCTTGAACAAGGTGAGATTCCCCACTGCAGGGGCCTCCTTGGGATTCTACCTGTCAAAACCTTGCCCCTCATTCAAGGTGGGGGACAGGTGGTAGATTGGAAAGAAGACTGAATCTGGGTTAAAAAGCCCTCAGTGAGTGGTCCTTACCTCTTATTTATCAAATTATGTGTCTTAGAACAAGTTACTAAGTCTCTATTTGCACAGCTTTGTTGCAAGTAGAGGAGATGATATCTGTTCAAGCTACTTCAGAAGATGAAGAAGCAACTAAGAGAATATGCATGGAAGGGTCAAGGTCCAGCTAAATCCTACTTAATCCAGGGAGCTTTCCAGCCTTTCAGTCCAGCCTACCTTGAGCTTTCCCTTGGCATTTCCTGCAGCATTATTCATCTCAGCACTTGATATATTTTGTCTTATATTGTTACTTAAATATTTCTAATTCAGGAACTTGTTCCCCCCAAGGTCATATTACAAGGCTGTAAGTAAAGCAGTGCTTATATTATCAATGCTATGAATGAACGGGTGGAGCTGAGTAGAATCTGACCTTTCTGTAACCACAGGCTCATTCCTACATGAAAAATATTTATCTATCTATCTATTTATTTATTTATTGGTGCCGGAATTGAACCCAGGACCTCATGCATGTTCTACCACTGAGCTACACCTCAGCCAAGAAAATATTTTAAAATCTTCTTGAAGTAGATAGTTCTATGCATGTTCTAATAGGAATACTCACCCAGATCCAGGGTTTTCTCTTTGAACGAAGAGGGTTCACCATATCAACTGCTTGAAGAAGCTAGAACATGGCTTAAACATAGATAAGATCCCAGAGGGGAACCCTGATAAGAGTGACCCCAGAGGGGAAAATTTCCCCCCAAAGTTCTATCCTTAGGTTTAGAATACCTCATGAGGAAAAAAATCTTTCTGGATTCATTTGCAAGCCAGGCAGTTCTGGCTGTCTCACTATAAGAAGTGAGACAACCTAGAGGTTTGCCATTTTTCCCTTGTGTGTGGAGCGGGGTACATAATACAGAATCTCTTCCTCTGGAGCTTTTAGTAGCTTTCCCACAAAACCCAATCTGCTAGTAGAACTTTACCTTATCTTTGTAAACTAGTGTGCTGGGGCTGGGCCGGGGCTTGTCTTTGAAGGAGTAACTGGCTGATTGCTTCTTTAACAGGTCCAGGAAGTCAGGAGGCATGTACAGAGGAAGATCATTTAAGACTGGATTGTTTCTTTGCACAAGAGGTGGCTTTTTCCTTCCTTCATTTTTAAAATTGTAGGTTGCTGCTACTGGATTTAATAGGGATTCTTCAATAAAAGTTTTCAAGTGATAAGTGCCAGGTATAGGAGTATTCTGTGGAAAATTGACAGCAGTTTTAAGATCACTGTAAACCTTTAACTTTCCCCAAAGCACCATTCCTAGAAGAGTCATTCCTAAGTAGCATTCTACTTTATTTTTAAATTTAATGAAGTTCTATCACATATAATACTCTTTTTTTTTTCTTTTCTTTTTTCTTTTTTTGGTGTTGGGACTGAACTCAGGGGCACTCAACCACTGAGCCACATCCTCAGGCCTATTTTGTATTTTATTTAGAGACAGGGTCTCACTGAGTTGCTTAGTGCCTTGCCATTGCTGAGGCTGCCTTTGAACTCACAATCCTCTTGTCTCAGTCTCCCAAGACATTGGGATTACAGGCGTGCGCCACTGTGCCGGTACATATAAAACTCTTGACAGAACAGTATTTCAAGAGAATCGTGATTATTTCTTTTCCGAAACAAATCCTGAATTAACACAAATGGGTAATAGTTAAAATTTAATTTTTTAAAAAGGTAACTTCAGGCATATACTTATATTTGCCAATTGAATTTTGAGTATATATTTCAGGCCTCTAGTGAGATTACTCTAGAGAGCTTCTTGGTCAACTAAAAGCTATCCTACTTTTATGTTTCAACTAGCCTCAGGTGAGAAGCTACCACATAATAACATGAGCCTGAGGATGAACTGGCAGAGCATATGGTCTACATAGTTCCAAAAGAAGTTTGGTACCTTCAAATCACAACCACAGTGTGGCTCAATGGCCAGATTGGAACTGCTGTTCTGCAGCCACTTTTTCCAATGAGCTGAGCCATTAAAATTAGATCAATTCCAAGAAGGCTTTGACCCATGGAGCTTCATTACAAATGATCTTCATTACAAGTGATCTTTTGGTCATTTTTCTTTCATATATTACCATCTTGTTCTTAAACATTTTGTATACACTGATCATGTTAAGTGTTATCATAGGTTCTGTACCATCTATGAGAAAATCTGAAGCCAAGTCGCCTTTCTGGAATAGATGCTTTTTCTTTCTTGTCCAGTGTCACCAAGATCAGAAGATCAAAAGTTCACTTTATTTAGATATTTTGTAAAGCACATGGATTCCTAGAGTTGTTTTACTTCATAAGTTTCCATTACATTCAAAATTTAAAGTGAATTTCTCATTTGTATGCTAATATTAAAATTATAAGCATGAAATGAGGCCCATGTAGACCTACATGATAACTGTTGTTTTTTTTTTTTTTTTTACAATTAAGTGTTACTGATTTAAAGGGTAAGAATGATTAAAATTTTAAAGGGAACAAAAATAATTTGAAGAGGAAAGACCAAAAATATACACACTGTTAATGCTATTCTCCACCAGCTTTCTCTTTGAAAAGAGGAACTCTTCTGGCTTGGTTTCTATTAACAAATACAAAATATGCTTATTCATTTGAGAGGTAATTCCCCTGAAATTAAATTTATAAAACATTACTTGAAGAAATTAATACCTGCATCAAACTGTCATTAAAATAAAAGCTAGAGAATGATAAATTTTGCCCATGACATTTCCTTAAATTGCTCTTTTATGATTTTAAATGCTTTTAAATATCTAAATTCCTTTTGATAAAATTAGAGTAATAAATATTTTCAACTCACTGAGGTGCTGGAAGAATATTAGATGTAACAAAATTTGATGTTCTTCTGAGGAATAGGGTGGGGTTTGAACTGCGGCTCCCTCATGTAACAGCTAAGTACACTGGGCAAGTTACTCAATCCTCGCGTGCACTGCTTTCTCACTTTCTCACTTGAGTATAAAACTGAGATACTGCTGACATGGCATGAGAATATGGTATAGTACACATAAAGACTTGCACCTACAACCAGTGTTCAATAAATGATTGATAGCTTTCATTTTCAGAGGGTGGGTACTGGGGATTAAACTTGGGGCATTCAACCACTGAGCCACATCCCCAGCCCTATTTTGTGTTTTATTTAGAGACAGGTCTCACTGAGTTGCTTAGCACTTTGCTGTTACTGAGGCTGGCTTTGAACTTGATCTTCCTGCCTCAGCTTCCTGAGAAGCTGGGATTACAGGTGTGTGCCACTGCACCTGGATAGCTTTCAGTTTTAACACTTCCTCTGCCAAACTAGGAAGCAGGTTATTTTGGTATCCTCAATTTTCAAAAAAAGTGTCTTCCATAGTTAAGTGCTCTTATTGATTATTACTCCACATTTGTTTTAACCTCACTGCCCACAATTGTTTAGTTTTACTCTTTTGTATTATTTCTAGTAGGTAAAAATAGTTAAAATATTGAGTTGTACTCCCCACCCCCCAGTACTGGGGATTGAACTCTGGGGCTGTCTACTATATCCCCAGCACTTTAAAAATTTTTTTTATTTTGATAGGGGGTCTTGCTGAGTTGCAAGACCTGATCCTTCTGCCTTAGCCTCTGAGTACTTGGGATTATAGGCATGTGCCACCACATCCAGCTCATTTCATTTTATAATATATTTGTTATTACTATGAAATATGGGTTATCTCAAGCAAGAATGCATTAAAAATAATTTAATCAGGGGCTGGGGATGTGGCTCAAGTGGTAGCGGTGTTCTCCTGGCATGTATGAGGTACTGGGCTCAATCCTCAGCACCACATTAAAATAAAGATTTAAAAAAAAAATAATGTAATCAGTAAAAAGAACCTGACATAATTCTTTTTGTCTTATAACTGAAATCCACTCTACTTATGAATATCACAGGGCTTTAGTTTTACTATGAAATATGTGCATTTCTCTAAAAACAAACAAAAGCAAAACAAACAAAAAACAGTTTCATACACAATATGAAGCCTGAACTTCTTTTTAAACATTCCTTTGTTAAATATGTGTGTTGAATCTCCTGTAGCACATTTAATAGTTACAGAAGGAAAACTTTCTCAGGAAGATCAAGGCAGGTCTCCCATCTCCACCCAAAAGCAGAGAAATGAAGTAGAAAGATTAGAGAGGTAAGCATGATAAATCCAAAGGAAGCTAACAGAAGCTGATGTTTTGTTTGGCCCCAGGCAGGTAATCTAAATTCCACCCATCTACTGTTTTAAATTCACGTCAAAGGGAAAAGATAAAACTCCCCTCACTCAAATTTATTTAAAAACTAAACAAAGGCAATTTCAAACATTTTTGTAGGTACTAAAGTAAGAGACAGGGGAAAAAGTGATGGACTAAGGAAGGAAATTTTTCCATTCTCTCAATCCCCAGCACCACCACAGGGACGGGCAAGGCAGGGAATCGAGTCTCTGAAAAGGGGAAGAAATCTAATCACTCTACTGATGTATTTTCCCAGAGCAATTAGTAATGGGCAATGAGGGAAATGTGGAAAACAAAGGATAAAGGGGAGAATAAGAGAGGCAGTAAGGGAAAAGGAAATACGAAGAAATAATGACAGGAAGAAAGGACTGCAGTGTAAGCGTGAAGGCAGGAAGAGAACCACAGGGAGAGGGAGCGCCTAGGGGCGCCAGAGCCTGCGAGTAGAGAGACTGGGAAAAGGACAGGGGTCCAGAGAGGGGTACGGTGGTGGGGCGGCCAGAGGAGTACCACCGTACCGGGGGCTTGACAAACACTATCGGTTCTCCGCGCCCGAGATCTTCTAATGCTGCGCTGGAGGCTTCGGTGACAACTGCTTGGTCCATTGAGGCCATTCCTCTCCCTAGGCGTCGGGTTGCTAGGAGGCGCCGAGCGGCTTCGGCTCCGGAGCGTGCGCAGAGCACCGCCAGGTTTGTCTCCAGTGGTGGGGGAAGGGATGCGGGCGCTCACAGCGAGGCGCCCAGCGAAGCCAGCGAAGCCAACGCAGAGGAAATCCCTCCAGACCATCATGCACTTGTGATAAGAAAATCTAGCCGGCTCTGGAGTCGCCAGAGTGTCCAGGGTGAGTATCTGCGTCAAAGGAGTGTTACCGGGAGGTAACTCCGCAGTCTCCAGCAGCCCCTTCCAGATCACTTGGGAGGCATACTTAGCGCTAAAGGAATACTTTGCTTGAGCATACACTGTGTGTATTCATCCAAGTCGACATTCTGGCGTCACTTCTCCTTTGAGAAGGGAGCACCAGACAGCAGGTTTCACCAGTTGTGAAACCACAGATCAATCCCTCCCTCTCCCTATAGACTCTTCATTTTGGGCCTCAATCTAGAATTCAACTAAATTCATTTTGGGTTTCTCAATCTAGAAAAATTCTTTTTACAAACCAACCATCCCTCAACCTTAATTTCATTTTACAGAGTACCTACCATGTTCCAGGGACTTCACATACATTAATCTCATTTAATCCTCAAAACCACCCTGCAACGGCTTTATGAAAGATGATTTTATGAAAAATCTTAAGTCCTAATCTGAGGCTTCCTTGGACAATTTACCATTTGACTCAGCATCACACAAAGTGGCAGAGCCATCCAAATACAGATTTGACTCCACTGCCCGTCATACCATGAAATTTCTGCTTCCCTAATGTGGACCTACTACCTGATCCTTTCCTTTTTTGGGTACTTTCCTAACTATTTTAATGTAACATACACACACACCTTTTAACTTAAAATTGAAATTGCTAAACCTGCCAGTGATCTGATAAATCCAGTGGGGATTTTCAGCTCTTATCTAAGGAAGCCTTAATTTGTCATTAATGCATCAATTACTCCCTCATTCTTGAATCCCTCTCCTCCCTTGACTACCAGGATTTGAACACTGACTTGCATTTGCTTCTGTGCTTCTTTCCTATCCTCTATAGAGGATAATAAAGTAATACCTGCTACATTGGCTACTGTTTGGAACCATGTCTGTGACACACTATTCACAAAGTGTGGACAAAAACAAAGTTTACAATCCAAGCTCTCACCTCTTTTCTCCCTCATTACAACTTCATGCTCTCTGTAAACCCCAAATGTGGGATCTTCACATCTACAGTCTCAATATATGCTAACCCTCCTGTATGAAATACTATTCCCTTCTTTGACACCTAGAAAACTCAAGAGTCAATTCCTAGATGTAACCTGCCATGTCCCAAAGGACTGTTTATCTTTATTGAAGGAATAATTGAAAAATCATTTGTCTTCTAACTTTAAAATTTGTAACATAGCATGCCTGTAATCCCAGTGGCTTGAGAGGTTGAAACAGAATCACAAGTTCAAAACCAGCCTCAGGGGCTGGGGTTGTGGCTCACCAGTAGTGCACTTGCCTAGCACATGCCAGGTCTTGGGTTCCATTCTCAGCACCATATAAAAATAAAGGTATTGGGTCCAACTACAACTAAAATATTAAAACAAAACAAAAACAACAAAAAAACCCCACAGCCTCAGTAAATTGCTAATTTATAACATGGTTTCTTTATTTTGAACCTTTGGAACACAGGAAAGTTAATATTTTGTTGAATAAAGTGCCAGTTTTCTCCTCTAAACAAAACTATAGATTACAGCTGTGCCTTTGAAACACTGATGTTCACATAAAACATCTGGCCGCAGTGTTAAAATGAAGACTGAGCCTAGTTCCAGAACAGGGACTCATATATATGTACTTTTTTGTTGTGCCCAGGTGTTAGACAAGTACTCTACCATTAAGCTACATCACCAGCCCAGATTTTATATTTCTAGTAATTCTAACACAATTCTGTGAGCTTTTGAGAAGGCAATAGGACTTCAATTCTTTTAAAATACTGGAATCCTAAATTCACTTTTAAAAAAGAACCAGGCACTAGGTTTAAAATCAAATTAGGGCCAAGAAGGAAGTAAACAGGAGTACTTATAAATTTAATAGATTAATCAGGTTCATCCCTTTGCCTCATTTCATTTTCTTATTTTGGCTGAGTCTATAAAACTGGCTCAGCAGACGAGGGACTGGGACCCTAGAGACTAAAAGAATGAGAAGTCCAGAAATCCATACAAGGTGTGAAATTGAACAGAAGGAACATCTTGATGAGAAAATAGTTTTATGTATCTCAAAAATAGAAACAGGATGGGTCAATGATTTCAAGGACTTTATCCATAAACCAGATTAAGCATGTAGGATAAACAAAATGTTCTCTTTAAGAAAACAATGTCTTTGTATAGTTATCACTAAGCCTTATTTTCAGGGTAAGAGTTAAGGAGGAATTTCCTTTAAAAAAAAAAAAAACAAGACTGCAATATTAGAGCCCCACATCATTTCTGCTGTCAGACTTAAAAAATTTTTTTTTACCCTTTCCTAGAAACTCCAAGGAAAACATATTATACCTGAGGATTAACTTCAACTCCAATAGCAAAGTTTTACTGGAAGAAACATCTGAGAGCCAAAATGCTATGGAGAATATTGTGGGAAATATTACCAACTATGCTAACACACAACAACATGGTTAAGATGTGAAAGTGATACATTATTTTTTATTTCTTAGTTGTAGTTGGACACAATATCTTTATTTTGTTGATTTATTTTTTGGGGGGTACTGAGGATCCAACCCAGGGCCTCGCACGTTAGGCCAGTGTTCTAACGCTCAGCCCCAGCCCAAGCCCGAAAATGACTTTTTAAAGTCATAGTTCTTGGTTCAGAAACAATTACATTGTTAGGAATCAGTTTACGAAACTATACCCATTTTAGGTAAGATAACTGAAACTTGAATAGACCTCTTCAGTGTTACACGGTGATAATCTGAACACTGCACTGCAATAAAATTCAAAAAGTCCAAAATACCCTAGAGAAAATTACCTCATTGGGAAACAGAAAAGCAAGCTTTTATTCCACTACCTTGTAAGATTTTTAACTAAAACTGTTACATCTAATACAGAAAACACTGGTATAGTAGACATCCCATCTTAATTCTTCCTATTTAATCTGTCAACTGCAATAAAGTAACATTCCCACTAGGATTATCAAGGCCTATAACTTCCCTTGACTTAAATAGATAGGCATGACTTGTCAAATCTGCCAATTCAAAACATTGAGGGCTACAATAAGCCGCTAACAACTATATATAATATTTTAGGCTTGTATTTGTAATTTTAAAAAAGTATTTAAAAGGTAGTTTAAAAAAAGATAACTAAGCAAACATTTAAAAATTCATTTTATGGTTCAAGTCAAAATGGACAAATGGATTGCAGTTTAAAAGTACAATTAAAAGGTATAAAACAGCAAGCATCAACTTTATGCTGATTCCCACGATACATATGCTTAAGATTTGTTAATGTTTCATTTAAACCTTTTTAAGATGTTTTATCCTAATTTATGAGGTACAATCTTGAGTGAAAAGCAAAAACATCTGAATTATAACAAGGACAAACCAATTCTGTATTTTATTCTTTAAATTAAACTTCACCAGTTAAATGACTCAGATTCAGAGCAACAGTTGGGTAAATTGTAATTTTTTTATTGGAAAACAAATATACAACTTGGAATGGATTTGAGGCAAATTGTGCCATAAGCAGATTTTCTTTAAGTGGCTAAACAAAGTTTAAAAAGCAAGTAACAATAAAAGAAAATGTTTCTGGTACAAGACCAGCAGTACAAAAAAATAGTGTACGAGTACCTGGATAATACACCCGTTTTGCAATAGTGCAACTTTTAAGTACATATTGTTGACTGTCCATAGTCCACGCAGAGTTACAACTCCACACTTCAACAACAACATGCTGACAAGTCCTAAAGAAAACTACTTTTAAAAAAGGCATAACCCAGATGTTCCCTCATTTGACCAACTCCATCTAAAGTTTGGATGTGCAGAAGGGCTTAGATATATCCAGAGTAAGCCACATGCAACATGTTACTTGATCAATTTTCTAAAATAAGGTATCAGGACAATGACAGTAAGATAAGGGAAGAAAACATGGAGGAATGAAGTCCTAATTACTATACATGCATATTTTTTTGACAGTAGGGGGAAACCTTTTACAGATAAGTTACAAACAAAGAAAAGGCAAATAAACAATTTTGTACAAGAAATTTAACACATTCTGTACAATGTCTTCACTTTGCTGTCATCATTTGTACAAACTCTGAAAAGAAAAAACATAACAGGTTCAGTCACATACACTCAGTCATAAAGTAGTAGTCTCTATTTCCCTTCTTTCCTTGAAATTACCACAAAGTATAGACGAAAGTTAGTTTACTGCCAAGGCTATCACTTCATAAACTGCAATTATTCAAGATTATTAATGTATAAGACTAATGTTTTATATAAGCTGTATTTTTTAAAAAGCAGCATTTGGGGGGGGGGTTTGTGGCTCAGCAGTAGAACCGCTCTCCTAGCATGTGTGAGGACCTGGGTTTGACAAAAAACAAAGGTATTCAACTACAACTTAAAAAAAAAAAAAAAAAAAAAAAGGCAGCAATTTGGTTTTTTGATTTAGACTGGGTTACCAGTGAACAACACTTCAGAGCAATGAACCAGATTTAATCTTTAGAATTAATTTTATGCTGTTTTCTAGGTTGAGTAGTTACATCAAAATACAAGTGAGAAAATATAAGGCAAATGTTTGTGGAAAATTTTAAATTTCTGAAGGCCTTGCTTTCTACAATGGCCATCCTGAAGCTTAAAGATGCATCTGATTTTAAATTCAAGCATATGTAAACAGCTTTAGATTTAAAGTCAATTAGAGGGAATAAAGAAAAGGCAGTAAGAGAAATAAAGTTCCTTAATTTCACATAGGGAATTGAAAGCTTTTTGAATTGCCTCACACAATCCTTAATACAATAAATTGTACAGTGCTTCTCAAACTTTAATGTACTGTGAATCACATAATCATCCATAAATGCAAATTCTAAGTATGGATGCAAAACTGATCTTTCTAAAAAGTTTTTAAGTGACAGTGACATTGCCTAGACTGAAGATAACATTTGGAATAGCAAAAAAAGGTTAGCAAATATTTACTATTTTAGCATCCTAATTTTTTGAGGGGAAAAAAATCTGTATTGCTAGTTTTGACCTGAGATAACCAACTTACTTTTAATTAAAAAAAAAAAAAAAAGCACAGCATGAGACCATGATTTACCTTCATAGTTTACTTGACCATCACCATCAATATCTGCTTCCCTGATCATTTCATCAACCTCTTCATCTGTTAACTTCTCTCCAAGGTTTGTCATCACATGGCGAAGTTCTGCTGCACTAATATAGCCATTGCCATCCTAGCGAAAAATTTAGCATAATGTATGAGTAAATTAGAATTATAATGGAAATTTAATTAAATTAAAATTAGAAATCCATACAAACTACAGAATCTACAAATAACTGAGCTGATCTATCACCTTTGGAATGTCACTAAGCAGGATGTCCTATGTTTAAAGCCACTATTCCACTGGATGCAGTGGTGCATGCCTATAATCCCAGTGGTTCGGGAAGCTGAGGCAAGAGAAGTTCAAAGCCAGCCTCAACAAAAGTGAGGCCTTAAGCAACTTGGTGAGAACCTGTCTCTAAATAAAATACAAAAGAGGGCTGGGGATGTGGCTCAGTGGTAGAGTGCTCCCAAGTTCAATCTCAGGTTACTAACACCCATCCCCCTCCACAAAAAACAATAGAACCACGATTCCCTCATTCCAAAGTCCCGTGATTGATTATCTTTTGTTCCAGAAGATCAATGAAATACATGTTATCAGGAAATCTAAGTTTATACAAAACAACTTTCCTTCTGTACTGGCAACCACTGAGCCACATCCTTAGTCCTTTTTATTTTCTATTTTGAGACATGGTTTTTCACTACAAGGCTGAGGCTGACCTCAAATTTGCTTTTCTCCTGCTTCAGCCTCCTATGTAGATGGGATTATAGGCATGGACTAGCACATTGGATTTAAAAAGCTCTTATTGACATTTAAATTATGTTGGTAAATCATCAGAAGCATGTCTTCAAAAACTTAGGTCTTGCATCTTCACTTCATCCTCAAATTAAAATTTGACTTTATCCAGTCCTTGAATACCCACCTTATCAAACACACGGAATGCTTCTCTAATTTCTTCTTCACTGTCTGTGTCTTTCATTTTTCTTGCCATCATTGTCAGAAATTCAGGGAAGTCAATTGTGCCATTACCTAAAATAGTTTGTTTAGTTAAAATATTAAGTAGAACATAAATACCTCTTCTTTGATCCTATTCCCTCCAAATTAAAAAGACTTACCATCAGCATCTACTTCATTAATCATGTCCTGTAACTCTGCTTCTGTGGGATTCTGCCCAAGAGACCTCATTACAGTTCCCAATTCCTTTGTTGTTATAGTTCCATCACCATCCTTGTCAAATAGTGAAAAAGCTTCTTTGAATTCTGTTTGAAAGACCACAATCCAAATATACAGGTTAACAACAACAAAAACCAATTCACCAAAAAATGTTAAAAATGTACTCACTCATTCTTAATAAAGCAAAGATATATTTAAATACAGCATCTAAAATGGATTTCTAACAAAATAGGTGGGAAAACAACATTTCAAATATTTTTTGGCCAATCACACCCCAGTATAGGCTTCACACTGAGCTACCAGGGAGTTTTACATTTAAAATCTCACAGGGAAATTAGTTATCTAGACCAGATTAAAAAAATACATGTATTCCAGGCTGAAAGAGGAAAAGAACCAAAGCCCCAACTAAATGAATTTGCCACTGAAACTGTTTCATGGAACATAATTCAACATTACAGATCTAACCTACACTGACAATAGAAAAATAAAATTACTGGTATCAAATAAATATTTCCAGAGTAATTATACTGTTTATTAGTGCATTAAGAATTTGCTTCAAAGGTGAAAACTGTCTAAATCAATTGCCTACCATATTCAAAACCAAATAATTTTAAACTTCAATATATACAATAGGCTAGTTTTCTTTTATAGGAAAGTATACAGGACTATCCACCAAATAATTTATAATGATGGCAAAAAGGGGCTGAAAGATTATGTCAAGTTTTAACCAAGTGCTCAATTATTGAGAACAAAGACAATTTAGACTTTTCTTTCACACATAAAACTCCAAGCTTATAAGGAATAAAATAAATTATCTCTCAAGATCCTATGAAATTGTGTTCTTCTATCTTTTCTTTGAACTCAACTACTACTTTACTGATTTCGACCATTGACACATAAACATCTTCAAGTCTCTCAGCCTAAAACTAAAGTCACAGCTAAGTTATGTTATGTTTTCTTTTTAAGTGCTTGACTTATCCCTTCCCAAATTTTGGAAGGCACCACTACTTAAACAATCCATTATTAAAAACCACTTTCAGCTCCATCTTTGGGCAGGGGTGTGTGAAATATGTTAATCAATAAGCCCTTAGCTGCCTGATTAGCCAGGACATGTTTTGATATGCAGAGGCCATATGGCACAGAAGCTAACAGGAGGGTTGAACCTGACTTCCTGAGTACAACATCTCAGCTTTGCTACTTACCAGCAAAGTAAAAAGGGCAAAAAACTCAATCTGCTTCACTATCATTTTTCTTTTTTAAAAAAAGGGGGGGAGGGGGTGTCTGGGGTTGTAACCCAGTGGTAGAGCACTTGCCTTGCATGTGTGAGGAACCAAGTCTGATCTTCAGCACCACATAAAATAAAGGTATTGTGTCCATTTACAACTAAAAATATGTTGTAAATGGACAACTATCTTTTACATAACTGATAGTTTTAAGGGACTTTTTATGTTTAAAAAAAGGGGGTGGGGTAGGAGGGCTAACTGTACCTACCTTCCCAAGTTTGATTTATGTAAACACTTAGAACTACTGCACTGAAAAACTCAAAATTCTCTTGGTTTACCTCCCACTTTACACTGCACCAAACAAAAGGTCCTTGGCTCTTATTTCAATCTGTAGAGTGACCAATTTTACCACTTTCTCTCTCTGGCCATTTCATCTACACTACTTGAAACAAAAACTTCTTAATTAACAAGTTTTGTTGAAATCTACCATTTTAATATTACTTGATTCTTTTTCTACCTCTACAACCAATACTTTGGTTTTAAGTGTCATTGTCTTTTGCTAGGACTATTACCATTGCAATCCTCCTGCCTCAGCCTCCGGAAGACATTGGGATTACAGGTATGTGACATAACACCTCCCCCCACCCATGGGATTCTTTACAATCACCCACACATCAGCCTGGATCTATTATCTCTTTGGATCACATACCATGTTACTTTTTTCTGCTTAAAATTATTTTAACTGCTTAGCTTTATTTAGATATCATTGACTAGTTGTAGTAGCTTGCCACATTCAGTAGTATTATAATAGTTCCATTCATTTATATCACTTGTTTCCAGAGGAACTCATTTCAAATCAGAAGCTTAGTGCCACACTAATAACAGCTTTTATGACAATACTATAGCACTAAACTACATCAATCTAATGACAAAAATAGATTAGGAATTCCCTACCTATAAAGAAAAGGATTTGACAAAGGTATTTCCACTTTATTAAAGGCTTAAAAAAAAAAAAAAGACGTACTCATTACCTAGAAACATATAAACCATTATAATTCATACACTCACAATCTATCACCTAATAACTTAGGTTACAAAAACCACAAATATTTAGAGATGCATATTTGTTTACATTGCTTTCTCTGCTATGGAACATCTAGCTATGGGCATTACTTAATGCCATCATTAAGCACATACTTTCCCAATGTTAAAGCAGCAATAATTAAATGATTTAACTATTAACTAAATTATGAAAGAGGAATGGTTTAAGTTTATATATTTGTGCTTTAAATTTCAAGAAGTTAAAAAATCCAATGAGCCTTTAAATGTTGCTAAATTAAATGAGAATTAAACACAATGCTATAACTACTATTTACTTTATGAATGCAAGAAAATGATGATAGGGCTGGGTTACAGCTCAGTGATAGAGCATTTGCCTAATTTGCCTAGTATGCACAGGCCCTGGATTCAATCCTCAGCATTGAAAAAAAGTCAGATTTTTAGAGCTAGAACACACCTATAATCCCAGTAATTTAGGAGGCTAAGGCAGGATGATTGCAAGTATGAGGCCAGCCTCAGTAACTTAGTGTGACCCCATCTCAAAAAATTAAAAAATAAATAAAGGGTGAGGGCGTAGCCCGATGGCAAAGCACCCCTGGGTTCAAGCAGCTCCAGTACCAAAAGCAAACAAAGGAAGGGGAGGAAGCCAAGTTTTATTCCAAAGTTCTGCTTGAAATGAGAATAAAATAATAAACTCCAAAGTACAATTTAAATTCACTTGTCTTTTCAGAACTAGTATAACCTTTATGTACAGAAGCATTTAACTCTGCACAAGGGAAATCCCTAAAATGACCTAATATATCCAGGAGTTAAAACCTAAATACACAATAAAGAACAGGTCCTGAATGTCAGAACAGCTATTTTCTACATAACTGATAGTTTTAAGGAACTTCCCAAAATTTATTTGAGCTATGCCTAAGTTGAAATTTTCTGAAAAGTCACCAAGTTTTACTACTTCTTCATTAGCAACCTCAGGACCCTTTCCTAATTAGTTCATTACACATATCTATAATTCTGTTAAAATAGGTTGTAATATTCCTTTTAAAGGTCTATTGTATGAAAAATACATTGTCATATGTAATTGTTGCTAAAAACTATATAAGGTTAATGTTTTTTCAAATGTGGGCCTTCAACATTTAATAAAGTCTCATGGAAGTGAGGGAAGGAAATTTCTTGTGTATCTTGTCCTTTGAGTGTCTAAAATGCAACTGAAGGTATCATGTCACAAACAAAATTATCTTGTTAATGATACCACAACAGGCTGGAGTGTTCTTTAAGACCTAGTAATATAACAAGTAAGTTTAGTAACCTTACCTCAATAAGATTAAGTTATTTGCTGTTAGTGGAATTTTTTCTTTCTTTTCTTTTTTTTTTTTTTGGTAACAGCGACTGAACCCAGGAACCCAGGGCTACAAAACCACTAAGTCACATCCTCAGCCCTTTTTTGAGTCAGGATCTTGCTCAGTTGCTGAGGCTGGCTTTGACTTATAATCCTCTTGCCCCAGCCTCCCCAGTGCTGGGATTATAGATATGCACTACCACACCTGGCTTATTAGAATTTCTTTCTTTTTAAATATTTTTTTTAGTTGTAGACTGACACAATATCTTTACTTATTTATGTAGTGCTAAGGATGGAACCCAGTGCCTTATGCATGCAAGGCAAGCATTCTACCACTGAAGTACAACCCTAACCCTGGCTTATTAGAATTTCTGAACAAAGATTTAGTAATGATCATTACATGTCAATAAAAATAGTTTCAAAGTATGTTGGCATACTCGATGTTACATTACTTATCGGGCTTGATAACATCTGTTCTGAGAACAAGTAGATGATAGACTTTTTAAGTTGGACAATATTTTTATGTGGTGCTGGGGATCGAACCCAGGGCCTTGAGCATGCTAGGCAAGCACTCTTACTGAGCCATAACTCCAGCCCAAGACTCTTTTAAGATGTTATTGATCACCAGTAATTTACCAGTTAAATGAAAAAAAACCCATCTTTACCTCAAAGGTAAACATTGAAATAAACAAAAATTTGGGACAAAGGACGTGGGCATATAATAGGATGATAGTATACTGACTTTTTTTAAAAAATATTTTTTAGTTGTTGATGTACTTTTATTTTTTGTCTATTATACGTGGTGCAGAGGATTGAACCCAGTGCCTCACACATGCTAGGCAAGTGCTCTGCCACTGAGCCACAACCCCAGCCCCCCCCCCACCCAATACTGACTTTTTTTTGTGACACCCATCTCTGAGAATCTACTTAAGAAATACTTATTCAGGGTAGGGATATAGCTCAGTGATAGAGCACTTGCTTAGCATGGGAGAAGCCTGAATTCCATGCTCAGTATTGCCAAAGGAAAAAAAAAAAGTTCTTATTCAGTGCTTACTATTGTGGCTGGTACTGGGGCTACAAGTACAAGATCCCTGACTGCACACAGCTTTTGTTTTAATAGCATAAAAGTTTTAGTTCCTCTACCTTAAAGGTTTACTATAACCTGGAGTTAAAGAATGGCTTTAAAGAAATCTGTGGTATAGAAAAAACAGGATAGGGAGAAAACCTAAAAACAGACTTTTTCTTACTCTCAAAGCTCAAAAATCCAGTCATTGAAAATTGGATTCTCTTATATTCAAAAGATAAGCTTTAAGAGTTTTGTGGTTAAGAGAATAGTAATGAATATCAACCAGGTGACTTTCACTTGGGGTAACATTTTCCATACTGAAGTGAATGTTATATATTAGATACACAAAGAGACACAATTACCTGACTGGAAATGTTAAATGAAAAACAAATATATTTACAGGTCAAGAGTTTAAGACTGGAAATACTAAAGGCCATCTCTCCTATAGAGAGATGGTCTTTGTCAGCTTTGAGAAATAAACTCTCATGTGTATCTCTGCAAAGAAAAAAAGATTTGGAAACATTAAATTATCTATCTCCTGAACGAAACATTATATAAAAACAATTTCACACCAGGCATGCTGGTGCATGCCTGTAATCCTACCGTCTCAGGAGACAGATGCAGGAGGACTACAAGTTTGAAGATAGCCTCAGCATCTTGGCAAGGCCCTAAGCAACAGGGAGACCCTGTCTTAAAATATAAAAGGTCTGGGGATATAGCTCAGTGGTAAAGTATCCCTGGGTTAAATCCCCAGTACCAATATATAAATGTAAGTAGATTTCATATAATATTTTATTAATTGTTTGAGGAGACTTAACTCTTTCTGTAAACTCATGGGGTGGAAGACTTGCTTAAAAAAAAACAAAAAACTATTTTTTGTTGTAGATGGACACAATACTTTTATTTACTTATTATGTGGTGCTAAAGATCAAACCCAGTGCCTCACACATGCTAAAAAAGCACACTACCACTGAGCTACAACCCCAGCCTTTGCTTTAAGCTTTTATTGAGATCCATAGTTGAGTTCCATGTGGGTTTTAGAAAATGTTCAGGTGCTTCTAAGCACTTATTGAACTCTTCCTGACTGAGAAATTTGAAATTAAATTACTTGGTGCTTGTGCTAAATAAAGTCTATTGAAAGCAAATGAACAGGTTGAAAAACATTCTGCAATTAATTAACTGCAATTAATTTTTTTTTTAATATTTACTTTTTAGTATTTGGCGGACACAACATCTTAGTTTGTATGTGGTGCTGAGGATCAAACCTGGGCTGCACGCATTCCAGGAGAGCCCGCTACCACTTGAGCCACATTCCCAGCCCCTGCAATTAATTTTTAAAATACAAAAATTGGGGAGGTCCCCCCAACATTCTACCCATCTCAAAGTCTGTATTAGAATAAAAATTTAAAAAGTATTAATGTTTAAATGATATAGTACAAAGAAAACAGGATATTGGGTTTTATATAATAATTTCACATGTTTCCATAGCAAACCACATATTTTAAAAACTTCATTTCGATAGCTGTCACTACTTTTTAGGTCAAAATTCAGTGACATTTATAAACTTCTTTTCTAGAGAAAATAATTACTCACCAATACAGAATTCACAGGTTGAGTATTCCTTATATAAAATGCTTGGTATCAGAAATGTTTCAGATTTTAAAGTATTTATGAATTTATAACTCACCCTGTAAATGGATCCCAAGTCTAAACACAAAATTCATTTGTTTTCTATTCACCTTAATATACCCAAGCTCACAAGGTAATTTTATCTTTAGTATCTGAGCGTTCTGACTTCAATCCATCAAATGAAGCTGGGTATGTAATTTTCCACTGATGATGTCATGTCAGCCCTCATTAAGTTTCTGATTTTGGGACATTTCAGATTTTCACATTAAGGAGGTCCAACCTATATATGCAATTCTAAATTTAAAATACTAATTTAAGCCAGAGTAAATTCAGTGTTTCTTCCTTAGAATTAATTTCTTCCTTCCTTCTCCTCTTTCTTTCATGGTCCTGGGGATTTTTAAATTTTATTTTGTACCGGGGATTGAACTCAGAGGCACCTAACACCACTTAGCCAAATCCCCAGACCCCTTATTTATTTTTTTTATTTTGAGACAGGGTCTAAGTTGCTGGTGCTAACTTTTGAATATTCAATCCTCCTGCCTCAACCTCTGGAGCCCAGCTCATAGTACTGGAGACTTAACCCAGCAGTGCTCTACCACTTAGCTATGCCCCCAGCCAGTTTTTAGGGTCCCCACTAAGTCGCCAAGGCTGGCCTTTACTTTTGATCCTCCTGCCTTAGCCTCTGAGTTGCTGGGATTACAGGGGTACACCATCTCACTAAGCTCAATATTCATTTCCTAATTCTACATTTCAAATTATCTTAAGTCACTACTTGGCTCGTTTTCTTGTGGATACTGATTTGGAGCTTCAATGTTTACTAGCCCAGAATTCATGTTTTATGGTAAGGTAATCTTCAAAATACAAAGACCACCACTGAGCTCTTAAGCATATCCACACAGACTAAAATACATTGCTTTAAGCAACAGACGCAAGCATCTTTCACAGGAAATGTTTACTTCCTCACTTGTCCAAGCAGGCTGAATTACTATATTAACATTCCATCCAGTTGTTACCATCTCTGACATACAACAAAGCCAATTATTTCATATAAGTACCTATTTTGAGGTTGTCTATTCAGTTAATTTGTTAAAAAAAAAAATCCGATGGGCATAATCTAGCAATTTCTCACCTGCAATCTGCTCTTCAGTCAGTTGGTCAGCCTACAAAGAAATAAAAAAGGTAGATGAGTGATTTAGAAGTTATGTAAATTAACAGTTGCAGTTTCAAGGTTCATTTTACATCATGAACTTAAATTAGTTCAACATTTCTTAGTATCAGGAAAACACAGATCTGGTTTACCGACTCAATGTTTAGGATATACATATTTCAGAATACTTTTGAAAGTTTATTATCCACAACTGAAAATCTGTTATACAATTTCTTCAGGAATTGTTCTTCTAAAGCACAGAACCCAATAAAAATGGTGTTTTCTTTTTCAAGGTGAGAATACCAAAATTTAAGCTGACCCATGGCAGATACAAGCCATTACTACTAGAAATTGCCACTGAGAGCAAATATTTAAGAATCCCAAATTGAAAGTTATTACCATGAATGATTTGAAACGCCATTCTTACATGAAAAAGTGATTTCCCAAAAATAAAAAGAAGCACTGCCAGTTTTTAGTACTTCTCATCTGGCAGGCAAATGCAAAAAATCCAGAGTTCTGACCATCTGAACTACAATATTTACCAAATCTAAGTCCTGCCATCTATTTTCTTTTCTTTTTGAAATCCCAAAGCCAGCCTAAAGTTTGTAATGGGCGTGGAGATGAGGGAGAGGAAGGATATGGGGAAGGACTGGGAACTGAACCCAGGGGAACTTTACCACTGCACAATACCCCCAGCCCTTTTTATTTTGACACAGGGTCTCACTACTAAGTTGCCTGAAGCTGGTCATGAACTTTGGATCCTTTTGCCTCAGTCTCCCAAGTAGATGTGCCACTGCACCCAGCTGGTTTGTGATGTTTTTACAGCATATATAGAAGAGTTCCTGGAGGCTCTGTGTTGTTGTTCTTTAATTTCAGGGTCAGGTTTAATTTAGGTGGGTTAAGGTAAAACAAAATTAGTAACAGAGCCACAATTAAGACTCAAAAGTGTCACACATACCTTGTACCTTGAATTTCAGAGCACCATAATAACATTTGCAAAATATACACTTTTTTTGTTGTTCTTGTGGCATTCATTTTTCATCTTTCACTGCTTATTAGTACATACATCCATAAAACAACAGCATGGTATTGAGGAGTGCTACCAAGAGAGACTATCTAAAATGCCTACTAATGTGAAAGTGTACCCTGATTAATCCATTCACTTACTTGTTGGGAGAAGAAAAATAAACACTGCCTGGCTTCACTCTTTACAAATGAACACACCCTGAAGAAGGCTAACCTTAATGTGGAATTGGCCTCAAATTTCTCAATGGTACATATGAGAAAATTTTAAAATGAACCCAGTAAAAAGTTTCTTTCCCTGCTCAGTAATTCTAATTTGACCATGATAAGAAATGAATGTTTCTATTAAAGAAAGAAAGAAAAAAACCCAAAAGAAATTAGCAATTAAGTTCCAATGCAAAAGTTTCCCAAGATAAACTCTTTCTCCAACAAGTCCCAATCCTCCACTAACAAATATTTGGTGTTAATATTAGGTCAAGCAGTTTTACCTAGCAGTAACTTAAAATCCAGGGAATCCACTGAGAATGTTTATTTATTTATAACAGAAGCTACAGAAAATTTACTTCTAGTCAGATTGCATTTTGCAGGTCTCTTGAAGGAAGAGCCACAGGGACAGTATAGAAATAAGTACAGTGTTTGGAATCATATTGGAGCTGGTTCCCAAATCTGCCACTTAATTAGCTGTGTGACCCTGGACAGGTTACTCAACCTCTCAGAGTCAACTCCATCTGCAACACAATACCCTTGTGAGGGTTGTTGTACAGAGCAAAACTATTAAGGAGATAGTCTAAAGGTCAAGTTAATGGTAACTATTAATTTACATAAATTAATTAACCTATAATGTTAAATATAAACCTGACTAGCCCAATTTTCACAAAGGTGGTAAATATGCATGGCATTATAAAGCCCTTTTCAGCAAAGGTACCATTTTCTGTGTCAATTTTGTTTAAGGGTAGAAAACAAAAAATCACAAGGTTCAACAGATGTGGCAGATGAAATCAGCTGAAAACTAAAAAATGTTAAGCTAAATGTCTGGCAGGCACTGCATTATAGGTGAAAGCTAAAGGAATTAGTGCTATATACCGGGAGGCATGGGTATGTTCTCTCATACCACATGCTGGGGGCGGGTTCACAAATATGAAAGATGAGAAGGCCTGAAGATGCTAGCTATAAAAAGAAATTTTGAAATCGTCAAATTTGCTTGCAATGTCAAAATTTTAACATTCTCTAGCTCTAGATCTCCATGCAAACTGCAACCTTAGAAATGATTAAAAAAAATGAATTGGAAATAACTAAGCACAATAGAGACTAAATTATATAACATGAAACCTTTCAATTTTGCTCAGAAGGTTTCAAGAAGTTTTTTTGTATATACTATTTACCTAAGTTAAAAATTTTAAAATAAACTTTGCCAGCAACATTCAGGTTGTAACCTCTTGAAAGCAAGACTATCAATCAGACTTCCTAACACTAACTTTTCCAAATAAATTTTATTCTTCATTCTGTCCATGGAGAGTGCCATTTTCTTATTTTGAAGAATAAGAATTATACTTCTGGGAAAACACAAGCTCATTAACATGTGTTTATCTCAGTAAAGTGAAGACTAATTCACTAGAGATGACTAGTTCTTACTCTTATTTTTTCAACTGCTGACATAATTCTTCATACGGCTTTTGTCAATCCAAAGCAGACTTCCAGACATTAGTATACTCTCAGGTTCCACCCCAACCTACTGAACCCAATGTGCATTTTAGAGAACCAACTAACCTGCACTACTGCTTGCCCTTAAGTGAATACATTATGTACCTATTAAATGAAATGGCACTCAAAAGTAGGTACCCATAATGTGTGAAGTTTCTGTGGGGAAAAGTGGTTTAGAAAATCTGAAGGTCTTATCTGAGTTCACAGGCTCAAAAGGAAATACAAATTGCTACCCTCTGTCCATTTCTATCTGTTCATTCCACCCAACTGTTACTTAAGCTATAAAGGCTTCAATAGCTAACATTTTTTCCTATAAATAAGCCAGGCTATTTTTTTGCCTTTATCAAAATCAGTCTAAATTATTTCAGTAGATACTTTAATTCTGACAGATCAGCAATTATTATATAGCATCTTGAACCAAAACAGAAACTACTGGAACAAAATCACTTCATAAAAATTAGCATCTTTTAGTAAAAGGTCTAATTTCGAGCCAAAGCTAGAATTTTCTGTAATACAGCCAAAGCAAATTATTTGATTTTCTGGTCTAACAGAAACAGACCTTACAGTATGATTGAATAACAATTATTTAAACTGAAGTGACAAAATTTTCTGGCTTTTCACTTTTTCAACTTATAACACTGCTCAATTCTTCTTGAATCAATCCTCTCTCAATAAACATGTACAGACTACAATATCTATAAGCGATCTTATTATGTACTTTTAAAAAATACATACGGAATAATTTTTAATTCTTGATGGAGTCCTAATTTTGAAAAAAATCTCAAAATATTATATTATGAAATTAGTTGAGAACAATTTTTAAACTAATTTATTACTTGAGGATGACTGCCAATTTAAAAAAAAAAACAAAAACCCAATACAGCAATGACGCAAACACTAACTACAAAAGCTTATCATTGGCAAAGGACCACAGCGTGATTTAGACACAAACTATACTTCCCCAAGAAAATCTATTTAAATAGATTATGAGACTGGATTAGAAAATACCTATTCCTTAATTAAAAATGTATATATCCTGCATATTTTGAAATTATTATTACATCCCTATAATGTAATCCTCTTTTGCTTAAAGAATAAATTAGGCCAGCATATTTGAATTAAAAATAATGTAAAATATCAGATGGGAAGAATCCATCAAACTTATATGAACGCTGGTTTTTACCATGGTGAACTCTCCCCACACCCATACAGGCTGTAGGTTTCACTTGGCAAGGATTCCAAACTCCTGTTTAAGATGTCACCTTGCCTCTTGGACACACCCATCGCCATTAACCACTTGGCAGAACGAACCACAAAATAAGTATTGCAAATTATCACCCGCAATTTTTTTTTTTAAACAGGAAGGAATGGGAGGTCCAAGAGTCCTTGGTAACAGAAAAATGCTTTCTAAAATCCCCTGCCCTCCCCGTACACTCTTCTACCAGTACAGTATTTGACAGCCCTTATTGTATAAATGAATTGTACGTTAAGATCAGCTGGCAACTTCTACACGGAAATAAGAGTCATTTTCAAGGCATGTTGTGTGGTCGTGGTTTTTTACCATTAAGAGTGCACGAGTACTCAAGAACAGGACAGTGGCCCCTTTCAAAGGGACCCGTGCAATTATTATATGAAGATAAGATCGATTACATGAAGACCGACTTTCACAACAGAATGGCAATCACCCTGGCTCAGTGAATATAAAACACCTTTCAGACCGCAGCCAGAGCCGAACGCTCTTCCTAACAGGATAGGTCTTTCGAGAGGCGTTAAAATTAAAGGCATAAAATTCATTTCCTTCAAAGGTAAAGCCACTTAAAACGTTTTTTTCTTAATCCAGCCTGGTTGTTGGAAGACGGCCCTAAGGTTCGGATGGAATAGAAATAACAGGGTGGCCAGCTGGGTGGGAAAGTGACGAGGTTCCCTCCTCCGCCAGCCGGCCCCGCAGAGCAGCGGGCCGCTGAAACCTCCGCAGTCCTGCAGGTGCCAACGCAGCAGCTGGAGCGCGAGCGAAGCCGAGCGGGCGGCGGCTCCCGGCCCCGCGCGGCACCCGCCCGCCCCGCCCCCACCGGCCGCTCCCTGCGCCGCGCGGGCTCGGCCCACACAGCGCGCCGCCCGCTCGCGCGCCCCCCGGACCCCGGCACGCGGGGGCTAACGGCGGCGCCAGCGCTCGCCCCGGGGCCCCGCGCGCTCCTCCCCCCCCAGGCGCATGGCGGCCGCCAGCGGACAAAGGCGCTTCCTGGCGCCCGCTCTAACCGTCCGTTGGGTGTTTGAATCTGGCCACTGGGTTGACCTTTCAAGGCGTCCGACAGAAAGAACTCTTCGCTCCCTCGCCCCCTTTTCTCCTCCTCTCCCCCATGTGCCAGTCTGCCCCGCACCCCAGACCCATCCTTCCCTAGCCGAGCTCCCGCAGAAGCTTCCCAGCCTCAGGGGCTGTGAGCCCGGCCCTCCAACTGACTAGAAAGAAGCCCCCCTGTGGAGTAGGGGGGATGGGGGAGAACCTGCGACACTACCGTCACGGGTGCCCCCGGCCTCTTTTGCGCCATCCCTCTGGGGAAAGCTACTCCTTGAGGGTGGAAATGAGGCGAAATCCCTTTCTTTAGCTTATCTGTTTCAGCCTTTCCCCGCCACAGGTCAAGCGCCAGCAGCTCAGCGACGCACTCACCATGCTGCAAGCGCTACCGGTTTCCGAGACACGACCACACAACCACTCGGCTCACTCGCTCCACTCGGACTAATTCTCCTCCTCCGCCCCCAGTGCCTCATAAACACCTCCCTCCGCTAGATCCCTCCGCCGTACGCCAGATAACGGAACATCGCAAACGAGTCCCGGCCAGCCCCCTCCCCTCAAACTCTCCTCGAGACCCCTTTATCCACAGTTATTTGATCGACGAGGCAAGAGATAAAGGGAAATGGGGGAACGGATGACGTAAGTGACTTTCGTTCAACAGTGAGCCGTTAAAAGGCCGGTGGAGTCGCGCCTGTGGAGCGCTATTTTGCGGCGCGGAGGAGCATCTCAGGGGCGACGCGCACTACGATAGTCGTTGAAACGGCCTCTGATTGGCTGATTCGTACCTGCAATGCGTCACTCGGACTCGCAGCCGCCGCCGAGACGCGGTGCGGCTTCTGCCGTTGCTGCACGGGCCGCGCTGTCCTAGCAACTGCGCCAGGAGGCAGAGTCGCTTCTCTTGCGCTTGTCCGGAGAACCTTCCAGCTCCATCTCTCTTTCCCTGCCACATTCACACAAACACTTTCCTGTCCTTTATTGAAGGGTCGATGAAAACTCCTTAAGCTATTGTGAAGCCGAAAGACCCCCAATAAACACATACCCCGCTCTCAGTTTTTCAGCCTAGTTTTCTGGGCCTCATAGAGGCCATTTATCGTTTCACTTCCTTACAAAACCCATGGAAATCTGGATAAGGGCAAATGCAGCTGCTCAGCTGACAGACTAATCTGAAAAGGTCTTCCGTTTATACTTCCCCTTCACTTTCCTTTGCCAGCAGTAATTTATCAGGGGAGAAAAAAAAAGTCACTCAAAACCCATATCCCAAGATGCTGTGGGATTGGTTTTTCCAAATGGCCTCTCAATTCTGGGAGCCCAAAGTAGACAGCCGGTGGAGCGGATGCTGAGAAGTTAAAGAGGAACTGGGGATTAATGTTCAAAATGCAGTTATTTAAGAAGGTTGATGGTAGAATCTGAGCCCAGGAAAAAAAAAATCATATTAGCCATATCAAGGCCTCCCCGTAAAAAGCACCGTTATGTGGACCCTTGAAACCTAGTGAGCAGCATTTTCGGTAAGCTGAGTTAAACATCTAACCTACCCAGAAGGTGGCTTTAAACGAATGTTTCCTGTCCAGCAAGACCATCTGATTTTCACTAACAGAAATCTGTACCTACTTGGAAAACATCAGTGGCATTTAACCACTTTTAGTCAAACTGGACGTTTTCTCACACCATCAAAAGTATTTTCTTGGGCTGGGGTTGTGGCTCAGTGGTTGAGTGCTTGCCTAGCATGTGAGGCACTGGGTTCGATTCCCAGCACCACATTTAAAAAAAATGAATAAATAAAATAATGGTATCAACAACTAAAAAAAAAAAAAAGAAAAGAAAGAAAGAAAGTATTAGCCAGTCGGGGTTGGGCACTCCTGTAATCCCAGGGATTCAGGAGGCTGTCAGGAGGATCCCAACTAGTGACACCCTTGGCAACTTAGAACCCTGTCTGAAATTTTTAAAAAATAAGGCAAAGTAGCCCCAGAATCAAAAAATAAAAACATGAGGAGGGGAGGAGGAGGAGGAGGATATTAATCTCTTCACTAGTTGGAGATGGGTCTTCTTTTAACTGTGCAAACCAGGCATTAAGTGCTCTTCTAATTAGCATTGGCAACCCTGTGACCCTTTCAGATGAATGACCCGTTCAATGAAAAATCAGAACCTTGTGTTTCTATTGTCCTTGATAATGTAGTGATGTAATGCTAGTGGGTGGGAAGGAGATTTAATTAACTTTGTCTTACAGATGAAATAAATGTCATTAAGGCAGAATTTTCCTTAAAAGTGGATTCCTCTGCTCCAAAATCTGAGGTCACCATTCTATAACTCTCTTCTGGTAGCTTCCAAGTCTTTCCAAGGTATGCCTCAGACATTTGTCCCTGTTTCCTCTTCATATACTCAGCTGGAAGATCCATCAATGATCTTTTCAGCTGAGTCACTAAAAATAATCTCTTTACACAGTACCCTATTAGCATGCAGAGATTTTACATATGAAAATTGTAATGATGGGAAATTGAATGACAAAATGAATAATCATCTCTAGAAAATGAATTTTTAAAGAATTAATGCATAACATATAACAAGTGTGAGTTCAAGATTAATATACAGGTAGGTGCTCAAAGAGGTATATTTTGTATCCAGGAGCTTTCAGCAAATATTTTGAAATAAAATGTGTTTTTTTAAAGAGGGATACAGAAAAAATTCTTGTAGGTTTCTTAGATTGAATTTTGATAAAACTCTTAGAAAATTTTTCTTGCTGACCTCTCAAGAAGAGAAAGAAAATGAGAGAAAAGTCAAGAGTTACATTAAAGCCATTGTGGTTTATGCGTATTTGAGAGTATTCCAAATCAATTTATTTATAGAGCATTTGTCTTCCACAGCATGACATACAGTGCTGCCTGACTTTGGCAATTGCCAGCTAAGAAGTAAAGTTGGTGTTGACCGCCACATGAAGGCCTGGAAGTATCTTTCTCTTCACCCCATATGCACACACAAATGATGAGATCTTACAACTTTCTACCTTTGCCCATCTTAGTAAATGAGAATGCACTTCCTCTCTAGACCTCTTCCTCATTTGCAGAATAGAGATAACACAAGTGCTATCCTCTGACACTTCCTCCCCAGAGCTTCCCTCCTCCAGTCAGCTATGCTAATGAACAAGGGCAGAGGGACAATCATAGTAGCACTCTTTTTTTAAAAAATTTATTTATTTTTTAATGTGAGGTGTGAGGACTAAACCCAGCACCTTGCTGGTTCTAGGTGAGCACACTACCACTGAGCCAGTTAACATTCTTGATCTTACAGCCTATGGATTTCTCAGTAGGTGAAAGAATGAAGCCCTAAAAGGCATCAGTCATTTGTAGTGATATTAGCTTTTGTCCTGTGTGTCTAGAAAGGGTACTAGCTATGTACCAACCTTGAGAGGATTGAGAAAATGGAACTGAAATCATTTTGTTCTGTAGTACAGATAAGGAACACTGATGAAGAAACCAGATTCCAGGCCTTCAGGATTGCACGGGAAACAGAGCTGGGGCAGGAATCCAGCCATGTAATGTTTTGTTGGATCGATGAAGGTTGAAGAGTATAGGAAAAGACCAGAATCCTCCAGACCTCTCGAAGAGGCTTGGGCTCACATATACCTAAGAAAAGTTGAGTGCCTTCAACTTTAATATTGACATGTTGCTATTCATTTATTTGTTCATCAAAAATAAAAATAAACAAAAAAACTGAGATGTGAGTTTAGAATGACCAAGACCTGGGTTGCCTAAGATTGAAGAGCTTCCTGATATGCTAGACTTTCAGTGCTAAAGCCAGACAGTTCCAGACAAATCAGGGTGCTTGTTGATACTAGAAACCATGACCACACATCCAGGAAATATGGGTAGTCTACTGTATGCTATAAATGCACTGTGGTAAAGTGAGAACAGGAGACCATGGAAGCACATGGAGGGCAACTCAATGGGCAAGGGGAAGGCTTCCTGTGTCTTAGTCTATTTTCTGTTCATATAACAGATACCTAAGACTTAAGTAATTTTTAAGGAATAGAAGCTTCTTTTGCTCAAGGTTCTGGAGTCTGGAAAGTCCAAGAACATAGCTCTGGCATCTGCTTGGCATCTGGTGAGGGCATTCTTGCTGCATCATGACATGGCAGAGGGCATCACATGGTGAGACATAGTAAGCTGCTAGCTCAGGTCTCTTTCTCTTATAATGCCACTAATGCCATCATGGGGCTCCACCTTCATGATCTGATCCAATTCTGATTACCACCAAAGGCCCCTGTTCCAATACAAGTAACATATGAATTTGGGTGATAAATTTCTACACCTGAACTTTTGGTAGACACATACAGACCAGAACACATAGGCGTTTGGGTTGAGGTGAAAAAAGAGGAAAGAGACGTCTGAGGCAGAGTGAAAAAGCACCAAGGAACAAAGATATAATCATTACCACCTCCATCATCAATATCAACTGCAGGGCCACTCCAGAGAGAGAGAGAGAGACTGCACTTCTGGGTACACATCCCTTGGAGAGTAGACTGATGAAAAAGCATATACAGGCCCTGGAAGCAGGTTCTGGGCCTTTTTTTTTTTTTTTTTTTGGTACAGGGGATCGAACTCAGGAGCACTCAACCCTTGAGCCACATTCCCAGCCCTACTTTGTATTTTATTTAGAGACAGGGTCTCACTGAGTCACTTAGCGCCTCACTGTTGCTGAGGCTGGCTTTGAACTCGTGATCCTCCTGTCTCAACCTCCCCAGCCGCTGGGCTTACAGGTATATGCTACCACACCCAGAGGTTCTGAGCCATTTGAGCAAAAGCTTCCGTGACCCTAGGAAGCTGAAGTAGTCTAGAAAGGGATGTGTGCTCTGGGTGGGGAAACGCCGTTGGCCCTGTTTGGAGGGGCATGTCTACAGGAAGTCCAGACTAGTGTCCTTTTTTTTCTTTTTAACTGTTCTTTTTTATTAGTGCCTTATAGTTATACATACTAGTAGGATTCATTTTGACAGTCATACATGCATAACATACAATTTGCTCCATTTAGATTTCCTGTACTTCCTCTTTCCCCCTCACCCTCTCTCCCTCTTTCTATTCCCTTTCCTCTCCTCTACTGGTTTTCCATCTATTTATTTATTTATATATGTATTATTAATTAGTGATTTATAGTTACACACAAAGGTGGAATCCACAGTGGTATGCTCACATATGTACACAGTGTAATTTTGACAATTTCATTTTGTATTACCTCCCTTTTCCCAGCCACCCTCCCTCCCCCTCAATATCCTTCCTCTATTCCACTGTCTTCCTTGTATTTTTTGTGGGATCCTCCCCTTTTTTGTCTTTACTTTGCCCTAGTTTCCACATCTGAGAGAAAACATTTGACCCTTGACTTTCTGAGTCTGGCTTATTTCACTTAGCATGATGTTTTCCAGTTCCATCCATTTCCCAGTAAATGCCATAATTTCATTCTTTTTTACGGCTGAGTAAAATTCCATTGTGTATATGTACCACATTTCTTAATTAATTCATCTGTTGACAGGCACCTGGCTGGTTCCATAAGTTGGCTATAAACATTGCTGTGCCAGCAATGTCCTCGTAAGGAAAAAGCCTATGGCAGGCCCTCTCTTGCACAAGACTGCAGAGAGTCCTGAAAAATACTACTGGCAACTCCTCCTGGGGGCCCCAAAACATCACATCCAAAACTGAACCCATCATCTTTCACCCTGATCTCTCTTTGTTCTGGTTTTGCTGAAAAGCACCTCCTTACTCTGTCACCCAGGCTGCTCTGAAGTGGTCCCAGGTATCTAAATGTGCTGTGCTCTTTCCTGCTTCCCTGTCTTTGTGATTCTCCCTCTTCCTTTTCTATTGCCCGCTGGACATCTGCTCATACCTTGCCCAAGCATCATATCCGCTATGATGTCTCCTAACTCTATTGGCCCCTTTCCCCTTGGCCTAAAGAATAATAATCACTATCTTAAAGAGGTGTGTGTGGGGTATGGCTCAGTGGTACAGCGCTTGCCTAGCATGCGTGAGGCACTGGGTTCAATTCCCAGCACCACATAAATAAATAAATAAAATAAGTGTTTTGTGTCTATCTACAACTAAAATAAATAAATAAGTAAATTTAAAAAAAAAAAACTTAAAATGCTGTATGGGCTGGGCATGGTAGTGTGCACCTATAATTCTAGCTACTAGGGAAGCTGAGGTAGGAAGATCTCAAGTTTTTTTTTTTTTTTTTAAAGAGAGAGTGAGAGAGAGGGGGGGACACAGAGAGAGAGAGAATTTTAACATTTATTTATTTTTTCTTAGTTCTTGGCGGACACAACATCTTCGTCTGTATGTGGTGCTGAGGGTTGAACCCGGGCCGCACGCATGCCAGGCGAGGGCGCCACCACTTGAGCCACATCCCCAGCCTGGAAGATCTCAAGTTTGAGGCCAGCCTGGACAACTTAGTGAAACCTTACCTCAAGATAATATAAAACGGGATTGGGATACAGTTCAGTGTTTGCCTAGAATGAGTCAGGCCTTCGGTTCAATACATAGTACCTAAAAACAAAATGTCTTATGGTACTATTTCTTTATAGGTTGTTTGCTCCAACTAAACTTGAGTTCCTTCTGGAGGCCTCATGTCTTTATCTCTCAACACTCTGTGTGATGCTAAGATATAGTTGATGCTCAATAAATTTTGTTGAATGATATGTGGATGAATGAATAAAGATGTCATTTGTGTACATGACTTTTCTGGGTGGCTTTTAATAACTACTCAGAAGACTTTTACACAGTATAAGTTGTCTTAAAAATAATGAAAATCTGTTTTATCAGAGAAAGTGGCCAGTAGGACCTTTCTAATCTTCTTAAGTAAGTTATTATTTAAATCAGTTTGAGCATGCTAAATATGTGCTTATAGCTTAGATTTTCTTATGCTGTTGAGAAAAATAATTGTTTATACTATTGAGCAATGATTGTTTATACTACTTTGGAGTTGTACTTTTGTTCTCATTTAGAGAATTTATAGTTCAGACTGTATTAGCTTCATGAAATTAAGAATTAAAGCATCTAACCACCAGATAATTAAGCTATAAAAATCATGCCTTTACTCTTTGAATGGTCTCCCCAAAGAGAGGTGATTGATATACTGGTACATTGTTGGCAGTATGAGAGACCTACATGAAGATATAAATTTTTGCAAGGATCCCTCAAATTTTAACTTTATTTTCTTTCTTTCAATTTTTTTTAATATCTTATGGATGGTTTGACAGGTAAAACTTTGAATATCCATTCCAATATCTGGGAAGTTGGCATTGTTGGGGAGCTCTCTTTCCTCCCTCTTATTGTTTTCCATTTCCATCTAACTATCTGGCCAATATTACTACTTTTGCTTATGGAAGTTGGAGCAGATCATTGTCTGCTTTGGATCATTGTCTAACTCAGTTACCCATTCACTTTCCTTTTCTCCTCCCATGAGATTAGATATATCCTGTTAGGGCTGGAGTGGAATGGTAGGGATGAATATCTACATTTGTGAAATCCTCCATGTTATTCCATGGTTTGTGTGTTTGTTTGTTTTGGAACCATGGATTGAATCTAGGGGCACTATGAATCCAGTGAGCTATGTCCTGATCCCTTTTTATTTTTTCATTTTGAGACAAGGTCTTTCTAAGTTGCTAAAGCTGGCTTTGAACTTGCAATCCTCCTGCCTTACTCTCCTGAGTCCCTGAGACTACAGGTGTGTGCCACCACGATTTTTATTTATTTATTTAATTTTAATTTTTAATTTTTTCGGAGGTACCAGGGATTGAAATTAGGTGCACTGGACTACTGAGCCACATCCCCAGCCCTATTTTGTATTTTATTTAGAGACAGGGTCTCACTTAGTTGCATAGTGTCTCCCTGTTGCTAAAGCTGGCTTTGAACTTGAGATCCTCCTGCCTCAGCCTCCCAAGTCACTGGGATTACAGGCATGCGCCACCACATCCAGCCCTGATTTTTGTTTTTAATGTTCTGAAATCATGTCAATACAAGAAAGTACAATTTCTGGGGAATCCTGGAAGGTAAGATCCCAATTTCTCCTCTATATGAGGAAATGAGAGTCACTCAGGGAAGATATCCATATCTTACAGCCACCTTCTCACCTATAATGGGCCTAGGGTGAAATAACCTCTAAGAGACATCACAATCCTTGTCATTCAGGTGGGAAGACATAGATGTACAAACATTACAGTAACAGGATTCACTAGGAGTGGAAGAGCTTCTATTTTCTCAGGTAGATACTTTGTAATGGCCAAATGTTTCCTTAACAATTTAGATCTACAAGTAATTTTAAAAATTTCAGAAAAGTTGAAAGAATAGTACAATAAACAACTTATAAGTCAGTTTTGTTGCTGTAACATGAGACAATCATGATATAAGAAGGAAAAATGTATTTTGGTTCATGGTTTCAGAGACTAAAGTCCCTGGTTGTTTTTGAGCCTATGGTGAGGCAGTAAGTCATGGTGGGCACATGTGGCAGAGAGATCTGTTTGCCTCATGGCTGTAAGAAAGCCAAGAAAGAGAAAGAGCCAAGGAAGGTTGTGCCTCCAATAACCTAACTTCCTTCCACTAGGCCCTCCACCTCCCAAATCTTACACCACCTCCTAGTAATGTCACAGGCTGGCAACCAAGACTTTAGCATATGGGCCTTTGAGAGATACATAAGATACAAAAGATAACACCACCAATACACTATCCACTTAGCTTCATTAATGGCCCATGTTTACCACATTCGATTCCTTGTTTCTACATACACACACAACACATATTTAATACAGATGTGCATTTTTTGTCTGAATAATTTGAGAGTTTGCAGATACATGTCAGCTTTAAATTCTAGCATATGTCTCCTAAGAATAGATATTCTCCTACAAAAAACACAATTCTATTATTATACTTTTTAAAAATTCCATATCATCTTAGATCCAATCTATATTTACATTTCTCCAATTGTTCCCAAAATAATTTTTGTGTTATTTTAGTTTCTAACTAGGGTCCAGTGAGGGTCATATTTTTTGCAAGATTATGTGTCTTTAGATCCTTCTAATTCTTTTACTCTAGATCAGTTTTCCCACTTTTCTTTCTTTATTTATTCCTGACATTGATAATTTTTAAGAATCCAGATTTCTTTTAAAATGTCTGCAGTCTAGATTTTCTGATTGTTTCCTAATAGTGTTATTTAACTTTTCCCTGCATATCCCACAATGCCTATAAACTAAAATTCATGTCTAAAGGCTTTGCAAGATTCAAGTCAAAAACTTTTGGCAAACTGCTTCACAGATAATATTTGTATTTTTCACACTGAATATTAGAGATGAATATTAAGTTACTTACATCAGATGCTACCTACTAGACCTTACCATTGTATAGGTACATTTACCACTTTAATAAGTAATCTGTGGAGCAATAGTATGTCACTGTGTAAACAAACATCCTGTTTCTCAATAACTCCTCATCTAGTGATTTTTATCATCTATTGATGACCCTTGTCTAACTCAATAATTATCTTCTGGGTTGCGAAATTATAATGTTTTTCTGTTCTATAATCCATTCTATATGTATTAGCTAGCATTCTTTTTGTAAAAAAAAAAAAGTACTTTCCTTTCCCCTTACTATTGACTAGTGAAAATTTTTTTTCAATTCAATATATTACAGTCAATTACATTTATCTTAGTTTTTGGTGCTCAAGTTGTCTCAGATTTGGCCAGTGTGAGATGTTCAGGCTAGCTCCTCTGTCCTTTTGACATGTCTCCATCGGTTTGGGGGTACTTTCTTCCACGCTGGCACAAAATATTCCAGACTCAACTTGTTCTCTGCCAAGACCTAGAATCACCCATTTTGTTCAGAATCCTCAGAGATTTTAAATGCATCTCTCTCTCTCTCTCTCTCTCTCTATCTATCTATCTCTATCTCTATCTCTCCCCCTCCTCTCTTTCATTTTGAACTTATTGAAAGTCATCATTCTGCATTTATTGTACTCAGTCTATCCATAAATGCTTCACTGACTTGGTTCTCAGAAATTTTCCTTCTCAATGCAGCCATTATCCTGGGACTTGCTCTCAGCATTCTGTTCTTGTGCCATCTCTGGGTAGATCTCTTTCAGCCCTCTCCCCAGAGTGTCCCATTTGGGGATATAAAAAGCAAGCACTGGGCCAAACTGGAAGATGGATCACCTCACAAAGCCAACTGGGAAGCTGCAGATGGAAGGCCCAGATGGGCAGAGCCTGGAGAAGAGAAAGGCCCAGACATTTTCGGACATTTGCTGGCAGGACACAGTCAGAATACCCCCAGCAGAGAGGCCCCACCATCCTACAGCCCCCACTCTCATGGTCACACTCCAACTGCAGCTGCTCTGTGCAACCTTCCTGGAAGACAGACATGACTGGGGAAGAACAGGATCTTTGCTTTATTTTTAAGAGTTTATGCTTGAGAAAGCAAAATCCCAAGATTAGGAGTGAAAAGGGGCAGTAGATACTGCCCTAGGTCCTCAAAGATCATTACTAAATTCATATGAGCTAATAAACTGTTATTTTGACTATGTAGGAAATATCTGTTAATTTTCTTCTTGTATTCATGTTGAAGTTTCTGTCTTTGAATATACTCTGTCTGGATTTACTATATTTTTTAGTAATCAATAAAATAGGAATAAATTTATTTACCAGAAAACCCTAATTATCTTTATCAAATTAAGATTTGGGGGGACTAAGGGTCTCCTTCAGCTGTGTCCTGTGTTCAGCAGTGTTTTCTCCCAGTAAGCCCTGCATTATGTATCCCCTCGCCCCCCGAAAGGACCTAACAGGCTCCATTCTATTCTGTTTCCAAATCATTTGATAGTACATACAGAACCCACCACTGTACAGGGACCCAGGGGGTAGGGATTTGCATTTGTCATCACTAATTAGTTCTGTCTTCTGAGGTAAATCTTGTAGCTTCTCTGGGCTTCCATCGCAAATCTATCACATAACCTCATGATTTTACAGTCCCTTTGAGGAAGACAAAGAGATTTTATGTTTTTTCTTCTCACAAATTATAGATTATTTGCATGGGAAGAGATTTCAGAGGTTGTTTAATGTAGCCTTCTAATTAAGAACCCAAAGGTGAGGTGATTTATTAAAGGTGCTGCATTTAGTTGGAGAAAAAGTCAGGTCTAGAATTTCTGGCTCCAATCTAGTCCCTTCTGTACTGTGCATGGCTGACTCCCATCTCCACCTGCTTAAAATTCTGCTAATCTCTTAACCCAGACTACTAACTCCAGCAGCCCCACCTCTTCTTCGCATGTGCTTTATCACTTCTTTTTATACTAACATTTTCAAACGCTATATGATCCACTGTGTCTAAGTACTGTTCTAAGTATTTTACATTTAGTATTACATTTAATCCTCATGACAAACTTACAGGGTCACTTCTAAACCATCCAAGTTTACAGATGGAGTAGCTAGGGCTTAAAGGATTTACATAATTTGCCCAAAGTTACACAGCTAGTAGGCTTCAGATTTCTGACTCATTTCTGTCTGACTTTCAGACTTAACCACTGCACTTTTCTGCTTGTGAGTATTTGTGTTCAGTCATTCACCCATTCATTGTACCCACAAGTGCCCAACACTGGCACTAAGGGGGGAGAGAAAAACAGAAAATGGAAAGAGAAGTTCCTATTTTAACTCAAGATGTAAAAATCTATAAACATGAAACAACACAAATACAATTTAAGGCAACATGTGCCATATGAAAATTCCAAGCATAGTAGTTCTTACTTAGTCAAAATTTATTTAGCTAAAAACTTTCTGGGGGCTGGGGCTATAGCTCAGTGGCAGAGTGCTTGTGTAGCATGAATGAGGCACTGGGTTCAAACCTTAGCACCACATAAAAATAAACATATAAAAATAAAGGCATGCTGTCCATCTACAACTGCAAAATTTTTAAAAACAAAACAAAAAACTGTCTGAAGGGAAGGTTTAAATTCATGGTTTCCAGAATAATGAGAGGCTCCAGTCAGACAATAGCTAGAAATAATCTCATCAGACAGAAAATAGTTGTGTTTGTAAAAGGAGATTTACTGCTGAGAGTCAAACTGAATAAATCCATACAGATTTTCAGATCCCACTAAAATTGTATTAACAGAGTTTTAACAATAAGAAAATTTGGGTATCTATACTAGATTACGACATACAGCTAGATGATACGGAGAAAAAGAGGATAACAAGACAGTCAGTCAGTCAGAGGTGAAGTCAGATTGGGGTATATGAAATACCTTATTGTTGATGTGATAAGGGTGACTGAGCCAGGCGCAGTGGTGCCCGTCTCTAATCCCAGCAGCTTGGGAAACTGAGGCAGGAGGATTATGAGTCCAAAGCCAGCTTCAGCAACTTAGTGAGGCCCCAAGCAACTCAGTAAGACCCTGTCTCTAAATAAAATACAAAAAAGAGCTGGGAATATGGCTCAGTGTTTCAGTGTCCCTAAGTTCAATCCCTGGTACTTAAAAAAAAAAAAAAAGAGGCTGATCTACAGGGTTATTGGAAGTATCTTGGAAAAAAAGAGAATTACCTTCTGATGGAAAGAAGAAAAACAAACTTGGATATTTGGAGCGTTTAAGAAGAGAAGAGGAACTGTGGGTTTTGAAGTGGGAACTTAAAAGTAGGCCAAGCAGTACCCCCAACCTTCCTGTCACCCTCTACCTCAGAGACAGGCTCCCTTAAATGGCAGTTGGGCTCACTTCCCTGAATTAGTCTAGACTGTCTCATTCCTGAGGTTGGTACACACTTCCGAGTACATAGTTTAGCTATTTGTATTTCTTTGCTAAATTTCAGAATAATTGAGTCAACTTAAAATCTTAAAGACAATAAATTTAAAACAAGTTTGACCTGTGGTACAATTTCCTTTGATCTGAGATGCCCAAGTCCCTTCACTGGAAACTGGTTGAACTATAGAGTGAACACACATTGCTATCATTTACAGTATGGACTCATTTCTCCCAAAACTGTCATTGGTAATGACTTCCCCTGCACTAGAACTTTGCATCCTTTGTTCTGGAGTTTTATGATGCAGTAAAGTAACAATAACAGCTGCAAATAGGGTTTCCTGGGGAGAGGTAGAATCTCACCTCTAGAGACAATTTACTTTTCTAGCTCTTTAGACAATGGTTTTAATAAATTAAAATATGCCAACTGGTCGGGAGGGAATTAAAATAAACGGCCTTCCGGAGACCTTCCCATCCCCAGCATTCTGAGCTACTCACCTAGACACTAATTCCTTTGGCAGTGTTTGCATTTCTGCAGTGCATCCATCCAGTAAGCATTGGGCTATGAAAATTACAATCCTTTGGCAAAAGGATTAAAAGTGAACAGGTTTTTGCAATATGGCAGGCTTCTGGAGGGCTCTCCTCCCAGAGGCTCCAGCTCTGCAGACAGGCTTCTCTCTCTCCAAGGTCTGCTCTATGTAATTTTCTAAATTGAAAATGCAAAATCCTCCCCCTAACCCTGACTTTCAGGGCAGTATATTGGTAGTTCTGTGGTATGTGATGATCTAATACCCTGACAGTCTGTTACCATGCGACAAAAGCTGAGGTCGATTATGATTCCCCAGCAGTGACCCAGGGCATCTCTCATGCCTTTCACTGCAGCCTGTTTTGAAGAGCAGACACTTTAGCATTTCTAAAGGGAACCCGAATTATCATTCAAATGATAAACTGCCACACAGACAGACATTCTTTTATGATTCATTGAAGTGCAGGTCTTAAGAGGTTATACAGTTGGTCTGTCTCAGTGTTTATTAAAGAGAGTGAAGACAAACAGATCAGAGAACAAATCAGACGTTGCACATCACAGATGCCAAGCACAATAGAATAATCTTCCAATATTAATATATGGGCTATATAACCCCACTGGGCAAAACCATTTTTATTCAGGAAAACAACAAATCAAGTAATCTCACTATAGAAAGCCATTTACAGTTCATTTGGAAATTGGATTCATAATCTTTAATAAAGCCTGTTTATACCAGTGATGAAGGAGTCTCACATAAATAAAACCGAAAAGCAATGATAAATTAGCTTCCCGGCTAATGTTTATTACACTGTAATCATTCAAACCCACTGAAGTCAAATTTGTTTTACCCATTTCCTAAATTCAATCCAATGAGCTTTTGAATCTCATACAAAACCAATTCATATTGTCAAGTGACAGCAAGAAAAATTAATATTACACTGGTTCTTACTATCCAAAGGGATTTTACTAAATGTAAGTAATAATATAGACTTTCACTACTCAGAAATCTATTATTTAGATGTAAACTCTAACCACAAACTCCGATACTCTTAAAATGACAACAAAATAAAAAGCTGACCCTGGGGAACCTGTCTTACCCAACCTGTTAAAAAGGATGCCTAGGGCTAGAATTTCATGGAAAAAATCATGGTGACAAACCCTTTCCATTTAACAATCCCAGTTTATCAACATCATCAAGGCAAAGGCTGTAAATGAATGGAAAAGGGGGTTTCCTTTCACTCTCTGCTTGGCACCAGTCAGAATAAGGCTAGAGACTCTGCTCAGCAAATTTCCTAGGACAACAGAGTTCCTCCTCGGCAGAGGCCCAAGCTGGGTGGCAGCATCCCTGCCGCAGCCTGCTACAGACCTTCTTCTGGCTGATCTGTCAGTCTCTGGGCTGCCAGCCTTCCCAGGAAATGCATAATGTTCTCCTTCCACTCTCATCCTCAGTGGTGGGACAGGGAGGGCCTTAAGGCATCCTTTTCTCATAAGCCTGCCTTATTGAATGACGTGAGGTATTTTCCTTCACTAGAATTCTCTGACAGAGGTTGCCATTTTCAAGGAGTGTCACACAGGGCAGATTTGAGATTGGCTTTGTATTCATCAGGTACTTCATTCTTTTATGCCTTTGTTTTCAGTTACAGGAAGGGAGGGAAGATGATTCCCGATGGGAGGCTGGGGGGGTGGGGGAAGACTAGGAAGGAAAGGTAAACATGGCATGGGAACTGCCAAGAGATGTCCAGAACAAAGAAAGGAGCATTCCCTCCTTAACAGTCATGGTGCAAATATTTGCTAAGCTGGGACTCCACACTGTGTTGTAGGCAGCTGGGTGATGGCTTCTCAGACCTGTTAAGATTGTAGAGACTTCCTGTTAACACCCAGAGTGTGGGGAAGGGGGAAGGCAGGCTGACCTGGTTGGAATCCTTAGCAGCACTTAATAGCTCTTTGAGTGAGTCAGCCTCTCTGTGCTTTAGTCTCCTCATTTGCACAGCACGGGATGAGAGCGGCTGTCTTGGAATGTAACTGAGGAGTTAGTGCATGTGGCATGTGTAGCTCTGGGCCTGGCACTGAGTCAACCCTCTTCTCTCCATCTTGACCTTAGTGTGTGAGATCCTGCACCAGATAGGAGGTTCTGCATCCATTTAGCACTGCAGCCTTTCCTACTCCTTTCTCCAGCTGGTCCTATTTCCCCATGTGAGGCCTAAAGTACAGGAGCTGCAGCTTGCCCAGCCCTGCATCGCCCCCAGGACCTATAGCAGCAGCTTCCCATGTGTTCTTGAAATAGTAAGCTGCTTGCTTGGGAAATGGAGAATCCTGCTCTCTCTGTCTTCTCCCTCTTTCTCTCTCTGTTCCTTTCTCTGCAGCCATCAGGCCTGCAGCCAGAAAAAAACCCAGACTCTCCTGCCATTGTTTCCTGCCTCCCCACACTCCAGAGCCGAGGGAGAAGGCCAAGGCTGTTGTTACAAGGAGTGTTTCTGCAGCCCCCTGAGCCCACCAGGCCCTGGGGATAAAGATAAGGGGGAGAAGAAGGGTGAGGCTGGGTTGCCAGGAGTTCTGACAGACAGTTCCAGTCACTCTTCTATCTGTCCCTCCTCCAGAATTGAAACAACACCGTGTTCCCAAATTCATAGCACTTCTCCTCCCTCTGGGTGAGATTAGGGGAATTAACAACCTTTGCTAAACACTACCCTTGGCACTAGGTGTGATGATTTACAGAGATGAACTCAACCTATCCTCAGAATTGGGGCTATAGGCTAGATCTTATTAATTAGTCCTCTTTTACAAATGAGGAAACCAAGACTAAGAGAGGTTAAATCTCTCCCCCAAATCACAGCCAGAAAGTACTTTGGCTGCGATTGGAGGGCCTTGGGCCCACCCCCTCAGTTTCAGCACTGCCTCCCTAGCAGGTGGCGGGAGGGAGCTGACTCATGGCTTTTGATTCATTCAGTTCTCTTTTCTGCCTTAACATTGCCCCAGCCTAATGAAAAAAAATATATTGCATTATGCATTTCTCACTTTGCAAAATCCATGTGAGGCTGCTTGCCTGCATGCCCAAAGAGTCACAGCATTTTCAGGTGACATTACCAGGCTGGCTTGTTAGTTAAGAATCAGAGAGATAATCTAAATCAAGGGTCCTCAAACTAGGATTCAAGAAGGTGACCTCTCCGGAGCCTATAGTGCCCCAAATTTGTATATTCCTGCATTTTCCTAAGGCAAGGATCCAAAATTTTCATCAGATTCTCAAAGAGATTTTAAGCTGTAAAGGGTTAAAAACTGTACAAGTTTTGGCCAAAGCCAGGCCTCACATCCCCAGGCTTGCTCCTGCTGGTTGTTCTATGAAGCACTACCATTTGTGATAGAGAAACCCCAGAGTTAAACCCCAGAAGCAGAATCTGAGCTCTGAATCTTCTGGCAAACATTTTAAAGACTCATGAATTATTAAAATGGCTAATTAAGTCAACCTTCACCAGAGAATATTTGCTTTTCCCCCTCATCATTGAGCTCACTGTGAAACTTGACTTGGCTCCATCCTTTGCTTAAGTGCAAGGTCAGTTCCCTGGGTTCCTTCATTTCCAGTCTAGGAAGAACTTTGAGTAGCCCAGAGAAGCAGCCTGCTGTGCCTCGGTATGCACATCCAAGAGGCTCTGAACCCATGTTCTCTTCTCTGTCCTCAGAAATTCAGGCAATTCCAAGCAGCCTATTGCAACCTTAAGCCCACACCAGTTATTCTGCCAGCTGCTCTCCTCATGGTCCATGTCAGCTGTGTGTGTTCTCACATCTTCCCCCCTCACCAGAATAGCCCTTCACCCCAGGTGCTCTGGTGACCTGGAGCCAAAAATATACCAGGATCATCAAGTCAGCCTACGTTGTGCGGTGGCACTAGCCTCTACTTGGCTGTGTGATGAGGCCACCTGCACACCCAGCCCTACATTTTGGAGCACATTTTCCAGGTTTCTTCCTCCCTCTACCCTCCATATCTAAATCCTATATTCAGGTTCCCTTTCCAATGTCACCTCTTTTGGGAAAGCTTCTCATTATTTTGTCTATTTCAATTTCATCTATTTCCAAGTAGATTATAAGCTCCTTAAGGGCACAAACTTATTTTTTCTTCTTCTAATGTATTTAGTAGCTTGTAGATGACATTTAAAAATTAACAAATTTAATTAATAAATAGATAGCAGACATCATGGTGCATTCCTGTAATCCCAACAAATCAGGAGCCTTCAACAGGAGGATCCCAAGTTTAAAAGACCAGCCTGGATAACTTAGCAAGACATTGTCTCAAAATAAAATAAAAAAGGCTGCAGACGTAGATCAATAGTAGAGCATCCCTGGGTTCAATCTCAACTACCACACACATACACAAGCACAAAGTAGGTTTCTCCCCACCCCTCCTTATCCTCAGTCTTTGAAGTTGGCCACTTGACAAGAATGAACATGCAAAAACAAAAAGAAAAAGAAAAGAAAAGAAAGAAAATGTAGAGCCTAAGCCAGAACTCAACCTCCCCATTCCCATTGGTTGGCCCAATGCCTCTATCCATGGGTCAATACGTAATTCCCCAAGGAAATGCAACTCTGCACCTGGATAAGGGATGGGCAAGAAACTGTTACCAAATCACCAGCCAAATGTGCAGAGGCACTGCCTCCACTTTGCCCTAACCTGAGATGCCATGAGGTGTACATCCACCCCAACCCTCCTCATGCCTGTACTCTGACCCTGTCAGGAACACAAAGCAACATAATGAACACAGGCATCCCCTTGCTGATTCAACCGGGTGGCCTTCCCAGGTGATAGGGTGATAGCAGTCACAGATGGGAATAGGGAAGAGGAGGCTTGGTGGAGTACAGGAGGCCAGGGGACAGGGAACAGACAGTCGGGAATTCACACTGGAGAGGCAAGAAGGCATAAGAAGTCAAGGATGCAGGAGAGTCCAGGCCATAAACCGCAGGCTCTTGTTCCATTGTCCCCTTAGACTTCATTCACAGAACACAAATGCAAAGATGAAATTAATGAGAGTTTCAAGATGGCAACCTTAGAGCCCTAAACCCCAGGTGTCACATTGGAGGTGTGAGGTCTGTGTTCATCTGTTGCTCTCTGTGAGGACCTGATGAGTATAGAACCCTGGGTGGCTACAGGGTCGCAGGCCCATGAGACCAGCCCTGCTGCCAACCCTGAAATCTCTGTCATAACTAATGTGTAAAAATACAGAGAAACAATGAGTATTTCATTTATGGAATTACAGAGTTACCCTAATAGCTATGGATACTACCCCTTACCTTATCTGCTGTTTGGTATGTACATAAAACCCATGACTTGGAAATATGTCTTCTAAGGAAACAAGTAAAATGGGCCAGCAAGGCACTTTTTGAACATTTAGCAATCACATAAACAACTTAGGTGAAAAATTCTGGACTTTGGTTTTCTGTTTTTTTAAAAGTTTGATTTAGCCCATGACTTGCCTCCCCTCTCCCCACTGATATCATTTCTTTTTTTATCTTCCACAAAACTCAAGACCATTTAACATCTGTCAGAACAGAAACAGTTAAAACAAATTTTATTCAATTTCTATTAGGCCTCAACAGGAAGATTAATGCAGTGTCACATTTTAGTTTTAAACCCAGTGTTAACCACTGGAAGCTATGTACTATTTTTCCCTTCCTCGCATCTTTAATTCATGACTGTAGCTGAATATTTATCTTAAAAAGATTTTTAAAAGGTTGATTGATCCGATGGGCACTGGCCTGGATCAGATCCCGTGATGGATAATGCTATTTGTTTTTGTTTTAACACCAGCAAACAGTTCCTTTCCTGGGTAAGGTTTGATAGAGTGTAGCAGGCTTCCAGAGCTGGATTTCCTAGTGTGGCCAGAACAGGGCCTGCTGCCTGTTTGCACTGATGGCATCTAGGCAAGAAGCCTGGATCCTTCACTTGTCTCTGAATTTCTCTTTCTTCTTTTAAACCTCACCAGACTTTGGCTGGATGTGTATGCCTCATCTAACACCCAGCTGCTCAGTTAACATCTGTGAGCTGCTAATTAGTTGGGGAGTTTTGTGGCCCATAGGAGTGATCTGTGCTGCCCAATCAATGTAGCAGAACAAGAGTCTAGGAATGGAAATGAGCTTCTGGGGATGCTGGGAGGTTTTGCACACTGCTGTCTGAATCCTGGAAACAAGTTCCTCTGGTTGCTAGTCCCTACTTATCAGCAGGCATTTTCAGGGATGGGGCAGTTTTTATGTATCTCTTGGTGTTTACTATGTAGTTAGCAGTCAATAAATGCTTATTAAATTGGTATGGCTCCAGTCTTCCTTCCTTTTCTCCATTTTCACTGCCAATTCTTCCCCCAAGAATTAATATTAGTATCCCTGGCCACATCTTTGCTGGGGATTTTCCTCTAAGTTTGTTTACCTGGTCTGGTGAAGCAATAGCATTTTTTTCAACCCACTGTCCACACTAATGAGATTCCAGGGGACAGGGTCCTTTCTAGAGTTCCATACCAGCGGTGACTTTGAATCCTAGGAGTCCTTGGAGAAAATGGCAGGTGAGTTTTCCTCACTATCTCAGAAGATCACTGCTAGGATCCATTGACCTTTTTGTCTGTGGGTTGCTTCTCTAAAATGAGATAAAGAATTAAATTATAAGCCCAAATCCCCATTAAGCCAATATTCATTTTCCATCTTCTTTCATGGAGAGCAGTAATAAATTTTTCTTGGTGGGGCCTTTGCCTCCTCCTTTAGTCCCTCAGCTAATGAAATCAGATTAAATAATTTGACTCTCCTCTTTCTAGACATTCTGGAGCTCTCGCTGTTCTTTCTTGAAGAAGCAGAAATTACCTTATTTTTTTTTTTTCTCCAGTGGACTGTGGATGCCCTGCCATTCACAAAGCAAAAGCAAAACAATAAGGGCTGGGGGCATAGAAAGGAGCAGTAGGCAGCCTGGGAGTCAGGTTCCACTAACTAGTCTTGTGATCCCTGGCTCTCTCGGAGCCTCAGTTTTCCTTCCATAAAATTTAGAATGAAAAAGCTACCTTTAAATGGCCCTGTTGGGTTCTAAAAGTTTAGGGATCTCCGAAAGTTGCAGGCTCCATAAATAGGCTCTAATTGTCCAAGCTTAAGGAGATTGGTGTGTGTGTGTGTGTGTGTGTGTGTGTGTGTGTGTCCGTAACATCTTTTTTTCTCTTCCTTCCTTTCTTTTTTTTTTTTTAATAGAACAGAACAAAATGAGCTCAGATCATAAGTTCAGCTGACTTTTTTCTAAACCACTGGATTCATTTTCTGAAATTGCTATCTTTTCCTTCCAAAGCCTTGGCTGTCCTCAGCTTAGTGAGACATTACTCCATTACTTTTATATTAGGTCTCTGAAATAAGGAAGCTTTTTAGAGTAGGCTTGGAGTAAGTGATGCCAGGGCCCAGGTGTGGCTGAGGAGGGCACCTGTAAGAAGCCCCCAGGAGGCTATACTGACATCATCTCTTTACATCCAGAACGCTATCCAGAATCCCAGTGAACAAAATGCTGTTGGTCTATCAGCCTAGAGACAATGAGTTTTCAAGTGACTATTAAGTGCATAAAACTATCCCTCATATTTATAGCCCCAATAATCATAGAGGCCTTGGTTTTCAAAATCAGAGAAGGCCCTGTTATTGGGATTTAAAGACAGTACTTTCACAAAAGAACATCATTTTTAGAAATTATAGAGGTGAAAATCACAGTTTGTAGCAGTCAGGACAGGCTTGCATTCTGGCACCTCCATTTACGAGCTGTGTGAGCTTTCAGTGCCCTGACCTTCAATGTCCTCATGTGTAAAATGGGCAAGGAGCAACTGAAAATAACTATGGAAAGTATCTGGCACCATAATTAAGACCTAATGTCTGGCAAATAGTTAGTGCTCCATAGGTTTAGTCTTTATTACGAGGGATATGACATTTAGAATGCCTAAGAGAAGTGACCCTTGCCTGCCCCGATCTAGAAAAGCAATCTTTGCCTCAGGAATCAGCTGCCCTGGATCCCTGAAGCAAAGTTAAGGTGGACAAATGCTCTTATGTTTCAAATTATATTTTTTTTGGGGGGGGACTAGGGTACTGGAGCTTGAACTCAGGGGTACTTTACCACTGAGCCACTTCTCAGCCTTATTTTGTATTTTATTTAGAGACAGCGTCTCACTGCTAATACTTAGTACTTGGTACTAATTAGTACCTCGCTATTTGCTGACTTTGAACTCACAATCTTCCTGCCTCAGCCTCCCAAACTGCTGGGATTATAGGCATGCACCACTGGCTCAAATTATATTTCAAATGCAAACATTGTTTTCTTCAGGAAGGGAGAGAATTTAAAAAAAATTAAACAACTCTAAGAATTAAGATGTTCTTTAAAAAAAGGAAAGAAAGAGAACGATTTTAGGCCCTTTGTTGATGAACAAGGGTGAGTTTGAACTGTCACCCTTGGCTGGGATTGGTGCTATAGCTCTAAAAACAGGGAAGGGAGTGACTGACAAGCAGCAGGGAGGGAATGAAGACTGTCATAGGCACCATATGGCCCCAAGCAGCCCGGGACTCAGCAATGCTTGTTGGACTGAAAGTATCTATTCTTCTGTCATCCCCACCCCCTCCCAATCCCTGGAAATCAGATGGTGTTATAAATCTAGAGGGCCAAGGCAGATGACAGACAGTGACTCATCCTGAGTGGGGCTGATGCCCTGGTAAAATAGCAGTCCTTGTTTTTACCTTATGCATTCAGGCCCACGTTGAGATGAAGCTCACATTATCTCTTAGGGCAAGAGATGTCCGTAAAGGCCCAAAGCAATGTGCTTTCAGGTTCAGATCTACCATGCTCCTGACTGAAGCCCATGACCATAGCCATCAGTGGATCCTTGACAGGGTTTGCTTGTACAACTGAATCCAAAGCAGATCCAATCTGGCCCCTAGTCAGGCAGAAATGGATAAACACAGAAGTGCAGAATTGCTTTACCATGTCTGGCTTCAAATTGTGAAACATTTCAGTCTGAGATGCAACCCAAGCAACCTTGGAACAAGCTTTTAGAACTGGCTAGCTAGATCTGGAAGATGGAGATGACATAAGTAGAGAAAAGGAAATTTTGACCGACTATAGCAGGTAAACATACCTCAACAGCCTCTCAGGAATAGAGAGAAGCAATTAGAATAGGAAAAAAAAAAAAAGGTAAGCAAATCATAAATAACCTGGAGGGAAGACCAGGCCAAACAGGAAATTGGCATGCAGATAAATGAAGCCTCCATTAATGACTTCACTGAATATATCAAGAGGGATTTTAATTTTAATGAAGACCAAGACAATCACAGTAGGAAGAAGAGATGGATTTAAGATTAACCTTATATTGTTTGCTATTTTAATTTATAAGGGAAATGCCTGAGGGGAGGGCCTAGCAGGGAATTTACCCAAACATGAGTAAGAACCAGAACCTGGCTACACATTTGAATCACTTGGGAAGCTTTTAAAATTTCCAAAGCTCCAATCATAGCCCAGACCAATTACATTCCAATTTCTTGGTGTGTTTTATAGACATGAGAATTTTCCAAAGCTCTGCATTCTTTTCAATGTGCAAACGAGTTTGGGAACCACTGTCAATGGGTAAAATAGTAGAGGCATGCTAGGAAATGGCATGTTAGGTTTTACCCTAAAGGGAAATAAATATAGTCATTAAGAAATGGCAAGATTCAATAAATAAATAAGAAATGGCAAGATTCCATGCATGTGTGATTATGTCAAAATGAACCCAACTGTTATGTACAACCAAAATGCACCATAAAAACAAAAGTAGAAAGAAAAAAAGAAATGACAAGAAATTTAGCCTGCCTTAAAACGAACAGCATCTGTGTCCCTTGTTTTTCTCATATATAATTTTTAAAAGTGTTGTATCAGTGTCCAAGAAAAAAATGGATGAAGAGCCACATTTAAAAAACAAAACAAGCAATAAGAGCTAAATTCAAGTAATTATTGAGTAAGGGCTTTGAACCTGGTATCTGAGAGAGGGATAAAAATCAAGAGAGTTCATTGCTATTATGGATTCAGCAATTTATATTTTTTGCTTCATAGAATGTTCACATCCGTAACCTAATTTTAACTTGCATCTCTGTGCAGTAGGCAGAGAAAGTATTATTTTTCTCTCCTACTTCCACAGATGGGAAAACAGATAAAGAGTCTCATGATTTACTCAGCATTACAGAGCAAAGCTAGTGGCAGGAATAGGAGCAGAATTTGGTCCTTTAGAAATTCCAGTTGGATGTCCTTCCTCCATGCTGCGTAGCCCTGCTGCCCTTGAGAGCTCTAGAAGAGAAGGGAAAAGTTACAGTGATAACCGAAACAAGAAAACATGACACTTGTGAACTGAACTAAAGAGTTCTGCTATTAGGGGAAAAAAATCTAGAACAGATGCCAAGAGACACATCAAGGTGATGGCCAAGTGCTGGACACCCTGCCCTTGAAGATGCCTCATGAATATTGGATGATGTTAATACACTAAATTTGCCTCCAAATTACAATGGGGTGGTGGGCAGAGACAAGGTCAGTGAGGTCACAAGAAATTATTTTTAGGTTAAAAAAAAATGGAAGTAGTTTTACAGTTCTTATGCTTTGGCCTATAGTTTGAGAACCCTTTTTAAGATAAGTAGGTTGTAGGAGTGACAATAAATTGTTGCCTTAGTTCTACTGTTCGCAAGAGACAAAAATTCACTGGAGGAGATTTAACCTCAATAAAACAGAAAAGCAAATTATAGATCCTCAGACAAGAATGCAGTTGGCCTTAAGAAGGTCTAGAACTAGGAACCTGCGTACTGTCAGAAACTCAGGGGATGTATCTCCCTTTATACTTCATTTCTGTTCATCGTCATTTGTGTTCATCTTTTCTCTGCTGCTCTGTCCACATGTGGGTCAAAAATCAAACATCCACAGCTCCTGAGTCCATGCTTTAGCCATATGAACTAGTCTCCCCATAGACTCCTATGGAAGGAACTATTGGGGCCCAAATTGATCCTGAAGGTTGACGCGGTGGCTCACGCCTATAATTCCAGAGATTCACCAGGTCAAGGCAAGAGGATCGTTAGGCCCTGTTTCAAAATAAAGATTAAAAAGGCTGGGAGTGCAGTTAAGTGGCAAAGTGCTTTTGTGTTCAAACCCTAGTACACCCTTCCACACACAAAATTGTCTCTGAAATTAATCCCCAATTCAATCAAATATGACCCAAGGGTCAGGGACACATTAGGTCCCTGGGTAAGTAGTTGTAAATAAATGTAAATAGCTATTGAGAGTCACGGTCCAGAGATGTCAGTAAAGTGCTTATAGATGAGAATCTTTTAAGCTAAGCATTTACCTCAAAATATTATTTTAACTACCACTTCTGCCTGCAATGGTGGCTGTACTAAAAAAAAAAAAAAAGAAAAGAAAAAAGAAAAAATAGAAAATAATAAATGTTGACAAGGAAATGGAGAAATTGGAATTGGAACTCTCATGTAATGAAAATGGTAATATAAGTATTAATTGAAAATTGTATAGCCATAGTGGAAAACAATTTGGTTATTCCTCAGTAAACTAAACATAGAACTTTCAGACACCCTAACAATTCCACTCCTGGGTATATGCCCAAAAGAAGAGAAAATAGATGTTTAAGTATAAAAGATTGTATACAAATGTTGATAGCTATGTTGTTCATGATGGCTAAAAGGTGTAAACAATTGGGTGTAATGGCGTAAGCCCATAATCCCAGTGACTTTAAAGGCTGAGGTAGGAGGATTTGGAGCTCAAGGTTAGCCTCAGCAACTTAGTGAGGCCCTAAGCACTTAGTGACACCTTGTTTCAAAATAAATATATCTATTTAATAAGTAAATACATATATACACATTTTTTTTTAAAGGACTGAAAAGGCTGGGGTTGTAGCTCTGTGGTAGAGTGCTTGCCTGGCATGTGTGAGGCACTGGGTTCAATTCTCAGCACTACATATAAATAAATAAAGTTCCATCAACAACTAATAAATATTAATTTTTAAAAAAGGGCTGGGGATGTGGTTTGGTGGTAAAGTATCCCTGGATTCAATACCCAGTACCAAAAAAAAAAGTTAAAAGTTAAAAAAAGAAAAAAAAGGAAACAACCCAAATTCAATCAACTGATGAATGGGTAAACAAAATGTGATATAACAATGAATGGAATATTATTTAGTTATTAAAAGAAATAAAGTGCTGATACATGCCAAAACATAGATGAGCCTTGAAAACATCATCCTAAGTGAAAGAAGTCAGATAAAGAAACTCACATGTTATATGACTCCCATTACATGAAATATGCAGAATAGACATATATATATAAAGATAGAAAGCAGATGAGTAATTGCCAGGGAATCAGGGTATGGAGGCATAGGGGAAATGGAGGAATGGAAAATGAGTGCTTAATGGGTACAGGGTTTCCATTTGGGTTCTGGAAAAAAAATGTTCTGGAACTAGAAAGTGGTGCTGATTGCACAGCATTTGGAAGATACAAATGTCTCTGGATTGTACACTTTCAACTGGTAAAAATGGTAAATGTGTGTTTTACTACAATAAGAAGAAAAAGAATTACTACATAAAAAGGCTCTGGGAAGACTGATCACATTCACTATCTTTGGGTAGCTTAGTTGAGAGACTGGGAATAATAATACTTTAACTCATTCACTCATTCCTCAAACATGAATTGTGCATTTATTATGTGCTCAGAATTAAGCATAGAGGATAAAAATCCCAGTCCTCACCTCAAGGAGTTGACAGATCAGTAGAACAGGCATAGATAAATAGGCGATTTCAATGTCATGTGATAAGTGCTAAGATTAATCAGAGTGTTTTGGGAATTCAGATGAGGCCTGATCATGGAAGACTGACATAGAGGATGAGGGTAGTATCTGAGCTAAGCCCTAAAGAATGGGTAGGAGTTCTCCCAGTGAGATGGCCGGAAGGGAAGAACAGCACTCCAGACAGAGCTAAGAGATGCACAAAGACCGAGATAGGAGAGGAGGTGGCCAAGAGATCAGCAGGGAAATCATGTGGCTAGGCCAAATGGTGGAGTCCCTTGTTGGAGATCGGAGTGGTTCACAGGGCTCTCGAGAGGGGAAAAGTCCAGGAGAGTAGGAAAGTCAATAAGTGTCAGATCTCTAGCAAGGTCAAGTAAGACAGGGGCTGGAAGTGGCCATGGGTTAGGCAGTGAGAGGGTCGCTCCTATCGTCCGCATGTTGTACGGTCTTAGTGGACTGTGGCCTCTCCAAGTGCACTTTACCATGATGTTCATCTGGGAAGGAGAAGAGACACAGCAAGGTAGAGAGAGGAGTGTTCGTGTGTTCAGGAGAAAGAAAGATAAAGATGGAAAAGGAGAGAGAATTGATAAAGCCAAGGAGGTTCTGAGGCCTTGGACAGCTAAGGGGCTCCCACTTCATCTCAGATTTTCAGTGATGGAGAGGAAGATCTGTTCCTTAGGGGGGCAGAGGAGCAGGAACAGAGGATGAGGGAATTCCTCCCTGATGGCCTCTATTTTCTCAGTGAAGTTCAAGAGGAGGGATATGTTCAGAAGGGCTGCTATGGGAAAGGGCAAGTTTGCTGCCAGGGAGGCTTAGAAGGGTTTTCAGGCTGCTCAGCAGCCCGCTGAGGCTGCAGATGATGAGTCTGTAGTAGCGCCAATCTGCGTGGGCTGTGATTTTCTCCAGCAGAGCTCGGAGCCCGGGAGCCCAGATGTCAGAGTGGAAGGAGAGGGACCTGATAGGGCTCAGGTGCAACCCGACAGGAGCAGAGAGGGGGAGGCAGGGTTAAGGCAAAAGAGGGTGATGAGGTGCTCATGAAGCTTAGGCTAAGGAGGGAGGAAAGCCAAGAACGAAGCGTATTGGGGAGAGGAGGATGGAGTTTCGATGCAGTAACAGCAAATGGCAGGAGAAAGAGACTCGGATTTGAGGAGGTGGCAAATCTAGCACACTGGGAGTTAGGAGTGGGCAGGCTGGAAGGTGGGAGGCTCTGATCAGAGTGGGCTGGGGAACAATTCAAGGGATATGTAATCAAGTGCTAAATAGGATGGTTTGAAACATAAGTGGGCATAAGTGCTGGGGAGGAGGGGGCCCTTGGGAATGGAAGGGAGTGGGGCGCCCCGATAGAGAAGAAATCCAGTGCAATTTGCTCCCTCAACGTCGACAGCCTGCACAGCACCCCCGGGGGGGGGGGGGAATTCAAGGTGACAAAGTAACAAATGGTATCTTGATGCCTAGAAAACCTTGGATCAAACCTTTCAAGGATATGGTTTCTTTGGTCCCAGTTAAAGCAGAAAGTGAACAATGGGAGAGAATATTAAGATTCTCTCCATCCCGCCTGTGAAGTGCTGCTGCGCTGTGTAGGGCCTGTAATTTATGCTCTTGCTTCATTCCCTCCTCGCTTCAAGCCCCGCTCTGGCACCACTCCCACACCCTTCTTCAGCTGGTCTGGAAATTTCAAGAACCCTAATGCATATTGTATATTCCTACAGGCTAAAGCCATGAATTAATCTGGGGTTTTCAGGGGAAGGTGGAGATGGGATGGGAGAAATAATCAAGGTGGTCATTAGTGAAGACAGTTTATAGCATTTGCTCTGGTTCGCGTGAGCTGGAGGTCAGAGAGGTTAAGCCACTGGCCTGAAATAGACAGCCAGTGAGCAGCAGAGCCCAATTCAGGGACCAGAGGCTGGGCTCCCAGGGCAGTACTCTTTTCAAGGCTCCTCAGATGGAGCCAGCAGGTTTCTTTCTCTGCCCATTGCCTCTCAGTCGAAACCTGGGCCTGCCTTTCTTTTATCTCATAAACCAGAGGCTGGAATTGAGTCTGGGTCTCTGGGGTTTGCCTGTCCCACCTGCAGTTGACACTTCTCTTTAATTCCAGTACCCACTTTGGCTCCGGTGAAGCACTCCCCCAATCTGGTGGCTCTACACAAAGATGACAGTGGCCCAAGGTCGGCCTGCTGGCTGCTCTCACTAAAATGTAACTCCTGAAATGAGGCTGCTGGAACATTTTGTCCCAGGAATGGGATCTAACTGACGGACAGCTCCTGCTACCCAGAGCTCAAACCCAGCCCTTTCAGAGCCTGGTCCTAAAGCTTTCCTTGATGTCCTTGAAGTAATGCATATCCTTCCAGAAAAATCCCCATTTGTAATTTCATGTGAACAGGGCCTGATATTTGATGCAAAAAAAAAAAAAAAAAAAACAACCCAGAGGCCCAATATTTGCTATCAGAGGAAAACACCAACAGTTTACTGAGTCAGCGTCCAGAAGCTGAGTGCATTCCGTCAGTACCTTCAACACATGCCCCAAACTCAAACAATACCTCTTGTCACCCCACGGCCACTGCCCTGGTCCAATCACCATTGTCTTTAGCCCAGGCTATGGCAGCAACCCTTTTGCTGTAGGTCCTGCTTCCCAAGTGCCCCTGACATCTACTCCCCACACAGCAACTGTTATACTGTAGGTTGGACATATCACTCCTCGGCTCACATCCTCCCGCTGGCTCCCACAGAGAAAAGCCACAGCGCTGACTGTGATCATCATGGCCTGCAAGGTCTGGCTCCACCACTCTCTGACCTCTTCTTCGGAGGCTTTCCCTGCCTGCATCCCGTCCCTGCTTCAGACAGACAGACAGACAGACAGACACACACACACATACACACACACACACACACGATCGATTGCTCTTCCACAACACCCCAGCCACACTCAAACTTCGGGGCCTCCATCGATGCTGTTCTCCCACTAGGAAGCAAACTCCCTGAGGGCAGGGATTTTGTCTATTTTGTTCATTCGCAGCAGAGTGAGCAAAGACTCCAAAGTTGGTTAGGATTTGATGAATGAATGAAGGAGCAGTTACATATGCTCTGCGCAGCCCAGAACTTTACTGTCCCTTCTCATTACTGCCACCCTGACATGCAGATCCTGTCAACCTGCTCGGTGTTAGGTGGATGCTTTCAACACTTGAGGGGTCTGCCTTGTGCACTTGCTTTCTTCCCTATCACAGTCATAAGAACCAGAATCACTTTTCTTTTTCAAGTCCTGCATGGTGGCGCATACCTGTAATTCCAGCTACCCAGGAGGCTGAGGCAGGAGGATTGCAAGTTGGAGAACAACCTAGGCAACTTAGTGAGACCTTGTCTCAACATTAAAAATAAAAAGGGTTGGGGATGTAGCTCAGTGAGAAAGTACCCTTGGGTTCAATCTCCAGTACAGAAATCACTTTTTAAAATATATATTTCTAGATGTGAAATTCAAAATCTATTGAGATATATACAAAAATAATAATCATAATTCTGAAAATCAGAGAGAAGTAAACAAACCAAAACAAAAATTTAAGAACACATAAATATATTTTTTTCTAGTGTGATGAAAGCCCAAAAGTTTATATCCTTTGTGGGGCCTGGCTTCTTGGGGTACCAGGGCCAGCAGGGAGAGTTTTGCTTTGTTTTGTCCTGAAATCAGATCTTAGGAGATGCATTACATAAATTCCCCAGAACCCTTTCTCGGAAATGTTTCACTTTGCTTCAGTACTGCCTTGCCTTGGAGATTTCCACAAGCTTTCTATTAATTGCCCTTGGAGGTGTTTGCTTCCTGGAAAAAGCGTGTTATAAGTTATGAAAACAGTAAAGGATATTTTTACAGGAAGCTCAGCTCAGTTTGGGGCCCAATGCAAGCATCTGAAGGACAGCCTGTCCCAGGAGCAAACCCATTTGAAAACCCATTTGAAATTGTCAGGGTCCCTACTGTACAACACTGTCAGCCTTCAGGGTCACCCGCCAGACATCCCCCAAGGTGAAAGGATGTAGGTTGAAATGGCCAGAGAGCTGACAGAGGGTTTTCTCACAGTCCCAGCTCCCTCCACCCCGTCCCCAAGTTCCTCTGGTCTCAAAGACTTCCAGGTCCTCAGCCTCAGGTGCTCCTCTAAATTCACTAATGTAGAAACAGACTTTCACTGGCTCTCTTTTCATCCCCACTCAACCAGAGCTAAAAAAACAAATGTATAGAAAGTTCCCCTCTGGCCCAGGAAAACCCACTTGGCACCTCACTAACCCGACTGCAGGGGACTGAATGAGGCTAGGCCATCTGAGTTCATCTTCAATGTTCATCTCATTTCCCTGCCCTTCACCCTTCCTCATCTCCTTCTCCTATCAAAATCTAATCTTGATACAAACAACAATAAGTGTTGGCAAGGATGTGGGAGAAAAGGTACACTCATATGCTGCTGGTGGGACTGAAAATTGCTGCAACCACTCTGGAAAGCAGTATGGAGATATCTCAGAAAATTTGGAATGGAACCACCATTTGACCCAGCTATCCCACTCCGAAGTCTATACCCAAAGAACTTAAAATCAGCATACTACAGGGACGTAGCCACATCAATGTTTATAGCAGCTCAATTCACAATAGCTAAACTATGGAACCAACCTAGATGCCTTTCAACAGGTGAATGGATAAAGAAAATGTGTTATATATACAATGGAATATTACTAAACTATAAATAAGAATGAAATTTGACATTTGCCTATAAATGGATGAAACTAGAGAATATCATGCTAAGTGAAATAAGCCAATCCCCCAAAACTGAAAGCCAAATGTTTGCTCTGATAAGTGGATGCTGATCCATGGTGAGGTAGGGGTGTAGGGAAGAATGAAGACACTTTGGTTTGGGTAGACGGGAGTGAGGGGACAGGTGTGGCTGTGGGGATGGGAAGGACAGTAGAATGAAACAGATATTATCACCCTATATACGTGTATGATTACACCACTGGAGTGACTGTCTGCACCATGTACAATCAGAGGAATGAGAAGTTGTGCTCCATTTGTATACAATATGTCAAAATTCATTCTACTATCATATATATCTAATTAGAATAAATAAAAATAAATAAATAAAGTGATGTCAAAATTTGAAAGGAAAAAAACTCAATCTTGGCTGTGTGTAGTGCACCCACCTGTAATCCCAGTGGCTTGAGTGGTAATCCTCAGCTTGAGGCTGAGGCAGGAGGACAACAGATTCGAAACCTCAGCAACTTAGCAGGACTATAAGCAATCTAGTAAGACCCTGTCTCAAAATAAAAATTAAAAGGCTGGGGATATGGCTCAGTGGTTGAGTGCCCCTGGGTTAAATCCCAGGTACCAAACAACACAAACAATCAAACAAACAAACAAAAAAACCCACAATCTCAGTTCAGGTTCTATTATCACTTATTTATACTTTAGGATTAATTTCAACACCTATGTTTCCTTTTTCCCAGAGACTATTATGTTTAGGGCCACATTTCACAGTTTAGGCATTAATTGGAAAGGAAGGGACCAAGAGGAGCAAGAGGCCTCTCCCTATATCTCTGAAATATTATGATGGCACCAACTTCCATTTACTGAATGCCTACTGTGTACCTTACTCTGTGCCAGGAATTTTGCAAATATTTAAATAATGGGTTCAGAGTAATTGATTTAATACATGTAAAACATTTAGTAAAGTATCTGGCACATAGTAAATACTCAACTCAAAGTAGTTATTAGTTAACTGGGTGCAGTGGTACATGTCTGTAGTCTCAGCTACTCAGAAGGCTGAGTAGGAGAATCATTTGAGTCCATGAGTTCAGGGCCAACCTGTACAACATAGTGAGACCTTGTCTCACAAAAAAAAGAAAAAGTAGGTCAGGCTTAGTGGCACATACCTGTAATACCAGTGGCCCAGGAGGCTGAGACAGGAGGATTGTGAGTTCAAAGCCAGCCTCAGCAATAGCAAGGCCCTAAGCAAAAGCAATTCAGTGAGACCCTGTCTCTAAATAAAATACAAAATAGGGCTGGGGATGTGGTTCAGTGCCCCTGAGTTCAATCCCTGGTCCTGCTTCCCCCACACCTCCAAAAAAGAGAAAGAAAAAGAGAAAGAGCAGTCAGGTGCAATGGCACATGCCTAATATCCCAATAGCTCTGTAGGCTGAGGCAGAATGTTTACAAATTCAAGGCTAGCCTCAGCAACTTTTTGAGGTCCTAAGCAACTGAGTGAGACTGTCTCACAATAAAAAAAAAAAAAAAAAAAAGATTGGAGACTTAGCTCAGTGGTAAATTGCCCCTGAGTTAAATCCCAGTACCTCCCACCCAAAATTTTTTTTTAAAAAAGTAGCTATTACTTTTTAAAAACATAGTAATTTTCCTAACAACCCAATGAGACAGGTATTATTTCATAGACAAAAAAACAAAATTAAGCAACTCCCCAAACTTGCTTATTTACATCCAAATATACCTGACTCTAAAGAATGTGCTCTTCCCATGACACCATTTGAATCTCAAACCACAAAAGCCTCAGTTTAATCTACCTACCAACGAATCCAACCTGAGACGTGGGCACACAGGGAGCATTGTCCTAGGATGCTTTATTTTTAATAAGACTTTCTTTACCATGAGCAACTGTTCCATCAGTTTTCTCGCCTTCATTCTTCCCAGCAGAGTGGAGGTTATTTCTCCTAGCTGTACTCACAGCCTCTTATTGTTGGGGAAGCGACAGTCTGAGAAGAGAAGAAAGTCTCTAGAGTCTTGAGTTGTCAGAAGCAAGCTCCAGCCTAAGCCTCTTTGATTTTTGCCTGCTCCCAAGAGCAGGACTGGAAAAGAAGTGAAGCTTGGTCTACTTTCTTCTAGGACAAGACCCATGGCCACGTGTCTGGTCAGGGTGCCATGATGTCCATCCAAGCCCCACCCCTTCCTCAGCCATCACATCCAGATACTCTTTGTTTTGACACAGCCCACAAGAGAAGCAGGCTGCATGCATTTCCAGAAAAGCGGGTGTGTGGCTTGCTTCCTTCCAGAGGTGGTGGGGACTTTGGTTAGAGCTTGCTGTTCCTGGGGTCATCCCTGAATGAACCAGGCAGGACACCAAAACAGAACTCCTGGTCTCCACGTCTGTTTCTCTCCCAAACTGGGCTGTTGGCTCACAACAGCAGGAACCTAAGTATGGCTGGTGGCTGGAAAAGCAACTCAGAGCCTGGTGCCTAGGCAAGACAACACTTTCATTCACAGGACCCGTTTTACCAGCCTCTTCGGAATGGTAGAATATTTGTGCTAGGATACAGCCTCTCTCAAATGCTCCCTGAACATGTGCTGACTGCGGGGATTCTTTATTCTCTGTGGAAACTGCAATAAAGCCGGGCCTTTGTTGGAGATCTATGCTGTCCCTCTTTTCACCTGAATTTAAAATAGAATTCTCAGAAGAGACTCCCCTCCCTGAGGCTGTTTTGAGACTCTCACATGAACCAGTCTGGGGGGCATGGGACATAGTCTTTGCTAAGATCAACACTTCCTACATCCACTCTGATGGATACAGAGGGATACCCCTCAACAAATATATGCAAAATTCAAAGGACAACTTGTCCCCTTTCAGACTGGAAGAGAAATCTAAACAATATAAAGAAGTCATCCCAAGGCTTCTTCCTGGATGCGTTCATCATTCATGATGGCTGACTAGATGGAGATCAGCCTCTATGGTCCTTGTGCCTCTAAATCGTATAAGATACATGGACTTCACAGAACTCCTGGTGCACAGGTATGCTTTAAAAGGGTTTCTTTCCATGTGGGAGAACACTGATCTGCCAGGTTCTGCATTTCCCTTGTTCAGTTTTATCCAACAATATTCTTTTTACCCAAATATCATTTCCCAATCCAACTAAGGTTCACAACCTGGCTGATACCAATGGCCAGTGAGGTCTCGAGAAGTTCTGCAGCCATGCCATTCTACAAGGGCTGGGTCTTTGGTCTGAGTAAGTCGTCAGGAAAGCCTGCTGTGCTAGAGCTTCCCAGGCTGAGCAGGATTCACATACAGCTCTCGCCCTCCAGGACTCTGATGGCCTCAGGTTGTGGGTGGCAGCAGGGCTCACGTGCTTGCTGAGAGCCTAGATAAGGAAGACTGGAAAAAGCTGAATGCAGATGAGTGGGTAGACAGGGGATTTGGTAGAGCCTGCAATAGTTCATTATAAGTCTATCAAACAATGAGGAGAAAAAGTCAGGAGCCAGGTTCATACAGGGATAAGTAGGGAACTTCATTCAGGAAGACAGTATGGGGAAATCAGTAGGCAATTTGCCAAGAGTTGGAGCTAAAAGCAAACCAGAAAAACAGTTAAAAACAACCAATTGACATTTGACAAAGTTGTCAATGTGAGTGAATAGGAAAAGGATGATCTTTTTGACAAGTGGTGAAGGAATAAATGTTTAATATGCAAAAATAAACCTCAGTTTTTATCTCCTTCCATGCAGAAAAAATAACTTGAAGATACCTGTAAGGGCTAAAACTATAAGAACTATAAAGCCTTAAACAGAAAACATAGATAAAATCTTAAGTGACTTGAATTTGGCAAAAATTATTTCAAAGACTTTGAAAAGCATGAACTACAATGCTGTGATTATACTTAATGTCACTGAACTGTACACTTAAAATGGCTTAGATAGTAAATTTCGTTATTTGTGTCTTATCACAATTTTTAAACATCATAGAATATTTTCTATTGGTATTCTATTGGAGGGGACATGAGCCATGAAAAAATATATATTAACAAATTAGACTTCATGAAAATATCAAGCTTTTGTTCTTCAAAAGACCCTTGTAAAAATGAAAGCAGGAGACATAAAAATTTGCAAAATTGACAAAGGACATAACTTACAAAGGACTTTGTCTGGACTATATAAAGAACACTTACACCTCAATAATAAGAGAGCTCATTTTTTTTTTTAGAAAAATGGGCAAAAGTTTCAAACATTTCATCAAAAATATAGAATGGCAAATAAGCATATGAAAAGATACTTAATTTAATTACTCATGAGAAAAATGCGAATTGAAGTCTTAAAGAGAAACTACTGCATACCCACTAGAATGGCTAAAATGAAAAAGTATACCAAATGTTTAATGAATTGGAGCCATTGGAACTGTTTACACTGCTGGTTGGGATGTGAAAGGGCACAACCACTTGGCTAAATGGTTTGGCCACTTTTCACTAAGCAAAACATACACGTACCATATGATTCAATATTTACTCTCCTAGGGATTCACCCTAAGAAATGAAACCATATCTTTCCAAAAAAACTTGCATCTAAAGGTTCATAGTAGCCTTATTTGCAGTAGCCTAATGCTCTAAACATTTCAAATGCCCATTTAGAAGTGAACTGATGAAACAAATTTAGTATAACTATATAATGGGATACTATTCAGCAATACAAAGGAATGAACTATTGGTACATGCAACAATATGCTTGAACCTCAAAATAATTATGCTGAGTGAAAGAAGCCAGATAAAAAAGGATACATGCTGCCTGCTTCCATATATAAAATTCTAGAAAATGCAAATTAATCTATAGGGGCAGAAAGCAGACAATTGGTTGCCTAGGAACAGGGTGGGATGAGAAGTGAGGCCGGATTTACCAAGGGGCACAGAGAAGCTTTCGGGAATGATGGACATGTTGGTTATCTTGATTGTAGCAGTAGTTTCATGGGTGTATACATATGTCAGAACTCATCAAATTGTGTTCTTTAAATATGTGCAGTTAATTATATGCCAATTATAATTCAATAAAGCTTTTCAGAAAAAGAAGAAAGATGGGGGGGAAAATCTACTTTCTGCCATCCTCAGGCAGCACAGGGTCATGGCTAGAATGTGGGCTCTGGGGGCTTCACTTAGACTGTGTGAGTTTCTAACTGAGTGACCTTGGCCTAACCATGTGATCCACCTAAGCCTTGCTTTCCTCACCTGTGAAATAGGGATAAGAGTAATGTTGTGAAGATAGATTACCTGGTATTTGTAAAGTGCTTAAAACAGCAGCTAAGAAGGGTAAGTGTTGGTCACCACCCTTCCCCTCCCCCCCTTCCCATCATCATCCTCTATAAAGCTGCTAATGGACACGCACAGTAGAGCTCAGCATTCTGGTGAATGGATGGAGGGGAATAGGTGAGAAGACAAGAATTCAAGTCTAACTGGTACCCAGAAGTCCCACCACCCCTTGGTGATGCCTTAAGGCAAACTCTAAGAGACCAGGTTTAGCCAGGTTAGAAACTGCAGGGGAAATGTCACAATGAAATGCATGAGCTTGCACAATTCATATGTGCTAATAATTACTTTTTTAAAAAAGAAAGAAACTGCAGGGGAGAGAGATAAGTGGATAAAAGCTGGCGGGGTGGTGGTGGTGGGGGAATGAAAAATAAGGATGACATCTGACAGGCAGTATGGGGACCCTTTCTGAAATTCCCAACTTTCTAGCAAATGCCTTGCTGTTGAAATAATCAAATTGGAAAATGGACTGTCCTCTGTCCTTTCAGCATTCCAAGGCTTTCCAGTTAACCACCCCTCATGGCTTAGTCTCTGCTCACCTTGGATCTGGGGTGTCACTTGAGAAGATCAGCACCTTCAGAGCTGGGTGACTGGAGTGAGCACTCATTCAGTCCCTGACCCAGATACAGCCATAGGGCAACAGAAATGCTGCTAGCAACGGGCTACTCAGGGTGAGGACAGGGAAATCTACAGAGAAAAAGTGCAAGGCCTGGGTGAAAATATTGGACTGGTGGGGATGGAAGGTGGGGAGAGGAGATGGCTGCTTAGAAACTGAAGGAGCTTTTTTTCCGGAATCCATAATGGGGTCACATAAGCACAAATTGAAAAAATGAGGACTTAGCAATTGGGGCCGTGGTGGGATCCAGCTGGCCAGAAGCCTGGGGCCAGGCAATTTCATTCTCTAGGAGAGGTTTCTGTAGGAGCAAAACTGGGAAAAGAAATGGAGAAAAAAAATTATTCAAAATAACATGCAGGTGAGCCAGGCCAGGGCCTGTTTCAGAGAGGGTTTGTGCCCAGGTTGATGGTGCTGCTTGGTAGAGAGGTGTCTCAGCCTGAAAGCACAGTGAAGCTTAGCAGCTCATGGCTCAAAATCCAGCTCCACAGTTCTACTGGCCACATGCCATTTGCCCCACTCCCATCTTTCTTATGTGGCTCTCTGTATATCACCTGGGCTCTCCTTTACCTCTAGCTCCAGGATGGATTTGGCCAATGGGAGGCATGGATGGTGGGCACAGGAAAGCAGGAGAAAAGAGAGGTTAGGGTATTTCTTTTCTGTTCCCTCTTTCTTTGGGGTTTGATCCTGTCTGTCACCATGTTACTCCATGACTCTAGGTCCACCCCTGTGGTTCCAGTTCTCACTCCTGACTTCGGTCATAGTCTTTGCTTTCCTTGACCTGTTGGTGGTAAGAGCTTCCTGTTAGTCTCTGAGTACATCTCCAGCTTTTGTTCCTTCTTGAACCTACCCTCATCTCTCTGAGCAAAACCTCTTTATCTGAACCATATTCAGAGGATTCTAGTCCTTACCAGGTAGCTGCGCAGTAACCTGGGGCTATCAACCTCGGGGCTCTGTTTTCTCATTTAGAGTGGGGACACTGGGAGTCAGGTGAATTCCATGAGATAATGCACAAATTAGCTACTGATGGGATCTCAGACAATGTCTTAGCAGAGGGCCCTTGGAACAGTGGCACCAGGATGCTGTAAGTCTCCTAATCTCCTCTCTCTCCTCTCTGAGTCCTCTTCACCTTAGGTAAACCCTGTGCACTCAGATTGACGAGAAGAAGAAGGACGTCCCTCCAACTTCTGGTCATGCAGGCTGGGGAAGGCAGGAGGGCATTGTGCCAGCCTAGCATACTAACCGGCCCCTGGCAAAGGTCAGCCTGCCCGGAATAAGGAACTACCCACAGCCAGGAAAGGTAAATCCAAACTGAAAATATAGACATTGAGCATTTCAGTCAACAAAGCCCACAATGCGACTTCTCAGAGCACTATTTATGAGTCAATAAACCATCTCAGTGACTCTAGGTTGGAAGCCCTAAGGTCTCCTTGAATGGCTTATGGAAGTTACTGCTAATCAGGGCTCCAGGGGGCCTAGAGGCCAAGGCTGGGGTGTCTCCTCTCTCTCTCTCTCTCTCTCTCTCTCTCTCTCTCTCTCTCTCTCTCTCTCTCTCTCTCTTAGTTGTAGTTGGACCTAATACCTTTATTTTATTTATTTATTTTTATGTGGTGCTGAGGACGGAACCCAGTGCCTCGCACATGCTAGGTGAGCACTCCATTGCTGAGCCCCAACCCCAGCCCTCCTTTTTCTCTTAAAGCTGCTGTTTTTCCCCACTGGGGGAGCACCAGGCCCTGGAGAGGCTGCCATGAAGTGGGTGCCCTGTGAAGATTCCAGACTCAGAGAAGACAGCCGGCATCACCACAGGACTGAGAGCCAAAGTTGTGTCTTCTGCAGAGGAGTGAGGAAGAATGCAATTATTTCTTGCTGGGGGTGAAGGAGGGCTATCGTGTAGGGATCCAAAAAGCACAGCATGGAGGCCTGAGTGTGAATCCTGATTGACATTTCTTTGTTGTTTGACCTTGGCAAATGTACTTACCTGTCTGTGACTCCATGGTGTCACCTGTAAAATAGGATAATAGTAATGATATGTTTGCCTAATAATGTCTTCATAAGAATTAAATGAGATTACACACACTTATAAAATGACTCCTAGCAAAAGTAAGTAGTGTCCAAATTAGTCATTATCAAAAACACAGTTTGCTGGGCGTATATCACTTCCCATCTGGCTCTTTCTCCCAACTCCAAAGAGAGTGAGTCCCTGGGAAACTGAGGGGTAATAATTCGACACTCACCTCTGGGAGGGTAACAAACACAGTCACACAAGCTCCGGACCTGAATCAGCTCTCATAGCCCAGCAGAGCTCAGGGGCAGCTGGAGGAGGAGTGCCAAGGTCATCACTGCTAAGTGGCTGGTTCCCAGCAAACTGTGTCTTCAGGCAGCACCTTGGGTACTCTGACAGACTAGCAGAGCTAGACTGTGCTGTCTAGAAGCCATTGCCGCTTTGTAGAAAGCAAAATAGTCTGGAAAGAGTCTCAGTTTTGAAAGCCCCAACATCAGCTGATGTTAGACAGCAGACGTGTAGCAAGAGAGAAGTGGTGCCACGGGCAGGGGACATCAGTCTCCAAGAGGGTTTCCAAGGCCATAATGGACCCCAGAGAGTTCTCCAGGTCTGGGAGTACCCTTCGTCAGGCTCTGAACTGCATGTGGCCACAGGCTGAGAGTGAATCCAAGTTTTAGGGAGAGATGAACATCTCCAAGATCATAAAACAGAACTGAGTGCTAATTAGTTATCTCCTTTTTTCTCTCTTACTCTTCCCATCTGATAGTTATATCACCTATGTGCCAGGTGACTATTCATAAAGCAGTCTTACCAACCTAGATACTCTTCAACAGATGAATGGATAAAGAAAATGTGGATTATTACAATGGATTATCACTCAGCCTTTAAACAGAATAAAATTATGTCATTGGAAGAAAAATGGGTGGAATTTGAGAACATTATGTTAAATAAAATAAACCAAACTCAGAAAGTCAAGGGTTGTGTGTCTTCTATCATATGTGGGAGCTAAAGAGGAAAAAGGAAAAGAAAGATTGAGGGGATCTTATGAAAATTGAAGGGAGAGCACTCGAGTAGAGGAAAGGGACCAGGAGGAGGGAGGCGGGAAGGGAAAAGGGGAATACCAGGAAAGGATTTTGGTCAAATTACATTGTTATATTTGTGTGCATGTGTGGGTACGAGTATATAACAATAAAACCCACCATTATGTACAACAAAGCACCATTAAAAAATGTGATTTCCTTCAAAGTGTCTAAGAGCAAATAGTGAACATGCTGAATATTTCCTATGGGTCAGGCACTAATCTAAGCACTTTACACATAATTGCATTGTATGCCAAGTTGCATTTTTCAAAGATGGCTGCTCTTCTTACAAAATAGTGTTGGCACTCCATCCATCAACTATATCTCTTCCTCTTAAAAACCTAAGTAGGCTTTTGTGACTGCTTTCACTAATAGATTATGTCAAAAGTGAAGTTATCTGACTTCCAAGGCTAGATCATAAAAATGTCATGCTCTTCTGCCTTGTACTCTTTTTTGTTTGTTTGTTTGAATTGAACTTGGGAGTGGGGACACTTAACTACTAAGCCACATCCCTACCCCTTTTTAAAAATTTATTTTGAGAAGGTCTCACTAAGTTGCTGAGGCTGGCTTTGAACTTGTGACCCTCCTGCCTCATTCTCCTAAGCTGCTAGGATTACAGGTGTGTGGTACTGCACCTGGCTGCCTTGTACTCTTGTGTGCTCACTTTGGGGAACCAACTTCATGCTATAAGGAAGCACAAGCCACATAGAAAGACCACAATGTAGATGTTTTAGCTGACAGACCTAAATGGGGTCTCAGCCAATACCCAGCATCAACCACCACTTATGTGGATAAAGAAGCCTCTGAGATGGCTCTAGCTCTAGCCCCAGTCATTGTCTAACTGTCAGCGCATGATAAACCATGAACAAGAACCATCTCACTGGGGCCAGTTAACCCCCATTGCCACTAGAGATAATTAAATGATCATGGTGGTTTTAAATTAAACCACCGAATTTTCAGGTGATTTGTTACACAGCAATAAATAACTAAGACCCATGAGTATTCCAATTGTTATTTGATTACTTTTGTTCCCTACCAAGATGTAACCTAAAAGAAAGTAGAGCCTGGATTTCTCATATACATAGCTGTATCTCTAGGATCTAGCAAAAAGTAAGTTCCCATTGAGAATTTGTTAAATGAATAAAATGTCGTTGTTCTTGGTTCTTACAAAATCCTGGAAAATGTCAATAAGGAAAGCATTCTGATCATCTTTGTGAGTAAAGAAAATTGGCCCAGAGAAGTTAAGTGGCTTGTCAAATGTCCCATAGTCCCACATGCAGTCACTATCTGGGTAAGGAACAGATTCCATGTCTCCTAACTAACTCCTCCAGCGGGTGTTCTTTCTCCTGTGCCATACTATTGTCAAGCAGATACATATCTCTGCATAACTGTCCTAAATTGGAACATATCCCGGAATGATAGCACCAGATGAATGCAAATCTGATATTCTTCCTTGAAAAAATATAGGGTTTTTTGGTTTGTTTTTGCTGTGCTGGGGATCAAACAAGATGCCTTGTGTGTACCAGGCACTCTACCACTGATCTAGACCCCCATCTCACAGAGAGTCTTTATATGAGATGTGGAGCAGGGAAGGAATCTGGCTTGGCTATAGAACTGGAGAGGAAATTCTACAAGAAAAAACTTTTGGAGTGACTTTCAGTCTAAAGTGAACTGGGCACATGTGGAGTTGGCAGTAGATCTGAGCTAACAGAATGAGCCAAAGATATTTGGAAAACAGGTTTGAGTAGGGGAAGGGAATCCAGGGCTTCAGACTTCTCTGTTGAGCTCTACATAGGAAATTGCCCAGCTTCTGCCATATTATTTACCTTCTCATCTGTCTTAGTTCTTTTGTACTATTATAAGAAAATCTCTGAGACTGGATAATTTACAAATAATAGGAATTTATTTCTCATAGTTCTGGAGGCTGGGAAGTTCAAGGTCAAGGCCACAGTAGGTTCAGTATGTGGTGAGGACCAGGTCTCTCTGCTTCCAAGGTGGCACCCTGTTGCTGCATCATCCAGAGAGGATAACACTATGTCTTCACATGGCAAAAAAGAAGGGGTGAACCAACCTTTTTTTAAATCACTGATCCATTCATAAGGCAGAATCCTTGTGGCCTATTTCTTATAAGAGCTCCACCTCTTAGTAACACAGTGGAAATTAACTTCCAACAAGAATTTTGGAGGGGACACATCCAGGCCATAAGATGGTCCAAAGCAACAGGCTAACCAAGAAGGGAGGATGGCTCAAGAAGAGATTTCTCTTCCCAGAGAGAACTATCTTAAGGGAAACCCAGCCATGACACTGTGAAGAAGACAACACGACTCCTTTTGTCTTAGAAACTAAGACTGCAGACGAGGAGAGGCAAGAAATGTTTTATATGTTTTTCTTTATTCCCTTTCTTCCTGAATTTGACAGTGTCTCCATTTTCTTTCCAATGGAGGGAAAAATGACAACTAGGATTTCTCTGGAATCTTGACCACAGAGCTCAGGTTTTAAAGAAAGCACGTAGTTTCTTTTTTTAAAAAAATGGCATTTACCGCAGTAACAAAATAAATTCTGTTTAGCTTGGTACTTAATATCTTGGCCTTTCTAAATCAACTTACCAAGTGATTTACTTTAACCCAATATCTGCAAAAGCTGACCTTCTAATAGATGCCATTTATCTTACCTCGGGGACACAGGTCACAGACAAATCTGCAGATGAATCTTAGAAATGATCTATATAGAGTAAATGGGTTTAGATGGGTGTGATGGCGTATTCCTGTAATCCCAGCTAGCGGCTTGGGAGGCTGAGGCAGGAGGGTTGAGTTCAAAGCCAGCTTTAGCAACTTGGTTAGGCCCTAAGCAACTCAGTGAGATCCTGTCTTTAAATAAAATACAAAAAAGGCTGAGGATGTGGCTCAGTGGTTGAGTGCCCCTGGTTTCAATCCCCAGTACCAAAAAAAAAAAAAGTAAAAAATGTATTAAAAAAAAGTGTTGCCAGGCTCAGTGTTGCACACCTATAATCTCAGCTACCTGGGAGGCTGAGGCAGGAGGATTGAAAGTCCCAGCCCAACCTGGGCAAAACCCTATCTCAAAATAAAATTTTCAAAAAAGGGTTAAGGATGTCACTTAATGGTGTAGCAATTGTTTAACATAAATGAGGCTCTGGGTTCAATTTTCAGTACTGAAAAAGAAAAAGGGAAAAAAATAAATAAATGTGGACCATGGAGGAGTGAGATGCAGCTTGGGTGATAAAAGCCCTTAAGTCCTCAGAGGACTGGAAGGACAGTCCTGAAACCCTTGGAGCCTCAATTTCCCCATCTGTAAAAGCAGAACTAGTGTCACGTCAGCATGTAAGATTACTTTCTAGAAATAAAATTCTCTATTAAAACATTAAACTTTACTCCATAAGTAATTAGTGAGTACTTTCTATGAACAGATTAAAGTAACAGATCCCCAGTGGAATGCAGAATGTACGCCCTTATCCTCAGGACTTTCATTCTACTGAGGGACAAAAGACTTACACATATAGAACAACAGTCAGTAAAAGACTGGCAATAGCGGCAGAATGGATTGTAGAGATGATAAATGCTGCAATCAGTAAAGAAGGATGCAGGGAGGAGGTGAGGCCTAATGTGGGCAGTGAAGGATGGCCAAATTTTAGGTAAACAGTCAAGAGTCACACAGATTTAATAAACAGCAAAATTTGTAATGCACAGCTTATTATTATATAAACGTTAGCATATCAAAATCCATACAGTATAATCTGAAACCACTCTGTGGATAGACTGTATTCTTTATTCAAAAATATTCGCTACCACCCCTACACTTCCCACCAACTCTGGTGTCAGAGTTGTTCTTATAATTTATTATCCAAAGGAACTGATACACATCACATCCAAGTGGTCTCAAGAGTGGGATTCCTCATTGTTCTTTTCCTCTGCCACAAGGCATACATAAGAAGTTCCACTTCTCCAGCTTGAATCAGGAATAAAGAGGACATGGAACAGTGCTGAATAATGAACACGTAATATGAATAAGAAAGAATCCTTTGTGGTTGCCCTTGTGCATGGGAGGCAAGCACTCTACCAACTGAGCTATACCCCCAGCCCTACACAGCATAACTTTATCTAAGCTGACTGATAAAAGCTTGATGCAGAAAAGTCTGAAATAATCTTGGCACTGCAAGAAGAAAAAAAAAATTCTGAAATGATCAGTTACATACTGAGTGCTGAAAAATGCAAAGTATCACAAGAGGAACTGGAAATTATTATGATGATTTTAAAAAAACACATTAATATAGCTGGGCATGGTGGCACACACCTATAAACCTAGCTATCCCAGCTCCTTGGGAGGCAAAGGAAGGAGGATGGTGAATTCAAGGCCAGCCTGGACAATTTAGTAAGATCCTGTCTCAAAATAAAATAAAAAGAGCTAGGGATGTAGCTTAGTGGTAAAGCTCTCCTGAGTTTAATCCTAGTACTGAAAAAAAAATCAGTAATACTATTAATGAATATCCCTTGTATTGAACTTGACATGTAATGTACATCACATAACACTTTGATATACGTCATCTGAGCCAGACCTGTGAGTAATTTCCCCACTTAACAAATAAAGACACTGAAGTTCAGACCCCAGTTCAAACAGCTCAAGTGTAGACAAGCCCCAACCCAAGCCTAGATCTTTTGATTTCCAACCTATATCTTTAAAAGCACACATGAGACCCAGTGTCCACCCTATGGGGGCTGAGAGTCAAGACCTGCTGCTCTGGCCCCACTAAGCAGTCAGGCCCAGAGAGCGGCCAGCATAGCTCTTGGAAACACCCACCCTCCCCAATACTACACCTTGACCTTCCCGGAGTCCTCCCTGACCAAGGCTCCCCACCACCAAACTCAGGACAGAAGTTATAGAACTAAACCTGAGTCAGTCCAGTGTAGACCAAGGAGAGTGGTTCATATGAATTTGTAAGTCAATCAACCAGTTGCATTTATTCTTCCTGTAGCATCCCAGTCTTTGGGCTGGATTGGACTCGATGGCTTGACCAGGTAAGGTAACCTGGGACTACTAGGGTCTTGCTGCTCCTCTCCTAGCTTCTGAACCCCCTGACTGGTTGATATAACACTAGGGATCAAAGCTTCTTCCCTGAACTTGACTCACATTGGACTCCAGTCTCCTTTGTGTACAACTGTTTGTTTGAGATTTCAATAAATAATGAAAGTGATATGGATTAACATCCCTCTCCTTCCCTCCACTTTTTTTGCAGCACTAGGGATATGAACCAAGGCCTCATGCATGTTAGACAAGCAATCTATCCCTGTCTCTCCTTTTTGAGAAAGTTCTTACTATGTGCCACATCCTGTTCTAAGTTCTTTCCATGCATTAACTCAGTACCATTACTCTGCTATTGTTATGTCCATGGTACAGAGGAGGAAGCTGAAAACTTCTGTTGCACTTACTATTTATAGTGAAATGATCCAGAGGAGTATCCTAAAGCCTACCGAAGCCTACCGAATTGAGGAGATGGGAAGGTCAAGATCTGAATAAATGTGAATACACTGCAAGTTGGTGGGGTGTCTCCAGCTCTTTTTTCTCTGGCCAAAAGAAAAGTTACCCAAGGAAGAGTCTATTGGTTTGGGACCTGAGGTCTAAATCTGTTCCAAATTAATCAAATGACCTTGAACAATGTATCTCTCTCCGTCCTAGATTCCCTATGGGTGCAGTGTGGGGAGAGGGAACTGGCACAAGACATTGAGACAGCTTGCCATGTATTTACCATATAGCCAAACAGTTGTCCTTGTCTTGCCCTTCCAATCTCCACACTGCCTTTGGCAATTTCAAGACCCATTTCATTATAGAGAATAATTGCACCAGAATTTTTCAGTTTCCTCATCTGTGGTAGGGATGAGAGTAATGACCTAAGGTTCAATGACACCTCTAGTTAACTGTCCCTGGGCTCTGCCAAGCAGCTGGCAGTGATGTTCCTGGGAAATAAGCTGGAGGCTGCTGTAGCTGGGCTCTTTTCCCGAACAGCTGGTGTGGAGAGCAGGGAGGGCAGGACAAACTCTGAGACTCCAGCCAACTGCAGTGTCTATTAAGGGCGACCCAGATGGCCACCAGCCAACCACCCATGCCTGTGTGCTTTGCAAGCTGTAGCCTCTCCTTTTGAAGGTCTCCCTCTCCACAGTTGGAGGAATTCTCATTCTACTTGCTGCACCTCTCTACCTGGGTTAGGCCTCAGCCTAAGCCTCTATCTTTATGTGGACCCTGTGAGCCTCCTCCGTCCCCATGGCCAATGCATAGCCACTCACATGGGCTTCAGGACCCCCAGGCTTCCTTGAGCAGGCTTTAGAGGAGGGGGTTACAATGAAGATCATATGCTATATCCCCTTCCCAGATCAAGGCACAGAAACAGAGTCTTCTCTTATTTCTCAAGGTTAACACCTTCAAGGCCGAAGGCTCCATATAGGCAAAAGGGAGTTAATTACAGGAAAAAAGCAATTAAACTGGAGGTGGCCTATGGATTCCCCATGCTGGCTCCTGGTGCCCAGCTTGCCTTCCACCTTCAGGCCTATCTCCCAACCACAGAGCCAATTTGACTACCACTGACAGGAGGGCCCTTGGTCACAGTTCCCCTACCTGGATTCCAGGTCCTAATACTCTGTTTTCCCAAGAGAGAGAGTAAAGATTCCTACAGGGATGGGGTAAGGGGGATTCTGGCTGCCACCAACCCCATGACAGCCTTTTGTATTAGCATGCATGGCCATTTATTTCCAGGTCCCAACCTGTCCATTCCAGGGTCAGCCCTGAGCTTTTCCTCTGAATACCCAAAGGTCCAGTGTTTTTCTCAAAACAAAACATTGGCTTTTCTCTTAGATGGATTTTCCCTCTTCCTCTTGCTAAACAGGAAACAGTTGAAGCTTTAGAATTACAGTGTGCCCTGCTTCCAGCCTTCAAGCTTTCAGGGGTATTAGGGTCTGGTTTGAGAGCAGCACATAAATAATAACCACACATGAACAGCAGGACTTGGGTCAGTCGTGGATGGAGGCTGAGATGCTGGTCAGTCTGCAAAAGTAGGTCCTTCCAGGAGTCAAGGTTTTAAACTAAGCATACAATTAGAATAGTCTTCAGGACTCTAGTACATGGCTTTATTGGCCAGCAAGAACAAATTACCCCTATGTTTATTTTTAAAAAGTCAATGACCTATGAATAAACAGCACTTGACATTGAAAATTGCCACATTAAATTCCGAGGTCCTCTGTCCATTACAGCAGCCTCCCGAGCTCTTCCAAATTGTCACCTAGGATGAATATGACAGTAAACAATGCTTTAAAAGTAAGTAATCTGCTCCATAATTATTTCAGCGGCTATGACTGCCAACCAGCAGGATCACTTATGAAAAAGGATGCAGTCATTCCTTATTAAAAATGCATGAATATACAGCCTCTTGATTGTGGAAATAATCAGCAGACTATCTAATGTAACAAGACTTAGCCACAGAAGAATTAATTAGGGTGAAATTGATTAAGGAGAAGAGGGTAAAAATCTATTTGTGATGATTCGGGCTTCCATTAAACTCAAGCATTAATTCTCACATACTTCCCAAATTAAGAGCTTCATCTAAATGCTCCTCATTAATATTCCAACATACTCCACCCTCCTTTAACCAGAGAGAAATGTGGGCAAAGAAAATTACAGATCCTGTTCTTGTGGACTCTACAGCTTCTGTTTTAAGGAATTCAGCAGATGAGAGGTTTCGTGATTATTTTAAATAAAAGATGGGGGTGGGGGAGGTAGTAAAATCACCAAATTTTTCTGGTCTTAGAGCACTGACTACTTCCATTAGGTTTCTCGAAAGCTAAAGGAAGCACGCAACATGAATAATTATCGTTCAGCCTCCTGACTTCTCTTTGTCCTGTGGTAACCTGCTCCAAAACAGATAAGGGGACTCTGGAGGGGTCACATATTCCTTTGCTTGCCATGAGACAGAGTTGTATTAAAACACATACGTCATTATCTCCATCTCTGGAGCGGCCTCCAGGGACCCGGACTCCACCCCTCCCTTGGTAACAGTCGGGAGCAGCGGCTCACATATTCCCAGCTCCTCCTCCCCTCCGCCCCCTGCAGCCGTTTGCAGATGGGAGGAGAAAGGAGAAGCTTCCCTGCACCATCGAGTTTTGTCTTTCACTTTGTCTCCATTAGGAACCTACTCTGTGGTTCCTGACCTTCTGTGTCCCAACTGTGCTTATATTTCACAGGTCAGTGACCTTTTCCTGTTCCTCCAATGACTATTATCTTTGCAGCAATTCTTCCATCTGCCACCTTGTTTTTTTGTTCTGTGGTGGGTAAGGTTGAGTTCGCTCTTTGTCTGAGCTGGGACAGGCAGCTCCTAGTCTAGAAGCAACCAGAGTTCTCAGAGGCTTCTCTGCCTAGGAACGCTCCCCCTCAGCACCCATGGAACAGACCACCTGGGGCAAAGTGGGAGCATGGAGCCAGCAGCCTTACCAGCAAAATAGGGCAATAGGAGAGCAAGTTGTTGACAGAGGCCTTCAAGCAGGGTCCTGAGAGCAGGAATCCAAGCCTAACTCTGCCTTGAGGAGCAGCTAGGCAGTATCAGAGAAAGGAGGGAATCCCAAACAGAGGGAACCATCTTAGAGGAGTTAGGACAGTATGCCTGTGGCAGCTTCATTACCAAGAGCCCCAGGAAGAAGGTTAGGCACCCCCACATCTCCTTCCCTCCCTTTAAGCTGCCTCCCCCAGGATGCTGCCACACTACACAGTATCTGCCAGCACCCCCCCACACATACACACACACACACACCCATTCCCAGTCACCATTCAGGACTTTGAATGACAAAGGAGGAACATGAAGAGGTGGCAAGGGCCACCCTTTCTCTCAGGAAGCTCCTTTAGTTCTATGTAAATTTATGGATGCAAATGATTTTGTGGGGGCAGGGACCCCAAGCAGCCAACCCCTAAATGCAAATAGTTATGGGGGAGGCAGGATGGTCATCCTAGCTCCACCCATCCACAGAGCCTGGAATTCCAGGCTTCTGAGTATACAGAGCTATAGCCACACCCCTTCCTTTTCCTCTCTCCCCTCCCTGTGTGTGTGTGTGTGTGTGTGTGTGTGTGTGTGTGTATTTCTGGGAATCGAGTCCAGGGCTTTGCATGTATGTGCTAGGAAGTGTCCTACCACTGAGTGACGTCTCCAGCCACCCACTTTTGCTTCTATTCTTCTCCCATCTCTTTTTCAGTTTAGATATTAGCAAATTGTTTCTGAAGACCAAACTGCAACTGGAACTTTTTTCTTAGTACCAAGGAGGGTAGAAGTGAGAAAGATGTGATCCCTTCCCTCAAAAATGTTGCAGTCAGATAACATTGACTCAAGTGAAGCAAGTGAGAAACCACAGTGGATCATGTATCATAAAGTATTAAACTGAATACTACCAAATGAACATCAAATGCTATCAGAAAAAGGAAGGGGACCCTTAGAAGTGGACTTTGGTGATCAGGAAGGCTCCAGGGAACAAGTGGGACTTGAATGGGTTCTTGGGGGCGGGGGCGGGGGGCAGGTACTGGAGATTGAACACAGAGGAGCTCTACCCCTGAGCCACATCCTCAGCTCTTTTTATTTTGCTTCAAGACAGTCTCTCAAGACAGTTGCTTTCAAGACAGTTGCTAAGGTTGGCCTCAAACTTGCAATCCTCCTGCCTCAGCTTCAGGAATAGCTGGCATGTGCAGCCATGCTGACTAACTGTTGTTTCTCAATAATATTAGAGGAGTGCTGGTTAAATAAATGTTTCCGGACTTGCCTTTATGGGTATGGAACATTTTAAGAATCCATCATGACTGATGGTGGCAGACAGGACACATTTGCTGAAGGTCCTCTTGCCATCTTGTCCCTCCTGTGAAGCAGGTGTGGCCTGTGGGTAGAGCAGGAGCTTTGTTTGCACCATGGAAACCCCAGGGCCTCAGAAGTTTCCCCAGCTTCAGCAAGGATGTTGAGCGTCTCCTAGGAACCTGGAGTCTGGGGCAGGAATTATTTTGACTACGCTGTAGCCAAAGGGAAAGCAGCCCTGATGAAACTACTAGTCATTCCTTAGCAGAGTCAAGGAGCTGCCTTAGGACGGGGGGGGGGGGGAACGCAGGTCCCTCTTGCACTATCCCAATTTTAAAATAACAGCAAAGTAGCAAACAACAAATAGCAAACAGAGAAGTGTGGTGGACATCATTTTTACATTATGAAAGTTTTCAGCTCTAGGTTCCTTTAAGTAGTCCTCTCCCTTAGCAATGAAAAATGCATTGAATCCCAGATCTGCCCTTTAATAAATATGTTTTATGGTAAATTACTCGTCTTCTCTACTAACCCTCTGATTTTTTACCAGGAAAATTTCAAACCTAGAGAAAAATTGAAAGGATAGTACAGGAAAACGTATAAATCTTTCATCTGGATTCACCAAGTGTTAATGTTTTACTATTTGCTTTCTCTCTCCATGTGTTTATTTTATACTCACATATACACTTATATATACATACATATGTATAATTTTAGGGTTTCTGAGCATGTGCCACATGCCTGGCTCTTGCAACTCTTATTAATCAACTCAGATTATAAGTCCTTGAAGGCAAGAACTGAGTCTTCTCCTTTTGAAAATAATGTTTACAATTAAAAAGACTTCTTTATACAGATCATCTCATTTGCTCATCAGACTCCTGAGGGAGATATTTTTATTCCCATTTTATAAAAATGGAAGCATTTCATTATGCTTAGGAACTCTGATACTGAATCCCTAATCTACCCTTTAATAAATATATTTTATGGCGAGTTACTTAACCTATTAAATCTCTGTTTGCCCAACTATAAAATGGGGGTAACAATGTCTTACTCCCAGAGATGTGGACTAAATGAGACAACCAAAAAAAAAATGCTTGGGGGCTAGGGGTGTGGTTCAGTGGTAGAACATGTGCTTATCATGCAGGAGGCCCTAGGTTCAACCCCATCACAAGAAAGAAAAAGAAAGAAAGGAAGGAAGGAACAGAAGGAAGGAGGGAGCAAAGAGTGAGCTCAACATAGCGCTTGGCATATAAAGAATACTAAAAAAATAAAATGGGTGTTACGTGTGTTTAGACACTCAACATGCTTGTATATATATTGTCCGATGCTTACGAAGGTCAAGGTCTAGCTGTGGTCACGGCTAAGTAAATAGCAGAGCTCAGGTTCAAGGCCCCATTTGCCCTATTCCAAATCCATATCCTAAGCCCATTTTCCACATAACATTATCCTGCTGGTTATGGGCTAACCAGTGCTGCTTTGTATGCACCATTTATCAAAGTCATTTGAATAGGGTGTATAAAAATTAGATTTGATCTTATTCACACCTAATCACCCATCTTATTTATACCTAATTTCAAAATATGTAGAGCAAGATTCCATCGCTTTGATTATACAGGGTTGGCCAACAGGCCCTACATTGATGGTCCTTTCTCCCCAGATCTCTGCCGGTGTGCCACCCTCTGCTCATGGCTGTGTTACTTGGTAGTCTCACAACATGCCCAAATCCACCACACCGGGCAATATTCACCGTGCCCCCTGAGGCGGCATCTTGTGACTGGACAGTGCTGTATCTGTCAACCCAAGTGTTCCTCTTCCCTAACCTGCTCCTGCAGGTAATTGGTCTGTACCAGAGAAAAGACTGGAAAATGGTACTTGGTTAAAGTGGAGTGGCTTTAGGTGTCCAGGACAGACAGAAGTCCTTGAACATGTCCCATGGTTTTCATTGGAAATTCCCATTACTCCTTTTTTTCTTTTTCTCTTTCTTTCTTTCTTTAAAACTGGGGATTGAACCCAGAGGCCCTTTACCACTAAGCTACATCCCCAGGCCTTTTTTTTATTTTTTATGTAGAGACAGGATCCAAGTCACTTAGGACCTAGCTAAATTGCTGAGGCTGGTCTCAAACTTGCAATCCTGTCTCACTTCCCAATTTGCTAGGATTACTGGCATGTACCACTGCACCCAGCCCCACTACTGCTTCCTACTAAGAACCCTAGCTCCAACACCAATCAACATAGGGGAAATCAACAGCAGCAAAAATCCATTATTTCAAGCCAGAGTCAAAGGTCTTTACCCCAAAAGAATGAGGATAGGTCCCACTGAGAATTACTTCCTCCTGGCTGGGCTTGTAAAGTATGGATTTGCTATTCCGATGAGTATCTGGAGTTCAGGGGAAGGAAAAATGTCATAGGAAAACTGAGCCTTGGGCAAATGGGGGCTGGAGCTGGGTAGTAGGGAGGGAGGGGAAAGGCCATTCTGACTTGAGGAATAGAGGACACAGCACTAATAAAAGTGCAGAGATAGGGGAGCAAAAGGCCTGTCCTAGGGACTGAGGGACTGTGTGTGCAGGGAATAGAGGGGGGCCCCCCCCTTCCAGACACAGATCTTGTTAGGGCTGTGGAGCAGCTAAATATTTCATTGATGGAAAATTGGATGTGGCCATGGTGCTTGGGATGTGGATTCTGATTTCACGGCTGAAGTACCCAGATGGCTGATTAGGCCTCAGAGAGACACCCCCCCCCGCCCCCATACACCCCCCAAGTGGCCTTGGTTCCCTGGTCATAGGAAGGTGCAGGTACCAACTTTCTTTCCCCAGTGAGTCTCAAGGTGTCCATGCTCTGGGTCTGGGTGGTTGAAGAAACACTCTACCTGAACCAGACTCCATTGCCTCAGGAGCCCCAGATCCACCTGGTTTCTAGTCACTTAGTGAACTCACTTTTCACATTTACTATATGTCAATCATCATTTTAAGCACAAATGCAGCACAGACGTCTCTGCCTAGAAGACAGGCTCCCTAACAGGTCTTTAACTATGGAGACCATAAACAAAGTGCTAAGGAGACCAGGGTGATTCATGTCCCTGGGCTGAGCTTCCTGGAGGAGGTACCCCCGTGTTGATGCACTCCCTCAAAAGAGGAAAAGCAACTGCTAACCAGCATTTAGTGAGGACTCACTCCTAAAGAGGTACTGTGTCGTGCTCCTTCTGTACTCCAGCCTTTCATCCGGCAGTCCTGTAAAAAGTAGATATTAGAAGTCTTAATTGCACGGACAAAAGTATTCCAAATGGGAAGACATGTGAAAGAACCCCAGGTCCTAGGGAACATTTAGTCATTTGGAGAGGCTAGGGCAGGGGAGGCACAAGGTGGCAGGAAATGAGCCTGGGAGGTGATCTGGGGCCTTGAATGTCAGTTGGGATAACAACTATGGATTTTATCCACTTAGCTGTGGCTCTAAAGGATAGTGGAAAGGTCCATGACAAATGTCTGTTTTCCTTCTTCCCGATGGCCTCTCTAGCTTCCTCTCCAAGTCCTAATCATTCCCCATCCGTCTCAACACATATGGATGGTGGATGGCGTACCTTGAATGTAAGCCAGGTACCATTCTGGGGGGCTGGAGAGATAGCAAGGAACAAAATAAAGACAACTTTCATGGAACAATGAGGAGGGAGGAGGGGGGAGACAGATAACAATAAACAAATATGTAAATGAAAGAGATCATTGCCTAGTGATAGGTACTGCCATAAAAATGAAGCACCACGCTGGGGGTGTAGCTCAATGGTAGAGTGCTTGCCTAGCAGGCATGAAGTCCTGGGTCCAATCCCAGCACTGCCCGAAAAAAAATAAAACAAAACACAGAAATGGGATAAGAGCAATGAGGGAGGGAGGCTGCTTTCTTCCGGACAAACAGCGAAGGCTTCTCTAAGAAGTGACTTCCAGAGGAGACCTGAAGAACGAGAGCAGGTGGGAAGACAGAGGAAGTCTACCTACTGGCTTGCCCTTCACGGAGTTCCTTGGGTCCCTCTTCAACCCACCCCTAGCTCTTGTTGGAGCCCCTCCCACTGTGCCTAGCCTACCCCTCCCCTGCTTCCCCATAAGCTCCTGGAGGCAGGACCCCAGCCCTGCTCCCATTCTCTCCACAACCTTCAGGAACACAGTGCTGCTCTTGGTCCACAGGAAACTGAATGGATTCCCACTCATTGAACTACAGGTCTAGAGCTGGCCTTGAAGCACCACAGGGCCTATCAAGGGCTTGGTGGCAGCCATTAGGTTTAGGGAAGTGCACCCAGGGAATTGGTGGTACTATTAAGGGTGGCATTGTTGCCTCACGTGAGACAGAGTGGGGGGCTGGGGCCTCTGTATGCTTCCAGGGATGAAGGAAGACTGGGAGGGCAGTGGCCGCTGTCTTGAGACTTGGCTATGAGAAGGGCTGTGAAGAGATAGGGAAACTGAGAGGAGGCAGAGACCGGTTTCTTTCCCTGGCTTAGGAGAAACACTCAGGGTACTTGATGTTTGGGAATTTCCAGCAGAGTTCTTGCTGTACAGAATGGTGGTCTCCAGCCTTCCATTCAGGCAGAAACAACCATCAACCTGGGAATAGCAGGCTGGGCTCCTTTCTGGACAGGAGCTTTGGGACTTGACAGTATACATGTCTATAGCCTCCTATGCCCACCTGATCCTTTGTTCTCAAAGAGGAAGCCTCCAAGCTCCATCAGGTAGCTATGCACTTCTGAGTATCATCAGCAGGGTGAGAAGAATGTCCACCCTGAGAGGACCCAGGTCTGCTGAAGGAAGCCTGGTATAGTGGAAGAGCAGGGCTTGGGAAACAGCCTTCAAGCATGTGTAAGTGGGTTATGATAATCACTTCTCTTAATTCTTGTTTCCTCTTCTCTCCGTGAAGCTTTTGTTAGTAAGGGTACAAGGGTCTCAGCACAGGGAGTTGAGAGATATTCAATGTCCCCCATTTCAAATCCATTTCTAAAAAGGTAAGCTAAGTTCTTAGAGAACCAGGTTCTGTGCTGCCTGTATTCCTAAACTGCCATGCTGCTCCTCCCCACACCCTCCAAAGGTCATACATAACCTTTGGTGGGTGTGGAGAGGAACACACTGATTCTGACATGGTGAAGGTTGGGGCCAAGTCAGGGAGAGACACAGAATGGGACAGCCAGAGAGAGCACTCTCAGAATCCCAGAGCTGGAGAGGGGGAAATGCTAAGGCCATGCTGAACAGATGGTGGATGTTTGGGGAACATTTTCAGATATGGTTTCCTTCCCTTCATTCATAAGCCATTGCAGAATTTCATCCTCTTGGCAGCTGACAAGGTCCTTCTTCCTCTGAACCAGTCCCACTGGATCACCTCTTACTCATTCCTTCATGGCAGGAAGAAGATGACCTGTAACAGGCCTGATGAGTCCTAAGAGAAATTAAGTCAGCCTGAGTTGTTTCTTCTCCAGTTCACAGAATCTTTAGCGCTGTGAACATGTCTTATTTTCCCCCTCAGTGGGCCTATTGGTACAGTGAGAGAAAGGGAAGAGCAAGAAGAGGTTGATGATATGGGGATTGTCACACTTCAGCTCTGAACCATGGAGCTGGAGAAGCAAAGTGGGAAAGGAATGGACTAGAAAGTCCAAGGAGTGGCTTCTTACAAAATGAGATTAATATCAGGACTAGGTAAAGCCTCTGGGGCTCAGGGCAACAAGCCCGGAAGGGAATGACAAGTGGGTAGGATGGGTGACACTCATCCTGAAAGTAGATGTGGGAACTCCACAGATGCTAGACTACAATTTGAGCAAAAGCCCAGACCCAGGACTGCACAGACCTAGAGAGATGGGGAGGGCCAGGTAAGGCTGGGCCCTGGGTGGGCTGCCGGCCACAGGTTACATTGGGACCTGAATGGAAGTCAAGTCCTGCTCCTGACATTCAGAGAGGGAGGCGATCATGTTGGGCTGGCAATTAGTGCCTTTAGTTGTCAGAAGAATCCAGTTGGAAACAACTTGGGGACCTGGACAATAATTTGGTAGCCACTTACTTTCTTGGCGGACCCCTTCCACCATTCCATTTCTGAAAGCACAGACTTTTGACAGATGACAAGAAGGGAGAATACTTTTCTGATTACTCATTGCCAAAGCTCAAGATAATGTAGAATTTGAGGCCACGTGTGTTAAAGTGCAAATCCATTCTCACAAATTTTTCAAAGATTCCATCTCAGGTGTCCTTGAACTGAATAATGATGAATTCGATGCTCTTCCTCAAGTCCTCTCTGCCTTTCTCCATGCATGTACCCTCCCCCGCACCCATTTCAGAATCTTCTCTTTTCTGCTGCAGTCTCTGCCTCCTCCTCCACCACCTCCCTTCTCAGCAGGAGCATACCAGGACACGAAAATGTTACTACAGGAGCCTCCAGGCTGCAAGCTCTGGTTTCTCAGAATGAGTAGTTAATGCAGACCTGGCCACAAGGTCATTGGGTCTCACCATGTCTAATGTAACCCAAGAAATGATGCAATTGTGTCAAGTGGCCTCCACCCAAACTGTGCCCTGCGTCACCCTGGGGAGCTCTCACTGCTGTTTTAGGTCAAAGCTAACTCAATTCTGTGGCTGGGGCTGCTGATATGCTTAGTTTCTGGAGTTCAGCTGTCCAGAGGAGATTGAGAAGAGCACCTATAATATGGGAATTCAAAAATGAGCTGTGGGGCATCTGGCAAGACCTTGAAATGCATTTTTTCCTGGGGATGAGGATCTGTTTCTTTTGTCTGATTCTATTATTTTGGGGTAGTAGGGTAAAACAAGAAATTGAAATGTTTCCCCTCTCAAATGTTTTGCTCACCAAAAATTAAATTTTTGTAATTCCTATGCAAGAAGGAAGCTTGAATCCATGGAAATCTAGGTTGAGCATCTTGAATATGCAGTTCCTTGGATAGCCACGGAAAGAAGCCTGAAGCAGGAGACATGACGTCACCTTCAGGAAGGAGACTCTTCTGCTGTCTGGAATGAAGAGAGGACGAATGAGGAGATTCACTGGCCTCCAACCCAAGGAGAAGCCAGAGCACCTTTTTGGGACCTAGTCCAGGCTCTGCCTTGAACATGCAGCTTCAAAAGAGACACTGTGCAGATTTCAAGCTGCCAAATCCTGGAGGCCCAGGGTAGGAACCCAACCTCAAGCAACCCAGATGGTAAATAGGCATTCTGTGCCCTTCCTGTGAAAATCAGGAGCCCCAAGTCTAAAGCCACTGCAGAATCAGAACAAAGACAGCTCAAGAGCCACCAAGGTCAGCCTTCCCCAACCTCCCATGGGAGAGGGAAGGGAGAACAAGGGCCTCCACCCATCCACCCACAAGCCCCTGAGTCTCTTTAGCCCTTGGCATGGTAATTAATGGCCAGGAAGCTATGCATCAGCCTTAGCAAGCTAACGTGGCAGGAGCTCCCTCCTGACAGCAGAGCTAATAAGAAATTTGCTAATGCAATTTATCACTTTAAAAAGCCATATGTCGGTGGGGATGAGCACTTCTCTGCAGCAGCCAATGTAATTGTCAGAGCAGAGCAGCAAGCAGATCACAGGAGGGAGGGAGGCTGACTGATGTCTTCACTAAAATCAGTGGTGCAATGCAGCAAGCCGCGGGCGGGCGGATGGAGGGGTGTTGTGGGGAGGCGTGGTGCTGGGCCCACAGTCTCAGCCCTCTGGCTCCTGGGAAGCCAGTTCTGAGGACCCATTAAGAACCAGATAGGCCCTGAGCTCCAGCCCCTGCTGCCTTTGGGCTTCAAGAACCTGCATTCCGGTTCCTGCTGCAGTATTCAAATAAACAAGCGGCTCAGTCTGCAAAGACACTGATCTGTCTCAGCCAGCAAGTGACAGCGCCCAGACCCCACTTGGACTCCTGCTGGATGTGCACGTTTGCTTTCTCTCTCCCAGACTCCAGCAATAACTCCACCCGGGACGACTAGTCCTGAGTGAGAGACAGGGAAAGACTGGAAATCTACCTTGGGCTCAACAAGGTCTATGCTCTCAGTTGAATATAAAAGCTTCTTGCTGTGAATATCCAGTGTTTGTCAAAAACAAGGAGCGGTTTCTGCAAGGGAGAACTGCTGTTGTGGGCTTTGGCTTCAAACACTCCCTGTAAACCGTTTTCCCCCAAAGCAAATTCATAGAGAAACAAGTAGTGCCCCTGTGGGAAGGGAGTCCAGGGCTGCCAGGAAGGCGGAGGGAGAGAAAAAATGTCCACATGGCTGGATCCCCACTGTTTTCTGGAATAGTCCCCACTCTCAATTATCTGTGCAAGTAAGAAGGGCTAGGAAGAGGGATGAGGGATGAGCCAACAACACCCAGAGGAACACCACACCCAATTTCCATCAGTGCAGCTTTTTTCTAAAGCAAATCATGACCCTAATTATTACCTGTCCTCTAAATTAATGCTTTGGATTTTGGATAGAGGCACTCAAGGTACACAAAGCCCAAGGACCCAGGTAATAACCAGCAGAAAGATGAAACACTGCGCTGGAGCCTCCACAGCTGTGTGTGTCCTAGCCCTGGATAACTGAGAGGGGCTCTGTCCATGTCCTTCCTAAGACCTTCTGCTCAGCTAGTGTTGATGGGGATGGGTTGCATTGACTCATGGAGGACAGCCTGAGGATCCCTGGCCTTGGGAATTGAAGGCAACTGTGTGACACCCAGATGGTCCCAGAGACCCTGTTATATGTCCTTTAGAAGATACTTTAATACCTAACATCCTAGCCCCTTATTTAAAAATATTATTTATATTTACTATTTCCCTGTTTTTCTCCCATGTTTATTCCAAATAAATTCCAAATAAATTTTAATACTGTTTCTGTCATGTTCAAAACAAAGATAATCCTGTTGATGTTTGGTTGGGACTATGCAGAATTACTAGTTAAGGGAAATTTTTCACTTTGGAGGAGAGGCAAAACTTTTATCTCAACCCTCTTAGGAATTTCAGCTGGGCCTGAAAATTAAATGGACATGAGACAAATTAACAGGAGAAAAGTACACAGTTATTTAACATAAATATTACATGGCACAGGAACCCTCATATGGAAGCAAAGAGCCAAAGAAATAGAGTTAGACACTTATATATTGAGTTGGACAAAGAGTTTCACAAAGTAACTTGTTTTTGATCGGGAATAGTTAATCATGAAGAAGTGACTACAAAATAAGGGTTAGCTGACAAGGTTGGTTGGTATGGATGTTTTTCAGCCTTGAATCCCGTCCCTGGTGATAAGAATGTTGCTTCTTTCTGCTACTGGGAGGACACGCTCAGGGGTGTTATCTCTTGCTTTCAAGAAAAAAAAAAGGGGGGGAGATATCAGAGCACCAGACTGTAACTTGCTATTTTCACGTGCTTTTAGCTCAAAGTAATTTTTATGTCACCCTATGCCATGGCACATGCTTGTAATCCTAGCTACTTGGATGGCTGAGTCAGAAGGATCTCAAGTTCAAGGCCAATCTGGGCATCTTAGCAAGACCCTGTCTCAAAATTACAAAAAATAAAAATGACTGGGAATTTATCTCAGCGGTAAAGCTCTTCTGGACTTAATTCCTAGCACTATAAGAAATGTTATATAATAATATGCCAAATATTATATTATATATTATATAATTATATTATATAATTATAATTATATTATATAATATTAATATATAATTATATGATTATAATATATAATATTAATATATATCATATTAATATTATGATAGCCTCCTGAGTGTCAGGGCCTGCCAGAGAGAGCACTTCCAGAGCATTAGCACTTCCAGAGGAAGCTATCACAGCAGGAAAAGAGAAAGGGGAACTCCTGGGCCATAATCCTATATATTAATATTATATATAAATATAATATAAATATGTATAATATATAATTATACTATATAATATAATTATAATTCTATAATAATATGCCAAAATGGCATATTTTGAGGTACCATATTCTGCCACCTTTCACAAAAACTTTCAGACTTTCACAAAACTGAGTCTTCAAGTTAAAATATATCTTCAATTTAAATAAAGTCTTGTGGGACTGGGGATATAACTCAGTTGGTAGAGTGCTTGCTTCACATGTACAAGGCCCTGGGTTCAATTCCCAGCACTACAAAAAAAAAAAGAGAGAGAAAATAAATAAACTCTTGCTGTACAAGTACATTTTAAAATTCCAAGCTGCGTGCAGTGGCACATACCTGTCATTCCAGGGACTTGGGATGCTAAGGCAGGAGGATTACAAATTCAAGGCCAGCCTGAGCAACAAAGCAATACCTTGTTTCAAATTTTTAAAAATCAAAATAAAAAGGGCAGAGGATGTACCTCAGTGATAGAGCACCCCTAGGTTCAGTCCTCTGTATCGCAATAAATAAATTAATACTCCATATTGGCTCTGAATTACCTACCTTAACGGCTTATTTGCTGAAGAAAATATAGAATTTTAAGTATTGAGGGGATAATGTATTAACCTCTTCCTTGATTATCAGATAAAGTACATGTTGAGAGTGGGCTTCCTGGGTGCCTTAACTTAATCAGAAGGTACTGGAACAAACAGCCACCCCTAGGGTATGTGGGTCTTGATGCTGACCTAGGCCCTAGGCCCTGCAGCCTCCTTCATTTTGGTTCCACACCACACATAAGAAATCTCTAAACTAAACTAGAATAGCCCTCACTTCATCTAGTGCACAGCGAGTGCCTTGGACCCTGGGGAGGAAAACTAAGGAAGGTGATGGGCATACCCCAAATATGGCACTTTAGCACAAGCAGGAGGGTCACTATCTGACCTTCTTCCACCTTTCTACCCTCAGGCCAAAAGAAAATTTCTCTCCCTTCTCCTCTGAAGCCCTCATATGACAGATGCCCTGACCTATTATCCAGAGAAAAGAAAATGAAGAAAACAGAAGAAGAATCTGAACAAACAGCCTTCACTAACTAAATTCTCCTGTTTATTGCCATTAGATCATGCCCATTTTGTCTAAATCATACCTTTTATATATCTATACAACTGTTCTTTCTTTCTTTTACTTTTCTTTCTTTCTTTTTTTTTTTTTTTTTTTTGCAGTATCAAGGATTGAATCCAGGGTCTGATTACCACTGGGCTACATCCCCATTCCTATTTATTTATTTATTTGCTTATTTATTTATTACTGAGGATTGAACCCAGGAGTGCTTAACTACTGAGCCACATCCCCAGACAGGGTCTCATTAAGCTTTTTATTTTATTTTATATATATATATATATTTTTTTTTAATTTTGAGATGGGATCTTGCTAAGTTGCTTAGGGTCTTGCAAAATTACTGAGGCTGGCCTTGAACTTGCAATCCTCCTGACTCAACCGTCTGAGTTGCTAAAATTATAGGCATGCACCATGACCCTCAGCACACTGTCCATTCAACCTAAGCAGAAAGCACTTAGTTCCCCTAGGTCTTTCTAAAGTCTTCAGTATCACGTAAAATTCCGGTGAAATACATTTGTCCTGTTCTTCTCTTATTAATCTGTCTTTTGTTATAGGTGGTATGTCAGCTATGGATGCTGTGATGGATGAGGAAAGGAGCTCCTGCCCCCCACAAAGGTAAAGTCCCTGCCTTTACAGCCTGTAGGATGGGGGTGAACTAAGTGCAGTTGCTGATGCTGAGGAAAACCCTGCCCTGCCCACATTCTCCTCATTGTAGCCTCTTTCACATTCTCCTCACCTAAACCCTCTGCAGGGCCAAATTCAGGGCGGGCCACCTGTGACATCACAGAGCCTCAAGCTTAGATGGGCCTTCTGTTTGGTTTAAGGCTCTCCTGCCATGATCTTAGAATTCTTCATATGTTATTTTGAACGAAGGATCCCAGACTTTTCTTTTCCCCAAGTTATGTAGGTAGTCCTGCCCTCTCAGAGACAGTAAGGAACAAACATCCGAGTCCCACATGGGGTTGTTTAAGGGGTCAGCATTCAAACTCCAAGCAAGGCTAGATGTACAGCCAGGCCCTCAGCAGCCTCTGCTGGAAGTTCCACCTTCTCTCTATGTCTAGCAGCAGGCTAGTCCTCACTGTCACCTACAAATAGGCCTGGCTGATCGATTTTTAAGGGGACATCTCCCAAGGGACACAGCGTTCCCTTCAGCTCCTCCTCCAGGCCTGCTTCCCAGGGCCTGGGCTATAATTCAGTAGCAAACCCTCTAAAAATGTGCTGGTTTTGTTGTCTAGACTACCCCAGGAGCGGGCCTGCTCAGTGTTTCCAGAAGTGAGTGAGCAGCCTGTATTATCTCTGCAGACTTCTGCTCGCTCAAGGCCTCCTGAGTGTCAGGGCCTGCAGGAGAGCACTTCCAGAGCATTAGCACTTCCAGAGGAAGCTATCACCGCAGGAAAAGAGAAAGGGGAGCTCTGGGCCACAATCCATAAGGGTTACTTAGCCACGGAGCTGCATAGTCAGGGAGGAGGGAGCGGTGGGCTCCAGCCTGAAAGCTCAGGATCACGTGTTCCAAGAACCCTTTGGATTCCCCTTCCTTCAGCCCTCTTAGCCAGGAGGATGAAGGCAACTTGAGCAATAAACATGACAGAACACGCTGGAAGGGTAGAGGCTCCATGAATATCCCCGTGGATATTCCTTTTTTTAGGATGCCTTTCCTCCCGAGGCCTGCCTGCGAGGATTTTGGCAATAAGAGAAGGACTCATTTGTAATTTCCCAACTGGAGAGGTAGAAGCAATATGTTTAACTGTTATTCAACTCCATCCATCCATTTATGCATTCATCCCTTCATTAATTTAACACTTACTGAATGCTTATTCAGGGACCAGCTGTGTTCAACATTATGAGGACTGCTGAGCAGTGCAAGACAAGGTCTGGCCTCTGGAACTTAGAATCTAGATGGTTAAGGAAAAGAGAATTGCTCCTGCTCCCCTACAAAAGTCAAGTCCTTAGGGCTGGGGATACAGCTCAGTTGATAGAGTGCTTGCTTCAAATGCACAAAGTCCTGGGTTCAATCCCTAGCATCAGCCCCCCCCCCCCAAAAAAAAAGTGCACCTGAGTAGGAGCCAACTTGAGAGCAGTTAAACCCTGCCCTGCCCCAGATTCTCTTAGTTCTAGCTTAAGGCAGCACACGTGAAAGAGCCAATGGAATATAAGATGAGCAGTGACAGATTCTGTGGTGTGACAATAAGTGTCAAAGTGCAGTTTAACAAATGATTCCTGGGGGCATACTATTTAAGGAATATGAAGACATATGAAACAGGGTCCCTGCATTGGAAAGCCTCCATTCTAATTGAGGAGATGCCCATCAGGGAATGATTTGGTATGCAGAGGGCGCAGCAGAGGAGGGCTACTGAGCCCAATCCGGAGGATGTAACATCTGAACAGTCCGGGCAGCCATGCGGAGGAAGCCTGGAAGGGTGTTGTAGGCACAGAGAACAGTATGAAAAGATCCAGTGGTCATGTATGGTTGATAATTAAAGCAAGGTGTTCTCAGAGCAGAAAATGAGGTTAGAGAAGTTGGATCACGCAGACCTTGTTAAAGAAATGGACTTTGTCCTGGTGGATAATGGAGGCCCCCAACATGCTCTAATAGTTAGCTCTCACAGCTGAGAGGAAGAGGGAGCGAGGGGGACAAGACTGTGAGCTGAAGAACCAGTTAAACAGCAACAAGAACAGTCCACGCCCAAGGTGACAGGGGCCTGAGTCAAAGCAGGGGGACTTGGGGAGAAGAGAGGACACTCTCTATTCTTGTTACCTGGAGTATCCCACTCCCCTTTTCACCAGTTTGTGCCCATGCATCCTTTAGATCTCAGTTTCTGAGATATTTCACCTGACCCCCCCCCCCACCAGCTAGGGCAAGTCCTCCTGCTGTACCATAACATAGCTTTGGTCCCTCCATTCATAACTCTTCCCAGTTGCCATTCAAGGCTTATTTCTGAATACCTGTGTTCCTCATTAGGACCATAAGCCTCACAGCTGTTGGAACTATCCCTAACTTGCTCACTCTTTAGTACTGTATCTGTGTATCCTGCACATAGTAGGACTCAATTAATATTTCTGAAATGAATAGACGACAGATTTGACTGCTACTTGGAAGGTCTGTGAGAATTCAGAGGCTATCCATGTGAGTTGGAAGGTTTTGTTATATAGACAAGACAAACACAGAAAAAGTTAAATAACAGGACAACAGTACAATAGAGATGACAAGGTACTTTGTAATAAATGTCAAGAAGAGCATCTGGGCACGGTGGCACACACGTGTAATCACAGCTACTTGAGAGGCTGAGGCAGGAGGATCACAGGTTTGAGGCCAGCCTGAGCCACCTACAGAGATCCTGTCTTAAAATAAAATTTCAAAATTGAATTCAGTGGTAGAGCACTTGCCTAACATGCATGAGGCCCTGACTTCTATGCCCAACACTGCAAAAGAATAAAGGGTAGTGGTGGTAGTGTGTGTGTCAGTGATGATGTTTTCATCAGCAAGTCAAAAAACTCTCAATTCAAATAAGCATTAACTACAAGGGAATTTATTTTCTCTCATAGCAGAGGTTTGGAGGAAGGGCAGGCTTGGGATGCTGGATTCAGTAGCTCAAGTAGTACTTTCTCTTTTGCTCTGTTGTCCTTGAGTGGGCTTTGACCTCAAGCTGGGTGGCAGGATGCCCACTGCAGTTCTAGACATAGAAATACATTTCTGAAGAAGGAAGGACTGTCTTGTCTCGTGTCTCTTCCCCCGGAGCTTTCCAGAAGGTTTCTCCTGACATCTCACTATTGACCATTCCCAGTGGGTGAGGGGGTCCGATTTCTACCACTGGCTCACACTAGGTACAGTCCTCTCCTGGGACTGGGATGAGGTCACTACCTACTATGTCAAAAAGGAGGAGAAAGTATTCCACAAAAATCAGGATCTGTTTGTTAGATATGAATACATGGAAAATGGATGAAATCAACAGTGTCCACCACAGCCGCTCCTTTGTGTACCTAACCTACTCATACCCTTCATCTCGTCCAGAGAGATCACTCTGTGCTGAAATTGTCTAGAAAAGGCTTGATGGGGGAAGTGAGATTGAAGTTAGGTCTTTAAAGCCTGCTTGGACTTGAACAAATGCGAAGAACAGTCAATGAAAATCGGAGACCCAAGGTGGGGATTAAGCAGGCTTGCTCTAGCACATGCTTCCAAGGGCTACTGTTTGAATCCAGACAATTCTCCATAATGCAAAGAGCTGGATTTTGATGACAAAAAGGCCTGGATTCACATCTCAACTCTGCTACTCATGTTTCTGACCCTCTTGGAATCTATATTCTCCTCAAATGGAGTAGAGCTGGAGGGTCTGCCTCCTGGGAATATGGTCAGGATCATCCCAAGCTGTTTGGAACAGAAACTGCATATGTTGCTCAGCACGTATTTGTCCTCTTCCTTCCTTGGAAATGAAGTCTGTTCTAGAAGACACAGTGAGTTGCCAGCACATACTTCAGTCCTACTATAAAATAGGGACACTAGTCTGGGCTTGGATGCCAAGACTTAAAGCATGAATTTTCATTTGATCTTGAGTCTTAGAGGAGAGTGGACCTCTTCTTGCCTTCTCTATTTCCAGACCTTGAACCCTTTTGACATAAACATTGACTGCAGAAATCCAAGTGTGAAACAGGAGGTCCATGGATGGAACATAAAGCCATGGATACAGAGATGGACAGATAGGTTCACTTAAGCACCCTGGTCATCTAAGTTCCCAACTTCCCCAGGAGATTTGAGCTGTGTTTCAGTAGCCTTTGACCATCAGACCCATCAGCAATTGGAGACTCATCAGAGATTGGAGAATTGTGGACCCTTTTATCAGAAAAATGCACATAGCAACAAAGATTTTTGCATATAAACCCCATGTTGCTGGAACATTCTATAGCATCAATTTAGATGGTAGAATGAGAAGGCCTGTATTACAGGGGTCATTTGGAATGGTTCAAGCCTGCTTTCTGCAGGCAAATAGGAAAAGAACTGGTTTTGCATCACTCTAAAATCACTCAGTGATGTATAGCTATCTTCAGATCAGGGATGCCTGCTGCTGGTCCCTTTCTCCTGCTCCACAGTATGCTCTGTATATAGCATAGTTCTGGGTTCCTGCATTTGCAAGTGCTATACCTGGGGCACTGTTTGTCTATTCTGGGGCATGGACTGTGTGTATTTCCAGATGCTTAATGGGAGCAGGTGGGGTGGCTAGTGATGATGATATGATGGTGGCACTAACTCTGTCTTTCTAGATACAAGTGTTTTGTCCTAAAACAAAGAATTACCTCCCCCAAAGCATTTAAGAATCCAGGAACAGAAAGAGAGAAACAGAAAGCCAGAGAAGTAAATGCAGAGAGAGTAAATACAGATGCAGAATTTGCAAAACAACAACACAGCGTTGTTCAAGAACTTCAGCCTTTGTCAAATGTGGGGGAGTAGCTGTTAATGTGAGAGGATTCAGGAAGGGGCAGTTGGAGGGAAAGGCAGCAAACCAGAAACTGCACAGCACTTACATAAGAATGAGAGAACGTCAACTGTCCAGATCAAAGAATGGGAGGGGTGCTCTCCGGAGTTTTTGAGAAGGTTAAACTCTTCCCCAGCCTCCCTTCCATTGGCGCCACCCCTGCCCCTACAGTACTAGAGCCCTGCGGTCTGCAGAGGCCCAAGGACACACACTGCCCTGCTGGGAGCGTTAGCTGGTAAGGGGACTGCAGCAGCCCGCTCCTTAATGGAGCTCCCCAGGAGCCCAGCCCGATCGCGCCCGCCTGCATTATTAATGCATTATGTCATCTTTCCTTGCACTTGCTCTCAGCAGCTGAAATTTTATAGAGCAGTATTATTAATTGAAGCAATTAGTGCTGGGGATATCAGCACAGCCACGTCAGAGAGCTGGAGATGTGCAAGGTGAGGATCTCTCCCTTTCTCTCTTTGTGACCCCTTCTTCCTCCCTCCTCTTCCCTGTGCCTCCCATCCCCCACTCTCTTGTTTCTACTCCGCCCCCACTTTCCTCTCTCTCTCTTCCAGTTCTCTCTCAGTATCCCCCTCAAGAGACTTCAAGAACCTCCTACCCTTCCCAGGCTGCAATCACTCAGCCTCCGACCACTCCCCAACAGGGGCAGATAGACAGATGGAATGAAAGTATCTCTGTAGCTGATTGCTGTCTGGAGCTGCTGGCCTTCTGGAATTAGGATGGAAGACCATCCTTCATGGTTCTCAGGTTGGCTCAGAGCCCCTGGTAAGGGTGGAGGGTGGCAGGTGGCCTCCTGCCAGTCAGACTCATTCATTCATTCATTCATTCTCCCTCTGTGTGTACCCAGCTTTATGATAGGTGCTGTGGGAAATAAATGAGGAGATATAGAGCCCCAGCCCTTGGAACTGGCATGCGAGCAAGGAAACCAGGCTAGCCCCTGAAACAGCTACCACAAGATAAGGTGTTACCAAAGGACCCTGAAGGAGTGCTTTCCCCAGGGATGGCCCAGTATCTCAGAGCACCCCATATGGCCCACGTAGTGAGAGAAAGGCCCAGGGAAGTGAAGGGTCTCTCAGGAGTGAGGGAAGCAAAGTCCTGGCAGGCTGCAGGAAGGTGGAAGAAGGGGTAGCTCCCCCAGCGAGGAAGGAGCAGGCTGAGCAGGTATGGAACAGAGAGCCCAGGCAGCCCTGCATGACTCCCCCCAACCCAGGAAACTGAGGCTCTGAGCCCGGCTAGCCTAGCCAGGTTGAGACCGAGAAGTGACTGGAAACCTTGGCCAGAGGCCAGGACACCTGGACACCAGGGCCCATGCCTCAGATCCCTTCATTGGGAATCAAAAACGACACCTGAGAGGCCACAGGCTCAAGTTGCCTATAAAATAAACAGATACCAGGATGGAAACATCCACAGTGAACAGTCACCCACTGCCCCTCCCCACACTCCCTGCCCCCCCCCATCAGGAACAGGTGCACCTCAGGTTACGGGAAGAGACTCCAAAGTCTGGGACCAGTGGTCACCCTGGGGACATTAAGTCTTTTTTTTTTTAATTTTTTTTTCTAGTTTTCTGCGGACACAACATCTTTGTTTGTATGTGATGATGAGGATCGAACCCAGGCCGCACGCATGCCAGGCGAGCGTGCTACCGCTTGAGCCACATCCCCAGCCCTACATTAAGTCTTAGTAGGAGTGTGTTCTTAATTTTTCAGCTTTTTCTATTATAATACATTTTTAACCATATATAGGAAGGCTCGAATAGTAAACCCTCCTTTTTTGTTAGGTGAGCTTTGAAAATGATCAATACATGGTCAATCTTTTGTCCATCTTCCCCCAACTGTGCAAGGGGGCTAGGAGCATACTCTTTCAAGATAACTTGCTTTTGTAAGGAAATGGCTACTAATTTTTTTTCCTTTTTTTTTCTTTTTCTTTTTCTTTCTTTTTTTTTTTTTGTGGTGCTGGTGGATTGAACCCAGGGACTTGTGCATGCAAGGCAAGCACTCTACCAACTGAGCCGTATCCCCAGCCCCTACTAATTTTAAATTATTTTTTTTCTTTATAAAAACATAAACACACACCCTCCTCTGACAGAGACAGATTTCCATATCAGAGCTAAAGGTGAGGAGAAGGTCTGCTTGTTAAACATTCCCTCTATGCCGGGGCATGGGCAGGGCATTCCCTCCTCCCAATAACTGGAGAAGTAGGGATAATTAAACAGAGGAGAGAAAGGTCACACATGGTTACAGAGGCCCACAAAGTCAAAGTCCCTGCTTCGATACTCCATCTGATCTCCTTACCCTCCCGCGGCACCCCTAGGAGGACTAAGGCCAAAATGAGGAAAAGAACCAGAGGGTCACTTAGTGGTGGGGGTGTATTGTGGGAAAGGTGTTGGCAGCTGCCCTCAAGGTCTGACCTTGGATCCCTGGGCTCTGTTTGCTTCTTTCTCTGTTGGGGTTACTTACTCCCCACTTTCTAGGGCACTTGTGCTCACCATCTTTTCTCTAAATCCTCAGTGAAAGCTGCTCAGGATGAGGGGCTCAGGTTAGTGACCTATGACATTGTTTACAGCTGGGCTGCCCAAGACTTTCTGAGTGGTGGGATGTGCTGCCCAGTATGATAGCCATCAGCGACCTGTGGCTATCAAGTACTTACATTGTGACTTTATGCGGAACGCTTTGAATGCCAGATAAAAAAAGATAAAACTTTGTTTTGTGATTGGTAGGGAATAATGGGATGTGTCTGAATGGGTGTGTTGATGGAGACAGAGGAAGCTCTCAGATTGTGTTGGCTTATTGGTTTTATGGATGCTCTTGATGAATCATGGCTTTCCACAGATGGACCCTGATCTAAGTTCATGCCCAATCTCAGATGATTCTTATAGTCAAGTTGAGTGGTAACACATGCCTATAATCCCAGTTACTTAGGAAGCCGAGGCAGGAGGATTGCAATTTCAAGACTACCTTGGACATCTGAGCAAGATTTGCTTCAAAATAGAAGGGGCTGGGGAGTAACCAATGGGAGAAGGCCCCTGGCTCAGTCTCCAGTACTAACAAACAAACAAACAAAAAATCATATTCAGCCTCACGAGGTTGATGGTTTACAGATAAAGAAAATGAGGTTCAGTGATGGGGTCACAGGCTGGACTACAGAATGCAGAGGAATTTGAACCCAAGTCTGTGTTACTTCAAAGCCTCTATGTACTATGCCATGCTGGCTTTGAGAAACTTCATCTGCTATCAGGATGTAAAAAAGGATTGAAATAGGAGGAGAGCGTGATGTCTCCTACGCTGGTATCCAGAAACAGTGCTGGCACTCAGGGGAGGCTAAGTAAATCCTTGCTCATTTAAATTGGATTGGGTGAAAGTTCTGGAAAGTCCTTAATCCTAACCAGGCTGCCAGGAACTAAGTCTGGCACAGGCCTCTGAGAAACCTACTTTCCTCACATGGGCTGGGGAGCCAAAGATCTTACAGGCTGTCTCACAGTGTACTGTCCAGTTCACTCACTAACAAGCCAAGCTAGTGGGCTGGACCATTCCCAAGGCATGACCACATCTAGGACTGCCTGAAGGGGACAGGTGTGAGAGCTTGCTGGGTGAAAGTGACATTTTTCTGGCCCTATTATAGGCCATTGCTTGTCTCCAGACCCTCTCCAGTAGTGTCTGAACTACTCCCCCAGCTACAAAGAGAGGCCTGGTCCGAGGGCTTCTAGGACCCAAAAGACAAGGTCAGACCCAGAGACACAGGTCAAGGAAGCACGATCAGAAGGCCCTGATTGACAGTTACTTTATGAGAAATCTGTCTGCACACCCTGCCAAACAGGTTCAGCCCCTTTGTCTTCACCCAAACATGAGAACTTTAGTTTCTCATGTTCCTTCCCTGCAACTAGATCTTCTTGTCAGAAAACCTTCTGAAAAATTCATCTATCCTGAGATGTTAGGACATTAAGTCCAATTTATTATAATCCAGTTCCTTTTGAGGAAATCTACACTCTGGACTGGAATCCCAGGCCCTCCAGGATGGGAGAATGGAGGTTGAGCTAACACCCTACCTAAGGACAAGGCCATGCTGGTTGACATCAAAGCACTTTGGAAGGCTGGGGATGTAGCTTAGTGGTAGAGTGCTTGCCTTGTGCAAACAATTTGGAGAGAGTTTAGGAGAAAATAACTCCAGAGTTGGATGTGGTGGCACAGGCCTGTCCTGCATTGGCTTCTCTGAGCCTCCCTAACAGATTTTTTTGCGGAGAGGGGTGGTGCTGGGATTAAACCCAGGGCCTCATGCTAGACAAGCACCATACCACTGAGCTACATCCCCAACCTCTTTCTTTCTTTGATTTGGAGAACAGAGCTGGTTAAAAGCTTAAAGTATTAGCAATACACATCCCTAGATTTGAATCCCAGTTTTATCATTCATTAATGGTGAGTCTTGGGAAAATTCATTAATCTCTCTATGCCTTGATATACTCACCTGGATAATGAGCACCGCAGTCCTACTTTGTAATGGTGGTTAAAGATAAATAAATAATACTGTATAATACATAAATACAATAATGCATGTGTAATGCTTAATATAATACCTCAGACAGAATATCAATTATCATTATTATTATACTACTCATTTGATTCCCCAGGAATGGATGTCAAAGGAGAAGGAAGAGGAAATGATAGGAACTGGGAGATGAGTATCAGAAAGAAGCCTGGTCAGTGGGAGGATGAGGCCAGTCAGGAATGGCTGGGAGTCAGGGCTCAAGCAAACCTACTCAGGGTCTTGCGTGTTCATGCATAAGGTACTAGGCTAAGGAGGTGGTGGGGACCGAAATCTCACTAAACCCCACTCCGATTGCCTAAACATCTTCCCTTCTCTGTGCTTCTTCTGCTGCTCTGTAATTTCTGTGGGTCACACATGGCCTCTGGCTTGGGAATTCCATTCTCTAGGACCCCTTGGAGATGCAGCTCCTCTTAGATAGGTCTCACTTGGGGTCCCCAATATCTTCTGGGGGGAGTGCTACTCCAATGCACTCTAATAAACTAGAAAAAGACTTTAAATACAATAAAAGGGCTGGGGATGTGTCTCAGTGGTACCCTTCTAGTCCCTGAGACCCTCCTTTCTTGTTCCAGAGGCTCTGGGCGCTGAAGAAGATGGGAAAGGTAGGAGAAAGCAAGAAAGAAGAGACACGAGGCTAAGAATAAGCCTCTCTGACTTCATTCTTTTATGTTTAATATTTTGGTGCATTATAGTTGTCCAAAATGATGAGATTTGTTGTTACATATCAATACATGCACACAATATAACAACGTAATTTGGCCAATATTATTCCCCAGTACTTCCCCTTTCCCTCCTCTCTTCCTCCCCCATCCCTTTCCTCTACAGATCTCCCATTGATTTTCATGAGATCCTCACCAGTTTTTTTCTTTTTCCTCTCCAGCTTCCTATGACTTCATTGTTTTGTCCCACAGGAGTGCTGTGTGCTGGCCCCACCAGCCACAATCACAAACACGGGACCTGGGAGTTAAAGGTAGCTCTGAGGCCAAACCAGCTCCATGGCTTCATTCTGCATGCAATGAGCCGGTCACACCAGCCAGGAGCTGGTCCTCTGCTTCCCTCCTTGAACCACTCTTCCCTTCCCCTCCCTCCTGGCCAAGCTACACTGGCCTCTGATGTCCTTCAGTAATGGTTTTTATAAGAGCCATCTCTCTGTGTGGATTTTATTAGCAAGTGAGTGCGTCTCAAGACTTAACTACAAATCTGTCACTCTGAAGAAAATGTGTTCCTCCCTCTTCCCATGCTAGGACAATGCCTCAGGGCCAAAGGGATACTTCTGACCCTGCTCCCCCAGTCTGGGGTCTAGATATAAGATCAGCTTCAAGCTGGACTTGGTGCACTCCTGTAATCCTAGTGGGAGGCTGAGGCAGGAAGATTGCAGTTTTGAGGCCAGCCTCAGCTACTTAGTGAGGCCCTAAGGAATTTAGCGAGACCTGTCTCAAAATAAAAAACATAAAGGGCTGGGGATGTGACTCGTTGGTAAAGCACCCTGGGATGTACCAAAAAAAAAAAATCTGCTTCAAAATAATAAGCAAATGATAAGCATGACTCTCTAGTGAGAAAGCTGAGGGGCAGAGGGACAAGGTTACTTTCAGAGGCAGGGCAGGTAGGAAAGGAATGGAGACTCACTCAGCCTTCAGTAATGGCTTTGGTACATCTCACACTCAGGTTAACAGACCTGAGTGAGGGACTTCCCTCACCCCACCAAACCCCATCTCCCAATCAGAAGGAGGGATTGAGGTCCCCTGCAGGCCTTGTGCTAGAGAAGGCCTGAGGAGGGCAGATGCCAGGCTCAGGCCTTTTAGCTTGGCTGGTGAGATGAGATTCTCAGAATATCACAGAGCAAGGAGTGTCCAGAGGGTGTCCTTCCGCGGCATTGATTGTCTCAACTGAGTGGCCTGCTTACCACAGGGTAGAGATGTGGCTTCTGCCCCTGAGTGCCTATAACCCATTGGAGAAAAAAAGACCTAGACTCCATTGTGTTAGAGTTGTAACTCTTCCTGTCAATCTAACTATTAATAATTTGAAGGTAGTAATCTCTCTCTCTCTCTCTCTCTCTCTCTCTCTCTCTCTCTCTCTCTCTCTCTCTCTCTCTCTCTCTCTCTCTCTCTGTGTGTGTGTGTGTGTGTGTGTGTGTTAATCAGCAGCATTTATTCTCCCAGTACTAGAGATTGAACCCAGGGGTGCTTCATCACTGAGTATAGCCTACATCCATCCCAGTTCTCTTTATTTTTTATTTTATTTTTTGAGACAGAGTCTCCCTAAGCTGCCCAGGCTGGCCTCGAACCTGCGATCCTCCTTCCTCAGCCTCCCACATTGCTGGTATTACAGATGTGTGCTATAAACCCAGTTAGCAGCAGCACTTTCACAAGCCTAGTCTCTTAATCCAACCAGAGAAACCAAGGTGGGTTCTCTGGTTAAAGGGAATGGGGAAATCCTGAAGGACTTGACTCCTTTCCTTCCTATGTCTCTGTCCAGTGTAGACTCCAGGAACTGTCCTGTGGGGGGGAAAAGTGTACGAAAAAACACCAATTTGGCCCAATCCCTGCAAATCCCAAATTTAGAAGTCTGAGAGGTCTAATTACTTACCCAAAACCTATACTTCCTGATTGCCAGCAGGCCTCTTTCCTTGGCTACTCTGCATAAGGTAGTGCAAATAATAAATTGCTAAAAAGGGGAAGCAAGTGTGGGGAAGTCAGAGGCGCAGACAAGGTTCAGTGTGGGCAGTGGTGGTCAGGGAGGCAGGAAACTTGAGTGGGGCCCTGATGGGTGGGTGAACGGGGCCGAGGCAGTCATACAGAAAAGGTGCATGGGTCAAGCAAGGTTTTAAATTCCAGAAGTCAGTAGATAAGCCCCGTGATGCAGTGGAAAACTAGGATGGGGCTAGGATCAGATTTGGTGCAGAGAGCAGGTCTGAGGCACAGGCTGGTGGTAGAGTGGGAGGGCCAGCTCTTCTTTCCCAGTCTGCCCAGTTGAATCTGCATTCCACTCTGGCAGCACAGACAAAGGCTGGGAGTCCAGAGAGGCAGGCACCCTAGTGAATGGATGCACAGTATTAAGTAAACCATGGAACAGCAACTGGGTTGTATTAACAATAAATCAAGATGATATTTGAATAAAAACACTGAGCACCGAGAAAGAGACACTCAGAAGGCAGATGGCAAAAGTTAGTAGCCAGGTTGGAGCCGGGTTCCCAGGGAGGCCCTCTCAGTGACAGATGCAAGCCTTTGGCCTCCAATATCTGTTAAAATGAGACAGAAAAGGTGGCTGGCTTTGGAGAATGGCCCTTCCTGGGACCATTCATCCTCTTACCTGAAAATGGGCACAAGAATCTCAACTGTTATCTCCAGCTTGGGGCTGCTGCTATAAGGAACAAATGAAAGACTTTTGCAGCTGGGCAGGGGGGTGCACATCTGTAAATCCCAGCAACTTGGAAGACTAAGGCAGGAAGTTTGCAAGTTCCAGGCCAGCCTCAGCAATTTAGTGAGGTTCTCAACAACTTAGCAAGACCTTGTCTCAAAATAAAAACTTAAAAAGGGCTGGGGATGTAGCTTAGTGGTAAAGTACCCCTACTTCAATCCCCACTACCAAAAATAAATAAATAAATAAAATAAAGACCTGTTTTCAAGTAGGACTTGCAAAGTGACAAAATGTGTGTAAATCAAGCAGGGAGATTCTGGGTCACACTTACCCTGCTGGAAGGCTCTGGATTTGAAGATCCTGAAGCCCCACCCACACTAGCCAAATGGGCCTTACCTCCCTGGTAGCTTGGTCCTCCAGCTCTCAGGCAGGTGCTAAGGTTTTAGTAACTATTTGCTAATGGTATAATCCTCCCAGTGATATAGATTCTAAGGAGGCCTCAAGAATTGCTCTGTGCATTATGATAGCCACTAGCCACATATAACAATTTAAGTTTAAAAGTAAATTAATTAGAAGTTACTATTTAGTTCTTCATCCATACTAGCCAGATTTCCAGAGCTCAATAGCCACATTTGGCTGGTGGCTGTTGAATTGGACAATCCAGACAAAGAACATTTTCATGACCACAGAGAGTTCTATGGTTCAGGGCTACTCTGGAATGACATTGGTGGGATGACAGGTACTGGGGTGGTAGGTTTCTTCCCTGAGATGCCTCAAAGCAAGCCCAATATTGGGACATTCCTTTCCCTAAATGTCAACCCACGATGCCTTTACTGCTTACTTCCTTCAACACCCAGCCTTTGAGCACTCCCTCCATCGCTCCTAAAAATAAAATCATCCTGTCATGTTGTACCTGCTTAGGCTGAAGGTCTTACCAGAGAATGCAAAAGGTTCTTCGGGGTTCCCATATCCTCCAGTCTATTAATGACTGACTGCAAATTTTGGAACCCTTAGACAGAAGGCAAGCAGGATAGAACTGATGGGGGTTAGGACTGTATGGTGTCCCTCAGACAGTCTGGTGGAAGTGGCCACTGCTTCTTTCGATGAGGCAGAATAGCAAAGTCAAAAGGGGCACAGGCTTTCTGGGTTTGAATCCCAGCTCCATTGCTGACTGGTGGCGTAAGCTTGGCTTTACATAATCTCTCTGAGTCTCCGTGTCTTCACAGGCAAAATAAGAATGGTACTTACTTCAGAGGGCATTGGAAAGATGAAATAAATTGTTACATGGTAGGCACTGAGTCCCACATCTGGCATGGACCAGCGTCAGCTGGTGGTGGCCGCAGCAGCCGTGGAAGTATTTGCCCACTTGTATTACAGCCTTGGAGAAGGTTGTGACCAAGGCAAGTTCAACACAGGTGTCACTCTTGCTGCTACTTGGAGCCTCTCCCACACCACTGAGGATTTTCTATCATGGTGCCTATTGGGCACTTGTTCATTCCCTTAGTTTTAGGAATGACTCCCGAACCATGTCACCAAGATTCTGTTCCACCTCTACCCAGGTGTATGCCTCCCTGCCTCTGCCATACCCAAGTGCCATGCAGGCCAAGTGGTAGACTACCATGGGACCCCAGAGACCCTTTTGGGGAGCAGCACAGACTTCCCCTCCTAGAAGAGGGTGAACAGTCTTGGCCCTGAAGTTCCACTTGACCCAAGACCAAAGCACCAGATGCTGGCCCCCCAGAGGGAAGGTATCTGGAGCTCAAGGCAAATGGACCCCAATTCCTTCTCTCCCGAATTTGAATAAACGGACAGCAGAGCAGCCACAGAGGGTGGAGGAGAGGGGACCAAGGAAGACTCTGAAGGTCAAGTGAGAGCAGAGGGAGGAAGTGATACTTAATGGAGAGAAATAAACAAACAGCACTGAGTCTGCTGTTCCCTGGCAGGAGGGCTGCTGCTTCTATCTTCTCTAGAAGCATGGGAGGGACTTGGAGGAAGTGTAAGCACAAAGCTTCCACAGCATCCCTATGATGCGCTATAACCTTTAGTAAAAAAAAAAAGCAGACGTCATTTACACGAATGATGTGGGGGTGGAAAATCTCAGCACCAGCACCGCGCAGCGCCCCCTCTTGCTCAGCAGCTCCTTCCTGGAGGACATATGAGGGACTGAGACCAGGCAAGGTCATATGTGCTCCCCCTGCTCCAAGGGTTCCTCTGCAAAGAGAATTGTCTGCCTAGCTAAAGAGGTCACTCTTCAATCAGGGGTCAGCTGACATGTTGTGAGGAACTAATGGAAAGGGCTGAAACAGGTGAGAGAACACAGGCATGGTGCTAATCCCTTAAGCATGTCTCCTTACCAGTCTAGGCCTTGGGTAATCCGAATGTAGAAAGGGAGGAGAGGATTTGGAGCAGATGGTCTCTGGGACTCCTTTCACTTTTCTTAATCTCAGAGGTTCTCCTTTGGCCCGCCAGTCATTGACCTTCATAGTAAATTGACCTACTAATATCAAGGAATCCCTTCACTTCCTAGCTTTCTCCTTCCCTTTGTTCTCTAACATAAAAAGGGTCTGGGAGAAGACCCTCAGCTAGGGCATGAGGTAAGTATGATAAAACTGGCTGGAGTGGCTGGGCGTGGTGGTGCATGCCTGTAATCCCAGCAATTTAGATTCCAAGTTTCAGGCCAGCCTCAGCAACTTAAGGAGGCCCTAAGCAACTTATCCAGACTGTCTGAAAATAAAAAATAAAAGGGCTGGGGAAGGCCTGAGAATATAGCTCAGTTGGTAGAGTGCTTGCCTTGCATGCACAAGGCCCTGGGTTCAATCTCCAAAGCCACAAAAACAAACAAGCAAAAGGACTGGGGAATTAGCTTTGAGGTGAAATGCCCCTGGACTCAATCCCCCACAGCAAAAGGGGAAAAAATAAAAAAAAAGAACTGGCCGCCCTGCTTACACAGAATGCTGGGTGTGTCAGTCTAGCATGTTGAATTTACCTCTGTGAAAAGGAAAAATTTGGAAAGAAAAATGAAAAGAACCACTTCCTAGTAACCAAATGTGTCCTCTGCTTATGAAAAAGAGCTCGGCCCTGTTGGCTGACGGGTTGGAGGTGGGAGTGGGGAGACCATCAGGCCCTACCTGGGCCCTGGGGCCCTGGGAAGGCAGAGGCCATTTTCATCCAGCTTCAGAAGTTTCCTTTTGTGGCACGATGATGTTAAAAATATTCCTCCCTGAAGGTGCAACCGCAGCAGAGCAGATGTCCCTGACTGAGCACTTGGGAAGAATCTATTAAAAGGAACGTAATTAGGTTGTCATCCTGGGGCCTCCGAGCCAGGCTTCCGAACGCCATCTTTGTTGAAAGTTTTCCAGACGTAAAATATTTGCAGAACCAGATTTACCAAAGAGGCTGCGAATCCCCAGTAGGAATGGGCTGCATACAAGCAGCAAAGACAAATAACAGCAGGTCAAGGTGGACCTCAAGCCCTGAGATTCTTGTTTTGGTGTCTTTCTCCCATCGTGGGTCTCAGCCTCGCTCCTCAACTCCTTCTCCCCGCCTCCTCCACATTCCCTGTCCCCGAGTCACAGTGTACTCTTAGGGAAAATCCTCTATCAGTCATTTACCCTTTAGCAGGAATGTAAGCCAAGCTCCCTCCAAGCTTTGAGATTCAGGCCTGAGCTTTAGAACCTTTCAGCAACAAAAGGCTTTGTCTTTTGTAAAAGGGCTGTCAGGCATGAGCAGAGGTGGGGGAGGGCCTTCCTAGTGACCCTGAAATGGCACCACGGGCAACCACCTACTTGCCTAAGTATAGAGAGCCTGCCCTGGTTCCTCGCTGTATTCCACCCCATAGGCACATCTGCTGTCATCTCTCCCCTCCCTCCCGCTTGCTATCGCCTGCAGGCTCCTCTGTGCACCTGTGGGCAGCAGCCATTCAGCTATGAATGCGTCAACATTCATTGGGTGTCTCCCCAGCAAGAAGCAGTGCTGAGTGGTAGAGAGGGTGCAGTGAACATGGACAGATGAGATGCTTGTCATCATGATGGGAGACAGCAGAGATGGAAAAAGACATTCATCGGGTGATTACAAAAACCAGTGTAAAATAATAACTGTGGCAAGAGCAACAACGAAAAGGAAGTATGTGGGATTGAGAAGGTGTATCAGAGAGGAGACCACCCCTTCTGGGAAGTTAAGGAAGGCTTCCCTGATGCAGAGATGACTGAGCAGGGCATGGGGGCGGTGGGGGATGGGGGTGGATATACACTCAGCACCTGCTTCCTTTAACTGGAACGGCTTGTGTAAAGACCCTGGTTGAGCTATCATGACTTCATGAGATCCTGCTCCTTTTGGAATTTAGGAAACAAAGGATGGTAGTTACAAAAAAATAAAGTAAGGAAATAAAGGAGAATCAGAAACCAGGATACAAACCTGCGGTAGACAAACTTCATACAGATGGCAAAGCCAGAGAACTCACCTAGCCTCCTTTTCCTGGAGGCCTTCTTTGATATTCTGGCCTGGTTTTTACCCTTAGCAACATATCATGATTCTATCCCCACTTTAAGAAATATTTTGTAGTAGAATTTCCCTTGGCTACCTAATATTGCAGAGTAGAGAAAGCCACATTCCCCTCAATTAACCCCCTACTGTTGGGCATTTCGCCTGCTTCCCTTGTTTTGCGAACCTCAGTAACTCTTTAGTGAGTGAACATGCTTGCATGTCATCTTTGCTTGGTCCTTTGACTTTTGCTTGGGATAAATTCTGCCTCAGACTAACAAATTTGAGGGTCAGCTTTATTAAACACTACTTGCTGACCTTGTATACCTGATCTCTATAGAGTTCTTTCCACTCTGCACAGGGATCCTGCGAGGTTCTCATTCATCAACTGAGCAACTCTGGAGAAAGAGATGGGAAACCCAAGGGGGCAGTGTTCTCTGCTTGTTGAGGACCAGACGTTAGGGTTGGCAGGAACGTTGACAGAGAAGACCCAGTCCCCACTGACTTCTTTGTCCACATATTCTTCCCCATCTACATGGACTGAGTCTGTCTGTACTAGGGAAGGGCTCTGTCCTGGTGCTCAGTACTCAGCCTCATCTGTGTTAGATATGTCCTAAGAGTGGGAGGGGCTAGGACCTACGGCAGTGAATTCTGGGCAGAAACTGTTTTTTTTTTTTTTTTTTTCTGGAAGGCTCAGAGTTCCCAGGAGAAATGTAGAGCGAATCAGAGAAGATGTTAAAAGAGAGAGCCAATCCCTCCAGAGCATAAAGCCAGACAACAGAAGACCAATTGGTGGCAAAGATTTTGTTACAAATGTGTTATATGAATCATCTACTCTCTGGGCCTTTCTTTCTCCAGCCATCAACCACATGGAGTTAATTCTCTTTTATCCCTACTTTACCAGGATGTTTTGAAGCTGGAGTAAATAAATATATCTGCTTAAAATGAGCTAATGAACATGAAAAAGTATATGGGAATATTCAAAAAGAAAGAAGCCCTGCCAGGCATGGTGGCACAGGCCAGGAATCCCTACTCTGGCGGCTGAGGCAGGAGGATTCAAAGTTCAAGGCCAGGGCTGGGGATGTGGCTCAGGAAATCTTGTCTCAAAATAAAAATAAGAAGGGCTGAGGATTTGCTCAGTGGGTTCAATCCCCAGGACCATGGGGATGGGAGTTGGGGGGGGGGCAGACTCAATAAGCTTACATGCTACCTTTTCTTTAATGTTTATCATCAGAGCTAGAACTGTGCCTCGAACGTAACAGCCACTCAGTCTGTATTTGTAAAAAGAATGAAAGAATGCATACCCATTCACTGTCCCAGACACCATTCTAGGTGCTTCATAGGCATGTTTTCACTTAGCCCTCATAAACAGTTCCCCACCATAGGGTATAAAAAATTCCCATTTTGCAGATAAGAAAGCTGAGATTCAAACTGGTTAAAGTAATTTCCAAGCATCAGATAGCTAGTCTTTTTTGTTGGTGTTGTTCTCATTAGTTACTCATGATAACAGAATGCATTTCGATTCCATTGTACACAAATGGAGCGCAACTTTTCATTTCTTCGGTTATACACGATGTAGAGTCACATCATATTTGCAGTCATACATAGAGTACTGATGTTCATCTCATTCCACCATCTTTCCTGCCCTCATGCCTTTTCCCCTTCCCTTCCTCCCTTTGCCCAATCAAAGTTCATTCTCCCCACAGCCCCACCCATTATGGGTCAGATAGCTACTCTTTAACAGGATTTAAAATTGAATGGCTCTGATGTCATTTCCCTGACTCTCTGATGTCATTTTCCTGACTCTTCCCACCTGTTATATATTGCAGGAGAAAAGTTACTGTGAGATGTGCTTATGTTGCTGTACATTAAATGAGATAATCCTGTTGAAAGTGGCGCGCCTGGCATGCAGTTGGTGCTTCACAGATGTGACCTGGTATTGTTATTATTATGGTGTATTTATTATTTCCTTTTTTTTTTTATGACCACGTTGTAAGTACCTTAAGGGCAGGGGTCATTTCTCTCACAAGGGTGGGCAGAGTAGTTGCCTAACATACCGATTATTTTACAACAATCATAAAATGAAACCTGAATTGCTTCCTTTAAGGAAGTGCTTTTTGCTTTTTGGGCAAAGCAAATTTGACTGCGACTGTAATGAGAAGCCAGAGTAGGCCATGACTCTCTAATGGCTTGGAACAATGCTGGTCAATAGGAAAAGGGAAGAAAAAGACATCAGGGAAAACAGAAGCAACCCGCAAACCGAACTCCTGGGGTCCTTGGATCTGATCACAGATGTCAGGCGGCCATTCTAACAGCCCGGTCCCCCTGAGCCTGCAATCTGATAGCCTCAGCATATCAGAAGTAGGCGGGGCCTCGAAGAGAATTTAGCCAATCCTCTGGCTCCACAACTTGAGGCTTGGGGCCAGGAGGTGCCAAAGACCACACGGTTCAGGAACAGATTGGTTACTGGAGAACTGTTCCCTGCCCCACCCAGAGGCAATGCAGGGAAGGGACTTAGGAGTCTGACACCGGTTTTACTGGTGCTGAGCCTCAGTTCCTTCATCCACAAAATAGGATAATAGCCGGACGCGATGGCTCACTCCTGTAATCCCAGCAGCTTGGGAGGCTGAGGCAGGAGGAACACGAGTTCGAAGGCAGCCTCTGTAATTTAGCAAGGCCCTAACCAATTTAGGGAGACTCTGTTTCAAATTTTTTTGAAAAATGAAAAGGGCTGGGGGTATGGCTCAGTGGTTAAGCACCCCTGCGTTCAATCCCTAATACAAAAAAAAAAAAAAAGTTCCTTCCCTTTAGGTTGTAGCAATTCAATAAAATATGGAAAAGTGGTTAATTCAAGTACCTAACTTATTGCAAGTGCAATACAAAACAAAACAAAAAACTGATGCCTCTAGATAGCAATCTGCCTGAAAGCAGGAAGATACATATGATTCACTGAGATTGCCCTGGCACATTGATTGGTCATACAATGTTCCCTGAATGAATAAGTGCCTGAAATCCCTTCATTAATGCTTCATCTTTTCGGTCAGGCCTTGCCTGTTTGAGGCCTCTCTGGAAAATATCTAGAAGGGTTATTCATTGTTTCTTTCTTCCTTCCGGAAGGGCTTGGGACAACATGGTGGCCAGGGTACCTGAGGAGGACAGGGGGTGGCTTTCATAATGAAGACAGACTTGTGGTGTTACCAGCCCCTCTCTGGCATGCCTGCATCTTATCTTGGACTTTCTCCTTGCTCTAGGTGAGCAAGGACCTGCTTTGGGCTGTATAAAGGATAAAAACGATGGCATTGGGCCTCTAATGAATATTTGGGAGCCGGTCAAGTTGCCTTTAGGAGTGGAGTGATGTATTCCAGTTAGAATTAGGGAAGTGATCATTTAGAGAGGGGTCAGCATCAGGGCATTAAAATTAGAGTTTGGAAGTCAGTTGGAGTTAGGATTCAGAAATTAGTTATCATAAATTTCTGAGTGAAAGCCAGAGAGCTGCTAGTGTCTAGACATGGTGGAGGCCATCAGTTTGAGCTGAAATTTAAAATGTTCTGTTCCAGAGGCCTGTCTGGGAAGAGATTCCTTTGACTGGCTCCTCAGCAGGCCTGGTGAACCTACAAATGGATCAGGTTGAGCATCTACTGCAGACCAAGTGTAAAGTATAGAATATAGAGTCCCAAAGGTGTCTAGGATATAGCCCATTTTAATGAAGCTGGGGAGACTAATGTAGGCTCAGCCCTAGCCATAGCCTAGTGACTGTGGGAAAAATCAAAATCTCCTCACTTCAGCTCTCCCATCTGGCTTATTGATTGACCTAAGACCTTACAGGCTGGTTAGAAAACCAGAAATGAGGAGCTGAGGTTGTGGCTCAGGGCTAGAGTGCTTGTCTAGCACATGTGAGGCACTGGGTTCAAACCTCAGCACCACATAAGAGTAAAATAAAGATTTTGTGTCCACCTACAACTAAGAAATAAAATTTTAAAAAATCATGGAAGGAAAGGACTTTAAAGTGAACATGCTGTTTTGATAGAATAATCAGAGTGAACCACAGGCTGTCTGGAGCCTGGCCCTCAGGGCAGGCTGATATCCTCCTCTGCTCCGCACATACCAGGTTTTCCTGCTCTTGCCACACCCACCTCATTTTCCCTGAGACCTTTTTCAACAGAGACTTGCACCTCTGAACAGGAACTGACAAAGAAGCAACTCATACAAGGTTTCCAGGCTCCTGGTACTATATTCACACATACCAGCCAGGCCCAGCTGTAGTGTGACCAATCCCATGAATCACTAGGCTAAAGCAGGACTCAACAAATATTTATCAAGCAAGTGAATGAATGAATGAGGGGATAGGTGAATGAGTGGCTTCAGAGAATGAGACTGCTTCCTAGTCTGGGTGCTCCCAGAGGAAGTCATCTGGGACTTTCCTAATGAGTACCCTATGAGGGAGCCACAGCTTCTACCTTTCTTCCTATCCCCTGTGTCCTTTCTCCTCAGCTTTATTATGGAGGCAATCAGATTTTTTTTGGGGGGGGGGGACCCTCTATGCTAAAGTTCCACAGGACAAATAGGATAACTAGTACAAAAGAGGGTCAAGAAGTATGCGCTGTGGGAGGTCAGAGCCAGAAAAACTCACTAGGGCTGAGAAGGTCAGGGGATGCTCCCAAGGAACCAAATAGGATTTGAAGCTGTCGTTGAGGGAAGAGTAAAGATTTAGAGGCACAGAGGCAAGGGAGAAGGTGTTCCTCATAGGCAAGAGTGGGTGCACAGCTCCCAGGAGGGGGCCAGTTCCAGCTCTGTTTGCTGGAGTAGATTTAGCGTAGTCGTAGAGCAGAGTCAAATAAGAGTGTGCCATGTATTGTAAAGTAGTGTAGGGGAGGAAAAATAATTTCCCCTCTACCTTTCTGAGCTCCCGCCCAGGAACTCCACAACAAAAGAAGGATTAACAAGAGAAAAACAGAAGTGCAGTTGGGGGTCAGGGGTAGGTTTGTTTTGCTTGTTTGTTTTTTGGCTTGTTGTTCTGTGATGCTAGAGACTTCCTTGCACATGCTAGGGAAGCACTCTGCCACTGAGCTCCATCCCCGCCCCAGAAGTTAATTAACATGTAAGTATGGGAAATACACAGGAAAAAAAAATTGAATAAATCTCAGAAATCTCTAGAATTCCCACTTAGCACCTTCAACAAAGAACAGCAGCACTTCAGAGAAGTGACAAGACAAAGGAAAAGGACCTTGAGTCTCCAGGGATGGCAGATTGTGGGAAGGCAAATAAATGGGAAAATAATGTTAGATAAAGGCTAGCTTGGGTTGGGGTTGTGGCTCAGAGGTAGAGCAGTCACCTAGCATGCATGAGGCACTGGGTTCGATCCTCAGCATCACATAAAAATAAAATAAAGATATTGTGTCCACCTATAACTAAAAAATAAATATTAAAAAAAAAAAGGCTAGGTTGTAAAGCTTGTTATGTAGATTCCTCTGGTGCCATCTCCAGGCTGTTAAGGGTCTAAAGTTATCTTTTGTGATCCATCTTTGTTCTTCCTGGTAGAGAGGGGAAGAGGGATACTCTTGTTAATTTATGTTCTGCTTTTAGGCAAATAAGGAAAATGCAGGGAGTTTTTGTATCTGCTCCTTTTCAATTCCCTTGAGCTCAAAAACTCCTTATGCCAAAGTGGCATGTTTTGGCCTGCTCTGCTCCCCACCAGTAAGATGGGGCAATTCCATGGGGTTTTTGTTTGTTTTTTGGCTTGTTGTTCTGTTTTGGTATTAAGGATGAATACAAGGGTGTTTTCCCATTGAGTCACATCCCCAGCCCTTTTATTTTTTATTTGAGATAGGGTCTTGCTAAGTTGCTTAGGGTCTCACTGAGTTGCTGAGGCTGGCCTCCAGTTTGTGATTCTCCTGCCTTAGCCTTATAAGTCACTGGAGTTGCAGGCCTGTGCCACCACACCCTATAGAGAGATTTGAATGTCAGGATAAGGGATTTGGACCAAGCACTGATGAGAGTATGTCTGGAGTGGCAGGAAACTAGAGGGTATGTTGAGAGAAGGAGTGGGAAGATGGCCTGGGGAAGAGAGCAGCAGGTAAGTAGCAAGGTGAGTGGGGCAATTGGAGGTATGGGTCTTAGGCAAACAAAACACTTTCCATACCACTCATTCATTCATATACCGATGGATTCCTATCCGTCCAGTCCCTGCCGAAGTAAAAAGCCTGATGCAGTCCCTCCTTCTCTGGAGGCCCTGGGCTCTACTTCTGGCCCCAGGACAAGTAAGTCCACCCACCTAGAGCTTGGGGCCGCTAGGAACTAGGGAGAGGGCTGGGGGTGAGATCAGCTCTGGTCTCTCACCTGAGGTTTTTCCTTCTTTATAAAACCACTAATCCTACATCTACACCCACCCTGACCACCCTCTCCCACCCGCCACAATTGGAAGGGAAGGAAGGGGTGATCTGCGGAGGGGGTGGCGCGTCCGGGGTGGCTTGAGAGCGGGGGACTAGATTGACCCTCTGATAGATACTGATGGGGCTGAGGCTGCGGTCTGGGAACAGGCAGATGGTGGCCAAGGAGCAGCCTCTAAAAGTCTTCCTGAGGTCGGGCTCAGCGGACTGCGTGATGCAGCGCTGGCTTGGAGACCCGGAGCCGGCGGCTCCTCTGCGCCCCCTGCCGCACGCCGGCTGCCACTGCACGCGGCGCCGCCCACCTGCGCTCCCCTCTCCACCTGCCTGCGGCCTCTGCGCACCTCCCCAAGAGATCGGAGGAGAGGTAGGAAATCAGGCGTTGCCGGAAATCCCCTTCCTGAGCGAGGGACTTCCCCAGTGCCTGAAATTCCACCATTGGAGATTCCATTCTCTGGAGGCGAGGAGAGGTGACGTCTTCCACTTTTTGTGTCGGTGTGTGCATGTGCGTGCGTGTGCATGTGTGTGTGTGTGTTTAACATTTTTTTTTTCACAGTACTGAGGATTGAGCCCAGGGCACTCTATTTCTGAGCTACATCCCAGTTCTATTTATTTATTTATTTATTTATTTATTTATTTATTTATTTATTTATTTATTTATTTATTATCTACTTATTTATTTAAGATAGCCTCTCATTATATTGCCCAGGATGGCCTTGAACTTGCCATCTTTCTGCCTCTGCCTCCTCGGTAGCTGAGATTACAGATCTTAATTGGTTTTTGGAAATCCGGGCTTCCAATCGGTTATTAGCCCTGAGGATTTCTTGGGAAAGGGAAGGAGCGGATAGTCAAAGCCAATCATTTCTTCCTCAGCCAGGCGTGTATGAGTGCTCATCTGCCGGGCCACACTGGAGATGACTCAGAACCAGCAGACACACTGTCCTGACGGCTGGAGTGGTGAAAGACTGGTTTCTACTATGGCGGTTTCTTTTTCAATAATCACTGGGTAATTGAGCCTCCCTCCTCTGGGAAAGTCTTTTTGGATGAACCTCTATTACAGTCCAAGTCAGTATCTCCAAGTTTAGCAAGGCAGCTTCTGTTTCCCACGAGGTTTGTGTGGTGTCTTCACATTCCCTGCCCCGGGGAGAAGGAGGAGAGGGGGAAAAAATTAATGGGAGCAGACTCTGTTTCCTGTCTAATCGAAGACAAGTTCACACTGTCCTCAAGGGCCACTTGAATTGGTCCTACATTACCAAGGACCTTTGTGAGCACTCAGGAAGTCTGACCCATGGAAGTCTGCTCTCCAAAGAATACCCAGGAGGTCACCTGAGATCGTGAATGCTCTAAAATTTTAAATTAGACTGTCTCCTCTCTTCAAACCCTGGCAATGGCTCCCCATCTTCCTTGGAGTAAAAGCCGAAGCTCCTCTTGGCCTGCAAGGCCCTAAGCATTCCTGCCCCTGCCACTCCTCTCTGGCCCTCCCTCCCTCCTAACGTTCCTTAAACACTAGACACACTTATATCTCACGACTTTCGTACTTGATGTTTTCTCTGCCTGGAATACTGTTTCCCCTCATGCCCACAAGACCCACTCCTTCATCTCCTTCAGGTCTTTATGTAAATGCCACCTTATCAGAGGCACTCCCCGACCATCCTGTATAAAATAATGCCCCCCACCATTCCCTGTGACCTTAGCCTTCTTGATTATTCTGGCACTTAGCACTATCTGACATATCATTATTATTAATTTTAAAGGAAAGAGAGAGAATGAATCTTTTTTGCAGATGGACACAACACAATGCCTCTATTTTTATGTGGTGCTGAGAATCAAACCCAGGTCCTTCCCATGCTAAGCGAGCGCTCTACTGCTGAGCCACAATCCCAGCCTTCTGACATATTATTTATTTCTACTTATTTATTTGCAGACTCTATAAGAACAGTGAACTTTTATCAGTTTTGTGCAATCCCCAGCACCTCGAAAACAGCCTGGCATATAGTCAGTGCTCAAGAAATTGGCGAAATGACTGAATGAATATGTCAGGCACTAAGCCACATCCCTGCTCAGGCCATGAATAAGCCTAGGCTTCTTGAAGAACAGACTGGCAGACAGGCAAATCCTCACAAACCAGTGATGGGTACTGTGTCTAAATACAGATCTGTATGAGGTACACCTGGAGGCTCAAGGCAGGAGGACCTCATTCACTCTGGAAATAAGGCGAAAGCCTGAATGTGAAGTCATGGGCGGAGAAGAACCAAAAAAAGACATTTCATAGAGAAAACAGCAGGAGCCAAGGTGGAACTATTTGACAGATTCAGGGAGTGGCCGGTGGGCTCAGGAAGCATGGCAGGGATGGTGGGGGATAAGTTAGGAAAGACAGGTTGGGGTCATATTATGAAGGGGCTTGTTAGAATGATGGCAGTTGGCTCTAAGTCTCAGATCTGTGTCAGGCCAGATTGGTAGGAGAGAAAAGGCAGATGCGTAAGTTCCACACAACAAAACACAATGGCATAACTAATACAAAAAAGGGTCAAGAAGTATACGCTGTCGGGGGTCAGAGTCAGGAAAACTCATTAGGGACTGAGAAGGTCAGGGGATGCTCCCCAAGGAACCAAATAGGAGTTGAAGAGTAGGAATGAAAGAGTAGCCCTCGTCCTCCTGCTGGGAAAGGCCTGGGAAAATTGTGTGCTGTCCCCAGATGGCCAGTCTGGGGCTGAGCACCTGTGGTAGCAGCCTGGTGGCCTGGCTTGCTTTCCTGGGTAAGGATCCTTCCCAGCTCCAGTGGGGCTGAGAGGCCTGGGTTACATCTCCACTGCCTTGATCACGAAGAATCCAAGTTTCAAAATGTCCTTATTTTGCAATCTGACTCAAAAGGGTGGAGAGTGGAAAAATTATAGACAGCAGCCACCAAGGGACCTTGTCTTAATATAACTGGTGACCTGGGAAACGACAGAGGCAGAAAATAATTTCCTTCTCAGATTGAGGGAACGAGAGGTCTTGGAGCAGCTGAGTCAAAATAAAGACTTCCTTCAAGGGGAGGAGAGTATGTGTGCATTTATAGGCCAGAAGATTCTTTTCGGTGCTTCCTCCCTTGTTATTTTGTCCTCACCCCCAACCCCACCCCTGCACCCACCTCTGTCCTTCATCCTTCTCTCCTTTCCCACTTCTTCCACCCACCCATTCCCTTGCTCTCCTCCTCCCTCCCTTGCTCTATTTCTTCAGCTTAAGTTCCAGACAGATACTTAAAACTGTCAAAGACTTATAAAAGGGAAAAGCATAACTCTTATGCAAATATAAAAATGAACACATGTCAGTGATTTAACTCATTAATTAATGAGGGATCCAGGAAAATATTGCGACCAGTTTACAGAATCCAGACACCCTAATGTAATTTTAACCTGTCTTCCCCACACCCCTTTTGCTGGGGATGGAATTTGGGGTCGCATGCATGCTGGGCAAGTGCTCTCCCACTGAGCTATATTCCTAGCCCTATTTTATTTTTATTTATGTATTTATTTATTCATTTCTCTATGTATTTATTTTGCAACGCTAGGGATTGGTCCATGGGTGCTCTACCGCTGGCCTATACTCACAGCTCTTTTTATTTTTTATTTTGAGACAGGGTCTCACTAAGTTGCCCAATCTAGCTTCAAAGTGGACAGTCCTCTTGCCTCAGCCACCTGTGTAGCTGGGATTATAGGTGTGCTCCACAGCCCCCAACCTTTGTTTTTATTTGATAGAAGCCATCCTAAAGGATGAGACGTGATATCTCATTATAATTTTTATTTGCATTCTCTTAATGTTGAGTATCTTTTTGTGTGCTTGCTGGCTATTTGTATATCTTCTTTGGAGAAGTGTTGAATTAGTTCCTTTGTGCTATAAATTAGCTCATTGTGCTATAATCTGGATTTTTTTTTTTCTCTTTTGGTACTGGGGATTAAACTCAGGGGTCCTCAACCACTGAGCAAAATTCCCAGTCCTGTTTTGTATTTTATTTAGAGACAGGGTCTCACTGAGTTGCTTAGCTCCTTGCTATTTGCTAAAGCTGGCTTTGAACTCTTGAGCCTCCTGCCTCAGCCTCCCAAGCTGCTGGGGTTACACCTGACCATATTTTGGATCTTAAATGCTAGCCTGTGGCACTGATGGAAGGTAGTGATACTTTTGGAGGTGGGGCCTAGTGGAAGAAAGTAAGGACACTGGTAGCATGCTCCTGAAGGACATATGGATGCTGGCCCCTTTTATTTCTCTTTGCTTCTTAGCTGCTATGAGGTAAACAGGCCTCCTCTGCCATGTGTTCCTCCTATGAGGTGCTGTGCTCCCACAGAGCCAAGTGACCATGGAGTAAAACCTCTGAAACCATGAATCAAAATAAATCTTTCCTCCTATTAAGTTGATTATCTCAGGTATTTTGTCACAGTGATAGCTGACTAACATTGGGTGTTTGTTTTTTTTGAGTTTTAGGGGTTCTGTATATATTTTGCATATTCATCCCTAATCAGACATATGATTTACAAATTTTTTCCTCCCACTCTGTGGGTTGCCTTTTATTCTGTTGATAGTTTCAAACCTTTGACCCACAAAAGTTTTTTAATTTTGATGAAGTCCAATTTGTCTATTTTTTGTTTGTTGCCTGTCTCTTTGGTGTCATATCCAAATAGTCATTGCCAAATTCAATGCCATTAAGATTTTACTTATATTTGTTTTTCTTTTTTCTACCAATACTGACTTTCACAATTTCCCATCCTACATCTATTTCCCAGACTGCCCAACTGACACACTCTGCTGTGATTAATTGTATATGATTAAGTCTCACTATACATTCTGCTATGATGAGTAAGTCTAACTTAAACCCTATAAAAATCAGACCCCAGCCGGGCATGGTGGCGCACACCTATAATTCCTGAGGCTGAGGCAGGAGGATCGTGAGTTCAAAGCCAGCCTCAGCAAAAAGTAAGGCACTAAGCAACTCAGTGAGACCCTGTCTCTAAATAAAACACAAAATAGGGCTGGGGTGTAGCTCAGGGGTTGAGTGCTCCTGTGTTCAATTCCCAGCACCCCTGTCCCCCGCAAAAAAAAATCAGACCCCTATAGTAACCAGTTGCCATTTTTCTTCCTGAAAATGTGCCCCTCCAGTGCTGGTCCATCGAGGTCTTTCCCTGTTTCATTTACTTTTGGTTTCAGAACTTAGGGATTCTCCACCACTGAGCTACATCCCCAGCCCTTTTTATTTTATTTTGAGACAGTACCTCACTAAATTTTTGAAGCTGGCCTCAGACTTGTGATCCTCTTGTCAAAGTCTCCCAGATACCTTAGATTACAGGTGTGCACCACCATGCCTGGTTCCTTGCATTTTCTTCTCAGAAGTTTATAATTTTATCCCTCACATTTTTTTACATTGGGTCCACTTTGAGTTCATTTTTGTATGTAGTATTAGGTTAATGGTCCAATTTCATTCTTCTTCATGTGGACAGCCAATTTTCCCAGCATCATTTGATCCCAGCATCTAAAGTCCAAGTACATAATTTTGTTCATTTTGAATAAATAACAATTAATGACAGTAGTTTCAACACGGTTTTTGTTTTGTTTTGTTTTGTTGGTACTAGGGACCAAACCCAGGGGTATTTTACCACTGAGCTACATCTCCAGCCCTTTTTATTTTTTTAATTTTCAGACACGGTCATGATAAATTGCCCCAGGCTGGCCCATTGAACTTGTGATACTCCTGCCTAAGCCTCTCAAATTGCTGAGATTACAGGCGTGTGCCACTGCACCCAGCAAAGAATGTTAGCTATTACTTTTACTTTTGCAACTCTCTGATCTGACACATAGATGTGTTCTTATGCCTGGGAAGAACACGTGTCATGATTAATGGACCACGGAGGTGAAAATTGCCCCCAAATACATTCAACAGCAGTGTCTCAAGTACACCATTAGTGTGCCACGTCTCTGCCTTAAGCATTTGTTTCTTCAGATCCTATTTTAAATCTAAGGGATGTAGAGGGGAATAGGCAGCCCGAAGGAGCACCACACCAGCCCCGTCAGCCTCATCGTAGCTAAGTCTGGCTGATGCTTTCCTGCCTGGCTGCCGGCTGGCATCTAGGTTACATGGGGGTGAGGCTCAGGAGTGAAGGGTCATATGGAAGCCCAGGTCATGCAGGCTGATTGTGGCACCGGAGAGGATGAAAGTGCAGGAAGAGGACTGGCAGGTCTCCTGGGCGGAGGTGCACTGGTAAGGGCCATTTAGGGGTGGTGGGGGGGTGTGTGTTCCTCCTCCTTGCCCCTCCCAGTCTTATCTGGACACATGGGCAGGCATAGCCCAGTTAATTGCAAGGAGGCCTGGGATCTAGAACCAGAACTACCTATCAGGTATATTGAAGTGCTACAGATCTAAACAGAGTGCCAGAAGGTGTGGCCAGGTTCAGGAAGGGTCTACAATGTGGCTCAGAGACCTGGGGTCACTTGGAAGTCTGCAGAGGTAGTAGAGCCTCAGCACAGAGCCCTTCCTGGGAAGACTGTCCAGACCCCTGTTCTGGGAGCTGGGTGGCAGTAGGCCCCCACTGCCAGGGAAAGGAGTGGAGCTAGGGCCTCACGTGAGAAACCAGGCCACAGAGCCAATCTGGAAGTAGAAAAGGGAGTCCAACTGTTGGGCATGATAGTTGGAATATTTAATCACCAGTCTGATCAGACATTACCAATGAAAGCCAACTGAGCCTTAGAATTGGGACAGGGCTAGGTGCAGCGGCACATATCTAATCCCAGCAAGTCAGGAGGTTCAGGCAAAAGGACTAATCTCAAGACCAATCTCAGCAACTTAGGAAGACCCTATCTCTAAGAAAAAATAAATAAAAAGAGCTGGGGATGTAACTCAATGGTGGACCACCCTGGCGGGATTCAATCCCCAGCACTGAAAAGCAGGGGAGAAAGAACAGAAAAAACTCAGGGTGCTCAAGAACAAACTAAGCCAGGGAGCAACCATTTGCTTTCTTGTCATAGGCAGGTCCTGGGGTGTGGCAGAGGGACCAAGGAGTATGGGTTGACATAGGGCACTCTAAGCTGTTTATCCAGTGATATGACATTTCAGTGCAGTCAACACTGTATTTCTTTAGGTTCCACATCCACAGATCCAACCAGCCATGGATAAAAAGTATTCAAGGAAATAAATTGTGCCTGTATTAAGCAGGTACAGATTTCATTTTTGACATTTTTGTCCTGATTTTTGCATTATAATGGCTATTTACATTACATTTACATTGTATTAGGTGCCCTAAGTAAACCTAGAGAGACTTAAGGTATACAGAGGATATATGTAAGTTATATGCAAATTCTACTCTACTCTATTTTTTTGTTATTTTGTAAAAATACTTTTTAGTAGTCAGTGGATCTTTTATTTATTTATATGTGGTGCTGAGGATCCAACCCAGGGCCTCACACCTGCCAGGCAAGCGCTCAACCACTGAGCCATGATTCTAGTCCTCTACACTGTTTTATATGAGGGACTTGAGCATCTGTGGATTTGGGTATCTGAGGGAGGGTCCTAGAACCAATCTCGTGTGGGAAAAAAAAATCATAGAATGACTGTTTTATAGTAACTGGTACAACTAAAGTCATTCATTAGTGTCTGAGGCTTAGCCCCTGGTCTGTAGGACAAGTGGGTCCTGCCTTCCCTAAAGACTAGGGCCATCGGGATGGACTGAGTCAGAGCTGAGCCTGACCAGGGGACAATGGGCTTCTCATACACAACAGATGCACGTGCACCCCACATTCCCTGGAAACTTTAGGGGTCCTGAGAGGGATCTTTAGGATTTCTGTATCTGATTGGGATACAGGGGCTTCTCTATCGCTGGAGAGGTGCTGAATGGCTGCCTGCCTGAGGCACAAACACCTCCTGGGGACAAAATGCTAGAGGTATGTGAACCAGAGGGAACCAAAAGTGAAATTCTAAGGTCTGGTCAGCCTGGAGGGGCAGTTCCTAGGAAGAAGAGAGAACAAATAAGAATTGTGGGACAGGGCTAGTGCTGGGGGACAGGCACCAGAGCCTGGGGACTCTCCAGTGGTGTGTGGAGCAAAACCTATGGGTGACCTCTTGCCAGTGTTGCCAGACCCCTGAGAAAAGCTAGAGAGGGGCTGCAATCCACTTGGCCCTGTAGAGTCCATTCTGGATCAAGTCAAAGACACAGTGGTGCACGCCTATGACTCTAGCAACTTTGGAGACTGAGGCAGGAGGATCACAAGTTTGAGGCCAGTCTCAGCAACTTAGTGGCTTGGTGAAACACTGCCTCAAGACAAAAACTAGACAGGACTGGAGATGTAGCTCAGTGGTAAAGTGCCCTTGGGTTCAACCTCCAATACCAAAAAAAAAAAAAAAAGAGGCCAGTCCATTCTGCCATGGTTGAGCAAACTCAAGTCCTCCCCCACTGAAAACATAAATGACTACAAACATGATTATAGATAGCAAATTCCTGATGGACAATGAAGTGATAGGAATGACTTTAAGAAAACTTGTATCCAAGGGGGCTTTGTGGAGAGGGACTTCATGGAACTCAGGAGCTATTTACAGGCTGTGTAACCTCATGTGCGGCACTACTTGTCTCCGGGACACATTTCCTCCACCTGTGAATTAAGGCCTTGAAAGGACCTCAAGGGTAGGGTGTCTGTTCCTCATCAGAAGAGGCAGCCTGAGTAAGTCAAGGACCCATTAGGCAGGGGTGGCTCAGGGCACATCATGGTGGGATTTAGCTTCAGTATCTGAGAAGACTGGCCAACTCTCCCCACTATTAAAAACACCAAGAGTGGAACATGCAGTGGGAGGTGGGGGGTTTTTAGAATGTCAGTCTGCCCCCAAAGATGCTCTGGTCCCAAACATGTACCAAATCCGGAAGCCAAAGGCAAAAGTATTATGAAACTAAAAAAAAAAAAAAACATCAAGCTGGGTGCAGTGGCACTCACCTGTAATTGGGAGGTTGAGGCAGGAGGATCACAAGTTCAAAGAAGCCTCAGCAACTTAGCGAGGCCCTCAGCAACTTAGCAAGATCCTGTCTCTAAATAAAATATAAAAAGGGCTGGGGATGTAGCTCAGTAGGTAAGTGCCCATGAGTTCAATCCCCAGTACCAAATTAAGAAGAAGGAGAAAAAAGGAGGGGGGAAGGAAGGAATTTCAAGTTCACATTCTTTTCCCCTAAGGAGGTTGACTCCAAATTGTGTAGACTTCAAACCTCACAAAACCTGGCTCTACCCCTGCCAGATGCCTGTGATTTGGAGCCATTATTATGGCAGCTGGAAGACACAGATGACACCCTTTTACATCAGAGGAGCAAGACTCAGCCAGAGACGGGCAGGCCAGCTGTGCCATGGAGGCTTGATGGCTTGACAGGTGTTTATTCTTATCTGATAAAAACAATAATTCCATCCACACCTATCCCACTTTCACCTTCCACGTCCCAGCCAATCCTCGCCACAACCCTGTGAAAAGGACAGGTCTTACCACTTCCAACTTAGGATGAAACTGAGACTCAGAGGAGCTGAGAGGCCTGGGCAGGTTTGCAAGGCCACCTGGAGCAGAAGCAGGACTCAAACCCAGGACTTGCTTATGACCAGCCCAGGGCTTTTCATTTTCCTGATTCAGAGCCAAACACAGTCATGCCAAAGTGTAGTGTAAAGAGAGTCACCCCTCTATCGATGGAGAGGTGCTGAGTGGCTGCCTGCCTGAGGCACAAACACCTCCTGGGGACAAAGGAAGCACATGGGGACATAAAGCACAGAATGTAAACTGGAATCATAGGGTCAGGAAAGCCCAAGAACAGTCAGGCACCGTGGTGCACGCCTATAATCCCAGAGACGGGAGGCTGAGGCAGGAGGATTGCAAGTTCAAAGTCAGTCTCAGCAACTTAGTCCTGCAAGTTCAAAGTCAGCCTCAGCAATTTAGGGAGACCCTGTCTCAAAATAAAAAAATAAAAAGGGTGAAGGACATAGCTCAGTGGTTAAGTGTCCCTGGACTCAATCCCTAGTAACACACATATAAAAAGAAAAGTCCAATAAATTTGGGAGGGAAGGGCTTTTTACCATCTTTCCCTTTTGTCTTCCTGAACTTTGCATTCCTACTCACAACAAGTCATTTGAATCAGATCTATTTATGGTGAACATAAATACAAATGCTCAAGCACAGTGGTAATAATCTCTCTATCAGGTCCAGACTGGAAACAACGGAAGTTTTAAGGCCTCAACACACACACACACACACACACACACACACACACACACACACACACACAATCACACACACATATTCACAAGGCCACATAAACCAACATGTACACACAAGCAACACGTCTCCCTGTGACACTTCCAATCTCTCAAAGTCACAACTACTTGAAAGAGGAAAATTCAGCCCCTGCCCCAAATCTGAGCCAGCTCTTTAGTGTTGGTGTTGCCTAGTGAGACAACCCCACCCGGGGAAGCTCAGGACCAAACCTAACAACCACAACAACCAAGAAGGAAAACAGCTGCAGGGCTCCTGGCCCAGATGCTTTCAGATGCTTTGTCCTAATGAGGTCACAGGGGACCCCAGCACCAGTCAGGACCTGGTCTCACTGGAGAAATTACACATGTGGGTCCTCCAGGGCAGGATTCCAAACTAGGGAGACCACTGTTGCTCTTCAGAGGAAACAGGGCTGGATTTTGAGACCTTACCTCAAAAAGTGTCTATAGTCTCAATCCAGATCTCCCCAGGGGACTGAGATTCACTGGAGGGCATCTTTGAATAGTCCTATTACTTTCTGGCTTTAGCAGAACCCGCCCGGTCTTCATTCTCCTGTAATATGAAAAAATGGGTCCTCCTCCACCCACTTCCTGAATGATAGACTTTGATCATGTCCTTCACCCTTTTTTTCTTTTCTCACTTTTTTTTTGGGGGGGGAGGGTGTGTGGTACTTGGGATTGAAGGGTTTTATACATGCCAGGAAAGTGCTCTCACATTGAGCTACCACCCCAGCCCATTTTAATTTTTAAATTTTAATATGTGGTCTTCCTAAATTACCCAGGGTAGGCTCAAACCTGTGCTCCTCCTGCCTCATTCTCCTGAGGCACTGGGATAATAGGCATATACCCCCAAGCCAGACTGACTTTTGTTTGATTGACAACTCTTGCCCTGTGGTGAGCTGGATAAACACAGGAGTTCTCATTATTGGTTGAGCAATAAAAACATGGATATTAACAGACATTGCTAATTATTTCTAGGATCTTTCTTTTTATAAAGCATAGGAGTAGATTTCTGAGGTAACCAAATAGCACCCAGTATGCACCAAATAAGGTCTTTTGTGTAAAAAAAAAATAAAATAAATGCCCTGCCAGCTTTCTCCTGACTTTGAGAAGAAGGAAATATTGGAGAGTCATCAGAGGAGATTAAGTGCTTCTTTCAGAAAGGAGCACAGATGCTTGAAAACAAGGGAGAAGCCAGGTATGGTGGTGCACACCTGTAATTCCAGCAACTCAGGAGGCTGATGCAGGAGGATTGCAAATTCAAAGCCAGCCTCAGCAATTTAGCGGTGCCCTAAAGAACTCAGGAGAGACCATTTCTCTAAGTAAAAATATTTTAAAAAAGGGCTAGGGATGTGACTCAGTGATTAAGCACCCCTGGGTTCAGTGCCTGGTACCAAAAAAAAAAAAAAAAAAAAAAAGGCAGAGCTGGAACTTGGCTAGCTGACTAACAAGTGTTAACATGTTAACAGTGCAGTGTTTTTATATAAATCCAACCAAAAACATATTTTATATGACATCATCATTATAGTGTAATACAGCACTTTCAGATGTGAGGAAGTTTGGATGTTTGCTTAAAAAGCAAAAATTAACAGACTCTCAAGAAGAGTATTCAGTTGACATAGCCATTTCTATTATCTGTGTAATCTTACACAGGAGATAAGTAACTTTTCATTACCCTGGTAAAAAGCAGATTAAAATGTCTAAGATCAATTTATATCCAGACCTCTTCCTTTCATTATGCAGAATTTATTTTGCTTATTCATTTTAACAATTATATGTTCTATATATTTAAACATATAATTATATACAAAGTGACAATATTAATTAAAATTTTTAATCTTAGCTTTAAAATATAGTTAACCCTACATTACAAAACAAAGTATATACCACAACCAGCTTACTTCTTTATTGGTGTTTAAAAAAGAAAAAAGCTGGGTACATGCCTGTAATCCAAGCTCCTCGGAGGCTGAGGCAGGAGAATCACAAATTCAAGGCCAACCTGGGCAACAGTAGCAAGACCCTGTCTCAACAACACCACTAGCAAGAAGGTCAAAATCGCTTGGTGACACAGTGCTTTTCTCTCTACCTCTCTGTGAATTTTAGACTTCTTAAAAATATGCAGATAACCAAAGATTTCTCATTAATTAACTCACTATTCTATCACATTCGCCTCAGTCTTAAAGTCACTTGAGGATCTTGAAAAATATGCTTAAGTTGCAATTGCAAATCAACAAAATCATTGCTGATATTAGAAGTTTGCCAGAGAGATGACAATTTGAAATTTTCCACAGGCATTGAGAGTAAGGTAACAAAATCCAAATGACTTGATACATTTATCTTAAATTCACAAGAAGCAATCCACTTCTTTTGCTTTTTAATCAATACTTTAGTTGTTATAATTCAATTTAGTTGCACACACATATTTACACTCCCACAATTTCAAATATTTTGTGGAACAATGGTCTAATCCATAAAACCAGTATAAAAAATTACAAAGTTCAAATTAGGATTTCCAAACAAAACAAAATAAGACCAAGTCTTACCTAATGAAATGTATATTTACTTTAGACTATATGTTGTAATAGAATCAAGAAAAAGACGTGTAAGTGTTTTTCTTGTTTGTTTTTTATGATACTGGGGATTCAACCAGGGCCTAGAGCATGCTAGACAAATTACAACTGAGTACATTCCGAGCCCCATATAACTGCTTTTAAACCCAAACTACCAAAACAGTATTGTCTATGTAAGGATTTATCTCTATTAGGAGTATTAGTGAATGTGGATTCAGATATAATTCCTGTTAACTTATTAAATAGAAAACATTTCATTTGCTAGGCACAGTGGTGTCACTTGCCTATAAATCTAGTTACTTGGGAGGCTGAGGCAGGAGGATCACTTGAGCCCAGAAATTTAAAGCGAGCCTAGGCAACATAGTGAGACCCCTATCTCAAAACTAAACGCCAAACCAAACCCAAACAAACAAACAAACAAAAACAACTTCAGAGAACTTCCCATACCACAAGTTTTTTTTTTTGTTTGTTTGTTTTTTTGTTTTGTTACCAGGGATGAAACCCAGTGGTCCTTAACCACTGAGCCATGTCCATTTTGAGACAAAGTCTTGCTAAGCTGCTTAGAGTCTCACTAATTTGCTGAGGCTGGCTTTGAACTCGTGATTCTCCTGCCTCAGTTTTCCGAGCAGCTGGGATTACAGGTATACATCACTATGCCCAGCTACATTTTTTTTTTTTTTAGTTGTAGTTGGACACAAATACCTTTATTTTGTTTATTTATTGTTATGTGCTGAAGATCAAACCCAGTGCTTCACACGTACTAGGCAAGTGCTCTACCGCTGAGCCACAACCCCAGTCCCTACATTTTTAATGCCTATATATTGAGTGTATATATATATATATATATATATATTTTTTTTTTTTTTTTTTTTTTAATTTTCTGTGTTGTGTGCAGGTTGGATACTGGAGATTTAATCCAGGGATAGTATACCACTAAGCTCTACCCCAATCCCTTTTTAGTTTGAGACAGGGTCTCCCCAAGTGGCTGAGGCTAGCCGCCATTTGCCATGCTTCTGCCTCCAGCTTCCTGAGTCTCTGGGATTATAGATGTGCGTCACCCTAGTGGCTTTTTTTCTGTATTCTTAGTGTTCTGCCATTCAGGGCTTGGATCTTGAAGAGCCTCTCCCCAGGCCTAGCTAATTCCTAGAAAGCAAACAACTCCCCTGCAAGGGAACTTGAATATACATACCAACCATTCCAGATCCCACACCCCCAAGCATCTCCTTTATCAAACTCACAACCCACATCAACATTCCTTCTGCCCCTAATCACTCCAGGACAAGAACTAACTGGAAAACTAGGGGGCACTCCTGTAGCCCAGGGCCCACCAAAATTATTCAAACTATCTAATCGTAAACTTATCCAATGTACCTACCCTGCCTTACCCTTCCCATTTGTGAAGACCCCAGTAAAGGCTCTTCCTCGGCCTCCTGATCCATCTTGGTGCCTTGTGTGGCCCTGGGTGATGTGCCTTGCCTCCTGTTTCTAGGGATCTCTGAGTATAAATTCTTTGCTCCCTGACAATCATTTCTGGGTCTGCATATCTTATCATACCTGATTAAAACAAATCCTAAGTATAGTTGCAGAACAGACTACTATTAGCTTGAATTTATACTTGTATTCTTTTTCTTTTCTTGAGATCCCTGTGAGTACAAATAGAAGATTCCTATGATCTGTTGGAAGAGATTTGAATAGGCCACTCCAAAAGTCTACCTCTTTAGCATGAGGATTATTCTGAGCTGAAGGCAATTAAGACACAGCAGACACAGGAAGAATGTTGTACATTTCCTTTGTGAAGGTAACATAAACTTCTATTTGTAAAGGATCTCCCTCTTCCATACCAGGAAGAGGAGAAATACCTTTAATCACCTTAGAAGACTTCCACTGAAGATGGCACAGACCTGAGTCTGTGTAATAAAGTTTACTTGACAACCTTATCTACTATTAGTTTCCTAAGTATATTTACCTTCCATAAGGTACTGCCCTTCAAACTCCTTTTCCTTTGACTAGTTACTTGTGCACAATTTATCACCCTTTCTTAAAATTATATATAAGGCTTGCATCTATCTACCTCTTTGGGTTTGCACTTCTTTTTTGTGTAGTCCTTGCACATAGAATTTAAATATCAATTTAAATTTATATTTTTTTTTAAAGAGAGAGTGAGAGAGGAGAGAGAGAGAGAATTTTTAATATTTATTTGTTTATTTTTTTTAGTTCTCGGCGGACACAACATCTTTGTTGGTATGTGGTGCTGAGGATCGAACCCGGGCCGCACGCATGCCAGGCGAGCGCGCTACCGCTTGAGCCACATCCCCAGCCCCTTAAATTTATATTTTAAATATCAATTCAATTTATATACCTTTTCTCTTGTCTTTTGTGGGCTTAATACACAAGCTCCAAGCCCAGAACCTAAGAGGGTAGAGGAAAAGTTTTTTTTCTCCTATACTCTTAATCAAGCTAACTCCAAATAAGCTAACCACAGGGTCTTGCTAAGTTGTCCACACTGACCTCAAACTTGTGATCCTCCTGCTTCAGCCTCCCAAGTAGCTGGGATTACTGGTGTGTGCCACTGCACCTAGCTCCATAGAATTTCTTAAAGAAATATTGACAGACGCCTGCAAGCCTAGATTTCTACTTTGGCTTTTGATGCATCCTTGGGCTTTCTAACACAAGTAAGGGGACCATTGTCCCTTACCTCAGAAGACATTTCAACCTCCATCCTTGTCTACCAAGTCTTTTGTCTGGACAGCACCTCTGAGTCCTAGAAGAGACATTAAACTCTTCATTGACTCTTCATTGAAAGACAATTAACTAGGTCCTTCAGTTTCCAACAGGCACCCAGACATGACCATCTTTTTGAAAAACGAAGACATGTTAGTCAAAACAGACAGATAGGTATGATCATCAGCTTTTAATGCCTTCAAGCTCTGAAAATTATATGGCAGATTTGCCGTAGCTTGGCAAAAATTCACTGGTTGGTTGAAGGCACTCTAAAACAGGAAGGCCAGGCACAAAGGAAGGAAGACATAAATAATCTCATTATTTACCGGCACCAGGTCTTTGATCTTGGGGCTGTTCTCTACTGCATTTGAGTTTTTGTGAGGCCAAACTGTGAAATTGTTAAAATAATAGCAACAATCTATCATTCCTTCAAAAATCAGCTGATCTTCAGCTATTAGTAAATGTTTTGATAGCAAGTCTATTAGCAAAGTTCTCATAGGATATGAAAAAACACAATTGTTTCTCTGTTTCATATCAAAATTTTATATAATTTTCCCTGGACAAAACATCTTTTCGAGAGAATAGAAGCAACAACCACAATTAAGAGTTTTTTTGTTGGTGTTGTTCCTAAGAAGTGTGAAAATATCCCCAGATTATTTAAAAACAGTCAGAAATTAAAATTGTTTATAGGCTTTGAGTTCAAAGTTCCACATTCTGAAAGCCTGGACTACAGGAGTATTAAGAGATACATGCACCCAAAACTCATGCCCAGAGATATTTATCTCAGTGCCCTTGATCACAGTAAAGGAAAACAACAGTTTTGCAAGAGAAAAAAATGAATTTTAATCACATACAGGTGTTTACAAAGAAATATAACTCAAAGGGGTGGATACATTTTGGATCTGATACACCATCTTAATAGGTGAAGGGGCCCGGAGCACAATTGCACATGCTTGTAATCCCAGCAGTTTAGGAGGCTGGGGCAAGAGGATTGCAACTTCAAAGCCAGCCTCAGCGATTTAGCAAGGCCCTAAGCAACTCAGTGAGACAGTCTCTACATAAAATACATAAAAATGTTAGGGAAGTAGCTCAGTGGTTAAGCACCTCTGGGTTCAATCTCCAGTACTAAAAAATAAAAAATAAAAAAGTGACAGGGAGGGAAATAGGCATTTACTGAGAGTACAATGATTTCTTAGAAAAGATGAGGAGAAAGTGCACTTTTAGAAAAATGCATGACTTTTAGGAAAAATACATGGGCTCTTAGGAAAACAAATGGGGAGTATGATAGTTTTGTGATAATGTCTGCTTGGTGCCAATTTATCCCCCAAGATTAGAGTTGTTTCCAGGGAAGGGCTTTGTGACTATTAAGTTTTAGGAGGGAGATTCTGCTTTCAGATAGATAAGAAATTTCAGGAACTCAAAAACCTTTAGATCTAAATTATTTCTATGCCATAGTGACTGCCTTTTTTGGTACTGAGGATTTTTACCTAGGGTTGCTCTACTGCTGAGTTTACATTCCCAGCCCTTTTAATTTTTTTATTTTGAGGCAGTGTCTCACTAAGTTGCTGAGGCTGGCCTCCAACTTATGAACCTCTTGCCTCTTCCCAAGTCACTGGGATTATAGGTAAGATGTGCCTAGAGTGGCTTATTCCAGATGCCTTAGATATTCTCAAATCTCGGGGCCTCAAAATTACCTAATAATGATGAGTGTTCTTTGTCTATGGTTGGGCGTTACAGGGATAGGTTGAAAATTTGGGAGTAAGGAAATTAAGATTGCTCCAGATGTTGAACTACATAAACCCAATGACTAATGGATCAGAGAACAGATATGCAAAGTCACTGAAAGACACTCAGCCGGTCAGCAGGATTTGACTGCAACCTAATTAAAACATATCTAAATGATATATCTAAGGAAATTATATGTCATTTGGGAGGAGGAACTGAGTTTTACTCTCCCAAGTAATTGCATACCCTAGTCCCCTATTGCTCATCTGTAACACAGACTTTGCACAAATGTTTATGAGTTTGAATTGGAATGTACATGAACAATGTCCCCATTTACTGAACACCAGATGCCAGACATTGTGCTAGAAGTTATGAGTATGTTATCTTATTTGAGGTTCACAAGAGCCTGATATCACCATTATTAACAAATGTTAAGTAAGACAAGTGTGTTGCCCAAAGATGGCCAGCTATCCTGTGGCAGAGATAAGACCAGTCCTGAGAATACCAGCTCACGTGCTCCACGTGGTTATTCCCAGCCTCCATTCCAGGTAGCCTGAGTGGTTTGCTCGAATTTCCCTGGCCAACACTTTTGCTTATTGTGACAGTGAACCACAGAAGTGAGAATTAAACCCCACCCTCCAGCTTCTCATTCAGGTGACCCACAGGAACATAATTACAGGGTCTTCAGCATCCAAGATCCCTAAAACCTAGGTGGTAGCACACCCAGTGTCACTGTGCAGAGAAGCTACAAGGTCCCTTGCTGAGTGCTGTTTCTGTTAAGCAACTACCTGGCGATAGAGGGAATAAGGAAATTTTTAGTTTTCTCTTTTCCCACAAAGATTCAATAATTTTAGTCTGTGAAATAAACTGACAATAGATTAATAGGAGAAGAGTCATAACAAATTTATTAATGCACATTCACAGGGAAACATGCAAATATGAAAGTTTACCAGGCACAGTGTCATACATCTGTAATCCCATCTACTCAGGCAGCTGAGGCAGGAGGATCACAACATTGAGGCCAGCCTCAGTAATTTAGCAAGACTCTATCTTAAAATAAATAAATAAATAGCTCAAAGAAGGGACCAGATGGTTGTACCTTCAATATTCTCTTCATAGGGGAGGGGGAAGTAGTGGGGAGAGCTGTAGGCAATGTTAGAGGGAGTACAAATAATTTTTAGAGAAGTGAACGAGACTGGAGAAAACAGTGGCCTTAGTCCCAGGCCACTGTTTTTGATTTTCAGTCTCTTCCTGTGATATGAATTTAATTTTTCTAGATTAACGACATTTCAATAAGAAGATTGAAGCTAGTTGTACTCTACGTTGATGGATCCTGCTTTTATCTTTTAATTTTATTATTTATTTTTTATTTGGAGACAGGGTCTCACTAAGTTGCAGAGGATGGTCTTGAATTTATGATCCTCCTGCCTCAGCTTCCCTAGTCACAGTGATTACAGGTGTGCTTTATTGTACCTGGCTATTATTTTCTTTTTTAATATATGTATATTTTTTAGTTGAATCCAGTGCCTCACACTTGCAAGGCAAGCGCTTCACCACTGAGCTTCGGCCTCAGTGGTGCTGGGAATTGAACCCAGGGTCTTGTGCATGCAAGGCAAGCACTCTACCAACTGAGCTATATCCCCAGCCCCTTATTGTTATTTTTTGAGATTGGGTCTCACTATGTTGTCCAGGCTGACCTTGAATTCCCAATTCTCTTGCCTTAGCCTCCTGAACTGGAATTACAGGTGTGTATCATCATCCTTGGCTCCTGAATTCTGTTTTTAGATAGATCTGGGAACTTTGGAAGAGAAAGATTAGGAAAAGAGAGGTCAGAGAGAAGGTCAGAGAGAAGCTGAGGCTGCCAAAGTACTGCACTTTGGGGTACTATTTTCTGAGCCCCAACAAAGGGAAATCATTAAACCTCTCTGGACCCAATTTTCTTATTTTAAAACGAGCACACTAGTCTAGATCATTGCCCAGCACTCCCAAGGCAAACACCTCAGGCTGGGGTTGTGGCTCAATGGTAGAGTACTTGCCTAGCATGCATGAGGTACTGGGTTCAATCTTTAACACCACATATAAACAAATAAACAAAATAAAGACATTATGTCTATCTACAACTAAAATTAAAAAAAATAAATAAGGGCAAAATCCTTGGTAGGGGTAGAGGTTGTAAAGAAGAGAGCCTGAATCCTCACTGAAGTTTTTCCAAATCCAGTGATGGAGCTATTTTTAGATTTGATCAGGTTCTCTCATGAATGTTGCAGGATGGTTTTCTGGGTCAACCCCTCTCAAGTTAATTGTCATCTAATCCTTGACCAGGACAGTTGCCCTGATATAATGACAACTTTTCCCATACTAACATTGGCTATTTTGAGATTGGTTTGCCCTTATATGACTGGCTTTCAAAGACTAGTGGTAAGTACACTGAAGGAAATAGTTCTACTCTATCATGTGAGAAGTTTCTCCTCGTCTTCTATTCATGTATTCATTCAGTAATTTTCAACATATCCTATCTATCTATCTATCTATCTATCTATCTATCTATCTATCTATCTATCTATCTATCATCTATCCATCCATCCATCCATGCTGGGGATTGAACCATAGGACCTTGCACATGTTAGGCAAGTACTCTATCATTGAGCTACATCATTCAGGAATTCAGTTTCTCATTCAGTAATTTTCCTCCCTGTGTGCCTATTTTGCATTAGGAACTCTGCATATAGTGGTCAGGGACTGGGGCTATAGCTCAGTGGCAGAGTGCTTGCCTAGCACGCGTGAGGCACTGGGTTCCATCCTTAACACTACATAAAGGCATGCTGTCCATCTACAACTACAAATAATTTTTTTTTTAAATACAGTGACGAGAAAGAAATAGATAGGACCCCTGCCATCAAGAGCCTATAGTCTATTGGGGAAGAATCAAATAACCACACAAAATTTTGTGGCTACTGTAACAAGTGATATAAAGGAAAAGTGTGGGATACCCTCAGAGCCTACGATGATCAGAGAAGGCTTCTTTAGGGAGGCACTGTTTGAAATGAATTCTGAAGAATTAGGAATTAAATAGGTGCCCAAGCACAGAAAATTATTCCTTACAGAGAAGAGTATGGGCAGAGGTCTATGACAGGAGGAGTCATAAAACAAAAAATAAGCTAGTACAGTAGAAAACAGAAATCAAGGAGGTGTCAGGGAGAACAAAATTTTCCCTCTATCCTCTTAGTTTTTTTTTTTTTTTTTGGCAAGTGGCGGGGCGTTGTCTGTGAATTAAACCAACAAAAACAGATTATCAAGAGAAAAAGAACCCTATGCCTATAGGAGCTTACAAAAGAATCAGCTCAAAAGGAGGTCTTAAAAATTAGAGGATTGTATACCCAGCATGGTAGGGAAAAGGGAAGAAAGAGAAAAAGGTTCTATTGGAAGACAATATGGGTTTCTAGAACAAATGGAAAATAAGAAATTTTGTGATTATGCGTGTTCATGCAGGTCTGAGTGGTCTTTAAATTTCCTTTAGTGGCCATAAAATGTCCCTGAAAGGGGATTTATGTAGATTTACTCTTAATCTCCTTCCTGGGCAGGAAAGTGGCCCTGAAAAGGGAATTTATGAAGCCCTCTTTCCCAGATGTTTCTGCTTTTAATCAGATAAAGGAAGCTCTGAGAAAGCTTCTCTCTACTTCTGTTGAATCCCAGTATCTTTAGCTTCAAACAACCAACTCTGGAGTCCTAAGGGGATCCCCACAGGGGCCTGATGCAAGGTGATGACAGAGAAGTAGCAGGGGCTACATGACAAACGACATAGCTATGTTAGTTTCATCCTGTCCTGAGAACAGTGGGAAGAACTGAAGTGTTTTAGGGAGGGGAACTGCAGGATGGTATTTATACTTGTTGAACTTGCATTTGAGAACTCTAGGAGTGGATGATAAATAGGCATCTGGAAGTACCAGTCTGGAGAACTCTAAAGATCCTCATATGAGTCATCTATATGTAGATAGTAATTATAGACCAATGTATGGATAAGACTGCCCAAGGAAACAATGTATAGGAACACAATGTTCCTTCCCATCCACCTGTAAAATACCAAAAAATAAATAAATAGAAGTTCAATTAAATTAAAATTTAAAGAGAGAGAGAGAGAGAGAGAGAGAGAGAGAGAGAGAGAGAGAGAGAGAGAGATAAAGTTATAGGGAAGGAAGGCCAGCTTGCAGGAAACCAGCCCATTTCTAGTTTTGCAAAGAAGACCTCTATGAAACTGTAACTATATTATTCATATGACTCTTTGCAAATCAGGCCTTGGAGTTGTCTCCTCATCTGAAAAATTAAAAATCTCTGCCTTAGCTACTTTAAAGAAAACTCAAATGGATCTGAAAATTCTATGAAAATACAAAGCATTATAATATGTTTTTTTGTTATCATTGGCCAAGAAAGGAAAGAAAGTGAAGAAGAATCCATGTGTGGCGATGCATGCCAGCAATCCCAGGGACTCAGGAGGCTAAGGCAGAAGGATGGCAAGTTCAAGTTCTCCTCAGCAATTTAGCAATGCCCTAAGCAACTTAGCAAGACCCTGTTTCAAAGTAAAAAGGGATGGGAATATGTAGCTCAGTGGTAGAGTGCCCTTGGGTTCCATCCCTGGTAAAAAAAAAAAAAAAAAAAAAAAGAAAGAAAGAGCATACTAAGCTTCAATACCTACTCTAAAGAGCTTACAAACCAAGTATCATATAATAACCATCTTACAGGGCATTGCAAATGGGAAGTAGCCAACCTTGCTTCTGGGGACAGTCAGCGGTTGTAGTGACACCCCCTCCTCCACAGAAAATCTTAACTAAGCTTCTCCAGAAATCTTCACCATAATTGATTTTAGGACTATAAGCAAAAGAGTCTCTACAAAAGAGTTCAATGCAGGTAAACTTCCTATTTTCCTGTTGCTCTATCTTACTTGGCCACTGGCCTGGAAGAAATCAGTATTCCAGGTGCTGATCGCCCCTTTACTAGTTTTTCACAATCATTTATCCATTAGCATGGTAGTTTGTAGAAGTGTGTTTGCAAATGCAAAATGTTTAAAAAAAAAAAAAAAGATCCTTTAACAAGGCCTCTGGCCTTGAGCTGGGGCTTCACAGAGATGTTTACATTTCTAAGAGGTTACCAGTTGGGCTCCTTGGTGACAGTTGGCAGGGGGAGGAAAGAAAGGGGAGAAGATGCTCTCCCCTTTTCAGGTACTGTTCTTGGGTTCATTTGCCTAGAACAGTGAAAGAAAAAGCTGCTTTTGTGTGAACTTCTGCAGACTGTGAATTTCTGAGCCCCTGCCCTCACATGCTGGGTATGAAGTTCGGAAACGACCTGAACTCGGGGTTCAGGGGGATTGACTGATTATAATGAAAGCTTTGCCCTTTGAACCTGGCTATAGCTAAATAAACCTGCTTCCTGTTCCTATTTGGTGTCTTGCCTCGTCTGTCCCCTGCAACAAGGTTACAGTGACTGGGTGGTTGAGGACAAATTCACAGGAGAGAAGTCTGAGCTTTAAAGGAAAGGTAGGGTTCTGACAGGTGCTTAGAGGAATGTCCCAGGCAGAGGGACCCACATGAGCAAAGGCAAAAGGTACAGAGGTCAAAATGAAGACAGGCAGGTTTAGGAATAGGGGCAGGACCTGCCTGAAGGGAGCAGGAGTATGTGTTGGGAGAGTGGTTGGATGGGTGGATTAGGAGCACATAATGGAGGGTATTGGTGCTGATCCTGCCGAACCCAGTGTTTGTCAACCTCAGCACTGTTAATGTTTTGGACCAGATTGTCTGTGTGTGTGTGTTTCATTTTGTTTTTGTTTTTTTGGGTTTGTTTGTTTGTTTGTTTTGGTACTGGGGAATTAACCCATAGGTACTTCACCACTGAACTACAACCCCAGCTCTTTTACTCTTTTTTATTTTGAGACACATTCTCATGAAGTTGCTTAAGGCCTCACTAAATGGCTGAGGCTGCCCTCCAACTTGCGATCCTCTTGCTTCAGCCTCCCCATCACTAGGATTATTATAGGCATCTGCCACTGCACCAGACCCAGACTGTCTTTTTGTGTGTGAGGTGGGGTGGTGTAGGGAGGAAAAAGGAACCTCTTGTACATTGTTAGCAGAATCCCTGTTTTCTACCTGCCTGACACCATTGGTACCCTTGCCCCTAGTTATGCGCATTCCTCCAGTTGTGACACAAAACAAAATGTCTTCAGACATTGCCAAATGTCCCCTAGGAGGAAAAATCACTCACTGGGTTGAGAACCACTGGTTTAAGGGATTGTTGTGGATGTGACCTGTGTGTGATTTTCCTGGGGTCCGCAGGTCTATTATGAACTGACTTTGTTTTTCCACACTCCATCAGGACTTCCATGAGACTGGCCCTATGACAACAACTTGCAGACCATAGAGAAACCAAACTCCTACTGAACCTCCAGGCCCAGTTTTGGGTGGTGTCCTTATTCACGGCCCAGAGGCTTCAATGCCACTGGGGCAGGGTTGGGAAGAGAACCACAGGTCAACTATAGCAAGCCAAAAACTAATAGGGTGGGCTAGCCTCTTAGTGGAGATAAACCCCTAAAACAAATATATAAACAAAAATACATAAAAAAAACTCTGAAGCAATTTAATATGAACATTAAGAATGATAGGAAGCTGGGCAGAATGGCACACACTTGTAAACTCAGTGGCTCAGGAGGCTGAGGCAGGAGGATCAAGAGTTTAAAGCCAGACTCAGCGAGGCGCTAAGCAGCTCAGTGAGACCCTGTCTCTAAATAAAATACAAAATAGGGCTGGGGATGTGGCTCAGTGGTTGAGTGCCCCTGAGTTCAATCCCAGGAACTGCCCTCCCAAAAAAGGAATGATGGGAATCCGGGCATGGTGGCACACATCTGTAATCCCAGCAATTGAGGAGGCTGAAGCAGGAGGGCTGCAAATTCAAGGGTGGCCTCAGCAACTTAGTGAGACCCTGTCTCAAAATATAAAATAAAAAGGACTGGGTATGTAGCTCAGTAGTAAAGTACACTATGTTCCATCTCTAGTCCTCCAAACAAACAAACAAACATAAAAGCATGAGGGGAAAATGTTCTCTTTCCTTCTGAACATCAAGCCCATTAGCAATAAAATGACTCATTGTGATTGTCGCTGTGATAGGCAGGGAAATGCTGTCAATTAGTCCTGGCATCAACCAGCTAGAGCCCCAGCTTAAGGCCAACTGAGATGTCCAGAGGATTATTTGCTTTCCCTCTGTACCAGGCAGGTTGTTGATAGAGGAACTCTGTGAAAATGTTTACCATTATTCTGTGTTTTCCTAATTAGAGTTTCTGGAAACATGACGTCTTCTCAGGACCTTGATATGAGAAATAGAATGTCAAGGGCTGTGGCAGGACAGAGCTGTGTGCACCTCTGTGGCCTCCCCTCCCTGCAGGCCTTTCAGCAACCTGTTCTGTTCCAACTTTATGTAGAAGGAGAAGTTTGTGAAATACCCCCATGGTGCAACCTGGGAATCTTTTTAAGATTTCCTATTACTAAGCCGGGCCTTACTTACTAAGGTGGCACTATAATCCCAGAGACGCAGGAAGCTAAGGCAGGAGGATTGCAAGTTTGAGGCCAACCCAGCCAATTTAGCTATAAGACGTTGTCTCAAAATTTAAAATAAATAAATAAATAAACAGGGCTGGGGGTAGAGCATAGTGGTAGAGCATCTCTGGGTTCAATCCCTAGTACTAAATTAAAAAATAAATTCTTATTAGGATGTTTGAAAGTCTACATCTCCATGATCATTATCATAGCTAGTATTTATAGAATATTTTCTACCTTTAGAGTTGTGACCAGACCCACAGCAGGTGAGGAAGCTGAGGTCTACTGATGGTAGGATTTACCAATGGTAAGTTGTTCATACAGACCGACTTTGGTCTGTATGCCTGGGGAGTCCCCTTAACTTACACATGACCTCAGTATTCAGCAGTCAGGCTGATGAAGCCTCCCTAGCCTTCACAAAACCTACCTCTGTCCATGAAGATTTATTTTAACCAGGCGTGGTGGCGCATGCCTGTAATCCCAGCAGTTTGAGAGGCTTAGGCAGGAGGATTGAGAGTTCAAAGCCAGCCTCAGTCTCTAAATAAAATACAAAATAGGGCTGGGGATGTGGCTTAGAGGTTGAGTGCCCCTGAATTCAATCCCCAGTGCCTACCCTCTCCCCGCCGCAAAAAAAAAAAAAAAAAAAAAAAAAGTTTTGTTTTATTAAACCTGGGGACTTTGGTCTGAGTCCCCTCCCTGGCCTCCATCTATTAGCAACTGAAAATTCACTACCGTCTCCCTCTTGTTCCAAAAAGCACTGTACTTTTTTCTCTCCCTGCAATCCTTAGTGGTGGTACTGGGGATTAAACCCAAAGGTTTTCTACCACTAGGCTACCTCTCCAGCCATTTTTATTTTTTATTTTGAGGCAGGATCTCACTAAGGTGCTGAGGTTGGCCTCAAACATGCAATCCCTTTGCCTTAGCCTCCCAAGTCACTTGGATTACAGGCCTGTGTCAACACACTGGGCTTGCACTTTTCTATAAGGAAAAAAAAAGTTTTCTTCTGGTTATTCACTGTAGAAAATTAGGAAAATCCTAAAATGTGCAGGAGGGAAATAAAATCATCCCTAAATACAAAACCTTGAGAAAATTTCTGTAAATAGTTTGACTATCTCCTTCATGTGCAATGTGGTTTTCAGAGGCCTGCTTTTCCCAGCCCCTCAACCAGCTCCTGACTCTTAGGTATTGGGAGTGTTCACAGAAAAGCCCAACCAAGGAGCCACTGAGCACTCCAGACCTTCTGCCTTTACTTTCCTGAGGTTTTCCCTCCAAAGGGACCATCATAACAGTATATACTATCATCCTATACCCTCAACTGAAAGTCAGAATTTTGGAGCCAAATTGTGGAGAAATTTGGAGAACTGATAACAACAATTGAAATTCCATTTCCTCACTGAACTTCTTATCCTAAGCACAATGAGATTTGGTTTGCATCTGAGCCTGGCTCCATTAGAAAGAAGACACATCACCCAAACTAGTAGGAGTATAGAGTCACAGCCCTGGTAACTATCTAGGTCATACACCACCCAGCCTAGATCTCTAGATGCTGTCCAAAAAAATGTAATGTGAGCCACATAGATAATTTTTAATTTTCTAGTAGCCATATACAAAAGGAAAAAAAAAAGAACAAGTAAAATGACGCTTCATAACATTTTATTTAGCCCAAATATCCAAAACATTTTATCAGCATATAATCAATATTTAAAATATTAATGAGATGATGTATATTCTTTTTTTAAGTGATAGGTCTTTGAAATGTGGTGTGTATTTTACCCTCACAGCATTTCTCAGCTTGGAGCGACCACAGAACAAGTGCTTCATAACCAAAAGTGTTAGTGGCTACCATATTGGACAGTGCAGTTCCAGACCAGTTTTAGCTCCATTTGGTATCCCACAGCAGCCTCTCCAAACACATCCCCATTCTCAGGACATTTCACAGCTGGTCTTAAGTGCCCCAAATGTAGAAAAAATGGAGAAAGGATTATGTTGCATGCTGGGCAGACCCTTCCCCCAGCATACCAGTTCCCAAGAAGCCAAAGCTGATGGAGGCTCTGTGGATCCGCTGATGGTGGTGACTTCTCAATATTCAAGCACAGATGACCCTAGGAGAGACAAGAGAAGTGAACCCCACTTCAAAACCCTTCCATTGTATATGTATATGCATATACAAGAATGCTGGTACTCAAAAGTCAGCCACCTAGTATCAAACTTCATTTCCCACAGTTCTCAGAATAACCAGGTCAGATGGTGTTAATTTCAAACATACCTTATTTACTTTCCCCTTTAGTTTGAAAGCACCTGAAAGGCAGAGGTCAAAGTCTTACTCTGTTCCAAGTACCTTCAGGATCACCCTGAAAATGATTCCATTTTATAGGTGAGAAAACAAAGAACAAGAGTGCAAAGTAGCCCAAGTCGCTCAGCTAAGCCCTGGGGCTTCAAGCCTCTCCCCTTTATCCATGTCCTCCCTGACTTGCCCTTCATTCTCTAACACGTACTGTGAACTTCTTGGACATAAATACACACTTAATTGTTTGACAATTACTTGGGAGTTTTCCCAGAGCTCTAAACAGAGTGTTAGGTGATTTACTAGTCATTTAAAAATCAATGTCCTGAGCCTGTACCACCCGTACCACCACCGAGGACCTGGACCATTTCTGCAGGCCCAGGTGTGGCTCATTCCTGGGAATCCCACCCCTCCTACATACAGCTCAGCTCAGAGGAGGCACCCCATCCATGCTGCTCTTCCACAAGACCAGCTTTCTTCTGTCTTATTGTACAGTTTGTGCACAGAAGACAAGAGTCTAGATAGCAGAATCAAAGTCCGTCAGGACACAAGGGAATCCTCCCTCATTTCTATCAATGCTATCAGCTTATTTGGGGCTCTTATCTCGAAGGAGGCAATTTAATCCTCCCTCATGGAATCCAAAAGTCACATACCAATTCCCCAAGGAGCTGAGGCAATAAGAAAAGAGCAAAGTTTAGTATTACTCCTTGATAAGAGTCTTGTTTAAACATGATCACATATAAAAGCCCATCTGATGCCCACACCCTTCTCCCCTCAGCAACCCTCTCTCCTTTCTTCTTCTCTTGTTTGTAAGATAGCTCGATTGTGCAATCTGCCGGGCTCCTGGTTAGACCTAATGAAATTGCTTTCAAGCCTACAGAGGTTTCCCAGGATCCTTTGTTAGTCCCTCATTCCTGTACCTGGGGCTCCCCTGGGGATGGTGGCAGGTCTGCTCCTGGGCACTTCCCAGTGGCACAGGCTTGTTTACATTTTGAAATTAGAGCAAAGTTCAACTTTGTGGTTGGCTTCAGCACCCTAGGAGATGCGGGACCCTGGTAAAAAAAAAAAAAAAAAAAAAAGCAAACAATAGTGACCTGGGAAAAGTTCCCTCCCCAAACAGCACCACCCGGCAACATTTTGGCAACAGTTTTCTTTATGGCCAGTCTCTGGCTCCTGTACAGTGGAAACACCCAGGAATGGAAACAGCAAAGAGAAAAGGCCACTTGTGCCACTCGAAAGTTTTTTGGTGGCCTTCCTCCACTCCTTCCCTTTTCCCACCAGAGTTGTGTTTTTTTGTTTCATTTAAGTTTCCAATAACAGCATGACCACTGCTGGTTGAGGCCCTGTTCTGCTCAAGCTCCGGGGGCAGAGCCATCCCCTCCCTTTAATGCCACAGCTCTAGGCTCAGCATTGTCCCTGAGGCCCTTCTGAAGATGGTGTCCTCAGAGGCAAAGTGGAGATAACACCAGGCAACTCCAAGTTAGGAGGGTGGAATGAAGTCACGAACCCTGGCACAGCACCTACCTGCACAGGCCACGGATTCTCAGCCCTTGATTAGGACAGGAATGTCACAGGAGATCACAGCTACGCTCAGAGGAGACGGAGCAGGCAGTAAGGCCCCTGTGGTAGACCCTGACCACATGGAGATATGGCAGATAGGACCCAGGGGAACTTTGGATGAAGCAACCAACTCCCCTACTCAGCCTGATCTGCAGGATTCCAGGCCAAGGCCCAGCAGCTGTTGGCATAAAACTCTTGTACATTCCACACCAACTGAAAGGGCTTCTGTCCCCACACGGGAAGAACAAACAACAAAGGCAATTGTGTGTCTCCTCCTGCACCATAGGGCAGGCTTGGAGAGAGAAACTTTTTTTTCCCTAGGAGTCCAGATTTGCCCAGAAAGCCAAAGTCACTGATGTAGTCAAACATAACTCTGGAGGAGTGTGTTAGCTAGGTTCCCCCAGTGTGGCAGGGGACCATCACATGCAGAGCACACACACACATGCATGCACGAATCCCAACCAACCCCTCCTGCCCAATGGAGCACAGCAGAGTCACAGATGCTACTACAAGGCAGTAACCGCCCAGCCCCCAGGAGACCTGGCTCGACCATTCACCTTCCAGTCCAGACCAGACTCCAATGCAGCACCCTTCTGACACTGAGGACAAATTCCTCACTCTGGAAGTAAAGACTGGAGGGCTGCACCCTCTGGTCCAACAGATAACAAGGCAGCTAAGACTGTCACATTCTGATGAACACAGCTTGGCTATATCTACATATGAATATCACCTGGCTCTTGCTTCTATAAATCATAACCGATTTATAGAGTAGAGAAGCAATCTCGCTGCTTCTCTCCCAAAGTGCAAAAGTTCATTTTTCCTTTTCCCAACCTTTGCCTATTTCTTATTTCTTATATGGGTGCCCAGTTGAATTCAGCCAGCCAGGATCCAGGAAGGGTTCCTGGGCAAGGCTGCTAGAAACTGAATGGCAGCCATAAGGGACTATAATACCACCTGTGGAAGGGAATAATACCTTCCTGGAGGAAGGGAACTAACGGAATTCAATTGGGACTCTCCTGTTCCTTTTGAATCAAGGCCAATTGTCTTTTTTAGCTTTTAATAAGATGGAGATATTGAGACAAAAGGTTTCTTCCATCTTCCTTTAAACCTGGATTTGAATAAAACCAGCATTTATTTTTTTAAAAAAAAATTCCTACTAATTTGACACCAAATGTCTGTGGAGGAAGAGCAGTGTAACCTGACCTCTGACCCCAAATGAGAAAGTACTGCCCAGTAACACAGAGGGTCCTACAACCCACCATGGGTCACACTGTGCTTTGTCTTTTCAGGCCTCACAGCCGACACATTCATGAAGAATGTTAGGCAGCATCAAAAACCTATTTTCAAGAAATCTATTCCAGGGTCCCTTCAAGCTCATGTCACTCATAGCCTGAGAGCCTGAAACTCCAGACCACCCACAGAAGAGAAATTACAACGAAGAAATCACTGCAGTTGGGGAAATATAGATCTCCTCTTGCCATTTTCTCCCTCCTTATCTTCTCTTTTCTTTTCTACTTGCCATGCTAGGGAGGCGGAGGGTTTGGAAGTCAAAATGTGCTAGATGAAGCTGGGCACAGTGGCACACACCTCTAATCTCAGCAATCTGGGAGGCTGAGGCCAGACATTTCAAGTTCAAGATCAACCTAGGCAATGTAGCAAAACCCTGACTCAAAATAAAAAAGTAAAAAAAAAAAAAAAAATGACTGAGCACTGTGGTGCACACCTATAATCCTAGCGGCTCAGGAGCCTGAGGCAGGTGGATCACTAGTTCAAAGCCAGCGTCAGCAAAAGTGAGGCACTAAGCAACTTGGTAAGACCTTGTCTCTAAATAAAATACAAAATAGGTCTGGGGATGTAGCTCAGTGCTTGAGTGCCCCTGAGTTCAATCCCCCGTACCCCACCCCCAAAAAAAGGGAGGGTGGTGGGAATGTACCTCAGTGGTAAAGTGCTCATGGGTTCAATCCCCAGTACAAAATAAGTAAATAAAAATTTAAAAATCTGTTAGAGGAAAAAGATGTTCTCATGAAATGAAATAACTATACATTGTGTTATTGAATGGAATAACCCAACTCAATTCTCCTGCAGTCTTGGCTGCCAGGACAACTCAGTGTGCCATTTGGTTATAATAACTGGTACATTTCCAGTACATCCTAACAGATGTCTGAGCCAGCCTCAGCTTTTAGGCCTTGTATCTTATTGTGTCCCAAGTTTAAATATCAGAGGTGATCTTTGTGTTGTGCAAAAAACCTTTCATGGACAAGGGACTTGAGAAATCTAAGAATCATTCCTGGTTCTGCCCGCAATTGACCCATCCACCTTGACCAAGACATCACCCTCGATAAGCTTCCATTTCCTTGTTTTTGAGACTTAACAAGTCTCTCAAACCTGCCCTTTAAGAGAATCACCAAGGGAGCTCTTAAATACACAGAGTCTCAGAGCCCTCCTCTGGACAGGGGTGGAGTCTACCTTTAAACCAAGCAGTCCAGTGGATTCCTATCATCTGGCAAGTTTAGAAACCACTAACAGGCTCCAGATGTGGCTCAGCGGTGGAGCACTTGCCTGGCATGTGTGCAGCACTGGTTCAATTCTCAGTACCACATATAAATAATTTAATAAAATGAAGGTCCATCAACAACTAAAATATATATATTAAAAAATTAAAACAACAATAACAACAAAAGGAACCACTAACAACAAATGGTTGCTAAAGTCCCAGGCTATGCTAGGATCTATAAGTTATATAAATAATCTTATAGAAAAGAGATAGAATTTATTAGTTATTTTGAAATTATAGATCTTGCATTTACTGAATATAGTTTATTACGCTTCTCAATTTTCATTTGTTAACACATGAGGGACACACTTTGTATTGCCCTTTGTAGAATGAGAAACCTAGCTCAGATTCCTGTGGCTTTCTGCTGGATTTCTACAAAAGCCAGGCCCTTCCCTCTCCTGATGCAGACCTCTGCTCTTTTAGGAGTTCAACATATGTTTCCCCAGACACCGGCCTGCCTCACCTCACCACCCTCCCCTGGGCATTGACTCCAGTTTCTCCTTATTGGGGAGGCCTTTCAAGGGGCTAAGATCACAGCTCCCTCTCCCTATCCACCACCTTCCTCCCCCACATCATTTTTCTTTTAACATTCATCACTATCTAACATACTGAATATTTTATTTATCTGTCTTGTTTGTTATCTGTTCCCCCACCAAGGCATAAGCTCCTCAAGGACAAAGATTTTTGTCTGTTTGGTCCCAGCTATAGCCTCACAGCCTGAGCTGGAACATAGCAGATGCTCAATAACATTAGTTACTCAACCCAGGAGATGCTTGCTTTCCAAATGAATGAGTAAACAAACTTCCAGGAAAGCGCTCCATGTTGGAGCCCTTGGAAAAGACCATCTGAGCCTAAGCCAGGCTCAGCCTTGTGGCCACTGTGCTCCTCAATGTGCTCACTGGTGACTCCACACCCTGGTCAAGGCTCACCCCTGGAGGCCCCAGGCTAACTGTCCTCTTACCCCAGCTGCTCTCCCTCCCTTTTCACAAGGATGCAATGAGAACCTGGTTACCTTCACTTCAGTATGAACATTTGCCTAAGAACAAAATTTTCTCCTTAAGAAGAGGAGAGGGCTGGGGATATAGCTCATTGGTAGAGCACATGCCTAGCATACCTGAGGCCCTGGCTGGGTTCAATCCCCAGCACAGCAAAACCAATAAATTAATTGCATTAAAAAAAGGAGGGGGGGGATTGCTACTAGGATCCACTGCTCACCAAATAGGATAAAATAGGAAGAACAACAGGACCACAAGAGAGGTAAGATTAACTTGGATCTTTTGCATAGGGGCCCAAAGAAACTGGTTCAGGTACTGTGGCTCTTCTACCTCCACTGGTCTATGTTTTAGTATAAAGGAGAAGGTGAACTAGGGGGAAAAAAATGATACTGCAAAAAATATAGAACAAACAAGTAAACAAAAAGGATAGCAATAGTTAATACACAGAATGCCTCCGGGTATTGTTCTAACATTTATTAACTGATTTCATCTCACCACAACCTATAGAAACAAAAATCTGCCCTGTTCCCTAAATCAGTAAATAGTTCACATACCATGCTTAGGCAAAACAAAAACCAAAAACATTTTACACCTAAGAAAAAACAAAATTAACTTAGCAAGGCCCTAAGCAACTCAACGATACCCTGTCTCAAAATAAAATATAAAAAAAGGGCTGGGGATGTGGCTCAGTGGTTAAGCATCTCTGGGTTCAATCCCTGGGTATGAAAAAAGAAAGAAAGAAAAACCAAAATTAGGAGTTTCAGCTTTGACTCTTTCCTGGGAACCTGAGCTCCTGATCAGAAATAATTCTAGGCCTGATTTTTGTTATGTTGATATATAAAGATGTCATGGTTAGACCAGAGAGCCTGCACCTGCTTTAAGAAAATGTAAGCCCAACTCCAGCATATCAGCTCAGGCACTGACTTCTTTAACAAAGACTCCTAAAGCGCAAGAAGTAAAATTTTAAAAAATCAACAAAAGGGATAGCATCAAACTAAAGAGCTTCTGTACAAAAAGGAAACAAACAAGAATGTGAAGAGAGAGCCTACTGAATAGGAGAACATCTTTATCACCTGCTGCTCATATAGGCATTAATATCCAGGATATACAAAGAAATCAAAAAACCTAACACCAAACAACACCAAATAACCCTGCCTGGAATGGTGGTACCTGCCTGTAATCCCAGTGGCTCCAGAGGCTGAGGCATAAGAATGGTGATTCCAAAGCCAGCCTTGGCAATTTAGTGAGGCCCTAGATAACGCAGTGAGACCCTGCATCTAAATAAAACACAAAATTGGGCTGGGAAGGTGGCTCTGTGGTTGAAAGCCCCTGAGTTCAATCTCTGGTACCTAAAACAAACAAACAAACAAACAAAAACAAATAACCCAATCAATAAATGGGCAAAGGAAATAAATAGACACTTCTCAAAAGAAAAAATATCAATGATCAACAAACATGAAAAAATGTTCAACATCTCTAGCAATTAGAGAAATGCAAATTAAATCTATACTGAGATTCCATCTCACTCCAGTCAGAATGATAATTTTCAAGAGTAACAATAAACGTAGGCAAGGATGTGGGGGAAAATGATCACTCATACATTGCTGGTGGGACTGCAAATTGGTGCAACCATTCTGGAAAGCGGTATGGAGATTCCTCAAAAAACTAGGGATGGAACCAACATTTGACCCAGTTTCCCACACCTTGGTATATAGCCAAAGGAATTTTTTTTTTTTTAAGAGTGAGAGAGGGGAGAGAGAGAGAGAGAGAATTTTTTAATATTTATTTTTTAGTTTTCGGCGGACACAACATCTTTGTTTGTATGTGGTGCTGAGGATCAAACCCAGGCCTCATGCATGCCAGGAGAGCGCGCTACCGCTTGAGCCACATCCTCAGCCCAGCCAAAGGATTTAAAATCAGCAGCCACATCAATGTTTATAGCAGCACAATTCACAATAGCTAAGCTATGGAGCCAACTTAGGTGCCCTTTAATAGATGAATGGGTAAAGAAAGCATATACACAATGGAGTATTACTCAGACATTAAGAATGACTTTATGACTATTGCTAGTAAATGGATGAATCTGAAGATTATCATGCTTAGTGAAATACGCCAATCCCCAAAACCTAAGGTCGAATGTTTTCTCTGCTTTGTAGAAAGCTAACCTACAATAAGTGGGGTGGGGCAGGAGGAGAACCATTGAAGTTTAATGGAGTAGACAAAGAGGAAAGGAAGGGAGGAAGGATGGGAAAAAGAAAGACAGTGGAATGAATTGACACAACTTTCCTGTCTACATCTATGAATACACCACAGTGAAAATCTCACCATCATGTACATCCACAAGAAATGAATTTTTAAAAAATAACTATGGGTAAATGGCAGAAAGGAAGAGATGAGATTAGGGGGAGAGAAGGAGAAGGAGGGGTTCTGGGGACTGAATTAGAATGAGATATATTGCATGCTTTCATAATTATGTCAAAATGAATCCTCCTGTCATGTATGACTAAAAAAAACAATAAAAAATAAAAAGATGTATATGGTCTTCAAGGTACGATAATCACATGAGAAGTTATAGCTTTTCCATGAGAAGAGCAGCTAGTATAGCAGCGACTAGCAGTGGTTTTTAGTTTCCTAGTTGCAATAACAAACAACCACAAACTTGGCAGCTTGAAACAACAGAATGTATTGTCTCAGAGTTCTGGAGTCACAAGTCCAAAACCAAGGTGTCAGGCGGGACCTGTCCCCTGGATGCTCTAGGGGAGAATCCTTCCTTGTCTCTTTCAGCGGATGGTGGCTTCATCGCACCAGCCTCTGCCTCCATTGGCTCCTGGCCTTCTCTGTCTCCCTTGTTCTGCTGTCTCTTTTATATAAGACACTTGTCATTGGATTTGGGACCCACTATGATAATCCAGGGTCACCTCATTTTGAGATCCTTAATTACATGTGCAAAGGCCCTTTTTCCAAGCCAAGTCCCACAGTCATAGGGATTTAGAGTTAGGGCACCGACATATCTTTTGGGAACCACCATTATTCAACCCACCATAGTAGCTTTGGTAATTCGACCTATTTGTCAGTTTTAAATGCTACTGTTATATTTTTGTATTTGGAGAGTCAGCCCTGAAGTCTGACTCTTTTGCACTCTCTACAAATAAATTTTTTCCTGTCCTTTTCAAAATCTTCTGTTTCTGGTTTCTTTGACAAGTCTGTGATAATTAAAAAATCTGGTGCCATTATTATTAGCGATGAGGAGACTGAGGCACAGAGTAAGGGATTACCCGTGAATTACTTGAATCCACCCAGGCAGTCTGCCCCAGAAACAGTGGCACCCGCACACCCGCAACTTAGCCACTCAAAAGGGAGACAGCATTAGCCTTTTTTTTTTTTAATTATTGTAATTGTCCGTGGACCTTTATTTTATTTATTTGTATGTGGTGCCGAGAATCAAACGCAGTGCCTCACACATGCTAGGCAAGTGCTCTACCACTGAGCCACAACCCCAGCCTATTGACATTTAAACTTCCACTCTTTTCCCTTGACACATGTAGATTGGTGTTACTTTTACAGACTAAAAGTCAAGCTGCCTCCTTTTCACTACAGACTCTTCAACCTGGTTTTCAGTGGCTGATCGTCCCTCTACAGATGTACACGACGGCGTGTTATAGTCTTCCATCTTTCCAGTCAGCACACTTACTTGTGCACGGTGCCTCTGTGTTCGTGAAGAGAGCTGGAAAGGCCAGGCTTTCTGTCCTTCAAGACTACCTGGCCATGGGCTGGGGTGTGGTTCAGCGGCACTTGCCTGGTGCTTGCCTGGTGCTCATTCATAACTTCAGGCAGTGATCACAGCCCCCTCTGGTCCATTCCTTGCCTTCCTGAAAGTCCAGGTGAATGCTGGATTTCAGCAGTCCTTTAGCCTCATGCCCTTGAGCAATAAACAGCGAGAACAATTAAGGGACTCACCCGACTGAAATCTAACTGGCAAAGAAAGAACTGGACCTGTACTTGCACCTGAGACATTGAGGAACTGCCAATGGGAAAGACAGGGGAGACCCCAGAGAGATGAGGCCCAGGGGCTGCCGGAGAAACTCAGGCAGCTTCAAAGCTCTCCAGGGCAAGGACGGGAATCTCAAGGGCATCACCCAGCCTGGCGTGTGCCCTCCTGAAACCCAGAAGTGCTGAGAGCTGTTTTGTAAACCCGGTTGGGAAATAAAAACTGAAAACCAAGCAGGAGCCCTGCAGCTACAGATATTGAACTCCCTGAAAGGTAACAGGGCCCCTCAGAACATCGATGCAACTGAACCACATGACAGCCTTCCCACCCCACCTCCTCTGTGCCCACCTGACTTTCTTAAACCTGGCTCCCTGCTTTCTATGCTTCCTCCCTTCCACCAGCATCCTGCCCTCATCCCATTCCTAGTTATTGAAGAGCTATTGGAAAGACTGCAGACTTGAGAATCAGATCTGGATCCAATTCCCACTAACTGAATTTGGGCTTCAGTTTCCTCATCTATAAAATGGGGCTATGTAGCTGATATGAAAAAACCTGGCTGATAGGGTTTCTGTGATAATTATTGAAATTAAGCAAAAATATTCATAGAGTAATAGGCATAGAGTAGGTATTCAATAAATGCAGGTTCTAAGTTGGGCATAGTGGCACATACCTATAATACTTAGAAAACTGAACAATTTAGTAAGATCCTGTCTCAAAATAAAATTTTAAAAGGGCTGGGATATGCTGGGGTTGTGGCTCAGTGGTAAAGCATTCGCCTAGCATGTGTGAGGCCCTGGGTTTGATCCCCAGTACTGGGGTGGCGGGATAAAAAAATACACACACACACATACATACTACCATTTTTCTCTCTAGAACAGTCCTGCTTTCATTTAATTTAATTTTTTTTCTTTTTTGTAGTTCAAAAATGTCTTTTATTGGGAGAAAAAGAAAAAAAAAATAAGATGGCCATGCTATATTTATGTCCCTTTTCCTTGCCACTCATATTTATTTTTTTTAATTTTTATTTGTTATTACATATTACCTCTTGCAAGCTCTCCTTTTATTTTCTTTCTTTTTTTTTTAATTTAAGCCTTATTTAGTCCTATTATAAAGTTGAATCGTATCTCCCCTTTACCATGTGTCTGGATATTTTCACTTTTTATTAAATTAACTTTCTATATGATTAGAGCTTGGGCAGAAAATCAATAGTTGAAGACAGGCCTATTTTTAAAATAAATATATTTTTAAATGGTTTCCTTTTGAAAAATCAGAGTTAAGAGTCTTTTTTAAAAAAGTCTTAAAACACCATTGTTTAAAATAATTGAAAAAATAAAGTTTCCTTTGAGATACACAGTCTTCAAATTATATTTTCATATTATTTTGGCTCTCAGTTTTTTATTGTCCTTCTCATTCTTCATATGTTTAGTTTAATTAATTACCTGCACTTATCTTTCTTCCTAGTTTTTCTAATGCTAATGTTATTTCTTACAACTCCGAGATGAGGTAAAATAATGCCTTTTAGAAGAATGTTTAATAGAAAATTAAAATAGCTCTTCCTGAAAAAAAAATCATATATATATATATATATATATTTTTTTTTTAACTACAAAAGCAATGTTAATTTGCTGAAAACCCAGAGAAGTTAAAAAAAAAAAAAAACATAAAACACACACAACCAACCATCTGCCCATTTACGGTAACAGCCACTTGTTACATAGTATAAGGCAGGCAGGGAACTCAACCCATTGTGTGCATTTTAGAAACATTTAATCCTCATAACCCTATAAAACAGGTATTATATAATCTTCACCTAACAGATGATTACACAAGGTCTTGGAGAGGTTATATCCTACCTAAGTTCTGACAGCCAGTAACGAGCAGAGAGGAATTTACACCCAGGTTTCTCAATTTGGACTACAAGGCTTTATTCTCTCAGGAAGAATAGAGGGCATTTGAAAGCTGGGGAACTCTTCCCGGGGTCCCAGAGTCTCAGGCTTGTAGCTGCCTCCCACATAAGAGGTTCTTCCTGGCTGGCCAGCCCCTGGCCGGTTGCATCTGCCCACATGCTTTTGCAGCCCTGTAGGGGCTACTACAGAGCTTGAAAGGAGCCTGGATCTCAAGGCTGCTGACATAAGAGCCAGAGATTTCACCCTACCCCTAATTCGCAGGGTGATTATGAGCAGTCAATTAAGGGAACAATAGCAATCAGTTTTCCTGTGATTCTGAAGGAGATAAAGAACACAAGGCCACCCAAATAGTTTGAATGCCATATAATATAGAATATAATGCTACTGAGCTAACTAGAGGCAAGAATGATCTGTATATATGGTGCTTATAATATTTAAAGGCCATTTGACAACTTTGGCTTTTGAGAACACCAACAGGCAGAACAATCAACCCGCCAGGATCTTTAGTCATGTTCGGGAATAGGCAAATGAATGTTGATCAGAAAATTTACCTGGCATGCAAACCCAGAGCAGGTAGGCTCCATGTGGCAGTGGATAGAGGAAGCTGGAACCCAGAGGTGGGGCTCAGAGTGGGGTGGAGCCAGCGGAGTTCAGGCTGAGGGCGAATCCCTACTTCTTATCCAACCTTTCCTGAAAGAGGCTGAGCTCCAAGATCCTGGTCTGTCTGGTTTGGAGAGTTTCTGAAACCAGGGAGACAACTCTTAGCTTTTGCCTAAGGGTCATTTACATCTCTTTAGACCTAAAAAAAAAAAAAAAAAGAAAAAGAAAAAAATGAAAAGGAAAGAAAGAAAGCTGAGAACTGGGTGGAGAAATTGGGCCCAGACTGCTCTTGGGAGCTCAAAACCAAGGGGCTGGGTCCCACAGATTTCTGTGTCCGAGTACCATCATTCCTACTAGTCCAAAGCCTGCAAACTCAAGCCACTGCCTCATGACTTTGTTGGTCTAATGCCCTGTGGTTCGAAACAGCCAACTGCTACTGCAATAGGAAGAAGAAAGCCATGTGTGCTATTTTTAAGACAATGCCATCTCTGTTTCAGATGATAATACCCTGAAATGACCTGCCTACAGCTCCTCATGTGCTCCATCAATCATTATAGACGAGATATTATTCCTGGAGACACCACTGAAGACCCAAAGCGTGGTTGAACCTCTGGGAACACCCAGAGAAGCCTAACTTTGTCCCCACCCTCAAGGAATTTAGCATCTAGGAGTTTAGGTGGTGTTTATTTTCCTTGGGGTTCACCATGGGCACAGGAGAAAGGTAGTCTTGGAAATGCCTTCCTTGGTGTCAGCTTGAGCAAAATAACACCCCGGTGACATTTGCTGATGACTGGAGATGTTTGGTCAGCCAGGTATCATACCGTACCGGGTGTGATCATGCGCGCACTGCCCTTGGTAGGCTGTGTTGTACTTGTATGTCTGCAAGGGCTGAGGAAGAGCGGGGGCATTAACAGTGAGCCCCTATGTGCCACTATGGGCCAGCACGTGGCAAGAGCTCCACAGGTGTAGATCTTCCTCATAAACAGTGCAGTGGCAGGCGGCACGGCTCCCCCTCTTTGGGGGAGGACGAACTCCAAGGTGGGCTGAACCTCCTGGCTTTGGCAGCTGGAGGTGACAGTGCCCTGTGAACACGTGGGGGAAGAAATAAGGCAGCACAGCAGGTGCCGGCTTGTGAAAGACCTGGCACTGGCTAAGGAGTGGGGCTTTCCCCTGGAAGGCACAGGGTGCCATTGAGGGACAACAGCAAGAGCCATCTGATTAGATCTGGCAGCTGGGTGAGGGCTGGGGACAACAGAATGAGGTGGAAAAGAGGGCTCTGGAAGGGCAGATCTGTTATCCCTCCTTTCTCCCCACACATGCAGAATTACCGTCTCCAAAGTCAAAACTGGCAGTTTAATAACCCATTTAAAAAATTTGAGACCCAATTTGAGACCCAAGTCAGTAGCTCCCATTTTAATTTAGATAATCAAAAGTCGGCTACATTGAGCCATTTGTGCTTTGGGTACAGCCCTGGCAGGTGGTTTTAGACAGACAAGCTCAAAAAGATGTGCCATTGAAAAACCAGCCTCTACCTCAGAGCAAAGCCTGTCCAAGGAAAGGACATGACCTTTGTCCTTGAAAGACCCACAGAGCACTCCTAGGCACATTCCCACCCTGCTAAATTGTTTATCTACAAATAACAGGAGAGATCTGCTGCGCCAGGTGTCCCTGACTCAGTCAGGCTAGGTGGGGACCCATAGCAACCCCCTAGCAGCCACCAATCAGCATGAGACAGGGAAATACCTGGGATGCCAGATGACCCTCCCAGTAGTTTATGGTGGTTGATAATGTGTTGGGAAACCATGTAGTTCAGCATGAACACCCCTCTTGGCTTAAACCAATCAGTTCAAATGAGTCCCCCTCTTGTAGTGACCAATCCCCTCTACCCAACTTGTTCCCGCCAGTGAATGTGCTAATCATGTTTTAGAGTTGCTATTTGATTTTCCTGCGGTGTGGATGATTTGCTAAGAAATGCTATGATGTATGTGGGGGTCCATGCCTTCTCCAAAGAATGTATAAAACTGCTGCAAACCCTGGGCTCGGGGCCTCTCAGCGCCACCAGTTGCTGTGTGCGCGCAGAGGACCGAGCTAGCTCACAATAAACACCTTTTTGCTGCTTACATCAATCTTGGTCTCTGGTGGTCTTTTGGGGGTCCTGAATTCGAGCGTAACACCATCATGACAGAGAGCAGGGGGAAGCACTGGGTTTGGGATTTAGGCAGATCTGAGCCTGAATTTAGGCTTAGCCATGTACTAATCATGAAAACTTTATTGAATCTCTCAGATCCTCTTTACTTCAATTTTAAAATAGGGTTTATCACAACATGGTTGTTGAATTAGAGATTCTAAAGGGTGAACACACTGTTAGCATTCAATAAATGCTAGTTAGTGTCATCACCGGGACCTGTCTGCCCCACGGTGATGGCTGCGGCCAGCTGAGTCTTCCTTGTGGAGCAACACTGCCCCTCAGTGGCTTAATACAGAACTACATGTGTTCAGGGCGCTCCTGCCTCACCCCTCATCCCCAAGGGTGGAAGAATCAAAACTGCAAGGCTCAAAGCACTCCTCATAAAAGTCCAAGCTCTTTTCTGGTCAGCAGGTGACAAATACTTTGTCATCAGCACTGAAGAACCTCAAGCCAATGGGTAATCAACCTTGGACTAGGAAGAAAATCCAGTCTTGAGCAACCAGGAAAAGCTTTCTAACCTCCAACCCACCTCATTCCCCAGAACCGTGCTGCAAGTTGAAAGCAAAATGCCAGCCATACAGCCAGGCAGCCCTCAAAGCTGTGTAACACTTAGAAGGCACCCCCCAGGTCTCTGGCACCATGTGAGGCTACAGATAGAATGGCCAGTAAAAATAAAGCCATCTAGTTGGGAGAAGGACATTAATCAAGTAATCATCCAGATACATAATTGCAGACTGTAACAAAGATCTGAAGGAAAGTTCAGGATGGTGACTCCACCAGGACAGGCTCCTTGGTGCTCCCATGGGCCTCATGAGCACCTGATGGCCCCAGGTCCTGGCTCTGGACCCTGCATACAGAGGATATATTTAAATGCTTACCATTTTCAGAGGTGGGCTGATGTGGCTCTGAGCTAGCCACCCATCTAGTTGGTACATAGGAATCAGGAAAGTCATGAAAGAATGAATAGCCCTTCTCAGAAGCAGAATCATCTTCTTCAAAGGCCCTGGGGCTGGGATCCCATGGGGGTATCTTTGAGAAAATGTGGCTGGCACACAGAAATCACTACAGCAGTAGCAGGGGCCAGGCCTGTAGGCCCTGGAGGCCATCATCAGAAGCATGCAGGGTCTTCAAGCTAATCACAGTGGGAAGCCACATTCAGGGCTTCTACTCTCCTGCCATCCTCCCTTTCCCTCCAAGGAGAAGCCTCCTCTTTCTGCCTCCCTCCGACCCACTGCTCAGGGTGCCCCTATCAAATGTTTTCTGAACTTCAGCCTTTTTCCCATCCTCCTTTATAGCACTGTTTCAAATTGTGTCTGAGTTGATTATCGCTTTTCCTTCCTCCCTTTCTACAAAATAATAATGTTAAAAGAAAAAAAAAACACTCTGGCATCAAAACTCCACTCTCACTTCTAATCTTCGAAGCTTCCTTACCAGCCCTGGGGGTCCATCCCTGTGCCAGCCCAGGCTTAAGGAGGAGAGGAAGGCACGCTCCCTCTTGCCTTCAAGGGGCTTCACACCTGCCTGATTCCTCTGGGCGGGCTGCACCGGGGTTCGGAGCCCAGTCAAGGGAAACACTTGTGAATGCTCCTTCTCTCTGTGAACTCGGGTCCTGACCCAGGAACCAAAACAGTGGACAGCCAGTTCATCCCACAAATGGTTTGAAGTATGGCAGGAAAGACCACTGGACCTGGAGTCACCACTGAGCCACATCCCCAGTCCTTTTTATTTTTTGAGACAGGGTATCACTAAGTTGCTGGGGCTGGCCTCAAACTTGCAATCCTCCTGCTTCAGCCTCCCAGGTTGCTGGGATTACAGGTGTGTGTCACTGCACCTGGGTTGGTCCTGCCGTTTTTAAAGTTACATGTCTTTAAACAAGTCTTGGCTTCTCTTTTTTCCTGAATAGACTGGGGGCGAATAAGACTCTCCCTGTGTACCTTGCAGAGGGTTTGTGAGGATCAAGTGAGTCAACACTGTGATCCCAGGTAGGGATCCTTAAATAGGAGCCCCCTATAAAGATCCCTTCACCAGCACACAGTGAGATGAGGAGAATGAGGACAATGGAGGGAGGCTTCTGCAAAGGTGAGTTTATTGACGTTAAAGGACTGAACTTGAAGAGCTTTGTAATGTTTTAAACAACCAATAATAAAAAAAAGAGAGAGAAAAAAATATTAAAAGAAAAAAAATAAAATAAAGAACTGAACTTCCCTCCAAAAGTGTGTCTTTCTTGGTGTTTATTTGCATTGAAATTGCACCCATGAAATTAATTATATTGTGAAATTACTAAATTATACAATTATGAAATAATATTTATTTACATTTATGAAACAGTGATGTTAGAAGTTTTTTTTTTTAATTTAAAGATTATGCTGGGCTCAGTGCACAGGTGCACGCCTAGGTGCACGCCTACAATTTCAGTGACTCGGGAGGCTGAGGCAGGAGGATCACAAGTTCAAGACCAGCCTCAGCAACTTAACAGAGCCCTAAACAACTCAGGGAGACCTTGTTTCAAAATAAGAAATTTAAAGGGCTGGGGAATGTGAGTTAATGGTTGAGTGCCCCTGAGGTCAATCCCCAGTACCAAAAAATAAAAAATAAAAATTTATATAGATAAAAAAGTAAACATTTTTTAAAAATGTCTTTACTTGACAAAATAAAAGGTAATGACCCAATCTGAGCACACATACTTGTCTAAAACTCAAATCATCCCAAGTGAACCAGAAAGGCTCTGCGAACCAGAAAGAGATACCACCAGGTGCAACTCTCACAGACTCCCCTGGCTGCCCTCTTCCTCTCTAAGCTAGGTCCTCTGGGGAGAGCTCTGAGGCTCAAGCCCACTGATATGCTTTCTTTTTTAGCTGGGGACGGTATGGGGATTGAATAGGAGAGCTCTACCATTGAGCTACATTCCCACTATATATATATATATATATTTTAGACAGGACCTAAGTTGTTGAGGCTGGCCTCAAACTTGCAATCCTCCTGCCTCAGCTTCCCAAGGCACTGGGATCACAGGTGTGCATCCCTGCACCTGATCACTGATTAGATTTCATCCTGTCTCTAATACTACAGATCCAGAAGTCAGACTGTTAGGGTTTAAACACTGGTGTGGCATTTTCTGGCTGTCTGTGACCTTGTTTGTGTCCTCTGTGCTTTGGTTTCCTTGCTTATAACATGTGCCTGGTAGTAAAGATTAGATGGAAGTCACGGAGCAGAGTGTGGCCCATGTGGCACTCAGAGAATGTTAGCCATGATTATTTTGTTATTTTGCCTCCCAGCCCCAGCTCACCAGGTCACAGCTGCCTGGGCCAAACTGGAAGCCATTATGCCCTCTGCTTCTCCTTCCCCGGCTTCAAGACCTCTCAGAATGGCCTCAGAGGCCAGGAAACCACTGGCTTCTACTTGGAAAGTTCCAGGAAAGGAAATGGTCAGGAATGTTCCTAAAAGCAGACAGAAGAGGAATATTGACTGTGTTTCTCTTTTCATATAAAAATCTGCTTCTCAATTTGCAAATGAGGAATTGCTTCCAGCTTCTTGGCCACCATTGGTGACAAAAACGCCCAGAAGCAGAACTGAGAAACAGAACCTGGAGAAGCCCTTGCTTGGCAGAGGCCAGGGGTGCATCGTTTCCAGAGAAACCTTTTCTAGTTCAATATTGCTTCATCGGGATGCAGCCTCTCAATCTCTTCTGCTCCCATGAGATATGTGTGCTTCCGGCCATCGGCCAAGAGGACTTTGCAGCATTTGTCCCTCTCGTGATTACAAGAGCACAGGGTACTGAACTGTGCGTGCCCCTCCAAGGTTTTTGTTTCACTAGAAGAGAACTTGCAGCTGGCCTCCTGGAGTGGAGCCATCCAATCCTGATTTTAGTGTGTGAAGACTAGATGCCTGGTCCTAGACTTCTAGAACAAGCTGAAAATGCCAGCTAGTTAATGGCCACACTCCCAGGAGTCAGTGACTGAAAAGGTGAAAAGGCAGAGGTGACATGCTTTTGCTCTAGCCTATTGCTTTGGGGCATTGCATAATTGGAAGTTAGAAGTTTATAAGCAAAGGTGTATTAGGAGGATATCAAGATATATATACTTTGAAAAAAAAGATACATAGTGGTCACTTTTTTTTTTTAATTTTGTTAGGGTCTCTACATTAGTACCAGCTGCTCTAAAATATATGCAGAGCTTTGCCTTGCAAAGTGGCCTTAATCCAGGGCTGGCTCCTCTCCTCTCCTGGTGGCTCAGTCAGGACAATAATGTCTCCAGGAAGAAGAGGAAGCAACCTCTGATTGAATGGCTCAAACCCCAGGTCCCCAGGCAAAGCAGTGACTGTCTTCAGGTGAATGGAAATGTGCTGACCGGCTGTGCTCAACAGGGACCTCCCCAGAAACTAGATGTGGGGACCCCTTCCCCTGGTGTATGCGGGCAGTGTGAAGAAGGGGTGGATATGGAGGTGGGTAGGCAACGTCCACTATATCAGCTTTGAAAAGTAGCCAAGCTGAGCACAGTGACACACGCCTGTGATCCCAACAGCTCAGGAGGCTGAGTTCAAGACCAGCCTCCGCAATTTAGTAAGGCCCTATGCAACTTAGTGAGACCCTGTCTCAAAATAAAAAGAAAAAGGACTGGGGGTATGACTTAATGGTGAAGTGCCTCTGGGTTTAATCCCTGGTACTAGGAAAGAAAGAAAACTAGCTGAAAGTTTTGGACACTCCCGAATAATGAACACATGCTAATAATGTACAATTGCACATTCAAATGCAGAGGCTTTGGGGGTTCCTGAAAGCCTTCTGTGGCTGTCGGGTCAAGAGCCACTGCACTGTCTGTTACATACAGCTCAAACCTGGAACTCCCATCCTAGAAACTGCCACAGCCCCTCACTGACTGAACACTGTCTCCTTGGTGGTGGCTCGTGTCCCCTCCATCTGGTACCCCCTTCCTTCTTCACCTCAGATCCGCCCTCTTCTACTCGCAGAGCCTGCTGCTCCTTGAGGTCTATGTAGGTGGCCTCTGTACTGGCTGCTCCTCCCATTTAGAATCTTCTTCTTCTTCTTTTTTTTTTTTTTTTTTTTTGGTACTGGGGATTGAACTCAGGGGCACTCAACCACTGAGCCACATCCCCACCCCTTTTTGTGTTTTATTTAGAGACAGGGTCTCACTGAGTTGCTTAGGGCCTTGCTAAGTTGCTGAGACTGGCTTTGAACTCCAGATCCTCCTGCCTCAGCCTCCTGAGCTGCTGGGATTACAGGTGGACACCTCTGCGCCCAACACTTAGAATGTTCTCCCTGTGGTCTCCTCACAGCCAAACTGCTCCCCTCATAGCTGAGCCTCCCTGAAGGCCGCCGCCTCCACAGAGACCTACCCAATCTCTCTGAAGCATGCAGCGCCTTCCCTCGTTGGCAACGCCATGCTCTGGCTGTTAAGTGACCAGCAGAATAGAAGGAAGCATCAGGCCTTTGGAATACTGTACTTCCTTTTTGTTTACTGTGTGCCTTTCCCCTCTAGGAAGGACACTCCGTAAGGACGTATCAGTGTTTTGCTCACGCCTCTACTCTCTAGAACAACTTCTGGTACACGATAGATGCTGGAAGACTATGTGTTGAATTCATTAAGGAACATGCCCAACAGGTTCTTTCTTACTGCAGATCAGGTCTCGCTTCATGGTTTGTGGCTCCGGAAGGCCACTTCTCCTGCCTATGTCAGAGAGGATAAGGGGGTGACTTTGACAATAGGGATTCATTTCTTTCTAATAACTAATTCACTTGTTCAATAACAGAGAACAGGTCTCCGGGTCTCCTGGTGACGACCCCTTTAGGTGGAGCAGGAGACTATTTGGTAGTAACGGAAAGAGAGAGTAAGTGACCAAAGCCTGCATTTGCACACACCCCCCACCAACCCCGCTTAGGTCATCGTCTCCTTCTGTGTCCTCTCTTATTGGTCTGTGAAACTGAGCCAAGTGCCATAACCTACCCAGGAAAGGGACATGTGACTCTGACTCAGAGGTGACTCTGACCTCCCTATTAGCACAGGCCCTAAATAGCTGAGGTACCTAGGCCTGGAGCACCTGAGTGCATAGGTTAAGGTGACAGCGAGTCATTACTGCTATCCATGAATTCAAGTGGCAGTGACCCAATTGTGAGATAGAAATGAGTCCTTATCCCCCAAGTCACCACCTCTCTCTGACCCACACAGGAGAAGCGGCCTCAGAGAGCTACAAATCATGCAGCGAGACTGACCGAAGTAAATAAGAACCTGTTGAACATGTTCTTTAATGAATTCAACACATAGGTTTTGAGTATCTCTCAGGTGCCAGGAATTGTTCTAGGTAGTGAGGATGTATCAGTGAACCAAACAGATGAGCCAGGTGTGATGGCGCTCACCTGTCATCCCAGAGACTCTAGAGGCTGAGGGGAGGATCCCATGTTCAAGACCAGCTTCAGCAACTTAGAGACCCTGTTTCAAAGTAAAAAATTTAAAAGTCTGAGGATGTGGCTCAATGGTAAAGTGTCCAGTACCAAAAAAAAAAAGTAACCACCAACAGTAAATAAAAAGTACAATATTCAACATGCCTGATGGGATAATACTTTGGAAGAAAACAAATTTGGGGATTGGGATAGAGATTTGGAATGTTCTACAGGACAATCTTCAAAATCTATGTGTTGAATTCAGAAAGTGAGATGGGGTTGCACATACCTGTAATCTCAGCAAGTCAGGAGGCTAAGGCAGGTGGATCACAAGTTCAAGGCTGGACTCAGCAATTTAAGCAAGGCCCTAAGCAACTTAGAGACACCCTGTCTCAAACAATAAAAAAGGACTGAGAATATGACTTAATGGTAAAGCAATCGCCCTAATACTAATAATAATAATACTAAGCTCAAGGACTCAAAACAGGTGCAAAGGGAGAAAGTAGAGACCAGCTGAGAGGCATCAGGCAAGCAAGGAAGGAGTGAGGTTAGGGGATGGGGATGTGGCTCAAGCGGTAGCACGCTCGCCTGGCATGCGCACGGCCCAGGTTCGATCCTTAGCACCACATACAAACAAAGATGTTGTGTCTGCCAAAAACTGAAAAATAAATATTGAAATTCTCTTTCTCTCTCTCTCTCTCTTTAAAAAAAAAAAGGAGTGAGGTCAGTGGGTGCTGAAGGGCATTCATGTTAAATATCAGCCACATTTGCTATGCTATGGGCAATTTTGAATTATTATGCCTTGATATTTTGAGAGACAAATCAATAGAGAGATTCATAATGGGCTAGTATGTCCCCCCAGGAGGGGAAATTCCCTCTGGAGGTTCCTGTCTTTTCCTAGTGAGAAAGGTGCTATCCATGAGCCTCTTGACTACAGCACTCAAGCAGCAAGCAGACTGGGTAGAGTGGCGAGGAAAGCGTACCAGCCCCAAGACACTGGCTGGCCTGAGAGCATCTTCTACAGAGACTTGGGGAGCTGTCTTCCTTGCAGGCCCAAGGGCTCCCATGGGCCCCAGATTTTTCCTGCTCAGCCTCTGCCTCTTGTTCTGAGGCAAATAACTGCATTTGAGCCTATATGATATTTGAGCCTATATGATAGCTCATATTTTGAGCCTATCACACATTTCTCAGTCCTTTGGGTGGGATTAAACCCAGGGGCACTTTACCACTAAACTACATCCCCAGCACTATTTTGTATTTTATTTAGAGACAGGGTCTCACTGAGTGGCTTAGAGCCTCGCTGTTGTTGAGGCTGGCTTTGAACTCTTGATCCTCCTGCCTCAGCCTCCCAAGTTACTGGGATTACAGGCATGCACCATGGCACCCGGCCCCTTTTTATTATTTTGAGACAGGGTCTCTCTACATTGCTTAGTAGAGAGTAATTTATGAGTCCCTGCATGGAATGAAAATATGAGGTCCCTTCCAAATTGCTGATGCTGACCTTGAATTTTTGATCCTTCTGCCTCAGCCTCCTGACTTGCTGGGATTACAGGTGAACCCTTGTTTACTTCCTTTTTTCTTTAGTGCTGGGGATCAAACCAAAGGTCGTATGCATGCTAGACAAGTGTCCCACCCCTGAATTACAACCCCAACCACCATGTTCCTTAGTTTGTTGTTTTATTCATTCATTCTTTTATTCATCAACACATTCAGCAAATATTTACAGGTCTACTCTCACAGGCCCACTGTCACCTATTGTTCACCCATTGTCCGTGGCTCCCTCTGTGACCCCCATACCCATAGTCCCTAAAGATTTTCATCTGTGCTCATGAAAAGTTAATCAAACGTCTATAACGGGCTGGCGTCGGGGCTCAGTGGTAGAGAGCTTTCCTAGCACATGCGAGGCCCTGGGTTCGATCCTCAGCATCACATACAAATAAATAAACAAAGGTATTGTGTACCACTAAAAAATAAATATTAAAAAAAATCTATCACAAGAGTCTACAACTTGAGATGTCACACAAACAGAATTGGAAAGTTTCACCCTTTGCTACAGTCAGGGCCAGCTACCTACTTTATGAGTCCCTGCATGGAATGAAAATATGAGGTCCCTTGTTCAAAGTGCCGGGGGGCGGGGGGGGGCATTCCCATTAAAGCCATGAATATAGAGCCTCTTCTTCCCTTCCATAGTCTTTTGCCCTCTCCTGGAGTTTCTTATTTGCTATTTCATGGCAGGCTTCCTCAAGCCCAGGGACATTTGTAGAGCCAGGGAGACCCCCACAGGCACTGGGGGTTTAGGAATGGGAGACTGCAGATGCATGCCTAGTCCACCAGCCCCAGGCTTCCTCCTCTGGCCAGTCACCAAACTGACATGCCATACTTCAGCCAAAGTTGGGGATGTCAATTCCCCCCTCCATGGGCCTGCAGCTCCTGGGCTGAGAGGGGATGCCCAGGAGATTAAATCTCCATTCCAGAATAGTCTCAGCACCTAGATCAGACATGCATCAGAGGCTCATGCCTGCTGTTGCCCACCACCATTGCCAACATACCTCTCCCTATGACACAACAGAGCACACATGCTCAACCCAGTTCTCCCTGGGCCCACATCCAGGTCCCTACTGAAGGTGGACGTTGGCAGCGGTTTTAGGGCAAGGACAGGGAAGGGGAAGCTAGGCATGGCTCAAGGAACCAGAGTAGGCCACAAGCAGCTGGGCAGATGGCCCAAAGAGGCAGGGAGCTCGAAAGAGGCAGATCATGCATGAGTTGAGGCTCCAAGTCCCCAGTGCCTGCTGCATTGTCCCCTCAGAGTTCACTTACAAAACATAAATGAAAAGGTAAGATTATTAAGAATTCCAAGACAGTTCTCACAGAGCATTAAAATCCCAGACAAGCCTCTTTTGACACAGAACCCTTCTGGGCTGGGGCCCTGTGCAACTGCACTGGTTGCGGGCCCATGATACTGACCTTGACTACAACTTTCCATTCAAATTTCTTACAGTTTAGGTCCTCTTCAAAAAGCAACTTGCTTTTCCAGGAGCTCCTGGCAGAGCCAAGTCGGGTCCTCACACTGGCACTAGGGGAGGTGTAAAACTCCCCTCTTCAGCAGTGAAAACATCAATGAAGGTCCAAGGTGCAATCCTTGAGCACCCTCAGACTCAGCTCATCAGCTCCTTCCAGATGCCACAAAGCACCTCAGGGTCTTGGGACTCTGGTTTGTGTCACAAAAAGTAACATGCATTTGATTTTGGTCCTAAAAACTGGATACACTTTCATTTGTCAGTCTCTAAATTCAGACCTATGCTTCTTGTTTTCTGGTGTGCCTATGAGCAAGATCCACAAACCCAGACATTTTCCATCCTCTCCCCAAGGTGAAGTTTAACTTACACTTAATGCCACTGATTATTGAAGGGTTGTGTTGAGAACATCTCCTTCAGGCTCCATTTCTCATCCTAAGGGACCCACACTTCATTGTGGAAGGGTTTAAAGGCCTCTGACTACAATGAAAGCAGATATATATATATATATATATATATATATATATATATATATATATATATATTTATTTATTTATTTACTTACTTACTTACTTATTTACTAATTTTATGTGGTGCTGAGGATTGAAACCAGCTCCTCACAAATGCCAGAAGAGTGCACTACCACTGAGCCACAACCCCAGCCCCATGAAAGCAGATTTTGAGTAAGACCTTTTAAAGGAAAGAAAGAAGTACTAATAGAATTTTCACTCTGATTTCAGAATCAACTTGTAGAGATCCAGTTTCCAAACCCAGTTAGAGATCCACAAGAATGAAAAACTTCCATAAGTGGGTTGGGACTGTGGATCAGTGGCAGAGCGCTTGCCTAGCATGTGTGAGGCACTGGGTTCGATTCTCAGGACCACGTATCAATAAATAAAACAAAGGTCCATTTCAACTAAAAAAAATATCTTTTAAGGGGTTGGGGATGTGGTTCAAGTGGTAGCGCACTCGTCTCGCATGCATGCTGCCCTGCATGCTGCCCGGGTTCAATCCTCAGCACCACATACTAACGAAGATGTTGTGTCTGCCGATAACTAAATAACTAACTAAATAAATAAATATTTAAAAAATATATCTTTTAAAAAGTATTTATTTTCCAGTTGTAATAGGACACAATATCTTTATATATTTATTTTATGTGGTGCTGGGGATCGAAACCAGGAACTTGTCTGTGCTAGGCAATCGCTCTACCACTGAGCCACAACCCCAGCCCCCTAAAAAGTAAAATAAAAAAAGATTTAGATGTTTTGGCTTTTTTAAAAAAAGTCCCTAAGTATGGTAGGTTTGTTCCTTTCTTTCTTTCTTTCTTTCTTTGCACCCTAAAGGAACACCAGGCAACTGAGAGAGCAACTCACTTGAGTTGGTCATCTTAGACTATCTGAATAAATTCCAAATCTCTGCTGGGCCCCTTTTATAGAAACTGGCACTAGCAGGATTGGTGAATGTGGCAGATTCCTGCTCTGGAAGTGCCAGGATCAGTAGAAGAACAGGAAATGTCCTTTCAAGGGGCTAGGAAAGGGCTGGGGATGTGGCTCCAGCGGTAGCGCGCTCGCCTGGCTGGGGTTCGATCCTCAGCACCACATACAAACAAAGATGTTATGTCCGCCCAAATCTAAAGAATAAATACTACAAAAATTCTCTCTCTCTCTCTCTCTCTTAAAAAAAAAAAAAAAAAAAAAAAAAAGATCAAGGGGCTAGGAAGCAGCAAGAACATGGTGGACTCTTCATGGTGTCGGCAGCCCCAGACCATGAACCTATATCCCCTGAGAACACTCCAGAATCTCTTAGAAGGCTTTGGGAAGGAGTCAAGGTCCTGAAATCAGATAGATTTCAGCTTGGAGCCTTTGTTAAGCCCTGTCTGTTTAAATTCTAAGGCAAAGGCACCAAGGAAGCAGTCACAGTGTCTGAGGCTGGAAGATGGCAAGTTCAAGGCCAGCCTCAGCAATTTAGCAAGAACTGTCTCAAAATTAAAAAATAAAAAGGGCTGGAGATGTGTCCCAGTGATAAAGCACCCCTGGGTTCAATCTCTAGTACCAAAAAAAAAAAAAAAAAAATTAAACAAATAAATAGATAAATAATAAAGACATGAATGAATGTTTTCTGAGGGGATGTAGTGGTTGAAAAATCATTTCATATTTTACTTATTTCCCACTTCTTGTCTAGAATCCATTCCTGTCTTTCTCAAATGAGGAAAAAGGACTTTGAGAGTCATCCTCCGGGATTTTTTTCTTTTATGAGCTATACCACACTGCGACCAGCAGAGGGCAGTACTGCATTTCAGGGCAGCAGTATGAACCCTCTGAAAGGTTTTAGATGAAGAATTTGAGCCCCAGGTCACTCCCACTCACTTCATTCTCTTGCCTAGAAGAAAGATCTTGCTTTCCTGTGCTTCCTAAATCTAGAAAAGCTTAGTCATTCTGAAATGATTCTGTTGCCAGTGTGAGGAGGAAAAGATCCACATTGCTTCATTGGATGGCCTTGAGCAAAATTACACATACCAATGAACACATCATATTCACTTTCTCTCTCTCTCTCTCTCTCTCTCTCTCTCTCTCTCTCTCATTTGAATTTCTCTTCCCTTGCCGTCTTAATTCTGCTCTTCACTCTGGTGTGCAAGCCTTTGTTCTTTTCCTTTGTTCCCTGTTAAAAGGAACGTCAGGCATCAGTGGGCAGGTAAGGAAAACATTTCAGGAAGTGGGGGGCCTTCCCAGCATACCTGCCATCAATTCTACCTTGAAGGCAGGTCAAGCCAGTATGCTGAGTCCTGGTCCCTGTGCTATCCAGTTCAGGGACGCCAAGTTGGTATAAGCAGGGAACAAGAAAAATGTCCCTGGAGGACTAGACTGGGAGAGGAGTCATCATGTCCTTGTTTCTGATAAATCCCACTTGCCATGACAACTCCCACTACTGAGGACTTACCCATGATAACTCCCGCCACAGGTTTGGTATTCTAAAGTAACCAATGGGGGTAAACTGGACAATATTCTAATTTGGTACCAGAAGGTAACCAATGGGAGCAAATGGGGTAAGGTCTTCAATCAGGTCCGTTTAGGGAAGAGAACACCTTAAAGCTCGGCTTTTAAGACAAGAATTTCCAGACACTGGGGCCTTAAGCTTCTGTGTCCCTCTCCTTTTCTTTCTCTCTACCCACTCTGCTCTCCCTTACAGAGTGCTACTTTTACCTTCACCTTCAATAAACCTGTGCAGGGCCCGTTACTTCTGCCTGTCTTGCCCAGTTCTTTGTTCCGGCCATCAAGGACATAGACCCCAAATGGACAACCTAACATCAGCATCAGCAGCTCTAACTTGAGGTCCTGTCTCCCAGCTCTCCTTCGTAGTGACATCACAGCTTCCAAACTCCTACCTGACCACGCCTACAACCAAACCAGTGTGAATTTGCCTATGGGTGCCAGAGGATTTCCTGTGTGGAATGTTGTCCTTCACTCTGTCTCAAATCCACAGTATAAGCTCAAGCTTCCTGATAATGTAGGGAAGCTATGAGGCCTCTCCTTGCCCCTGCCTCTGCCTTCCACACTGTTTTGGGAACCAGAGCTACTTCACTGGTTTGTATGGAACCTAAAGTCACTTCCACCATCTCATCTGGAGCCCTAATAGGGGAGAATAATATTCATTCACCATTCATGATGAGAAATTTCCTTTTAACAAGGGAAATATAACCAGGTCTCTTTAACTTGCCTTTAAGTCTAATGAATAATCAAGTAACTTACAAAAAAACAACAGGTGCACTAACCCTGAAAATAAATAGGTGGAAACGAAGGGAGCCAACTAAGAAATACATCAAGAAAGAAAGATCAAGGGGGCTATCTCCTGGCAGGGTCTACTGGGATCAATGTATAGTTAGGATTTATGGCCATAGGTTTCTCAAAGTATTTCCAAAGGGAAATTTCATTAGAAGTACAGGTGCACTGAGATAAAGTTTGCCTGGTCAAACTTGTGCATGACCCCTGATGTGGGTGACCCCAGCACCTGCATTAACATAGAATTGACTTGTAGATGAAATTTCCTGAATGGGAAGATTGTCATGAAAATTCCAGAAGGAGGAGTGAAACAGCTGATCCGTAAAGACCTCAGTAGGTGGACCCCAGTTCTCCTGGTAAACATCAAACAGTAATCAACTTGGAAGTAGCATGACTTTGCCTCCTTTGTTCTCTGCTCAGAGAGGATCCATTCTTTCTCTCTGGAGAGTGCTCTCTGCTTGAGTCTTACCTTCACTTATGATAAAATTCTCTTGCTTGGCTTTTCACGTCTGACTACGTTTTCTCCGGTCAGGACACAAGGCTTGGAACTTAGGTTCCCACTCACCTGTGACAACGTCAAGGAATGTAATTCTAAAGCAGGGCTCCTAGCTTTAGGAGAGAGACATTTGAGTGGAAGAGACTAGCCACCTGGATGGTGACTCTGATCCGATAACACAGGGCAGGAACACAGTCAGCCAGGCTTGGTGGGCAGCCCCCTGCCATGCACTTCCCTTCATGGCAGAGGCTGCTTCTCTGGTGTCTGTTCCAAGCACAGACTCTCCCCGATGACTTCTGCTGACCACCTCTCCTGGGCAGCTCCTTTACTGTCCACACTGAGCTCAGCTCTGAGGGGGACGTGGTTGAAGAACACTTGATCCCTTGTGGAGCTAACTTCAGCTCTAATTCAAGGTTTCCTCTATTTCCATGAGCTTTGGGGGGGGGCGCTGGGGCACTGATAACTCCCCAGCACTCAGATTCCCTTGGCTGCTGGTTCCAACCTACTCCTTTCAGGAGATCTTTCCCTTTCCGTGTTTTTTTTTTTTTCTCATGGACTTGAATAGGCTGTTTCAAAAGTCCAATTCCATGGAGTGACACCGCACAGGAGAAGGATCACGTCAGCCTTTGTCGGGCATTCCCATTACAAACTTCTGCATGGGATGTTTACATAGGCACTGGCTCTCACCAGGAACTCAAAGCCATTTATGGATCCTGTCTCATTAGCTCCCACAGGAGCCCTGAAGGTAGACAAGGGGTGGAGAAGACATGGGCTCATCATTCCTTGGGGAAACAAGCCACCTGGAAGGAACATCCAGGCCTCTGTTAAAACAGACTTATCCAATATTCATGATGGCCATGAATCTGAACTTTGTGGACAACTTTCTTTTCTTCTTTTTTTTTTTTTTTTTTTTTTTTTTTGGTACCAGGGGTTGAACTCAAGGGTGCTTAACCACTGAGCCACACCCAGTCCTTTTTTTAATATTTTATTTAGAGACAGGGTCTCACTAAGTTGCTTAGGGTCTCGCTAAGTTGCTTACAGCCTCACTAAGTTGCAAAGGCTAGCTTTGAACTCACAATGCTCCTGCCTTAGCCTCCAGAGCTGATGAGATTACAGGCCATTTTGTGAAACTTGCATTCTGCAATATGATGACCTTCACTCAGTATGATAATCCCCATTGAGTTAAAAAGGCAAATTAAAACACTGTGAATTCTGTGGTATGGAGGGACTCACCCCAAGGTTAGTTTAAAGACCAAGGCTTAAAAGTTTACCTGAATTGCCATTGGGACCTAAGCCATATCAAGTCCCAGGGGATTAAACAGAAATCAGAACAACCTAGATATTGTGATTAAAATGGTGATTCATTATCATATAGGCACAGGAGAAAGATAAAAACCAATATGCATAGTAGCATCTTTGGGAACGCAACATCAGGCCAAAAGACTGAGGGCAAAAAGACTGAGAGAAAAAGAGGCTAGAGAATCAGGTGGTGGCCAAACCACACAGGTCCCTGTGGACTCTAACAAGGCTGTAACAGCACACAGCTGAATATTTTAATATGAATTCTGGTACCTATTATAGGACTCCTAGGGTACTCCTGGGCCTGGCTATCCCTCCTCATCAGGCCTTTACTAATGATTCTCTTAGCACTTCTTATAGGTCCCTGTATTTTCAATGGTCTCCAAAATTTCCTGATGAATCAGATAAAGATCTTCACCAATCCAACAGTCAACCAGATGGTCCTGGGTAGCTACACGAGACTCCAAGCTGAAAGACACCCAGAGGATCACAGAATGACCACACCAGGAAACTTTAAAAACAAAACAAAACACAAAAACCCTTAAATCCCATGACCCCATTCCCTGCCTAGAGACCATCACCCCTTCCCAGCAGGAAGAAGCTACAGAAGACTGACCTTCAGCCTCTGTCATAATAAAACAAAAAGGGGAAAATAATGGGATATTTTGAACATTAGTGACTCCATTTTGGTTCTGGAACTCCTCTTGGCCCAGGGCCGGGCTTATAAACTACCAAGAAAAAGAAACCTAAGTCAGATGTGGTGGCACCTGCCTGTAATCCCAGCGTTTGGGAGGCTGAGACAGAAGAATCGCAAGTTCAAAGCCAGCCTCAGCAAAAGAGGGGTGCTAAGCAACTCAGTGAGACTCTGTCTCTAAATAAAATACAAAATAGGGCTGGGGATGTGGCTCAGTGGTCCAGAGCCCCTGAGTTCAATCCCTGGTAACCTCCTCAAAAAAACTTAAAATACCCTTTTCTTATAGCTCCCCCACCCCAAGGTTCCTAAATACAAAATTCTGTCACTGCCCAGCCACCTGCAGTCAAGGTCAATTCTAGCTGTCACATTCAAGGCTATGTCTAACTTGCCCTTATTCCTAGTCAAAAAATATATAAAAACCCTATTAAGATAACTCTGTCTGCTGCTGCTGAGCCACTCTACTGGGCAGCCTGGAAGGCTTTCCCTGTCATTAAACTTTGTTTTTGAACATGAGACTCTGTCTTGAGAGATTTCTTTGAGCATTTCATCCTAACACCAATTATAATCTATCTCCCTTGAGGTACCAGGTATCTAGGAGGGTAATGAAATAAAAGAAGAGTCTAATAATATTTATCAAGAATTCTTATTAGGCCAGGTGCAGTGGTGCACACCTGTAATCCCAGCAACTGAGGAGGCTGAGGCAAGAGGATTACAAATTGGAGACTAGTCTCAGCAATTTGGCAAAACCCTGTCTCAAAATAAAAAATAAAAGGGGCTTTGGGCTGGGGATGTGGCTCAAGTGGTAGCACGCTCACCTGGCATGCGTGCGGCCCAGGTTCGATCCTCAGCACCACATACCAACAAACATGTTGTGTCCGCCAAAAACTAAAAAATAAATGTTAAAATTCTCTCTCTCTTTCTCTCTCTCTCTCTTAAAAAAAAAAAGTAAATAGTTTATAAAAAAAAAAGGGGCTGGGAATATAGCTCAGTGGTAAAGCATCCCCTAAGTCAAAACCCTGGTACAAAATTATTATTATTATTATTATTATTATTATTATTATTATTCCTATTAGCCAGGCATGGTGGCACATGCCTGTAATCCCAGGTACATGAGAAGGCTAAGGCAGGAGGATCACAAATTCAAGCCAGCCTTGGTAATTTAATGACACTCTTTTTTTTTTTTTTTCTTTTTAAACTGGGGACTGAATACTTACCAGTTTCATAGTAAGACCGTCTGAAAATAAAATCTTTAAAAGAGCTGGGGAGGGGCTGCAGTTGTGGCTCAGTGGTAGAGTACTTGCCTAGCCTGTGTGAGGCACTGGGTTCAATTCTCAGCACCACATATAAATAAATGAATAAAATAAAGGTCCATCAACATCTTAAAAAAAAAAAAAGAGCTGGGGATCTGGGGATATACTCAGAGGTAGAATGCTCCTGAGTTCAATTCCCAGTACTGGGGGGAAAAAAGAAAAAAAAGAACATGGCCTTTGTTGAGAAGGGGTGTTGGAGTGAAAAAGATTAAGAGGTACAGGGTGCAGCTGGCTAGGAGGAGTAACTTTTCTTTCTTTCTTTTTTAATTTTGGTATTGGGCATTGAATCCAGAGGTGCTTTACTACCAATTTACGTTACCAGCCATTTTTATTTTTATTTAATTTTAAAAATTTTGAATCAGGTTCTTGCTAAATTGTTGAGACTGGCCTCAAACTTGCAATCCTCCTCCCTTAGCCTTCCGAATGGCTGAGATGACATGTGTGTGTTACTGGGTCTGGGCAGAAGTAACTTCTAAAAGCACAGTACACGAATATGGTTGTCAACAATTAATTGGCTATTTCAAAATAGCTAATAGAGAAGATTTTTAATAGAAGAATATTGCTAGCACCAAGAAATGATAAAATGTCTGAGATGTCAGCAGCTGCAAAAAAGACGAGGAAGGATCCTCCTCTGGAGACTTCAGAGGAAGTCTGGGCCTGATGACACTGTGCTCTTGGACTTCAGGCCTCCAGAACCATGAGAGAATTGCTATTGTTGCTGGGTGTGGTGGTGCACACATGTAATCCCAGCATCTTGGAAGGTTGAGTCAGAAGGATCATGAGTTCAAAGCCAGCCTCAACAACTTAGCGGCTCTTAGCAAGACCCTAACCCAAAATAAATTATAAAACGGGTTGGGGGGGCTGGGGATGTAGCTCAAGCAGTAATGCGCTCGCCTGGCATGCATGCGGCCCAGGTTTGATCCTCAGCACCACATACAAACAAAGATGTTGTGTCTGCCGAAACTAAAAAAATAAATAAATAAATATTAAAATTTTCTAAAAAATAAAAATAAAAAGGGTTGGGGATGTGTAACAGTGGTAAAGAGCCCCTGGGTTTAATCCTTGCTACCAAAAAAAAAAGAAAAGAAAAGCTATTGTTTTAAGCTACTGAGTTTGTGGTCCTTTATTACAGCAGCCCTGGGGAACCAATAATATAATTCCTAAAACTTCCCTTTTCCTCATGCTCCAAGTCTTCACAAGGTGGAGAGGCTCCACCAGGCTGGTGTGAAGTGAGTGCTGACAGCAGGGTATTAAATTGACAAAACAGAAGTGCTTCAGGATCCAGGAGCACAGGACACAGCAGGAAGGCTGGAACTGATTGGACTGGTTTTCTCATAAATCCGCATGACTTTAATCTCAACAGCCTGAATATTAAAGTGACTTGATGTGGGGAGTGAGGCCTGAGCAGCAGCCCCACACTGTGTGTGTGTGTGTGTGTGTGTGTGTGTGTGTGTGGCCACAGGGGAAGCCGGATGAGTCGGGGCTGGGCCTTGGAGGCGCTCTTTCTCATAGCTTACCTCTGTGCAAAGTGTAATGAAATAGGCCAGCAATTAGTCAAGGTGTGAAGGACAGGCTGTGAAGGCTCAAAATTAAGAGAGTGATTCATTCCACCCAGCAGAGGATCCGCTTGTCAGTGCTTGATGTGGAGTCCCCAGTCTGGGCCATATTATTTGTCAGTTAGAGACAAGCAGAGGAAAAGAGCTTGCAGAAAGGCTGCCAGTGTTTTTCTGGGCTAGTGCTGGATGGGGAGGTGCAAAGCTGTGCACCCCTGGTTCACACAGATTCAGAATCTCTTCTCTTCCCTTCTGGCCACCCATCTGGTGACAGTGTGCCTCACCATCTTTGCACAGGTTGAGGACTGTGGAGAAGGAACATAGAGGATATGGAGCTGCTACTGAGCTCTTCTCAGCACGCTTGGTTAGAGAGCTGCTGGCGCGAGAAGCGGGGACAAGCCCTTGTCAAACATTTGTAGGAACCAAGGCAAGCAGAAGGCTAGCCAATCAGAGAAATGCAAATTGAAACTATACTGAGATTTCCTCTCGATCCAGTCATAATGGCAATCATCAAGAATACAAGTAACAAGGGACTGGGGTTGTGGCTCAGTGGTAGAGCGCTTGCCTAGCATGCGTGAGGCACTGGGTTTAACCTGGCACCACATAAAAAATAAAAATAAAAACAAAATAAATGAATTGTGTCCATCTACAACTAAAAAAAAATTCAATAAAAATACAATGTGTTCTCATAAGCAGAGAACAGAAGAGTTAAAAAAAAAGAATAAAAGTAACATTAAATGTTGGTGGGACTGGGGCTGTAGCCCATTGGTAGGGCATTTGTCCAGCTTGTCTGAGGCAATGGGTTCAATCCTTAGCACCATATAAAAATAAATAAATAAATAAATAAATAGTAAAGGTCCATCTACATCTAAAAAATATTTTAAAACAAAGGTACACTCATACACTGCTGGTGGAACTGCAAATTGGTGCAGCCATTCTGGAAAGCAGTATGGAGATTCCTCAGGAAACTTGGAATACCATTTGACCCAGTTATCCCACTCCCCAGAATATATCCAAAGAACTTAAAATCAGCATACTATTGATACTTCAGCACTATTGATACTTGTGCTTGGATCATGTTTATAGCAGCTCAATTCACAAGAGCTAAGCTATAGAACCAACCTAGGTGCCCTTTATCAGATAAATGGATAAAGAAAATGTGGTGGGGCTGGGGATGTGGCTCAAGCGGTAGCGCGCTCGCCTAGCATGCGTGCGGCCCGGGTTCGATCCTCAGCAGCACCACATACCAACAAAGATGTTGTGTCCGCCAAGAACTAAGAATAAATAAATGTTAAAATTCTCTCTCTCTCTCTGTCCCCCTCTCTCTCACTCTCTCTTTAAAAAAAAAAAAAAAAAAAAAAAAAAAAAAAAAAAAAAGAAAATGTGGTGTATATACACACTGGAGTATTAGTCAGCTATAAAGAAGAATGAAATTGTGGCATTTGCTGCTAAATGGATGGATCTGGAGACTCTCATGCTAAGTGAAATAAGCCAATCCCAAAACACCAAAGGCTATATGTTCTCTCTGATACATGGATACTAACACACAATAAGGGGGGAGGAAAGAATAGAAGTTCATTGGATTAGATAAAAGGGAATGAAGAAAAGGGAGGGGCGATGGGAGTAGGAAAGACAGTAGAATGAATCAGACATAATTGTCCTCTGCTCATTTATGAATACACGACCATATAATTCCACTTCAATGTATAATCACAAGAATGGGAATTTATAGCCTATGCATGTATGATATGTGAAAATACACTCTACTGTCATGTATATGTAAAAAGAACAACAACAAAAAGTATGCCTAGCACATCTAAGAGCCATCGACATTATTAAAATTGACACTTTGTGGCTCCACTTGGGCCTCCTTAGTGGTATGGTGCATAGTTTAGAGAAATGATCCAGAGAAGGAGCCTTGAAGTGGACTTGATCCTTTTGTGCAAGTAACTCTGGTGTCCTGAGAACCCAGAATGTGTCTAAGAGAGAAGGCACAAGCTCCAGGGGCATATTCGCTTGGCCCTGATGACTCCTTCCTTCTTACAAAGTGACGTGGCTGAACAAACTCAAGAGTAGAACGCTCCAAGGCCTGGTGCCCTGAGAAGGAACTTCAAGTCAAAGGTAGCACTGAGCAGCATTCATAAATTCCACATAAAGTGCGCGCGCGCGCACACACACACACACACACACACACACACACACACCACAACATAAATCAACAGTGAAGTTTTCTGTTCTGTTCTGAATAGCTGGACTAATAGCAATCATCACAGACACTGTGTGTGAATTTTGTGGAGGGTAACTTGTCTGAGGCAGTAATTCTCAACTGGGGACAATTTTGTTGGCTAGAGACATTGGTGATGTTTTTGGTTGTTTCAACTAAAGGATCTAGTGGGTAGTGGCTAGGGATGTTGTAAAATATCCTAAAATATGTAGCCCAGTGGCAGAGCACTTGTCTAGCAAGTGAGAGGCACTAGTTTGATCTTCAGCACCACATAAAAAATAAGTTAATAAACAAAGATATTGTGTGTCCCTCTACAACTAAAAATATATATTAAAAAAATCCTACAATGCTTTCCTACAGGACAGTACCTCCTAATAAACAATGATCCAAGCACAAGTATCAACAGTGCTGAAGTGTTTTTTGTTTTGTTTTGTTTTGTTTTGGTACAGGGACTGAACCAACCCAGGGTGCTTTGCCACTCAGCTACATCCCCAGCCCTTTTTTAATTTTTAATTTTGAAACAGGATCTTACTAAGTTGCTTAGAACCTCACTAAGTTGCTGAGGCTGGTCTTGAACTTGTAATCATCCTGCCTCAGCCTCCCAAGATGCTGGGATTACAGGTGTGCACCACTGCACCCAGCAAGAGTGCTGAAGTTTACTAAATGAATTTTTAGTATCTTGAGCATGTGCACTTGAACTTGTTTGCTGAAGGATGCTGAAGGGGGAAGGCATAAGACCTTAAGTAGTTAAGGCCCCTAAAGAAAGACGTGGAACTTCCAGAAAAGTAGGTCAGAATCATCAGCAAAACAATTTGGTGAATTTGGGATTATACTATCAGCTGGAACAGATGGGCTTGGGGACCAGCAATTGGCTATGCCAAGCTTTCTAAGACCTGAATTATTCGTGCAACTTTGCCACCCACTGTGCCCGCTGTCCTCTGCTTAGGAACAGCTCTTCATTCAACAAAATCCCTAATACTTAAGCTAATTGTCATAAGTTTTCCTTGTAGTTTAACATTCCCCTTGTCTCACAGTGCCCACTTTTCTTTTCTTTTTTTTTTTTTTTCAGAGAGGGAAAGAGAGATTTTTATTATTTATTCTTTAGTTTTCGTCGGACACAACATCTTTATTTTGTATGTGGTGCTGAGGATCGAACCCAGGCTGCACACATGCCCAGGCGAGCGCGCTACTACTTGAGCCACATCTCCAGCCCCCCACTTTTCTTTATCAGGCTAGATGACCCAGGATATGGGCAGAATTTAAACTTAGGTCTGTGTGACCTCAAAAGCCATGCTCAACCAATAACCACCTCCCCAGAGTGGCCAGGGTTTGGGGAGGGGTGCTTTGAACATTTTACCAAATATTTCTGGCTTCTCACAAACCCAGCACAGAAAGTGGAGGTCAGGGTGTTCTAAACACCACAACCCCAAATACCACACGACAATTTTTTTTTTAATCTTTTTGTTTTGGTTTGTTTAAATAGTTGTATATGAACTCAATGTCTTTATTTGTTTTTATGCAATGCTAGGATCAAACACAGTGCCTCTTACTTGCAAGACAAGTACTCTACCACTGAGCTATAACTCCAGCCCTTTATTTTGTTTTTTAATGGTACTGGGAATTGATTATAGGGGTGCTCTACCATTGAGATACACCTCCAGCTCTTTTTATTTTTTGAAACAGGGTCTAAATTGCCCAGGCTGACCTTGAACTTACAATTGTCCTGCTTTAGTCTCCTGACTCCCTGGTATTACAAGTGTGCAGCACCATGCCAGGCTCATGACAACTTTTGAAGCCTGCATACCACAATCACTTAGTTTTTCTAGACAATAACAAGTAGCTATGACTGCTCTCAGCTTATAAGGAGGTAGAGCCAAGTCTAAGATCATCTCTTCTTTCCACTGACCTTAAAAATTGAGACCATGATGGGCAAGGTAGCACATGCTTGTAATTCCAGCAGCTCAGGAGACTGAGGCAGGAGGATTGTGAGTTCAAAGCCAGCCTCAGTAACTTAGTGAAGCCCTAAGTAACTCAGTGAGACTCTGCTGTCTCTAAATAAAATATAAAAAGGCTGGAGATGTGGCTCAGTAGGTTATGTACCCCTGGGTTCAATCCCCAGTACCAAAAAATTAAAAATTAAAAATAAATAAATAAATTGAGACCATGACTCGAGAAGATCTGGAGTCTAGCAGCAGTCTAGCTCCTAAAGTTCCCTGTTTCCAATATTGTTTTTATCTAAATTTTTTCCCCCTGGGCTGGGGATGTGGCTCAAGCGGTAGCGCGCTCGCCTGGCATGCGTGCGGCCCGGGTTCGATCCTCAGCACCACATAGAAAGATGTTGTGTCCGCCGAAAACTAAAAAATAAATATTAAAAAATTCTCTCTTAAAAAAAATTATTTCCCCAATAACTAGCTAAGCAAAGAAAGAAAACAATGTACTTTCATTTGTTTATTTTTGCAGTGCTGGGCATCAAAACCAGGGCTTTGCACATGCTAGGTAAGTGCTTTATCACTGAACTACATGCCCAGGCCCAAAGAGTACACGAAATGGTCAATTCTTGATGGGTTGGGGGAAAATTCTCCCAGTTTGGAAATCTTCAGTTTTTTCTCCTAGGCTCTTCTTCATTCATTCCTTCAGCAGATATTTACCTGGCATCAGCTAGACACTAGTGACTGTGCCAAGCACAGGTGCACAGCTATGAAGAGCCATTTTCTTGTACAATATTGGCCAGGCTGACTCCAAGATTTACCATTACAGTCAAAATAGAGAGAAGAGTCTTAATGAAATATTTGCCATGCAATTTCACCAGAGTTAAAACAAGAGTCCAGTAAATAACTCTTTATGTTTCAGTCATTTAGGGTGGTTTGAGAGGGAACCTTTAAGAAAGCGATATCAAGCCAGCCCATGATGTACTCCTGTAATCCCAGGTACTTGGGAGGCCGAGGTAGAAAGTCAGAAGTTTGAGGCCAGCCTGGGTAACTTAGTAAGATCCTGTCTCAAAATAATTATTTTTTTTTTAAAGGGCTGGAGTTGTAGCTCAAAAGTAGAACATTCCTGGATTTTGATCCCTAGTATCACAAAACAACAACAACAAAAAAGAAAAACAAAACAAACAACAACAAACACACACACACACACACACACACACACACACACACACTCACTCACCAAGAAGCGAGAAAAAGATGGCAGAATCAGAAAGGGAGAAAGAAACCAAAGTGTCTGGTTGATTTTACAAGCACCTGCATCTGTGCATTTCCTATAAATAAATAGTACCCATTACGACATCTGAGAACTACTAGTGCACGTTGGTTTAGGAGAGAAATAGAACAAATCTTCCTTTCCGCAGCAAGTTTGATGTTGCTTTTTCAAAAGTTTCCACTGACCTTAACACTGAGATCTAAGAAACTGGATTCTAGAGTGGAAGGGGAAGGAGTCCCAGGGCTGTGGACACGCAGGCACATCATACACACCAAAAACAAAGGAAAACGGGGAAAATGGGGCAGGAGCCTGAAATACTAGGAATCCTGGTCCCTGCCAGGAACCCAGGGGACTGCCAGGAACACGGCCCCATTCGTGCCACGTGATCATGCTCTAGCCTTCCCCTGGGGCCTGGAGACAAAGGAGAGGGGAGGAGACTTGGGGACAAAGAGCAAAAGCTGTAGAAACTAGCTCCAGGATAAGGATGCCACTGTAAACCAGGTCTGAGTTTCTACCTTAGCATTTTATCTCACCAAAAGGATGTTAAAAATTAACCCAAGCTGTAAAGGGAGTCAGGAAGCAAAGGCACCCGGGAGGACCTCCAAGGGCACTTGCTCATCCACTCTATTCGCTGCTGAGAGCAGAGAGGGAGAGGCTTTCAAGGCCAGCTGGAGCCCCTAGCCCCTCCTCTGATGTCTTGCCTCCCCCTCCCCCGTCCCTCTGCCTCCATCCATGTGTTTTTGTCTTAACGTTGCTGTCCCTAGGCGGGATAGATGCATTCTGCCAGAGAAAATGCCCCTGAACAAATGCGTGTCACCAAAAAAAGACGGGAAAGGAGTTGCTTTTACTATTTGATGTTGTTTAGAAAAGTGCAGACATCAGGATAATGAGGCTGGTCTCCAAGACACGTGAAAGCAGGACAGAATCAGGTCTCCCTGAGTACAGGGAAACCATTTCCTAGTCTAGTTCACATTTAAGGAGAGTTCATTATATGGAATATTTCTCTCTCTCTCTCTCTCTTTCACACACACACACACACACACACACACACACACACACACACAGAGAGAGAGAGAGACAGAGAGACAGAGAGACAGAGAGAAAAGAGAGAGTTAGATGTAATTGTAAAGCAAATCTGTCAAACAGACTCGATTAAATTTTTCAGGAAAGGAATAAAATTCCAGTCTATAACTTAGTGTTTCGTTTACCTGCTGTGTCTTTCCATCAGTAGTTTTGCTGTGATATCTGGTACCAGGTAGCATCAGTACTACCCAGAGGGAATGGATGAGCTCCATCCAGAAATATTCAAACTGGTAAGAAAATATTCAAACTGGTAAGGTTTTATTCAAAGTCAGCTTTGAAAGAAGATAGAACTTTTGAAACAATAATTTTCTTCTATCTTTGAAATCCCTGAAGGTAAGCAAAGCTTTTAAGGAGGAAGAGGCAGAGAAGGGAGACCAAAGGCAGGAAGTGTACTTACACATAGATTTAATTAGCCTGCACTAAACAGGCCAGATCACCCTCAGCTTCCTGGGCACCTGTCAGACCACAAGGGGCTCAGCCCTTCTGCTTTTGTCCTAGGCATGAGGAAGTTTTTCTTAATTTCAGAGGGGGCCCACAAATTCCGTCTCTTTTAGCTCCTACCTGCTTCTACTCCCCTGATTTCTCTTCTACTTCATGAAGCACAATCTTGGAATTACAGGCTCTTTCAAGACTCCTAACAGGTCCTGTAGATCCTTTACCAATCACAGAGTGAGGATTTGCATTGACAAAGTCAATCTCTTATAAATGGCCAGCTGGGTTGTTGTAATAGCTCAGTGGTAAAGTGCTTGCCTGGCATGCCCAAGGCCCTGGGATTAATCCTCAGCAGGACCAAAAGGAAAACAAAACAAAACAAACGCAGGCCAGCTGAACAGACACAAGGTCACAAAATGTAGTTTTTATTTTTCTTGGTTGCTTATTAGTCTGTTATTAGCTTTAAGGGTTCTTTTCTTTCTTTCTTTTTAAAGTAAAGATATAATTTACATACAATAAAGTGCACAGATCCTAGGGTTGCTGTTGCTGTTCAGGGAGTCTTTTTTTTTTTTTTTTTTTTTTGGTACTGGGGATTGAACCCCAAACCTTTTTATATTTTATTTAGAGACAGGGTCTCAACTAAGCTGCTTAGGGCCTCGCTGAATTGCTGAGGCTAGCTTTGAACTCCTGATCCTCCTGCTCAGCCTCCCCAGCTGCTGGGATTACAGGTGTGGTGTTCAGGGAGTCTTGACAAATGTATATACTTGTGTAAATCATGCCCTCTATCAAAAATGGAGACATACTCATTACCCCACAAAATTTCTTTTCACTCCCCTCCCAAACTCACCTCTGTCCCCCAATTTTTTTCTGATTTGTCACCAAAGATTAGCTTCACCTGTTCTAGAATTTCATATAAATGGAATTGTAGGGTGCATACTCTTTTGTATCTTGCTTTTATTGTGTAGCATAATTTTCCTGAGATTCATCCATGTTCTTACAGGTATCTGTAGTATGGTTTGAAGGTACTTCTGATAGAAAACCCCACAAGTTATTAAGTCCCTTTGTACAGGGTCTGTTCCCATGAAGTGTGCTTGATGTTGAGGGAGTATGGTGGCTTTCTTCTAGGGCAACTTGACTGAGCTGGACCAAGATTTTCCAGACTCTCTATCCCTGTACATTTCAAGTTAGTGTTGGTTACGAGAGAGATTTGCATGGTATTTGGAAGATGTCAATGAAGCAGCAGCCATGTTTTTTATTGCTCTGAAGGTAAGGTGTGGATAGTAGACACGGAAGCAGCTCACATGCATTGTTATTGAGATGGTAGTTCAGAAGCATGAAGCATTGCCCAGACAGCAACTCCTTTAGCTCCCTCCAGAACTCCATTAGCTTCCAAGGTCTGGATTGAGTGCATGCAGCAACAAGGTGCATCTGGTGCCAGGCACCTGTAGCACCATGTTGGAAAGGATGAGATTCAGAGCTGGATTTTAGTTTTTCCTTGTAGGATCTAGTCATCCTCAAGATTTCCATGTGTCCTTGAATTAGAACTGAATATTCTAATTCAAGTCCATCTTTCTTTCCTGACTGCTAATGTGGTGACCTACAGTGACTTCAGTCTAAACACTAGATAAAGAGGCAACACCTGATATTTTCCACCAGTTCCCCCAATTTTGTGACTTTTTTTCCTTCTTGCAGTACTGGGGATTAAACTCAGGATTGTATTATCACTGAGCGATACCCCTTTTTATATTTTATTTTTGAGACAAGGCTTTGCTAAGTTGTCCAGGCTGGCCTCAAATTTGCAATCCTCCTGCCTCAGTCCCCTGAGAGACTGGGAATATAGGCATATACTGCTGCACCCAGTTTCCCCCAATTTTGATTCTACATAAGCTCCATAATAAATTCTTTGTTCTCTGCTCTTTCCAGTGGCTCCTCTGCTCTAATTAAGTCCTAACTGATTCAAGAGGGACGAGAGGTCAACATCTGTGTTGACAATGCATCCAGCATCCAGCCTGTCCCTTGGTGCCTTAGATTTGAAACCCAGCTATCATTTCCTGGCTGTCCACTTCAGCAATCCTCTGCTGTGACCACACCTGGATTCTGGGATCCCCAGGACGGCTCCATTCTGATTTCTCCCCATACAGATTCTTGTCCTTCCAATTTCTAACTCCCTGGACCACGTCTAGACTGTCCGCCCTGGACTTCTTCTTTTTGCAGGTCTATCAGCCTCCTTCTAGATTCCCTTTTCCTCTTCTCCAGTTTATGCCTCTTAGAATATCACCTTACCCACTTTCTTGCCAACAGCTTCAGTGCTGTTAAGAAAAATTATCCTTATAGTTTCATTTTCCTCTTTTTTTAAAACTTCTCTCACCCTAGTTTCCTTAACTCACTCTCTTCATTTCTTTCTTCTTAATGTTCTCTAAGAGCTCCCTATCTTCCAACTCCCCCTCAAATACCAGGGATCCCAGAAACCCTGCCTCAGTTTTCTTCTTTTCCTGGGTAATTAATTCATACATATTTAAAACTCTACTACATGGGGCTGCGGTTGTAGCTTAGTGGTAGAGCACCTGCCTAGCATGTGTGAGGCTCTGGGTTTGATCCTCAGCACCCCATAAAGGTAAATAAATAAAATAAAGGTAATGTGTCCATTTACAACTAAAAAGATATATATATATATATAGATACATATATATATATATATTGATACCTATATCTATATATCTATATCTATATTAACTCTACTACAACCTTATATATACTTGTTTTTGTTTTTTTGTGGTACTGGAGATTGAACCCAGGACCTTGTGCTTATGAGGCAAGCACTCTACCAACTGAGCTATATCCCCAGCCCTTAATAACCTCAGATATTAATGACTCTGATACATATCCACAAATCAATCCTACAATTTCCATCTTAGCTCCAGATATATGTTTTCAACAGTCTACTAAAGATCTGTACCTAGATGTACCACCAGCATCTCAGACTCAAATGTGAACTCATTCTCTCCTTCAAATCTAACACCAAAACTTCCCTCCCCTTCATGCCCTGTCTTTGTAAATGGAATAAACATTGGCCTTGTCACCAAATCCAGAAAGCTGGAGTCATCCTAAAGGATCTCTTTTCTAATCGCCTACATCATGCTGATTCTGTCTCCCAAACCTGCTGGGTCTGTGCCCTCTTCTCCGTGGCTGCCTCCCCACTGGTGTCTTGGCTGAAGCCATTCTGTGATTTCTCCTTTTACATGATCTCCAGGCCTCAGTCCTCTGCCACCTTCAAGCAGTCCTCTGTATTACTACCAAAGGAATTATTAGACACATCTGGCTCCCTGCATTACTCACCTCTTACATAACATCCAAACTCCCTTATCTTCTGGGCTTTACCTTCAGCTTTATCTCCCCTTGTACTCTACAACCCAGACATATTCAGCTGCTTTTAGTTTCCCAAACTCATCACAGAGTTTATTCATCTATTTTTTAAAAAATATTTTTTGTTGTCAATGGATCTTTATTTATACGCAGTGCTGAGAATCACATCCAGTGCTTCACACGTCAGGCAAGCGTTCTACCACTGAGCCACAACCCAGGCCATGTTATCTTTAGATCATTATATAAGCTGTTTCCTATGTCCAAAGGCCCTTCCCACTTGTTGGCTTCATAACCGCTGTCCATCCTCAGAACAACTGGAGCACTCCCCTCCTCTGTCCAGCCTTCTCTGTGCTCTCAGAGCACCTTGATATTCCTATGTCATACCACCCACCTTCTACTGCAGGTCTTCTTTCTGCATCCTGGACCGTGAACTCCTTGAGCTGAGGGACCCTGTCATAGTCATTTTATGAGCTCCAGTGTCAACTGAGCATAGTGGCACAGGCCTGTGATCCTAGCTTCTCAGGAGACTGAGGCAGGAGGATCACAAATCCAACACCAATTTAGTGAGACCCTTTCTCAAAATAAAAAATAAAGAGTTGAGAATGTAACTCAGTGGTAGAGTGTCCCTGAATTCAATCCCTTATATGAAGGAGAGAGAGAAAGAGAGAGAGAGAGAGAGAAAGTCCCAAAGTCAACTACTGTGGCTAATCCCATAAACATTGATCCGGAAGATAGATGATATAAGTGGGGAAAAAAAGCCTATTTAGTCAAGAAATTTACTATTAAGGGGTTGGGGTTGTGGCTCAGTGGTAGAGCACTTGCCTAGCATGTATGAGTCACTGGGTTCAATCCTCAGCACCGCATATAAATAAATAAATTAAAGGTCCATTTGACAACTAAAAAATATTTTTAAAAAACTACTATTAAACAAATTAATCTATAAATAAAGGCTGGAGATATAGCTCAGCAGCAGAATGCTTGCCTAGCATGTGCAAGCCCCTGGGTTCAATTCCTGCTAATAATAATAATAATAAAACAAAATCAATCTATAAATAAAAATGGGAAAGGAATGGAAAATTATGTATGAATGAATGCAAATTAATAAAATGCCAGTAGACTTAAGACCAGAACTTATCAATAAAACAAGCTTTCATTGAAAACTTAAGATAGTTTTAAATTGACATAAGAATTATATATATTTATGGGGGTACCAACCATCTGATTTTTTTTTGTACTAGGGATTGAATGAAGGAGTGCTTAGCCATTGACCTATATCCCCAGTCTCTTTTTATTTTATTTTTAAAAACAACTTTATTTGCTTTTATTTTTTATTTTATTTTTAAATTACAGTTGGACACAGTACCTTTATTTTGTTTATTTATTTTTATATAGTGCTGAGGATCGAACCCAGGGCCTTGCACATCTTAGGTGAGCACTCAACCACTGACCTACAACTCAGCCTCATATTTGCTTTTTTTTTAGAGGGTTGCTGGGGATTAAACCCATTGCCCCATACATGCTAGGCACTGACCCACATCCCCAGCTCCTTATTTTGTATTTTGAGTCAAGGTCTCACTAAAGTTGCTGATGATAGCCTCGAACTTGCAATCCTCCTGCCTGTGCCTCCCGAATTGTTAGAAATACAGGCATGCGCCATAGTGCCTTGTCCATGTGGCATGTACACATTGTATAACACGCAAATCAGGGTCAACATAGATATGTCTTCTCAAATATTTATCATTTCTTTTTGGCAAAGACATTCAATGAAATGCTTTTTTCTAGTTTTTTTGAAATATACAGTTTATTATTGTTATCTACAGTCACCCTCCTCTACAATAAAACATTAGAACTTAGTAATTTTAAAATCAATTTTTATAAGGTCTTATATGAAAAACAAACACTTGTCATGTTTATAAACAAAATTTTGTTCCCCAACTTGTTTGTTTTATAATTGTAATTTTCTCTCTCTCTCTCTCTCTGTCTCTCTGGTGTGTGTGTGTGTGTGTGTGTGTGTGTGTGTGTGTGTGAGAATTGAACCCAGGGCTTTATACATGTTATAATAAGCAAGCACTATACTTCTGAGCTATGTCTGAGCCCTTTTTAAAATTTTATTTTTCTCCTTCCTTTCATCTCCAGGGACTCACTTTCATCTCCAGGAACTCTTGTCTCATTTTATTTCCAACTATAAATGGGCCATTTTCCTTGGTCCCTTGTATTTTGGGACCGGGTCCCTTGAGTGCCTCCTCTTTTTTCCTTCTATTTTTTGTTAAAGTAGTCTTTATTTTTTATTTTTTTTTAAAAAGAGAGAGTGAGAGAGGGAGAGAGAGAAAGAGAGAGAGAATTTTTAATATTTATTTTTTAGTTATCGGCAGACACAACATCTTTGTTTGTATGTGGTGCTGAGGATCGAACCTGGGCCGCACGCATGCCAGGCGAGCGCGCTACCGCTTGAGCCACATCCCCAGCCCCTAAAGTAGTCTTTAAAAAGTCATAAGAAGGGGGGAGTGGATTAGACAAAGGGGAATAAAGGGAAAGAACAGGGGGTAATAGAAATGACAGTGGCATGAATCTGACATGACTTTCCTATGCACATGTATGAATACACCACAGTGAACGTCATGTACATCTACAAGACTAGGATTAATTGTAATCCTAATTAGAATAAGATATATTCATTTGTATAAATATTTCAAAATAGATTATACTGTCATATATAACTAAAAAGAATAAATATAAATTTTTTAAAATCTTGGGAAAATATTCATAACATGTCAGATGTGGTCATACATGCCTGTAATCCCAGAGACATCCGGAGACTGAGGTAGGACAATTGCAGGTTCAAGGCCAGCTTCAGAAAATTAGTGAGACCCTGTCTCAGAATTGAAAGGGCTGGGGATGTAGCTCAGTAGTGGAGCATCCCCTAGTTCAATCCATAGTACCATTAAAAAAAAAAAAAAAAAAAAAGAGCTGGGTATGGTGGTGCAGGTGCACACCTGTAATCCCAGAGATTCAGGAAGCTGAGGCCAGCCTCAGCAATTTAGTGAGGCCCCAATCTAGTGAGACCTTGTCTCAAAATAAGGGGCTGAGGATGCATCTCAGTGATTGAGTGCCACTGGGTTCAATCTCTGGTACCAAAAAAAAAAAAAAGAAAGAAAGAAAGAAAAAATATATAAATACAGTTTTATTTTATTATATTTATTTTATGTTATTGTATTCTAAGACTAGGTTTTGCTAAATTGACTGAGCTGGTCTTGAACTTGTAATCCTCCTGCCTTACCTTCCCCAGTATCTAGGATTACAAACATGTACCACCTACTGCTCTTGATTTATGTTATTTTTACAAAAGATTTCCATTTTCATATAGCCACATCTATGAATCTTTTTCATTAAGTTGTTTTCTTCCATTACTTTATGCTTAGAAAGAAATTCCCCATTCAGAAAGCAAATTACAGTGGCCAAGGTTTTATCTATCTATTTATTTATTTTTATTGGGAGGGGGTACCAGGGATTAAACTTAGTGACACTTGACCCCCGAGCCACATCCCCAGCCCTATTTTGTATTTTATCTAGAGACAGGGTCTCGCTGAGTTGCTTAGTGCCTTGATTTTGTTAAGGCTGGTTTTGAACTTGCAATCCTACTGTCTCAGCCTCCTTAGCCACTGGGATTACAGCCACCTGCCCGACTATTTTTTTTTTTTTTAAATTTTTATCCATGGTGCTGATTGAACATAGGGCCTTGTACAAGCAAGGTAATTACTCTATCACTGACTGAACTAAATCTCCAGCTCTCTTCTAGGTTTTTTTTTTTTCCCCAGTACTATAGAATGAATCCAGGGCCTAACACATGTTAGGCAAGTGCTCTATCACAGAGCTATATCCCCAAGCATTCTTCTATGTTTTTAAATGATTTTATTATTTAGAGAATTTCTTCAATTCACATGGATTTAATCTCAGGACACACATTATGCTTTAATTAGTGCTTTTTAAAAACCAGGCTTGGTGTTGCATGTCTACAATCTTTCTACTCAGCAGGCCAAGGCAGGAGGAAGAGAAGTTTCAGGCCAGCCTAGGCAACTTGACAAGACTCCATCTCAAATTAAAAAAGGATGGGGGATGTAGCTCAGTGGTAGAGAGCTTGCCTAGCATGATTGAGGCCCTGGATTCAATCCCCAATACAGCACCTCCTCTTGAAAAAATGGGGCTGGGGATATAGCTCAATGTTATAGTTATTAAGTATGGACTTGCATGGAAAATGGGTTCAATCCCAAGCACCACAAAACAAAATAAAAAACACTTGTGGAGATTAGTTTATGGACTTCACCAACCCCAGCCTCATGGATGGATGATGGGGCACAAACAACCCCAGAAGTTTTTCTGTCTTCTGAAAACTCAGTGTGGTACCCTACTAGAGTTGCCTGGTATTAACATGTAGTTCTTTCTTTTTAGTTTCACATATCCATCTGATCTCTCCCCCTGGGCTAGAGATTCCTTAAGGGCCTGAATGTTTTCTCTGATATGCAGATGCTAATTCAAGATAAGGGTAGAAGGAAGAATAGAGGTATTTTGGAATAGACAGTGAATGGAGTAGAGGGGGGATGCGGGTAGCAATGATAGTAGAATCTGACATTATTACCCTGTGTTCACATATAACTACTACATGACTTGTGTAACTCTACACCATGTACTACTAGACAAATGAGAAGTTATGCTCCATGTATGTTATGATGTATTAAAATACATTCTACTGTCATGTATAACTAATTAGAACAAATTTTAAAAATATTAAAAAAAAAAAAAAGAACAGGGCCTATATCTTTTCACCCTTGGAAACTGCACTTAGTCCAGAGTTTCACATATAAATTAAGTACTTTAAGTGCTTAGTAAGTAGATTACAAATTAATATTAGAAAGGTCTTAAAAGGCCCTGCTGCCTTAAACATATCCTTCAAAGACATGTTCCGGTGCCTAAGATTCCCACTATCGCTTGCTTCCTTTGGATAAAACATAGTCACTAGAAGGTCTATATTGGGCTGAGGATATAGCTCAGTTGGTAGAATGCATGCATAAGGCCCTGGGTTTAATCCCTAGCAACACACACAGACAGAAGGCCTGTATTAAAACATAACTATCTAGCTGGTCATGGTGGTGCACACCTGTAATCCCAGCAGCATCTCGGGAGGCTGAGATGGTAGGATCGCGAGTTCAAAGCCAGCCTCAGCAAAAGCGAGGTGCTAAGCAACTCAGTGAGACCCTGTCTCTAAATAAAATACGAAATAGGGCTGAGGATATTACTCAGTAGTTGAGTGCCCCTGAGTTCAATCCCCAGTATCCACACCCCCCCCCAAAATAAAATAAAACATAAAAAGAGCTGATGATGTGGCTCAGTGGTAAAGTACTCCTGGGTTCAATCCCTGGTTCCCCTCCACAAAAAGCAAAACACCATAACTATATAACTTGGGAGGTGTAACTCACCAGCACTTTGTCTTAGTTTCCTAGCAGAGAGCTGAGTCCCAGAATTGTGTCCAAGGAAAGAGCTAAGTGCCCCTGGAGATGTTGAAGGTGGAGCCCCTAACCAGAGCTGTGAAAAGATGAGTTCATTGGGCAGGGCACTTGCAAGGTGCAGGGGAACACCTACCTGGGCCAGAGGGCATCTCAACACAACCAGAGTTCATCTGTAATATAGAGCCTTTACAAATCAACCCAGTGCTGTTGGGTATTAACAAGTGTTGGAGTGAATTTCCATCTGACCTTGGTAGACAAATGACTGACCCAAGGTTACATTCAGAGAGTGGTCTTGGTGGTAACTAGGAGCAAGGTCAATGTTCCCAGCCAGTTGTTCTACTTTCAGAAACAACGGCTGTCTCAATTTACCTCACTGCAAATGCAAGGAGAACCAAACAGGGAGAAGAGAAAAATAATTTCTGGGGTAACCAGAGGGCTTTGTGAACTCAAGCTCCCCTCTTGAATTGCCCTCAAGTATCATGTTGGAGGGGCTGGGGCTGGGGCTCAGTGGCAGAGCAGTGGCCTAGCACATGTAAGGCACTAAGTTGGATCCTTAGCACCGCATACAAAAATAAGCAAATAAAATAAAGGCATGCTGTCCATCTACAACTACAAAAAAAAAAAAAAAAAAAAAAGAATCATGCTGGAATGGATTGAAATGCCATGGCCTTGGACCCACAACTAACAGAGCTTATGAATTGAGTTATTTGTACACAAACACACCTGTGCTTACATGTTACACTGTAAGGCCTCTGTGTTTTTCTACAAATTTCTTGAAAAGGTGATGGGCAGGAGTCAGAAGTCCCAAAGTGAGTGGGAGGTGATGGCCACCAGGCTGGATCCTCTGCCTTGCAGCAATTCCAGAAGGAAGCAGACAGGAAAGGTTCCAGTGGTTACAAGGGCTTGGCTGCTTTATTACATTCATTCTGATAAACATATAAGATGTAAGCAAAGTACAAAGTATTTTACAGCTATTTGGATAGACAGACTGACACCCATGTGAAAGAATGAAGGCCTTCTGTGAAGATGAGGACCTAGCCACGAGCACTTTTGGAAATTGGTTGTAAGTTAAGTGCCAGAACTTATCTGATATACAAATAAGCATTTCTCTTAAGTTTTGACCACTGAGATATAAACTGCAGGGCTGACAGCAGTGAGGCTGCTGGAGCAGTGAGAGAGGACAGGTGTAGAGTCCTCAGGCCTAGGATTAAGCTTTATGGACACCACTCTCCAACAATGGGACCGTCAGCACTACTTAAAATTGCTTAACCATTTTGTAATTCCTTGGAAATAAGTGATACCTAATCCACAATCTCTGTGAAGATTAAATGAGAGGTGAAAGAAAGCACAGTGTGGATGCTAACCAAATGGTCTCTTCCTTTATAAAGGAAGGAGGACTTTTTACCAGTAGTCAAATAAGGCTTTGAACATCCTCAAGGATAAGAAGAACCTAAAAAATAATGTGAAAAAAGGAAAGTGGTATGTTTAATTAGAAAGATTATAGTTATCTTGAACTGATTCTGTGCAATAGGGATATCTGTTTGGCCAATGAAGAGGAGATGGAAACTTGGGTCTTTTTGGGGGGAAGGGAGCACTTAACCACTGAGCCACATCCCCAGCCCTTTTTACTTTTTATTTTGAAAGAGGGTCTCTCTAAGTTGCTTGGAGCTTCACTGAAGTTGCTGAGCTAACCTTGAACTTGTGATCCTTCTGTCTAGCTTCTTAAACCACTGGAATTACAGGAATGCCCCACCATGTCCAGCTGAAATTTGGCTCCTAACATTGCTCTAACTGTGTAAGGGATTCGATTCAGCAGCCATTAGCTGCTAGCTAAATTCTAACAAGTTCTTTGAGTTGCTAATTGGGGAGGTGGGGAAGGTAGATGCTAACTACTATAGGACTTTATATCATCACATCACCACCACTATTTTAACCAGCTGCTACTCCACCTAATAAGTTCTACATGGATGTGGAAATGTGGTCATTACTTTATCTGCCCCTTGCTTTTGCAATCAGGGATCCACAGGCATAAGACATTTCTTACCCTTCCTCTATCTGCTTTCTTTTTTTGCAGGGGGTACCAGAGATTGAACTCTGAGGTACCTGGCCACTGAGCCACATCCCCAGCCCTATTTTTTATTTTATTTAGAGACAGGGTCTCACTGAGTTGCTTAGCGCCTTGCCATTGCTGAAGCTGGCTCTGAACTCTCTATCCTCCTGTCTCTGCCTCCCAAGCTGCGGGGATTACAGGCATACACAACTGTGCCGGGCTCTCTTATTTACTTTCTTGATCTGCTTCTCTTACTTCCTCCTGTAATTCACTGCAATTCTTCCTTCTCTTACTCAATCCTCAATGACTTCTGATTCTTTGTGGTAGAGATGGGGACAATCAGGACTCCCAGGAATATTATCAAGTTGGGTACATTCTGAGTCAGTTTTGTGTACAGTGATGATGTGTATTGTAGATGGCTCGGCTGAACTATGACATTTGATAACTCATCCTGAGTAGGATACAAAGGAAATTAAGTTTGTGACATCTAGTTCACTCTTATCACACACCCTGATTTTCCAGAGACATCTGAAGGGTTGGGACATACAGATCATTCCAGAAAGAAAAATAATCTAAGTGTGTATTTTCTTTTTTTTCCCCTTATCACACCTTACAAATAGCCAATGCATTAGCTCTCAACCAGTCCCTTGAGAATCCACCCACAGCCAGACCCACGGCCAGGCCTGGTGGCACATGACTGTAATCCCAGTGACTTGGGAGGCTGAGATAAAAGAATTGCAAATTCCATGTTAGCCTGGACAACTTAGTAAGACCCTGTCTCAAAACAAAAAATAAAAAGGGCTGGGGTGTAGCTCAGTGGTGAAGTGCCTCTGGGTTCAATCTCTAGCACAGAAAGAGAGAGGGATGGGGCACACCCATACTCTAAAGGGCTGAGGATGGTAGCTAAGAGACAGAGTATTTATTTACCTAGCATATTTAAGGACCTGAGTTCCATTCCCAGTACTGCACCCACCCCGGCAGCCTCAACACACACACACACACACACACACACACACACACACACACACTCAGAACCCCACTGACATTTTTGTTTGCAGCTGACTGGTTACCAGAAGGGGGAATTTCCTCATAATTATGTATATGCTTCATTAGTCTCATTAAACATGAATACTGCCATGTTTGAAAAAAAAAACAAAACGCTCAGGTTTTCTCAGGGAGGTTGCTCACACTGTAAATGACCCATCATAAAGACCCACACCTTTCCACTCCTGATAAGGGAAAGGTGAAGGTCCAGCTCTGTCACACATTTCCTCTAAGTCTGAATAATGTTGGAACCAATTGTTTCCTCCCTCGGCTGGTTCAAAGGACACTGTATTTTTTTTCACAGTGTCAAATGCTCAAATTGTACACCAAGTAGATGACCAATAAATAGCTATTAATGATCATGACTCAACCATTCTGGAAGTTATTAAGGTAAGGCCAGTCACCCCACAGACCCTTGTTACCATATTCTCCCAGAGAGTGCTCTTTCCATCCCCCACTACCAAGGTTGCCACCAACATGTCCTCTGCAGGGGACAACGGTCATTTATTAGCCCCTTAATCTTCCCACTAACTTTCCAAAATTCGCACCATTTAGGCTGATTTCCCTTTTCTCTCTGACAGCCCCCCAGGCTAATTCCATGGTGCCCTGTATTTCCATTAGCCTCAGTCAGTCCTAGAAGAAGGAACTTCTCGGTCATCCAAGATCATCACTGGAAACTCTTCCTGCCACCTGTGTCTGTCCTCAAATCTGCCCAAAGCCCTCTCCCTTCCCTTTCCAAAGTCTTTCACTGCTCCCTTTGCAGCTCTGTGTCTGTAACTGTTAAACATCCTTGCTGTCTCATCTGCTTCTTTGGATGTTTCTCTGAAGCTTTTTTTTTTTTTTTTGTAACTTTTCTCCTCATATCATAAGCACCTGAGGGCCAGAGGTGGTACATAGCAGAAGTATAGTAGATTTTTCACTTGCCATTTCTTTTCTTTTCTCTTCTTTCTTTCTTTCTTCTTTTCTTCCTTTCTTTCTTTCTTTTTTTTTGGTACTGGGTATTAAACTCAGGGGCACTTCACCATTGAGCTATGTCCCTGGCCCTTTTTTTTTTTTTTTTTTTGAAACAAGGTGTCACTAAGTTGCTGAGGTTGGCCCTGAACCTGCGATCCTCCTGCTGAGGCATTTCTTTTCTTTTTTAATATTTATTTTTAGTTGTAGATGGACACAATACCTTTATTTTACTTATTTTTATGTGGTGCTGAGGATCGAACCCAGGATCTCAGACATGCTAGTCGAGCACTCTATCCCTGAGCCACAACCTCAGCCCCCTACCCCTGCTTGCCATTTCTAAACTATTTCTTCACTTTGAACACCCAGCTCCTTTGAAAGTCCCTGTTACCACTTCCCATCCTTTTGGCTCTCCTACTCAAGAACCACAGTTCTTCAACCTCCTCTGACAACTACTACTCTCAACCTTGTCCTCTTCCCTTCCACCCTCTGCTTAGGTTCCACGCCACATCATTTTCATCCCACTTTTGCAAACACCTTCCTTGATGATTATGCCCCTGTTATGATAGAAATATCATAATGACCTTGAATGTCCCATTCGGGTTGAATCCAAATAACTACCCTATGGAAAGCTGCCCCTAGCCAGATGCAGTGGTGCACTCCTGTAATCCCAGCGGCTCAGGAGGCCAAGACAAGAGGATCATGAGTTCAAAGCCAGCCTCAGCAAAAAACAAGGTTCTAAACAACTCAGTGAGACCCTGTCTCTAAATAAAATACAAAATAGGACTGGGGCTCAGTGATTAAGTGCCCTTGAGTTAAATTCCTGGTACAAAAAATAAAGAAAAAAAAAGGAAATTAAACAGTGGAAAAATCTGGCAGATATGACCTTTTCCAAGTGATCAAGGTTAACATCACCAGTAATAAACCACATTGGTATCATGTATCTGCTGATATGACTTGATGAGAAGGGTATCACATGGCTGGGCATTCTTTCTCAAAACTCACAACCTCAGTTTACTCAGGGGAAAAAAAAAACAACAACATTTGTGGGACATTCTACAAAACACCTGACTGGTACTCTTCAAAAGTGTCAAGGTCATGAAAGATAGGAAAAGACTGAGAATAGATTAGAGAAGACTAAGGGGATGACTAAATACAATGTGAGATCCTGGATTACATCCTAAAAGAATGAAAAGACAACAGTGGGAAAACTGGGAAATTCCAAATAAAGTTTGTAGCTTAGTAACGCCATACCAATGTTAAGGTACCAAGGTCATATAAAGTGTCATTAGGAGCGACTTGATAAAGGGCCTGTACTATATTTGCAACTCTGATAAATATAAAATTATTTCAAAATAAATAAAAAATAAAAGCCCCTTGGACTGGAGGTATAGGGAAGTCAAAGAGCACTTGCCTAGCAAGCACAAGGTCCTGGGCTCCATCCCCAGCACCATCTTCTCAAGGCCAGCCTCTCTTCTCTGTGGCTATATGTGGGGTATTTTGAAAACCTCTTCTAGTTTATTCCGACTTTATTTGGCCAACTGCCCTTCCATCTCCTTTCTTTCCTCCTCCACCCCGCCCCACTTTTTTTTTTTTTCCTGGTTGCTGGAGATTGAACCCAAGGCCTTGTGCTTGCTAGGCAAGCACTCTACCAACTGAACTATGTCCCAAGACCCCTCCTGTTTTTAAGAGGGAGTATCTCAGGGTTTAATCCTGAAACTCCTCTTTTTCCTATCTACATCATCTCCCTAATTATTCTTATCCTTCCTTAGCTTTAAAGTACCATCTATATTGGGCTGTGGATGTGGCTCAAGCGGTAGCGCGCTCACCTGGCATGCGTGTGGCCCGAGTTCGACCCTCAGCACCACATACAAACAAAGATAACTGAAAAGTAAATATTAAAAAATTCTCTCTCTCTAAAAAAAATAAATAAATAAAGTACCATCTACAGTGGCTGGGTTCAGTGATAGAGGTCTTACCCAGCATGTATAAGGCCCTGTGTTCTAACCCTAGCACCACAAAATAAAATAAGTAGGTAGGTAGGAAGGAAGGAAGGAAGGAAGGATGGATACTACATATGTGAAGATGACTCCCACTTCCATACTCTACTTTGACATCGCTATATAATTTTGGGGGGAGGGTTGCTGAGGATAACCCAGGGACACTCTACCACTGAACTACATTCCCAGTGCTTTTTAGTTTTTATTTTGAAATAAGAGTTTCACTGAGTTGCTGAGGGTCTTGCTAAATTATCCAAGTTGGCCTTGAATTTTTGATCCTCCTGCCTCTACCTCCTGAGTTGCTGGGATTACAGGCATGTGACATTATGTCTGGCTGTGTATATCATTGAAGGGACAAAAGAACTTCCCTCAAGTCCTTTCCTCCTGAAATCCTCCCCATATCAGCAAATGGTACTGTCATTCTCCCACAGCTGCTCAAGCTAAAAATCCTGAAAATCTTTGATTCTTCTCTTTTTCTTATACCCACACATGAGTATTAGAAATCCTATTTGCTCTAACTCCCAAATTCATCTCTTCTATATTGATACTTCTCACCATTGTCACACTGTTCTTGCCCAAGTTAACATTACTTCTCACTTAGTACAACAGCCTCTTCATCTCCATCCTTGCACTTACAATCCATTCTCTACAAAGTGCCCAGAAAAAGTGTTCTATTTACAGTATAAATCATATCTGGCCCCTACCTCTCTCCCTAGTTAGAATAATAACCTTGATATTCCTTACCTTTTTCAAACTTGGCCTGAGCTTACTCCTGCCTCAAGCCCCTCCTCCCTTGGTCATCAAATTCCAGCTCCATTGACCTCCTTTCTGTTCTTCCAGTGTTCTGTGTGTATACTACACCTTTTCTATCTTATCAATAGCTATGTTGAGACATTTTGTTGAATGTGTTCCTGAATCAAGGTACCGCTATCATTTAAGGAAGTGGCTCTCAAGCAGAAGTGATACTGCCTGCTCTGGAAGGTAGGAGATGTGTAAAGGCTTTTTGAGATTGTTGAAGTGACTGAAGGCATTGAGTGGTAGATGCGAGTCTTGAAATTCTATGAAGAATATCCTGTCGAAAATTCCCTTACTGGGCTGGGGATGTGGCTCAAGCGGTAGCATGCTCGCCTGGCATGCATGCGGCCCGGATTCGATCCTCAGTACCACATACAAACAAAGATGTTGTGTCCGCTGAGAACTAAAAAATAAATATTAAAAAATTCTCTCTCTCTCTTTCTCTCTCTCAAAAAAAAAGAAGGAAAATTCCCTTACTGCTCCATGTGGTGACACCCATCTAAGGTATTCTTATATCCAGAAAACCATGTAGGCAAGGAACTTTTATTTATCAGAGTCCCAAAGTGGAAACAAGCTGATGTTCACCACGAGAGAAGGACAAAAACAAAAACAAAAAAAATGTGATATGTTCGTATAATGGAATACTGTTCAGTAATTAAACAACCAGGTGGACCACACCTGTAATCCCAATGGCTCAGGAGGCTGAGACAGGAGGATTGAGAGTTCAAAAGCCAGCCTCAGCAATAGCATGGGGCACTGTCTCTAAATAAAATACAAAATGGTGGGGGGAGGGCTGGGGTTGTGGCTCAGTGGGAGAGCACTTGCCTAGCATGTGTGACGCACTGGGTTTGATACTCAGCACCACATAGAAATAAATACATAAAATAAAGGCATTGTGCCCAATCATAACTAAAAAATAAATAAACAAATAAATAAAATAACAAAATAGAGCTGGTGATGTGGCTAATAACATCATGAATTTCAAAAGCATTTTGCAATATTTTTGTTCAATCCCAGTACCAACCAACCAACAAACAGGGGCACAAAGTTAAGCAACTTGCTCAAGCTTTTTCCAGGACAAGAATTAGGATCCTAAAAAAAAAAAAAAAAAAAAAAAAAATTAGGATCCTGTCTTTGAGTCCCTCTGCCACGTGGGCAGGGCAGACTCCTCCCCTGCTGGGATCATACAAGAGTCCCACAAAGGCAAGATGCTGTAGATCTTCCTATGTGTGTGTTTGGTTAAATTCTGTTTCAACATATTATGTTTTAAACACTGACCTTACATCTCCCTCCACTGCCCATCCATGTGAAGTGGATCCTTGGGCAATGAATCATTCTATAAAAGCAAAAATTGCGGGGGGGGGGGTGGTGGTGGTGCTGGAGATTGAACCTAGGAGGGCTTAACCACTGAGCCACATTCCAGCCCTTCTATTTATTTATTTGTTTGCTTATTTATTTTTAAAACATCAAATTGTATACTTTATTTATTTATCTTTATATGGTGTTGAGAATCAAACCCAGTGCCTTGCACACGCCAGGCAAGTACTCTACCACTGAGCCACAACTCCAGCCCTATTTTTTATTTTTTGGTGGTGCTGGGGATCAATCCCAGGGCTTTATGTATGCTAGACAAACACTCTACTAAATGACCTATACCCCCAACCCTTTATTTTGTATTTTGAAACAGGATCTTGTTAAGTTACTTAGGGCCTTGCTAAATTTCTGAGCTGGCTTCAGACTTGCAATCCTGCCTCAGCCTCCAGAATTGCTGGGATTACAGGCGTACACAACTGTGCTTGGTAAAATAAAACAATTTTAGGGTGGGGTTTGAACTCAGGGACACTCAATCATTGAGCTACATCCCCAGCACTATTTTGTATTTTATTTAGAGACAGGGTTTCACTGAGTTGCTTAGCTCCTTGCTTTTGCTGAGGCTGGCTTTGAACTCAGGATCCTTCTGCCTTAGCCTCCCGAGGTGCTGGGATTACAGATGTGCACCACTGCGCCTGGCAAAATAAAACAAAGCTGGAAAAGCTGGGTGTGGTGGCACATGCCTGTAATCCCAGCAGCTCAGGAGGCTGAGGCAGGAGGATCCCGAATTCAAAGCCAGCCTCAGTCATCAACTTAACAAGGCACTTAGCAACTCAGTGAGACCCTGTCTTTAAATAAAATATTAAAAGAACTGAGGATGTAGCTAAGTGGTTAAACCTCCCTGGGTTCAATCCCCAGTACCAAAAAAAAAAAAAAAAAAAGGTGTGTGCGGTGGGGGACTGGAGATAAAGCTCAAAGCACCCTGGGTTTACTCCTCAGCACACAAAAAAGGAAAACTCTGAGATGGTGACAATAGGGCATTAAGTGCAGGACCCTTCTACCCATGGGGTCCTATGAGACTGCCTAGGTTGTACATCACGCAGTCATCCTTGAATTCTAGAACAGGCAAACTAACTGACATAGTGGTGGAATCAGAATTGGGGCAGGAACTGGAGAATGCAGGGATTGACTGAGAAGTGGAGAATGGAACTTTCTGAAGATACGAGTTATGTTTACCTGGGTAGAATCTGGATCACAGGAATATGCATTTGTCAAATTCATTTATGTGGGGCTGGGAATGTGGCTCAGGCGATAGTGCGCTCGCCTGGCATGTGTGCGGCCCGGGTTCGATCCTCAGCACCACATACAAACAAAGGTGTTGTGTCCACCGAGAACTAGAAAATAAATATTAAAAATTCTCTCTCTCTCTCCTCTCTCTCTCTTTAAAAAAAATTTCTCTCTCTTTAAAAAAATGAATAATTAAAAAAAAAATTCATTTATGTTACACTTAAAATTTTCCTTTTGGGGCTAGAATGTAACTCAATGGCAGAATGTTTATCTCACCCGCACAGGGCACTGGGTTTGATCCCTAGCACTGAAAAAAAATTTTTTCTTTCTTACAAATTTTATCTCAAAGGGAAAAAAAAAAGATTCTAAACAAATACTGTTCTCTAGGTGATGATCTATATACTATGTATTTAGGGAGAAGTATACTGAAGTCTACAACTGACTTTGTTTTTTGGGGCGCTTAACCACTGAGACACATCCCAGTCCCCTCCCCTTTTTAAAAAATTATTATTATTATATTTTTAGTCGTAGTTGTCAGTACCTTTATTTATTTATTTATTTATGTGGTGCTGAGGATCAAACCCAGGGCATCCCACTTGCTAGGCAGTGCTCTACCGCTGAGCCACAACCGCAGCCCCTTTTTTTTTGTTTTCTTAGGAACAAGGCGTAAGTTGCTGAGGCTGGCTTTGAACTCCTCCTGGCTTTGAAATCCTCCTACCTCAGCCTCCTGAGCTGCTGGGATTATAGGTGGGCACCACTGCACCCAGTTTACAATTGAGGTTTTTTTTTTTAAATTTTTTAAAATTTTGGTTTTTTAAAACAAAAATATGGACAACATGTCTTTATTTTATTTGTTTATTTTTATGGGGTGGTAGGCAAGCACTCTTCCATTGAACTACAGCCTCAGCTCTACAACTGACTTTTGTTTTGTCTTTGTGTTGGTGGGGATTGAACCCAGGGCCTTGTGCATGTGAGGCAAGCACTCTACCAACTGAGCTATGTCCCCAGCCCTACAATTGACTTTTAAATGAATCAAAATAATAAGACAGACAGATAGGTACATGATAAAGCAAGTGTAGGAAACATTATTGGTATAATAACTGGGTAGGTATACAATTTCATTGTAAAATGTTTTCAAATTTTATCTATGTTTGAAAATTTTCATAATAAATAGTGAAAACATGTATACATCTAATAGAGTTTTCAACTACATGAAACAAAAATTGACAGAACTGAAAGGAAATAATATAATGATTAAAAATTTGGCCACAATATCCCCAATTATAGTTGAATATTTTAATGTTCCACCATTCAATTCTAGTAATTGACATAAGTGGGCAGAAAGTTAAAAGGACTGAACAATACTTCTAACCAATTTGACCTAGTTGATAATTTACTGAACACATCACCTACCAAAATACTCATTCTTGTCAAGTACATATAAAACATTAAACAACATGTACCATATGGTGGGTTATAAAACACTTTTTTTTTGGTGTTAGGGATGGAACACAGGCACTCAAGCAAGCTAAGCATGTACTCTACTGAGCTATACCCAAAGCCCCATAAAACAAGTTTTGGTAAATTTAGAAGGATTAAAATCACCCAGTTTGTTGTTGAAATTAATTTAGAAATCAATAGCAAAAATATATATGGACAATCCCTAAATATTTGGAAATTAAACAACATATTAAGTGATCTATGGATCAATGAAAAAATCATAAAAGAAACTAGAAACCATTTGGAACTGGATGATAATTACAAAACAACATACCAAAATTTATAGGCAACAGTTAAAGTGGTGACTAAGCTTAAATGGCTATGATATGGGGAAGAAAGATCTAAAATCATCTAAGTTTTTACCTTAGAAAGTTAGAAAAAGAAGTTAAGTCCAAAGTAAATAGATGATAGAAATAATAAAGATAAGATTGAGGACTGAGGGTGGTCAGTGATAGAGTGCTTGCTTAGCATGTATGAGGCCATGGGTTAAATTCCCAGCACTAAAATAAATAATAAAGCAAGAAAATCAATGAAATAAAAAATAAAAAAAGTAAACAAAAATCAATAAAACCCCAAATTAATTCTTTTTAAATATATATAAACTTATAAATCTCTAACCAGACTGACAATATAAAAAGGAGGGATGGTACAAATTACTCATAAAAGGAATAAAGTAAAGCACATATGTACTTATTCTACAGATTTTCAAAACACAGAGGGGAATATGCCAAACAACTTTATCTCAATAAATATGTCAATTTAGACACAATAAAAAAATTTTTTTTAAACACAGACTGTGGACTGTAGCTCTGTGGTAGCATACACACGCTTAGCATGCTCAAGGGTCCTGGGTTCAATTCCCAGAACGAAAAAAATAAATAAACAAAATTCAAGCAAGATTTTTTGCAGAAATTGATAAGACAATTCTAAAATTAATAGAGAAATACAAAGGAGCAAGGATAGTCAAAACAGCTTTGAAAAACCACCACAAAAGGAAAAGATTTCTGGGCTGGGGTTGTAACTTTATGGAAGAGAGCTTGCCTACTGTGTGTGAGGCATTGGGTTTGATTCTACAAATAAATAAAACAAAGGTGCATCCACAACTAAAAAAATATTTGAAAAACAAAAGGATTTCTATTATTAGATTATAAGACTCAGTAATCAATATAGCATAGTACTAGAGCAAGGGCAGACACATAATGTGCATGAAACAGAATTCAGAAACAGACTTTATATATGGTTAATTTTTCTTTTTTGAACTGAGTATTGAACCCAGGGGTGCTTAACCACTGAACTACATTTAATTTTGAAACAGGGTCTCGATAAATTGCTGAGTGTGGGCTTTGAAATTGTGATCCTCCTCCCTCATTCTCCTAAGCAGCTGGGATCACAGGTGAGCACCACTGCAAAAGGCTAAAAGCATTCTTTAAGAGTAAAGAGAAAGTCATTATTAATATCCCCAGTCTATTGCCACCACGCCCAGTTGGCTATCTTTTCTTTTTTCTTTTGGTACTAGGGATTGAATCCAGGGAACTTTACTACTGAGCAACATTCCCAGTTCTTTTTATTTATTTATTTGTTCGAGACAGGATCTTACTATGTTGCCCTCAAATTTTCAGTCCCTCTCCTCAGCCTCCCAAGTAGATTACAGGTGAGATTACAGGTGTGCACTGGGCTGGCTTTCTGCTTGGGTTCTTAGTTGATAGGATGCAGAAGCTGAAAAAGCTTAACTACAAATTTTAATCTTGTCATATTTCTTTCTTAGTCAAGTACTATTTATCAAACTGACTCTTAACAAAATATATAAAAAAACAACTACCCATAAAATTGAGAATAATTTTAAGAGTATTATTGGGTGCAAAAATCCTACAAAAATATTAATAAACATTTTAAAATATGGTGCTGGAATTACAAAATGTTCAAAATGAAAGCATAAAATGGTAGTAATTTTCAGCAGTGAATGACAAATTGAGAAGGCATTAAAGAGCTAAAAAAATAAAATAAACAATACCTAGGATGTTGTGAATCAGAGATTGGTGATTGGCTTTTGTCATTTAATAATCATGTTTACTCAGTTCACTTTATTGAAATGAATAATTTAGTAAACAGCTGTCAAATTTTAAGAGAGTTTCTCCTTGATTAGGTAATTGATTTAGCCCTGACAATGGAACACTGTGCAAATAGAGCCACAATAACCAGTTACATTATTCTTGAGAAAAGCATGTGTAGTTAGGGGAGGGAGGTTCAACTTCCTGAAATCATCCCAAACTCAGCAGGCAACAAAAATCTGGTTAACTGGTTCCTGATTTATTAGTAATATTCTTTTCATGGAAACAAGTTGCTCAACAGATCACAACGTTCCAAAACCAGATCTGGCAGCTCAAATTTAGATTTAAAAGGCTGACAGGATTTTCTTAAGATGTCAACCATGGCTGGGGTGGTAGCAAATAAATGTCTGTAGTCTCAGCTACTTGGGAGCTGAGAGGAGAGGATAACTTGAGCCCACCATTTAGGAACCTAGACAGTGAGACCCAGATGGGGTGGGGTGTGGGGTGTGGGGTGGCTTGAGATGCCAATCATTAAATAATTAAATAGTTTATTTAATATACCAAGTAAAATTCAAATTATAGAGGTACTTATAGCTATGATTCTTTACATTAATCAATTTTCTTACACTTAAACAGGAGAGTAAAACTTAAGTTATTGTTCAATAAAAACATAATCTTTGACTTAACATAGATTATGTAAAAACTAATCAAATTTAGTTGAATCTTTAAATTGCTTTTTTGTCTCTCCTCTCGTGAATTCTTACTCCCAGGATTTAAGCAGATAAAAAGTCTCTTTTCAACAGGTTATAACGATAGTACAGCTTAAAAAAAAAAAGCATTAAAACAACTATGCTTTAATAGTTATTAAATACTTAAAATATTACAATTATTTTAAGACTAATAATACAGTTTGAATTCATTTGCATTGAAATATCTTTTGTGTCCACTTGCCTACATTTAGTTTTCTCTAATATTAATCAAAACTAGCCAGGCGCGATGGCACACACCTGTAATTCCAGCGGCTGGGGAGGCTGAGAATGAAGAGTTCAAAGCCAGCCTCAGCGATGATAAGGAACTAAGCAGCTCAGTGAGACCCTGTCTCTAAAGAAAATACAAAATAGGGCTGGGGATGTGGCTCAGTGGTGGAATGCCCCCGAGTTCAATCCCGGTAATAAACAAACAAACAAACTGGAGCAAATTTAATTTCCCAGCATTTGCCTCCAAGGGAAAACCTTTTCATCAAGATCCCAAAATGTTTATATGAAAAAGGATTATTGATAATTTTAAAGAACACACGAATTTGTCATCGTCAGGGAGCCAGGGAAACTGTCTTTTTTCGAAAAAAGTATAATAAACTGTCCGGTAAAGCTCAAAGGTCATCTTTTTTATTGTGCTCCGGGTGGTTCCCGGTTCTTAGTTTCTCTGTCCCCCCCACCCACCCCCTTTCCCGTGTTCACTTTAGTAGCGTTCCTTCGGAGGAAAGGAAGCCTCAGTATTTTCAAACCTACTCTGGAGCCACCAAGAGTCCTATCTTCTTTCCCAGGGAGCAAGCACCTGGCAGCCACACACGAGCGCGCACCTGGAGTGGGGGCGCCCCCCCCACCACCGGGCCGTGGTGGGGATGGGGGATGGGAGCCTTCCCTTGCCCCGCCCCCCAGGAGGTGACTCACTCCCGGCCCCGGCGGGCAGAGTCGAGCGGCCCCGGGAAGGGGCCGAGGGGCGGGGCCGCCAGGTGCCGCAGGTCTGCGCTCCACCCCGCGGCGTTCAGAGCGCTCACTCCTCAGGCGAGTTCGCACCTAAGTCCGGTCCACCGACGCGGATCCGCGCGCCCCAGGCCTCGCGCGCCCGGCTTTCTGAGCCCTAGTCCCTCCACCCAGTCGCGGGACGCCGCCGCACCCCTCTTCTCGACGCGCGCGCAGTATGGCGCGCCCCCAGGTCCTAGCGTTCGGACTCCTGCTCGCAGCGGCGACGGCAGCGGTGGCCGCGGCTCAGAAAGGTGAGATGCGCACCTGGAGCGGTGTTGCGCAGTTGGGCCGGGCCGAGCCGGACGGGCCCGCCGGGACCTGGCGGCTTTCGGCGCCGGAGTCGAGAATAACGAGGAAGGGACCGAGAGCCCACGCTTTGCCGCCTGAAGACCGGACGGCGCGGGCAGCGCGCGGGTCCAGGTCCTCCGCACCGTGGAGGCGGTGAGAAGGCGCCCGCCCACTCGCTGCGGACGGAGGGAGCGGCCGCCCTTTGCACTTGTCTCTAGAGAAAGGAGCCGGGTTGGGGCGAAGGGGCCGGCGGGGATCCGAGTGAGTAGGTTGGGTCGCTCCTAAGGCCACAGTACCCGAACCTCAAGCTGGGGCGCGCCCACCTCCCGGGCCCCAGCCGACTTTGGATTTGAAACCAGTCGGGTCCAGTAGCGGAGCCTTCGTAGCCGCTGCCATTCCGCCCGCCTCCTCCCGAGGCACCTGCAGCGGGCCCCGGATGTGGGCCTCGGGCGGGGACAGGTAACTGAGAGCCGCTATGCACCTGCGCGCGGGAGACGAGCCTTCTGGGACTTGACTACCAAACGTGTTTTCCCTTTTCTAAAAATAATATGAGCATAAACCAAGTTTGTTGTAGGGAACGCAGAAATAAAGGTAATTGCACAGGGTAAAAATCCCATAATCCCACCACCTCGAGAATCCCATAATTAATAATTGGGTATATGTCTATATATCTAAAGGCCCCTCCTTTAGACGTTGCTCTAAACACTGCCCTAAATCTAGACATGTAGGTTTATATCTCCCCACCCATCTCATATTATCCAGAGTTTTCCATTTCCTTTAGTCTTTAAAAGCAAGATTTAAATGGTGGGTGAACAATAGGATGGTCAGTATCCAAATGTTGGAATATAGTTTAGTTTGATTCCAGTTCTTCTTGCTCTGAAATAGCTTGGCTGTGGTTGTTTGATTTATTTGTAAGATAGTATTTAGAAGTAGGGAAAATTGGACAAAGCTCTTAAGTAATGTTTTTCTACCTTGAATCTTGAGTTGAATACTTAATCTTAATTGCAACTTAAATGGGAAAATTAAAACCAATTGGAAACATGGGATATGAAGTGCTGATATAAAAATTTTTTTGTCATGTGTTTTAAATGTTTGCACTATCTTAATTAGACAGATAAAAAGTTTGGATGGGCTAGATGTAGTATCACAGCACGGAGATCACAAACTGGAGACTGGCCTGGGCAATTTAGTAGATCCTGTCTCAAAATAAAAAGGGAGGATATAGCTTAGTTCTAGAGCATCCGTGGGTTCAAACCCCAATACTGTGCCAAGAGGAAATGGTGGAGGAGCCAATTTGAAGTTAAAATGAACTTTCCAGGTAGTCAAGGATAAAACAATTAAACTGACATCCGTATCTCAGTGGGTGCTTAGTATCACTTTGAGAATGGGATACTAGGGTTTGATGTAGTTAGGAAACAAACAAAGATGCACCCACATTCAATCTAAAGTGTAATTTTTCCAAGATAGAAAATGTTCTAGCTGGGCTTGGTGGCACATGTCTATAATTCCAAGGACTCAGGAGGCTGAAGCAGGAGCATCACAAAGCCAATCTTGGCAATTTAGTGAGACCCTGTCTCAAAAAAAAAAAAAAAGAGGAAAAAAAGGAAATGCTCTGAATGTTAAATATGTTTCTACCGAAGCAAGCATCCCTTAAGAAAATGGGGTAGAAGCCAGGTGTGGTGTTGGACACTGTAATCCCAGTGACTCTGGAGGCTGAGGCTGGAAAATCACAAGTTCAAGGCCAGCCTCAGCAATTTAATGAGACCCTTAAATAATTTAGGGAGAATCTGTCTCAAAAAGGGGTAGGAATGTAGTTCAGTGTTAAATTGACCCTGAGTTGTTTTTTTTTTTTTAAAAGGCAGTAACTGAAAGGCAGGGATTAACAGGATAGAAGAAGGGACAGAGCTGAAAATAGAAGTATAGCAAAGGCAGAGCTGATAATGACCTTTGGCGAGCTGTTTACCAGCATTGTGTAGCTCAGTGATAGAGTGTATGCTTGGAATCCTGGATTCAATCCCAAGCACTGCAAAAACAAAAATAAAAACAAAAAACAATTGTTTAAAAAAATTGAAATGGGATCCCAGGATATACTCAGCGTTCGAGGGCTTGCATCGTGTGTGAAAAGCCCTGGGTTCTATCCTTAGTACTACAAAAAAGAAAAGAAAAAATTGAAATGAGATGGAATACAGATTAGGCTATCTCTGTGTGTGTAATGTATACAAACTGTGTAGCAGGTGCCAGGCAGTTTGGAAGCACTTAAATTATAGCTGAAAAAACATTTAGGACCACTTTTTAAGATTTTGTGTCCCTGTCACTTGGGCATTACTGTCAGAACATCATTTAGCAAGGACATCAGAGTTGATAGTTGGATTGGATGCTGAGGCTGGCTTTGAACTCATGATCCTCCTGCCTCAGCCTCCTGAGCCACGCTGGATCCACATTTTAAATTACATTTGTGGGCCTGGGGTTGTGGCTCAGTGGTAGAATGCTCGCCTAGCATGTCCAAGACCCTGGGTTCGATCCTCAGCACCACATAAAAATAAATAAGTAAAAGGTATCATGTCCAACCACAACTAAAAAAACAAAATTAAATTAAAAAAATTATATTTGTTTGTATATGTGTGTGTGTCTGTCTGTCTGTATGTATGTAATATTTATTTTTATTTTCTAGAATGTATCTGTGAAAACTATAAGCTCGCTACAGACTGCTATAAGAATGAAAATGATGAATGCCAGTGTACATCCATTGGTACAAAAAATACTGTCATTTGTTCCAAACGTGAGTAAAATACTTTTACTACTGCCTTTAAGCATATCTTTTTTTTTTTTTTTTTTTTTTTGGTACCAGGGATTGAACTCAGGGGCACTCGGCCACTGAGCCACATCTCTAGCCCTATTTTTGTATTTTATTTAGAGACTGGGTCTCACTGTGTTCTTAGTGCCTTGCCATTGCTGAAGCTGACTTTAAACTCTCAATCCTCCTGTCTCAGCCTCCCAAGCTGCTGGGGTCACAGGTGTGCTCTTTAAGCTTATCTTGATAAGAATTTTTTTTTTAATTGATATGCTTCAAATTGGAAAGGGTTTTATTGGCTCAAATCTGAATTGTTTTATTTTGTCATAATTATTCTACATCTGAAGCTTCTTATCTTCAGCAAGTAATTAAGTGTGGGAAAATGGAAATATGAAATAATCTTTGGCCTGGGAGTTTAGTGTTAGATTAAAAAGCGTTTTTCCCCTGGGCATGTAAAACTATAGTTATTTTTCAATTTGACTTTAAACTTTCTTTTCAGTGGCATCCAAATGTTTGGTGATGAAGGCAGAAATGAATTCCTCAAAGTCTGGGAGAAGAGGGAAACCGGAAGGGGCGATCCAGAACAATGACGGGCTGTATGACCCTGACTGTGACGAGAAAGGGCTCTTTAAAGCCAAGCAGTGCAATGGCACTGCCACGTGCTGGTGTGTGAACACTGCTGGGGTCCGAAGAACTGACAAGGACACTGAAATTACCTGCTCCGAACGAGTGAGGACCTTGTAAGTGGAGCTGCCCATATTACTGGTTTTTTGCTTTTCAGATTTATTAGTTAAGTTTGTTTTTGTATGTAAATATGATTTCATGGTTTAGAATTCAAAATATAGGAAAGGGTGTATCCCTTTCCATCCCATCCCAGGTCCCCATTTTACCCAGTGTACCTGCCTAGAACTGTGTCATCAGTTTATTCCATCACCTTCCAAAGAGAATATATGAATTTAATATGTAGACAGACAAATATATATGTGTGTGTGTGTGTGTGTGTGTGTGTGTATGTGTGTGTGTATATATATATATATATTTTTTTTTGTGTGTGTGTGTGTGTGTGTGTGTGTATGTGTGTATGTACCAGGGATTGAACTCAGGGGTGCTTAACCACTAAGCCACATCCCCAGCCCTTTTGTTTTTTTATGTAAATGGTAGCATACTAGGCATAATTTTCCTTTCTTATTTTCACTTAACACTGTTCAGTATTTTAATGTTGGAATAGTGTTAAATGTATGTAACTTAAGCTATTTCCATATTTGCTCATTTATTGTGTTGTGAAAGTGAGATAGGAGGGCTGAGGCTCAGTGGTAGAAAGACCCTGGGTCTAATTCCCAGCACCAAAACAAAGACTGATGGGGAGTGATGGTTGTCTCCAGGATTATTTAATGGAAAGGAACAGAAACACACTCAAGCTGGCTTAAGCTAACAAAACTTTGTTAGAAGGAGCTGGAAACTGGAAAGGTGTCAAGCCCCAAATCCTGACTCTGTAGTTCTTTCTTGTGGAGACTCATGGTCAATTTTCTCTGGTTCTTTCAGTTCCCTTTTGTCTTTTTTTACTTGAGAAGGGCCCAATACAGCTAGCTTAGCCTTCACTTTCATGTGACTTTGTATGTTGTAGCCAAAGGCCAGAGGGTCAATATGAGAAAGGGTGTTCCCTCTGGATTGGTTCTGTATGATGGATGTGTGAGAATAAGGGAAAAAAATTATGAGCATATTTACTTTCTGCAACAATCCTTGTTCTGTTAGCTCTCTTGTAATTCCACTTGAGAATTTTAGCATTTTTTTTTGTTTATTAGGAAAATAGTATAAAAGATTGAGTTTTAGACCATTGTCACTGTCTTTTTACTTTACAGCTGGATCATGATTGAACTGAAACACAAAGCAAGGGAAAAACCTTACAATGTTCAAAGTTTGCAGACGTAAGTGCAATTACATGGATCCTATTTCCTTTCAGAATTGCTTCTTAAATCTTTTTATTCTGCACCATTAGAAAAACTAAATTTAAATGCCTTTTCTTACTTTCTTGAAATAATTTTTTGAAATAGATTTGCAATAATTGTGCCAGTATTTCCTAACCAGTTAACAATATGCCCCATTGTCTGTTAAGTGAATGCACTTTATATCTATCTGTGCATGTACAGGTATTTTTCCTAGAACTACTTGAGAGCAAGTTGTAGGTGTCATGTCCCTTTCCCCTACTTGAGTGTATTGTTTCTTAAGGAAAAAAAAAATAAAGGCGTTGTCATATATAACCATGATTAATTTCCTAACTTTAATGATAATTAAAGTTAGGAAATTAACCATAATCCCATATCATGCCAGTTTTCCCATTGATGTTCTTTGTAGCAAACTCCTCCACCTCATTACTGGGATTGAATCCCAGGGTGCTTTATCACTGAGTCATATTCCCAGTTTCTTTTAAAAAATTTTTGAGACAAGGTCTTAGTAAGTTACTGGGGCTGGCCTTGAACTTGGAATCCTCCTGCCTTAACCTACCTGGTAACTGGGATTACAGGTGCCGCCACACCGGGCAGGTTTTACATTTTTGATATGAAAACTGTACAAGTGATCTTGTGTCCTTTCCAGTACTCACGGCAGAAGGTCCATAATGTTACCTTGTCCCTTCACTGGTAATGTTAATTGCTTAAAGTGATGTCTACCAGGTTTCTCCACTGGTAGAGTTAACATTTTCCCTTTTGTAATTAATAAACTGGGCAGATTCTTGGATACTGTGTGAATGTTTTCTCTTTCTATTCAGACTGGCTCTCAACAGTTTTGGTAACAATGAATGATGCAGCCTGAACCAATTATTATTACTTGCAAAGTATCATGAAATTCTTAGCACTGCGGGGCATAGTGGCTTGGGGCTGTAATCTCAGCGATTCAGGCAGCTGAAAAAGGAAGATCAGAAGTATGAGGCCTGCCTGAGCAACTTAGCAAGACAATGTCTCAAGAAATAAAAAGGATTAGAAATATATGTAACTCAATGGTAGAGCATCCCTGGGTTCAATCCAGTAATAGCCAAAATAATAATACCAAGAGTAAAAATAATAAAAACTTTGAAATGATGACTGTAGACTTCAAGCCATCTGCTTAGTTAGAAAGCACAGCTCCTTCTTATTGCACAAAAGTTTTTAAAAACACAAATTTTTAATTATTTACAGTGCAATTCAAGAAATGATGACCACTCGGTATCTACTGGATCCAAAATTTATCACAAATATTTTGGTATGATTTTTTTTTTTTGATAAATGAGATTTAACAGAAAGTTGGTGGGACATAAGGGCAGATGGTGTAGTTGTGGTAAATGCATTTGCGTAGCAACGTAAGTCCTGGATACTTAATGTGAAATTCCTGTTGATATTTACCTTCCGTAGCCTTTGAAAACCCAAGTTTTGCTGTCTTATTCCCTTGGATAATTTTTTCAATTATTAGTGATAAATTTACCTAGTAATGGAAAATAATACTTCTGCATGTAGATTACAGAAAACCAAACACTGAATATTCTATTGAATGTTGATATTTTCATATGCTTTTGATTATACTAATAATCTGTATTTTCTACTGTTTCCCTCAGTATGAGAATAATGTTATCACTATTGATCTGGTGCAAAATTCTTCTCAGAAAACTCAAAATGATGTGGACATAGCTGATGTGGCTTATTATTTTGAAAAAGATGTAAGTATAAACTTTATTCATGTGTTCAGAAATATAATGTGTGGGGCTGGGGTTGTGGCTCAGTGGTAGAGCGTTTGCCTCGCACGTGTGGGGTACTGGGTTCGATCCTCAGCACCACATAAAAAATATAAAAATAAAGATATTGTTTCTGTCTACAACTAAAAAACAATATTCTTAAGAAAGAAAGAAAATGCTTATAAAAAAAAGAAATATAATGTGTATCATGCTTCAGTGGAGTCAAGAACTTTTATTACCTTTTTCTCCACATGTAGTTCAACCTTCTCTCTGATTCTTAGAATGAAGTTTGTTTTCCTTGTCATTCATATATTCCTTTCTTACTTGTTTGTATATTTGTAGGTCTATCAGATTTTTCTGCCTAGATTATTTCATCTTCTTCCTCCTCTTCCTCTTTTTTTTTTTTTTTTGTTATAGTGCTGAGATCAAACCCAAGTCCTTGAGCATGCCAGGAAAACAGTCGACCACTGAGCATACCTGCTAGCCCTCTTCTCTCTCATACTTATTATTACCTCCCTAGTAGTTACTTTGGGTGTGTATTCTCCCCTATTCAACTAATAATTTACATGGGCCAGAGTTTACATTTTTAAAAAAGCTATGTTAATTGGTGTGATTGAAATATTTTGTTTACAAAAAGTTTTGTTTAAACTTTTATGATAATGAGATATTTCTGTTGAATCTGAGATTTTTTTTTTAAAAAAATCCAGACTTGAGTGGGGTACAGGGATAGAAGGACAAATACATGAAATAAGATTGGTTAATGTTGATATTTTTTAATTTGGGTGTTAGCTTCATTATATGAATCTGATTTATATGTGTTTGAAATTTTCCGGTAATTTTTCAAAGATTTCAGTGGGTCAGATCATTGTTACTGAAACCATAAAGATTCTTGGCAGCAGTTCTTTGGTACACAATTGGTTTGTAATTTAATTATAAGTGGCTGAAATTGGTTTGCTTAGATGTTTTCGTTTTTCTCCTTTTTATTATAGGTGAAAGGGGAATCCTTGTTCCGTACATCAAAAATAGACCTGAGAGTAGATGGGGAGCAACTAGAACTGGATCCTGGTCAAACTTTAATTTACTATGTTGATGAAAAGGCCCCTGAATTTTCAATGCAGGGCCTAAAAGCTGGTATTATAGCTGTCATTGTGGTTGTGACAATAGCAGTTATTGCTGGTATTGTTGTCCTGGTAAGTACAGAATAAGTAAAAAATTTCATTTAAGGATATAGCTTTTTTTTTTTTGTACTGGGGATTGAACCCAGGGGCACTTAACCACATCCCCAGCCCTTTATTTTTGTATTTTATTTAAAGTCCAGGTCTAACTGAGTTGCTGAGGGTCACACTAAGTTGCTAAAGCTAGCTTTGAACTTGTAGTCCTCCTGCCTCAGCCTCCTGAGCTGCTGGTATTATTACAGGTGTGCATCGCTGTGCCCAGCAAGGATATATTCTTTTACTTACTTTTTTTGCCCCCAATATTGGAGATTAAACTCAGGACCACATGTATATGTTTAAGAATATATTCCTTTTTTTTTTTTTTTTTCTAAGTACTAGAGATTGAACCCAGGGGTATTTTACCACTAAGTTGCTTAGGGTGTTGCTGAGTTGCTGAGTCTGGCCTTGAACTTCTGATCCTCCTGCCTCAACCTCCCAAATTGCTAGGATTACAGATGTGCACCATGTCATGGGCTTTCGAATATATTCTTAAAAGTTAAGAGCTGTGGGTGTAGTTCATTGGGAGAGTGCTTGCCTTGTATCCATGGAACACAGAGTTTGATCTCCAGCATGGTAATAAAAGGGAAAAAAAGTTAATTAAAATAACTGCAGGGCTGGGGTTGTGGCTCAGTGATGGAGCACTTGCCTTGCGAGGCACTGGGTTCAATCCTCAGCACCACATAAAAATAAATAAATAAAGATATTGTGTCCACCTACAACTAAAAAAAAAATATTTTAAAAACTAAAACAAAAAAATCTGCTGACTGGCCATAGTGCACACACCCATAATCCTAGCATCTTGGAAGACTAAGGCAAGAGGACTGAGAGTTCAAAGCCAGCCTCAGCAATTTAGTGAGGTTTAAAGCAACTTAGCAAGACCCTGTCTCAAAATAAAAAAGGGGATAGGGATGTGGCTCAGTGTTTAAATGCTCCTGGGTTTGATTCCCTGTTCAACAAACAAGTACCACATTCATGTTCTAAAACATATTAAATAAAGCAAAATTTTTATCCACCCCCGCTAATTTTATAATTCTGTAGTGAATGAATGTCAAGCAGGGTGGTTCTCTTCTATAATCCAAGCAACTTGGGAGGCTTGCTCAACATCAGTAAATTTCATCAACACAACAGAATTCAGAAATAGATTTGAGGGTATGTAGGAACCTATATATTTAAATTTTTGAAAATTTTTTTTTCAGTTTTAGATAGATACAATACTTTTGTTTTATTTATTTATTTTTATGTGGTGCTGAGGATTGAACCCACTGCCTCTCACATGCTAGGCAAGTGCTCTACCACTGAGCCACAACCGTAGCCCTATATTTTTAATTCAGTAGAGTAACCCTGCTCCATGTCAATAAAACAAACGTTGAATTCCTATTTCACCCCACCAGGGCATAGGCCATGCCCAACTGTGTGTGACAGGTGTATGCAGAGCCTAGTAATGTGAAAGGAATGGGCAGAAAGATAAATTTCAAGAAAATTAACTTAGAAAATGTTTCTATAACTTTATGATAAGGAAAACCATCTAAGGCAAGAAATCTAAAATCCATAAGACTATATCTCTATAAATTAAACTTTATTTATATATTTATTTTTTTGGTACCAGGAGTGTTAACTACTGAGTTAACCACATCCCCATCCTTATTTTTTTGAGATAGGGTTTCTAAGGTGCTTTGGACCTTGATAAGTTACTGAGGCTGGCTTTGAACTTGCCATCCTCTTGTCTCAGCCTTCTGATCTGCTAGGATTATAGGCGTATGCCACTGAACCTGGCTGAGCTGGAACTTTTGATCTTCCTACCTCAGAATATCCTGAATATCTGGAATTCCATGCATGTGTTGGCATGATTGACTCAAAATTAAATGTTTGTGATGTTTTATATGTCAAAAAATATTATAAAGTAAAAAGTGTGAAGCTGGGCCCCATGGTCACACCTATAATCCCAGGTACTTGGAAGGCTGAGGTTCCAGACCAGCCTGGGTAATGTAATGAGTTTCTATTAAAAAAAAAAAAAATCAATGATAGACTGGGAAAAATATTTATGATTATTAAAAAATTGATATTATGCATAGTATGCAAAGAGATCCTACAAATTGATGAGGAAAAAAAGGGATGGCAACTGGCATGGATAGACAATTTATCCATAAATAAATTGTTGGCGAAGCCAACACGAAAGATTCATAGAAATCTATTCATCCTGTAGAAATGAAATTACAAGTTGCAGGGGCTGGGGATGTGGCTCAAGTGGTAGCGTGCTTGCCTGGCATGTGTGCGGCCCAGGTTTGATCCTCAACACCACATACAATCAAAGATGTTGTGTCTGCCGAAAACTAAATAATAAATATTAAAAAAAAAAAAAAAGAAATTACAAGTTGCAAAAAGGAAGCACGAAGTTTGTCTTGCAGTGCTGTTTGTAAGGCTGAATCTGGAAAATAACCTGAGAGTATATTAGCAGGAGGATGCATGAGTAAATAGCAGTATTCCATGCTATGTTCTGTTGTCAATGAGTTCAGTCCAGCTCTTTTGATCTGGAAGATCAAAAAATCTGTTCCAAGATGGAATTGATATCACATCTCATTTTTAGACCCTCAAACTTACATACATGTGTTTGTTTTAATATGGAAAAAGAAGAATGTACATCACACTCTTAAATTGCACTAAAAGATGATTCACTGTTTTCTCGATATATTTTTTGGTTTGTTTCGATGGTTGTGGTGCACTTTTTTTAGGTTAGTAGTCAATTTTTCACTTGAGAAACATGTTAATAGAGTTTGAAATTGTCGAGATGGAATTATGGTACATTAAAAGCACATACATCAATCTAGACTTTAATGTTTGAGTAGCAATACTAAAGTAGTAATCATTTATCTCCCTTTCAGGTTATTTCCAGAAGGAAGAAAACAACAAAGTATGAGAAGGCTGAGGTAAATGGACTGTCTATGTAATTTAAAAAAACCCCTGTTTAGTCTCTCATTCCTTAGTAGTAATTGTTCTTTCCTAGATACAGATGGATCTCATTTATACTGAAGGTCCTTAGGATCTTAGGGACGGGACAATCCTTAGGGTCTGAGAATGAACTCTTACTTCTTAATGTATGAGTTTCATGGCAGAGCACCTTATATTGAATTCTGCTTCACTAGTGTCAACATTTAAAGGAATCTTTTAGAGCCATATTCTAGTGGAGTCATATTAGAAAAGCTCCTTGTGGTTAATGATCTGATTTATTGTGTCTGTATCAATAAGTAATAATAATTTAAGATGAATTTAATTTGTCATAGTAAATCTATTACATACTAACTAGTTGTGCACACTGGGGTGAAGTCAGTATCAGATTGTAAGTGTGTTGCAGTCATTTGGAATTGGATGTGAACACATTTGTCCTTGAATTCTATCAATAACATTTTCTGCATATTCACCAATTTTTGTATATTTGCGTATTTATTTGTAGTTGTATAGGTGCCACTTACTAATATTTTATAAAATAACAAAAGCAAATGTAAAAGAATATTGAAAAAAATCTAATAAAACCAGAAAGTTCTAACATTTTCTTCCTGTTCCATAGTAGATCATCTGGCTTAGCTAATTGGCAATCATAGGCCCAGGGAACTGTCCTTGAACTGAATATTGACAGGCAAAATGATATAATATATAATTAAGAGCAATATAGACCTGGGTTTGGCCACTTACTAACTAGACAGTACAACTTCTTTAAACCTCCATGCTTTCTTATCTGAAAAATGGAGATAATAGTACAGACCTGCTATCATTGTTGTTTCAGTTCTACCCCTAATTAATAGTGAGATCTGGGACAGGTCACTTAATTCTGAACTCCAGTTTCCTGCTAGGCACAGTGGCTCTTGCCTGTAATCCCAGCAATTTGGGAGGCTGAGGAAGGATGATTACAAATTTGAGGCCAGCCTCAGCAATTTAATGACACCTTGTCTCAAAAAAAAAAAAAAAAGGAGGGGGCTAGGAACATAGTTCAGTGGTAAAGTGCCCTGGGTTCAGTCCCCAGTACTGCTCTCCCAAAAAAGAACTTCCAGTTTTCCTCACTTATAAAATGAAAGATCAATAATAGAAAATGATGCTGAGTACAGTGGCACATGCCTGTAATCCCAGTGGTTTGGGAGGCTGAGGCAGGAGGATCTCCATGTCAAAGCCAGCCTCAGCAACAGCAAGGAACTAAGCAACTCAGTGAGATCCTGTCTCTAAATAAAAATAGAAAAAAGGGCTGGGGATGTGACTCAGTGGTCGAGTGCCCTGAGTTCAATCCCTGATACCCCCATCCCACCTCTACCCCCTGCAAAAAAATAATATGATTTGATTCTTCCTTGGTATAAAAATAGCATGCATTTAGTAAAAATCTTGTCTATTCTTAAAGGTCTAGTTTATTCTTTTCCTAGTTAACTTTGGCCATTTTGATTCGAATAACAGCTTGGATAATGCCTATAATATGTTTCCTTATAATATAACTTTCTCTTTTTTATTTACATAAATGAGTCATTCATTTAAAAACCTAAATGAATAGGTTTTTGAAAATCTATTTTACAATGAACAAAATTATTTTAAAATTTCTGTACTTTCCCCCTCTGTTTCAGATAAAGGAGATGGGTGAGATGCATAGAGAACTCAGTACATAACTACTGTAATGTGAAGATTAACCACAAGAAAGGAAGTTATCAGAAGAACTCAGATTTACGAACATATGAAGATGGAAAAAAAAGGAAGACCTTTGAGGGTTACTATTTTGTTGGTTAACATATATTTGTAAAAATTAACTTGTATTCACAATATAAGCAACTTGAAATTGGCATTATCAATCTTAAAATTTGACCAGTGTCTTACACGTACAAATCTAATAATATAAAACCAGGTACTTTGGCTGAATAGGTAAAATTATTTATGCTTAATATTGAAGAGTGTGCATTAAATATGCTTCCACAGTAGTGTTTGAATGATTTGTGATTGAAACTGCCTTTCTATTTACTTTGACACTTGTACATAAACTTTTTTTATGAAGTATGAAATAAAACATTTTGAATTTCCTAACTTTGTTTGAATCAAATTTTCTAGCATTTACCTCTGATAAATAATTGCTGAGGATGTAGCTCAGTGGCAAAGTACATGCTTAGCATGCTCAAGGCCCTGGGTTCAATCCTCAGCACCAATAACTAAAACAAAACAAAAATGCTCTGAGTGCTAATTACAAGTTAGAATTCTGCATAAATATTTACATGTGTAATATATAACACATGACAATATAGAACTTTTACATAGAAAAATAATTTTATTCAGAATGAATCTTAATGTTCTGTTTTTTGGTCTTGTGTGTTGAGGAAGAATTGTTGGAGAATATTGTAAATTATTACTATGGTTGAGTTAGAGCAGCACTCAGTACACGCTGTATCAATCTTTTTTTTTTTTTTCTGGTACCAGGGAGTGCCATATTCCTAGCCTTTTTTATTTTTTGAGATAGGAGCTCACTAAATTGCTTAGGGCCTTGCTAAATTGCTGAGGCTGGCTTTGAACTTTTGATCCTCCTGCTTCAGTCTCTGAGCTGCTGGTGTTACAGGCATGTACCTCCACTGCTTGGCCCCATTATCAATATCTTAACATAATAAACAATTATGGTTCAAATGCGGGCCTTCACATCAGTACTAGGAAAGGATCCTTTCCTTCTGCAGTGCCTCTCTAGTGCCCTCTGCTGACCAAGCTTCAGATCCACTTTCACAGAGCAGGCAAAAAAATAAAAAGTGAATTTCATTCAGGCTTGCCCAACTACCTGTAATCCTAGGGACTCTGGAGGCTGAGGCAGGAGGATGGAAAATTCAAAGCCAGCCTCAGCAAGAGCAAGGTGCTAAGCAACTCATTGAGACTCTTTCTCTAGATAAAATACAAAGTCGGGCTGGGGTTGTGGCTCAGTGGTTGAATGCCTCTGAGTTCAATCCCTCATACTGCCCCCTCCACCCACAAAAGGGGAAGTTTGAAAGGGGCAATAAATCACTAACTGGCACATTCTTCAACACATTGCTTTCTAGTCTGTCCTATTTCTTCTGAAGATATTCTTACTAAGGTTGATGCTGACTACTTAGCAGTCACTGTGCTGAATGTTCACTGATTTCTTCTGGTTATTTTTCTCTTCCATTGACCATATCGATACTGATGTTCCTAGGATTTGTCCTTATTTCTGTCTTTCCTCCTAGAGGACTTCATCCATTCTCTTGACTTAGTTACCATCTGACTATATGATAACAGATGCACAATTACCATTTCTGTTCATCTTAAATTTTAGACTGTTTCAATGATGTCACGTCTTTCTCCATAAACCTATTTCATCTCTCCCTCTTTTTCCCTCCTTTTTTGACTAAGATGCATGAGAGGGTCTCATGCATCTTAGTCAAAGTGCTGTATCACTGAGCTATATCCTCAGCCCCACTTTATTTATTGTTTTCTCAAAATCAGTTAATGCCCACACCATGAACCAAGTCCAAAGTTACTTTCCTTTTCACCTCCATTCTTCTAGTTGCCAGACCCTGTGATTCTCCCTCAGAAATGTTTTTCTCTAATGTCTTAAACATTTTCACTGATCTCTGCCACCAATTTATTGCATCTCTCCTGAACAATCTAGTGACCAGAAAATTATTTGCCTAAAGTTGTTTTTTCCCCCCAATTCTGTATATAGAACCTCATGTATGCTAGGCAAGCATTTTATCACTCAGCTATATCCCTAGTCCCTTGCCAGTTATGTTTATAAATTCAGTTTTCCAAATGAGATGGGTAATTATATGAAACTTAAGTAAGACACGATTATTTAATATAAGAGTTTATCATCAGCAGTTAATACATCTATATGGTTGAATAAACAGATACTGTTAAAACAACCTCTTATACAAAATGATTACAAGCACATATTCAATTCTAATTTGAAGCTGGTCTTCAAGCATGCCAAATCCTCAATGACATTTTGTAGGAAAAAATATCTGGAATCATCAGCTATCTTCTAAGTCTGGTTAAAGGTCATTGTCCTCTGTCAGGGCTAATAGCCTGCTAGATGAATTTTCTAGACTTTATGCCAGTTAAAGTCTTACCAGAAATGGTAATGACTTCCTCAACAGGAACCATAGGTAAAAAACTTAAAAAGTACCACACAACTTTACTGGGCCTGGTGGTGCATGCCTGAAATCCAGCAACTCAGACGCCGAAGTAGGAGGATCCCAAGTTTGAGGTAAGTCTCAACAAATTAGCAAGACCCTGTCTCAAAATTAGAAAAACAAGAACTGGGGCACAGTGGTGCATACTCGTAATCCCAGTAGCTTGGGAGGCTGAGACAGGAGGATAACAAGTTCAAACTCAGCCTCAGCAAAAAGCAAAGCTCTAAGCAACTCAGTGAGACTCTGTCTCTAAATAAAATACAAAATAGGGCTGGGGATGAGGTTCAGTGGTCAAGTGTCCCTGAGTTCAACCCCCAGTACTGCCCCCACCCCCGCAAAAAAAAAAAATGGGGATGTTGCTCAGTGGTTAAGGCTCACTGGGTTAAATCTTAGGTACCAAAAACAAACAAGCAAACAAAAAACAACTTAGGAGACGGAAACAGGAGCATCACAAGTTCATGTGCAGCCTAGACAACTTAGCAAAACCCTGTTTCAAAAAATACAAAGAGGCTGGAGATATAGATCAGTTGGGAGAGTGCTTGCCTTGCATGCACAGGACCTGAGTTCAATCCCCAGCAGCATCAAAAAAAAAAAAAAAAAAAAGGGAGCCTGGTGCAGTGGTTCTGGAGGCTGAAGCAGGAGGATCATGAATTCAAAGCCAGCCTCAGCAACAGGGATATGTTAAGTAACTCAGTGAAACCCAGGCTCTAAATAAAATATAAAAAGGCTGGGGATGTGTTTCACCGGTTAAGCACCCTGGTTTTAATCCCTGGTACCAAAAAAAAAAAAAAAAAAAGGGCTGGGGATGTAGCTCTTTGATAAAACACACCTGGCCTGAGTTCAAACCTCAATACCACAAAACAAAACAACAACCCCAAAATCAGTAGATGTTGATAAAATGTCTGCCACTATTACTTATTATTTTCTGTACTGGTGATTGAACTCAGGGGCACTCAACCACTGAGTTGCTAAGCACTTCACCGTTGCTGAGGCTGGCTATGAACTTGTGATCCTTCTGTCTCAGCCTCCTGAGCCGCTGGGATTACAGGTGTGTGCCACCATACCTGGTACCAATATTATTAACTGTGAATAAACATACATTAGTATCATCCCTGTCCTTTTCAGGTGTACAGTAAGAAAGGCAAATATATTCCTAAAACAACATGGTAAATATTGTAATAAAATCTATGAATTAAATGGGACGTTGGAGGAAAATGCAAATAATTACACTTGTGGAAGCTGAGCAGGCTTTCCTAAGATGTCTGAGTTGAGGACAAGAGGAAAATCCAGAGTGGGCAATACAATGGGGAGGGCGAAGTGTGTGAGGAAGTCACAAGGTGCAAAGGAAAGGAAGTTCTTGGCTGCAGATCAGAGTTAGGGAAAGAAGAGGGGAATGTTGCCAAGTTAGCCACGTTGCTGGGAAGGTCACATGCAGTCCAAACTTTCTTCAATTATCCAAAGCATTTGAATTTTAACCTGTAGGCCATTTGTTTCTGAATTGAACTTATTGTCAGGAATACTCAAGAAGCTGATTTATTTTTGTTTTTATACTTAGGGGATAGAATCCAGGAGGCTTTACCCCTGAGTTACATCCCCAGCCCTTTAAAAAAATAATAATAATAATTTTTGAGACATTATCTCACTAAGTTTCCCATGCTGGCCTTGAACTTGGGATTTTCTTTCCTCCTAGAAATTCTAAACCTCCTAGAATTGCAGGGAGTATAGGCATTCACCATCACTCCTCCAGACCACAGAAACTTTAAAAAAAGACTGAAAGGCCCTTTCTCCAGACATTACAACTCATTATAGGTGAGTGGGACTCAGATATGTGTTTGAAAAGCTCCTAGGGTGATTTTGCTGCAGAATATTTTGGGGCCCCTTCTTTGGGGGAAGAGTGACCACTTAAGAGTGCTATACCTGTAAGTATGGCCTTAGGCCTTAGCCTGAGCAATTCCATTTTAAAACTCCATTTTAAAATAAACCTTCAGTCTCACTAGGCAAGCCTACAAAGCTCTCCAGTATGTCATCAGGCATAGCCTGATAAAAGCAAGTCACTTTCCACAACTCTGGTAAGAGTCAGGATGAAGTCACATGTCATTTGTTGTAACCCTGGTAAGAGTCAAAAGTGTAATATCAGGGCGGAAATCACTAAACCATATGTCCTGACTCTAAATGCAAGATGTCACTAAGAAACCTGGTGAGGGCTGGGGATGTGGCTCAAGCTGTAGCGTGCTTGCCTGGCATGCAGGGTCACTGGGCTCTATCCTCAGCACCACATAAAAACAAAATAAAGATGTTGTGAAAACTGAAAACTAAAAAAAAAATAAAAATAAATATTAAAAAATTCTAAAAAAAAAAAAAAAGAAAGAAAGAGACCTGGTGATAAGGAACCAAAAGGCGACCAGAGCTCCCAAAATTTAGTATAAATGATGGAACAAATGAACAGACTCTGGAGCCAGCTGACACTGATGCACACAAGCTTGAGTCTGATGAGGACCTAGACTGACATCCCAACTCTTATCATCTGCCTAATCCTCTGCATTGTCCTCACAACTCTCAAACTCTACAGCAGCCTCTTGACCCTGGTAAGGACGGCGACATTGTCTTACAACAGTGTCCTCAGCTAGCCACCAACTCCACACCAGGAGAAGCCTCTATGGGTTCCTGACCTGGTTGCTGCAGTCGGAGGGAGTGTGCATCTGCTGGACTTATGATCTAAGACTTAAGACTCTAAACCTAGCACTTCAGCTTAGCATGCAGAGGGAATGTCTGTAATAGGTCTGTCATGATTAAGTGTTTGCAGTGCTTAAAAATTAACTTAGAATTTTTCCCTTTGAATTGATCATGTCTATTGCAGTACCCAGCATTAAGTGTTATTTCTTGATTAAGAACCTATAGAGCGAAAGTGTATTGAGTGATTTTTCAATAAAGCATTGAAAAAGGGCATAGCACTTGGACATTCTTTCTCTCTCCCCTTGACTGCAGTTGTTACACCTTTGCCTACAGCGACAATACCTTTCTAAGGTATTAAGTCAGCAGATGGAATACTGACTTCCTCCAGGTCATTGCTTAAGGTTTAAAAATATTTCAACCCCCTCACCTTCTGAATTTTTTCTTACCCAAACATTTGGCAACATTTAGGTTATCTACTACATTACCTGAATCCATTCATTAGAAGGTAAGCAGAACAAATGTTGTGAGTTTTCTACTTGCTGGTGATCCCCAGAACCAAGAACACTATGGAACCTTTCAGGCCTTATAAATGTTTTTCCTTTTTCTCCCCTTCCTTTCCGGGGAAGAGCACTGAACCCAGAACCTTCCACATGCCAAGCACTCTACCACGGAAAGATACCCTCCAGGCCCTAACTTAATTTTGAGGGGGGGTGGCTACTGGGGATTGAACTCAGGGCCCTTAACCACTGAACCACATCCCCAGACCTTTTTATTTTTTGAGAAACGGCCTCGCTAAATTGCTGAGGCTAGCCTCCAATTTTGTGATCCTGATCCTCCTGCTTTAGCCTCTAGAGGCACAGGGATTAAGGGCGTGAGCCACCATGCCCCGCTAAATCAATGTTTTCCAATGAATTCAATGGATGGGACATTGGAAAAAAAATCTGGCTAATAGGGAGCAGTAAAAAGGCTGTGGAGTATAAACCTGAAATATTGACGTTGGCAGTTTGCTTAGAAAGGAAAAGGGAGAGAGTCCCGGGAACAAGTTTAAAAAACATACTGAGAGAAGGAAGGCTAGGTTTTGTTTTCAAGCTTCTTAGTGATTTTATTACCAAGCTTCAAGGCACAAAATAAACTCAATAGCTTCCCATCTGGTCACTGCCTACCCCAGCTGCCCGCCCACCTGGGCTGCTAGGGGCGCACCCAGGAAAACCCGGAGAACTGTTCTATTTTAAGGATTCGCGTCCGAGGGTCTGCGGGTGACCCCGCAGGCATGCGCAGTAAGCAGAGTCCTCAGCGTGCGCGGGAAGCTGGACGGCGTCCGTTTATGATTGGCTACCGCGGCGGACTCCCACCCACCGAGGTGCAATACTGGATAATGATTGGACGCGGCCTCAGAGGTCGGACGCCGCCGGGGGGCGAGGGAGGGGAGGCGGGAAACATCCTGGTGGGTGCTGGGTCGTGCTGCTGCCTCCGTTTGCCTGTAGATAGGTTCCGAAATGGCGGTGCAACCGAAGGAAACGCTGCAGTTGGAAAGCGCGGCCGAGGTCGGCTTCGTGCGCTTCTTCCAGAGCATGCCGGAGAAGCCGACCACCACCGTGCGCCTCTTCGACCGGGGCGACTTCTACACGGCTCACGGCGAGGACGCGCTGCTGGCCGCCCGAGAGGTGTTCAAGACCCAGGGGGTGATCAAGTACTTGGGTCCTGCAGGTGAGACTGGGCGGCGCGCGGGTTCGAGAGGACCGGTCTCCCGGGGCCTGTGGGCGGCTCCCGTGCCCCGTCGGGAAGTGGGCGGCGGGCAGCTTTCCTGCGCCGAGCTCTGGGGGTGCGAATGTTGCTTCCCCCAAAGGGAATTCCGCTTTCTCCGGTGCCTGCACCGCCAGGGAGGCGCGGCCGCGCACCTGGGCTCCCAGCGAGCCCTCCTGGAATGTTTCTGGAGCCAGGTGCTCGGTTGCATCTTCCCGCAGTCTCGCCTCGGCGGGATAGATGTCTGTAACTGCAGCCAGCAGCCCAGGAATGCGACTTACAATGGTGGAGGTGTTGATAACACTTCATTGTGTTACCCACTTCATTTTGCTCACAACGACACGCCATTTTTATCGTTAGTCCCGCTCGGGGACCTGTAATGGACCCCTTCAGATGAGGGGAAGTGTGGAGAAGCGGTCACCACTGCGAGCTCGTGCTGGAGTCGGGCTCCTTGGATCTGGTTGAGGCGCTCTCGCTTTATTTATGGCTGTGTGATCTTGAGGTGGTCATGGAAGCTGTGTGCTTCAGTTCAGGATTCAGTTCTCTCTCTCTCTCTCTCTCTCTCTCTCTCTCTCTCTCTCTCTCTCTCTCTCTCTCTCTCTCTCTCGTCACCTGGCCTTACCTGTGCAGCATCATTTCTTCCTGAAGGGCTACAAACTTTTCACTGTGTGTGGCTGGAAGTTCTAGATGGTTAATGCTGATATCTTTTCTCCCTTGTGTCTTTGCTATTTCTTGGAGTTATGATAACGGAAAGAACATTCTGGGAGAATTAAGGAGTTCTGTGCTGATCCTTATGCTGCTACGTGCAAATGGGATGTGGCTGGAAAATGTTTTATTCATTAGATAGAAATTTGTTGTCAGGGTTATGGACGCTAGGTGAAAAGACCGTCTTCGCTCTCACAGAGCTCCCTTGAGCGGCGAGAGGGGCAGAAATACTCGCAGTTCAAAGTGAAGCTAAGATGGAAGTGGAGGTGTGAAGCCCATAACAAGTTGGTCAGCAGGCATAGAAGCAGGATCACCAAAGACTGGAGACACCAGAAGAGGCATTACCCAAGATGCCAAATTTCATTTTAGACTTGATTGACTGGGAGTTTGCTGGGGAAGAGGGCCCTGAAAGGTTGATTGGTATTACTGGTGTAGAAAATTATGGGTGCAGGTAGATGGGATCAAGATCATGGACTGGGGATGTGCCTCAGTGGTGGAGCTGTTGCTTGGCAAGCTTAAGGCCCTGAGTTTGATTCCCAGCACGGGCAGGGGGGATCACAAAAAGCTTTTTCTTTTGTGTGTGTGTGTGTGTGTGTGTGTGTTGCTGAGAATGGAATCCAGGGCCTCTTGCATGCTAAGTAGGTGCTCTAACAGTGAACTATATCCCCAGTCCATGAAAGGGTTTTTTATGTTGTAGGCAATGAGAGATCTGAAGACTTAAGTAAATACCCAGTAGAGTGTTAGATCTCTTTGGCTGTAGTTTGGAGGATGGGTCAGAAGGGGGCAAGTGTGGAAGCATACAAGGAGTTAAAAGACCACCCAGGAATAGTTTATGGGTTGCTTCATAATTAATTAATGATGGTCTAAATTGCTTTCTAATTTTAAATTAGCTATTTTATGTTGAGTTAGAGTAGTTTTTAGCATTTGATGTAAAAAGTCTCTCTCTTTTTTAGAACAGGGGATTGAACCTAAGGGGTGCTTACCTATAGAGTCACGCCCCTGGCCTTTTTTATTTTTAATTTCCGTTTATCTATCTATCTATCTATTTATTTATTGGTACCGGGGATTGAACTCTGGGGCACTAGAACACTGAGCCATATTCCCAGCCCTTTTTTGTATTTTATTTAGATACAGGGTCTCACAAAGTTGCTTGAGACCTCACTAAGTTGCCGAGGCTGGCTTTGAATTTGCAATCTTCCTGCTTCAGCCTCTCAAGTTGCTGGCATTATAGGCATGCTGTACCTCGCCTAGCTGATGTGAAAAGTTCTAAACTTACTCCTATAATTTGGATCACTGGTTTTTCTAAATACCTATTCTAATGCTTGGCTTTTTATTTTTTTTTCCTCCCTTCTCTTTACTGGGGATTGAGCTCCGGGCACTTTTCCACTGAGCCAAATTTCTAGCCCTTTTTATATTTTATTTTGAGACAAGGTCTTACTAAATTGCTGAGGCTGGCCTTGAACTTGGAATCCTCCTGCCTCAGCCTCCCAGGTGCCTGGGATTACAGGCGTGGTTTTTCTGATTTACATTATGAAAGGAATTATGGGTGCTGAGTATTACATCTGTTTATTGGGAAGAAAATGTAGTATGAACATTCAGAAATCTTATTTTGAAGCATAGATTTTTTTTTTAACATAATGCTTTTATTTTGTTGCCCTTGAAGATTAAAATGTGTTTTTTTTTTTTTGCTGGGATATAGCTTGGTGGCAACAGTGCTTGCCTGGTATGCCTAAGGCCCTCAGTTCAGTCCCCAGTGCTGCCAAAACCCAACCAAACAAAAAACAGTGTTTTGCAGGGATGTTTTCTTAGACTAACTTAGATGGTCCCTTCATCTTAATCATGTTGAGAATATGGCTGGAGGTGAATTTAACTTTCCAAGGAGGTCAGCAAAGAAATATGTGTTATTCTCAAGGATCTCTTTCTTACATTAGAGACTTAATTCTGCAGGCATATTTAAATATTGTTCTAGTCTTTATTTGGGCAGTATAATAAGAATTATAAAAAGATTTGGAACTTTATTGCTGGAAGTTGACAAAAGTAATTGAAAAAGGGAGGAAGTCCAGCCCAAAATGTACCATTGTTTCCCAAAGCTGGTAAATTGTCCGAAGTGAAATGTAAAGTTGGAATATTATTCAGGCTTAAAAATGAAGACCCTAGCTAGGTGCGGTGGTGCACACCTATAATCCCATTGGCTTGTATGGGTAGAGGCAGGAGGATCAGAGTTTAAAGCCAGCCTCAGCAATTTAGCAGGTGTGCTAAGCAACTCAGACCCTGTCTCTAAATAAAATACAAAAATAGGGCTAGGGGTATGGCTTGTTGATCAAGTGCCCCTGAGTTTAATCCCCAGTACCAAAAAAAGAAAAAGAAGACCCTGAATTTTTTGACATGTATGAAACTTAAGTACATTATGCTAAGTGAAATAAGCCAGGCACAGAAAAAAAATACTGCATGATCTCATTTACATATGGACTCTCAAAACAGTCAACTACATAGAAACAGTGGAATGATGATTACCAGGAGCAGAAAGGAAATGGGGAGTCAGAGGGTACAGAGTTGTAGTTATACAGAATTAACAACTAGAGATCTAATTTGCTATCTCTAGTGATCCTAGAGGACTATAGTTAATGTTGTATCTTGCAGATTTACCAGGAGAGTAGATTTTAGGTGCTTTCCCCACAAAAGGTAACTGTGAATTAATGGTTGTGTTAGTTTGCTTGACTATAATAATAATTTCACTATGCATATGTATGTTAAAATGTGTTGAGACACCTGTTTGTAGTCCCTGTAATCCCAGCTACTCCAAATTCAAGGCCATCCTGGACAACTCAGTCTCAATATACAAAAGGGCCAGAGATATAATTCAGTTTTAAAGTACCCCCTGAGTTCAGTCCCCAGTACCACAAAACAATGTGTTGTATACAGTTTAAGATAATAAACAGAAGGAAATAGTTCTTTAAATTATTGCACTGAATTCTTAAAATCCATCCATATCTGTCCTACCAGGAGATTGACTTCCCATATTATTTCTGCAACCCTTAATGCATCTAAATTTTCTGCCCCAAAGTCTTCATACTACTTTGTTCTGTCTCTGTTCTCCCTCCTTTGACTCATAACAATTGTTCCTCTTTTTTTTTCTAAACTTTTCTGCTGTTTATTCTTAGTTCCTATTCCATGGAAAACAATTTTCTGTTTGTTTCTGGCCTCCTCATCTGCCCAAACCTAAAATCCAATACTCTTTTGAGAAATCTTATTCAGTATTGTATACAAACCAGAGCATTGGTATCACTTGGGTGTTTGTTAGAGTTTTGGAATATGAGGCCCCACTCCAGACTTGCCAAATTGGAATTTTCATTTAAGGATATCCTCAGTGATTTCTATACATCCCAGTTTTTGAGGAGCCTTTTAGAGTAGAATGATTTCCTTGTTGAGGCTGTACTTCCAGTTTTGACAAATCTTAGACCTGTCATTTCTCCTTATTTTTTTTAAATGCATTTTTCTTTTGTTGCCCAGACTGGCCTGTAACTCAAGATCTTCCTGCCTCAATTCTAGAGTAGCTGGAATTACAGGTGCATGCCAAAACATCCAGCTCCTTTCCCTATTTTCTCTTTCAAATGGTACTGAGGATTGAACCTAGGGCCGGGCTACGTAAGTGTTTTTTCACTGAGTCATGTCCCCAGCCTCAGAGTAAATTTTAGAATATTTTCATCTCTTTAAAAGAAACCCATACCCTTTGTTAGTTAGTCCCTGTTTCCCCCCAAAATCTTTCCAGCCCTAAGCAGCTAGTATCTACTTGGCATGTAAATGGAATCATATAGTATGTGATATTTTGTTTCAAGGTTCATACATGTTATAATTATATTTCATTCCTTGTGTGTGAGGGTACTGGGGATTGAACTCAGGGACTCTCTATCACTGAACTACATATACCCCCAGCCCTTTTTTATTTTTTACTTTGAGACAGGGTCTTGTTAAGTTGTTCCAGCTGGCCTTGAACTTGGGATCCTCCTGTCTTAGACTCTAGAGTAGCAAACATGTGCCAGCACACCTTATGGATTTTTTTAAAATGATTTTTTGTCACAAGCACAAGAAAACTTAGATGGAGTTCAACTAGTTGGATTAATGGAACAATCAGTCAGTCTGGTTTGCCTGGGACTGATGGGTTCCTGAAAGAGGACTTTTCAGTAGTGAAGTTGGGGAAGGCTTGGGCAAATTCAAATGAATTGTTACCTTCTGTGCTATGCAAAAGTGGGAAATAATTTAAATGGGGCCTGCCATTGTACGCTGAAGTTCTGATGCATAGTGAATGCTGGTTAGGATATTTAAATCTGCTGCAGCCTAGATAGGCCTCTGAGAATTTGAGTACTGGTTTTGCTGAATGATAATCTAGAAAAGGTATTTGTAATTTTCATGCAACTTGCTTTCTAAATGCAAACTACGGAAACAGCAGATCTGTTCAATTCCAAGAAAATGCGGGTTTGTTGAACTTACTGAGATGAAAACTGAGGCCTAAAAAGTGCTTTGATAAGAATTTGAATTAGTTGATTGTATTTTTTAAATTGGGAGATTTCATGAAAAAATTTGTATTGTGAGATTCTTTTGAAAAATCTGGGGCTGGGGTATGGTTAAGTGGTAGAGTGCTTGCCTAGTGTGCTTAAGGCCCAGGGCCCAGCACTGCAAAACAAAAATAAAAATCCGCCAAGTTGGAAACTTTGGACAGAAATATTCCTGTAGTTCAGCAGTAAAATGGTACTGAATAGTTAGTGTTCCCTCAGACCTAAAGAGTCCAGAGTCTTCCTTTATCACCTTTTTGTTACAGGTCCCATGTTACTTAGGTCTTTGTTGAAGCTATATGCCACCTATCAGATCTGTTATCTTGGATCTCTGTTGCTCATTTGTTATCTGCCTGGTCTGTAGATATTGCAGTTTGGATTAGATTATAAGAAATGTTTTAAGGGACCAACCTAGAGATTTGAGATTTGAGTGAATTTTAGGGTGTCTGTTGGCAGTAGGGATTTCTGTCTGGTATGTAAAATTAATTACCTGATTGGGGCCTAAGCTATGTCCCAAATTTTGAGTACAAATCTTTTCCTTTCCTTTTCTTCTTTTTCTTTTTTTCGGGTCCTCATTCTTTCTTCCTCTCACTAGAGATTGAACTCAAGGAAACTCAACCACTCTATTCCCTGCCACAGTCTCTCTGGATTGCATACAGCTTTACTAGATTCTAAGGCTGATTTTGAACTTGCAGTCCTCCTTTTTCAGCCTCCTGAGCCTCTGGGATTACAGGCATGTGCCACTATGCTCTGCTGCCATTTATTTATTTATATTTGTTATTTGTATATTACCCCCAGCCCTGCCATTATCTTTTCATTTTTGGTGGTGATGGTGGGGCTACAGAAATTGAACCCAGGGAAGCTTACCACTGAGCCACATCCCCAGCTCTTTTTATGTTGAGATAGGTGGCCTTGGAACTTGTGATCCTTCTGCCTCAGCCTCCCAAGTCACTAGGATTAGAGGTGTGAGCCACCAGACCCAACAGCAAGTGTATACTCTAAACTAATAATTCATGCTATCTGTATTTGATAAAAACTGAACATCCCTCCTTAGCATTGAACCAGGGTCTCTCTACCATTTCCTAGCCATTTTTATTTTTTATTTTGAGACATGGTTTCACTAAGTTGCCCGTGGTGGCTTGGAATTTGTGATCCTCCTGCCTCAGCCTTCCAAGGCAAGGATTATAGGCATGGGATACCATGTCTGGAGAAAATTTAGTATTCTACTTGACAGTGTGGGTGGTTTTATTTATTTTACAAAGAAATTGATATCTGCCAATCAAACGTAGCTGAAACACTATTTTTCATGTAAGACCGCGTCTCCACTGTGGAACTGTTAACATTTTGGACTAAACAAATAACTTGATATTGTGAAGAGTGTCATTTTAAATTTTTTTGTGGTTGTGAAACTGGAGTTTCTCCACTTCTAAGCTGACTGGTGGGTCTGCCTAAGCTGCAAGCCTCTGCAGCTCAGAAAGTCTTGTTTCTTCTCTATTACCATTAAGTGACATGTTGCAGCTCTTAATGGCAGACTGTGACTTCCAGTGTTTCAGCAGACCCCAGTAGCTCATTGCCAATTTCTTCTTTCTGGGTTCTTATCTCACGAATTGGAAGAATGAAATCCTCAGGCAAGGATGAGTGAGTGTAAGAGTAGGACTTATGCAAGTGTAAATAGAAACAGAACTCTAACAGGGCAATAGGGATCTGATAGGGGTTGCTGCTTGAGTGTGCTAATCTGGGGGTTTATATTAGCACTTGGGACACTGCTGTTAGTCCAAATTTTTGCTAAGCAGGGTTTAGAAAAGTACTGATACTATTGGTTAACCATTGAGTTTGAACTTGCGTTCCGGTCTGCCCCATTTCTGTGGCTGCTCACCTGCAATCCCAGCTTCTTGGGGGGTTGAGGTTGGCGGATCATGGATGCTTGGGGTAGCTCCAGTGCTGTGTGGAGCAGGTAATAAATTGATTGGTGACCTGGATGTGTAGGGGACAATGGTGAAAGAAAGACTTTGCAGTACTCCTTTGAACCTTTGAATTTTGAGCTATGTGAATGAATAATGACTTTTGGGGGTGGTGGGGGTGGCTTTGCACATGCTAGACAAGTGCCCTATCAGTGAGCTACATTCCCAGCTCTTTTTAAAATTAAAACTTTTTAATTTTGAGAAATAGACTAGTACTGAACTTGGAATCTGTTTGTCTCAACCTCTGAAGTAGCTGGGATTTCAGTTGTGGGCCACCATGCCCAGCCAGCTTTTAGTGTTTTTGTTTTTGTTATAATACTTGGGTTTGAACCCAGGAGCACTTCACCACTGAGCCTTATCCCTAGACCTTTTTATGTTTTATTTTGAGACAGGGTCTTGCCAAGGCTGGCTTTGAACTCGTGACCATCCTGCCTCAGCCTCTTGTCACTGTTCCTGTTTCAAAAAAGGGCCAGGGACGCTCTCCTGGGTTCAGTCCCCCCATACCAAAATAAAACCACAACAACAAAAAGTTGGCTATATGCATGTACTGATTCTTTTGTCTTTATATTTCTTCCAGAATTTTAATTTGTAGACTCCACAGGACCAGGGGAGTTAAATCTTTTCACCATTTTATACCCTTTATCTGCTGTAGCTCCTGGGGCATACAGTAGTTCCTCCAGAAACAATTAATTGAGTGAGTTAGTTACCCAGGGCTGGAAAGCTTGTTAGGTGCTTGAACACTTATCAAAATTATAAAAATTTATTTATTTATTTATTTGTTTTTTAGGAGCAAAGACTCTGCAGAGTGTTGTGCTTAGTAAAATGAATTTTGAATCTTTTGTAAAAGATCTTCTACTTGTTCGTCAGTATAGAGTTGAAGTTTATAAAAACAGAGCTGGAAATAAGGCATCCAAGGAAAATGATTGGTATTTGGCATTTAAGGTAATTATCTTCCTTTTTAATAAACCCTTTTTTTTAAGGGTAGAAAAAATTGCAAAGTATTTAACTAGATGTTTAATATGTTAGCCAGGTTGTGATGATAAAATGCTTTGAGAAACTTTCATATAATTTAGCATGTGGTTGTTAAAAGGTTACAGTTCATGTGTTTGGAAATTTAGTAGCTCTCCATTATAAGATGTTTTCGAATACTCTGAACCTTGTCATAGTTAAAACTATTGATAATATCCTGTACATAAAGTTGAATTCCAGCATTAAACAAGGATTTTATTTTACTGTAATTAAAGAATAGCAAATAATTTGCATTATCTCACTTATGTACACTTGTTACACATTTGTATCTTTGTATTTACTCTGTTAGAATGTATATTTATATAAACATGGAAATTTTGAATTTTTTTTTTTTTTAAAGAGAGAGTGAGAGAGAGAGAGAGTTAATATTTATTTTTTAGTTTTCGGCGGACACAACATCTTTGTTGGTATGTGGTGCTGAGGATCGAACCCAGGCCACACGCATGCCAGGCGAGCGCGCTACCTCTTGAGCCACATCCCCAGCCCGAAATTTTGAATGTTGATCATATTTGAGCACTGTCACCGTGCTTCTAATGCCTTCAAGGAAATTAGTGCAACTGATCTTCCTTACTTATCTGAAAGGCCATGTTTTTGTGCACACACAATACTTATATAAAGTGTTTTCTCAAATACTGGAATAAATTAATGTTAAAATGTGGGGAAGGTGAGGTTTATTCTTGAAAGGAATGAATGTGTAGTAAGAGGGACAGTGCTCTGGATTATAGCAGATTTCATTTCCTCTGTCCCTAATGTCTAATGTATGGCAAGTCCTTCAAACTTCTCCTATATCTGTACCTCATAAATGGTAAAATTACAAGTTTTTTAAAGATATTTTATGGTTTTAAATTTCTGTGGGCCCCCCCACACACACACATTGTGTCATATAATACTCAGTATATTGATGAAGCTACTTCAAATATAGTGTAGTTCAATCTTCATTCCATATGGAAAAACTTAGCATCCCACATTGTAGACTTTGCTAGGAATTTTTATTTTTTTTAATTTTTGAGGTATTGGGGATTGAACCCAAGGGCCCTTTACCACTGAACTACATCCCTCGCCCTTTTTATTTTTTATTTTGAGACAGAGTCTCACTAAGTTGCTTAAGCTAGCCTCAAACTTATTGTCCTCTTGCTTTAATCTCTTGAGATTATAGTTATGTACTACCATGTCCAGCTTGGTCCAGATTTAATCAGCAATCCATAATTACAAAGAGTTAAGAAATATGAGAAGATAAATGAGCATCCTGTGCTTAAATTTGGCTGTTACTGTGCTTATTTGAAGAACTGTGATTATCGCATGTGTAATACATATTGAGTATCCCTTATCTGGATGTTTAAGACGTGAAATGTTTTAGATTTTGAAATATTTTCATATAATATATTTTTGGAATAAGACCTAACTCTAAACACAATTCGTTTGTCTTTCATATGTGTATACTTTTTACACAGAGTCTGAAGGTAATTTTATACAAAATTTTAAATAATTTTTTTAAAGTATTTTTTTTTAAAGAGAGAGAGAGAATTTTTTAATATTTATTGTTTAGTTTTCGGTGGACAAAACATCTTTATTTTATTTGTATGTGGTGCTGAGGATCGAACCCAGCGCCGCGTGCATGCCAGGCAAATGCTCTACCGCTTGAGCCACATCCCCAGCCCTTAAATAATTTTTTGTGTAAACAGTTTTATGGTATGGAATTTTCCATTTAAGGCACCATGACAGTGCTCAAAAAATTAACAGCAACCTAGGTTTAGATATGTAGAAGCTTCCACTGGCAATTAAATCAGACCATTAGTTAGCTAGTACAGTCTTAAGGAGATATTTTTAACCTTTTTGAAATATTGAAGATAAATCAAGAATCCTTTATTTGGAAATCATTGATGTAGGAAAATCTCTGCCTTTTACAGATAGATAAACTGATCTAGTGAGGTGACTTTCCAAGGTCAATACTTAAGCTGGTTATACTGCTCTTATATATTATATAACTATTGTGTGAAAATATGAGTATATGTATATGAGTATATATATGGGTAGTTTGGCAAAATGTAGAAATTTAAGCAGAATTAAAAGGTTACTGGTTTGAGTACCTTTACAACTGTGTGTATATAAATCCAGTGGCCACACTTAAAATTGAAAATCACTTTTGAAAGAATTATTTTTAAATGTGCCCAGGTGTTGTGAAAACAGCTGAAAAGGGGGGGATGTTACTTTATAAAAAGTGTAACAATAATTTGAATATGTGGTGTTGAGCAATTTTAAAAAAATTAATAAAATTAATTAAGGTTGGACAATTCTTGTTTGCAAGTAAGATTTTAAAAGTATTGAACAGCTTCTTAAAATTTTTCTTTATTTTTGCATAGGCTTCTCCTGGCAATCTTTCTCAGTTTGAAGATATTCTGTTTGGTAACAATGATATGTCAGCTTCCATTGGTGTTGTGGGTGTTAAAATGTCCACAGTTGATGGTCAAAGACAGGTTGGAGTTGGGTATGTTGATACCATACAGAAGAAGCTAGGACTGTGTGAATTCCCTGATAATGATCAATTTTCCAATCTGGAGGCTCTCCTGATTCAGATTGGACCAAAGGAATGTATTTTACCAGGAGGAGAGACTGCTGGAGATATGGGGAAACTGAGGCAGGTAAGGAATTGGGTCTTAGTGACAGAGAATCTAAGTCTAGGAAATGTTCTTTAGTTCGCAATTTGCTGTTTTATTTTTCAAAAAACATAATTTAAAAGTCTCTCTTTTTTTTTTAGGGACCTCATTATTTGTTGAGGTTGGTGTGGAACCTATAATCCTAGCCTCCTGAGTTGCTGGGATTATGGGCATGTGCCACCCTGTTTGGCCTTGATGTTTATCTTTGAAAGAAATTTAGTTACCTTTAAGAAGATATCAGGCCAATATGGAAATTTTTAGAAAAGAAAAAAATGACAAAGTTTAAGAAAAGGATATCAAGCTAGGTACCATGGAGTATGCCTGTTATCCCAGTGATTTGGAAGCTGAGACAGATGGATCACAATCTCAAGGCACAGTTAAAAAAAAAAAAAAAAAAAAAGGCTGGGGGGCGATGGGGATGTAGCTCCGTGGTTAGTGCTTGTCTAGCATGAGGCTCTGGGTTCTATTTCCAGCACCCAGAATAAGCTCTTGTAAGACTTTTCTACCTAACATCTTTTCTCAGATCTCCCTTTTTCATGTCCTTTCTGCCTTCCTTCATTCCGAAAAAGTAACCATTACAGTGACTATTATTGCATGATATATTAAATAAATAGCATGTAGTTCTTTAGGATTTTTTGCTTTTAGTAGAGCTAGGATTCTAATCCATTCCCTGGAACTTGTTAAACAAGAGCTAAACATGAGTTACACCCTCAGACCTAGTATTACATTTTGATATTCCATGTAGGACTTTTAGTCTCTTATTTTACTGATTCTTTTTATTTTAACCAAATTTTGATTGTTCCATTTACATAGACATAATTGTTTAGGTTTTTTTCAGTACTGGGAATTGAACCCAGTGGCTTTTTTCACTAAGCTACATCCTAAGCTCTTTATTTATGTACACATATATGTGCACATACATGCATACTGTGTTTTGAGACAGGTTCTCCTTAAGTTGTTGATTCACTGATGCTTACCTTGAACTTGTGATCCTCCTGCCCCAGCCTCCCCAGTAGCTGAGATTGTAGGTGTGTGCCACTGTGCCTAGCCATTTAGATATTTTTATTTTATCTTAATTAATTAATTTTATTTAATTTTTGTGATACTGGAGATTGAAACTAGGGGTGCTCTACCACTTAGCTATACCCCCAACTCTTTTTTTTTTTTTTTTTTAATATACCTGGGATTGAACCCAGGGGCACTTAACCACTGAGCCACATCTCTGGCCCTTTTTATTCATTTTTCTGTTTATTGGTTGGTTGGTTTTTTAAGATCTATTCTTAAGTTTTAGGTGGACACAATATCTTTATTTTACATTTACGTGGTGCTGAGGATCGGACCCAGTGCCTCGTGCATGCTAGGCGAGCACTCTACCACTGAGCTGCAACCCCAGCCCCCCTCCAGCCCTTTTTAATATTTTATTTTAAGACAGGGTCTTGCTAAGTTGCTTAAGCTGGGTTTGAATTCGTGATCCTCCTTCCTCAGCTCCAAAACCACTGGTATTACAGACTTGAGCCACATTGCCTGGCCGGTTTAGATATTTTTAAAAGGCTGTTTCCCTTAAGGAATTTTTTTTAGTTTGTAGGCCTCAAATACCATAAGAACTTCTACAGTATAGCAAATCTATGTTAAACATTTTTAGCACAGATAATATCTAATGCAGTTTTCCATGAGTAATTATATCTGTTAAGTTTGTACTTTGGGTCTGTAATTTTGAAAGTGTTATAGCCACATTTCTTCAAATTTCCATTAAACTTTATATATTTAAAAAATGTATTATTAAGTAATAATGCCAATGGCTATCACGTGTGTAAAAGTTAATATGGGGCTGGAAATCTAGCTCAGCTGTATTGTGCTTGCCTAGCATGAGCAAGGTGCCAGGTTTGCCCCAGTACTCTACCCCCCAAATTAATATGGATTAATATCTATTAAACGGTTGTCACTTTATATTTGTTAGTGTTAACAGCTTTTCTTTTATCATAGTATTTTATAGTATTTCTTATAAAATAGGTTATTCAGAGAGGAGGAATTCTGATCACAGAAAGAAAAAGAGCTGACTTTTCCACAAAAGATATTTATCAGGATCTAAATCGGTTGTTGAAAGGCAAAAAGGGAGAACAGATGAACAGTGCTGTCTTGCCAGAAATGGAGAATCAGGTATGTTGATTATAAATGTGAATTTATTCTTAAATTATAATAGTCACTTTTTAGAAGGTTAACTCTGTGCACTTATATCAAAACCGAAACTCTATATCATTGATATTTAAGCTAATTTCCAAGGAAATGACTGGAAAATTTTAAACATAACCCTAAATATAAGTTAATTATATTTAAATGACGCATATCCCTGGGGTATGGAGGGATTTTAGTAGTTTCACATGAGAGAGCTTGATCACTCTGACTTGAGGGCAAAAGGGGTAATATTTCCCATCTCAGCTTTATTATTTACCAGCTCTTGGTGTCTTCAGTAAATTACTTCACCTTTCTGAGAGAGCAGTTTCATTATCTGTTAAATTAGTTTATGGAGATTAGTAGGTAATAAAACTGGAAGTTTGTGCAGTACATAATAATTGGATAATAAATGCTGCATTTAAGCAATTGAACTAAAAAATTGGCTTGAATTGTATATGTTCATTGGTGAAATTGAAGATGCTACAGTGTAACTTTCAGTTGGAGTTTCTGTTGCTGGTCAAATCTTAGAGGTGTGCATGGCTTTAGAGATGTATTTTTAAGGTAAAATATTGGAAAGTCTTGACTGGACATTTGTGGATTCCTTGTAACAGCCCATGCGTTAGTTATAGACTTTAGCAAATAGAGATAGATAAATGTTATTAAGTAGGAAAAATGGGTACATTAACAATAAAGCTGTTAAGTATAAGTAACTGTTAAGTATAAGTTAAGTGTTAAGTATATTTTACTTTTTTTTTTTTTTTTAATGGTGCTAAGGGAGGATTTAACCCATGCTATCACACATGCTAAATACACATTCTACTACTGAGCCACATCCCTAACCCCTCAAATATATTTTAATAAGTTTAAGTTGTCACTTGATATCAGTTTGATGTATTCAACTTTTTGTTTTCTGTTATAGTGATAACTTAGGCAAAAGGATATATATATAAATAATTTAAACTTACTTTGTTTAAATATACATATGGGGGGGTTGGGGTTGTGGCTCAGTGGCAGAGCACTTGCCTAGCATGTGTGAGGCACTGGGTTCTATTCTCAGCACTGCGTATAAGTAAATAAAGGTCCATTGATAACTATAAAATATTTTTAAAATAAATGAATATCCATATAAGAAAGTACTTATACCAAAATATATAACTGAATTTTCTTAAAACTGAGCATACCTATACATGAAACATAATAATAGTGGAACCCTAGAAGCTCTTCTTATGCTTCCTTTCCCTAACAGGGATAACTCTGGTTCTGATCCTTAATGGAATAGATTAGTTTTGCTTTTTTTTTTTTTGAACCTAGGAGTGCTTAACTGCTGAGCCATAACCACATACCTTTTTTATTTTTATTGAGAACAGGATCTCACTAAGTTGCTGAGGCTGGCTGTGAACTTTTGATCATCCTGCCTCACAGTCTCCCAAGTCACTGGGATTATAGGCATGTGACACCACACCTGACAGTTTCTCCTTACCCTCCAAAGGCATAGAGAAGTTTATTTAGGAAAGTAGATACATATTCAAGAAGAATGGGGCAATCTCAAGAGAGACGCCTTTGGGGCAAAACAAGGAATACACCTTCTTGAGTGCTGGCTATCTCCAGAGGGAGAGAGCCCACGCTGGCAGTTTTGCCTATTTTTGTAGTCTATATAAAGGGAATCATGACTTTCTTTCAAGTCTATTTTTTTTCCAGTCAGTATTAAGTTTGTAAGATTTATTCATACTGTTGAGTGCAATGGATTGTGTTCAGCAATTTTTGGGGGATGGGGGTGGTGGTTACTGGGGAATGAACTCAAGGGTACTTGACAACTGAGCCACATCCCCAGCCCTATTTTGTATTAAAAAAAAAAAATTTTTTTTTTTTAGAGACAGGGTCTCACTGAGTTGCTTAGTGCCTTGCTTTTTGCTGAGAATCAGAGGGTATGCCACTGTGCCTAGCTTATGTTCAGTTTTATTGTTTTGTACTTCATACTGGAAACTTGCCAGTGTTTATCCATTTTAGTGTTGATGGGCATTTGAGTGATTTCCATTTTTTACTGTTTTATTATTTATGGTACTCTGGCTCATGCATTTTAGGCAAGTGCTCTACCACTGAGCTACATCCCCAGCCCTTAGCTATTTTAAATAATGCTGGTATTTCAAGTAATTTTCACTTTCTAAAAATTGCTTTCTAATCTTCAGAGATGTATTTAAACTTTTTAAAATATTTATGTTTTAGTTGTAGTTAGATACAACACCCTTATTTTATTTATTTATTCATTTATTTATTTATTTATTTGGTGCTGAGATTGGAACCCAGGGCCTTGAATGTGCTAGGTGAGTGCTCTACTGCTGAGCCACAACCCCAGCCCCATAATTTAAACTTTGATTTTCTTGGTTCATATGGGGGAGGAACACCAAGGAAAATAATAATATTCAGAGTTTATTTTCATTCTTCATTTGTTTTTTTCTTTTTTTTTTTACTCTCTAGAATTAGTCCTACTTGTAAAGGAATCTTTCATTTTTAATTAATTTTAGGTTGCAGTTTCATCATTGTCTGCAATAATTAAGTTTTTAGAACTCTTATCAGATGATTCAAATTTTGGACAGTTTGAACTGACTACTTTTGACTTCAGCCAGTACATGAAACTGGATATTGCAGCAGTGAGAGCTCTTAACCTTTTCCAGGTAAAACGTGTGTGTTAAAATTATTGAATAGCTATAAAATGTTTTCCTTTTGTAAATACTGAAAAATCTTATTAAGGAATGTGAATGTTTTGAAATATTATTATACTTAGAATATATAAGTAATTTTAAATTGCTCTAATTTATTTTTCTACTTCCTAGCTATATGTAGATATTTGTCCTAGCATTATGAGTCATTTTGTATATTAACGGAAGTTCTTTAACATTACATTTTGAGATGTTTTTATGTCTAAAATTGCAGTAATTATAAGTGATTTTAGTTTGAGGGGGAATGTATAGCTGAAAATACACAAAAACAGGTTGAAAGTTGATCTCAGTAGAAGGAATTTTTGTTGAAATTTCTCATTTTATATTTGAAGAGTATTATATGTTCTTTCTCCAAAATTTTTGAATTATTTTTCATGGCATAGTTTATTTTTCATTAATGGAGTGTGGCATTATTTTATTTTTTGTTCATAAGGGTTCTGTTGAAGATACTACTGGCTCTCAGTCTCTGGCTGCATTGCTGAATAAATGCAAAACTCCTCAAGGACAAAGACTGGTTAACCAGTGGATTAAGCAGCCTCTCATGGATAAGAAGAGAATAGAAGAAAGGTATAACTGGTGTGCACTTGTGTCACCTTCAAGTAATTGCAGTTATTTCATATGAAGCCACTTCTTATGTGTAATTTTACACCTGTATTTTATCATTTAACTGCACAGAAAGCTATTTATCAATAGAATATTAATCATTTAGATTAATTAAAGAACTTACTTCCTTAAATAAGGTTTTTTAAACTCTAAAAACATAAAAATTTATTAAGGTTTTTTTTTTTTTTTTTTTTTTTTTTTTTTTTTTTTTTTTAAGCATAAGAGCCAGTTTGGTTCAAACTGAATTTTAGGCAGGTTACTCAATGTGTACTTCATAGGGTCGTTAGGATGTGTATAGAAGACTTTCTTTTAAAAAAATTTTTTTTAAATTTTTATTATGGGGGGTGGAGTACCAGAGAGTGAACTCACATCCCAGCCCTATTTCGTATTTTAGAGACAGGGTCTCACTGAGTTGCTTTGCGCCTTGCTGTTACTGAGGCTGGCTTTGAATTCACAATCCTCTTGCCTCAGCCTCCAGAGCCAGTGGGATTACAGGCATGAGCCACCATGCTGGGCTTATTCTTTTTAGTTAGAGCTTATTCTTTTTAGTTATACACCATAGTAGAATGTATTTGACCTATGAATTTTCAATAGGGTCTGACACATGGGAAGCATTTACTCTTTATTCTAGAAAGGATTGAAGGTGACCTAAACATATATTTGAAGAAATCTTTGAGGCTAGGGATATAAGTTCAGTGGTATAGTACCTAGCATTTGGCCTAGAGTTTGATCCCTAGCACTGGGGTTGAGGGTGGGAAGAAGTCTTTGAAAATGAAGAAATAAAAAGATGATTCCATGGGGCTGGAGTTGTAGCTCAGTGGTAGAGCGCTTGCCTAGCATGTGTGAGGTACTGGGTTCGAATCTCAACACCAACATTTAAAAAAATAATAATAAATAAAAGATTAAAAGAAAGAGACGAGGGGCGTCTGCAGAGCCATGGAACAGTCTTCAGTCACTGCTGCCATGGGAATGCAGGTGGAGACCACCTCCCCTGAGTCTGGTGCACCTTCCCGAAGCGTGGCCAGACCTGCGTGGTACTTGAAGATGGAAAGAAATTTGATTCTTCCCAGGACTGAAATAAGCCCTTTAAGTTTATGCTAAGCAAGCAGGAGGTGACCCGAGGCTGGGAAGAAGGGGTGGCCCAGATGAGTGTGGGTCAGAGAGCCAAACTAACCATCTCCCCAGACTATGCCTATGGGGCCACTGGGCACCCGGGGCATCATCCCACCACATTCCACTCTGGTCTTCCAAGTTAAGCTTCTAAAACTAGAGTGACAGAGTGGCTCTTCTCTCAGCTCCTTGTTCTTGGATCTGCCTTGGAGGCATCCGGTCGTGCAGGTGAATCCTTGCGGAACTTTCTTTGGCATCCTACTACACTTTGTATAAACATCTACCCTGACTAAATATGTTCTGTCACTCAGCTTTGCTTCTGACACCTTAGTCGTTTTGTTTTTATTTTGGGGTGAAATTCAGTCTTTTGGATCTAGGTTTCCATTTAAGTACCTTGACAGGTATTAACAGCACAAGTGATGGGTTAACTTTAGAATAGGAATTGGTGTTAGGGGGGATGAGGTTTGCAAGAATATTTTATTTTGGGGCATGACATTTTTATCTATTATATACAAAATATTCTTGCTGCTGCGCTGCAAAGCCATAGTAGATTTGAGACGCTGTGGAGGGCTGAGCCACTTTCCTATGCGAGAAGTGTCCCTGGGTAAAATTAAAAGCCCTACCCAAAACTGCAGTGGGGAGGGGAGAGCCTTTACTTCGACAGCCCTGCCCGCCCTGCCACCCTCCTCTGAACCCATCTTCCTTTTGAAAGCAGATCACTTTCACTGTGATTTTGGACACTATAGGTATCTGTCCCTGGGGCCAGGGACCTCTGAAGGCACCTTTGTGACCTGGCTGGTTTTGGTTTTGGATTTTTTTTTTTTAAATATTTATTTTTTAGTTGAAGTTGGACACAGTATCTTTGTTTTATTTATATATTTTTATACAGTGCTGAGGGTTGAACCCAGGGCCTGGCATGCACTAGGCAAGCACTCTACCGTTGAGCCACAACCCCAGCCCCTGGTTTTGGGTTTTTTAGGTCCCCCCGCTTCTTTCTTTCCTCCATCTTGTGGTTTTTCTAATGGATTTTAGAACTTTTGTAATATCGAAGTTATTCAAGTTCCACTTTGTAAATTTTAAGAACTTTAATTGAAAGTTTAAATTGAAGGTATTATTTATAGGCTTCAACACCCAGTGGAAGCCCAGTCTTTGTGACACATCCTCGAGTGTTCTCAGAAAACGCTGCTGGCCACTGCAGCTTCGGCATCCCCTCTCTTTTGATAGTTGGCTCTCTGCCAGTCTCCAGGTTTCCTGTCTTTTTGTCCCTCAGCCTCTTACCCTTCGCTGTCCATTGTAATGATTTGGTGAGAGAAATTGTTGCTTTGTCCTGGCTTCCCCCACATCATGTATGAGTTTCAAATTTTGCTATTGCAATAAAAGTACTTTATGCTGGCTTTTCTGAAGGAAAAAAAAAGATGAATATGCTACTCTAATATGACTAGTGCTTAGATACAGTTTAGTACAGTTTAGTCTTTGTTTAGATAGATATTTTAAAACTTTTAAATGAAGTATAATACACATAAGAGCACAAATCCTAAGTGTATATATTGAATTTTCACAAAGTGAACATATCTGTGTAACAAGCCAGGTCAAGAAAAAACATAACTAGCACCCCCAATCTGCCCATTTTTCATGTTAATTACCATCCCTCCTTATTCTAAGAGTAATCACAGTCCTGACTTCTGGTATCACAGATTGATTATTTTTGTCTGTTTTCTTTAAATAATGTAGTTTCTGTTCTCTCTTTTTAAAATTATTTTTAAAGGAGATGAACGGTAATTAATTTCCAAGGTAATGGTCGTTGGTTTTATAGGGTATTTAAAAAGTGGTTTTCTTCTGGCTTAAACTATAGACATGGCTAGTAAACCTGAGATGTCACTCACATTACTACTATAGTAACATTATTTAGAAGGCAAGCTATGAAAATCTGATCCCTCCCCCCCCATAAGTAAAGTTACTTTTGTAGAACAAAGTAATAATTTCCAAAATCTGATTGTCTTGTTTTGCAATGCTGAGGATTAAACCCAGGGCCTCATGCATGGTGGCAAACATTCTATCTTTGAGCTATACCCTCTGGTACACATACCAAATCTGGTAGTCTTGACAAGTGGAGGAGACTTATTTATTAGAAATAACATCTAGGAGGGTAGCTTTATAAGTTAGAATTTTATCTACTGACTAACTCAAGTGTATGGTAAAAGAAATACTTTTTTTTCCTTCTTGGTGAGAATTTATTTTTTTTTAACCAGCAAATAGGAAAGTCTGTGATTTTTCAAGGCCAAGTATGGAAATTCCACAGAGTAGGAAGATCAAGTTACATTCTTGTTGTTTGGACAATCTCCTTATTTTTATCACCCTTTCATAACTCTACTTGATGTGGTAACCCCATATTTCTTAGTTTAAGCCATTCCGGTAATCCTCAAATCTGTTTTGTCTCTAAATCTCTTGATCTTTCTTCAGGAATACAGGGGGAAAAAATCAGATTTCTCTTTTCTTTCCTCGCTCTCTCACAATCCCTCCCTCCCTCCTTTCCTTTCTCATCTGACCCAAAGCCTTGCACAAGTTTTTGTTTCTTACTGTCATTGTTTTGGGGTGATTTTTCAGGAGGGAAGGTACTGGGGATTGAACCCAAGGGAACTTTACCCACTGAGCCACATCCCTAGCCCTTCTTTTTTGGGGGTGGGGGTATTGGGGATTGAACTCAGGGGCACTCGACTACTAAGCCACACCCCCAGCCCTATTTTCTATTTTATTTAGAGAGAGGGTCTTACTGAATTGCTTATCTTCTTGCTTTTTGCTGAGGCTTATTTTGGACTCAAGATTCTCCTGTCTCAGCCCCCTGAGCCACTAGGATTACAGGTGTGCGCCACCGTGCCTGGCCCTTTTATTTTTTATTTTGAGACAGGGTCTTGCTAAGTTGCCAAGGGCCTTGCCACGTTGCTGAGACTGGTTTAAACTTGGGAACCTCCTATCTTAGCCTCCTGAGTGACTGGGATTACAGGTGTGCGCCACTTTATATGACTTTTTAATTACTGTAAAGAGGTTAGGATTTAGCAAGGCCCTGTCTTAAAGTAAAAATTTAAATGGGCTGGGGATGTAGCTCAGTGATTAATCACCCCTGGGTTCAATCCCTGGTACCAAAAAAGAAAAAAAAAAAAAAAAAGACTAAGAGAAGGTGGAGAGTGATTGATACTGGTGTTTACTATGTCCCTGATACTTTGTAAGCAACCTACATTTGGTTTTAATATGGTGGAGAGTAGGTTTAAATTTCCTGGCTGATTCTAGAGCCAGCCTATTCCTTTTTTTTTTCAGTTGTTGATAGACATTTATTTTATTTATTCTTATGTGGTGCTGAGGATTGAGCCCAGTGCCTCACACGTGCTAGGCAAGTACTCTACCACTGAGCTACAACCCTGGCCTTCATCCCATTATCTTTGTACTATATTACTCCTATCAGTTCTATTTAATTTGATTCCAATTGTATTTTTTTCCTTGCAGCCTTATAAATATGTTGTCCTACATTTTCAGTAAACTCTTCTAAAGATAAACCAGGTATACTGGTTTTAAAGAAATGACAGAACATTGACTTTAAAAATATCTAAAGTTTCATGGTTAATTTCATAATTAGTTGGAATTTCAGGGATTAACTGATCTTAAAATCTTACCTTGTATACCAGTCAATTTGTAGGTGAGTATTGTTTCAGTTTGTATACAGCTGAGATATTTCATTCAAATTGATAGGTATAGGATGTTATGTCAATAGTAACTTTGACACTTCTGAAATTGTGATTTGTAAGTGGCATTGTCATGGAAACAGCTGAGCAGTCTTCTTTTTTCTTTTAGCTAGAAACATAAACTGACACTGTAATTATTTCTGAAATGGTATACTGAATAGACTTGTGAAACTAGCAATTTATTAAACTTTACATGATATCTGAACCAAAGACTGAAGGGGAGTGTATATTGCTTTGTGGGTTTTTTTTTTTTTTTTTTTTTTTTTTTTTTTTTTTTTTTTTTAAGAAGCTTCCACAGTTTCTTTGCTTAAGGGCTAGAGATATAGCTTACTCGCAGAGTGTATGTGTGGCCCTGGGTTCAATCCCCAGCATTGCAAATAAACAAATAAAAAAAAAAATTTCTTTGTTCATTTTACTTTTTTCTTAGTGCTCTTATTGGAACTTTATAAATGAAAATTGGGAAATAACTTGAAGTTCATTTTTTAAGTTAGAAATTACCCAATGTAAGGCTGACATATTCCTTTGGATATTATAATTACTATATGGCTTTTTAATTTGGTGACTTAGGAAGAAAAGGAGGATGATTGTGAAATTTTGAAAATTGTTAGAAAATGAGTGTGTAAAGTCAATTTTAGAGAATTTGTCCATGGCAAAGGAAGACTTAATTCATGATAAAGATTTGTTCAAGATAAAACATTTTGAATCATTTAGAAGTGGTTTGAATGTCTTTAAGATCAGTTAGCATAAATATCCCCTTTATTCATGGGCTTTGGGGAAATAACACAGAGGAAAAAGATTATGTATCTTCAATGTAGGAAGTTTTTGTTCTCAGAAGTACTTGTCAATGGTGCATCTATTTGTTGGTTTTTTAATTTGTTTAATCTTTATATTCCCTGTCTCCCGGTTCACAATACCATCATCCTGGGGTTTTTTAGAACCCCTCTCCCACTGATTTTCTGTTATTCAAGTTTGCTTATAGTTTTTGGCTATTTTTAAGATTCAAATGAGAAGTTATACTGTTGCTGTTTGAGAGAAAGAAGTTTATAATATTGTTGGCAAACAGATTTGTAAAAGTATAAAAGTGCATTTGTGGTTCTTTGTTAATGGCTCCTTATCATTGCTGTCTCAGAATTTAATTATGATTTTTTGGAGCAGGGATGGAACCCAGTGGTGCTTAGTCACTGAGCTATATACCCAGCCCTTTTACAGAATATTTTATTTTGAGATGGGGTCTTCTTGAATTGCCTGGGCTGTCCTTGGGATCCTCTTGCAGTCTCAAATTGGGATTACAGTTATGTGCCACCACACCCAGCATTTAACTTTTTATACTTAAAAATGTCTGTATGGTCATTGTTTTTTTTTTTAAAGAAAAAGACAAATAAGAAAAGCATTCACTCTACTTGCTCCATGGTGGTAGTCACTTTTAACAGTTTAGTATATCTCCTTATCATCTAGGTCATGCACATGTGCGTACACAGAAAAAATAGATACCTTAAATAATATCGGGTCATGTAAATACAACTGCTTTTCTTTCTTATCTTTTTTTGTCATCCTGGACATTGAACCCAGAGAATAACCCTGAGAATGTCCAAGGGTTATAGGAGTTTAGAGAAGGAAGAGAGAAAACAGATGAGAGTGTAGGTCAGCCAGCAACGGGTTTCTTTCATTCCTTTTTTTTTTTAAACCTCCACTTGCTTTATTTAATATTTATTTTTTAGTTGTAGTTGGACACATTAATTAATTAATTAATCATGTGGTGCTGAGGCTTGAATCCAGGGCTTTGCGTGTGCTAGGTGAGTGCTATACTGCTGAACCACAACCCCAGCCCCTCGAAATAATTTTGATGTTGGTGATCCTTGAATCAAACTTGGAGAAACCCAGTTAAAGGCCGTGACTTAGCTAGGAATTGTATTGTGTGACTTAATTACATCCATTATTTGCTTTTTTTGTTTTTTAAAAATATCTAGATGCCATTGAAATCTTTTGGAGAACTGGATGTGGTGGTACATATCTCTGATCCCAGATACTAGAGAATCTAAGACACGAAAATCTAAGTTCAAGGCCAGGCTTGCAGCTTAGCAAGACCTGTGTCAAAATAAAAAGACGAAAGTTGTCACTCAGTGGCATAGTGCTTGACTAGCATGTACAAGGCCCTGGGTTTGATCCTCAGTGTTATAAAAACAGAAAAGAAAAAGAAAAGCTTTTTGGTTTTTGGTTTTGGTACCAGGGATTGAACCTAGGGGTTTAACCACTGAGTCACATCTCCAGCCCTCTGTTATATTTTATTTAAAGAAAGGGTCTTGTTGAGTTGCTTTAGCATCTGACTAAGTTGCTGAGGGCTGGCTTTGAACTGATGATCCTCCTACCTTAGCCTTCCAAGTCACTGGGATTACAGGCATGTGGCATCACTCCTGGCTCAAGTTCCTTAAACCAGTGGTTCTCAAAGTGGAACAGTTTTCTCCCCATACTCCAGGAGATGTTCATAAATGTCTAAGATAGAAGCCAAGGATACTGTTAAATAAGCACAGAATAGGCTGTTACAACAAAGAACTAACTAGTCTGAATTGTCAGTATTACTGAGAGTCAGAAACCATGCTTTCAGATATATGGTCATTATATGATTACTCTGAGGGTAGAATATTTGTTCCCTCAAATAACAAGCTGGCGTGAACATTTTGATGCATGAATTATAAACTCTGTTGGAGAGATCAATAAATAGTTTAGAGGTTAGAAAGCTGATTTGTTTCCTTTTCCTGTAGTTGTTCATGAGACAGCATTCAGAATCAAATAATTCATTGTACCCATGGTCTCCAGAAAGCTTCTCTAAAGCTATTGCTAGAGATATATAACATGTACAGGAATTTTTTTTTTTTAAATTTTTTTCTCAGTACCAGAGACTGAACCCAGGGACATTTAACCACTGAGCCATATCACCAGCCCCTTTTTATATTTTATTAGAGACAGGGCCTCACTGAGTTGCTTAGGGCCTTGCTAAATTGCTGAGGCTGGATTTGAACTCAGATCCTCCTGCCTCAGTCTTCTGAGTCACTGGGATTATAGGTATTCGCCACCGCACTGTGTGTTTTTCTTATTCTTTTTCCCTTTGTTCTTGAGTTTGAACCCCGGTCCCCTTGCATGACTAACCAATTGCTCTACCACTGAGCCCAGTCCCAGGAATAATTTTTCCTATCTTGTGTTAACAATTTGCCTTTCATCTGTTAGTTAAGTAATACATACAACATTGTTTTTCAAATGACAAGTTGTGACTCAGGTGGGTTGGAAATTTAGTATTGTAGGTGATAAAACAGTTTTTTTCTTTCTTTTGAGTCCTGGAATCAACTCAAGGTCTTCAGCCTGTCACTAACACTGAGCTACACTTTCAACCCTGAAGAGCATTTTTTTTTTTTTAAGAGGAGAGAGAGAGAGAGAGAGAGAGAATTTTTAATATTTATTTTTTAGTTCTCGGCGGACACAACATCTTTGTTGGTATGTGGTACTGAGGATCGAACCCGGGCCGCACGCATGCCAAGCGAACGCGCTACCGCTTGAGCCACATCCCCAGCCCCCTGAAGAGCATTTTTGATAAGAAAATGAAAATAACAGCACATTACAGTAGAAGTAGCACATTACAGTACAAGTAGAAGTGGAAAGCCTCTGATTTCCGACAGATTTCAAAAGCAGTATGTACTACATATTCTAGTTTTTGAAACATTTTATTTATTGACTTTGTCTGACGAGATAATTTTTAAAAGTATTCTAAAAATTAAAAAGCTTCTGATAAAATATAGGATTTGACAGTACTGCTGAACTGTAATTTTGTTTAAGTATCACTGTTTACATGTAAAACAATGTGTTAGCAATTGTCCCAGTAATGAAATTCATCAATTTAAGAAATATCAGTTCGAAACTGTGTGTGTTGGTTCATGCTGTAGTCCCAGAGTCGCAGGAGGGTTGTATGTTTGAGGCCAGCCTTGGCAATAGAGAGACCTGTCTCAGAATTTTAAAAGGGGCTGGAGATGTAGCTCAGTGCTCCAGGGTTCAATCTCCAGTACCTGTGGGGGGGATGGAAGATGGGGGGGGGTAGTAAATAGGATGAAAGTAAAAAAAAATTAGGTATATCTCAGTATCTTATGGTACTACTTGATGATTTGTTATCTAACCAGGAAATTTTTGACTCGGCCCTATGGAGCCTTTTTACCCTCTTTTTAAAAAGCTAACATTTTAGAATATATTCAGGCTTTTTACAAATGGGATTTTTGAGTTTATTTAATTTGGACTTAAGAGCCTAGTTGACAGATTGGTTTTTTTTGTTTTTTTATTTTGGGGGGATGCTTAGGATTGAACCCAGGGCTTCACACATGGTAGGCAGGCAATCTACCACTGAGCTACATCCTCAACCCTAGGTGACAGGTTTAACTTTACAATAAAATATTTACTATTTATTTTCATATAATTAATTTCAGATTAAACTTAGTGGAAGCTTTTGTAGAAGATGCAGAACTGAGACAAAGTTTACAAGAAGATTTACTTCGTCGATTCCCAGATCTTAACCGACTTGCCAAGAAATTTCAAAGACAAGCAGCAAACCTTCAAGATTGTTACCGACTCTATCAGGGCATAAACCAACTCCCTAATGTTATTCAGGCTCTGGAAAAATACGGAGGTAACATGATTTTGTTTTTTGTTTTCCTTCACTCTTACCTGGCAGATGTTGGTGCTAGTGACTCCCACTTACCACACATTGTTTTTCTGATAGTTTTGTATTAATATATGCTTCGTGGCAGGAGATATCATGGGGCATCCAGCACCCACCAGGATAATTTTCCTGCTCAGGAGTGATGAGCCACCTGAGAAAAGAAAGTCTGAGATAATTAATGGAGAATTAATAGCCAAAGCCAAATATTAAGTTCAAAGAAGGGGGGGTGCCTGATAGTTTCTCCAGTCCATATAGGAGCTAGAACAGAACAACTAGAAAATGGCTCTGGTCCTTTATTTAAGGGAAAATACATCAAAGGCAGGGATAGTGTTTCAGCAGGTGGAGTCTTGTTTCATGATGGCTTTCGATCAACAGGTTGATTGGCATCTTTGAAAGCCATACCCATCTCTGAGAGGCTGTGTATCTATGTGGCTCCAGCAGATTACTCAAACTCCCGTGCAATGCTGAACCTGGCAGGGCTAGGTAGAATATCATGTGTATTGGATAGTCTCAAACCAGCAGGAGTGCCACTGAAAGTTCCCAGATACTAGGCTTCCCTACCAAGTAGCTTCCATACTAATTTGGTTCATGCAGAGTTCACGGATATCTTTCGACAATGAGACAGTTAGAATTTTTGTTGTTTTAAAAATAAATTTTAAGATTACTGCATTTATTATTAATGGGTTAATTGCACTAGTAGTGGCAGTTAAATAGGATTTGATTACTAAAGAAAACTCAGGACTCATAATGACAGTACTTAGAATTGTATAGTTTACAATATTATAGGGAAAGGAGAAAGTCCAGCAGCACCATTAAAGATGTATATCATGGCTAAAAGCTGTCACAGTCAATGTCTTTCCTTTTGAAAAGTTCATGGTGGTGTGCACTTTTTCAAGATAAGGGTGCAGAACACCTTGGAACCAGGGATCCCAAAGTAGAGTCTTGGGTAGACTATATTTTTTGCTGGTCAAGGGGGTATATTGCCATTTGGTAGCTAGCCTGTGCAGCAGAGCCCTCTGAGGGGAGCCTTTATTGAGAGCAGGTGCAACTCATTTATCACAATACAAACAATGCTGATAAACCGAACAAACCGTCCCAAATATCCCTGGACGAATAATTATAAAATAGCCATATTAATCAGTGTTTCATCCCTTGGCCAGCAGTCCTTGCCATGAAAGAATCTTAACAATATAGAGCAGGCAAAGCCAGGCAGAGTGGTATATGCCTGTTGTCCTGCTACTTGGGAGGCTGAGATGGATCACTTTAAGTTCTGGGATCAGCCCAGCAACACAGTGAGGACCCATCTCAAATCTCTATCCCATCAAAAGCCCAGCAGACTTATTTCAGACCTGCCAGAATTAACCCCCACAGCACACCTATGACAGAAAGTTATGGCAAAAAAAGTTACGGTGCTCTCTTAGAAGTAGAGGTTGAAACGAATTCAAGTAAAGTGATCAATGTCACTCACTTTAATCAACATACAGTTTATTAATGTATTATTGGTTAATAAAATGAAAGTTGCTTGACAAATGTAGCTCCCCCAACCTCCTTAGTACTGGGCATCAAACCCTGGTACTTTACCATTGAGCTATATCCACAACCCTTTTTATTTTTTGAAGCAGAGTCTTGCTAAGTTGCAGAAATTGGCCTCAGACTTGAGATCCTCCTTGACTTGGCCTCCTGAGTCACTGGAATTATAGAAATGACCACTACATCCAGCCAAGTAATTTTAATTAAGTAAATGTGAGTTTCTGTAACAACTTTAGTTATTATTGTGTTATAATATTTAATATATAAAGCATTTTAAGCTTTAGTTAAAAGTCTGCATCCATTTGAACTATTAAAACATACCTTAGGGGCTGGGATGTAGCTGAGAGGTAAAGTGCTTACTAGCATATGTGAGGCCCTGGGTTCATTCCCAAAGCCACAAAACAAAAATATATCTTTTAAGTGTTATGGGAAATTTATTTATTTATTTATTTATTTAATTTCTTTTGGTGCTGGGGGTTGGACCCAGGGCCTTGTGCATGCCAGGCAAGCACTCTATCAACTGAGCTATATCCCAGCCTTACATTTTGTTTTTATTTTGCAGGCAGATTTAAAGAAATTGAACTTTATGATGACAGAATACATAACTATAGATTCAACTTAAATTTTATGGTGACCCTTTTCCCTATCTAACATAAAAGGTAGCTAAGTGCTTATCCTCTCATAGTACCTGTGTTATAAAGAATATTACCATTCTGGTCAAGAATCTTTGTTAGATTGGTAAGACTTTGAGCCCTTGCATTTAGTTGCACCAGAGTTGAATTAAATAAAATGGATCTTGAAACTTTCCTGCTCCACACTTCTTTAGTTTTGGCTTAGCCAGTCACTTATTTTCTTTTCCTCTATCCTATAAATGAATATCTTTTACTTTGCTTTTTTTTCTTTTTTGATTTTACTTTGCTTTTTTGATTTCATGATCTTTCATCTGATTGCAATAGATTACTGAAAATGAGTTTATTGTCAAGTACTAGATTGACAATTCAAGATTGAACTTGTGTATAATGAAGATAGCTCTCTAGACAATGCAGTCTCACAACTTAAATCAGCTAATTTGGATCTTTTCTTGTCTCATATATCTCCTTCCTCACACAGTAAATAACTATCTTTTTATTACTGAGAAAGTACTGGCCTTAAGTGAAGAACTCTCTTAATTTCCTCTCTCCCCTCCTGCAGCCATCTGCACAGCATCAATAAGGGATTCTCAAGTAGGGGCAGCTGGAGGTGAAAAAACATTGAGACAAAGAAAACACAGACATTATCAAGTAAAGCTGGGGCCAGGTGGGACACTGCACTCTGGAGAAATAGTGACCCAGAACTAGCTCTGCACGTTTATTATATAGGGTCTCATAATCAGGAAGTCAAACTATAGGGGCATTGTAAATTGTTTAAGGATTATGAATTGTCTGAGGCTTCTTTGTGCACTAAAAAGTTACAGAACTAGAAACATTTTTTTGCATCTCTACTGTTGCAGTGCTAGGAACATTCTACTGCTACAGGAAACCCATGGTCCTGGGACATCTGATAACTGTTAGTGTCTGTGCTGAGAGTCAAAGTTAATAATCCTCGCCTCTGGCAAGGAATATTTCCCAGGCTTGGCTTTTGCCAATGCTGAAGGATCAGCCAAAGACCAGGAACTCATTTGCTCTCCACACCCTCCCTATTCCTTTCCTTCTGTATTAGTCAACTCTTTCATCACTGTGACCAAAAGACCAGATAAGAACAATAGAAAAGGAAAAGTTTATTCACACACACATACACACACACACACACACACATATCAACATTTTCATTTTTTATTGCAAACAGATTAACTTCTATTTTTTTTCCCCCAGTACTAGGATTGAACCCAGGGGTGCTTAACTGCCCAGGCACATCCCCAATTCTTTTTTTTTTTTTTTTTTTTAATTGAGACAGGGTCTTTCTAAGTTGCTGAGGCTGCCCTTAAACTTGGGAATCTCCTGCCTCAGCCTCCTGATTTGCTGGGATTACAGGCATGTGCCACCACACTCAGCTGCATTGACTTTAAATCCCAACTCTTCCTCTTCCAATTATATATAATCTTCTGGAATGAAGCATTGGTAGAACTGTTTTGTAAATAAGATGGATGTTCTCATGCTTTCTGATTATGTTGATAGAACATGGACAAATAACTTTTACTTTTAGAACCTGGCTTTACCACATGCCTTGCAGCATTGCTATGTAGTACCAGGGTTAACCTGTCCTTTCATGTTTTATGCTTTAGGGCCTCTGTTATACTTCTATGAACATAGGTTCTGTTGTGCACCTTCTTCCTGAAGAGCCCGGTTTCGATGCAGTTGAAGACCATCTTTGAACATTTTTCTGTTCTTCAGCTTCTTCAACTCTGTCAGCAGTGTGGTAGCAGCTTTTTCATCAGCAGATGTGGCCTCTTCATTTTCTTTCCAAATTTATCCCTTTATCCATAACCATCCCTTACTTGTAGGTTAGTGGTTCAGTATCACTCCTTTCAGAGGATCCCTTTCTGAAGTCTCTGTATATGCTCAGTGCTTTCTCAGTAATGTGGTGCTGTCATTTGAAGCATGTTTTGTCCGTGTCTTCCACCCAAAATTTAGTGCTTTTTCATTCCTAAGTGCTTCCCATACAGTGCGGCCATACTTTTGCAGTTTGAGGTAAAAATAATCATTTTATGGCTTCTCTTTGGCATATATGAATTGCCAGCATCACTACTCTTAGGTTTTGGAGCCTTAGAATTGTAAAATAAATAAGTTGTAAAATAAAAAGTACTTGAACATCACAAGTTGATCTGATAACTGAGATGACTAGTAAGTGACTAATGGGCAAGTAGTTTCTACAGTGTAGTTAAGCGGGACAAGAGGATGATTCACACCAAGGATGGACTGGCACAGATTTCACACTACTCAGAATACTGTGCGATTTAATCTTCTGTATTATTTCTGGAATTATCCATTTAATGTTTATGGACCATGGTTGAACATGGGTAACTGAAACAAGCCAAATAAACAAAACCACAGATAGAGGAGAACTGCTGTATACAAAAGCATACATAAACCCTCCCCACAACTCCCAAAGGGAAGAAGTACTGCTCTGCATGTTTGGGTGATTTTCCTTGCTCTCTGGGAAAGTTAATAGGAGTTAGGAATTGGGGCTGAGGGTAACTTGGCTTTCTTCCTTATGTTCCTGAACACATGCATGTCTTAATATACCCAATGAAAGTTTTCTAACAGGTCAATAATTCCCTTCTTTTTGGCATTACACTTAAGTTATACAAAACCTATGAGAGCTCATAACATTTAAATCGAGTGCTGCCCATTGTGGGTTTGGCAGCTGATGTTCAATTAAGGTATTTGAAACCACTTAGGCAGGGAGGCATTAGAGGGGCTTATGGTGTTAGAGCTCTCTTCTTCCTCTTGCACAGAATATTTGAGAATTAGGTATATACCCTAGACATTGGGAAATTAACTCTCAAGTCCTTTTGAAAAAACATGGAGTGACATTAACTCAGCATAATGATTTCATAGAAAAAAACAAAAGTGGGACTGATTAATAAAGAAAATAAAGTGTAGGATTGCGAGATCAAAGCCAGACTCGGCAAAAGCAAGGTGCTAAGCAACTCAATGAGACCCTGTCTCTAAATAAAATACAAAATAGGGCTTGGAATGTGGCTTAGTGGTCAAGTGCCCTTGAGTTCCATCCTTGGTATCAAAAAAAGAAAAGAAAGCAAATGTACTATCTTTAAAAGTAAAATCATGATTAAAAGTTTTTAATACATATTATATAAGGATTGCTGTGATGTTCTTGGTTTTTGATTATCTCTAGGTTTAATGTTATTTTTAAAAAAGACCCAAAACAAAAAAACCTGAAAGCAAGGTAGATTTGCAGGCAGCAGGGGGCAGCAACAGTATTGAAAGTAGATTTGCATTGAGGTACAAAGATTGATAGGAGAGCTTTAGTCATTTCTCTTAAGTTTAAAGCACATTCATTCCATAATTTGTAGGAAAAGGCCCCGTTTCTTCACGTGGCCAGGCTTCTGCTACTCTGTTCAATCTTCCCTGTATTCTCTTTTCCTCCCTTGTATTCCTTCTTCTATACCCTTTGTCTTAGTACAGTATTATCAGTCTCCAGATATGTCCCCTCTTTTATGCTTTTGTATGTCTTAAAGGTCCTATACTACTTTTGTCACCTTGATACCCGCCTCCCCCCGAGTAAACTTTGTAAGATTGAGCCATTCTGTCTTATGAGGCTGTTCCCATGCAGAGTGAAAGATTTCTTTCTCCAGTTTTCTTAACACTCTATGCTTATCTCCAGTGCTTTTCCTCCTTTCCCTCTCTCTCTTTCTCTCCTTTATTATGGGGGGTTGTATGGGGGTGTTGTTATTGGGGATTGGACCCAGGGCCTAGTGCCCTACACTGAGCTACATCCCCAGACCTTATCTCTGTTATTTCTTAAACCCTAAAAAAAACAAAGATAAGGTACTATCACATATTTACTTGAATACTAGGAAATAAACATAAAAGTGAATTGTTTGGCATTTCTGGAATATAGGTATTAAAAGGAATCTGCTTTATTTACTTAGCACTTTTTAAATTTTAGCCAATGAATTTTTTATTTTGGAAATATTGTCTTTAAATTTCATCTTTTTCAGTTTATGAAAAGTGGCATAAGGTTAGGTGGTACATGCCTGTAATTCCAGCAGCTCTGGAGGCTGAGGCAGGAGGATCATGAGTTCAAAGCCAGCCTCAGCAACTGTGAGGCACTAAGCAACTCAGTGAGACCCTGTCTTTAAATAAAGTACAAAATAGGGATGTGCCTCAAGTGCCCTTTAACCCAGTAGCCCCCCCCCCAAATGGCATAAATTCTTTGATACCATCCAAAGGGGTAGTCATTATAAATATTTTAGTGTGTGTTTCAGTCCTTTTTTTTTTTTTTGTATTACTGAGGACTGAACCAAAGAGACCTGTATCGTTGCGGGTACATCCCTAACTTACTTTTTTTTTTTTCTTTCTCTCTTTATTTATTGGTATTAAATATTGAATCCAAAGGTGCTTAACCACTGAGCCATGTTCCCAACCCTTTTTACTTTTTATTCTAAATCAGGGTCTTGCTAGGTTGCTGAGGCTGGCCTGGAACTTGGGATCCTCCTGCCTGAGCTGCTGGGATTATAGGTGTGTACTACTATGCCAGGCTGTTTCAAACTTTAAGCAAAAGTTCTGCTGTAATCCTTATTTTAAAAACAGATTTATTCCAATATGGTTGATACATTAGAGAACAACTTGAGCATAATGTGAATTTCATGTTCTTTTATGCATGATTTCAGCCTGGGGTATACTAGATGAATGCAGAAAATTGCATCCAGCTGAATATACAAAACATAGACATGTACACCCTTCAGATATTTACCTCAGTTCATTGTATGCTATGAGTCACATCACAAATGTCCTTTTACCGTCGAAAAATAATTCAAGCTGTAGACCTTCAGAAGTTCCACCTCTAAAAGCAAACCTCACATCTTTTGCAGGGTATATTATTTATTGTAATAGTTATAAATTTCTTATCCATTTAACTTATATGAAACTATACTGCCACTTTTATTAAATTCCTGTTTCTCTCTTGGGGATGGGGGAATTGGACCCTGGGGTACTTTATCACTGAACTACATCTCCAGCCTTTTTATTTTGAGAGGTATCAAAATAGAAGTTTCTTTTTTTTTTTTTTTAAATTGGTTGTTCACAACATTACAAAGCTCTTGACATATCATATTTCATACATTAGAATCAAGTGGGTTATGAGCTCCCATTTTTACCCCAAATACAGATTGCAGAATCACATCGGTTACACATCCACATTTTTACATACCTTTATGTAACTTTATGTAATAAAAAAAATGTGGCATTTATACACCATGGAGTATTACGCAGCACTAAAAAACGACAAAATCACGGAATTTGCAGGGAAATGGATGGCACTAGAGCAGATTATGCTTAGTGAAGCTAGCCAATCCCTAAAAAACAAATACCAAATGTCTTCTTTGATATAATGAGAGCAACTAAGAACAGAGCAGGGAGGAAGAGCAGGAAGAAAAGATTAACATTAAATTAGTGACTGTTGTATTCTGCTACCTTTCCTATCCTCTACTATCCCCCCTCCCCTCCCCTCCCATCTTTTCTCTCTACCCCATCTACTGTAATTCATTTACCTCCATGTTTGTTATCCCATTCCCCTCACAACCTCTTATATGTAATTTTGTATAGCAATGAGGGTCTCCCTTCATTTCCGTGCAATTTCCCTTTTCTCTCCCTTTCCCTCCCACCTCATGTCTCTGTTTAATGTTAATCTTTTCTTCCTGCTCTTCCTCCCTGCTCTGTTCTTAGTTGCTCTCATTATATCAAAGAAGACATTTGGTATTTGTTTTTTAGGGATTGGCTAGCTTCACTAAGCATAATCTGCTCTAGTGCCATCCATTTCCCTGCAAATTCCGTGATTTTGTCGTTTTTTTAGTGCTGCGTAATACTCCATGGTGTATAAATGCCACATTTTTTTATCCATTCATCTATTGAAGGGCATCTGGGTTGATTCTACAGTCTAGCAATTGTGAATTGTGCTGCTATGAACATCGATGTGGCAGTATCCCTGTAGCATGCTCTTTTAAGGTCTTCAGGGAATAGTCCGAGAAGGGCAATAGCTGGGTCAAATGGTGGTTCCATTCCCAGCTTTCCCAGGAATCTCCACACTGCTTTCCAAGTTGGCCGCACCCATTTGCAGTCCCACCAGCAGTGTACAAGAGTACCCTTTTCCCACATCCTCGCCAGCACTCGTTGTTGTTTGACTTCATCATGGCTGCCAATCTTACTGGGGTGAGGTGGTATCTTAGGGTGGTTTTGATTTGCATTTCCTTGACTGCTAGAGATGGTGAGCATTTTTTCATGTACTTGTTGATTGATTGTATGTCCTCCTCTGTGAAGTGTTTGTTCATGTCCTTGGCCCATTTGTTGATTGGGTTATTTGTTTTCTTATTGTCTAATTTTTTTGAGTTCTTTGTATACTCTGGATATTAGGGCTGTATCTGAAGTGTGAGGAGTAAAAAAAATAGAAGTTTCTATAGCTGGCTTTGAACTTGCATTCCTTTTGCCTCAACACCATGCCTGGCTCCAATTGCAATTTTTTTTAAGTTGTTGATGGGCTTTTATTATTTATTTGTTTGTTTGTTAATATGTGGTGCTGAGAATCGAACCCAGTACATCACATACGCTAGGCAAGCGCTCTACCACTGAACTATAACTCCAGCCCCTCCAATTGTAATTTATGTTCAGTTAACACTAACACTATTGTTCTTTTTCATATCCCAGGAAATTGTTATACAGAAACATTAAAGGTTTGTTTTTGACCTTTGGTGTTCTGATTTTGATTTATTTCTTATAGTAGTAAATTATTAAAGGCCAAGTAAGTTCTAATTATAAAACTTAAAATTGTCAATATTCAGTTTAACTCTAGAATATTAAACTGTTATTTTCTTTCTAGACTTCCCCCTCTATGGTCTACATTTTGAAGGCAACTATGTGTTAATAAAACTAGTTTGTCATGAAGCTTTAATAACAGGGTTTACAATTCCTTTGTGTCCTCACTGACAGTTTGCTTTTATTTTGGTGACTGATTCTTTTTGTTGGGAATGTTTGATGAAATTGGTTGCAGGGCCACTTGAATGAAGTGGAGGTGATTCAGGGATGTCTTTTGGCCCAAGAATATTAGTATAATGTGAAAGTGTGTATCTTTTAAGATGAAGATTGAAGATAGTGAATGAGAGGAGAGGAAACATGACATTTGAATTATAAGATTTTAGGTAAGAAAGGAAGGAGAATAATTTTGTAGTATTGAGACTAACGAGTGATAACTACACAAAAAAGCAATAGAAGCAGCAGGAAAAGTTAGCTTAGGGAAAACAGAGTGCTATTTTTTGTCAGAATGACAAAGCAATAAATAAAAATGAATGGTGGTGTCACTGAAACATTACTTGCAACCCAGGAAACTTGACAAGTGCCTGGGATTAATAAAAAATATGACATTACCATACAAGAAAGATAAAGGAAGAAGGAAAGAGAGATGAGAACAGATAAAGAGGATGGTACTACACAGTGTTTAACAGAGAAAGAACAGACAACCTGTGTTGAAGGTCATTACTCAAAGTGATTGAATTATTAGGTTTTTCCCCTTTTTTTTTTTTTTTTGTGGTGCTGGGGATTGAACCCATGGCCTAGTGCGTGCAAGGCAAGTACTCTACCAATTGAGCTATATCCCCAGCCTATGACTGAATTATTTTGATACTTTATCATGATTCAGCTGCACTTGTACTGTTCACTTCTTTGCTAATTTGGCATTTTGTTAGATTAGGCCCCATATTCTTGCAATTATTTATCAGTAACCCAAGTGCACTTATGCCATAAACTTTTATTACTGGTATTTTACTAGCCTTTTTTCTTCTTGGAATGGATTTTAAAATTTATACCATAAATGCACACAAGGTCAAAGTTTAATTATACTTAAGACTTCTGGGGGTGGGAGCGAAGGGGAGGGGGCAGGGGATTAGCAAGGATGGTGGAATGTGATGGACATCATTATCCAAAGTACATGTATGAAGACACGAATTGGGTGTCAATATACTTTATATACAAACAGAGATATGAAAAATTGTGATATATATGTAATAAGAATTGTAATGCAAAAAAAAACAAAACAAAGTACATGTATAAAGACATAAATTGGCGTGAACATACTATATACAAAGATACGAAAAATTATGCTCTGTGTGTAATAAGAATTGTGATGCATTCTGCCTCTCAAGTTGCTGGGATTATAGATGTGTGCCATCCACCCAGCCACCACCCTTCTTTATAATTACTTGTTTAATGATTGTGGCTTCCCTGATCCACAACAGTGTAGTAGCATGTGCATGAGAAGTGAGTATTTCATCCCAGTTGCTGGCATGTAGGAAGACGCTCAGTAACTTATTTTGGGAGAATGAGGAGGTATCACTTAATATAGGAGGGAATGTGATTGGACATATGAGAGCAGAAAATGAAACTTGACCAGTTCAATAATGGGAAACTAGTTTGTTGATGGTGAATAGTTGCGCCAGGAGTTCAAGATGCTATGTTTTGTCATTGTAAAAGATTGTGAAAGCTTGCACGTTTCTTTTTTACTTTAGTCTCTTTATAGGTAAAAGTACATCAACAAAAATTTATTTAATTCATTACTTGTGCTGTTCCAAAAGACTAGTATTCAGAGGTGTTACAGAAGATAAATAAAGAGAGCTATGGATACAACTCAGGAGCTCTGGGTTTAATTCTTAGCACTGAAAAGAAAAGACAACAGAAATGAAGAGATTCAGTGAACATTTGCATATTTACCACGTTCCAGACACAGCTAATTACTGAGCTGTGATAAGAAGCAAAAATAATCTCACCTCTGCCCTTAAGAAGTGCCGCAACCCGGCTGGGCACAGAATCACAAGCCACTCAAGCAGGAAACAAAACTTTATTTTTAAAAAGGCCAATGCCCCGTGCGCGCCTGGCTAGCAAGCTGGTCCACACACGTGTGTGTGTGTGTGTGTGTGTGTGTGTGTGTGTGTGTGTGTGTGTGTGTCTACACTCCCCCCCCCCCCAATTCCTGCCTACTATCCTTCCCCAACCAATGGGAACTCTCCGGGAGTCCCGTAACATGAGTCCCATAGCAGGCTGAGGTGAACAGCAGGAGTCCAATTTCCATATGAATGTAAATCTTAATATAATCATATCATCTCCATGGCTAGCTGGCAGTCACCTTAACCAAAGGTGCCATGCATCAATATACTTTGCTGTGGCTCCTAGCAAAGAAATCTAAAGGAGCCAGGCACAGTGGCACACGCCTGTAATCTCAGGAGCTGGAGAGGTTGAGTCAGGGTTGCGAGTTCAAAGCCAGTCTCAGTAATGGCAGGGCACTAAGCAACTTAGTGAGACCCTGTCTCTAAATAAAATACAAAATAGGGCTGGGGATGTGGCTGAGTGGTTGAGTGCCTCTGAGTTCAATCCCTGGTACCGCCTCCCCCCCCCCCATAAAAAGTAAATAAATAAAAAGAAGTCTAAGGGAAGCCAGGCATTGTGTTGCATACCTGTAATCCCAGCAATTTGTGAGGCTGAGTCAGGAGGATTGCCAGTTCAAAGCCGCCCCAGCGATTTAGCAAGGCCCTGCCTCAAAATAAAAGGCTGGGGATGTGGCTCAGTGGTTAAGTGGTTAAGTGTTCAATCCCTAGTACCCCCACGCCCTCCCCCAAAAAAGTCTTAAGGGAAATAGAATTACAGTACTCACAGGAATAAATATAGAGTGTGTTTGGGGAGTGCTGGAGATCAAACCTAGGGCTTCCTGCAGAAGGGGTTCTTGTATCACTGGAATATATCCCCAGTTCAAAATAATTTTGGTAGTTGTTATGAAGGGAAAATTCTGAAGTGGTATAGCAAGAAAATGCATTTATTTTATTTTTAATTTTTAAATTTTTTTTGGTAATGTACATGCCAAAGTAGTTTTCATTGGTATTTTGATCAATTGCAAGGTAATCTTTCTAAATTCACTAGAAGCTGGCCTGGACAGCATTCCAGCAGTGTACCTTAATGAATCACTTATTCTTGATAGCTCATGGGCTTTAAATTTATCCTGAAATTTGTTAAGAGTTTTTCTCATTGTGATGGTGAAATTTTTAATAGTGATCAAATTGTGCTTTAGATTGTTACAGAAATGTTATTACTTATGCCTATTGACTTAAATAGTTTATAAAGCACACAGCTGCATTTTCCTCCCCCTGCAGTGTTAGGGGTCAAACCCAGGGTGTTATACATACTAGTCAAGGCTTCTATCATTAGGTTATACCCCAGCAACTGCATTTAAAAAAATCAAATCTTTAAGGAGTTATAAATTACTCTTTCTGGGAGAGAATCTGAAATTCTTAACAAAAATTAGTTATTAACTTGATTACTTGGACTTTTCATATTTTGATGCATTTAAGAAGCACACCATTATCTCTGTGTTATCTTTGAAGTCCATACTAGATAAATGTGGTACATACAAAGTGAACACCAGTGATTGCTTAAAGTTGTTCATTCAACAACTTCAAGAACTCTTTTTCCGGGGCTGGGGTTGTGGCTCAGTGGTAGAGAGCTCACCTAACACTTGAGAGTTCGATCCTCAGCATCACATAAAAACAAATAAACAAAATAAAGGTATTGTGTCCAACTACAACTAAAAAATGAATATTTTTTTTTAAACACCTCTTTTTCTTTCTTTGTGCCAGACTTTATTCTAGGGATAGAATGGTGCATCTGACAGTTGAGGTCCCTGTTTTGAGGAGATTCTGTAATAGTAGAAGCATAGAGAGGGAGACTGTAAGGAAACAAATGAGCAGGAATTTCAAATATGTTGTTAAAAAGTGAAATGAAGAAACTATACTCCACTGGGGTGATGGAGTAACTTGGCAGAGAACCAGGTAGACACAGATGGGATGGTCAAGGAGGGCCTCTCTAAGGATTGCTGTCTTTTTCTTTTTTTGGTATCTGAGATTGAACTCAGGAGCACTGGACCACTGAGCCACATCCCCAGCCCTGTTTCGTGTTTTATTTAGAGACAAGGTCTCACTGAGTTGATTAGTGCCTCGCTTTTGCTGAGGCTGGCTTTGAACTTGTGATCCTCTTGTCTCAGCTTCCCAATCCACTGGGATTACAGGCATGCGCCACCATGCCCAGCTGGATTGTTGTTTTAAGATAAGTCTTGAATGATGAGAAGGAGCCAGCTGTTAAGATGTGAGGAGTGCTGGGCTGGGGATGTGGCTCAAGCGGTAGCGTGCTCGCCTGGCATGCGTGCGGCCCAGGTTCGATCCTCAGCACCACATACCAACAAAGATGTTGTGTCTGCCGAGAACTAAAAAATAAATATTAAAAATTCTCTCTCTCTCCTCTCTCACTCTATCTTTAAAAAAAAAAAAAAAAAAAAAAAAAGATGTGAGGAGTGGAGCAGGCTAGTATGATCCAGCCAGTTCAGGTACCTAAGGGTCTTAACTTGTTGAGGCAGTGAAGAAAAGCTGGAGTGTCAAGCATATAGTGATAGAAAATAAGGGGGAGAGACTATTGGCAGTTAGAGATGTGGACAGAGAGGTGAGGCCTATCTGATATTTTTAATCTTGTGAGTGTGTGTACACATGCGTATACCACGTATCCTTTTGGCTTCTAATATAGCCTATGAACTCTTTCTGAGAATAGTGTTTAAGTACATGAAACATGTGGAGGTTTTTTTTTTTTTTTTAAAGAGAGAGTGGAGAGAGAGAGAGAGAGAATCTTTAATATTTATTTATTTTTTAGTTCTTGGCAGACACAACATCTTTGTTGGTATGTGGTGCTGAGGATCGAACCCGGGCCGCACGCATGCCAGGCGAGCGCTACCACTTGAGCCACATCCCCAGCCCAACATGTGGAGTTATAAAGGACATCAGTTATGTTGAAATCTGCTTATCTAAATGTAAGACAAACAGAGAGAGAGAGAGTAAGAGCACTCTACCCCTCAGCTACATCCTGTCATTTTTATTTCTGATTTTGAGACAGCCTTGCTAAGTTACCTAGGCTGGCCTCCAACTTGCTATCCTCCTGCCTTGGCCTTCTGAATAGCTGCAGTTACAAGTGTTCAACACTATGCTCAGCTAAAACAAACTCTTGATATAGAAATATGTCCTTTGTATTATTCATTTAAAAACCTACAGCCTAGCTGGGTGCAATGGTGCATGCCTGTAATCACAGCAGCTCTGGAGGCTATGGCAGAGGATGATGAGTTCAAAGCCAGCCTCAGGAAAAGCAAGACACTAAGCAACTCAGTGAGACCCTGTCTCTAGATAAAATACAAAATAGGGCTGGGGATGTGGCTCAGAGGTCAAGTGCCCCTGATTTCAATCCCTGGTCCCCATCTCCCCCCTGCCAAAAAATAAAAACCTGATAACTTGGGCATGGTGGAGTATGCATCTAGTTCCAGCTGCTTGGGAGGCTAAGGCAGGAAAATCACTTGGACCCAAGAGATTGAGGCCAGTCTGGACAACATACAAGACCCTATATCTTTAAAAAAAAAAAAAAATTGACAGAAGGTCTTCTGTCCAGGGATACTTTACCACTGAGCTACACCCCCAACCCTTTTTATTTATTTTGAGGCAGGGTCTCTGTGTTGCCCAGGCTGGTCTCAGATTTGCAGTCCTCCTACATCAGATTCCTCAGTCTTGGATCATAGGTGTTCACCATTGCACGTGGCTAATTCTAATTTTTGAAGTAATAATGAGCTTAAATGATACTTTAAGATATCTCCAAAAACTATGATATGAAAATAAAGGTTTATTTTTATTAGAAACAAAGGCTCAGATACTGGTAGTACTACTGATGTTTATTGCCTACATTAATAATGGAAGGAAATTCTAATTTTTAGTTAGAGATTAGGAAAATAAAGGTGTAATTGACTTCTCTTCTATGCTCATGGTACTACCCTGAATTCAAGGGGTCCTTGGATCTTGTTAGCTTACATAGTGCTTTGTAGGCTCTGGTAACTAGTGGAGAATATAGTTTTCAAAGCATCTAGTGGATAGCTGAATGCAGTGGTTCATTCCTATAATCCTAGCGGCTTGAGAGGCTGAGGCAGGAGGATCTTGAGTTCAAAGCCAGCCTCAGCAAAAGTGAAGTGCTAAGCAATTCAGTGAGACCCTGTTTCTAAATGAAATACAAAATAGGGCTTAGATGTGGCTCAGTGGTGGAGTTCCCCTGAGTTTGGTCCCCAGGGCCCCCAACAAACAAATAAAATCCCCAGGTGGAAATTGGCAGCCAGGGTTCAGAAGAAGTTAACAGTTAAAAGAAGGGTTCTCTCAAGATGCTAGTGAAAGCTTGCAGGTTAGGAGGCTGGTGAACTCAGAAGGGGAGACATAGACTCTATGAAGAGCTACATAAAGTGGGCCTAGGTGTTTGAGGGGCTAGAGGATATGGTGAGAGCGACAGATTTTAATATTTACACAGGCATTTCTGTAATAATAACCATGTGTGTTTTCTTGGAAAACCTACAGTCATGAGCTAGAAAAATAACAGAGCTTATGGGAAAAACAGGGTTGAAGCAGACCTCAAAATACACAAAAATTTAAAAACCATTACTAACACATGTGTCAACAAACTTCAATAGAAACATGGCCTCCACTGCATTTATACCCAACATTAGTCAACCCTTTGTAGCCTTAGAATCTAAGGATCTTGTTTCATCCTCTGTAAGTTCTTGAGGGCATTTACTTCTAATGGAGGTCAGTTTCATCAGAATTGTAAATCTGTACCAGGGATAGAATTCGTTTTTGTTATTATTGAGAAACAATTTTGCACATTTCCCCTACACTTTCACAGTAAAAACGCAGTGGCCATTAAGCCGACCCTTTTGAAGTCTTCATTGCTACAGCTTATTCTTTGTGTGAGCTTGTCCTTGATGGTTTGAAAACATTAATGGGCTGGGGGAAAAGAAATCATTCGTGAACCAATGACACCCCTGCTATTTGTTGCCAGCATTCTATTTACCAATAGTGCTTAAGCTAACTAGGAATAAAGGACCAGACATTGTAGCACAACAGATATTATGTGGGCAAAGTGTTGTTTATAATCTGTCTGAGTGTTTCACACATGTGTATTCTTTTTTCAGTATGTGTAGATGGTGTTGTGATTAATAATAAAACATGAATTTTAAAAATAATTTTACTGACTTTGTGGTAGCTTTTTCTCATTCAAGAGCTACTGACATTTCTGGAAATTTGAAGATAATTTCTTTGGTGCAACATGTAGTATGTTAGAGATTACTTTCAGAATTCCTATATAGGTGGGGGAAGTACTTGTGTTGTAATAGTAATAATGCATAATAACTGTTTTTGAGGTGCTTTTAAATGTCTGGCACTGTACTAGGTGTTGTATATCCATCTTCTGGGTAACTTATTATTCTGTTGTATAGAGAAGGAAAGGGGGACGAAGAGTAACCTGTTATAGAGGACAAAGTCAGAGGGCAGCAAAGCTGATACTGGCACTTGGGTCTCTACTCCTTTACACACCATCTGCTCTGTTGCTTCCCTTCTATTCCTCCTCACATCATTCCCTAGCATGTACTTTTAAATAGCATTAAGCAAAGTTCCAGTATTTAAATATTTAATTTTATTTAACTTCTGTTAATTGGAATATACTGTGTTAATTATGGAAATTAGGAATATAGTTGTTAAGGCTCTTATTTTAAAGCTTTGATTTTGGGTTATTAGATCTATAAAAAATGAAATGAAATTTAGTTGTAATTGATGTTGCATTTCTGCATCACTAGTACTCCTTTGAAGGAGATGGCAGACATGCAGAGGAGGCATTGATTTATTAGTGGGAAGCTTTGGGTGCTAGATCACATCATTTCCCTCTCTGTAAAATAAACTTAATACTAATTTTTGAGTTAAAACACCTAAATAAATAGTAACTTTGGAGACCTACTGCACTATTCATGCTTTTCTATCAAATGATGTTTACTGTCTAAAATTTTTATGATCAGTGGTCTTGTGTTTTTAATAATGAGACCTTTTTCTTTCTTTCTTTTTGTTTCTTTCAGGAAAACACCAGGTATTGTTGTTGGCAGTTTTTGTGACTCCTCTTATTGATCTTCGGTCTGATTTCTCCAAGTTTCAGGAAATGATCGAAACAACTTTAGATATGGATCAGGTATGCAATATACATTTAATTTAAGCAAAAATATTCCTGAAAAGTAAAGGACAACCAAAAACAAAAGTTCAAGCACATTAGAAAATATTTCAGGTTTCTCTTTTAGTACCTAGTTTGGGCACAGTTGTGGCATCTTTGCAGGCAGTGGATGTAAGTTAAGACAGAAGAGGATTTTGAGCAGGGGCAGGGGGAAGTGGCTGTGCTGTGGATTTAATGAAGGGCCTTGCACCTGCTAGGCATGGCTGCTTCACTGTGCACCAGGGTTTTTCTTTTGAGCAGTGTTTCAGTGGATGAAAATAAATATTAACAGAAGAGATTATTGAGTGAATATGTGTGGCCTGGTTGAAGAAAATCTTATATAAGTAAGTGATTTTACATATGCAGCTGAGCTTTACTTTAATTCCAATAGAGAAAGAAAATTATAGTCACTGGAAGGGAGGTAAAGGTAGGACCCAAGAAAACTCCCTTGTTTATTTTCTATGTAGGGAAGTTCTTTGGGGGAGATGGCTAATTTATTATAAATGTAAAATGGAAATAGTTTCTCAAGTAGGAAATATCCTTACGTGAAAAATGAATTTCAAAGCAAAATTTATAAAATTCATAACAAGTTTTATTTTTAAAAAGTTGTTTATGAACAAGTTAATATACAGGAGCCCTATAATGCCTCCAAATTGCATGACTTTAAAAATAGTATTTTGAAGAGCTGGAGATATAGCTCAATTGGTAGTGTACTTACTTCACATGCACAGGCCTTGGGTTCAATCCCCAGTACCACAAAAACAAAAAGGTATTTTATTTTGAAAACTTTCTTAATTTCCTGTTGAAATTATAATGTAGGGAATAAGTGCTTGAATTATATTAAGGTTAACAGTTTAGTATCTGTGTTTGTGTTAATATTTGCCTTATATGACTTTGACTTGTTTTGTTTTTACTGTATCATTATTTGAGACTTTAAAAAGTTAGATCCCATTTGCTGTGTGTTCTCTGGATTTTAAAAGTACACACTTGTGTATGCACATGTGTGCGTGCTTGTGTGTGGGTATAGAATATTTCCGATTTTTAATATATTTTAGTTTACTTGTCAGTTAAGAAACCAAAAAACTTACATAGGTTACTTATTATTTAGGGTAACTTATATTTGATTACTGTTTCCTTTGTAATGTTGCGATTAGTGGAATGGTTTTTAAGTACTCAACTTTTAGATCAATGGGAGTTAGAAATGCTGTTGAAAGCCATCTGGATTCTAAATGTGTTTTACTTTCCTTGCTGAGGACTTGGCCTTCCCTTCAATTGGATAAAATTGGATATTTGTAAACATTCCTTTAAATGGAAAATGTAAAGATACTTCTTGATGGTTAACAGAAACTCTGACTATAATAGGGCATAATAGGGAAGTAAACAGTAAGTATTAGCTTTTTAGTGTCATTGTAGCTAGCGTGAACGCACTCTTGGGCAAGAACCCATGCACACACTCTCTACACACACACACACACATTTGAAGCAGAGTCAGAGCCCAGGTGAAACTCTGCTGAAATGCTGCAGTTACACACTCTCTACACACACACACACACACACACACACACACACACATTTGAAGCAGAGTCAGAGCCCAGGTGAAACTCTGCTGAAATGCTGCAGTTACACACTCTCTACACACACACACACACACACACACACACACACACACACACACACACACATTTGAAGCAGAGTCAGAGCCCAGGTGAAACTCTGCTGAAATGCTGCAGTTATTTTGCCACTCTTAGCTACCTTTATTCTTTAAAAAAAATATTGCCGGGGAAGAGAGTACCGGGAATTGAACTTTGGCACTCAACCACTAGCCACACCCCCAGCCCCATTTTGTATTTTATTTAGAGACAGAGTCTCACTGAGTTGCTTAGGGCCTCACTTTTGTGGAGGGAGGCTTTGAACTCTCGATTCTCTGGCCTCAGGCATGCGCCATAGCACCCGGCTGTTCTTAAAATTTGCTATAATATTACCTCAGTATTATGGGTCTCAAACTTAAGCTGGTTTTAGAATCCCCTGGAGGTCTTAATTGCTAGACTCCAGGCTTTTAATCAGATTCTTTAGGTCTAGGGTTTCGGTAGAAAACTTGCATTTTTAACGCATACCCCTATTTGTTGATGCTGTTTTTCTTGGCTTTGTACTTTGAGAACTACTTGTTTTTAATAAATAATGCAGTTGACTTCAGTGATAATGAATGCAATTTCTTTCCACCAGTTGGTAGCCTTTATGAAATGCTGCACACTTAGCTAGTCAGTGGGCAGTTTTTACCTCAAAATTACTTTATGTATTGAGAATGTTCAAAAGCTTGTTAACATTTGTAGAAAGCGTGTGTTTTGCATTCTTGAGGCTCTGGATCCATCCCCAGCAACACCAATCCCCTCACCCCGCCACTCCCAATTAGATGGGTATAGTTTGAAAAGCATAGGGTATTTGTCTTAATCTTATTATTGCCACTTTAGACATGATAAACCTCAGTTTCTTTTTTTTATTTTTTTATTAGTTGCTCAAAACATTACAATGATCTTGACATATCATACATTTGATTCAAATGGTGTAATCTTAATCTTATTTTTCCACGTGTACAGATTGCAGGATCACATTGGTTATACGGCCACATTTATACATAAGGCCATACTAGTGTCTGTTGTATTGTGCTGTCCTTCCTATCCCCCCCTCCCCTCCCCTCTTTCTACCCAATCTACTGTGACATGTTTGTCTCTCTCTCTTTTTCCTTCCCCCTCACCCATCTTATATGTAATTTTGCATAACAGTGAGGGTCTCCTATACCGTCTTCCTGCAATTCCCCTTCTCTCTCCCATTCCCACGCACCTCCCATCCCTATTTAATGGTAATCTTCTTCTCATGCTCTTCCTCCCTGCTGTGTTTTGAGTTGCCCCCCTTATATCAAAAAAAAAAAACATTCTGCATTTGTTTTTTAGGGATTGGCTAGCTTCACTTAGCATAATCTGCTCTAATGCCATCCATTTCCCTGCAAATGCCATGATTTTGTTGTTTTTTAGTGCTGAGTAATATTCCATTGTGTATAAATGCCACTTTTTTTTTTTTTAATCCATTCATCTATTGAAAGGCATCTGGGTTGGTTCCACAGTCTAGCTATTGTGAATTGTGCTGCTATGAACATTGATGTGTAAGGGACCGGCAAAACGTCGGAGGAAGAGACCACCAAGAGACCACTCATGCAATTGGCAGAAGGGGATTTATTGAGATTCCAGCATGCTGGGGCTCCACGCCCACTCAAGAAGGGAGAGCAGCCCAGAGCCCCAGGCAGGGGTTGAGCAGTGCTTAAGTACACTTTTTGGGGAGGGCGGGGACTTTACACACATCACAGTCTCCTTTAACAAATCACCTTACACTGCGGGAAAATCAAACAATAATTCTTAGACTTGATTAGTACATTCATTGTCGGGAACAGGTCGGGCAGGGGTGATTGGTCACTCCTAAGCGGGGTACACATTTAAACTGATTGGTTTGGGCCCTGAATGCCTACGTGCCAGGCTACACAGGGTCCTAGGTTATTAAACAACCAGAGGGTCAGTGGGGCATTGTCTTAACTGCCTCAGGAATTTTAGGTTCTGTGTGCAGTTCAGAAACTTTACAATACCTAGTCCTTTACATTTTAACTCAGGCTTTGCAGCTTAGAAACTTTACCCTTTCAGATGTAGCTGTGTCCCTGTTGTATGCTCTTTTTAGGTCTTTTGGGTATAGTCTGAGAAGGGGAATAGCTGGGTCAAATGGTGGTTCCATTCCCAGCTTTCCAAGGAATCTCCATACTGCTTTCCAAATTGGCTGAACCAATTTGCAGTCCCACCAGCAATATACAAGTGTACCCTTTTCCCCACATCCTCGCCAGCACTTGTTATTGTTTAACTTCATAATGGCTGCCATTCTTACTGGAGTGAGATGGTATCTTAGAGTGGTTTTAATTTGCGTTTCTCTGATTGCTAGAGATGGTGAACATTTTTTCGTGTATTTGTTGATTGATTATATATCCTCCTCTGAAAAGTGTCTGTTCAGGTCCTTGGCCCATTTGTTGATTGGGTTATTTGTTTTCTTGTTGTTTAATTTTTTGAGTTCTTTGTATGCTCTGGAGATTAGAGCTCTATCTGAAGTGTGAGGGGTAAATATTTGTTCCTAGTATGTAGGCTCCCTATTTACCTATCTTATTGTTTCTCTTGCTGAGAAAAAACTTTTGAGTATGTCCCATTTGTTGATTCTTGATTTTAACTCTTGTGCTATAGGTGTAAACCTCAGTTTCTTTTTTTTGTTGTTGTTTTTTTAATTTAATATTTATTGTTTAATTTTCGGTGGACACAACATCTTTGTTTGTATGTGGGGCTGAGGATCGAACCTGGGTCGCACGCATGCCAGGCCAGCACGCTACGGCTTGAGCCACATCCCCAGCCCCAGAAACTTCAGTTTCTTAATCTGAAAGTAGGACATTAGTGTTTAATGGTGTCAGGAAAGTAAAGGTTTTCTTTTTTCAGTTTTAGTGATTGGGTGCAAATTAAATTGACAAAAGATAATTAGCAAGAGAAATGGCTTTTGGAATTTGGGGCTTATATACTGTCAATAGGGAAAATGGAGAGGGAGAAAGGGCAAAAATGACTTAGGAAAGGCAAATAACCCTTAAGAGAATGCAAGAGAGAGAATAGTTTTGAGGCAGTATCTGTTTAAGTGTGGTGGTTACTTCTTTCCTGATGAGGAGAGCCAGATTTCTGTGGTCATTGGAGATGATTTCTGACAAGTTAGTTTTTTCAGTAGACTCTTAAGCCTATCTGGGAATTGGGGAAATGGTGGTATTCTTAGATAATTGCAAAATAAATGTTGTGCCATCATGATATGTTCTAGATGCCTTCAGCCTTAACATTGTGACAATAAGATGTAAGTTGTGGGTCCTTCCCCCCAAAAATAATAGATTAACTATCTGAGATTAAACTTTTTATAGTTAGGACTTTATTTTGTAGAACCCAAAACTCAGTCTGTTCTGAATCATGTACTTAAGAGTTACTAAATGGCTTTCTTGTTTCGGATTGCTTGGATCCAACCATTTAGTGATGCCATTCAGGAGATATGATTTCTTAATCTTGTCTATCTTTTGGAATTTTAATTTCAACTGCCAGAAGTTTGGGGCAACGTTCCAAGCAAGAATCTTGCCATGATAGAACCATTTAAACAGCAATCATGGCCTGGAAAATAGAGTGTGATGATTGACCCGTAACCAAATTGGACTGTGAAGTCAGTTTCCCTCCAGGGGGAAACAGCTGTTATGTAGACCATCAGTAGTATCCACCCAGAACATTGTCCTGTAAACTGTAGACTTTCATGGTTTATAGTAATGCATTACTGTCATTTAAGTAAATCAGATTTCTAGCTAAAACCTGCTCTAGATTCTCTAGGGAGTTGACCTAGTATAGTATCTTCTTTATTCTCAGTTACAAACTTTTAAACTTGTTTGAGGTTATAAGGTGAATTCAACCCTTCAGTGTCATCATAGGTACTTGTGATGAATTTAGGCATTTAAATTACATGATTCAGAATCATTTTGAGGAGATCTCCAGGGAATATCAATTGTTTCATGTATAATTTCTGAAAGCGTCATTGTTTTCCAGCTGTGCACTTAGGAGTCATGTGAAGGATCACTCATGTACACGGGTGGTTTAGTCTTCCACCCCCTGGGTTCAAAGGGAAGGGAGGAAGGAAGGGAACCACTGAGCTTTCTCAGTAAATAGTCCTGGCTGGCTTAGAACTTGGGATCTTCCTGCCCTAAACTCCTGAATTGCTGGGATTATAGGCATTCACTACCATTCTTGGCAAAATTTTAACATTTTACATAGTTTAGTCTTTTATTTTGATGGTTTAAATATTTTATTTCATTTTTTGCTAGCTTTCTGTAATTTGATTTTAATTCCTTGTTTATGTGTAGTTCACTTTGGGTGTTTGAAGATGTGTTCTGATTAAGTGGAGAACAGAATCAGTTTATTTCAGCCTCATTTATTAAAGATGTTTTTGTCATTTTGTTTTAGAAAACTGACTCACTCTCTTGAACTTTTTTATATATAATTATCTGTTCGATAGTTTCTAATGCCAAGTAAGGATAGTCTGAATTTTCCCACTAATGTTTTTTATAATTTCATTAGAATTTTAGTCATTTTCTTTTGTTTCAAAAACAGATTCCTAATGAACAATCACTAGGTATGAAGAGCTATTACTATTTGATTTAGTTTTCTCAGAGTTTGACTCTTCACTTACCAGTTCTTTTAAAATTTCTAGTAGATTGTCTTAATAAAAGTTCTGTATTATCAAGAATTTATTCTAAATATTTTGTGTATGTTTTTGCTATTTTAAGTAAGATCTACTTTTCATTTTGGTTTCTTGTTGGTTAACACTAGTAAGAATTTAGTAAAACAAAGTACTTTAGGAGTATGTTTAGAGGGGCTGAGGCTATAGTGTTATGCTCGAATTCGGGACCACCAGAGACCCAAGTTCGATGCAAGCAGCAAAGAGGTGTTTATTGCAAGCTAGCTCGGTCCTCCGCACGCACACACAGCAACTGGTGATGCTGAGAGGCCCCAAGCCCAGGGTTTGCAGCAGTTGTATACATTCTTTGGAGAGGGCAGGGACTTCACATACATCATAGCAAATCATCACACACCGCAGGAAAATCAAATATCGACTCTAAAACATGATTAGCACATTCACTGGCGGGAACAAGTTGGGTAGGGGTGATTGGTCAGTACAAAAGGGGTATTCATTTGAACTGATTGGTTTAAGCCAAGAGGGGTGTACGTGCTGAACTACATGGTTTCCCAACTTGTTATCAACCACCATAAACCACTGGGAGGGTTATCTGGCATCCCAGGTATTTCCCTGTCTCATGCTGATTGGTGGCTGCTAGGGGGCTGCTATGGATCCCCACCTAGCCTGACTGAGTCAGGGACACCTGGCGCAGCAGATCTCTCCTGTTATTTGTAGATAAACAACTTAGCAGGGTGGGAATGTGCTTAGGAGTGCTCTGTGGGTTTTTCCAAGGACTAAGGTCATGTCTCTTCCTTGGACAGGCTTTGCTCTGAGATAGAGGCTGGTTTTTCAATAGCTCAGCTGTTAGAGTGCTTCCCTTGCATGCACAAGGCCCTGGGTTCAATCCCCAGCAACACACACACACACAAAATATTTAAAAAAAAAAAAAAAAGAGAGTATGTTAACTTTTTGAGATTCCTAGGATGGATTTTTGATTTGAGTAAAGCCACACTTTTTATTATAGGTTTTGAACACTGAACATTGTTTAGTAATGTTTAGGGAAGATTTAAGAAAAAGTGAAGACTACTGATGGGGTTATTTGGATCATTAGTTCTGTATTTACTTCATGTGATTCATTTTCATATATCTAGAACCCTAAGCTTCTAATAATAGAACTTTACATCTCTTAATAGTTACTTCTTAATAATTGTGACTCAGCAACTTTTAGATAGAGAACCATTCAACTGAAAACATTAGCTGAATTTTTTTTTAAGAGAGTGAGAGAGAGAATTTTTTAATATTTATTTTTTAGTTCTCGGCGGACACAACATCTTTGTTGGTATGTGGTGCTGAGGATCGAACCCGGGCCGCACGCATGCCAGGCGAGCGCTACCACTTGAGCCACATCCCCAGTCCTTAGCTGAATTTTTGAATAGAAGAAAATATATGCTTTATGATTTCTATCTTTACCCATTATTTATATAATGTAGCTACTCTTTATTTTTAGGTGGAAAACCATGAATTCCTTGTAAAACCTTCATTTGATCCTAATCTGAGTGAATTAAGAGAAGTAATGGATGACTTGGAAAAGAAGATGCAGTCCACATTAATAAGTGCAGCCCGAGATCTTGGTAAGAATGGAAGTTCAAAAAAAAATTTTTTTTTTTATACTGGGGATTGAACCTGGGAGCATTTTACTACTGAGCTACATCCCCAGTCCTGTTTATTTTTTATTTTAAGACAGAGTCTCGGGCTGGGGATGTGGCTCAAGCGGTAGCGTGCTCACCTGGCATGCATGTGGCCCGGGTTCGATCCTCAGCACCACATACAAACAAAGATGTTGTGTCTGCCGAGTGTACACAGTGGTGCCAGAAGTATCTTTCTTACTTCCCCCAGTATTACCCTACATTCCTGCCAAAAGGCCCTTATTTTTATTTTATTTTTTTATTTTTAATATTTATTTTTTAGTTGGAGGTAAATACAATATCTTTATTTCATTTTTATGTGGTGCTGAGAATTGAACCCAGTGCCTCAGGCAAGCACTCTACCACTGAGCCACAATCCCAGCCCCAAGACCCTTATTTTTTAATATTTATTTATTTATTTTTTTGAGAGAGAGAGTTTTTAATATTTATTTTTAGTTTTCAGTGGACACAATATTTTTATTTTTATGTGGTGCTGAGGATCAAACCCAGTGCCCCACGCATGCCAGGCAAGGGCGCTACCGCTTGAACCACATCTCCAGCCCAAGGCCCTTATTTTTAAATGTCAGCTGCACCATAAGCCTTATTCTCCTAGGAATAATAGCTTATTGATTTGGCTTGAAATTTACAAGCACTTTATTAATTCTTTCTTTCTTTTCTTTTCTTTTTTTTTTTTTTTTTAAAGCACACTGAGCACAGTGGCCTTAATTCCACCTGCTTGGAGACTAAATAAAGCAGGAGGAGCATAAGTTCAATGCTAGCCTGGGCAATTTAGCAAGAACCTTTCTCAAAATAAAGAGAATTAGGGATGTAAACATCTCAGTAGACTACCCCTAGGTTTAATCCCCAGTACTACAAAAAATATGAAAAATAAAAATAAATAAAATCAATGTCTATCTTCCACATTAGTCTGTTAATTCCCAAGGGTTCACTCTGCTTTACTCTGGATATTAAAATCTCTTTGTGCTGAGCATCTTGTGCATATTTGTTGAATAACTAAATGAATCCCAGACTTAGAATGAGAAAACCTCTCAGGACATAGTTTAATACTTAAACTTTATGGAGAACTTGATGAAATTTACTGATCCTTTTCCCAGATACAGATTATAGACACAGAAAAATTTGCACATAGTTTTCATGAAGAGTCATATATGAATTAGATCCCAAAATAAGAGCCTTTAACTTAAAGCTATTGAGGTCTACTTTATTCATTTCCAAGGTAAGGATATTGAGACTCTTAAGTAATTAGAGTTGACATTATTATATTGACTTACTAGAAGAATAAAGTACCCGTGACTTTCTGTGTTTCACAGTATGTTAATTTGGTTGGTTGGACATTTTTCTGATTGACATATATATCTGAGGGGTTAAGTGCCCCTGGGTTCAATCCCTGGTACCAAAAGGAAAGGAAAAGGAAACACTGCAAATGTAGGTTAAGGAGCTGGGAAAATGGAAATGGAAAACATAAATTCATGTTTTGATTTGAATACTTTTTTTTATTATTTGAAAACTTTTCTTTGGGGAGCTTTTTACCAAGTTATTTAATTTTTCTGGTCTTCAACTTTTTTGCCCCCCTCTCTATAAAATTAACAGGTCAGATTTAGTGCTTTGGGTTTTTAAACATACATGCCATCAGAAATACCTCTACACTTTGAGGTTGTAAGCCATTAAATAAAGTTGTGATCTTTGTGGTGTTACAAATATGCAAGTGTTAAGTCAATATAGCATTTATTCCATAAATAAATTGTCTTTCATATTAAGGGATATGCTACTAGCACTACACTGAAATATATACATGAGCAGCAAACAGTATCACATCTTCTTGTGGTCCTTTGGTTTGAGACTTTGATCACTGAATGATTACACTTTTCACTGGAACAACCACTTCCCTTTGAACATTTTGAGACATTCTTTATTCAAAGCAGATTTTATTTTGGCATAGGTCTCTACTATCTTTTTTCTCCCTGGTCAAGTCTGCCCTTAGTTGTTTGCCACAGTAACATTTAATTGCTGTTTTTCAATAAATACATTTGTAGATACTATTTTTCTCTTCTAGTTTGAAGTCTAAAATTGAATGAAATTATGAAGAGAGGGTATTTAATTATAAAAATTAAAACTTAGGTTCATAAAATCTGATTAAGCACATTACTTGCTTTGTGAAGTTTTCTATATTTAACAAAATATATAAATTTCAGTATTCCTGGAGTTTTGTTGTCAAGAGTCCTAGATTTGTTTGGAAATTGCCTTTGGGCACCTTATTTAATTTTATTTTTCTATAATACTGAGAATTGAATCCTGGGCCTTGTACATGCTAGGCCAACACTCTACTGCTGAGCTCTAGCCCTAGTCCCCCCTACACTACCCACTTTTATTCTTTATTTTGAGACAGGATCTCACTAAGTTGACCAGGCTAGACTCAGACTTGCTATCCTCCTGCTCACTTCCCAGGTAACTAGGATTACAGGCATGTACTGTTGCTTATGGGAGTATCTGATCACTTTAATTATACTAATTAATTTTAAAGAAATGATTTGGTTAAGAAAAGAATTCATGGGGCTGGGATTGTGGCTCAGCGGTAGAGCGCTCGCCTAGCACGGGCGGGACCCGAGTTCGATCCTCGGCACCACATAAAAATAAAGGCATTGTGTTGTGTCCATCTACACCTAAAAAATAAATTAAAAAAAAAAAAAAAAAGAATTCATGTATAATTTGTCCTGGGTGGGCCAGTCCTTACACATCTTCATATGCCCAAAACGTCGGGTACAGTGTGTGCTACCTCATGCTGATGGTCTGCACCCTTTGAGGATTTACCCTGCAAACAACTTCTATCAGAAGCCAGCACTTATGAGGGACTTTAAGGATTTTTATAGATATCCTTATTTCTTTTTTTTTTTTTCCTTTCTTTTGGTAACGGGAATTGAACCCAGGGTCACTTAATTACTGGACCACATCCCCAGCCCTTTTAATTTTTTATTTCTTGAGACAGAATCTTGCAAAGTTGCTTAGACTGGTCTTTTTTTGGCATGGGCGGGTACCAGGATTGAACTTGGGCACTCAACCACTGAGCTACATCCCCAACCCTATTTTGTGTTTCTTATTTAGAGACAGGGTCTCACTGAGTTACTTAGTGTCTTGCCATTGCTGAGACTGGCTTAGAACTTGTGATCTTCCTGTCTCAGCCTCCCGAGCTGCTAGGATTACAGGCATGAGCCACCATACCTCGCTTAGACTGGCTTTGAATTTGACAATCCTCCTGCCTCAGCCTTCTAAGCCACCGGGATTAAATGGCATACACCAGGCTGGGGATGTGGCTCAAGCGGTAGCGCGCTTGCCTGGCATGCGTGCGGCCCGGGTTCGATCCTCAGCACCACATACCAACAAAGATGTTGTGTCCGCCGAAAACTAAAAAATAAATATTAAAAATTCTCTCTCACTCTCTCTTTAAAAAAAAAAAAAGGAATACACCACCATGCCCAGCTAGGTATCCTTATTTCTTGTAGTTTCTTGAGTGAAGTGAAATTTTTATCTTTTCCAGGATGCTAATACTAACAATTCCAGAATGCTATCACATAATAAAAGTGTATATTTTACTAATTAGATTTAATGATTTTAAACACTTACACTGATAAATGGCTGCAGGTATTTATGACATACTATTCTTTTTTTTTTTTTTTTATCTTAAAGGATTGGACCCTGGCAAACAGATTAAATTGGATTCCAGTGCACAGTTTGGATACTACTTTCGTGTAACCTGTAAGGAAGAAAAGGTCCTTCGTAATAATAAAAACTTTAGTACAGTAGATATCCAGAAGAATGGTGTTAAATTTACTAACAGGTTTGCACATCTATATTATATTTTTAAGCCTTCAATACTTGCATGGATTCTCTAGTGAAATGTGAATTATCTGTAATCGGGAGATTTTACCTTAGTTATTATTCATTGGTATAAAGCATTAGGTAAGAGTCAAGTTTTACTTTCTTCCAAGAGGCCAGTCAAATGTCCCAACACCATTTGTTAAGTAATCCTCTCCCTCCTTGACTGAAGTGGAACTTTGAGTCTATTTAAGGCTATTTTTTTTCTCTTAACTGTCTCACCGTTCTTTTGTCATACTCTATAGTTTGAATCCTTATTTATATTATGTTTTCATATCCATTGGAGCTAGTTCCTCCTAATGCCTCTGCTTTAGTTATTTTATTATTTTTTCCTAAGAAAACTTTACTATCATTTATCAAATTAAAAATTTTCCGTATTTCAACTGAATGTATAAATTAGTTTAGGGAGCCTTCACGAGGCCATTCACTAAATTACAGCTTTTTTATTATGTTTTGGGTTGAAAAAATTCCTTACCAGTTTCTATTGCCTTTTCACTTGCTAATTTTGGAAAATTCCTGATGCAAATCATTCATAGAAGAATATTAAGAAATCTTCTAGGTGAGCTTGGTGACACACACCTGTAGTCCCAGCAGTTCAGGAGGCTGAGATAGGAGGAACACAAGTTCAAAACCAGCCTCACCAAAAGCGAGGTGCTAAACAACTCAGTGAGACCCTGTTTCTTAGTAATACAAAATAGGGCTGGGGATGTGGCTCAGTGGCCAAGTGACCCTGGGTTCAGTCCCTGGTAACCCCCAATCTATTAAGTTTGTTTTTTATAACACCTTTCTGAAGTAAATGGAACATGACTATTACTTTCATAGATTTCAGTTCCCCCAGGTTAGATGGCTAATATTAATGGATATGAAACTCAGGTCTTCTGTTGCCAAGTCTAGTTCTGTTGTTTTCCCAACACACTGTATTCCTCCTGATTTAAGAAATATATATATTTTAGCTTACATAAGACTGAACTTTTAGCCGAGCCTGATGGTGCACACCTGTAATCCCAGCGGCTCAGGAGGTGAGACAGGAGGATCACGAGTTCAAAGACAGCCTCAGCACTTTAGTGAGGTGCTAAGCAGCTCAGTGAGACCCTGTCTCTAAATAAAATACAAAATAGGGCTGGGGATGTGACTCAGTGGTCGGGTGCCCCTGAGTTCAATCCCTGGTACCGAAAGGAAGGAAGGAAAGAAGGGAGGGAGGAAGGAAGGACTTTTGGTGTTACAATCATCTTTAGATCAACATGGGTTAGTTACGTAAAAGAAATTAAACTGGATGACCTCATGGTACCAAAAGTTGCAGAAAAATTTTTCACTTGTAAGGAATGAGCAGTTGAATGCTTCCTTTGTGTGACTCTGTGATCATATCATTTTTCTCCTTAAAACCTCCAGTGCCGGGCCTGGGGTTAGGGTCAAGTGGTAGTGCGCTCACCTGGCATGCCTGAGGCACTGGGTTTGATCCTCAGCACCACATGAAAAAATAAAATAAAGATATTGTGTCCACCTAAAACTAAAAACAAAATGAAAACAAAAAAACAAACAAAAAAACCTCCAGTGCCTATTGATTATTCAGAATAAAATCTAAAAGTCTTCATATGGGCTATGTAATCTGGTCTCTGCCTACTTCTGCTTTTCTATCTTTCAGTTCACTTCTTCACTCAGTGGTTCTGTTTTTACAATATGTTTGCCTCTTGCTTTTCTTCCTTTAATTATTTCCATTTACCCTTTCAGAGAGAGAGAGAGAGAAAGAGAGAGAGAGTGTGTGTGTGTGTGTTTTCCTACTTGCTCATTCTCGAGCTATACTGTGCTGTGCTATTGACCAAGTACACAGTCGCTGCCCTAACCCTTCCACTTCAGATGCTTACTTCCCTCTCTCTTCTAGGTCCCTTCTTTTGGTAATTTCATTCCCTTTCTTTGATGCCAGTGAATATTTTTCCTCTTTCTCATCTTCATTTTTTGTTATTTTAATTTCTAGTTTTATATTCACATTTTTCAATTAATAAGATATAGTTTTCAAAGCATTTTCCTTATTTGTAGAACTTTTGTAGCAAAAGATAGTTATATATAGTCAAAATGAGAAGAAACATATTTGTGTGTTAAAATGGGAATGGCCCTCTTCTTAAGTAAGGATTCATTTAAGTATTTATAAAAGGTCATAGGTCAGAATTTTAATGGAGTGAAAATCTTTATAGCCAATGCTGTGCCAATGTGTTATTCTAAACATTGGAGAGGAATATAAATAAACAGTTCTAGCCACATCTGCACCTTATAGGTTGGTCCCACTTTCTACTTGTTTTTCTATTTTAATGATCAGTTTTGATGTTTCATAAGACAGATACTCTAGATATGTTTTAGGTAATGTACATTACTTCTAGTAAATATTTTGGTGTTTTTAATGATGCTATTATCTTGATTTGCAGTAAGTTGTCTTCTTTAAATGAAGAATATACTAAAAATAAAGCTGAATACGAAGAGGCCCAGGATGCCATTGTCAAAGAAATTGTCAATATTTCTTCAGGTAAATTTTTTTTTTTTTTTTTTTTTTTTTTTTTTTTTTTTTTTTTTTTTTTATTGGTTGTTCACAACATTACAAAGCTCTTGACATATCATATTTTCATACATTAGATTGAAGTGGGTTATGAACTCCCAATTTTCCCCCAAATGCAGAATCACATCGGTTATACATCCACAGTCTTCAGGTAAATTTAAGAGAACCATTATATTGACTGTTCTGAATGTGACCTGGGTTTTGCTAATAAAAAAGAATCAGGATGTTTGAAGAATGTTTTGTTTTACAAAAATTGTTTTAACCCACTATCTATGGGTTCAACAGATTAGGTTGTAGAAATATAAATTAGAAATGAAGCAAGACATTTTGAGTTCTGTGTGCCATTTTGTAGATGTTCAGAATCTAGTCCACTCTGGATCCACTGTTTGAAATGATTTTTTTTAATTAAAGCGATAGCATGACTTGGCATTATGTTGTTGCCTTTAGAACAGAATTCAACCTGTGTTACAGGTGACAGTGTATTCCACTGAAAGGTTTGACCACCACTGTGTGTATATTGACCTTTATTGTACCTTTCAGAAATGTGCAAGCAACTGAGTGATCAAAGTTAGCATCACCAGTCATGGGACAAATGACATTAAGTGCTTCCTGATATGGTACAGAGAGGATATATAGTCACCTAGTATTTCCCCACCACCACCACCCAGCGCCCCAAATGCTTGGAATCAAACCCAGGGCCTTGTACACACTAGGCAGGTACCCCACCACTGAGCTACATCCCTGGGCCTCTTTGAGTCAGGATCTTGCTAAATTGTAAGGCTAACTTCAAAACTCAAGATTCGCCTGCCTTAGCCTCCAGAATAGCTGGGATTACAGACATGTAATCCCATGTATATGAGATTACATGGCCATGTATATAGTATTTTTAACCAAAAAATATTTAATTCAGCTATAATTAAGGAGAAAAATTGTGGGACTTTCTTTTTTAGGTCTAAACTCTTTAAAAATGTCATGATCATGAAGTAAAAAGAGGAACGGACATATCTTCTACATTAAAGGAGATATTTCTGGGCAAGGTGGCACATGACTATAATCCCAGTGGGTCAGGAGGCTGAGGATGGAGGATTGTGAGTTCAAATCCAGCTCAGCAATTTAGCAAAGCCCTAATCAACTTAAAAAGGGTGGAAGATGTGGCTAAATAGTTAAGTGCTCCTGGGTTCACTCCCTGGTACCAAAAAAAAAAAAAAAAAAGAGAGAGATATAAAAAGACAGGACAACCAAATGCAGTGAGGCCTATAGTCATTTACTAGATTAGGTTAGAGTTGGGGAATGTCTTAAGAGGACACTTTTGGGACAATTGGGAAAGTTTAATATGAGACCATCTTCTATCAAAATTCAATTTCTTGGATGTATTAATGGCATTATGATTAAGTAGGAGGATGTCCTTGTTCTCAGAATATGTATGCTGAATTATTTGAGGGTAAAGAATCTTTTTTTTTTTTTTAATTATTTGGAGGTATAATTTTATAAATTGGGTTCAGTGACACTTGTCTTTATCCCAGCTACTTGGGAGACTAAGGCAAGCAGATCCCAAGTTTGTGGCCAGCCTAGACAACTTGGAGAGACTCTTCTGAAATAAAAAGCACCAAGGGCAGAGGGTATGGCTAGCATGTGTGAGACAGAATTAAATTCTAGTACTAGTTGTAGATTGTTTTATTGTTACAACATAGTGAGGGAGAAGGAAATGTAAAACTTAAAAGGTTTTATTTTAATATGCTTTATGTATTGGTATTGAGATGAATTGAATTGATTTGTAAAATTTGCATTTCTCTTGGTGATATCAGATAACTGTAGCACAATAATTTAGCTGAATTGTGTTCCCAAACTTTGTTTGCATTTTTAAGAACCCATGTAAATACTGTGAATCTTGCTTTAAAAAAAGAAAAAAAAAGACATTCACCACTTAGCTAGTGAAAGGGTCTAGGTTTTAACATTTAAATGGAAGGTTCTATATATGGAGTTAACCTGAATTGAAACAAAATCTTCTCTTGTTCTAACATACACATTAAGAACTATTTTTATAGTGTAATGGATCATTTTTTATAGTTTTTTCATATTATTAAACCAGAAAGAGTGATATTATCAATGAGCCACATTTTATGTCGTGCTAAAGACTATATACTTTTTGTTAAGATGCTTTCTAAAAATATATATGTAAAATTATTCTCAGTTATGTAAGAAATCTTATGAATTTGAAAATAATTATAGGGGCTGGTGTTGTAGCTCAGTGGTAGGGTGCTTACCTAGCATATACAAGGCCATAGGTTTGATCCCCTGCACTGCTAAAAATAAATAATCATTGTAAATACTCCACTCTTTCCTAGAGGTTTCTAAAGATCTGCTAGAGAAAAATATAATAAAATTTTTTTTAAAAACTGGGTCATTTTAGAGATGAGCTCAACTTTCCTACCCCTTTTTATTTATTTTGAGACAGGCTCTCACTAAGTTGCTTTAAGGCTTTGCTAATTTGCTGAAGCTATCCTTGAACTTCCTATCCTTCTGCCTCAGCCTCCCAATTTGCTAATTTTACAGGTGTGCACCAAAGTATGATAAAACAGAACAGAATTATTTGTACTCAACCATTCATAAGTAAATGAATTTTTAAAATTTTATTTATTTATTTGTATGTGGTGCTGAGAATCAAACCCAGTGCCTCACATATATTAGGCAAGTGCTCTACGACTGAGCCACAATCCCAGCTCCAATAAGTAAACTTTTATTGTCAAAACATTTTATCACTTTTATGGAAACAATTAAAAATAAGTCAAATTTCTTGCCTTTTGATTAAATTTATAATTTGGGGTTTTCCTAAAATTAAATACTTTACACTTGAATGACTAGTGAGATAGTGTGACATGTGAGTCTGTCATACTGTTGTTATACCACCCCTCCAAACTGTTGACATTTAGAATCTATTCTGAAAATTTGGACCATTGTTACTGTCTTCACATGTTGTCTAGCCTGTGTCAGGGGCTTTTTAATATATGTAATAACTGTTAGTTTGAATGCTCTAGTGAATAGAATCTTATGTTTTAAGTGGCAATTATGGATTTAAATTTATGCTAAAATTCTCTGCATGTGGTACTGATTGAAAAATATAAAAACTCAGCTAACAATCTTACAGTCGTTGGTTTGTAAATGCAAGTCTTAATAGTCTCCTTACAGCTTGCTACTGAGTGCATGCATATTTCTTGTGATGATTGTAAGGTGTCATCCTGTTTTCAGTTTCTTAAAATTCAGGAAAAAGTATGTTTTAAAATTGAGGGTATGATATTTTGTTGGATTTTGGTAAGGAAAAGCATCACACTCTTTTGAAACAGCACTGAACATTGAACCTAGGGCCTTGCAGATGCTAGGCAAGAGCTATGACCTTTGACCCTTGAGCCATGACCTCAACCTTTTTTGTGTTCAGGTTGTTTTTTGGTGGAACGGTGTCTAGTAAAATTTTGTTTAAAAAGTATGTTAGGGGGCTCGGCTCAGTGGCAGAGCACTTAACCTAGCATGTGTGAGGCACTGGGTTCAATTCTCAGCACTGCAAATAAATAAATTAAATTAAAGTCCTATCAACAACTAAAACATATTTAAAAAAAGAAAAGGACTTTATGACTTTGGATGGATCTGGAGATTCTCGTGCTAAATGAAATAAACCAATCCCAAGAACCATATTTCTGATGTGCGGATACTAATACCCAATAAGGGAGCGGGGAATAGAAGTTCATTGGATTAGACAAAGGGGAATGAAGGGAAGGAAGGAGGATGGTGTTAGGAAAGATGAATGAATCACACGTGAGTTTCCTATGTTTGTATATGAATACACCACCTGTGAAACTCCACATCATGTTCAGCCACAAGAATGGGACCTAATTAAGTTTTACTCTGTATAATATGTCATAATACACTCTACTGTCATATATATCTAAAAAGAACAAATTTTAAAAGAAAAAAATATGTTAGGGAAATGGGTTTTAAAACTCCCATATGTGGAAGTTAAATTTATTCTTATAGCTTATATCTTTTTAAAAATTATTTGATATTCCTTTGTACATTTTCTGTTTTTATTTTTATACAGGCTATGTAGAGCCAATGCAGACACTAAATGATGTGTTAGCTCAGCTAGATGCTGTTGTCAGCTTTGCTCATGTGTCAAATGGAGCACCTGTTCCATATGTACGACCAGTCATTTTGGAGAAAGGACAAGGAAGAATTATATTGAAAGCATCCAGACATGCTTGTGTCGAAATTCAAGATGAAGTTGCATTTATTCCTAATGATGTACACTTTGAAAAAGATAAACAGATGTTTCACATCATTACTGGTATTAAAAAAAACAAAACAAAAAACTTTGGGGCTGGTAACATTTTTCTTTTATGTTAGAATACAAATGTTTTAAATTTATGAAGAAAATCCAACCCTTGACATTGGAAAAAGAATATGTTCATTCTGTTTAGTAAAATATTCACATTTGGATTAAAGGGAAGATTTGGAGGGGAGATTAAGGCTTATGTGAAAATATTGTATTCTGATTCAGTGGTTCACAGCATTTAAAAACCAGCATCACCCTCAAAGCTTGTATTTGAGTCAGTTACTTTCAGAAGTTGAGGTCGTTGAAAGAGAGGCAAAATTTGATGGCTAGAAGAACCTCAGCTTAGGTAGCAGTTTCTTTTAAGGCATGGCACTATATTCATATTAAACACAGCATAGCCTTGCATATAGACCAATGTAGCATATCTAAGCTGAGGTGTTTTGAAAGATCATAACAAGACTCTAGAGATCAAAAGAGGGAAGTAGGAGTCTTAGGACAGATATATTTGGGAAACAGGATTGTATTTTATTTCTTCAAATATGTTTTTAAGTTATGTACTTAATCTAAACCTAGCAAATAATTTGATGGTTGCCAAAAGAGGAGTTGTATCTTAGAGCTTTAAGTGATTTGAAGAATTTGACCAATGCTGATCCATTCAATTAGACTTTGACTACTTTATAAGTAAATAAGGTACAGGCATCTCTGTGAGCTGCAGGGAGATATGTGTATGATCTTTCTAGACCATACTCAAATTATAGTTGAGATATTTTTCATACTCCTCCTGATGAAGGACCCAGTGCTGGTTTTTCTGAAGAAATAATAGCATTGCCTTAAGGGGTAGGATGGGCAGTGACTTAGTCCACGTCTTTGAGTGGCTTATGGTTCTTCTAATTTGCCATGTGGCTTAGATGAATAATCATCAGTATACAGCTTAGGACTAGCAGTCCACTTATTAGCAGAAAGAAATTAATAATGCTTTTTGATATAATTTGCTTTATAGGTCCCAATATGGGAGGTAAATCAACATATATTCGCCAAACTGGGGTGATAGTACTCATGGCCCAAATTGGATGTTTTGTACCGTGTGAATCAGCAGAAGTATCCATTGTGGACTGCATCTTGGCTCGGGTAGGGGCTGGTGACAGTCAGTTAAAAGGAGTCTCCACATTCATGGCTGAAATGCTGGAAACTGCTTCCATCCTCAGGTAATTGCTTGTTCTAGTGCCCTGAAAGTGGAAATGAATGTACATCTCATAAGAAGTACATTAAAAGATTTATCCATAAAATATCTGAAAACATTATCAGAGTCTAATGGTTGTGTTCCTGCAAACTTTGTGCACTTTGTATTTTCTTAAAAGGGTGTTTGAAGCTGGGTGCTGTAACTTGTCCCTCTACTCCCACCTACTAGGGAGGCCAGGGCAGTAGGATCACTTGACCCCAGGAAGTTTTGAGACCAGCTTAGGCAATATATGAGACCCTGTCCCAAAAAAGTGGGGAAGGTGTGATTGGTGATGTTTTTTTTGTTTGTTTGTTTTGTTTTTATTTTTTAAGTTTTGAGACTGATTCCTTGCTAAGTTGCTGAGACTGTACTCAAACCTGTGATCCTCCTGCCTCAGCCTCCCAAGAAGATGAGATTACTGACATGTACCATCCTGTCTGGCAAACCTTTGATTAATTTTGAAGTTGTTTCCCTATAGTTTCTGGTAGTAGCCCCTCCTTATAAGTCTCCCTCCCTGTGATGCTTTTGCTTCCACTGTTTATACTACTTGGAATAGTCCTTCTTGCCCTTTATCCAAGTCCTTTCCAGTCTTTTTAAGGCCCTAATGATGAAAATTCTGATGAATTTTCTTCACATAAAAAACTAAGATCATAGGTGTTTCTTTTCAGCTACTGCTATTTGATATGAGTGTAATTCATTGTTTATTTTATAGGTTACTGAAATTCTTTGTCTTTATTTTGCTTTCTAGAAGTTTCCTTGAAATCAGGGACTTTACTTTCTGTTTCTTGGTATCTCCTAAAGTACTTTCAATACATTAGGTTTCTAGTAAATTATGTGTTGATATAATTTCTAGGAGAATCTGTTGTTCGTGAGGAATAATAAAAGCAATACAAATGTTTGGCATAGTAGTTAGATTAATATTCATAATTTGAAAGATTAGAAATCTGGTAATTTACAGAAAAAAGAAATAACCAATGATCACTGAAAGGCTGGCAAATTCACTAATTTTAAAAAATCCTCATACTTGTTTAAAGATAAGAATAGTAATAACTGGGATTGATGAGGCTTTGGCAGACACACAATTTACACAACCACCATCAGGGTATGTGAGTGTTCATGTCATCAAACGCTGCTCCCATCTTTATTCAATTTTATTTTATTTTTTAAAAATTTGGGGGTGAGGGGCTGGGGATGTGGCTCAAGCGGTAGCGCGCTCGCCTGGCATGCATGCGGCTCAAGTTCATTCCTCAGCACCATATACAAACAAAGATGTTGTGTCCGCTGAAAACTAAAAAATAAATAAATTTTTAAAAAAAATTGGGGGATGATTTGCTGGGCATGGTGGCACATGTCTGGAATCCCAGCAGCTTGCTGAAACAGGAGGATTCCAAATTCAAAGTCAGCCTCAGCAACAGAAAGGCACTAAGCAACTCAGACCCTGTCTCTAAATAAAATACAAAACAGGACTGGGAATGTGCTCAGTGGTTGTGTACCCCTGAGTTCATTGCCCTGTACTTTTAAAAAAAAAAAAAATGATTTAGCTGGGTAGGTGATGCATACTTGTAATCTCAATAGTTTAGGAGAATGGTGACTTCTGAGGCTGGCCTCAGCAATTTTGATTCTGTCTCAAAAAGGGGAGGGGCTCGGGGATTTACCACACACATAAAATCTTAGAGTGATTTGATTAATCTGAAATGAATGTTTTATTTATAAATTCTTTGATTACAATTGGTAATTAATCTATTATGTTTGTGCTATATATCTTTCCCAATGTATTACTTAATTTTGGTTTTTGTTTTGTATTACCAAATACTGTGCCATGGCAAATTTTCATGTAATTATGTGTTTCAGGTCTGCAACCAAAGATTCTTTAATAATCATAGATGAATTGGGAAGAGGAACCTCTACCTATGATGGATTTGGACTAGCGTGGGCTATATCCGATTACATTGCAACAAAGATTGGTGCTTTTTGCATGTTTGCAACCCATTTTCATGAACTTACTGCCTTAGCCAAACAGATTCCCACTGTTAATAACCTACATGTCACAGCACTAACCACTGAAGAGACCTTAACTATGCTTTATCAAGTGAAGAAAGGTAAGTATGTACCATTGATGTACCTTAAATTCAGAATGTGACAGTGGAAAACTAATTGAATTTAAAATAATCAATAAATTGCCTTATTCCTTCTTATTATCAATCATTGAGATTTTTGTAAAGCACATTTAGTTATATCTTTCCAGTCTCAGGAGCCAGGAATATTGTATGTTATCTGTATTTCTTTATCTTGAGATAGGACCTCTTATTCCAAACATAGGATAATCTATAGTCTCAAACATCGCCACAGAGGGATTTACCCACCTCTGTAGCAGTATTCCTTGTCAGATTATCTCTAGCTAATAACGATATGCTTTGAAGTTCCAAGGCTCTAGGTTATTTTATTGTTAATAAAATAATTAATTATCTGATTGGGGGAGCAGGTATTAGAGATTGAACTCAGGGCATTCGACCACTGAGCCGCATCTCCATTGTATTTTATTTAGAGACAGAGTCTCACTGAGTTGCTGAGGGCCTCTCTTTTGCTGAGGCTGGCTTTTAACTTTTGATCCTCCTGCCTCCCAAGCTGCTGGATTTCAGGCGTGCGCCACCACGCCCAGCTAATTTTTTTTTTTTAAAAAACAGTTGATATATAATTGCAGCAAAAATAGAAAGTCTGTAATAACTTTGTAGTCGTCATTCATATTAAATGTTTGGAAAGACTGTCTTAATTCACCTTATTTTATATAAATGGGAATGAATATAAGCTACCTACTTGGGTCAAAAATTCCATTATCATTTGTTTTCACTGGTTCAGAATCAGGATGAGAGTGTATGCTGGGCAGCAGCTCCAGAGGCTGAAGCAGGAAGATTGTGAGTTCAAAGCCAGCCTCAGCAATTTATCGAGGTGCTAATTAACTCAGTGAGAACCTGTCTCTAAATAAAATAGGGCTGGAGATGTGGCTCAATGGTTGAGTGCCCCTGAGTTCAACCGCTGGTGCCCACCATCCTCCCAAAAAGAGAGTATAGAAGAATGGTGAACAACTTTTCTAAGAAAAAATACTATAAATTCTTTAATTCATTCATCTTACTGATTTTCTTGACTGACTTATCCCTGGAAAATAATAGAACCATTCACTAGTAATGAATCAGTATGTCTTGAATTTAATGCTGTTCTTAACTAGTGACACTTGTATATGTAACCCTTTTCTCCTTAGTACTTTTTTCCTCATAAAATGGGAAAACCACAGAGATGGTGGGGTTTTGTTTGTTTCTCTCCCTCTCAACTTTAGATAGTAGGCCTCTGAGGTTTCGTCTATCAAGCTTTTCCTCTGCTATTTTTATTTTTCATGCTACATTTGTCAAGGATAAAATACAGCACTAAGTGCCAAGTCATAATCACTTCTCACTTGAAGCTTGATTAAAATCCTTTTATCTAAGTTACTCTGAAACAGTTGGCTAATGTATTTGAAATAATCCAAAATTAAGTTTCCTGAAGACAAGGTAAGAAGGATAAATTCATTTACATAAATTGCTGTCTTTCACCCTCTTCCCTCACGTACTCTTTCCCTCCCAATTTCTTTTAGGTGCTTGTGATCAGAGTTTTGGGATTCATGTTGCAGAGCTTGCTAATTTCCCTAGGCATGTAATAGAATGTGCCAAACAAAAAGCCCTGGAACTCGAAGAGTTTCAGAATATTGGAGTCTCACAAGGAGGTGATGAAACAGAACCAGCAGCAAAGAAGTGCTATCTGGAAAGAGAGGTTTGTCATTTTGTTTTTGTAGTTACTTAATGATCTCTGTGTTACATAAACCAAGTCACCAAGATGAATTAGTTTCTTTCCTGTATAAATGATTCCAGTGTTTACTTTCTGTTTTTGCAACCAAGGGTGCTCTATTACTGAACTGCATCCTCAGGCTGCCTTAAACTTGTGATCCTTCTGCCTTGGCCTTCTGAGTTATTGGGTTTATAGGCATTTGCCACTGTACCCAGGCTCTGATCATTCTTATTGCCTTTCACATGTTTCTTTGCATGGCCAAGAATCCATCTCTGATATTTTGATTTCTGTACCATGTAAATCTGCATGATGAAATGATAGCATTTTCAAGGGGTGGCGGGCCAAAAAAAAAAAATTATAGCATTCAGGACTGGGATATAGCTCAGTGGTAGATTACATTCTTAGCATGGGCAAGGACCTGGTTTCAATCCCTATTACCAAAAAGAGGAAAAAAAAAAAGATTTTAAAATTAGGAATACTAAATCTAGGTTTAAAATTAGTTATTCAAAGGAGCTAAAGATAAAGATGTCCAGTTAAGTTAGATGGTGAAGATATCTAAAGATATTCTTCATTTCTGCCCTCCAGTTATTTACACTGTAGTTGAGGAGATAAGAACAATAAATATACCATAGAGTATAACGTGGTATGAGACAAATGTTTGTTAAAGTAAGTTGTTTGTGGGCAGGATGCTTGTTCTAATGGGAGGAATGGAGCTTATTTTGGGCCTTCTCTAAGTAAGGGGTCAAACTTAGATATTTACATGGAAAGGTACAACATATGTCTAACTTGTTTTTTGGTGTTTTTTTTTTTAAAGCTAAGTCTTGTATGCCTGTAATCCCAGCAGCTCAGGATACTAAGGCAGGAGGATCACAAGTTTTAAAGCCAGCTTCAGCAACTAGTGAGGCCCTATCTCAAAATAAAATATGAAAAACATCTGGGGATGTAGCTCAGTGGTTGAGTGCCCTGGGTTCAATTCCTGGTACCAAAAAAACCCAAACAATTATTTGAAGATTTCTTAAAAAAATTTGTATGCCAGGAAAATATTAAGTAAAGAAAATTAAGCAGTAAATTTTTATAGACGCAAAATAAAAGCTTTATGCTAAATTGCTGGGGCTTTGAGCTCATGATCCACTGGGATTTCAGGCATGTGCTGCTGCACCCAGCTACCATTTACTTTTAAGATACTTATTACCAATCAACTCCCTGGTATGAAAGCATCCTATTTACTTCTGCTTTATGTGCAGTAATATACATTTATATAGTACTTATGCTTTGTCAGGAACTGTTCTAAACAACTTACACATATTAACTCTTTTTAATTCTCATAACAGATGTATGAGGTAATATTAATATCCCCATTTTGTAGGTGAGGAATGGAATGTGAGCTTATGTCCAAGGGTCACATAGCAAATAATAACCACGTTCTTTGGAACAGCAAAAACTGGGTAGTGAAATAAATAAAACAGAAACATTGTGTGCGAGAGAGAATTTTGATTACTATTTGCCTTAACAATAAACCTTGAATTCTTTTTTTGTTTATGTATGAATTATAAAAGCAGAGGGACTTGAGAACTACTAAAAATTCCAATTCCTCTGTCATCAGCAGCTGAAAAAAAATTAATAAATGTATTTTTAAAGATTTTATTACGTATTCTAGACATTGCGTACATACTAATAAAATGTTATTTAAATGTAGGTAGTATATTTACATTGAAATTTTTTTAAAACAATTTATTGCTAACTAATGTGGCTTAGAAAAGACATCTTAATGACTGTTGGGATGTTCTTATTTTTCAGCAAGGTGAAAAAATTATTCAGGAGTTTCTATCCAAGGTGAAGCAAGTGCCCTTTACTGAAATGTCGGAAGAAAACATTAAAATAAAGTTAAAACAGCTGAAAGCTGAAGTAATAGCAAAGAATAATAGTTTTGTAAATGAAATCATTTCACGAATAAAGGTTACTACATGAAAGAAAACCCAGGAATGGAATGAAAATAGTATTGATAAGCTATTGTCTGTAAAGACTTTTGTATTGTTTTATAGTAACCCCTTTTCTGTAGTGTTTGACTAGTTGACTATCAATGCCCATTGAATATCAATTTAATAAAATATTTAGTAATAGTACATTTTCAAAGATCTTTATTTTGGAAATTGAGAGCTGTAACTAAGGACTATTTAAATGGACATGGGGCAAAATTTGCTGAATTTTATAAATAAAATCATGTAGTTTGTGGAATATCGAATGTGTTATATTTCTTTGTACTAAGTTTTATTCATATTTGTTCTAATAAATAAGTGCCCAAAAGTCTTGTAAACTGGAAGGCGCCATTGAAGATCACTTCCAATAGCTGAGCACAGTGGTATACCTGTAATCCTAGTGCCCCAGGAGGCTGAAGCCCCAGGATCACAAGTTCAAAGCCAGCCTCAACAATTAGCAAGGCCCTAAGCAACTCAGTAAGACCCTGTCTCTAATAAGATATGAAAGGGCTGGGGATATGACTAAGTGGTTAAGCGCCCCTGGGGTTCAATCCCCAGTCACCACCCCACTTACTCCCCAAATTAATTTCCAGTGATTTCTCAGTGTCCATCAGCTGACTGCATGTACTTTAGCCAAGGGATTTATTTATAATATATATATATATATAATATTATATATATATTTATTTGTAATATATATATATATTTTGTATTTGTAGTTGGGTACAATACCTTTATTTACTTATTTATTTTTATGTGGTGCTGAGGATTGAACCCAGTGCCTCACACATGGTAGGCTAGTGTTCTACCACTGAGCCACATCCCCAGCCCCACCAAGGAATTTATTAATTCAGAGTCTGAGTATGACCTTGCACTCAACCTGCTGTTTACTCACCTCTAGTCTGTGGTGAGACTTAGAAATTGGGATTTTAACAAAGCATTACTTTGGGAATCTTGATTTAATCTATTATTTTATAGGGAAAAAAATGAGGGGTTAAGAGTTCAGGGCTTGGTTGTGCACCATGCGGGGGTTGAAGAACAGTCTTCAGTAAATAAATTGTAGTGAGATGGGGAGGGGGGATATCCATATAGAAACTAATAAAATTATACTCCATGTAATATATAAAAATCAAATCCAGTGAATTTTAGACCAAATGTACAAAACTATCAAGCCTTTAGTGCTTGGTTTATAGTTCTGTACAAGATAATACTTAAATACTTTTATATCTTTGGGGGAAATTCCTTAAGTCACACATTTAGCTATATTGAAATGCAAAACAAAAGTATCACAAAGTAAAAAGACAAGACCCTTTGTGGAGCCAGTGAGGTGGTCCATGGTTCTAATCCAGCAATTGAGGTAGGTAGGATTGTAATTCAAGGCCAGTCTTGGCAACTTAGTGAGACCTTATTTCATAATAAATAATGGGCTGGGGATGTAGCTCAGTGGTAGAGTGCTTCCCTAGCATGTGAGAGGCCCTCTGTTCAGTCCCTAGTATCAGATGCGTACAGATGCGTACAAAGGCAAAGACCTTATATTCAGATAAAGAATCAAAATCACTAAGGAAAGAAACATTTAAGGGTCTCCATACAGCTCAATAACAAAAAGATAACTGGATTTAAAAGTGGGCAAAAAAATCTAAATATTTTCCAAGGAAGATAAGTAAATAGTTATAGATGAAAAGAGACAGACAAGGGAAATGCAAGTTAAATCTCTGAAGAACTACCATTTAACAATTAGGATAGTTAAAAAATCAGATGGTAAGCATTGGCAAGGATGTGGGAAAATTGGAATTCTCATACATTAGTGGTGGGAATGTAAATGATGTAACTGCTTTGGAAAACAGGCAGGTCCTCCATTACCTTAAGACCCAGCAATTCCTCACCTAAAGTACTTCTCAGAAATAAAAATAAGTCCACACAAAAACTCGTACACAAATGTTTATAGTAGAATTGTTTGTGATATTTAAAAGGCAAAAACACCCCAAATGCCTGTCAGTGAATGAAGATATCAACAAAATGTGGAATACCCATACAGTGGAACATTATTCTACCATAAAAAGAATGGAGAATTAACACATGGTAAAACTTGGATGAACCTTAAAAATTGTGCCAGGTGAGGGGCTAGGGATGTGGCTCAAGCGGTAGCATGCTTGCCTGGCATGCTTGCGGCCCGGGTTCGATCCTCAGCACCACATACCAACAAAGATGTTGTGTCTGCCGAGAACTAAAAAATAAATATTAAAAATTTAAAAAAAAATTGTGCCAGGTGAAAAAAATCTCACAAGAGACTACATGTTATATGATTCTGTTTGTACAACTATTCAGAATGGGGAAAGCTAGAGACAAAGTAGATATGTAGTGGTTTGGGGCCAGAGGGGGTAGGGTCATTAAAAGTTCCAGTATTAAAGCTGAGATGAAGGTTCTAAAATTGATGACTCTCTATCCACAAATGTTGCAAAAACCATTGAATTTTTTTTTTGTGTGTGTGTATCTTAAATGGATAATCATGGTATATGAATTATAGCAATAAAGCTATTTTTAGTTTTAAGTTTCAGATACTTCACCCCAAAGGAAATAAGTAGTCCATAATCATGAAAAGTTCTTCAGTCACAAGACAGAAAAATGAAAATAAAAACCTGCCAGGCCACTTCCACAATCTCCTCCTTTACCTCCTCCTCACCCCCCAGCTTGGCAACCATTTTTTTCCCCCTCCATTCAAGTTGAAAAATAAGTGAAGTTGAAAATAAGTGATGTTCAGGGGTCTGTTCTTGGGGAATGGAAACTATAAAGGAAAATAAAGTGATTAAGTCATGAGAGTGGTTGCTGATGGGAAGAAGGCAAATCAAGTCTCCAGAGGGCTGCTGAATTATTTTTCTACAAAATGTGGACTATCCATACGGTGGAACATGGGTTTGGAACTTGCTTTACACTTATTATTAAGCTGTGCAAATTTGTTTATACATGTAATCTTTGGTATGAGAACAAGTTGAAATTTAAGCTTAATGCTTTAAAATAACTTACCATGTTATTTTTCTTCATCATCATTGATAATTTTACAGTCAGTCACATTTCGCTTTTCTTTTTTTGGATACCACAAGCTTGGAAAGAAGACAAACTTAAAGAAGAAAATTTAAAATGTGGAAATTCTTAATTGGTTTACAAAATCATTTAATCACAAGTGGGAAACTTTTTCATATAATTCAAAAAGCAATTCCAGTGAAATATTTCATCCCTTGGCTGTGAAAGAGTGTTTTTAAATTGCTGTATAAAAATATTTAAAAATGGAAATCAGTTCGTGGTTTTAGTTGTTAGGGCTACAAGAAGTGGGGCGAGTCAATGTTGATTCCAAGGTAACATGTTATCTCTCAAGCTCTAGAAATCAGGCTACTTTCCCTTCTCTTAACAGGCTTAGTGTTTAGTTCTGAGATGTTTTTAAAAATGAAGAAACATAACAGATCTATATTCAACTTGAGCTGTATTTATTACATGAATATGCTAATGGAACAACCAGGCCTTCAATTAAAGAGTCCCCCTTCCTTTTGGAATGGAGCATGTAAAGCAAAATAAACTAATTTCTGACTGTCAAAGGAAGTTATGTTTAAAATTTTTAATTGTAATTCTTTTATGTCCCTCACTCAAGCATTGACATGGGTATCCAGAATAAACCTGAATATATAAATAAATATTCAACGACTTGGAACTCAACCATACTGTTGTCATAAAATCTGCTGGCCACAATTCTATTTTGGAGAAATTACTTGGTTTTTGTATTTTAAAATAGCACTAAGAATCCATCTAAGATGCAATTGTATAAAACAATTAGAGTTTTCCCCCTTAGAATATTGTTTTGGGTTTAAAGGTTGCAACAAAACAGGAAAGATGTCTCAGGGTAGATATGTTTAAGAATCTTCAGCTCTTCCAACTTAGCTAGCCAGGTGACCAGGGTAGATATATTTAAAGAATAACTTGTTCCCTTTGGCATCTCAGTCTTCCACACACTAAGCACATCCTGTTAGACTTCTTCAGTATTAAATACATCTTCTATCCTTGGTCTTTCTGCATTTAGCTTTTTTGGGGAAGTGTGTTTTTACCCTCAGCATATGGTAAGAGCTGCTGATTCAGTATTGAATGGCTCTTTAAGCTTGTTAGTTACATTCTGTTGATTAAAATGTGTGCAGAATAGTCAGGAAAAACCAGTCCCTGATCTGAAATAAATTAAACATTGTTAATTGGCTTATGGGGAAGAACATATGAATAAAGAGCTTTTCATATACAAAGGAAATCTCTCACTGCCTTCGTCAATTCCGTGTGTTTGGGTTAAGGAGCTAGGGTGTGGCTGGAGAAATGATGAAAGTGCCCAGAATGGTCCATGCATTTTTAGACTGAAACTGGAAGTGCAGCCAACTTAAAATAATAGTTTTCTGCCTGACGTTGTCCCCTCTCTGTGTCCATGCTACAGAAGTACTGCTTTCTCTTACTGCTCTACCTCAGAACGTACCTCTGACCAGTTTTACATTGTGAACATCCTGGTGCAGTGCTGGGCTGTGGCAGGGGAAATAAACCCTGTAGGCAGGGTGCAGTGGTTGTGATGGGTGCTTCCTGTTCTTTCAGAGAGAAATGGGAAGCCCTTGCCTTACATTTGCCTCAGCAGTTTCCCCAGCCTGGTGACAACAGTAACTATAGTTAATAACTTTTCCCCTTAAAGTCTCTGTTCTACATACTGAGCACATCCTGATAGACATCTTCAGACGATATTCAGAATATGATCAAATTTAATGTATGTCAGCATATTTTCACTTTGGTGTGTGGTTTGTCTGAACTGGAGTATCCTACACATCTGTCATCTAGCCTAGCTCATCTAGCCTCGCTGTGAACCACGTGGTGATGGGTGGGGGGCGGGGAGTGACTTGTTTGTGCCTGAGGGCCATACTGGAGGGATCAGTTAGATGTGCCTAGTGAGACTGCAGGTGTGACTGGGCTGCCTGGTTTTTGGTTCTGGGGCTCCAACCCAAGGCCTCTAGCTAGATAAGTGCTCTCCTGGGGAGCTACTGTTACGCTCAAATTCGGGACCCCCAAAAGACCACCAGAGACCAAGATCCATGTAAACAGCAAAGAGGTGTTTATTTCGAGCTAGCTCAATCCTCTGCACGCACACACAAAGCAACTGGTGGCACTGAGAGGTTTGCAGCAGTTTTATACATTCTTTGGAGAAGGCAGGGACCCCCACATACATCATAGCATCTCTTAGCAAATCATCACATACTGCGGGGAAAATCAAATAACAACTCTAAAACATGATTAGCACATTCACTGGCGGGAACAAGTTGGGTAGGGGTGATTGGTTACTACAAAAGGGGGATTCGGGCTAGGGATGTGGGTCAAGTGGTAGCGCGCTCGCCTGGCATGCGTGCAGCCTGGGTTCAATCCTCAGCACCACATACAAACCAAGATGTTGTATCTGCCGAAAACTAAAAAATAAATAAATATTAAAAATTCAAAAAAAAAGGGGGGGGATTCATTTGAACTGATTGGTTCAAGCCAAGAGGGGTGTTGGTGCTGAACTACATGATTTCCCAACACGTTATCGTTATCAACCAACATAAACTACTGGGAGGGTCATCTGGCATCCCAGGTATTTCCCTGTCTCATGCTGATTGGTGGCTGCTAGGGAGTTACTGTGGGTCTCCCCCTAGCCTGACTGAGTCAGGGACACCTGGTGCCTCAGACCTCTCCTGTTCAACTTAGCAGGGTGGGCATGCCTAGGAGTGCTCTATAGGTCTTTCCAAGGACAAAGGTCATGTCTCTTCCTTGGACAGGCTTTGCTCTGAGGTAGAGGCTGGTTTTTCACTACACACCTAGCCCCTCGATTGTCCTAATTTTTATTTCTAGACTTGATGACTAGAAGAGCACACTATGCTGCCTTTAGTTCACCTCAACAAGGTAAAGAGATTAGAAACTCCATTAAATCATTAAATTTAGAAAGAAGCTATTAGTTTCTTAATTCTAGCAAGAGGACAATGGCAGTAGATTCCTTGGTGTATAGAATCCATCAGTAAACACAGCCATTGTAATTAGTCTATAATATCACACTGTTGTGTTTATTTCCTGGAATTAAAAAAATTTTTTTGGTTGAACTTGGACACAATACATTTGTTTTACTTACTTATTTTATGTGGTGCTGAGGATCCAACCCGGTGCCTCATATGTGCAAAGCAATTGCTCTTCCACTGAGCCACAATCCCAGCCCCTATTTCCTGAAATTTTTTGACACTTAATTGTTAGATAAATTTTATGAATGATCTTGAATGGAGATATCTTAAATGATAAACGCAGCCAATTCCCTCTTAAGATTGGGAGCCATCTCCTCACAAAGGCATGAAAAGTTAATTTCGGCTTGACTAGTAGTTATTATTTACATTGTATAGATGAAATCTAGGTTCAGAAGGTCAGTCATGTACCCAGGTCACACAGCCAGTAAGTGACAAAGTTGAGATTTGTACCTCAGCACCCTGTCTCCAGAACGTACATTTTTTTTTTTAATTTAAAAACTTAAATATGGTTGGGAATCTGAGATGCACATGTGTGATCTCATCTTTCTAAATAATAAATGTCAAAATGAGTGATGTAGGCAATGCAACTGGAATTAAGAAAAACAGAGGTGTTGTGATTGTGATGGGCAAAAGGTGCGACTTATGCAGTCCAGGGGGAGAAATAAAGAATGTCCACGTGCTTCTGCCCTTTTCAATGCTGTATTCACTCAAAGCACTCAATATAATTTCACTCTATAGGGCAATTCTAGATTAATTAATTCACAGTAAACAATTCTAGATTAATTCTAAGCATTGCAAATATAATCATGACAGGCTCATGACAGACATTCCCTCTGCGTGTTAAATTCAGGTGTCAATCAAAAGTCCCAAGCCTTAGGCTTGAAGTCCAGCAGATGTACACTCAGACCACGGTGATCAGGTCTGGAACCAAGGCAGGCTTCTCCCGGGGTGGAGTTGTGGCTCTCACCAGGGTCAAGATGTGGCTGTAGAGTTTGAGAGCGGTGAGGAAGATGCAGAGGATCAACAAATGATGAAAAGTATTAGGATGTCAGTCCAGATCCTCATAGGCTCTCCAGCTTGTGTACATCAATATTGGCTGGCTGAATGTCTGTTCATTTGCTCTATTATTTGTACTAAATGTGGAGGCTTTTGACACTCCCTCCCCCCCTTTCAATCCTTATCAGCTGCCACTGGATTTCTAGTGACATCATTTACCCTGGGGTTAAACATTAGGTCTGGTGGTCCCCACCCAGATCTTTTTTGTCTTTCCCTGTAATGGGGCAAGGACATCCTGCAAGAGGCTTCACTTGGAGTTTATAGGGGCAGGGGGGAAGTGACTTGTTTGTGCCTGAGGGCCATACTGGAGGGCTCTGTTAGACGCCTCTTCAGGTTTCATTGGAGTTTTTAAAATGGAGTTGCTTAAGCTCAGGCCCAAGGCCATCCTCACAGGTGTGTACCAGAAGATCTGTATGTTCTATTATACACCAAGAATGCTCCCCAAACTGTAAGGAATAACCCTGGTGATTCTTTTTATTACTCTGCTTTGAATATGCGCTTACTGAGTAAATTTTGGATGACCAAGTGTTCTGGGTTGGATATGCGGTCGGTGTCCCCCAAAAGCTCCTCTGTTAATGCAGAAATGTTCAGAGGTGAAGTGATTGCATTTTGAGAGCTGTGACCTAATCAGCCCATCCTAATTTGAATGGACTGACTGGGTGGTAACTCTCATCTCCCCTCCCCTTCCCACCCCTCTTGGCTACCATAAACTGAGCAGCTTCCTTCCACCACACCCTCGGTTCCCAAAAGCTTGGTCTTTGCCCCTCCAGGCAATCCAATAAGGAGGACAATGTTTTGAGTAAAAGGAAAAAAAGAAGGTTTATTGCTTTGCTAGTAAAGGAGAAACACAGAGGGAGGACTCCTGTCCCAAAGGCTGTGATTCTGCCTGTCAGCAGGAACAGGGGACTTTTAAGGAGGTGATTCAAAGGCTCCGTTCTCTGTGTTCTCTGTTGTAATTCACTTGTTAATTTGGGAGATAGTCCTTTCTGAGATCTTTGGGTACCATCCCCAAAGTCTGGATTACTTCCTATGGTGGGTGTGTACTCAGGGACTGATAACTCTGCCTACTTGGGAAAGAAAGGTAATCCTGTGTCCCCTGAGATTAGGGAGAAGAAGATCAGGGAGGACCAGGGAGAGAGGAAGAGAAAGAATCGTCCATTTTAAGAATCAGTAGCAGTGGCAGAGCAGCAAGGGCTGTATTCAAAGCATAAAGTGGGTCACTGTTAACTTCTGCCATGAAATTTTGCCTCTCCTTGGACCCAGAGCAATGGAATTGGCTGACCGTGGACTGAATCTCTGAAACTGAGCCCAAATAAACTTTCCCTTCTCTTAAATTGTCTTTTGATCACAGAGATGCAAAGCCAACCAACACAGTGAGCCACTGTGGTCTGGACACACTGGGAATTGAAGCGAGCGCCACTGTGGGGTTTTTTATTTTTATTTTTTTTATTTTTATTTTTTGGTACGGGGTTTGAATTCAGATTTGTATTTTATTTAGAGACAGGGTCTCACTGAGTTGATTAGCACCTCTCTTTTGTTGAGGCTGACTTTGAACTTTGATCCTCCTGCCTCAGCCTCCTGAGCTGCTGGGATTACAGGCGTGCGCCACCGCACCCATCACCCAGCGGCATTGTGGTTTATTAAGAAAACTGTTTGCCTTGGGATGAATCCTTGATTCACCATTTAGCTGTATGACTTGTAAATTGGTTACTTCTCTTCCTGTTTTTGTTGTTGTGTTTTTTCCCCCTTTTCTGTAATTTAAGGGAAGCGGATGATTAGAGTTCTCAAATGCCATACTTGTGTTACCGCTGTTGACCAGTGATGAGTCCTTGCTTCCCCAATGTTGAGGAATAACACCAGTGAGCACGCTGAGGCAAGGTCAGAGTAGAAATTAAAAGTTTATTAAAGGACAGCAGAAAAGACTTCTCCCGGAGGAAGAAGGGGACCCAAGAGGTAGAATCCGTGGAAGTGCAATTGTCTCCCCTTTTTATAGTTCTGGTGATGGAATGTAAGGGGGAAGGGTTGGGACACAGGTGGGCCAAACAAGTAATCTGGGCAGGAAGGACTTCATTAACACTTCTTTGGGATGGGCTATCTCCCAATCTGTTGGGGACTGTTTCCTGGGTTCCATTAACATTCCTTTGGGGTGGACTTTGGCCTAGGGCCTTTCCATTCCATGAGTTGTCCTGCATTTCCCGGAATCATTATCAGCATGGCCTCCATTTTAGATTTCACTCGATATGATATTAGACCCTGTTTACCTAACTACACTGACTACCTAATTTTAAATCTGGCTTCACTTGTAAGGCCAGGAAGGTGCAAGATATAAATAGTGGAATTAAGGTGAGATTCCCAACCTAAAAACAGTGGCTTCTGTTAGGTCGGTGGCAGCGACTTAGAACAAAGAAGCCTGCATGGGAAAAGAACATCAATCAGGCGCCCAGTGGAAACGCCTGTCAATCAGCAGGACCCCCTGGCCAATCCTGGAGTTCAGCCAACTCCCCTGACCAACTTCAACGGGACAAGGGACCCTAAGAACACCTTTTCCTGTCCCAAGCCCTTCCATTCCTGCTGGAAGCCCCATAAAAGTCCAGTCTGGTCAAGCTCCAACATGGTTTCTCCTCAGACCCTTCTCCTGTGCCCTCTGTGGGCCTGATCAAGTTTCACCCAGGAGTTGTAAGGGTTCGGCGAAACGTCGGAGGAAGAGACCACCAAGAGACTGACTCATGCAATTGCAGAAAGGGATTTATTGAGGATCCATTCCAGCGTGCTGGGCCTCCGTGCTCACCCAAGAAGGGAGAGCAGCCCAGAGCCCAGAGCAAAGGTCAAGCAGTGCTTAAGTACACTTTTTGGGGAGGGCAGGGGCTTTGCATACATGGGAACAAATCAGCATGAGGCTCGGGAAAATTGAACAACAACTCTGAGACGTGATTAGCACATTCATTGTCGGGAACAGGTCGGGCGGGGGTGATTGGTCACTCCTAAGCAGGTTACACATTTAAACTGATTGGTTTGGGCCTTGAATGCCTACGTGCCAGGCTACACAGGGTTCTAGGTTATTAAACAACCAGAGGGTCAGGGGGAATATTTACTGGGCAGTTCCGGGTATTGTCCTAACAGCTACAGGAATTTCAGGTTCTGTGTGCAGTTCAGAAACTTTACAATACCTAGTCCTTTACTTTTTAACTCAGGCTTTGCAGCTTAGAAACTTTACCCTTTCAGAGTGATATCTCAATAAAGCAGCCCTTTTTAAATCTGCCTCCTTTGGTCGCCGCCCGCCTCGCCTGATCTGACAGCTTTAGACCTGAATCTGGTTGAAGATGACTAGTTTTGTACCCTCGGATGTTCTCTAATAGTTCACGATTCTGTGAAATGACTTATTTCATTCACAATGAAAAGAAGCTCCAGCTGCAGTCTGTGTCAGCATCCAAATAGCCACCCCAAGGTGGTCTCCCACCTCTGTCCTCCTCTAAGTATTAATATTTCAGGTTATATTAGAAAATCAGCAATGGAGCACTTTGCTGCTCCATTTGTTGTAATTAGCTGTGATCCTAGTGTTACCGATGTTTACCGGTAACGAGTCCTTGCTTCCCCGAATGCTGAAATGCAACGCCAGAGAAGGGCGACGAGGCAGGTGTAGAGTGGAAAGTAGAAGCTTTATTAAAGGACAGCAGAAAAGACTTCTCCCTGGAGGAAGAAGGGGACCCAAAAGGGTGATGTCTTCCCTTTTTTATAGCTAAGGTCTTCTTTCAGCTTTCTCACACTCCTTTTCTTTGTTTCCCTTTATCTTTCAGTGATAGAATGCTGGTGGGAAGGTCCAAAAGGTGGGAGATAGGTGGGCTGGAGGAGTAACAAGGGCAGGAGGGGCCTGGGGCAGCTTTTGATTAGCACCTCCTTGTCTTATGAGAGCTGCTTCATTAATATTTCCTTAGGATGGGTTCAGAGGACTTGGGGACATTCAGTTTCCCCAAGTGCTGCTTTGCTTTCCTGGACTCCATTCTCTATAATGGCCTCCATTCTTTATTTTATTCATATTTATATTAGACCTGATTTACCTAACTACACTAACTGCCTATCTTTAAATCTGGCTTCATTAGCAGCCCTGGTCCATTGAGGCTTAGAAACATTCTAAGTGTTTTCCCTGAGGCCTTCTTGGTGACCACTTCACAAGAATCAGACTAGGAGCTGGGGGTGGGGTGGGGTAGGGGAGGGGATTGGTGGCACACACCTATAATCCCAGCTATTCAGAAGACTCAGGCAGGAAAATGGAAAGCTCAAGGCCAGACTGGGCAATATAGCCAGACTGCCTCAAAAAATAAAAAGGGCTGGGGTATAGCTCAATGGTAGAGCATCCCTGGGGTCAGTCCCTAGTACAAACACGGAGGGAAAAAAAGACGTAATGAGTTAGGCAGGGTGGTTCATGCCTGTAATCCCAGCAGTTTGGAAGGCTGAGGCAGGAAGATCTCGAGTTCAAGGCCAGCTTCAGCAATTTAGCAAGGCCCTAAGCAACTCAGTGAGACCCTGTCTCTAAATACCAAATGGGGCTGGGGATGTGGTTCAGTGGTCGAGTGCCCTTGAGTTCAAAAAATACTTTAAAAAATATTTTTAAAAAAAGACCTAATGAATTCCAAGCAGAGGGGAACAGGGGAGGAGCTAGTGAACAATCTGTGATTACCTGATTACTGTAGGAAGAGAAGGCAAGATGGTTGGAATAAAGTAACACTTCCAAGCCTATAGTAATCAGGTAATCACAGACTTAGGGGGAATAAGAAAGTAATTTGGGCCCTTCAGCATTGAGTATGACTCAGGTAGCTTGCAAGATTGGCTAATAGGAGTTTAAACATGGACAGGTCCTGAGGAGGGATGAGTACAAGTTAAAACAGATGATGTTGAATCACGATGAGACCACTGACTCCAATTTTAAATCAAATTAAAATGAGCTTGTATTTGTGTGCACTGGAGCTGGCCAGGACTGTCTCCCCTGAAAGCCCTGGGCTGGAGATCAGTACCCCAGCTCTCCAGGAACAAAGTTTAGTTGTAGGTGGGCACAATACTTTCATTTCATTTTTATGTGGTGCTGAGGATCAAACCCAGCGCCCCACACATGCCAGGTGAGCGCTCTACCTGTGAACCACAACCTCAGCCCCACATTTTTTAAAAAATGTCTTTATTTATTTATATATTTATTTATGGAGTACGGGGGATTGAACTCAGGGGCACTCGACCACTAAGCAACATCTCCAGCCTGATGGAGACAGGGTCTCACTGAGTTGCTTAGTGACTCGCTTTTGCAGGGCTGGCTTTGAACTTGCGATCCTCCTGTCTCAGTCTCCCGAGCTGCAGGGATTACAGGCATGTACCACCATGCCTAGCTGTCATCACATTTGAGGTGGGACTTCCCTGAACAGGTGTGTAGGGAAAAACCAGGCAGGACACCAGATGGGAAACAGAAAGCAGGTTTATTTGGCTGCAGCCAGGTTCAAAGGGCACAGCTTTCGCTGTAATCAATTGTAAGGGTCTGGCGAAACGTCGGAGGGAGAGACCACCCAAGAGACTGACTCCATGCAATTGGCAAAAGGGGATATTTATTGAGGATCCATTCCAGCGCGCTGGGACTCTGTGCCCACTCAAGAAGGGAGAGCAGCCCAGAGCCCAGAGCAAAGGTCAAGCAGAGCTTAAGTACACTTTCTGGAGAGGGCGGTGGGCGGTGGGCTTTGCATACATCAGAACAAATCATCATGAGGCACGGGGAAATTGAACAACAACTCTGAGACGTGATTGGCACATTCATTGGCGGGAACAGGTCGGGCGGGGGTGATTGGTCATTCCTAAGCGGGTTACACATTCAAACTGATTGGTTCGGGCCCTGTGACGAACTGCACAGGGCCCTAGGCTAAATGGCCAGTAGGGCATTGTTTTAACTATCTCAGGAATCTGGGTGTAACAGAGGAATTTAATAATACCTAATCTTTTACATTCAAGCTTTCCAGCTTAGAAACTTTACCCTTTCACAATCAATCCCCCAACCCTGAGTTCAGTTTCAAAACTTTATGTAAGGGGAGGGGCTCAGAACTTCACAGTCTGCAGAAGTTCACATAAAAGCAGCTTTTTCTTTTACTGTTTTGGACAAGTGAACCCTTCAAGGACAGCACCCTGAGAAGAGGAGGGCTTCTGGGGCCCTTTCTTCCCTCCCCCGGCCAGCTGTTACCCAGGAGCCCAATTAGTAACTTCTTCTCTTCTCTTTGAAATGTAAACATCTCTGTGTAGCTCAGGCTCTAGGCCGGTGGCCTTGTTAAAGGATCTGCCTTTCTTATCACACTTTGCATTCGCAAACACTTCTACAAACTATTGTGTTTGTTGTTACTTACACTAGATAGTCCATACATGTTTGTGACCGACTAGGAAAGGGATGTTCAGCACCTGGAGTGCTGATCCCTTCCAGGCCAGTGTAAGATGGAGCAACAGGAAATAGGAAATTTAACTACATGGAATCCTTTTGTAGAGACTTTTCTCAATTATGGTGAAGGTTTCTGGAGAAGCTTAATTAAGGTTTTCTGTGGAGGGGGGTGCAGCTACACTGTGATAACCAGTAACCAGGTAACTGTGGGTAGATGCATTTGCCCCTCTCCAGATTCCCCTTATCATCTTGGGAAAGTTTCTAATATTATTTTGGGGGTAGAGCAAACCCTGCTCTGTCTGCCGTTAGCTGACATTTCTGCTGACCACAGGGTCTCAGAAGCTGAACTCTCTTGCCCAGCTTCCTTTCTCCCGGTCTGTTTTCCCACTCCCATCTCCGTGAAGGGCAATTCATCTTTTAACTTCTAATTTTCTAGTATGGCCGCTAAACCTGTAAGTCTGAGAGCTGGCTTAGCTGTCTAATTTCCCCTGAGAGGTGTTCTTCCCTTAATTCTGAAGGGTCTTGTTCTTCATCAAGTCCAAGGACATTTCCCCCAAGCTTTTGTCATTTAAAATCCCAGGCCTCAGCCAGAGCCACTTGACCCTTCACCCTAATGGGTCACCCAAAGCCAATACATTAAGCCCCAGTGAACGGGTAAAGTTTCTAAACTGGAAGGCTTGAATTAAAATGTAAAAGATTAGGTATTATTGAGTTCCTCTGTTACACCCAGATTCCTGAGATAGTTAAGACAACACCCTACTAGCCATTTAGCCTAGGGCCCTGTGCAGTTGTCACAGGGCCCGAACCAATCAGTTTGAATGTGTACCCCGCTTAGGAATGACCAATCACCCCTGCCCGAGCTGTTCCCGCCAATGAATTTGCCAATCACGTCTCAGAGTTGTTGTTCAATTTCCCCGTGCCTCATGATGATTTGTTCTGATGTATGCAAAGCCCACCGCCCTCTCCAAAAAGTGTACTTAAGCTCTGCTTGACCTTGGCTCTGGGCTCTGGGCTGCTCTCCCTTCTTGAGTGGGCACAGAGTCCCAGCGCGCTGGAATGGATCCCCAATAAATCCCCTTTTGCCAATTGCATGGAGTAAGTCTCTTGTGTGGTCTCTCCCTCCGATGATCTGCTGGACCCCCCTTACACCAGGAATTCCCTATTCGTATTCCTGTCCCACCCTAAAGGAGGCCTACATAACTCAGAAGCTGGCTTCCGCCAGCAGCTGGAGATGTAGCTCAGTTGGTACGGTATTTGCCTCGAATGCACAAGGCCCTGGGTTCAATGCCCAGCATTAGCAAAAAAAAAAAAAAAAAAAAACTTAAAAAAGATATTTGCCAGGTGTGATGGAGCACATTTGTAATCCTAGTGTGTAATCCCATCGGCACTGGAGGCCGAGACGTGTGTGTCATTTGCCTTAACAGGGTCCCTGTAGTTTCATCAGTACAGCATTTATTTGCCTAACACTCCTGAGGCCCTGGGTCCCATCCCCAGCATGGCAAAAAAGAAAAACCCCAAACCCACACCTAGATCTGGGGAGAAGGAATAAGGAAATGTGGAGTGACTGCTGTGGGGTACAGGTTTCCTTGGGGCATGATAGAAATGTACTAAAATTATATAAAACTCTCTAAATACACTGGGAATCACTGAAGTGTATGCTTTAAATGGGAAAACTACGTGGTATATAAATTATAGCTCAATAAAATTGTTTTTAAAATGTTAGGTAAAACTTGACATAGGCAACGCCATTTTGAAGCATATCCTCCATTTTAGAACTAGAGTCACCTCAAGGTCATTCTGACTCAACCTGACCTAAACCCCAGACAATACTCCACCATCAGGCAAAGAAACCCCAGATGCATCATAAGAAAGGAAATGGTTATCTGGGACTAAAAACACCCAGTTCCTTATGCAGGTGACACCACCCAGACCCTTCCCTGAAAAGCCCCTAGCAAGGACTTAATTCCCCTCCCTTAATCCTCCATATCTACCTCAAACTGTAAGTGGAGGATGGTCTCAGGCTCCTCTGGGCACCTCCCTGCAGGTTTGTCCCAAATAAACTTGTTACTGTTGAGCCCTTGTTACTGCCAGGGAGTCCCAAACAAAGAATTGAGCAGTTCACACAAGTAACAGGCAAAGGATGGATTTTTTTGAAGGTGGAGGTGAAAAACCAGCCTCTACTTCAGAGCAAAGCCTGTCCAAGGAAGGGACATGACCTTTGTCCTTGGAAAGATTCACAGAGCACTCCTAGGCACATTTCCACCCTGCTAAGTTGTTTATCTACAAATAACAGGAGAGATCTGCTGTGCTAGGTGTCCCTGACTCAGTCAAGCTAGGTGGGGACCCATAGCAACCCCCTAGCAACCATCAATCAGCATGAGACAGGGAAATACCTGGGATGCCAGATGACCCTCCCAGTAGTTTATGGTGTTGGGAAACCATGTAGTTCAGCACGTACACCCCTCTTGGCTTAAACCAATCAGTTCAAATGAATTCCCCTCTTGTAGTAACCAATCACCCCTACCCAACTTGTTCCCGCCAGTGAATGTTTTAGAGTTGTTTTATGATTTTCCTGCGGTGTGTGATGATTTGCTAAGAGATGCTATGATGTATGTGGGGGTCCCTGCCTTCTCAAAGAATGTATAAAACTGCTGCAAACTCTGGGCTTGGGAGCCTTTCAGCATCACCAGTTGCTGTGTGTGCGTGTGGAGGACCGAGCTAGCTCGCAATAAACACCTCTTTGCTGTTTACATCGATCTTGGTCTCTGGTGGTCTTTTGGGGGTCCCGAATTTGAGCATAACAGAGGTGGAAGTAGCAATCTGCAAGGTAGAGCGGAGTGGGCTAAGGGGACACAACTTGTCTCCCTGTTTCGTCCTCCTGCTGTATCCTTCTTATACTCTGCCTCCGCCATCTTGGTGTCCCTGAACTCCTACCTAACACAGCCTCTCCTCTCCTCTCTATTTCCTTCATTTGCTTCTTTCCTTACCAAAAAAAAAAAAAAAAAAAAGGAGCAGTTTAGTTGAGTGCTGTGGCACTATAATCCCAGCAACTCAGGAGGCTGAGGCAGGGGGATTGCAAGTTTGAGGACAGCCTCAGTAAGCTAAAGAGACCTGCCGCGGCAACTTTGCAAAAGCCTGTCTCAAATTAAAAAGTAAAAAAAAAAAAGAACTGAGGATGTAGTGCCTCTGGCTTTTGTCCTCAGTGCAGAAAGAAGGGAAGAAGGGAGGAAGATAGCTCCTAATCCTCCGGCCCCTCCTTCTGCTAAAGGAGCCACCTTCCACCAATTTCCACACAGAGTCTGATCACAGGGTCATTAAGTAAAATAGAAAAGGATAATAAATTTTTATGTGTTCAGAAACGGTATCTCTCCTCCCCTGCTCTTGGAGTTGATTAACTTCATTGGAAATAATGATTTTCAGCCTGGGATCTAAGTGGTAATTACCGAGTGTGCACCTTGTTTATAGACTTTCTTTGGAAGACCATAATCCTTATTAACAGGGTCCTTTTCTCTCCCCCACTCTCTCCATTTTTCCTTGGTGTGAGAACTGACAAGCTGGAAAATAAATGAGCTGGAAGAAAAGTGGTTTCTTTTTTCAAAGAGTTGTGTCATATTTCCAAAGGGCAGTGCTATAAGTACGGTTGGTCCTCCCTTTGGAAGAGAATCTGTGTTTCAATGACACTTCAATGACAGCCGCTGCAGGGGAGAAATGCAGTTCAGGACTTACCCAGGCAGTCACTGGCCAAATTCCTTCCTTCCTAGAATTTTGCTGACAGAGGCCCCACCATCATCTCCAGCAGCTTTTTGAGGCCATTACCACTTGAGATTTTTCTCAGTAGACCGTGAGGGTTCTCTTAATGATACTCTGGCTCAGACCTGCTTGAACTCATTCCACCTCTGTCTCTTGTTCCTCTTTATATGACAGAGACCCCTATTTGTCCTTAACTGGCTGGCACAGGCCTCAAAGCCAACCTTTCCTCTGAGGCTCAGGGGTAGGGATTTGGGACACTTGGCAGTTCTGAAGGGGCTGTTAGTCACAGGTTCTGTTGTACTGGCCACAGAGGTGGCCAGTGGTCCAAGCTGTGACATCAGAGTTTATATGTAGATTCAGGAGGGAGATGCTCTTCTTCCTCCACCCTGGTTTGACTTGGATGTTTCTGGGACTGTTTATAGACATGTCCCCACACCCCACATATCATGTAACCATCCCAAGGAAACCATCAGCAGGAAATAAGAATGAGGTCAACACACAGAGGGAGGAGAGCTAGAGATGCTGGGGAAAGGTGGAAATGAAGCAAAAGTGAGCTGATCACGGTAATGGGATTCTTAGGGTTTCTGAGGCCAGCTCCACTTCTGGACTTCTGATTCATAAGGCCAACCAGTGCCCTTTTGTGTTAGCTGGTCTCTGATTCTCCGACACCAGCTTGGTATCCAACATTTCCATCTAATTCTGATACTGTCTGGAGTCAACTGAGATCACATAGGGGTTAAGGGCTCAATCCCAAAAGACTGCTCCCATTTCAGATGCCAGTCCCAAATAGCATCCTGGACATGAGGGGAGCCACTGGCAAGTGGAGCCATATCCCATCCTCCCTGCACTGGGTCCTAGTGGGGAGCTTGGGCTGCTTGGAGCACCTTCTTTATATCACCCAGAGATACCTTGGGAGCTAGCAAAACCCTGGAAGGAAGATGAAATCTTTGCACTGAAGCATAAAGAGCTAAAATCCCTGAGTTCTGCTGCACATAGTGGAACACGCCTGTATTCCCAGCAAGGAGGTTGAGGTAGGAGGATCACAAGTCTGAGGCCAGCCTCAGTATTTTGGCAAGGCTCTAAGTAGCTCAAACAAGACCCTGGCTCAAAATTTAAAAAATATATACAAAGAGCTGGGGATGAGAGTCAGTGGTAAACCACCTCTGATTCAATTCCCAGTACCTAAATAAATAAATAAATAAAAATCCCTGAGGTCACTAAAGACCAGAGTTACAGTATGAGTTTAATGGCTTGCAATGAAAGCATGAATTGGATCATGAATTTGCTGCTGGTGGGATAGCACAATGAGGAAGGGTTTTGGTAAATCATTCTCCAGGAGCCAGAAGCTGCTGAGCCTAGATTGGGTTTTCAGTGGGAATCGGACCAGGGCATCAGACGAGGTGGACACCATACATGCAGACAGACCCTCCACCTCCTGTCTGTAACCCCAGGGGACTCTGCAGAGGGGTCCTGGCAGATGTCTAGGGGAAGGGAACTAACACTTTTGAGACTAGTGTGTGTCAGGAACGCTGCCGATAGCTGGCTTTACCTGTAATGTTACACAGGTAAAAACACAGAGGCTCAGAACATTATGTGACCAAGGTCATCGAGCTAATGGGAGGCAGGACTGGCTTCTCACTGTATGTCCTGCCTCTTGTGAGTGGCTCATGGAGAGGGCATTGTCACCATCACCGTGGCTCTAGCACTCGAGCTGGTTACCTGGGCAAGGCCGATGATTTCCCCACCAACAGCCACGTGAGGGAAGATGCCCAGAGGGCCCTTACCCACACTCACCACCTCGTGAGCAGCAGGGCTGGGCCCTTTGCCTCTAAATACACCACACTGAACAGCTCAACTGGCAGCACTTTCTTAGTAATGTCTTTGCAGGAATCTTAAGGTCCAACTTCCCCCTTCATGGGTCAAGGGTATAGCTCAGCAGTAGAGTGCTTGCCTACCATGGGTTCAAAACCGAGCACCTCACATACACACACAGAAAATTCTCCCAGTAGGGGGTGCATGGCAGCTGTGGAGGATGGGGCAGGGGGAAGGTTTCACTCTGCATGTCAGTGGGCCTTTGTTCTCCCTGTGCCAATGGAATGTGTGCGGTTTCTTTTTCTCCTGCATCAGCTGTGAACTATGCTTGTAATCCAGAACATTCGTGGGAGACATTTTTTCCCTTATTTTTCCTGGAGTTGACCTCAAGTGAGGGCAGGACTCAGGAGACAGGGAGAGGTCATAAGGGGTAGAAGTTACTGCTGACGCTGCACAGCCCTTACCCTAGGGCCGACCTGCTCACTGTCGTGCAGGGAATGTCAGGCCCTAAAAAGGGCATCTCTAATGGACCCATCATCTCATTTAGATCATTTTGTGGGTTTCAAAATCCCTCGTGGAAGGTCCAATTAAAATCTTGGAAGAAATCTAGGCTGTGTACATTGCCCTCAGTGGAGCAACTTAGTGCTGAATACAGTAAAATGAGAAACAAGACGAAGCCATTGCCCAGATTACGATAATTAGAATTGGAGGCATCTTCCTGTGTGAAAAGGAAAAAAAATGTCCTGGTGGTCTTCATTAGAAAGAGAAAGGATTTCTCAAATAAAATGAAATCCTGGCACTTGCCTTTGATTGGAGCTTGAAGTCTCCCAATGCAGCCTCTGCACATCTCTTATGACAATTTTCACTTCCTGCCAAGTTATTTATATCCAGGTTTGGATATTTACTTTTTGCTTCTAGATTATATTGTCCCATATCTACGTCTGTGGACAAATTGCAGCGGTTTGTGCTCAATAAATGATGCAATAAAAATATACAAATGGGTAGATGGATGAATGGATGAGTGGATGGATGGATGGATGGGTGGGTGGACAGATGCATGGATGAAGGATGCTGGGGAGTCAGGTTGGGCTGGGCAAAGCTAAATTGTGGGCTGATGAGAGAAGGGAAGAAGGGAGGTGATACTTGGTATGTCTGAGTTAAATACTGTCTGGCACTTTATAAACATCACTTCAGTTAAGACTCGTACCAATGCAGCCTGTTGTTTTTCTATTTCAACATTTCTATTTAGGCAGGTTAAGAATTTGCCCAGTGGGACCTTCATCTAGGTCAGTGTGAACAAAAATGCCTACTATACTCTAAAAGTCAACTGAGTACCAAACAGACACCAAAAAGTTGATTTCTGTGATGTCGTTTACTCAGAGGCATTGGCTCAGGACACATGTGACTACAGGATTAAAGTGAAGCAGGTTCAGCCGTGACTTGGGGTCAGTGGCAGGGACCAAAAAGTTGGCTTCCCCAAGGCCTGTGTGACTCAAGTGCCCATCCCCTGCTTGCTGCAAGAGGAGTCTTAGAATAGGTATAGTGGAACTCTCAGCAGCCCTGTCCTAGAACATTGTGCTGGGTTCCAGGCTGAAGTGGCACCCCCTTTCTCCACAGAAAAGCCCTCTTCCCCATGGCTGATTTTAGGACTGTCAGCAAAAGAGTCTCTGCAAAAGAGTCCAATGTAGATAATCTTCCTATTTTCATGTCACCCTGTTTTACTTGGCCGCTGGACGGGAAGATACCATCACTCCAGGTGCTGGACACCCCCTTAATAGCTTTTCACAAACGTATCCAGTAGAGTACTTTGAAGAAATGAGCAAACAAGGCCTCTGGCCTTGAGCTGGGCTTCCCAGAGATGTCTAAATTTTTAAGATAAGTTACAAATGGGGCTCCATGGTAACAGCTGGCAGGGGGAAGATAGAAAGGGGAGAAGAAGCTCCCCCCTTCTCAGGTGTTGTCTTTGAAGAGTTAATTTGCCCAGAACAATGAAAGAAAAAGCTGCTTTTATGTGAACTTCTGCAGACTGTGAACTTCTGAGCCCCTCCCCTTACATGCTGGGTATAAAATTCTGAAACTCCCTGAACTCGGGGTTCAGGGGTTTGATTGATTATGGCAAAAGCTGTGCCCTCTGAACCTGGCTGCAGCCAAATAAAACTGTTTCCTGCTATCTTTGGTGCCTTGCCTCGTTTGTCCCTACAACAAGGCCACTACCAGCTGGCCCTGTCTACCATGGCCCTTCTCCACTCCCTCGTCCCCCAGACTGGTCTCTCTGAGGGGTTGCAGACAATATCCGCTCTGTTTATTCCAGAGCATAGAAGCTGAGAGCAGGTGTCATTTGTGTGAGCAGGCCTCAGAGGAGGCGAGAGAAGAGGGGCTGTCCACACACTCTGTCTCAAGGCCTGGCTTCAAGCTGATGTCACCATCGGAAGGAACAGCTCTAGGGTGCCAGGAGATGCCGGAGTTTGGGGACCTGTAATGTGGATGTGCTTCTGGAGATGGGTCCTCGGTGTGACTTTCACAGAACCCTGGTTCCAAAGCCTGTTCCCCACCCTGGCTGCAGGCCTGTCTCTCAGAAGTGGTGTCCAGGGGAGCTTGTGATCCTCCTGTTTCAGCCTCCGGAGTCACTGGCATTATAGGCGTGCATTGCCACGCCCAACCTTACTAATTTTTGGTCATGTGATAAATAGTTCTCTGCAAGGATTCTGTTATCAGTCATTTGGAATGTAGTATAACTGAAAACCACAGTGTCTCCCTCCTCTAGGATTTCTAGTTTAAATCATTGTGGAGAAAAGTTTCTGTTAACCAAGCAAACAAACAACCCCCGAAAAAAGAAACATACAAAGCGTAACCCTCCTCATTTCTAATTTTATGACTTCCAGTAGTTGACACGTTTTTTTCACATGTCTTCTTTAGGGGATGGATTAACATAACCCCGTTTTACTCATCTCCCTGTGGGAAGTGCATTTATTTATGTGACAGGTTCTGGCAGGCAGAACTGAAATGTATTTGTACAAGGACCTTCAGGAGTCCTCATGGGCTTTGGAAAGGATGCTCACAGGTCCTCGAAACACACCCCCCTCCAAAGATGGAGGACAGAGATTCCCCCTTCCCATCCACCAGGGAGTTGGCAAGGTTGCAGACTGAAGGCACCTGCATCCGACCTTGAAATTCTCTGGGAAGAGGTCCCTGCTTGCACTGGCTGGTGCTACCCCATGAACTTCACCTTGCTGATCCTTCTTTAACTCCACCTGCTGAGTCAAGCAAATGCTCCCTTGTTTGTCCCCTCTGCCACTGCATTGCACAATGAATGTCTGAACCAAAGGAAGCAGTCCCTGAAGTTTTGATTTTGTATCCTACAATTCCTGGAACTAGGATTTTTTTTTTTAAATTTAACCTTTATTTTATTTATTTGCTTTTTATGTGGTACTGAGGATTGAACCTAGGGCCTCATCTGTGCTAGGCAAGCATTCTACCAGAGCTACAACCCCAGCCACTGGAACTAGGCTTTTAATATAATCGTGTGTGTGAGGACAGAAATATTCTGTTTGTGCTGTCCAATATGGTGGCTGTTAGCCACAGGTGGCTATTGAGCACTTTAAAAATCGTTAGTGCAGCCAAAGAGTTGCAAAATAATTTAAATAACTGTGGGTAGCTAGTGGCTACCTTAGTAGGCAGCACAACTCTAGAGAACAGAACTTTACTGGTCTCCCAGGAAACAGAAACTAGTGAAAACAAGAACTGGGCTTGCAATACCTCATGGAGCAGGGTATGTGTGTTGAAAATACATCTTCGGCAGGAAGATGGCCCACCCTCAATGGAGGACATTTCCTTCCATCCTGCATCCAGGTGGCTCAATGCAGTTCACCTGCCAAACTGGGTTACACAGTTGGCAGATGATTGCTAAATGTGGTTCTTGGTGGAAATCCCTGTGGACTCTTACATTTGCCTCCACTCCTTCCTTTCCCTTCAGAACCTCAGAGTGACAGAGCCCAAAGGTCAGATTCATTTTGCTTATATGGAAAATAATTGCTTGTGGTTAGTTGGAGAGGCAGAGCCAAGGGGGTGTCTGGTGTTTCCTGGTTAAGATTTTCTTTAGTGATTCTGTGAACATTTCCCTCAAAATGGAGTAGAAATTCTAAAAAATGGTGACACACTGTAGTCCCAGCTGCTTGGGAGGCTTGAGGCAAGAGAATAGCTTGAGCCCAGGATTTGTCTCAAAAAACAAAACCCCAAACCATCCAACCAAACAAAGGACTAGCAATGTAACTTTCTTTGCCCAGACTACAGTTCTTACAGTAAGAAAACCCTTTCTGTGAACTTGAGATGGTGGCTAAGTTGCCCTAGTAGGATGTTGGTGCTGTTATACCTACTGTCTCTGAGCTCTGCTCTGTACTGTTCAGGCTAGAAGTCTGCAAACTCCACTTCCCATAATTTCTTTGCCAGTTTCCTTCCAAATAAGTTTGCAAGTGGAAGTCGGGGAAGAGGTAGGGACTCATTTCTTGTTTCCAGCCAGGATCTGAATCACTCTATCAGCATCAGGCAACTATGATGCCAGCCTCATTGTGGGTTCTCTGAGGTACCACTATACTGCCTGTTGTCCCTTCAGTGGCCTGAACATGAGCTGATTCTCACCCTTACTTTGTTCATGGCTACCTTGAAGGAAAACTACATTTTTCAGCTCTCTTTGCAACTATATTAGGTCATATGGGAAAGTTCTGGCCAATGGCAATGGAGAAAAAGTGATGTGTATAATTTCAGTGCCAGGTCTTGAAAGGAAGGGATGAGCTCATCCTCTTCCCTTTCCCTTTCCTTTCTTGGAAATGTGGATGTTGATAGTGATCATCTTTGACCATGAAAACCAGAAACACCATTGAGTATAGTGAGGGAATTAGGTAGGAGAGGCTGGGAGCTGATGTTATGGAGCCTCCATACTGGATAGATTATGCTTGAACTCTTAGAGAAATAAACTTTTACTTTTTGAAGACAGTGTTGTTTAGAATCTGTTAACACCACCCATCTGTATTCTAAGGTGTGACCCATGAAAATTAGACATGGCGGCCCCACTACAAAGGAGCTCACAGGCACCTGCACCTGCTCTTACTGAGGCCACTGAGATCCTCCTCACCACTAAGCCCAGGAGGCATTTTTCAGCCTGTTTTACTAAATCTTTCAGTGGTACTTGGCATTTATTCCTTCTCAAAACCCTGCCTTCCCTGGGCTCTGTGGCATCCATACACTTGACTTTGCTCCTACATCTCCGACCTTTCTTTCTTAGTTTGTTTTGCCTATTCTTCTGCATGTCAATGAAGTGTTGGTTATGATCCTCTTTTTGTCTCTTTCTACTCACGATCTGAGTGATTTCATTTACCATCTTGAAGCTGAGAACTTCTGGAATGTTTGTCCAACCCAGATCATTGCTCTCAGCTCTAGACTCCTATGGCCAATTGCTTAATGGAAACCTCCTCTGGCATACCTCATAGGCCCATTAAACCAAACCTCTCTCTCCTTGCGCTCCTGTCTCTCCTGTCTAAGCCTGTTCTTCCTCCTGGGTTCTCAGGCTGTGGCAGCCCCATTGACCACACAGTTGCTTAGTTTGAAACTTGCAGTCATCTTGATTCTCAGTCTTTTGCCCACATCCAGGCAAAGTATTGATTCCGTTGACCTGCTCTTTTAGGTGTCTCTCAAACCTGTCCACATGTCCCCATTCTCACTGCCCTCGACACCCCTCCATTCCCTTATTTCCCAGCCCTGTGGCCCCAGCCATTCTTCTATAGCAGAGACATCCTTCAAAACCTTGTACCATCTTCTCAATATCCTCAATATTAAGCAAAAATACTTTGATTTACAAGGCCCTTCATGGTCTGGTCCTTGTCATCTCCTTATTCTGCAGGTCCAGTCCTACACAGTTCCAAGACCAGCCCCCTTCATACACTGCTCCTTCTGCAGGCAACCCTCCTGCTTCTCATAAGCAAGCTCCCTGTGGTTTCCTCTCAGGTTCAGCTTGGGCAGCCTGCTTCCCAGAACCTTTGCTGCCTGCAGGCTTAGGGTGGCTGTGTCCCCTTGCTGTGCCCCAGCAACTCAGGCTGGCCCATGGCCATGGAATCCTCCCCACGGTACACAGCACTCTGTCTCTTGTAGGGTACCTTGAACCTGGAATGCAGGAATAGTACTGTCCTTCCCACCTTTGTCTTTCTGACCCCTAACTCAGTGGTGCCTGGCCCCAAACTGGACAAGGCACTTAACATTTCTGATCCAGGAAAAAAATAGAGGAAAAGTATCAATTTCCTAGGGCTGTGTATTTATGTATTTATTTTATAATGAAATAAATAGGCAAGTCTCTTGTTCAAAGACCTGGCTTGGTAAATACAAGTTCCCTTTTCTTTTTCGATTTTGGTACCAGGGATTGAACTCAGGGGCACTTAACCTCTGAGCCACATTCCAGCTCTATTTTGTATTTTATTTAGAGACAGGGTCTCACTGAGTTGCTTAGTGCCTCACTTTTGCTGAGGCTGGCTTTGAATTTGTGATCCTCTTGTCTCAGGCTCCCAAGCCACTGGGGATGCAGGTGTGTGTCACTGTGCCCAGCAGTTCCCTTTTCTTATCTCCCTATGCAGAAAACAGGAAGGTAACTGATTATAGAAGGGAGAGGGTTGGCATCCAGATATTTCCCAGTTGCCCAGTGGATGTTGAAATGTCACAGGAATCACAGGCGTTAGAATGGAAAGGAAGGTGAGGACCCTCTGACATCTTCATGCATCCATCACATGCTTGGGCCATAGTGGAGACCCCAACAGGGAGGAGAGCTGCTGGGTGAGCTGGACCCAGCGCCCTTCACTGTCGGAACCTAGCTCTTGGGTCTTGGCTGGAAGCGGGGCAATTGGAAGCCCTCTCTCCAAAAACTCCGTTGGCAAAGTGTTCTTTCAAGTACTGGATGAGGTTCATAGGTGGATCATGAAATCAACTTAGTAGCTTTGTCTAGCACTAAAACAAAACAAAAACTCAAATGGAAAATGATACCGTATATTATACAGTGTGGTTTTATGAAAATTCTTGTTCCATTCTATCACATGATATCAGGAAGGCCCCTGCTCTAGACAGAGGAGGTATATTTGGTGGCTTTGGCCAGCAGGTTGGGAGAGGACTGGAGAGTGAGTTCATAGATTGTAATAGGAGGGGCCTTCAATGTATGTGACTTAATACTGTCTCTAGGACACCTGGAAGGAAAAGGATGGTGCGGGAGGGGGATGTGGAGGCAGAAGGAAGCCTTTGCAGACTTGGCACAATTATGGCGGTGACTAAGGTGGTACTGAAAGGAAGTTCACAAAAGCACCTGGGCAGAGCAATTACCTGGAAGGAGCAGTTTCCCCTGAAGAAGCAAGAGGGGCTACCTGGTCCCGTTATCCTCATGAAATGCCTTTAATTATGGTGACACCTTGCAATGGTGCAACAAATTACACTTTCTAGAGTCCCCAGCTCTGCTTACTTCTGGGAGGTCAGGGGAGGGTATCATTAACTCATATCAGAGATGGGGAAATGGAGGAGCTGAGTGGTGATGCCAGGCCTCCTCATTTCTCAGCGGGCACCCTGCCCACCTCCCTATGATGTGAGTGTGATGGTGCAGGTTCAAGACCCTGGCTGCCCATTAGAATTACCTGGGCAACTTCTGTAAAAGTTCCCAGTGCTTTCCCATGATATCGAAATCTCCAGAATCTCCAAGGTTGGGCCTGGCCTCTTTCAAAGCTTCATTTGGAGAATCAAGGGCAAGTGTGCAGTGGGCAGTTGGGTTGAAGAGCAGGGCCACGGTCCCCCACCCAGGCTCAGGCCACTCTGGCCTGGTTGATGCACAGGCTCAAATGGAGTCACTGTTTTGCAGAGTAAGTCCCCTGTGGGGTTGCCACATATCTCCAGGGACCTCCAGAGAGGAGGTGTGAACAGGAAGATGGGGAGGCAGGCGGTTCTGACAGGCAGAAAGCAAACAGCTCACAGGGGTGGCAGGCTGCATTTTATTCATCGTTAATTTAAACACCCTTCAAGTCCTCTCTTGAAGTGCCGCTTAGAAAAAGAAACGTGTTGTTGAAGAAGCCCTGCATGCTCCACCCCCCTCCTGAGAGACCGAGTAGCATAGAAAATGAGTTGTAAAGCAGGGGCAGCTTCCTCTGGGAGGAAAGGGAGGGGGCCAGGCGAGTCCAGACCCCTCATGGCTTCTCAATGCACGTGATGAGGCTGGCTTTGCTCTGCGTTGCATGAAAGATATCACAGAGTGATGTCACACCCTGGGGTGCCCGAGGGTGACAGAGCTCCTCCAGGAGTCCAGGCTCCAAGTCCCCCGCTGCTGAACCTGCTGGGAGTCAGGAATGGCTTCATTAGTCCCTCCCACCCCATAGGAGGAGCTTTAGGAATCACCAAGGCCAGGGTTATTCAACTGCTGTAGCAAACAGAGCCCCGCAGAAGTGCCCTCAGCTGCAGTCTGGATGTGCTTTCCAGGCGGTGATGTAGAATTGTGCTTTTTATTTTTGAGAGTGTAAAAGGTTACAGTAAGATGAAACTGCATGGCCCACAGCTCCTCGGTGGCCTCTGTGGACTGTCTTCTGCCTCCGTTTCCCGTGAAGGCTCAGCCACTCCTCACCCCAGAGCCTGCAGGAAGAGGACTCTGCTAGAAGGCTTGAGGGACAGAGGCCCCCGGGTCAGCTGCTGCTCAGGACGTGGCTTGATTTTGGGTGCTGGCTTCTGTGTAAAACAAACACATGCACATGGTACATAAAGCTCCGCCAAGGCAGAGAGGGGCTTCCCAGGTCCTAGCAGACCTCTAGAGAATCAAACATGAACCATCTTTCTTCTTAAAGCAGCCCAGACTGATTTTTCCTTGCAGAGAAGGGCTAATAGCTCTTTGTAAGGCTGATGTGTGTGCAGGTACACCTGTCCCAGGGCTGTCTGACCTTTTCCACAGGCTGAGGGTTGAGACTCCCTGAGCCTTAGGACTCCTTCACCAGGCCTGGGCCTCCGGCTTCACTCAACAGAATGAAGGAATCTGTCACCCAGCATTAGCAAGCAGGTGCACCACAGTGGCTTCTTAACCTGTCTCTGAGAGGGCCCAGCACCAAGACCCTTCTTGGCCACAGCTAAAATGGCAAGGGCTTCTTGGAGTCAGGCTGCCTTGATGGAGCCCCATAGTTCAGCCTGAGATGGGTGAGTGTGGGCCTGAGGTTAGGAACAGCTCCCAGAGCCTGTGCAAGTTGCAGGTTGAAGTGAGCTACCAGCTGTGGGTCAATCTAGAGAGCCCTTGGCATCTGACAGAATCGAACCCTTCTTAGCCCAAAGTTGGAAAGAAACTGCATGAAGGAAAGGGATCCCTATCAATGTCATTGTTCCTGAAATTATGTGAAGACCCCATCCCATCCCTGCTTCTCATTTTAGGCCCTCAAGCAGGATATTAACCAAACATCTTTTAGGGGTGGGTTAGTAGAATGTCCCACCCAGTCCTCTGGCCCAGCTTTTGAAGGCAACAGCCCTAAGCCTTTTGGTCTAAGGGGAAGGACAATGATGTGCTATACCCTCCAGTGTCACTGAGACTGGGGTAGAGGGATGGGGACTTGGGGGAAAATGCGCATGTGGTCCTGGATCCTGAGCTACCACCATACTTGGAGGATTAATGTTTCTCTGGGAAGTTGGGAGGCTTATGGCTCCTTTACAAATTTGCTCAGTTGGGCCCAACTGCCTCCCTCCAAAGCAAAAACATAGGGAAGGAAGAGAAAACATCTAAGGCTGGAGCATAAGCAACTTAGGATTGACTCTAGGAAGCACTATTGACAGAGGAAACTGCCAAGGAATGTTTTGTATTTCTCTTCTCTGGAGGCAGAGCCGTCCCTCCCAGGGGGACAGGATTCCATCATTGCTGTGCACCTGTTGGTGGGATGGAAACTTGGTAGCTGGGCCTTTGCCCCTCTGTGCTGTTGCCCAGGGCTCCATGGCCCTAGGTAGGCTGCTATTTTGCCTGTAACTGAGTTCTTATGTCCAGATGCCTCTACCCTGGGGATCTTTACTTCCTCCCCTGGATAGCTCAGATCTCCAAGTTATTTCCCGTTGCCTAGGTGACATCTCTAATTGGATGCCTTTTAATGGTTCCTTCTTTAAAAGAGATGAACCTGGCACTTTATTTCCAAGTCACACTAGACATGTGTCTCTCTGAGCGCATGCAGTCCCTTTTGTGTGAATACAGCCAGCATTCAGATGGGTGTTCACAGGGCTGACCTGACTGACAATCATGGTGGATCCCAGAAGCTGAACTCTTGGAGGAGCTTACCTCTCAGGATTTAGCAAGACTGACTCCCCTCCTGGTCAGCCCTGCCTCACTGGCTTCATCTCAGATGAAGTCCTATGTTTAAAAACCAACCCCAACCCAAGTTAAGAATTACCCAAAGTAACTGGAGAGTGCCTGAGATCTCAGCTAATTTTTTTCCTTCTTGCCATAAACCTGAAGGGGAGAGAGGAGTTTGATATTCAACATGATTCTTAATGCTGTGTGTACATGAGTGTGCAGGTGTGCATATTTGGGTGTAGGTATGAGTGTGTAAGAGTCTGTTCCTGTGTGTGCTCTAGACACAGTTGCCAGGGAGGGAGATGTCATAGCATCCCTGCAGCTGGTGGTGAAGTGGTACTTTTCTAAGACTTCCCAACAGAAATAGTATATAGCCTCAAGCCACCAACTTTTCAATGAAGCCTGAATATAGAGGGGGCTCTTCTGGGAGAATCTGTCCCTCAGCTTGAGGATCATCCAGACCATAATTTTAATCCAAAAATTACTCTAATCCATAGGTTCCCCCAGCTCCCTTCCTCCTGTCTTTCTCCACCTTTGATGCAAACTGTGCATGAGAAAACAAAAACAAAAACTGATTTGAGGGGCACATAGGATTTAGAATGGAACTCTGCTACTGCTGACCCCAAATACCTTATGAGCACTGAAGCCAAATGCTCTGACATTTGCAGGAAGGCTACTTTGGGTTTATGGTGACACAGGCCCTGGGTCCCCAAGGGAGTAGCTGGCAGAGCCCTAACTTGGGAGGAGGAGGGATACTAGGGGGCCATGCTCTGCACCAACAGGCTCTCTAATAATGGTAAAATGTCAAACTGTCAACAGTAGTTAAAAAAAGAAGAAGAAAATGACAACAATAACAAAAAATCTTGTCTGAGAAGAATCAAATATTCCTGGTTAATAATGAAGAAGAGCATTCCTATATGTGGATGAAGCTTGTGAATGAAAGGAGGGTTGGGGGACTTAACATGTGCCTCAGAGATGAGCCAGCTGAAGCAGAGCAGGGCTCCTGCAGTCTGAGAGCCCGGCTCCTGCGGGCCACCCTGGGCTTTCCACCATTAGAAGTAGCTGCCCGGTGTGTTGTGCTAAGTGGACTCACTCCAGGCTGAGAAAGGCCAGCTAAGCCCCTTACCATTTGCAATTTCCAAATCTGGGGGAAATGCCACAGTCTGCAAGTTGGTGCTATGTTTCATCTCATTGCATAATACTACACCATTCTCCGTGTGTAGTGGCTGTTCTATATATATACATGGGGAGGCAACATATGGCTCTCCCCACCCCCACCTGTCAAAACTGTGACTATATCACTTCTGACGACCAGAAGGAAGCTGCTAGGCTGGGCCAGGATTCTAAATGCTGAGGAGGTAATTCAGAGCCATGAAAAGCTGCACCATATGCTTTGGGGTTGCCAGCTGCTTATGTGCATGGGGAAAGGTTTAGTGCCAGTCAGCAGACCCCGAGAATGGCATTCTCCTTGCTGCAGTGTGCACTGAATGGGGGTCTGGGGTGTCATTGTTTTCTCTCTCTGGAGAAAAATCTGTTGGGGGCCACGGTTCTCCAAGAGGGGACTCACAAGGGACACAGGCTCCTCCAAAACCTGTCCTTGATAACATCAGGCCTGGCCAAATAGTATTTCTTTTTTAAAAAATAATTTTTTTTTGGTTTCATTTTATTGGATAAAGATTAAGAAAGCGCCAGCTCTGAGAGAAGTGAAGCCAATCACGCCCGGTGGCCCCGCAGCCTGGGGAGGGTCCACGGCGTTGGCAGGCAGGCGGGTGGTCTACCTGGAGGAACTGGTCTCTGCCAGCCGGTTGTTCATGATGCCCAGCGCGCCCACGCCGCCCGAGAAGCCGTTCTGGCGCGTGTTGACGCAAACGCTGCGCGGGTAGCCGTTGGCCGTCTCCGACAGCTGCTTCTGCAGCAGCGCCAGCGACACTTTGTTGGAGGCCGTGAGGTCGCGCATGGAGATGAGCTCGCCCGACAGGCGGCGGCCTTCGGTGTCGCTGTCGCGGGCCGCGGGGTCTGCGCCGAGCGCGGCCAGGCGGCGACGCAGCCGCGAGCCCGGTGTGATGGCGTTGCGCCGGGCCAGGGGCGCGCCGGTCGCGGGGCAGCAGTGCGCACAGCAGCGGCAGCTCAGCTTGCGCAGCATCCAGTTGAGCACCTGCTTGATGAGGATGGAGATGACGTTGAAGAGGGAGTAGATGCAGCACACGCCGAGGAGAATGAAGAGGAAGTTGCCCAGGCGGTAGAGCCCCTGGTTCCGGTAGGCGGCGTGCTGGCTGCTCACCAGGTCCCCGAAGCCGATGGTGCTGAAGGTGACGAAGCAGAAGTAGAGCGAGTCCACGTAGTCCCATCCCTCCACGCTGGTGTACATGGCTGAGGCGCAGCACGACAGCAGCACGGCGAACAGGCCCAGGATGAGCAGCACGTGGTACACCGAGGGCTTCCAGCCCGCCAGGCTGTCGGCCTCCGAGAGCGCAGAGCCTCGGCGGAAGGTGGCGGGCAGCAGGCCGCTGCGGCGCAGCTGGCGCTCCCGGCACGTGCGCATGATGAAGGCCAGCAGCGAGATGATGCGTTCCAGAAAGAGGTTGAAGAAAAGGATGGTCCCTGCGCAGCCAAACAGCCCATAGGCGATGAGGAAGGCCTTCCCACCCACTGTGGCAGGGGTGGTCATGCCGAAACCTGTGGAGACACAGCGCGGGTCAGCAAGGGCAGGTGGACCCTACCAGGTGTGGGTGTGTGGCAGGTGAATGCAGGTGCTGAGTGGGCAGCTATTGTGAGTGGCTCCACTTAGGTGTGTACTTTTGTCTCCCTTGGAGATTGATACTAGATCGGGTTCCTCATGTTGGCAACCCCCAAACTATAAATGAACATGGTGGAGCAGGATCATTAGGAAGGACCCAGTCCTCAGGACACACAAACCAGAAACCACTGCTCAGGTGCAAATCACTGACATGCCCAAAAGCCAACAAGTGACACCTGTTTTCCCACCCGCCAAACTGATTTAAAAATATATATTTATTTTTTAGTTGTAGGTGGACACAATATCTTTATTTCATTTTTATGTGGTGCTGAGGATTGAATCCAGTGCTTTATAAGTGCTAGGTGAACACTCTACTACTGAACCACAACCCCAGCCCCTCAAAACTGATTTTTTTTTTTTAATGAAACTTTAGCATACCTGAGTAGACAGCCTTGTTAGAATTCCATGCAACCTTCACTGTCATTGGGATTGCTCACTCTGGAACAAGGTAGACTGTACTCAGGTGGCTACAGTTTATGGTCTCTGAAACAGGATTTATGAAGCAGACAAAAGGATCATGGGAAAGTGAGTCCACCCACAGCCTTCAGAGTGCCAGCATGACTCTGCCATGGGGGGTCAGCTTCTATTCTTACAAGGATCATTATCAATCACCCTTGTGCACTGTTATGGTTCAGTTGTGTCTCCCAAAAGCTTAATGTGTGTGACATTGCAAGAAGGTTCAGATAAGCAATGATTGGGTTGTGAGAGCTTAACCTATCAGTGATTTAATCCCCTGATAGGGATTAACTGAATGGTAATAGGGTATGGCTGGAGGAGGTGGGAATTGGGACATGGCTTTGGGGTATATATTTGTATCTGGTAAGTGGAGTCTCTCTCTCTGCTTCCTGATCTCATGTGAGCTGTTTCCCTCAGCCATACTCTTCCACCATGATGTTCAGCTTTCTCCTCAAGCCCCAAGGAATAGAACAGGTCTTCTAAGGACTAAGACCTCTGAAACCGTGAGCCCCCAGATAAATTTTTCCTCCTCTAAAATCGTTCTGGTCAGATCCTTTAGTCATGGCAGTGAAAAAGCTGACTAAAACACACCCTGTGGCCAAGGATGAAGATCTGGGCCCAGCTGCTGATTGTGTGTCTAGGATTGGTCCTGGGAGGTCTGACTTGTACCTGGGCAGCTGCTTATTGCTTTAAAATCTTATATAACTATTAAGTTACCCATTTGTTCAAATCACAGGCTTTAAAGGAGTCTTTATCAATTGATTTCTACAGAAGGCCTGGCTGCCCATCTGTGCACTCACCCCAGACATCCTGGGCAGTACAGAGAGGCGAATCTGCTCCTGCAACCTGAGCTCTGTCTGAGCTAGCTGTGGTCTCTCTGTGGGACCCAAGAGGAGGGGATTTAATCTCTTGACAGGAAGAATCACTAGTTGTTTGGAGCCTGAGCTGAAAATGGACCCCCTGTCTAAGAAGCACCATGGTGCATTTCGGTAGCTGTGGCAGCAAAACTTCGGGGGCATTTCTGTCCAATTCATGCCCAATCGCAGGAAGCCAAGCTGCCCATGGAGTAGGACAACCCTGGGAAAGGGGCAGAGAAGAATTTGGTCCCATTTGGCTATTTTTCCTAAACAGACAGAGAAAACATCTCTTGTAATTTTTCATAGTACATTTCTTAAACCTATATTCTAATCATTCTCTAGATTCCCTGAGGAAATGCCTAAATGCCTGACTATGGTGTTCATTTATGTTTAATGACTCAAGTTTGGGGGAAATCTTATGCTATTATCCATGTTAAAGAAGATGGGTTATGTTCTTACATGCACACTTTGTCCACAGAAGAGTGAAAAACAAAACAAGCAAACAAAAACAACAGTGAAAACCAACCCCAAGCTAGCAGTTTACTCAGGAACTTGAGAGAAGGATTGTTATATTGAAAAGCCATACTCAAGTCCTTGATTCATTAAGAAATCACCTCTGGGCTGGGCAGGGTGGTGCATGCCTGTAGTCCCAGCCAGTCAGGAGGTTGAGTTAAGAGAGTCAAAAGTTTGAGGCCATTCTCAGTGACTTAGTGAGCAACTTAACAAGATCCTCTCCCAACAGCAAATAAAAAAGGACTAGGGATTAGTATGTAGGCCAGAGATAAAGCACCCCTGGATTCAATCCCTAGCAACCACCAAAAAAGAAAGAAATCATCTCTAAATCTATATGGCTTCATGTGGAGTGGGAGTATGAGTTTGTATTTTTAAAAAGTTCTAGCTTTTTAGCCAGAGTGACCAGCAACAGAAGAGAATACTATACAGCCATAAAAATGCAAACCACACCACAGCTACTTACAGCAACATGGATGAGTCTCAAAAAAAAAAGAATGTTGAACAAAAGAAGCTGGACACTTAAGAATACATTCTGCAGGCTGGGATTGTAGCTCAGTGGTAGAGCACTTGCCTAGCATGTAGGAAGTCCTGGGTTTGATCTCCAGCACCATATAAAACTAAACTACAACTAAAAATATTAAAAACAAACACCAAACCCCCCAAAAAAGAATACATTCTGCATTTTCCCACTAATATAACATCTAAGACCAGGTTAAAAACACACTAAAATCTCAGATTTTTTTTAGGGAAATATACTTCATTGGTCAAATTATTTTTATTGTTTGTGGTACTGGGGATTGAATTCAGGAGCACTCTACCACTGAGCCACATTTGTAGCCCTTTTTATTTTTTATTTTGAGATAGGGCCTCACTAAGCTGCCAAGACTGAGCTTGAACTTGCAATCCTGCCTCAGCCTCTCATGGTGAGATTGCAGGTGTGTGCCTTGTGCCCTGTGGCTTATAAGAAAAAAACAAAAAAGATGGTACACACAGGCTCCACTCAACAGACAAGGAAACTGCTGCTGGAAATGGAACTGAGACTGAAGCCCACGTCTGCTGACATCTGTAGTCCATGCTGCCCACCACATAAGACTGTCCCTCGGAGCTGTCTTAAGACAGCTCCACTATCTTGGGGAACCAAATCGCAGTCCTCCAGGGCTGCTGCCAGGAGAGTATTTTCACGGGGGAGTGGCTGTTCCCAAGTCCTCTGTTATGGCTCTTTGTACTGATCACTGCTGCCTCGTTGGCCAGGATCAGGACCCTGCTTTTCCTTTAATGTTCCTGCTGATTTGGGTTCATTGACTGAGAGAATCTGACCATTTAGATGAGCCTGACCCAGGACCTAGGGATAGCACATGGGAGAAGATGCGAGGGGACTGCAGCTCCTGGTAACAGCCTGATTGACCCCAGGTGGGGTACTTATCTGACCCTTGGGGTCCCCACAGTTATGCCCTGCCTGACCTACTTCCACATGGCCAAGGCTGTTTCTTCTACCACCAGGGGCATTCTCAGACTCCAGAATCCTCCATGCCTCGACATCTTCTGCCTAAGGCCTCCTTTGGAGTTTGGGTTTCCGGTTGAAGATCTGCCTTTTGCCTGGATGACTGAACCTAGGAGATCTGCCTCTCCATCCACCATTCTACCCAACTCCCTGCCACATGGGGTGGCCTTATCAGTACCTCAGCAAGATGACAATGCCAGATATGCAGCTGTTTACCCCAATCTCCACCCATCGTTCCTTTAGTGAACATTTATTAAGAACCAAGATTGGCAGCGGCTCAGAGAGATGGTGGGAAGCCAGACAGATGCTGCTCCTGTCCTCACAGACAATCTGGGCTGCCTGCTTGGAGGTTCCTTGCAACATTTCTTAGGGTTTTGTACAGAAACCCCATCTATGCTACCAGCAGGCTCATCCCTGAGACAGAGCACAGCTCTTCCCGGCTGTCCCACATAGTCTTGGCTAGAATTCATCCTGGGGTCTTGTGGCTCTGGCTCAGCTTGCATTCTGCACACCCCTTAGTCAAGTGGTGATTGCAGGCCCCACATGAAGCCAGAAGTGTGATCAGATGTGTGGTATTCTCTAGAATGAAGGGGACAGACAGGTCTGGAGTTATCTCTGACAGAGCAGAAAGCATCCAGTGAAAGTGTCCCTCTTACTACCTGATTCCTGAGGTCTGGCTCCTGCGTCTTTCCTATATAGAGTCCTATATAGCTCAGGAGACAGGCAGGGAATGGACAGTCCATTCTCTTTCCCCATCGATATCAATAGGCACCAACTTCAGGATGCCGAGGTCCCAGGTCAGGTCTGTGTGGTTCCGCTGCTTAGTCAGTTGCCTTCCAGAGTTGGGGAGTAGCCCCCTAAGCTCTGAGAACTTGTGAGAATCCAGATGGGATCTAGAGAGAGGCCTTGAAGCTTCAGCCAGGGAAAAGGTAAACCCTGCCACCCTGAGAATCTCCTCCTCCCAGTAACACCCTGCAGAGGTGTAATCAGTCCCTGGGTTCACAGCACGCCTGTGATTTTGTTTATGCCACAATTGATCTGCCATTCCAGTCTGCAAAGAGCAGACACTTGGGGGCTTTATTATGCCACTTTAACAAAAGCTGTGAAGTTGTTCCCACAGCCTGTCTGGTGCTGCCTTCGCAAATAGGCCCTGGTGACAGGGCCCTTGGAGTTCAGCTCAAGGAGCCTGGGAGTGAGACAGGATGCATTGTGCACCCCTGGGTGGCAGCCTCTGTTGGACATTCACCATGCTTCTATTCAGTTTCCCAACCTCCTACGAAGAAGGCACTGTCACATCAGCCACTTAGCAAGCGAGTGGGCCAGAGAGGCAAAGGTTGTCACCAGGTTAGCTTGCAAGAGGCTGAGCAGCCCATGCCCTTTCGGCTGGGCCAGACAGATGGGAAGTCTTGGCTCATTACCCTCTGGGTCCTTTTCCTGCTGGGCCCCGCACTGTCAACTCCAGGGAGGGAATATAATTTATAGTCCAATCTGAAGTATTTTTGAAAGTAAAACTGGCACTACTCATAATTACTCCAGGATGCATGTGTGAACCATTGTTCCAAGCAATGAAGCTGTGTGGTTACAATGCAAATTCCAAAGTTGGACCCCTTCCAGAGGCGGGTTAGGTTAGGGACCCAGGAATCTGCATTCTAGCTAATTTCCCAGACAAACCTGATATAAATAAATTAGTTTAAGATACAATGTTAATAAGGTATCTCCGATAACCCTCCTGGTTGGAATATGTCCAACTGTCACTATCTGACTTGAATATCCATTGACCCAACACCCTAGTGGCAGACATTGTATCATCTCCTTAACAATCATTCCCCAACCCTTTACTGAGCTGCAAGCCAGGCTACTTTCAGAATGACCCACCTCCAGGAATGAGCACTGATAGTCCAGGTCAATCAGGATAATCTAGTCTCTTACCATGATTGGCTCAAGGATGGGGAAGTCTAAGCCAATCAGTGCAGGGCATTTTCTTGGCTGCAGAGATGGCTTAGGAATTGGCATGTGACCTCCTTCAGGCCAAAGAGAAGAGAATTTTTCTGAGTGTTTCCAGTTAAAAGTTTCTCCCTGTTACCAGAGCTGTCCTGGACCCAGGGAGCAGGAGGTGAACCTCCTTCAGGAGCCAGGAGGAGAACCAGCTTTAGCAGGAAGCTGATGCTATAGAAAGACAATTGAGATACACCACAATTTTTCATATCTCTGTTTGTATATAAACTTTAAAACAATAAAATCAATAAAACTAAAAAAAGAAAACAAAAGGGAAAAACATAAAAGTTGAAAGCATAAAATTGTCACAAATTAAAAGAAAACAAATAAATCAATCCTGAAAAAAAAAAAAAGTCAAGATTGAGGAAATCTGATGGTCCTGGTATCTAGTTAAACAGGGAGTGATATTGCTTGTTTTACTTCTGGAATCCCATTTACATGAGCACATAAATCCCTTTCCTGCTTCAGCTTTTTGTGGCACAAACCTAGACACATTTTGGGGGCTAGCGATGGTTTGGGGACCTGGCTAAACAGTTCAGTGTCCCGGAAAAGCACCAGATTTAAATTCAAAAGTTTGAATTCTGTTGTGGCCTCCGTCAGCTAAGTGATTGAAGCAGGTCACTACAGCTAACTTCTCTGTAAAATGTAAACCACCCTGTGTGCCCTGTTTGTAAACTGCAATACTTTATTCCAAAATATGTTCTTAGGATGAGAAAAAGATGGAATGGGGGTGGGAGGTGGGGAGAAATCCTCTGATTAAAGAAAGATGACTTAAAGTGAGCAAATACAAAATGTATTTGCTTGGAGACTTTTCAGAGTGCTTACTGTGCTGATGTGCCCCATGTGATTTGTGTGTATCCTAACACTACCTGGGGGTCCCCAAACCATTTTGACCACAGAGTGTATTTGATCATTTCAATCTTTGGGAAATGTTGCACTTCATCCTCATGAAGAAGTAAGGATGAGACATTTTAAAACACAAGAGGATTTCTCATATTTGAAAAAAATCACTGTGACCCTGCAATGCCTGGAATGGTGCCTGGTATGGAGAATGGTTGAATGAATAAATAGACATCTTACTATACTTGTTTGGAGCAAGGATTCTTAAACCAACATGCCTAAGCACCCCCTGGGGATCTCAGTTGACCAGTCTGGATAATCCCAGACCATCTGGGAGAGCAAGTGCTAAAAGGATAGCTAGGAAAAGTCACGAAGGGGTAGAAATGTGGAGGGATGAGAGCTGACATGGATGGAGTCCTCACCACTTCCTGGCACTGTGCCAAGTGCTTCACGCATAGCAATTTTCATTTAATGCCCACAACAATTCTTGGAGGCACTGACCATGTGATCGTGTTTCATTGAATCTAAGTCCCAGCATTTTTCTCACGTTTCAACATCTCCGAAATCACAATGTACGTTACAATCAATGGCCTGACGTGATATATTTAGCGGCATTTAAAATTCTTCATGATACATACAATGCTGCTGCATTTATAATGGATGGTGTCTTAGATTTGATGAATGACAATGAGTGTTGTTATCATCCTGTTTGTGAGATTTGTAAACTGAGTCTATGTGATGGATAGACATTGAAATCAAGTAACTTGCCCAAGATGGCTGAGCGACGGGCAGAGAACACATCTGCAAAAAGAGGAAGGAGCTTGTGATGTGATACGGGAAAGAGGCAGATACGCAAGTTTGGCAGTTCTCAACTCTGGCTGCACAACAGAATCACCTGGAGAATTTAGAACAATTCTCAGTGCAGAGAGACCAGTTTAGATGAGAACAAAGCTGAGGTCCTCCTGGTGGAGTGATTGAGAAGATGGGGTGGGATTTCAAGAGCAAAGGAGCAGAGAAACAGGCTTGAGAAAGGCATTCTTGCTAGAAGTACTGTGTACAGGGTCTGGGGTGAGTGTGGGTTTAGCCTGCCAGTGCCCACATGTGGCTCAGTGTTCAGTAATTCTGGCTGATGGAGAAAGTGAACCTGTGGAAGAGGAAAACACTGGGGGAAGCTTCCATCCGCCTTGCACGCAGCCTGAACCTGCAGGAGCTTTGTGGGAGTGAGCGCTGCCCGGCACCTCTAGGAGCCTCTCCAGCAACCTGCCCTGCTCTGGAGAAAGTAGGAAGCCCTGGGAACTCAGGCTCAGAGGAGGACTCGGGCAGTTTCCATTCCCCAGATTCTGGAAGGGCCAACACCATCTTTCTCAGAGGGTAGAGTTGGGGCAGCAGGCTCTGGCATCCCACCTGTCTGTGGGGCCACCTGTCTATGGGGCTACATGTCCATGGGGTCACATCTCCCTCTAAGACGGTCCAGTGCTTGCTCATCTCTGGATGTTGTGAGGATAGAGGACACGCCTCCCACAGTGCCTAGCATGTGGGAAGTGACCCCAAGGCACCAGGGTGAATTGGCAAAGCATGACACATCACAACCAAAATGCCCCAGGTGAAGCATGCAAGGAACGGGCTCATCATGACATCATGGAGGAATTTTGGTGGTAAGGAAAAGCCCCATGCATGCGATTAAACCCCGCTCTACCATTGACTTGCTGTCTTCTCACAGCACCATGACTGTTTCTCCACCTCTGGGTTTCCTTCTATCTTTGGCCCTGGCGCTGGGTAGGAGGCCTAGCTAGAGGTAAGCATCAAATCCAGTGTGTGTGTGTGTGTGTGTGTGTGTGTGTGTGTGTGTGTGTGTGTGCGTGCACGTAAAGGGGGGGTGGTTAAAAATGGAAAAGCTGCAACTGTAGGCTGCTCTATTTGTTGGCATTTATGGATTTGTCTAATTTGCAGATCTAGCTGCCTTGCTCCCTGAGGACAGAAGCCCACAATTACCTTCCCTCCACTGTGGGGGTGGGACTCACCCTGGATGCTCAGTATAAAGAGGCACCACGTGTGAGAAGGTGCCCCTTCCCCTGTTTTGCACACATTTGGCTTGTTCTTTGAGGTCTTGGGGATGATTTTCTTTGTTTAATGACAGCAGGAGGAGAGGCGGGGATGGCTGAGGGGGCTGGGAGCTAGGAACAGAGGACTGAACCCAGCAGGTGCTGGCCAGTAATTTTTTTTTTCTTCCTTGGTGTTGGGGTTCTTGCCCAGGGCCTGGGACATGCTCAGAGCTCTACCACTGGCCACCCTCACACACACACTGGCCAGTGATTTTTTAACGTGGGAAAGGATTTGATAAACGGTGAACAAAGGCAAGTGACTCCCTGGAGTGGGCTCTGGGAGGCTCTGCGTTGGCACAGCCTCGCTGCCAGTGAGCTGCCTCCGACCCCCCTTCTCTGTGCTTCATCTCTGGGATTAAGCTCTTCTCTCCTCACCAGAAATCATTCAGCAAAATGAGTTATTAAAAGCCGGTTAACTACTCCTGCCTCGGGGTAGCTCCTGCTTAACAACCTCTCCTGGGGAGCAGCTGTCAAGAGCAGGCCCCGCGGAGCTGGCGGGAAGATGACTCATTTACATAGAGCTGGGCTCCATCCTGCCCCCCAGATCTGTCTCTGCTTCTTGGATGACTAATTCTCTTCAGGGGATGAGATCACACCCCTTCTGTCCCCTCATAAAAAGAGCAGAGCCCTCTACCTCAGCCCAGGACCTGGGGGGGGTGGGGAGACCAAATCCAAGACCAGAGAAGGTCTTTGATGGGACAAGACCTGGCAACAGGAGCCCTGAGTTAGGGGCCCCGTGATGCAGAAGCTCGGGCCTCCCTGGCTCTCTCCTCATTCGTCCCATCTCAGGGCTGCAGTGGGGCAACTCTGGGAAAAGAAGGAGGTGGACTGGGCTTTGGTGAGAAGGCAGGTTGATCCTCACCCCGACTGGAGTGTCAATAGAATGCCAACGCAATCGCGTCGCCTCCCTCCAGTGCGGTCCTAGAGGAGCAGGTTTTTTAAGGGAAGCTGGTGGTGGTTCTGGAAAGCGAGGGAGCTGCTCTCAGTGGGAGCTCAACTCTTCTCCGTCAGTTCAGGCTTTACATCCCTGCAGAGCACACCCTCATGGCCACCATGCAGCCAGGAGCCCCATTTGAGGGTCTCTATGCTCAGGCGGAGGGGGCACCTTGGGAAGGCAGAGCCCCTGAGAGGCTCAGTATGGAGGGGCCCTTGGGGACAACTGCTAATACACAGAGACCAGTCCTCTGGGGTCTGGCTCCATCTGACTGAGGTGTCCTGGAACTTGGCCTTCTCCCCCAGCCTCTTCCCACAGACAGTGGATGTTTTGGAGGAGTAATAAGGACAAGAAGTCACAATGAAAACACTGTAATCTGGAGCTGTAGCTGGGGAAGAACCCTGGAGGGCCCACAGAGAGCCTGGTGTTTGCCCTGCTAACCCACTGACATGCCTACCCTGGGGCACCCCCAGCACCTCAGTGCCGGGGTCTCTGTTGGGCCTGGCAGGGATTAGCAGGGTGAGGACTTAGCCTCTGGGCTGGGGCTGAACTGTGACCCTCCTCCCAGCAGGCTGGGCTGGTGCTGACTGCACAGCTTTCAGCTGCCACCGTGGGGAAGGTGGATGCCTGGTGCACAGGAGGTGAGGGTGGAGGGAAATGGATCCATGGGGCTCCTATCCCAGGCACTCTGCTGGTGTTCTTAAAGGCGCAGTCTCCAGGAGGACTTGCAGAGGAGGTGTCATCATTCACAGGCGAGGAACCAGAACTCAGGTGATAGGAGTGAAAGAGGCAGAGTGCAGGTCTAGGCCCCACAGCTACAGCTCCCTCCATGGCACCCTTTGAAGTCCCACTCAGCCTTAGATTCAGAGAATGCAACTGGGATTTTGCTCTGAAACCTGCCCCCACGGGAGTGAGGTGCGAGGGGAGGCTTGGTGTGGTCAAATGCCTGCCCTGAGTCTGAGTTGGAACCACCTCCCATGTGATAAAAGGCCATGGAAGCTGAAGGTTCAAAGACTTAATGACCTTGTCCAAGGTCAGAGAAAATGGCACCACTGGAATTGCCACTCAGGACTGCTCAGCTCCAGACCCACATTCTTTCCCTGTGTTGCTTTGCCTTTTCCCCTCTGCATGTGCACAGAGAGGCCCTGATGGCTGGGAGCACTGTGCCTCAGTCTGTACACAGCTTCACAGTGGTGTCCCTGAAGCACAGCTCTGCTGGTGTCTCCTGCTCAAGCCTCCCTGAGATCCTGCGACTCACCTTCCCAAGGCAGGAGTGACTGACTTCCTTTTCCCTTCACCTGTCTGAATCCTTTTCCTCATCTGGAAGCACTTTCAGGTCATCAGGCACTTGGTTAGGCACAGCCTTCTGCTCCTGTCCTGTTGCCTCTTGTCCCAGAGTACTATTTAGCCCTTTGCATTTTACTCTGTTACCTTGCCACGAGGACGTGCCCATGTCTTAGATGTTCTCCCACCTTCTACACCACAGGAATGTGGGGGACAGCAGCCTCATTCCTGACAGGCTCCTTGTCTAGTGATCACCCACAGATGCTACCAGGATGGTGGCTTCCATCTTGGTTTGAGTGTCATCCTTTCAATGTTTCTAAGACATAAGGGCAAGGAAGGAATACCGTGATGAGTAATACTGCCCGTGCTCCACAGCCAGACACCACTAGGAACACACTTGTGGTTGAACAATATTGGATTTATGGGCTCGTGGTGACAAGAGCTCATTATCCACCATGATAATGAGGCATCAGAAAGGACTAATTCTGAGATTTGGGCTTGAGTTAAATGAGTTAGGGGAGGGCTCATGGAAGCAGGCTTTACCCTGGATGCTACCAGGGACCAAGGTGATTCTCTGATTGGATAATTCTTGGCTAGAGGGTGGGAACAACAGAACATAGTTAGTCATTTATATTAGACACATATGAAAATGTTCAGTCATTTTTGTGGCTTGGGTGATGATGTTTTTTTGACCAGGGTTTGGAATTGAATATGGGTGAAGGTCTTGTTTTCAGCTTACTCTGTCATGGCGGAATCTGGCCTTGTCTAATGCAGGTGTTCTGTGTAATCCTCTGGGTCCTATGTGGGCACAGTCCAGCTGTGGTGTGCCAGCCCAGCTTCTGGTTCCCAGGAGCTGCCTTCACCTTTCTCTAAATGACTCTGCCCTCAGCCCCCATCACAGCATCTTAGTGGATGCCATTCATTATTTTTGGTGAAGGATTCTTTCCCAGTCTTCCTGTTTATTGGGTGATGGATGTACATGTGTGTGGGCCTGGATGTATTTGATTCCATATGTGGAACATGCCTCTAGGTTGTGGAAATATAAGGTTTTTATTTTGTTTCTTCTTTTACAAATATTCCACATTTTCTGCGGTACAAATGGGGTAGTTCCTATTTTTGAAACCATAACTTCACCCAACAAGGACTGTTATTTTTTTTTGAGTTGATGAGTAAAAATGACTAAGGTTCCTGTTCTGAAGACAATGACCATAACACTCTATGAAAATGGCAGGGGATGCCTGGGAGCAAGAAAACAGGCCAGAAGGGCTTCCCAGAGGAGGTACCGCTAGAGCAGGATAGTGAAGACAAGCAGGTGGAGGTGTTGGGGGACAGGGTCTGTGTCGGGACAGTGATGGGGTCATGTGGATAAGAATTCCAGGGAGCATGTCTGGTATGAGAAGTGTCCCTGGGGAATCCCAGCACTTAAAGAGTTACAGCCTAAGGAGAAGGTGCCATTCATCTGGCAATGTTTATCCGGGGCCTTCTGTGGCAAGGCATGGTGCTAGGCCCTTGGGATTCGTCAGTGATACAAACAAAGTCCCCTGCCCTCATGAAGCTTACCTTGCAGCACAAAGATGGGCACAAAACTATGAATAATATACAAGTACATAATGTAGCGTGATAGAAAATGTTACAGAAAATAGAACCTCTTCCTATCCCCCCCCAAACAACAACAACAACAAAACCAGAGCAGGTATAGCGGGTGGGAGTGCTGAGGGGTGTGGGGGGGTAGGTTGTGGTCATTTTGTGGGGTGGATCAGGGCAGGTCATATTATGGAAGTGACATTTTTTTAATATTTATTTTTTAGGTGTAGATGGACACAACACAATGCCTTTTATTTATTTATTTTTTAGGTGGTGCTGAGGATAGAACCCGGGTCCTGCCCTTGCTAGGCGAGCACTCTACCACTGAGCCACAATCCCAGCCCTAGAAGTGACAATTTGATGAAGGACTGGAAGCAGGTGACATTTTGGATAAGAGAGTCCCACTCAACAGCCAGAGCAAAGGCCCTGAAGCAGGAGGGTTGGAGACAGAGAAAAGGGGAAAAAGAAAGAAAATACTGCACAAAAGAAGAGTCAGGAATTGTCCCCCTCCATACACACTGTCTCTGGTGATACAGATGCCCCAGGGAGAAAACGTGTCACTCTTACTGATTTTAGCATGAAGGATAAACAGATAAACCAATGGTTTCATATATAAAAAGAAAGAAATATAATAAATATCCAAGAAAATTTCAAGCAACAATGGAGATGCTCAATATATTTGATAACTGTCTTTTTTTTTTCCTCTGACAGAAGACTCTCATGTGATTCTCAAAGGAAATTAGATTATAAGAACAACCATCAACATTTTTAATAGCTCTGGACAGTGTGGAGTAAATTTCTATGTCTTATCTAATTTAGTCGTCACTATAACCCGGTAAAGACAATGTCATCATTGTCCCCATTTGGTAGATGAGGAAATTGAATCCATAAGAAATAATGTAGCTTACAGGACATGTGACTTCCTTGGATCTGGGCTGGCATTTGTCTCTCCCTTCTCAACTCCATCTCTCCAGCCTAAAATCTTTCAATGACAACAAGACAGCTGTTTAAGAAACATCAGTTTGTGTTTTGTACTTAGTATTGTACGGTCTCCATCCAGGGTTATCTGTTAGAATTTTTATGTGGCAGGATAAAAAAGCATGTCTGTCTGTGTGGAGGACAGTGGCAGAGGCAGGATCAGGGAGTCCAGTTCAAAGCTGCAGATGGCAAAGGTGGTGGTGGGGGGCCCAGACCAGAGCCATAGCTGGAAGGGGCTAAGGAAGGGAGCCCCCAAAAACGTCCACAAAACATGAGAGAATGAACCTCGAGGACGTAGGTGGGTTGAGAAGAAAGGAAGGGGGCAGAAACCTCTAGAAGGGTCTAGTAAGAGGGAAACGTAACAGTTCCCCTGGGATTTGGCAACTGGGAGGAAGCCATCCCAAGGCCTGAGGAGAGGGAACATGATTTCATGGATATCAGACTGCACAGTGGCTTCAGAAGGGGCTGAAGGGGAAGAAATGGACACAGGGAAGCCAGTGGACTTTGCAACCACTTCCTGGGGAGGACAAGGACACCGGGACAGGGGAATTGCTCAGGACCAGGATAGTCATGTGGCTTATTTTACCTCAGAAGGGTTGAGTACCCTGCCCATGTTTCAGGGTACAGTGGCCAAAAGATAGGCTCTGGAGTCAGGGCTTTGGGTCCAACCAGCCCCATTACTCACCGAGGCCTTCAGCAAGCTACTCACTAACCCTCGGTTTCCTCTTCTATCAAATGGAGATAGTATGACCTCCAGGGGAGTCGAGGGTTAGATGGGCAGTTCATGTACTTAGCTGAGTGTTTGGTGCAGAGCGAACGCTCAGTATCACAGCTCATCAGCTCACCGTCAGGTTAGGCACCCACAAAAGGCAGGGCGGGGAAGAGGAGGCCTATCTGGGCAGGTCTCCATCGCTGCAGGAGACACGAACAACCATGAACGGCATGTCACCTCCTCATGTGTGCCCTATATTAGGAAGATGTGCCAGCCATGAGGTGTGGTCTTATGCCAACGGGCTCGCATCTGGCCTGGGATGTGACAGGGCAGAGGCTCATCATCAGGGTTTGCATGAGAGCCTGGCAACCCTGAGCAGTGAGTCTCCTCTGGTGGGAACTTCAAGTGCCATCTCTATATTTAGACTAGCAAGTCAGAAATCAGCAACCAGGGACCATGGTGTCCTTGATCCCAAAAGAAATGTCTTCTCTATGATTAAATGTGATTCCTTCTACCTTATGAAGGAATGGTAGGGATATTAATTTCAAGACATTTCTGTCTTCTGCAAAACTGAAAAAAAAGCCATTTTCCCCCATGAGCCAGGTGTGGTGGTGCATGTCTAGAATCCCAGGGACTCTGGAGGCTGAGGCAGGAGGATCATGGGTTTAGAGCCAGCCTCAGCAACTTAGTGAGACCCTAACAAAAAATTCTTAGAAATTTTTTTTAAAAGGGTAGGGATGTGGCTAAGTGGTAAAGTACCCCTGGGTTCAGTCCCTGGTACTTAAAAAAAAAAAGATCCATGAGATTGGGGCTGGGGCATACCTCAGTCATAGAGCATGTCCTTAGCAGGCACAAGGCACTAAGTTTGATCCCCAGGGAAAAAAAATTCCAAGATTCCTTCCTCCTGGAACTTGGTGTCTGAAGCATTGGTTTCCTAGGGTGCTTGTTCACTGACTTCCTCTATGGAACCCTGGGCTGGGCTCTCTTGTGCCCAGTTTGATGGTTCCAGTGGGAAGCCCAAGCCAGTGGAGCAATGGATTGCTCCAAATGTGATCCATCTCTCATTCCTTCTTCTTTTTTGTACTGGGGGTCGAATCCAGGGGTACTTTACCACTGAGCTCTATCCCCAGTGCCCCCCACCTTTTTTTTTTGAGACAGGGTTACCCTAAGTTGCTGAGGCTGGCCTGGAACTTGTGATCCTCTTGCATCAGCCTCCCTAACAGCTCCCACCAAGGCCAGCATCTAAACACCTGTCTTTTAAGCCATCCAGTCAGGGTGCTGCTATGGCAGCCCAGCAGAGCCACAAGGCCTTGCTTGGCTGCAGAAGCCCCACAGATCTGCACCCTCTCTCATTTGTTTCTGCAGCAGCAGAGGCAGCAGGAAGCCCAGGATGCAAAGCTTAGTTCCTGAGCTCTGGTGGGGAGGCTGTGTTTATATTTATCCTGCTAACTGCAGGGGACTGTTTATACCCAGAGAAATAACCTCCTCTGAGAGATGGGGGCAGCCAAGCAACCAGCTGCTTCCACCAGTCCCTCTGGGCTCAGGTTCTCATGCCCCCGACCCCAGGCTTGTTCTGATGCTGGTCTCTTTACCCCCTCAGTGGGCTTGGGGTCCAGTCTTCCTGGAGACACGTGGATTGTGCTGAGGCCAACTACCAAGGATTGAACTCAGGGGCACTCAACCACTAAGCCACATCCCCAGCCTTTTTTTTTTTTTTTTTGTATTTTATTTAGAGACAGGGACTCACTGAGTTGCTTAGCACCTCGCTGTTGCTGAGGTTGGCTTTGAACTTGTGATCCTCCTCTCTCAGCCTCCTGAGCAGCTGGGAAGGTTTTGCTTTTTAAAAATTAGTCTGCTCATACCTTAAGCTCTTAAATGCCTCTGCTGTCCATCCACCTTTCTTTCTTTTTTTTGGAGGGGGGATACTAGGGATTGAACTCAGGGGCATTTAACCACTGAGCCACATCCACAGCCCTTTTTTTGTATTTAGAGACAGGGTCTCACTGAGTTGTTTAGCACCTCATTAAGTTGCTGAGGCTGGTTTTGAACTTGCAATCCTCCTGCCTCAGCCTCCCAAACTGCTGGGATTACAGGCGTGCAACACCGAGCTTGGCTTTACCTCTCTTTCTATGGGACAGGCTGCATGACCTCAGCAGATCACGAAGAACAAGACAGTGCTCCACTGTGACATAAGACACACAGACACCACGCACTGGCTTCTTGAGCTGCTCTGGGTTCTTGCCTCCCCCTTTACATACGCAGGGTGTCTCAGGGACAAAACTATATCAAAGGGATTCTCATCATGTCAAACCTCAGGACAGTCTTGGCCAGTGATACCTCCCTTTATCAAGGACTCACCCTGGGGGATGCTGGCACCGCTGCACATAAGCCCATCTTGGTGATGGGTCTCAGGCGTTGTATGCTGCAAACAGCAGCTGGGAAAACCTTCCTTGTTCAGCCCTCCCCTCCCTGGCCCTAGTGATGGTCAACATCATTGTTCCCAGAGTCCTTATTAAAATACATGGGTCTTTTGTACTTTCCTGTCTGAGTAACTTGTAGAATGCAAAAGCTATAATTTCCCAGGATTTGTTTAACATGCCCTTTGTTGGCAAACGTGGGCTCAGTATGAGCACTCTGTAATTTTCTAGCTCCCTAAATGGACCCTCTGTAGCTAATATGTAGCACGCACAAACACAATCCACCCCCCGGGACTACCCAGTTACTCACATGGTCTTCACCAAAGCTCTCCTGAGTGGGTGCCCTGAGCTAGATTCTATGGGGGCTCTATTAATGCTTATGACACCCTGGTATATACTCCCCAAGGAACACTATGTACCTGGTGTTATGGTTTAGATATAAGGTATCTTCCAAAAGCTCATGTGTGAGTCAATGCAAGAAACTTTGGAGGCGAGATGACTGGGCTATGAGAGCTTGACCTAATCAGTGCATTAATCCACTTGAATGGATTAACTGGGTGGGAACTGCAGGCAGACAGGTGGATAGGAAAAGATGGGCCACTGGGGGCGTGCCTTGGGGTTTGTATTTTGTCCCTGGTGAGGAGAGCTTTCTCTCTCTGTTTCCTGATCCTCTTGTCCTGAACTGCTTTCCCCCTTCATCATGCCTTCTGCCTTGATGTTCTGCCTTACCTCAGGCCCAGAGCAATGGAGTTGACTGTCTATGGAGTGAGACCTCTGAAACTGAGCACCAAATAAACTTCTCTTCCTCTATGTTGTTCTTGCCAGTCTTTTGGTCACAGTGGTGAAAAGCTAATTAAAATACCTAGTAACAGGGATGCTTTAAAAAGTTCATTTCTATATTATATGTCAAAACAGGGAAAGAAAGACCCCAAATTTTTTATCCAGAAAGAAAGAATTAAAGGCAAATCTCTGTAGTATTATTTCAGTGGTGGAAATATGAGGCTTTTCTCTCTTTCACTTCTTTGTGCTGCTCTCTTCTTAAAATGTTCTATAATAAGCACATATTATTCGAATGAACTAAACACTTTGTTATTAGTTTTTAAAGGCAGGGTCTAATAATCTGAGTGGGGAGGGAGGTAATACCTTCGAGAGGAGATGGCAAGGATGTAATAGGGTTGGATTATCAGTGGCAGAAGCTAAATGGAACAGGAGGGCCCAAATGATCAGGTAGCTCTGCTGAGGAAGCGGCCCTGGAGTGCTTTGTGGACTTTGGATATTGAATCGGGAGGGAAGGTCGGAGGTAATTTGTGAGTAAAGACCTAGAGGTGGATGGTACCAGGGCTGTGGACCTTGGCTAGAGTTGAGGCTGCAGCGAGAGCAACATTAGCTTTGCTGGACTTGGAAAGGCTGGGGACAGTTTGTGAAACACAGAAAAGCAAAAGAGGGTCACCTGAAGGAAACCAGAGAGACTGCCATCAAGGTCTGGACACAGATTGATGTCATTCCCAAAGCAGTCATTCACAAGCAGCTTTAGGTCTCTAAACTCCTCCACAGTCAGGCAGCACCAACGTTGGGGGAGGGGGTGAGGACCAGCCATGGGATTGGGGACACCTGGGTTAGGATCTCAGCTGCTATTTGTGAACTCTTCGATCTCAGAAAGGCATCGAGTCCCTCTTTAGCAGTCTCCTCATTGACACACGATGACATGAATCGTTCCCCCTCCACAGGACAGCAGTGAGGACTGCAGCGCAGTGGGTAAAGCGTTTAGCATAGCGCCAGCACCTCGAATGCCCACCCCAGGTGTGACCAGCGGAGAGCAAGAAGCAGAATTTCCAACAACAGAGGATAAGGAGGGATGGGGAAGAGGAGGTGGTAGAATAAAACCCCCAGACTGAATTTTTCTGGGAGAGCGTACCAGGGGCACTCGACCACTGAGCCACATCCCCAGCACTATTTTGTGTTTTATTTAGAGGCAGGGTCTCAATGAGTTGCTTAGTGCCTTGCTATTGCTGAGGCTGGCTTTGAACTCGTGATCCTCCTACCTCAGCGTCCCGAGCCGCTAGGATTACAGAGCAACCCAGGGTCTCATGCTTGCTAGACAAGCATTCTATCACTGAGCGATGTCCCTAGTCCTACTTTTAGCTTTTAAAATGATTGTTCACATTAGCTAGGTGCAGTCGCACATGCTTATAATCCCAGCACTTTGGGAGGTTGAGACAGGAGGATCGAAAGTTCAAGGCCAGCCTCAGCAATAGCAAAGCCATAAGCCACTGTGCCCGGCCCCCAGACTTAATTTGATTTAACTTCCTTTGTTTTCTTTGGGCAAATAATTGGCTCTGGGCTGATGTCAGCTGCCATCATCCATGAGTCCTTTGGGGAGGACGCCACCTGGCATTAATCTCCTGAGTCAGAGACGGCTATGGACAGGGAAGATCGGTCGGGAAGCAAGCTTCCTCAGTTCCTCATGGCAGCCCCTCTTCCATTCATAAACCAACACCTTCGCAGGCCTGGAACTGTGGGTCCCCGTGATCTGGCTTGGACTCCTGCCTGTGGAAACTGCAGTTACCGGAAAGGGGTGCGAATCTACTTGCTCACCCAGAGTTGTCCACTGCCTTAAATTTCTCCTGCATGTTTAAGCTGTTAATTTCCAATTACATGTAAGTGGTTTTATGATGAGAAAAGATGCACTCAAAGTGCTATTGAATTAATTCAGAAGACTTTGTGAGTCGATTGTATTTTTCCTGTTAATTAGTGGAAACTAGAAGTACATATAACTTCTACCATCTGGTGCTGTGAAAATATTTGTAGCCTTTCTCTCTTGGGTGTTGTTTAGCATTAAACTCAGGGTCTCATGCTTGCTAGACAAGCACTCTATCACTGGGCGATGTCCCTAGTCCTACTTTTAGCTTTTAAAATGATGTTCACATTAGCTAGGTGCAGTGACACATGCTTATAATCCCAGCACTTTGGGAGGTTGAGACAGGAGGATCGAAAGTTCAAGACCAGCCTCAGCAATAGCAAGGCCATAAGCAACTTAGTGACACCCTGTCTCAAAATAAAAAATAAAAAGGTTAAATTCCTCCCCCCCCTCCAAAAAAAAGATGTTACATTTGAAAAGGTTGGGAGACTTGTGGTTGAAGATGATCATCTAATCACTTGAATTTATCTATTCTCCCTATTAAAATGATGATAAAAAAACATAAAGATGTAACCAGCATCTTTATTTTTATTTATTTATTTTTATGTGATGCTGAGAATGAACAGTTTGAAAGCTCTCCAGATGTTTCTAATGTGAAAATTAGACACAGAGAATGGGTGGGCACCGCCTCATAGATAATGACTGACCGCTCCACCTGGTGGCCCAAAGAGTAAGCTGGCAGTCCACAAGGCCACCTATGTGCACCAAGCTTCCAGGCAGAATTTCTGTTTTTAATTCCCCTACCCTACCCCAACGCCTGCCTGCCTGCCTGCCTGCCTGCCTGGTTGAAATTGGGAGTGTTCTACCACTGAACTGCATCCCCAGCCTTTTAAATTTTTTAATGTTGAGACAGGGCCCCACTAAGTTGCTTAGGAACTCATTCAGTTACTTGTGATCCTTCTGCCTCAGCTTCCTGGGTCACTGGGATTGTAGGTGTGCATTACCATGCCCAGCTCATTTTAAATTCTTAAATGAAAATGGACAGCTATAGCTCAAACCCTGGAGGAAACCCTGCAACCTATGTCTTTTGGATCTCTTTCTAGCTAAGCCTTCATCTTGAAGAGCTCTGAGACTCAGTCTTCAGATCTCATCTCTTGTGGCTGCCACAATCACATGCTGGATTCCAAACTTGACTGCAATTGGAATTATCTGGGGAGTTGTACAGCATGCTAATTTCTAAGTCCTGCCGCCAGAGAGGATGATGCAATTGGTTGGAGGGGTGTAGGGCGCAATCTGGGCATCAAGACTTAAAACCTTAGGGCTGGGGTCGTGACTTAGTGGTAGAGCGCTTGCCTGGCATGTGTGAGGCACTGGGTTTGATTCTCAGCATCACATAAAAATAAATAAATAAATAAAAATAAAGGTTCTTTCATGACTAAAAAATATACATATGTTAAAAAAAAAGACTTTTACAAAGCTTGTTAGGTGGGGCTGGGGATGTGGCTCAAGGGGTAGCGCGCTCGCCTGGCATGCATGAGGCCCGGGTTCGATCCTCAGCACCACAGACAAAAACAAAGATGTTGTGTCCGCCAAAAACTAAAAAATAAATATTAAAAAATTCTCTCTCTCTCTCTCTAAACAAACAAACAAACAAACAAAAAAAGCTGTTAGGTAAGGGCTTGGGATATAGCTCTTATTTAACATGTGAAAGCCCCTGGGTTCTATCCCGTGCACCACAATCCTTCCAGGGATGAGAACCGCTGCTCTAGCTGGTCTTGGAAGGCTTTAAATAATGCTTACACAAGTGGTTCTACCTGGCCCACATTAGAAACATCTGGAGAGCTTTCAAAATATTCAATTCCCAGGCCTGACCCCCAGAGATTCTGAGTGAATGAGCCTTGTTTTGTGTGTTTTTTTACATTTTAGTCCTAACCTACCCTTTGAGTTCTCAACTTGCATATCTAATTGGCATCCAGCTTGGAAGTCCAAGAATCATCTCAAAATTAAAATTCTCCAGCTGAGCACAGTGGCATATGCCTGTAATCCTAGTGGCTTGGGAGGCAGAGACAGGAGGATTACAAGTTCAAAGCCAGTCTCAGCAACAACAAGGTGTTAAGCAACTCAGGGAGTTCCTGTCTCTAAATAAAATACAAAATAGGGCTGGGGATGTGGCTCAGTGGTTGAGTTCAATACCCAGTACCAAAAAAAAAAAAAAAAAAAAAAATCCTCAAACTGAGGTCTTGAATCTCTGTGGCTCTCAATCCTTCTGCTCCTAGCTCCCACTTCAGCTTTCCCTCTCTCTAAATAGCAAATCCATTTTTCCAGTTTCTCGGGTCAAAATTATTATTATTTTTTTTCCCAGTACTGGGGATTGAACCCATGCATGCTAGGCAAACTTCTACCACTGAGTTATATCCCCAGATCTTGATTCTTTTCTTTCTCTCACTGCCCGTATCTGATCCGTTAAAAAACCTTGCCACTCTACTTTCAAAATATCTCCAAGATCTAACCACACTTATGCTTCAGGCTGTGAGGGAACTGAATGCAGCGCTCTCTCCCACCATAATCAACTAGAAAACTGGACAAAATCTGAATGGACCGGGCTTGTAGCTCAGTGATAGAGCACTTGTCTAGCACGTGTGAGGCACTGGATTTGATTGATTCATGGCACCAAATAAAAAAGAAAATAAAATAAAGGTGTCGTGTCCATCAATAACTAAAAAAAATATTTTAAAAAAATCTATGAGATTATTCTTCCAATGCTGGAAAACAGGCAGCATAGAACTATGATCACTGAGAGGAGGAAAACCAACAAGGTGGGCCCTACAACTGCTCTGGTTTTCTTTTTTTTTTTTTTAAAGAGAGAGAGAGAGAATTTTTTAATATTTATTTTCCATTTCTCGGCGAACACAACATCGTTGTTTGTATGTGGTGCTGAGGATGGAACTTGGGCCACACACATGCCAGGCGAGCACGCTACCACTTGAGCCACATCCCCAGCCCCTGCTCTAGTTTTCTATCTGAAGGCAGGTTTCAGATGGTGACAGAGGGAGGGGATCTAAACAGTGCCTCATGTCATCAGCCCAGCTGAATGGAGGAGACAGAGATTTGAGCTCAGGGAAGACAAGACCTGGAACCATCCTGGGAGTAGCATGCTGGAGAAGGAACTACCAAGAGAAAGCTCCAGAAATCTGCAGGGGTTCCCTTGAATCTTTGCGGGTGTCAGTAAAACTCCTCAGACCAGGAAAAAAACAACTTCCTGGAAAGAACAATTCTCAGAGCTCTCACAGGGCCAGGAGTCCCTTGAGTTTCCACCAGCTGAAGGTTGGGAAAGGTTTCACTGCAGACACAAGGCATCCAGTAGAGACCCCAGAAAGCGAGTGCCTGAACAGCCAGGCTGAACTGGTCCCAGAGAAAAGGCTCCTTTAGATCTGCCTTTAAAAAGATCAAAAGTAAGATCTGGGGTTGTGGCTCAGTGATAGAGGACTTACCTAAAATGAGCAACCCTGGTTCAATCCCAAGTACCACAATAAATCCCTTAAAAATAAACCTGGTTCCTGATCGTAACTCAACAATCTGCCAGAACAAAGCCCAAACCTGAGGGCTGGGAATGCAGCTCTGCAGTAGAGTGCGTGCCTCGCATGCTTGAAGCCCTGGGTTAAATCCACAGTGAAACAAAACAAGACAACGAAACAAACAAAAGCCCAAGCCTATTCAAAGAAGCACAAAACAATCCAGCATCAAGAATGTGTATTCATAATGTTCTATTCTCCAATAACAAAATGGTCAGACCTGAGCCAGGCACAGTGGCACACACCTATAATCCCAGCAGCTCTCAAGAGTTCAAAGCCAGCCTCAGCAAAAGTGAGGTGCTAAGCAACTCAGTGAGACCCTGTCTCTAAATAAAGTACAAAATAGGGCTGGGGTTGTGCCTCAGTGCTCGAGTGGCCCTAAATTCAATCCCTGGTACCCTGCTCCCCCCAAAAAAGATCAGACTTGCATTTGGAACATATGACCCTCAAGAGAAAAAAGAATGAATAGAAACAGACCCAGAAATGCCAGAGATTATAGGGAATGGGCAAGGACATTTAGATACTTGTTATAAACATGCTCATATTTAAGGAAAAAGATAAACATAATAAGGAGAGAAGTGGAAAAAAAATAAAGAGCTAAGTAGAATCTCTAGGGATGAAAAATATAATATCTGAAATGAATATTTTACTAGATGGGATTAACAACTAATGAGACTGTAGAAAAGACAGCAATAGAAAATATCTAAAATAGAGTGAGTTACAAAAAGACTGAGAAAAAGAAGCCTCAGCAACTATGGGGCACTATAAAATACACCAACATATATGTCACTGGAACCCCAAAAGATCAGATCCTGTCACCCCTCTTCTTGGGGCCCTCCAGCGGCTCCTGTTTCACACAGGGCAAAATCCAAAGTCCTTGACCTACGTAATCTAGTGTCTGGCAACTGCTCCGACTTCAGATTTGAACACTGCTGCCATCACCATCCCAGCCTCTCTAGCCTTCTGGCTGCTCCTGCTTAGGGACACAGCAGTTGACTGGGACCTTGTCCTCCTAGAAGGCCGCATGGTTTACTCCCTTGCTCCATCGAGTCTTCACACAAAGGTCATATCAGAGACACCCTTTCAGACCACCTAATCAAAAATAGCACCCCCATTTCACTGCTCTATACTGTGGGGGACTTGTTTATGTGTTCATTGCTAAATCCTTTAGGATTTTTTTTTTTTTTTTTTTTTTTTTGGTACCAGGGATTGAGCCCAGGGGTGCTTAAGTACTGAGAAACATCCCTAGCCCTTTTTACTTTTTATTTTGAGTCAGGGTCTCACTAAGTTGCTTAGGGTCTTGCTAAATAGCCAAGGCTGGCTTTGAACTTGTGATCCTCCTCCCTCAGCCTCCAGAGTCACTGGGATTATAGGTGTGCACCACCACACCCAGCCTCCCTGGGGATTTTTAGCAGTTTCTAGCACCCAGTGGGCACCCAGTAAGTGTTCATTAAGTACACTGATGAACAGGGATCGTGTTTTCTGGATGTCAAATTGAAACACAGGGCCTGGTAAATGTTCTAGAAAACGTAGATGGGAGATCAGTAACTGTCTCTGTCTCCTCGCTGCATGGCCATACCTGAAGATTTTCTGGAGCTCTCTAGTTTTAGACTCCTTTGTTCTCAAGACCATTTTGGTGCTGAATCTGGGGAAGGCAAGGTATTGGATTCAGGCTCAGCTCCAGTCACAGACTGCCCTATGCATAGGTCCAAAGGGCTGAAAAGAGCCCTGAACGATGTGTCCCTCATTACAGTGGCCTCAAGGGGCAGCCTGGAAACATCCCAAGGAGCAGGGCCAGGACCTTGCAGATGCTGGCTCTTTCCATCCTGTAACAGAGCAGCGGGGCCTCTCTCTGTAGGGTCTTTATCACCCCCTTCCTCCCTCTTCACTTCTGGGGTGGGAGCAGGGTCAGGAGCTGGGCTAGAATTAATCAGAGCATCAGCTTGGAGTCTGCAGCGTGGGTGCCCTCCAGTCATAAACAGCTATAAAAGAAGAAGATTTATGGAAAAAAAACATTAAAAAGAAATCAAGTAGGGATTTAGATGAAGGTGGAAGGAGATTGTAGGGACAAAGATGCCATGAATTAAGGCCATTGGTTGATGATCTTGCTACATAATATTCAGCCCCCAATGTCATCCCCACTCGCAGGACACAGAAGGCTGCCCTCGGCGTTTCTGAGCCAGGAGGCGGCCTTGCCAAGCCCTGCCTTGGAGGAGGGGCTTCTGCCTCCAGCCCAGCCTGACTCTACTCCCCACCTCCCCTGGGGTTGCAGCGTCCTGTCTGCCTTCTGTCCTTATTTGACTCGCACCTTCATCTCCAGATGCATTGCTGAGACCCCAGGCTCACTGCCAGCCCCTTTCCCTGGCCCTTCACTTGTGACCTTGATGCCAAAAATGGAGGAATAAAAGAGTAAGAGGACCTAGAATTAGCCAAGGTCACATAGAGTCACTAGAGAGTGCTAATCAATAAATCATACACTGGCCCCCTGAAAACGTCATTAACTCCTTCTCTTCTGCTCATCTCTAAAGGCCACATGACCGCCCCCCCACAGCTCCTATCCCCAGTGTCCTCCACCCAATTCATTCCGCACTCAAAGATTCAGCATCTTGATTTGCCATATAAACCAAATAAACACCATTTATCGACCCTCAGTCTATTCCACCAGGGGTCTCCCCATGACCCTGTGATGTCCTCCCCACAATGTCACTGTGAGAAAAATCTTTTAAAGCTTTCAATTCTAATGTGCTCTTAGGTCCAGATTCCACTAGCTGTTCAAAGTGTGTACCCAGAACCTACAAAATAAATAACCGCCGGGAGTTCAGGAGCCACTTAGAGCTCAGGAAGCAATACAGGTTGGCCATCCTCTTGAATGAGCTGGGAATCAGATTGCAATTTAAAGCTCAATAGACAAACAAAGTCCACGTTCCTCAAGGACTTACTACCAACAGAGATGTGTAAGCTCTTGACAAAGTGAGGGGACAGCTGGCAGCGGGCTGATTTAAATGTTGGACATAATGGCCAAGACAAAGGACAATTTAGGCTAACCAAATTGCCTGACATATTGGCATAACTACGTAGTGACTACCCAGCCAGAACCCTTTCCTAAAACACTCATCATCGAATTATACCCCTGCTCAAGAACTTACAATGGCTCCCGATTGCTCCCACTCCAAATTGAAACATTTCTGCCTGCTCTTCAAGCCCCTCCGATATGACCTCAACCTAGTAAGACAGTCTCGTGCATTGGTCCTGACTTCACACAGTTTCACCAGGCCTGGTAGGTGGCATTGGGAGTAGGAAAGAAAAGATTTGCATCAAGCACCTTGGCCATGGTATAGCTTTGCTACTCACTGTGGGATCTCAGCCAAACTGTCTATTAATAAAAACTTGAGTCCACTTTACAGTGCTCGTTAAATACAACAGCCGGTATTCCATTATCTACATTCATTGTTTCCTATAATTTTCCCAATAACCAAGTGAGACAGTTGCTCTTACTATTCCCATTTTATAGATGTTAAAACTAAAGCTTTGGAAGTTCATTCATTTATTCTACAAACACCTCAGGGAGTAACATTTTTAGCTTTAGACATTGAAGCTTAAATGTAATTAGGAAGAAGTCAGCCATGCCATGACTCATGCAGGGGTGCTCCAAGGAGCGGGACAGCAAGTGCAAATGCCCTGAGGTCTAATAAGAAGCCTATTGTGGCTGTTATGAATTGAGCAAAGAGGAAAGTAATACCAGGGCCTTGCAGGTCATGGAGAAGAGCCAGACTTCATGCAAGATCTTGGCTACTGTATGGGAATAGGTTGTCAAGAAGGTGAGAGGAAGCAGGAGGGTTGGTGAAGAAATGGAGTTGCCCCAGTTGACAATGATGGTGGTGACCATAGTAGACTGGAGTGATGGGCAGGGAGAAAAGCAGAGGGAATCAGAATGTGTTCTGCCAATTGAGCTGACGAGATTTGATGACGGATTCGATATAGAAGGTTAGAAGACAGAGGAATCGAGACAAGTCCTTGTGTTGGCGACATTTACTGAGATGAAGATTGAGGAGGGAATAGTCAAGAGTGGAGAGGGCTCTGAGTTACCTGGCTACACACAGAAGCCCTGGAGTGAATCCCTCGAAAACTGATGTTTCTTTTACAAAGTGAATCATCATCTGGTTTGTTAAGTGGAGGTTTTCATATTTGTACTTTTACTTAAAACAGGTGCCTAGGTAGAGTTAAGAATCTTGGCCATTTACCCAAATTTACATTCTTTCCAAAAACTATCTCTGAAGCTCCTGTGCACCATACCTGGTCCCAGGTGCTGAAAAACAGGCAGCAGAGAGACAGGGTCCTCGTTGTTCAGGAACCCAGATTTGGGCAAGAGAGGCAGATGCTAAACAGATAGCCACACAGGCAAGTAGGTGCCATACAACAGGAAGTGGGTGGGGGTGGGGTGGGCAGGGCACTGGAGGTCCAGGCCCTGCAGTCCCACTGCTTGTGCTGAAGTGGGCAGTGCCCTCTTTCCTGCCTATCGCCAGGGTGGCCAGACCTCTGTCTTGATTGGCTCACATACTATCTCAGCTTCCACTCCTGGCCTTCCATTTTAGGGGAGAACCCAACAATCCCACACTGCCCGTTCCCCCAGGAAGGGCCAAGCCACCAGCATGAGCAGAGTCTCGTGTTTTTTCAGGCCTGGGCTGTCCCCGCAGCATTTCTGGCAGGACCTGGTGATAGAAGCTAAACAGGCTCACACAAGGTGCTCAGAATTCAGAACACTTGGCAGCAGGGAAAGAGACCGTGGCCATTTGGAACAGGTTGGGAGAAGTCATGCGGAGAGCAATTTGGGGTTTGCGTTGGTCTCAACTGTAACTTTCCAGAAAGCTGGGACACCCGATTCCAATAAAAGCTTCCCCAAGTATTTCTGGAGGCATGGTGGAGGTTCTGGGCTGTGTGGGTGGGGGTGGCTTTTCTTGGTTTGTAGAATTGCACTTCTTACTGATAAAACTTCCATCCAATTTATGAACCTATGTCTGGTTTCCAAGGCTTGTGACCTGGGCAGGTGAAGGGAGGTGGGACTCTGAAGTAGAATTCACTGGGGTTGGGACTTATGGCTAAAGGATGTTGCAGATACCAGAGCCAGATAGGGAATCTAAGTCAGTGGGAGAAATGGGACCAGAAGCCAGTCCTCCTTGTTCAGAACTGAAATTCCCCGACCGCACCCGGGGGGTGTCAAAAACTGAGGTATGAGATTGTCCGCTTCAGTTTTTGCTCTAGGAATTCTGGATTGACCAAGCACCCTCACTCTTGTGGGGCCCTGGGCATGGTCAGAACAAGAACCCTGCTGACCCAGAGAGCACTCCCAGGCAGGAGAGCCCCAGAGTAAATGAGCTGGCTGCCCTGCTACCCCTCTGCCAGTCACCGAGAGATCATTAATCTAGTAGCCCCGCACAAGAGCCAGACACAGCCAGGCCCTTTGGTCACAGCGACAGGGAGTGGGGGCAGGGGGCTCTAGGAGGTTCCTGGAGACCTGCCTGGGCCCAGCTTAGCTGTTTCTCCAGCAGTCCAAGGTTTTCAGGCATTCTTTCGTTGCATCCATCCAACATAGGTTGATTAATCACCTACTTTGTGCCAAGCATGATGCTCCATGATTGACAGAAACTACCTCTGTGTTTTACCCACCTCCTTCTCTAGACAGTGCCGACATCATGGTGGTCATTTGATGCATGGCTGTGGCTGTGATCGTATTTTGTTAAGTGTAGCAGTGATCAGCACTACTAAGACAGAGCTTCTGACCTGGATGAAGAGAAGAAACTTCTTTTCTTGCACACCCACTATGTGTCAGGTCCCCTGCCATCTTCTAACACACTTTATTCCACTGCATAGAAGCTTTTGTTAGAGCTGGAGGACCCTAGCAGCACCCTGGCTTCTGTCTCCAAAGGGGCTGTGTGCTGCAGCACATGTCTGGGGCAGTAAGATGGACTTCATAGCGGGTCCCTCGCTAGGGGCTCCATTTGATTTGGGCCTTGAAGATCAAGTTGAGCAGGTGGAAAACGGGGAGAAAGAAAAGGGCATTGCAAGTGGAGAGAACAGCATGAGCAGCAGCCCAGGGGCTCAAGGGGCCTGGAGAGCAAGTGCCAGGGCCATGTGTAAGCATGGGGGGATTGAGGGGCTCAGGTTGTGGCTCAGGGGAAAAGCGCTCGCCTAGCATGTGTGAAGCACTGGGTTCGATCCCCAACACCACATAAAAACTAAATAAAGACATTGTGTCCACCTACATCTAAGAATATATATTTTTTTAAGAATGGAGGATTGAGGTACAATGAGGTGGGGTGGCCAGGAGTTAAGAATGGCTAGAGGGGGAACACTGGCAGACGCTCTGTTCCATGTATTCCCCAATGTCTGCCAGGCTAGAACCTTGGGCAAACCAAGCAGCCTGTAGGAAGCTGGGTCCTGAGTTGGTCATGTCCTCAGACTTTCTCAGTGGTGGAGGAACTTCTTTGGTTATTGCTGTCTTCATGCCCGTTGTTGCTGTCCCAAGTGCAAAGAAGCAGAACCTCAGGTCCTGGAGTCCCCTCTGGGCAGAAACTGAGTGCAATGGGCTTCCAAAAATTCCCGTCAACCACAAGCTTCCAGAATGCTGGTGAGCTGTGCATGCAGCACCATGCTGTCTGCTCAGCACCCTCCTCTAAGAGAAGCCCTGGGAGGCAGGCAGCCCTCACTTCAGTGTAGCCACGGAGGCTGCAAAGGAGCACAGCACAGCCAGATCCCACAGTCCCCAAATTGTACTTCAGCCCTTGCTGAAACCACCTCCTCCCCCTCATCCACCAGCATAGCCCAGACTGGGCTGAGGTTCTTTCTACTATGGTAGTGCACAATTCAGGACCATCAGAGAAAATCCTGGGCAGTCAGGAGCCCCAATCCTCTATCCTGCCATTGACTGATTTGCTGCATGATGCCAAGAAAGTCACTTAGCTTCTCTGAGCCTGTCTCTTCATCTATGAAGGGGGATATCATCTTTGCAGTCTTAGGGTTTGGGGGAGGTTTCTTGGAAAACATAGATAAAAACAGTAGACTGGCCATAATGACACATGACATTAATGAGATTTATGTGTCAATGAGAGTGTTGCATCCTTCACTCCCGGAATGCAAGCCTGGCTGCTGGTGCAACAGTCTGGAAAGGGGAGAGGTCAGCAGGTCCCGCAGACTCTTTCTGCCCCAGGAGGCTTCTGATTGGAAATGAAGCCCTGGTGCTTTCTCCACCCACCAAGGAGCTATGGTAGTCTGGGGTGAAGAGTGCAGCACCCTGACTCCCCAAGAGGCTCAGATACACCTGGGAAACAAGGAGGGTGGGCAGGGCGTGGCCAGGCAGGGCTCTGCTCTGGGGCTGGGGTGGGTTTGTGGTAGGAGGAGGCAGCAGAGGAGCACTGTCTTAACCTACCACTTGATCGATCTTGCAGTCATTCACCAGATCTTCAAAGTTATTAAAAAGCACCACCATGTGAGGAATGATTATGACACTGTAGCTGAGGGCTCAAAGAAAATGCATTTTAAAAATGCACCCTTCTGCCTGCATGATGATACATGACAACTCAAAAGGCTGAGACAGGAGGATCTCAAGTTCAAGGTCAGTCCGGGCAACTCAGCAAGACCCTGTCTCAAAATAAAAAATGGATTGGAAATGTAGCTACTGGCAAACTAACCCTTGGTTCAATTTTCAGAACCGCAGTTAAATAAATAAATAAACAAAACAAAATAAAATCACTCTTCTAGGCCAGTTATGTAACAGCACAGGACAGCAACAGTAGGAGAAACAGTGGCCAGAGTGCAGCGGATGCCACACTGCAGGAGTGGAGACCCGGAGGGCTCTGTGCAGGGTGGTGGGCTGCAGGGGATGAGGAGTGCTCTGGTCTCCCCCAGTACCGAGAGGCAGCACTCACAGGGTGTGTCCAGCTCTGGGACCTGATGCTCCTGCAGGTGTACCACGAAGGCCCATGTGGACTAGCTCCTCAGTCTTTAACCCAGTGGGACAAGAAGCATCATTATCTTCACTTCATAAAGGAGGAAAGTGAGGCGAGGAGTTCATTCCTCGCAGGAGCACAGAGCTTGAAAGGGGGAGAATCAGGCCTGGAACCCCAGCAGGTAGGTGGCAGAGCTGGTGCCTCAGAGTCCAGTCCACACTAGCCCAAACTGGGGTTCCCCAAGACATGACAGAAGCAGGGATGGAAGGGACCCAAGTGACCCCAGGCATTTCCTACTTTAGGGGAGTTAGAAACAGAGCCAGTGGGTGGTGATGTATCCTGCCCAAAGCCACATCACTAGTGAGCGGCAAAGCCGGGTCTAGGTTCCCAGGCCCCAATCCACCATTGGTTCCCTACACCATGGCTCTAAAGTGTGGTCTGGGGCCCAGCAGCCTGGACGTTGCTGGAGCTCATGAGGAATGAGGAATTGCAGTTCCCATCCTTGACCTACAGAACCTGCAGGGAGGTGCCAGGATCCCAGGTGATTCACCTGCATTCTATTTGGTTTGAGAAGCACTGATAAATGCTACCCTTCCCTTTCTAGCCTGTAACTTCTGTTACTGGGAGTATAAAGACGCTGGATCTGGATATTGTAAAATCTGAAATGGCAAGATTCTGGACACTCTGTGGAAGTCACCTCGTGATGAATCCTCTGAGACCCAGAGAAAATAGATGGAGCAAAGCCTTCAAAGGGCCCAGGCACACCTGTCACCAGGGACCTGCTAATGAGCCAGGAGCTAGAGATTGCCCAGGCCCAAGGAGGTGACACTCTCAGGAAGAGTCTAGATCATCCTCCACCACAGCTGGCCACTAGAGGGGGCCGAGTTGTCCTGAAGAAAGCACTAGACCTAGCAGTTGCTAGGGAGTAGCAGAGGTTAAGGCAGGACTTCTTGGGGCCAGAGTTCATGGCAGGAGTGGCAGACAAGAGCTGGCCTGGGGGTGAGGGCTATGGGTTCCAATCCCCCTTTTCCCCTCCACCACCACTTCCCTGGGACTGTGATTTGGAGTTTCTCAATCCCATGGAAAGTATGGTGCTCCGTAGCTTCAAGCCCCTGCACTCCTCCCTATATAGAAAGTTGGATTCTGTATCCTCACTATCAGAAGCAGGGACCCTGCCCAGCACAGCCTCCTTGGGCTCCACACACTTTCTGTTTGCTGGGGGCTGGCTCACACCTCAGCTCCAGAGCCTGGGGAGGGCAGTGAGCTGGACAGTGGTAAGAAAGGGTAGTGGGAAGTTTAGGGAAAACCAGGGGCTGGACAACCCCAGAGCAGACCAACGGCCTGTGGCTCTCTCCCAGTTCCCCTAAGTCTGAGACAGTCAAGTAGCGGGAGGGAAGTCCCACTTCGGTTGGCAGGAACGGGGCACTGAACTTTACCTCCAAACACAGACCCAAAGGCTGCCACCACAACCTTCAGATAGAGAAGCTTTGACGTAACTCCACCTCCAGGTCACTTGGCTGTGCTTCCCCTGGGCACCCTCACCCCACTCTCAGCAAGCTCTTCCCTTCCTTTACGTGCAGCTGAATGCCTGCCCCTCAGGACAACCTCAGCTGGATTCTGTACCCTGTCTCCCTGGGTGAGCAGGTGTGAGGAAGTCTGTGTGGTGTGTGTGTGTGTGGGGGGGTGGGGATTCATCTATCCCCAGCTACACTGACAAAACGCTTCTGGGGCAGGGTGGGAGCGCAGGCTCTCAGCTAATGCCCTTCCTGCATGCTGGGTAACATTGGGCAACCTCTCCCCCTCTCCAAACCTTGGGTAAAATGAAGAATGGGGGAAAATCGGCCCTCACTGGGCTCGTCTTGGAGGAGCTCTAGAAAAGACTTTTGGGAGTAGTTGGCATCTGAGGGGCTGCCCTGTTGTCAGGGCTCCAGCCCTCACCCCTACTGAGCAGCTCCGCCACTGTGTTTTCTATGATGGGCTGCTCTCTGGCTTTTGTTGGCAAAATGGTTTAAATGCTTGGGGTAAGTTCTGGGGGGCATTTTAATGGATACTTTAAGGGTGTACTTTTGCTCCAATGGGCCCAATTCAAGGCCATTCAAGGCTAGAGTCCTTGGGCATAGTCAGGACTGAGTGGAAGGAACAAGGGGACAGGGGAGGAGGATCCAGGTACCCTTCCATGTCTTAGTCTTGGATGGCCTGGCAGCTGCTCTAGTCTATTCCTCCTCCTTTCTCTTCTCCTCTCCCCAAAGCCTTCCCAATGGAAATAGCTCTCATTAAAGCCAACACCATAGGCTTGTTCAGGAGGCAGCTCTTCCCCTGGAATGGAGTGTGCTCCTGGAGAAAACCTAGTGGATTTGTGGTCTGCTTCCATGCAACAATTAGCCGGGTAGCTGTCCAGCTCTGATAGGCTTTGTAGAGGCAGAGGCTCAGCTTAGGAGAGACCAGACAGTTCCTTGCTCCAAAAGGGCTGAACATAAACACCCTGAAGACAGCAGTGCCCACTGACTCAGCAGTTTCACTGCTGGAAACTCATCCCAAGGAGGAACTACAGAAAGAAAGGCAAATGCATAAAGATGATCACTGTGGCATTTCTCAAAATAGCCCTACACTGGGAACCACCCAGCTACCCAGCAGCAGGGGCAGTGAATTACAGAACATTAACTAGATGGAATGGTATGCACCCACTAAAATCAGCATATGAAGGCCACATGGAAACATGGAACCAACATTGATAAAATGTTATAAAAAGGGGAAGCAGTTCAGCTTAGCTCCCTTTCTTTTCCCTAAATAAAGGCGTGACAAGAAACTGCCAGGGAACCTGAAGAAGTAAAGAGTTGTGTTAGGGCAGTAGTCTAAGTGACTTGTTCTCTGATTCATTTAAATAATCACTGAGTGGGTCGGGGTTGTGGTTCAGAGGTAGAGCGCTCGCCTAGCATGTGTGAGGCTCTGGGTTCCATCCTCAGCACCTTATAAAAATAAAACAAAGACATTGTGTCCACCTAGAACTAAAAAATAAATATATAAATAGAAAATCACTGAGTGTTTACTATGTTCTGGGTGCTGAGGATGGGGCAGTGGATGGAAATCACTCCATCTCCGGCTTCAAATGCAATGTTTTTTCGTACATGGTCTTCGAGTCTGTCACATGATCTTTCGATGAACAAAACAAACAAACAAACAACCCATTAATACTAGAAATAAGTCAGGAAAGGTGCTCCCTCCTTCTGGGCAAGGTATTTCATTCCAGGTATCAGAGCCATCTCCAGCTGGATTACATACATGTTATAAGAATCCCAAATGTAAATGTGGGAGTGACATTTCAGTCTTATAACATTTTAGTTTCCTCTGCAGGAAAAACATTTTTTTTCCCCCCAGAAAAACCCATGTTAAAAAAGAGGAAAAAAGTTAGGACTTGTTACTAAGCTCATGGTTGAATAATTAAGTGCGCCTAATTCTGAAAGTAGCAAGCTAAATTATGCAGTGCCAAAAGCGACAACTCTCATACCTACACCATCCCGTCTATACCGGCGTGGTTTCAGCTTTACAGCTGAAAAGCATTGCCAGAAAACCTAATAAAAGGAAGCAAAAATATTTCTGTTTCTATCAAGCTGCCATTTGAGAAAGACTTTAAAATATGTTCTTCCCTATGTGTAAATCTGACAGCAGATGCATAATTAAAACCCCAGTGGAGAGCTTCTTTTTAATCTTTTCAAAGTAAACCAATAATACATCCTTTAGGATGTGAAATGATGGATTAATACTCTTTGGATGGTTCAGAATATCTCTGAGGTGGAGTGATCTCTTTAAGAACATAGTTTAGAACCAGAGGAACACAAGCCACCGGCTTCACCTTTAGTTCATGCACTCACCGAAGATGCAGATAATGACATGCCAAAGGCCACACACTCATCTGCAAAGAGTTATGCTTGTCTTGGATATCTGTTAATTGGAGGAATGAATGAATGGATTCATTCACATTAAAACAAACTTCATTTCAAGCCCCCGGGAATATGTCACATAGCTCAAATGGGAGAAATAATTACCCAGGATTTCAGTTCCATGTAAGCAATCAGTATGAATAATTTAGACCACAAAATGGATTTTTAATCTTGCTTGAACTAACTAGTCAGATTGACTTGTGCTTTTCTTTTTGGTACTAGAGATTGAAACCTGGGGCATTTTATCACCATCCCTTTTTATTTTTTATTTTGAGATAGGATCTCCCTAAGTTGCTTAGAGCCTTGCTAAATTGCTGAAGCTGGCCCTGATCTTGCAATCCTCCTGCCTCAGCCTCTCAGGTCACTGGGATTACAGGTTGCGCCACCATGCCTGGCCCTATGGAGGTTTCTAAACTGTCTGACCTGTAAAGCTAGAGGCTATGCCTTGATCTGTAGTCCAGCTACTTGGAAGCTTAAGGCAATAGGATTGCTAGTTCAAATCCAGCCTGGGCAACTTAGCCAGATCTTGCAAAAAAGAAAAAAAAAATTATCTCCCTGACCTATAAGATCTGTGTGCTACTTCCAGTTTTCTCGGGATTAATCAGTGGCTGGTCTGACCAACAGACCAGTCCTTGCCATAGTGTCAGATACACAGACACAAACATTAAATACTTATATTAAATAGTCTCAAAAAGGAATGTTCCCACCAGTTATATGCATGAAATTGATGGAATATACAATGAATAATTTGGATTCAGGACCCAGGTAACCCCCTCATTAACTGTGTGACTTTAGACAAGTCCATTTACACTATGCCACACGGGCTTTAACCAAAAATGCCCTTACTCCAATTATCTTTAGTGAGGATGTCAACATTTGCTACCAATCCCACTATACATGTTGGAATATACTTTAATTTTTGCCATATAAAATAAGCTTTAATCCTCTAAACTGTGGCTCTAGGCTGGACACACACAACACATGGTATTTATGGAATGAATGAAGTGTTCTCTATACAAACGACTTGATGAATCAGGCAGGGTCTATACAACACAAAAAGAAATATTCTATATTGATTAGACAATGTAAACAATTGAACCAAATCATTTGGGTCCCCTGAATTCCACATTGCTGCATGAACTATACATACTGTGATATTCACTGATCAAATAAAACTGAGTATGAACTAATTTTCCTCTTCTTTGGATGAGGTGGCAGATAGAGAATCCTGACTGTCCATGTGGACTGAGCTTTGAATCCATAAAAGGATCAGTAATAATAATGTATCTGAAGACTCGAACATTTAAGGGAAAGGAACTATGTAAGCAGAAGAGAAACTGACATATGTAGGTCTTTAATTAAATCTCAGGCTAGGTGTAGCTTATGGTAGAGCACTTACCTGGTGTGTGCAAGGGCCTATGTTCAATCCCCAGCAGTGGGGGAAAAAAAAATCTCATCCAAGTACATTTTTGCAAAAAGAAGGTTGAAATGATAATCATGCTAAATAGGAATTCAGCACAACTTATCTGACTGACTAAAGCAACTAACTGAAACCACTACCCAAGATTGTCACAGTGGGTGGATAGTGGGCAGAGATCTGCTACTTGTGTGGCTGTGTTTGTCTCCCTGTAGAGGGCTAGTTCAATTCTGAGTGGTCCAGAGGCTGGTTTTAATGTTTCCCTGCAGATTTTGGAAGCAATGTGCTTGGTCATTCATAATGCGGCCACATGCTTCAGTGTAGCCCTCCTACACTGCTTGCCTACATCTCAAAACACAAATCAAAAAAGAGAACATTGTTCCTTTCTACTTGATGAAAGAGTAGCCAATCCTGACAGTAGATTAAAGCCTGCATGGAACAAAATTCTAACATGCTGACTTGATTTTGTGCACAGAACTGAGAGAGAAGCTTAGAAGGCATGGCGGGGCTCAGAATCACTTCTTTCAGAGGGATGAAAGATTGATGGGAAGTCATCAGACAGAGATAGACCATAGGCCACTGGAATGGGTCATCCTATTTGCATGGACTCACAGCCCATATGGGAAGAGGACACTGCCAATAGCTTCCCTTTGGCCTACAGGGTTCCATTAGCAAGCTAGAGCATATCACCAGGGAAAAGATGATGTGATTACCCAATGTGTTCACAATTGTGCTTTTAGGTGGAAGAAAGCAAAAGGACATGTTTACAAGAGGAAGAGCACAAGTCAACGAGCTATGAATACATGATGTCATCCCCAGGACTAAGCATCTTTAGTACTTTTAAAGCACTTAAAAAAACTCTAGTTGCTATAGCAACTTGATGCAGCTCTTAAAAGGGGATTTTTTTGAGGGGGTCATTTTTTTATCTTCAATCACCATAACAACATGATATAGCTTTTAAAAGGTATTTTTATCCAATTTGTGTATGCTTTGGACTCTGGCCATATTTGCCTTTTCTATTTAAAATAATCAAATCAAGCATGACACATGAAAAAAAAATCATTGAAGACAAGGAAGCCCTTTCACAGACTTTACATATACACTCAGAGAGGCATTTCTTGCTGCTCATATCCTGCACGTGGATGCACCCTCTCTCCCTGCCTCCAAACAGCCACGCACTTGGCTTTCACTGATCAGTTTGTCCATGCCCCATGCTCTTAGATGGCATACCAAACCAGCCCAGAACCCACCCAAAGAAGGTATGTCCATAAACTCCCTCTCTTTTCAGGTTCAGTAAGTACAGCCCCCTCCTCCAAAACTGCACCACCAAGAGGCAGTGCCTTGGATGGATATTGTGACCAGCCATGGGCCTTCTCCCATTCTAGGACTCAAATAGGAGCTGGTGGCTCATCAAGTCTTGCAGAAGTGAAAAGCTTGGATTTATTCTATGCTCTGTACAAAGGAATCATTGGGGAGGAGGGATTGTGTTTCACATGATGCCCAGGGAAAGGAGTGGGTAGGGGGAAGTGAAGCAGGCAAGGGGCAAAGAGGTGGAGAAAGCAGCAGTGGTGGCTCCAGAATCTCTCCAGGAAGCGTTTGGAGCTGCAATCTAGCTAAAAAGGGAGGAATGGAGGCTCATAGAAGTATCTGCACAACATTTTTCATAAGGTTGAGAAAACACGAACTGTTTATGTTAAAAGTGGCAAGACGGGGTAATGAAAAGTATAGGGGAATCGTCCCTGCTCCTGGCTACCCACTTGGGACCACTTCCGGTTGGAAAAAGTGGCAAGGGAAAAAAGAAAAAGACGTCAAAAAATTGGAGGAGAGGCCCGGGGTGTGGGGAGAAAACCAAGGAGGGAAGGAGTGTAGAGCCACCAGAGCTCAAGTCCTGGCCTCTGACTAACGGGCTTTTCACTGTGCGGGGGTGGGGAGTGTAAACTGCAGAAGTGGATGGGTAAGAGATCCAGGGAAAGTGATTCCGGGCCAGTGGTCACCCACCACCGGGTAAAACCCGCTGAGAGAAAAACACGGGATAAAGGAAGAGAGTGAGAAAGAAGAGGAAATTAAAAAGCTGAGAGAGAAGGAGAAAAGGTGCTTATAAAATATCTGGGTGACGACACTGAGGTCTGCGGTGATGTGGGAATAGGAAGGAACTAATGGCACTTGACACATTCTCACAAATTCTCTTATAGAGGAGAAAATTGGGGCGCCCAGAGATTAGGATATGGAGCCTGCAAGCGCTAAAGCTCAGGCGACCAGGATCTGCCTGGAGCCTGAGTGAGGCTCTCCCCATTCAGCAACGCTATCAGAAGAGTCACCGTTGGGTGAATGCCGAAGAAAGGCGGTTCAGGCCACCTTCTGCACCGAAAACCAGGAAAGAAGAGAGGAGCAGGAGAAGGGAGTTGGGCGGAGAGGAGAGGGCGAGACAAAAGTAGGCAATGGGGCATTGGAAGTGAAGGGAGGAGTCGCGGACAGAGCCCCAGAACGATGGAAAGGGCAGCAAGAGAAAGGAGCACAGAAAAAAGAAGCGCGCGGTGCGCGCCGCTCACCTATGGTCGACACCACGGTGCCCACGAAGTAGAAGGCACCAGGGAAGTCCCAGCGCGGGCGCAGCGCGTCGGCTCGGACACCAGCGGCCAACGCGGCCTCGTAGTGCCGGAGGAAGGCGCGCAGCTCCGGTTCGGCCACGCCGTGCGCGGCGCTGAAGTTGCGCAGCGTGGCGCCCCAGCGCGCCCGCGCCTCCGCCTCGCCGGGGCTCTCCAGCGCGGAGAAGACTGTGGCGCCCGCCACAAGGTAAAGGCCGATGAGCGCCGCCAGCAGCACGAAGCGACCGGTGTCCTCGTTGAGGTGCGAACGGCGGCAGCAGCAGCAGCAGCAGGAGGGGCGCGGCAGGCGGCGGCGACAGCGGCGGGGAGGGGGCCGGGGACTGCGGGAGGACATGGTCCGGAGCTCAGCCCCGGGGCCGGGGCGGCGCTTGGAGCCCGGGCCGCGACATCCCCCCGCGGGAACAGAAGCGTGAGGATGGTGGCCAGGGGTCGGGGGCCGCCGCGGAGCCCCTTTGCAGCCTTTCTAGAGCCCGGACGGCCGGGCGCCTCCGCCTCCTCCCGGGCGCTCAGGCCACGCACAGGTTCCGCGGCCCAGCGGGCGACCGGTCTGGGACGCTCCTCTCCGCGCCCCGACGCCTCTCCGGCTCCCGCGGCTCCTTACCCACCGCGCTTGGGCGCGGGGCTCCGCAGCTAGGCCCTTGCCCTCCTGTGGCCGGCGTCCGCGGGGCCCCGGGCCTCATACTCCTCTCCAGACAGGCCGCGGGCTGTGCGCGAGGCGGGCGGTGGAGTCTGGGTGCCTAGGACTGGGACGCGGTCGTGGGGCACGGAGATAGTCCCCGGGGGCGTCCCATGAGGCTTTCCGGGTTTGGCGGCTCCTAGGCGCAGGCTGCGCGGGCAGTCCTGCTCCCGCCCCCGGGGCTGAGCTGGCGGCGACGGCTGCGGAGCCTCAGAGCTAAGCGGAGTCCGGGGAAGCGCTCCCTTTCCAGCTCCAGCCGGAGAGCCGCCCGGCAAGGAGAGGCGGAGTCACTGGAGCCCGGGGCGGGGTGTTGGGGAGGGGTGAGTTAGGAAGGGAGGGAGGGGTGGAGAGATGGGCCTCTGGGACGCCTCCGGGTCGTTCTGGTGGCACCAATGCGGGACACCGGAGCAGGTGTCCGACTGCGGTGCTAGTTACCACCCCGCTGGGAACGGCGTCCTGTCTCTCCCTGCCCTTCAGCTTCGAAATCCTGGAGAAACTTTGCTCAACTTGATAGTGCTTTTGAGGTCTCAGGGGCTGGGGGGCTCCCGACGCGAATCCCAGATACTGGATTCTTGGGTTCCGGTCCGAAGTTTACGTTCCCTTCTCTCACTCCTTTGCCCTGGATCCAGCCACAGCGCCAGGACCCAGAGGAGTCTTTTGGGGGGAAATGACACCGTTTTAGGAAGAGGGTAGAGGCAGTCACCGGGCTCCGGGCGACCGGGAGCGAGGGTGTTTGCTCCCCCTCCCGACCGAGCGGGCGGCGGGCGTCAGCACCGCGGACAGCGCATCGTTGCGGCAGCCGCTGGGCGGGCAGCTTCGGGGCTGCGGGGGCCGCCTGTGGTCGGCTAGGCGGTTTGCCCCGCTGCTCCTGGTTCCCCAAATCCTCCCTGTTTTTCTTTTTACCTTCCCTATGTCCCCTATCCCGAGGCAGGTGCGGTAGCCGAAGCTGTTGACAGGGCGGAGACGCTGCGGAACAGAGACGGAGGAGGAGTCAGGCGCCGACAGGGGACTGAGGGCTACCAGAGCCGGAGATGCACAGGCCCAGCGGGCTGCAGGGTCTCCTCTCGCCACCCCAGCTTACCAACCCCTCTAGCTCAGGGTAGGGGAGCGTGGATACGATCCTGGCTGCGGTAGAGGGGTAGAGGAGGTTAGGAGAAGCTAGCTTGTGGCTCCCCCATGGCTGGTGCCTGCAAGGGTGTGCTCCGTAGTGCCCCCCGGAAAGGGTCGCCCCCTCCGCGGGGAAAGATAGCGGGTGCTTGGCTCTGCCTGGGACTCTTCTCCACTCGACACAAGTTGGCTTGGCTGGGTCCAAGGAGAGGAACGCCCTTGCTGCAGACGGAAAACTGTCCTCTTTGGGTAGCCAGTCCCTTCTCTGTCCTCCTCCCCGCCTTTGTACGGGCTGTGGATGGAAGACCCTGATGATGTTACAATACAGATGATGGAAAATAAAGATAACGGTGGAGATAGTGCTTAGATACTCCAAGTGGATGAACTGTGGCAAAATTCAGAGCTGCCCCTGCCCCTGCCTCTACCCCAGCCCCAATCCTAGGCCCCTTGACCCCACAGGAAAACTCCAAGCTAAAGTCTACTCAGTCGTGGCCACAGCGTCAGTTTCCTATGGTTGGGGTGCTCATCGTGGTCTCTGAATAAGCCTCCACCGCTCATTGAGCATTTCACAGCCTTGAAATTAGGGTCCTGTGCCTGATCCCTCAAGGGAGGCAGATTGAGGCAGAGACTTTGGATCCTTCCAGAAATGCTGCTGCTGCAGGGCATGAATAGAGCCCACTGTGCTCTTCTCTGTGTTAGTGTAGATGGGAAGAAATCCCACCTCCCACCACCACCACCATTGTTAGAGCTGGGCTTCCTGGCACTGGATGACATGGGGCTAGTTTCGCAATGATCTTTTTAGAATGGTACAGGGAAGCCCTTGTGTGAGGAGAAATCTGGGCCCACTCCTCCATTTCTGTAGTATACTGGGAGCTTTACATACCCACAAATTACTGTCATTGCAAACTATTATTATTGTCAACTGTTTCTTTCCAAGCCTTTGCCTCCCCTGGCCTCTCCACAGCAGTGCCCCAGGTCTTTTTCTCCACAGGTCCTGTTCCCTCCCCTTTGTCCCTCATACATACAACCCCAGTGGGCAGTGAGGACAGCCTAGCCATGGACCTCTGGGACTGAATTCCACTTGGTGGAAAGAAGCTCTGAAAGAAGCCATGTGAGACATCACTTGATTCTCGAGCCTCCAGATACAGCTGAAGGGCATTGCCAGACCTCTCAATGGCTGTTCTTGCCCCAGCTTCCAGATTAGGGACAGGTTGCTTTGCTGCAGTGTTCTGGGACCAGCTTCTTGCTCAGTTGGCAGAGGGCCTGCCCTGTCCTCATATTTGTTATTCTAGCTTGATTAAGAGCAAACCACTGGCATAAATTTCAACTCTGAATGACCTAATCAATTTATGTAATAGGGAAATGATAAGTACCTGCACATAGTCCTGGGTCCTTTAGGGAACTAACCACATGATGAATGTGGTTTTTATCCACTGGATCAATATTTAAGCCTTTGACTGCTGTAGGGCTATCTTCAAAACCTTTGCCTCCACCCTGAGTTGCTTCAAGAGCCTCCTAATGGTAGAACTGGCTATTGTAGATGTCTCCTCACTTGGGTCCATTCTGCTGCCCCTGCCAGTCATTGCTGTAATCCTACCTGTCTGATCTGACACTGCATCTGAAGTCTCTAAACCGGTCTCCAGTGGTTCCCCCAAAGTTACAAAAATTCAATGTTTAAGCTCTAGAGGCTGCCATTCAAAGCCTTTGATGACATGATTCCCAACAAGTCATTCCTACTACCTACTGCTTCTTAGAGTAACAGGGAGTTAGAGGCTGCTTTCGCTAAAAAGCACTGACTCTTCACTTGGGCCTACAGCTGCCTAATGAATAATTAAATTTTTATTAGCTCATCTAATACAGAATAAAAGGATAAAAGCTTGGAATCTCTGCTTTCATTTTGCATTTGTTCCCTTTGCTACCTTAAACTTTGGTTCAGATTTCTGCTTAATTCTGCAGGTAGATACAATAATCATTTAAGGAGTTTTTGTTTAAATCTGGCAACACTCCTCATCATGGCTGAATACACTAAGATAAAAGTAACTAAAATGTTCTCAAGATTATTTATTTTTTAAATCTCAAAATTTGAAGGCATGTCAGTCAATAGTGTCAGCTACCAACTCTTATTTCCTGTACCAGACCACTGTAATGGTTCTTACAAGTCTCCAGTCATTGCCCTAATCCACCTTGCCATTCTGACTTGTTCCTTCTCAGAGTCATTTTCTTCTGTCGTCACCTTGGATTCTAAGACAACATGTGTGATTGGTAAACATGCCATGACAGGAGTAAAAAACACACCCAAGCCAGGCAGGGTGGCTCATGCCTGTAAACCCAGTGGCTCGGGAAGTTGAGGTAGGAGGATAGCAGATCAAAGCCAGCCTCAGCAATTTAGGGAGTCCCTGAACAATTTAGCAAGACCCTACCTCAAAATAACATTAAAAAAAAGGGCTGGGGATGTAACAAGGTGGTAAAGCATCCTTGGGTTAAATCCTTGCTATCAAACGAATGAACAACAGTAACAAAAAGACACCCAGGTAGCAATGCGTTTCTTACCATGGACAAGGCTCTGCTTGACCATCCTTAAACAATGATCAGTCAGACCAGTTTTACCACAACTGCTTGACTATGCATACTTCCCACACCCAAACTTTGTTCTTTCTCTATATATTCCCCAAGTTTGTCTTAGCTCCTCTAATCCAAGGCTTGGGATTCTAGTCCTCCTGCTTCCTAGTGTGGCTACACTGAATAATACATTACTTTCCTATTTCACCATTACTTTTTATGTTTGATTTTGTAGCCAGTGACCAGACCTGGTCTGTTGGGGACCCCCAGAGTCAGGTAACCCATTGAACATCCTTATTCCTCAAGTACTCCATACCAACCCAATCACCAGGCCTTTGCTCCTCCTGTGTGGCCAGCGTCAGCACTGGTTACATTGGAGTGTCACCTTTTTTTCTCCAGCTCTACAAATATAAAGCCCAACTCAGCTCTCAGACCTTTTCCAGAAAAGCTTTCCTTTTGGAGTATATTTTGAGCCAATCACTTTGACAAGGTCATTTGAATCCCAAGTTTACTGAATCTGCCATGCACTCAAGAATTTCATATCCTACCTCCCCCTTTCCCTCTCTCTTTCTACCTTTCTGTGTTTTATAGAAGAAAATACCATGCAGGAGTTTTAATCAGGAAAATTAGGTAAGGTTAAATGCAACAAATTGGCAAGTCCACTTTACGCATATAGTTAAGATAAACAAAAACATACACCCACACAAAAACTTGTACATCGATGTTCATGGCAACAAAAAGTGGAAACAACTGACAAGTCCATCAACAGATAAATGGAGAAATAAAATGAAGTCTATCCATACAACAAAATATTTGACAACAAAGAGTGGGGGGAGTATTAATATGTGCTACAATGTAAATGAATCTTGAAAATTATACTAAGTGAAAGAAACCAGTCACAAAAGACAATAAATTATATGATTCTGGGTGGGGGCTGTGGCTCAGTGGTAGTCAACATGCCTGGCATGCATGAGGCAGTAGGTTAAATCCTCAGCACCACATAAAAATAATTAAATAAAGATATTGTGTCCATCTACAACTATAAAAGTATTTTAAAAATTATGATTCTATTTATATAAGAAAATCCATTAAGAAAAACATTTTAGTTGTTGCTGGGGGATTGAGGAGAAATGGAAATGATTGCTGATGGGGATGGGGTTTCTTTGGGATGATACAAACGTTCTACCTGGGTTTGACAGCCAGCACCCCACCACCACCACACACACACAGGTTTCTAAAGTTGATTGTGGTAATGATTGCATAGCTCTGTAAATACACTTAAAAAACATCAATGTGTACCCTTTAAATGGCTAAATTATATGGTATGCAAATTATATATCAATAAATCTATTTAAAAAGACAACTTATGGTCTACATATTGACAAGTGACTGTGTAACAACATACTTGTTAAATATTAATTTGTTTCTATCCTACAAAAGACCACTTGAATCGCCTTCTTGGTTGTATATAAATGCAGCAACTCTCTTCTCTAACTCTCTTGGAATTAGGCTTTTATAAAACCTTTTATATAAAACTTTATATATTTATAATTATTATTTCTTCTTTCTCCTCTTCTTCTCTTCCTCCTCCTCATTTTCTCCTCCTCCTTCCTCTCCTCCTGCTTGTCTTCTTAGTGCTTAACCACTAAGCCATATCCCCAGGCCGTTTTAGTTTTATTTTGAGATAGGGCCTTGCTAACTAGCTTAGGGCTCGCTAAGTTGCTGAGACTGGCTTTGAATTTGTGATCCTCCTGCCTCAGCTTCCCAAATCACTGGGATTACAGGCATGGATCACACCACTGGTCTTATTATATCTTCTTGATAGATTTACCCTTTAATTAATATACAATATCCCTTTTTTGTCTCTTGTAGCAGATTTTTTTTTTTTTTTTTTTTTTTTTTTTTGGTACTGAGGAACATCCCCAGCCATTTTATTTGGAGACAGGGTCTCACTGAGTTTCTAAAGGGCCTTGCTAAATTGCTGAGGCTGACCTTGAACTCACAATCCTCCTGCCTCAGCATCCCAAGCTGCTGGGATTACAGGCCTGTGCCACTACACCCAGCTCAGGCTGTTTTTAAATCCATAACTTCATTGGCTGACTCTCAGCCCCTCACTAAGACTTTAGTTTGTAGTTCATGCCTAACTGACTCAGTAAACCCCAAAGGTGAGTGAGAGTTGAATAGCTCATACAGGTGGACTTGGAATTAATGAAGACAAGTTCATGTCCACTTCCTGTTTCCCCCATAGACACTGCCACACTGAGAGGAGTCAACTGGGTCTTTGAAGGAAAAGCAAGACAAATGAGTTACATATGGAGGGTGGGGTCACAAGCTCTGGAGTTCAAGCCTCCCAGTGCTCCAGTTTCCACAGCGGACTTTGTGAAGAACACACTATTTCATCTTTTTTTTTTTTTTTTAAAGAGAGAGAGAGAATTTTTTTTTTGAGAGAGAGAGAATTTTTAATATTTATTTTTTAGTTTTCAGTGGACACAACATCTTTGTATGCGGTGCTGAGGATTGAACCCGGGGCCGCACGCATGCCAGGCGAGCGCCCTACCGCTTGAGCCACATCCCCAGCCCCAAGAGAGAGAGAATTTTAATATTTATTTTTTAGTTTTCGGCGGACACAACATCTTTGTTTGTATGTGGTGCTGAGGATCGAACCTGGGCTGCACGCATGCCAGGCAGCGAGCTACGGTGTGAGCCACATCCCCAGCCCCACACTATTTCATCTTTATGTCACCATGATATTTGAGTATTAACAAGTCACCAATCACTCCATTTACTAAGAGTTTAGAAGTGAAGACCAGAATCCTAGGGTGGAGAGGAGTCATAAGGCCATTAGAGATTACTTTTATCTTCTGATCTGATCCAGAAGGCTGTGGGTTCCTTGTCTAAAACGTCCATGAAGTCCTCCTTTGCAACACCAGATCATTCCATATTGAGAAGCACTTTTAAAATGTCTGTTTCAACTCTTTCTTACTTTAAAATATGATTCAGACTTTTTTTTTGTAGGTAAGGCTGATAAATGTATTGATTTTGTCTCAAATGGATTTGGATATAACTTCTAAAGACTATTTAAGTTATGCACAGTTAACTTAGAACAATTGGAAAATTTAGAAAAGCAAAAATAAGAAAATACAAATTACCCAAGTTCTATTCTATTATTTCATTATTGTAGAGAATTACTATAATCAATCATTTTGATAACTCTTCTGACTGGTTGGCTGGCTATGTCTATCTTCTCTCATACATCATTTATCTAATCTATTTTCACATGTACATACACAAATTTGATTTGATTAAAATCCTAGGATAGGATATTTTACATGCTGCTTTACTATCTGTCATTCAAAAATATTTTAAACACTTGGATTCTAACATATTTGTTGAGAACATACTACATGCTGAATACTGTTCAAGGTGCCTGGAGTTGACCAATCAACATGGAGCTTGCATTGCTTTCATGCCAATAGGCATATATGCAGCATTATTTGCATAGCGTCTTCATAATGTCCTGTCAAATGAAGTTTTAGCTGAGTTTCATGTTGACAGGTTTTGTTAGATTTTTTCAGGTTCCTTCTTCCTTTTTCTCTATCCTTTTCAATTATTTAATCACTTATTTAATTAATTACTTATTTATTGGTACTGAGGATTGAATCCAGGGGCACTTTACCACTGAGTTATGTCCCTAGTCTTTTTTAAATTTTTTATCTTGAGACAGGGTCTCACTAAATTGCCCAGGCTGGCTTTGAACTTATGATCCTCCTGTCTTAACTTCCTAATTAGCTGTGATTACAGGTGTGTGCCACCACGCCTGGCTGGTTTTAGCTTCTTAATGAAACTTCTAATTCCTACCCAAATATATGCTTCATCTCTTTATTTGGATGTCAATGGACTCAATTAAAAAGCCCTATTTTGCAGGCTCCCTCATAATTAGGTGAGACTGAATTATTAATTTCTAGCAAAATATTATGTGGGACTTTCAGGAAGGCTGCATAAAGGAAGCCAAATTCCACCTGGAGAGGTACCTTTTGCTTTTCCACCATTTCTCCTTCCTCAGCCATGCTTCCTAGATGTGGTGCAATGTGGGTGGATTTGATGGCTGGGGTTTCAGCTGCCATTTTAATCACGAGGTGACTTTAAGGATGAAAGTCACAGTGTGGAGAAGCAAAATGTTGAAGTCTTTTGCAGGAGAGAATTATATGTCTGACCCGCTGTCATCTAGTCTCTTGCCGATTGGATATTCTGATATTCAAGAGTCCCTGTTTGAAATGAATCTGAGAGAGAAATCCAGACTCAGTAGGCCCAACTCATTCATTTGTTTGAAGTTTTCCCTCCATCCTCCGTTGTCCCTTCTCCCAGGCATCTTGTAATCTCACCATGGCTGACTCTCCTGTGGTTTTCTGCCCACTTGATTCCTCCAGATTCTTCAAATTGGGAAAGATTAAATGATGGTAAATTTTCTTATCCAAAAACATTAGGCTTGTCAGGACTAAGTGCAAAACCAAGCAGGGGAGGAGATCCCCAGGAGAAAGGGGCTTTGGGGTTGTCATCACTGACATCTCTTTGTTTGAACGAGTTGGAGTTCTGATAATATTGTTCTGATGCTTTTAGAGTGTTCAAGCATTTGCTTTTTGATAGGAAACTTTTAAAATGGGAGTGAGACCTGATGGAGAAGGAATGAAACCCAGCATGAAAGAGTAGACAGAGATGATGGAAACGATTGTTCTTGTAACCCAACCACTCTTCACATTCTCAACCTGGCTGTGGGCTGTGAACATCTCGTGCAAGGGCAAGAGATTTGCTCATTAGACGGTAATTAAAACTCCTGCTTAGCATGAGCATAGCACAGAACATCATATTCAACTTGAAGAACAGAGAGGGAACCCGGGGACAACAGCTCTCCTTGTAATAACCCAGGAAAGGCTGGAGGGCTGAGAATTGAGAAGGGGTATGGAGGGGGATGGTGTCCACAGGGGGAGGGTTTGTAGAGGTAGGAGTGGGGATGGGATGGGTAGAAGAGTCTTGAGGACAACTTTGTGAGTATGGGCGTCAACAGAGCCTATGGGGAAAGGGATGTTTCTTCAGAATAGAAGTTCTCTAAAGCTAGTGATGTGCTTCCCTCCCTTCTTTCCTTCCTCTCCCCTTCTTTCCTCAACCTCTCCTCTGTGCCAGGGACTGTGCTACTAAGGGTTCTAACTCATTACAAATTGACTTTATTTTCATGACTGGATAGGAAAGAGTTGGGGAGTGACACTGGGGGCAGTTGATTCTCAAATAAGGAATCTAAGGCCCAGGGGAGCAGTCAGAGGTAATCCCCTTGTTAAGCAGGAGCTCAAGGACACCCAGATGGCGGAGGCAAGGTGTAAGAAAGATGCCACTGGAGGACAAGACAGGGAGACAAGTCATGTCCCTGTTTATGATAAGTCCCATTCATGACAACCCCTGACAAACAAGGACTTATCATCAAGACAGCTCCAGACACAGGGTAGTAGGCAATGGGAGTAAAGTGGGCAGTATTCTAATGAGGTTTTCTAAAGTGACCAGTGGGGCAAATCGGATAATGTTCCAATCAGTTATCATAAAGTAACCAATGGGAGCAAGTGGGGTAAGGTCTTCCATCCAGGCCATACAAGAAAGAGAACATGCTGGGAGTGGTGGCACCCACCTGTAATCAGGAGGCTGAGGTAGGAGGATCTCGAGTGCAAAGCAAAATAGGGCTGGGGACTCGGTTTGAGAAACTAATGTGACTCCATCTTTAAAAATAAATAAATAACAGCAGCTTCTACCTCAAGGCCTGTCCCAAGGAAGGGGGCGTGACCCTTGTCCTTGGAAAAACCCACAGAGTACCCCTAAGCACATACCCAACCTGCTGAGTTGTTTGTCTGTAAATAATAGGAGAGATCTGCTGCACCAGGTGTCCCTGACTCAGTTAGGCTAGGTGAGGACCCATAGCAACCCCCCTAGGAACCTCCAATCAGCATGAGACAGGGAAAATACCTGGAATGCCAGATGACACCCCCAGTAGTTTATGGTGGTTGATAACATGTTGGGAAACCATGTAGTTTAGCACGTACACCCCTCGTGGCCTAAACCAATCAGTTCAAAGGAATCCCCCTCTTGTACTAACCAATCACCCCTACCCAACTCGTTCCCGCCATTGAATGTGCTAATCAATGTTAAGAGTTGTTGTTTGACTTTCCTGTGGTATGGAATGATTTGCTGTGTGATGTTGTGATGCATAGAGTATCCCCCCAAAACCTATAAAATCTCACTGGACAAAGGACTGGGACTCACTCCCTGGGACTGCTGCGTTGAGAACGGTTGTGAGTCCAGGCTCAAGCTTGCAATAAAGACTCTTGTGTGATTGCATCGGATTCGGCTCCTGGAGGTCTACTGGGGTCCCACGAATCGGGCATTACAGGTTCAGTGGACAAGTGCCCCTGAGTATCCCAAATTGCCCCCAGCAAAAAAAGAAAAAAGAAAGGAAAGAAAGAAAGAAAGAAAGAAAGAAAGAACGAACGAAGGAACTCCTCACTGACTTCAGACATGGGGGCCGTGAGCCTCTCCCTTGCTCAGCACACTCCACTCGACCTTACAAAGTACTACTTCCACTTTCACCTTCAATAAATCTCTACTTTGCTTTTTACTTGTTCAATTCTTCATTTGGGACACCTAGGACCTGGACCCCATCTAGATACCCCAACGATAACACCTACGCGGAACATTTTCCATCTCCATCAACACAAGTGTCCACCGGACTGGCTCAGCTGAGAGTGGACTGAAGATCCTCCATTTAGCATGTTCAGCATCTCACTCCCTTACAGGAGACTAAATGGAGGAAAATGATCAGGTGGGGACAAGAGGGAGGAGGAAAAGGGAGACCGAGGAACCATCTCCAAGAAAGTTTGCTGGAGAAGTTCAAGTCTTTCTGAGCAAGTTGAGCAAGAAGGAAAGTGCTGAGTAAACCCACTTTCAGACACAATAACAATCTAGGAGGTGTTTTCTCACTATGTGTGTCCTCATTATATTCTACGTAAAAAGCATAATATACTGCAACCTGGGGATGATAAGCCAGCCAAGCACCAGCTGGACTCACCCTGGGAGCTGCTGTTCCCTTGGCATTCCTCAATAAACAGATTTTAGCAGGAGAAAGGCCTGATCAAATCCATAGTAGAGGAGTCCTCACACCATGAAAATGCTGGAATTCCAGCGATCTCTCTGCTTGTCCCAATACCCATAATGGAAACAAGATCTCAAGTGGCCCCAGGGTCCTTAGAAAGATTCCAGTTTCATGTTCTCATTTGTCTTTCTAATAAGTAGAGTGGGGGAACAACTGCCTACCAGCTATGTTGCTACGTGCTGGATGCAGGAGCCGAAATTGGCTTGGTTCCTGCCTTCATGGGGCTTCAGGATCAGTAATTATACAAGCAATTGAGAACTGGCCATTGTGACAGTGCGCTGAAGGAAAACTGTGTGACAAGATGCACACAGAGAAGGGCAGGCAGTGGCCAGGAGGGGGGACGTGTGAGTGCCAGGGATCGGCCACACAGAGGGAACAACAGCATGTGCTGAGGCCACTAACAGGAGGGCACAGCTGAAGAAGGCCCTTGTGGGACCAGATGGAGCGGGCAGAAGCCCGATCCTGTGGGACTTTGGAAACACACAGGCATTCCTAAAAAACAAACAATAAAACCCAGAGTCAGGGTCGGGGGATGGCACCGTGTTCCAGACAGAGGGCAATGGATTAAGAGGCTGCTTCTGCCTCCCCCAAGATTTCTTTGCTCATCCAAAGGAGCTCAGTCCGGAGGCCTGACTCCCTCTCTCTTTCACCTTCCCTATCTAGACGGATACCCAATTCCTGCTATTCAGTCTTTGAAATCCCTCTCTGATGGCCTCTTCCTGTTCCCTGATCCCTGCCACTGCCAGAGTGAGAGTGCTGGTCCTCCTCCTCTGGGGCTGCTCTAGTTCCTCTGCCTCTCCAGGGCAGTTTTTCTTCTCAGTATCCACCCTCTGTACCTGTTTCCTTCCCCAAACACACACTGATCCCTGACTGGCTTGTGTCCCTCTCTTGGCCCCCCAGAGCCTAGATGAGCCATCCCAGTCTCCCTATAGGAGTCCCTGGGGCTCTGTTCTTTCTGACACAACCTGCCCATTGCACAATCTCCCTCCTCCCCAGCATCCCCAGCTGCGCCCCCTCCACCTGTTGCTACCCCCCCCAGGAACTCCTCCACGGTCTCCAAATATACACCAGTTCTTTGTCGTTCCTTCTTCCTGGAATGCCCTTCCCTCTTCTTTACTAGAAAAGTCTTGTCGACATAGCAACAGAAATGCCAGGGCACCACCGGCACTCCCAGGCAGAGCAAGCTCCCAGACTGCTGCAGGTCAGTCTCTCTGACTGCATTTGACCTCTGGAGGGTAGACACTCACCTAGTATTGCCCATGGTGGGTGTTCAATGAGAGGCCACATCATGGACTGCCATTTATATGAAACTTCCAGAATAAACAAATCCATGGAGATTTGTTAGTTTAGTTGCCAGGGGATGGGGGAGGAAGCAACTGGAAGGCACAGGGTTCTTTCTGGTGTAATGGAAAATGTTCTAGAATTAGTGGGGAATGATCATCCAATATTGTGAATATATTAAAATCTTCTGAATTGTTTACTTTAAAATAAATGGTGTGGGTTTTTTTTGTTATATGACTTTTATTTCAATATTTTTGTAGAAGAAATGTTAAATAAAATGTACCGGAGGCTGGACTTGAGCTCCTGCATAGGTCACAAAAGATCAAAATGGAGTCACTCATGCTTAAGTTTCACATCACTAAACTGAATTAAAGTGGTTTTAAAACAACTTTGTTTTCTTAGAAGTCGTCACTGGGCGTGGTGCTTTAGCTCTTATAATGAAAATAACCTTAAGTAAGCGGATACTAATGTTTCTCTCCACTCTTTGGAAGTTTGATAATTGAGTCTGCTAAAGTAAACTCACAATAGACATATTAACTGGAGAGAAGGTATATAAGCTTATTAACATGCACATGTGCACAGGAACCCTAGAAAATAGAAAGTTCTTGGGCTGTGGGCCGAGGATGTAGCTCGATAGTAGAGCTTGCCTAGTGTATGCAAAACTCTTGCAAGACCCTTGGTTCAATTCTCAGCACTGAAAAAAAAAAAAAAAAGAAGCAAAAGAAAGTTAAAAAAAAAGAGTCAAATATTTGATATTTGAAGCTTAAATACCCTCTTCAAGGGAAGAGGGAAGGAGATGTGTGAGTAAATAATTTTTTTTGTTTTATTGATATTGGAGATTTAACTCAGTGGTGCTTTATCACTGAGCCACATCCCCAACCCTCTTTCTTTCTTTCTTCCTTTTTTTTTTTTTTTTTTTAATTTTTGAGATAGGGTTTCACGAAGTTGCTTAGGACCTTGCTAAATTACTGAGGCTGATCTTCAACTTGCCATCCTTCTGTTTCAGCCTCCAGAGCCACTGGGATTACAGGCATGGGCCACCATGCCTGGCTCCTCAGCCTTTTTTATTTTTTATTTTGAGGTAGGATTTACTAAATTGTTGAGGGCTGGCCTCAAACTTGTAGTACTTTTTTTTTTTTTTTTTTTTTTTTGGTGTGGTGGTAAGATTGAACCCAGGGCCAAGGCAAGCACTCTATCAACTGAGCTATACCCCCAGCCTTGGCCTCAAACTCTTGCCTCAGCCTCCCAGAAGCTGGGATAACAGGCATGCACCACCTTGCCAGGTAAACAAACTTTCTCAGGTAACAGCCTGGGTTGAGTAGGTGTAGTGACCACCTTCTGTGATTAACCTTCCCTGGTTAAGGAGATTTCAGGGATGGAGTCCAATGCAGCTGCATTTCTTTTGGAAGAAGTTACTTCGGTCAGATAAGGGTACGCTGGAGAGTCCTTTCCTTCGCATGGTGGGAGGAACAAAGAAGGTCAGAGAGACGTGAATCTGAGACAACCTCTAAGCCTTCCAATTTCCATTAATTCAAAATGCTCAGCCTCCAAGTGGACAGATTAGGGTCTGGTTTTCTGAGCCCCGGCATTAGCAGATCCACTTTCTGTTCCCATTTATGCTTTCTTCCGTCCTATTTGCCTGTCTAGCCATCCCTTGTGCAGCTCATCCAAACAACTTTTCTACATTTTTAGAGGAGATGCTGCCCCAATTCATGAATTGCAAATAGAAGTCAATTAGATCATTTAACTATATTTGTTGTAATTTTGTTTTTGCCAGAAGTGATAAAAAATGAATAAAATGTTTGTTTTCTAATTTGCTTTCATCCTAAACTCTTTGCTCATTCTCCAGCCACTCCCCCATTGGCAACCATTACAATTTAAATGGAGAATTACCCAAGAATAGACCACATCCGAAACATAATAAAACACCAATTAGTTGTCTTGGATCAATGGGATTTGGTTCTTTTGCTGTTTGTCTTTTTCTTGTTGAAGTAGAAACTCCAAAGAGAATACAGTGGCTCAGGTCTGATTTTGGAACTCAGGAGACAGGGGTGGGAGGAGCGCAAGTTAGAGGCTAGCCTAATCAATTTAACAAGACCCCATCTCAAAAGAAAAAATGAAAGGGAAGGATGTAGCTCAGTGGTAAAGCTCCCCTGGGTTCAATCCCCTATACAAAAAAAAAAAAGGAAAGAAAGAAAGAAAGAAACTCTGAAGAGAGAAGCTAAGCTATGCAGACTGGTGTATATCATCTAATCCATCCATCCATCCATCCATCCATCCATCCATCCATCCATCCATCTATCTTACTTGAGACCACACTGGGTCTACCTACAAACCAAAAGCCATCTAGAAAGTCATCCTCAGGATTGTAGTTAGATTGGGACAAAAATAAAATTTTCAAAGCCCTATACACACATAGGCTCATTGACTCATTATGAGAATGGGGTGGGGGACAGATGAAGAAAGCAAGCTTGTGACTTGCTCTTGCTGCTAGTGACCTGAGAAGGCCAGTGGGATTCTTCTGACTCATTGGTCATTTACGCTGGTGAATGTGTGTGAGACTTCTCCTGTGTGTGGGATTGTACTTGTTACTCTCAAATTTCCTTCGCAGGGGTGGGCCTCCCTGAACATCAGAAAACACGAGGAGGTACAGGCATTGAAGACACCCTTGGGGCTACTTCAGGAGAAAATGGCAGAGAGACCCTAATTACTGAATTTGCTTATGGCAACTCCACCTGAGACAACTGAGTCAGGTTGCTCTGTCTTCAGCCCCTAGAAACCTATGAGACACACCATGAAGTGTCAATCACAGTGACCCCTCTTTGAGGCAGAAGAAAGGGTTAAAATGGACTGCAGGAAACTTGGGCTCCTTTGAGGTCTGGTTTCTTTGTAGCAGAGCTGAGAGACTATAGTCACAAGTCAGGCCTCATCAAAGTCAGGCCAACTCCTGTGTAAGCAGGAAAAGAAAAAAAAAAAGAACTAACTGCAGTGTTACAGGTGAAGAGTTGAAGAACCCAAGTCAGGACCAGCAGGGTTCTTGGCATACAGGATAGGTAAGAATTTCAGCACAAGCCTCAGTTTGGGCTGAGGATCCAATATTTATAGATGGGTTGTAGTTAGGGGCCGGCCTGGAGGAGGAGCCAATTTACACAGCCTGGATATTTCCCTCATTTTACAAGGGCCTGATGCTCAAGAGTCACAACTGTGTCCTCTGCATCTCAATGGCTCATGGACATTTCCTTTAAGTCTCAGTATCTATCTCTTTATCCTAAATCTCAGTCTGACTCTGGAATCTGTTCAACAAATGGAGCCCAAAGGGCTGTGTGGTTGGTAAGACAGGCAGTCCATGAATTGTGGGATTTGGGCCGACCCATTTCAGGGGATGAACAGCCCACAGAGGTAAATCTTCATTTAATAGGACTTCCCACAAGAGTGATTGCTGATTGTAAAATGCTTTCTGTCGTGTGGTTGTTGGATTTTATTTTGTTTTGTTTTTCCCAGAGAAAAAACAATCTGCACGGGCCATTTTCATGCTCATGAGCTGACCAGTTACCACCAGGAGAGGTCAGAGTCGGGGCTGTGGGGAAGGGAACAGAGCTGGGGGGAGGGAGTGTGGACGGAGGCCCTCTCTCCTGCAGAGCACCCCCAAGATCAAATTCTTCACCAGCCTCCTGTCTTGTCCCCTGCACTAGATTCCTTCCACTTTCATAAAAACAGTGAATCACTTTCCTGTCCTCTGTGGAGAAGAAGTGTTCCGTTTCCTAGTCAAAGAGCTAGACAGAGTTAGTTCATTATTAGATTTTCAAGTAAGTAGGCAAGGGTTTTCTCAGTTCCCTGATGTGAGGGTCAGCCTGAATTCTTCAAAAAGAATATTGTGGCAGAAACCCCCAGGTTCCATCTCCAGCACAGAAAAAAGAAACAAAACCCCCAAACAACACACATACAATCCCAACCCCCCAAACAAAAAAACCTCAGCAGATTTTTTTGGGGGGAGTACTGGAGATTGAATCCATGGGTACTTTACCACTGAGCTACATCCCCAACCCTTTTTATTGTTTATTATTTGAGACAGAGTCTTGCTATGTTGCCCAGACTGACCTCTAGCTTGTGATCTTCCTGCCTCACAGAGGGAGTCACTGGATGGCAGACCTGGCAAGAGATTCTTCAGATACCTGCCTGATTTGAGCTAGGACAAAGGGCCTGGTACCCTCTTTCTTGTTGCTCTTCACTTCCTGCCAAGGACAACTCAGCCTAGGACTATGGGAGGTCATCTCCTACTCTAGAGAGCAGAAGTTTTCTGAATGAATACCTTCTGCCAGGCATCTCCCTTGGTCAATCCATCACTGTCTATAATTGGTACTGTGGTGGCCTAACTATGTGTGCCAGGAAGGAAGGCCCTGGAGTGGGCTGCAGAAGAAGGACTGTGAAGCAGGACTTGAATCTGTGGCCCCCAGGAGCAAAGGAGCAGGTTTCCTGTCTCTCTCTCTCTCTCTTGCTCTCTCACCAGCTTTATCCTCCTGGTCTAAAGTTTATTACTGATCATCAAAATAAAATTCATGAGGATCGGCTTGTTCTGGCATGGCCAGGTCAGTTAGATGGTTGGAGGGGAGATGATAAGAGGAAGGTGGGCCTGGTGGGACTGTTAGGGATCTGATCATGGTTCCTAACCTTCATTCAGGATACAAGGTCTGACTTCCATGTAGCATTGGAACAGATAACTGAAAACCAGGAAACCGGAGACCAGGGCACGTAAGGAGGAATCATTCCCTTCATGCTGTCTCCTTCAAAAAATGTTTCGGCACAAGAAGGGGCAATGAAAAAGAAGCTGTTCTTTCTAGGGTCCTGGAGGACATTGGCTATTTCTGCCCCATCCAGACTCCATTGCCTTTGGGAAAACTTCCTCCCCATCCCCAGTCCCTCTGATTTGGGTGGAGGAGGTCCCATGATGTTTACCCGACCCTGTCACAGGGATGGGCCAAGACTCAGTCTGGCCTGCCAGGGCATAACATCTGCCTAATCTCAGGAACTGGCTCAGAAAAAATGGGATTCAAACCTGGGAACTTTGGCAGTTCTACTGGGGGAAATGAAGCTCTCATTTAATAGGAATGGTTAGTTCTAGGGAGAGTGAGTGGGTGTCCAGAGGCCAGCATGTGGCCAAACCTGTCAAGGGGAAAGCAGAACTGAGGGATGGAGGAGGAGAGAGACCAAGTCATGAAGAGATTCTTGGAGTGCCTTGGTTTTTTTTTTTTTTGGTTATACCAGCCCACATTTTTTTTCTTTTTTAAATTAACCGCTAAATTAAAGGGAACAAATCAGTGGCATTGAGTATAGTCCTAATGTTGTGCAGACACGACCTTGAACTAATTTCAAAACAGTTTGATCACCCCAGAATAAAACTGCTCATTAAACTCTTCCTCCGAATCCTCCCCATGCTCAACCCAGACAACTGCCAGTCTACATTCCCCAGCAGCTCAGAGGCTAGGATAGGAGAATTGAAAGTTCAAGGTCACCTTAGCAACTTTGCCAGTCTACTTTCTAATTCTATGAATTTGCCTATTCTGGACATTTCCTATAAATGGACTACTATGATATGTGGCATTTTGTGACTGGCTTCTTTCACTCAGCACAATGTATTAGAAGTCATCCTCATGGTAACATGTTGGTACTTCCTTCCCTTAGATGGTTGGATACAATTCTAACGCGTGGATAAACAGCATTTTGTTTATCCATTCATCTATTGATGGACATTTAGTTGTTTCTGCCTTTGGCTCTCATGAATCAGGCCACTACAAATATTCAGGTACAACTGTTTGTTTGAACCCCCGTGTTATGGTTTATATGTGATGTGCCCCCAAATGCTCACATGTGAGACAATGCAAGCTTTGGAAAAAAAATGATTGGGTTATAGCCTTAACCTACTAGTTGAATTAATCCCTGATGGGATTAACTGAGTGGTAACACGAGGCAGGTGGGGTATGGTTGGAGGAAGTGGTTCATTGGGGGCATGGCTGTGGGGTATATATTTGTGTTTGGCAAAGGGAGACCTCTCTGTCTCTCTGCTATCTGATCACCATGTGAGTTGCTTCCCTCTGCCACACTCTTCCGCCATGATGTTCTTCCCCACCTCAAGCCCCGAGGAATGGAGTTAGCCTTCTGTGGACTGAGATCTCTGAAACTGCCAGCCCTCAAATAAACTTTTCCTCCTCTACAATTGTGTTGGTTCAGTCTTTTAGTCACAGCAGCGAAAAAGTTGACTAAAACACCCTGTCTTTGGTTCTTTTGGATATGATGTAGGAGCAGAATTGCTGGATCACATGATAATTCTCTGTCCAATTTTTTGGAAAAACTGCCAGACTCTTTTCCACAGTGGCTGAGCCCAAAGTCCTTTTTTACTGTCTCATTTACTCAATGACATGGGCAAGCTACATGCCAAAGATGTCCCTTTGCCCCCAGGGCCTCCAGCCAAATGTCCCTCACTACTCTGGAACCATACCTTGGCTGGTGAACCATGAAGGTGTGATTCATAACCCAGGAATGATCCCAGCTAAGGATCCGCATCTCAGAACAGCTTCTGTCTTCAACTGTTGGGAGAGAGGCCCAGCCCAGCTGTGTCTGTCAGCCCAAGCATTCTGCCTGGTGGCCTCCCCCAGAGTTGTGCTAAAAGGTTATAAGCTGATGAGAGCTGAGTTTCAGCTTGGGTCAAGGCTGTGGAAGGTCTGTCTTCAGATCCAGGTCTTTGGAGCTGAGGTGGGCAGTGTTAACAGCTGTGCATTCACCATCAGGTGTAGAAAGCCTGATGAAGGTGTCATGGTCTAAATGCTGTGTCCCCACCAAATTCATATATTGAAATCCTCACCTCCAAGGGATGACATTAAGAGGTGGCGCCTTTGGAGGTTGTTAGATTGTGATGGTGGGTCCCTTCTGCATGAGTTTAGAACTCTCATTAAAAAGATCCCATAGAGCTACCCAGCTACTCCGCCACGTGAGAACGCAGTGAGAACCTGCTGTCTGTGAGAAACAGCTTTCACCAGATACCACATCTGCCAGCTCATTGATCTTGGACTTCCCAGACTCCAGAATTGTGAGAAGTAAGCGTCTGTTGTTTGTATAATGCCCAGTTTATGGTACTTTGTTATTGCAACCTGAATGGACTAAGAGAGTGACCATGGAGAGAGCTGAACCAGGGTCAGGACCCTTGGGCTGTGCCTACTCAGTATGTAACCTTCAGCAGGTCACATAATGTCTCTAGGTCTCAGTTTCTCAAGTGTCAAATGAGAGGGACCTAGTAAATGGTCACACCAATAGCCTCACATCCTGGCGCATCTCATGTTACCTTGCTCCCAAGCGTTCACCCTTGCTCTCTGAATCTTCATTAAAATCCATCTGGCTGGCTGGATAATAATCCACTGGCCCCCTTTCCCTGAACTCCTGTGAGCATGCTGGGTTCATAGGCTGACCACTGCATGTGGGGGCGGCTCCTGGAGGGCATTTATGACAAGCTCTAGTAAGCTTCTGCAGAAGATGAAATCCACGCAAGCAGCAGCTGCCACAGGAAATGAAGCCATTGTTACTGACGGAGAGATGATGATGTGCTCCCCACCACTGGCCCTTAGTGACGTTGGAGCTCCCCAGGCCAGCATGGGGGAAGTGACTTCCTGTTTAAATGTCAACCGGAGACATCAGGTTTATTCACATCACCAGCAGCACAGTAAGTGCTACACACACACCCAATCTCAGGCAGGGTCCTTGGTGGGCTGAGCGGTATTTGGGTGTATCTCTCTTTCTCTGCCTTTCTTTCATACACACACACACACACACACACACACACACACACATACACACACACACACACCGCCATCCTGAAGCTCACCTTCTGTGAACTCAGTGATTACCTGAGAATGACTCTTTCTTTCTTTTTTAAAAAAATTTTTTTAGTAATACATGGACATAATACCTTTATTTATTTATTTATTTATTTTTATGTGGTGCTGAGAATTGACCCCAGTGCCTCATACATGCTTGGCAAGTGCTCTACCACTGAGCTACAACCCCAGTCCAAGAATGACTCTCTTTTAACATTTCATTCTTCTAATCAAAGGTTCATTCTGTTTTACAACAGATATAAATGTATTTGACATACAAAAGAGAAATGCTATAATAGAATACTGTTATTGTTTTGTTGTTGTGCTGGGGATTGATCCCAAGGCCACGTGCATGGTAGGTAAGCACTCTATAAGTGAGTTGCCTCCCCAGTCTTAGAATAAGTTGTTTTATTACTATTATTATTTCTATTGCCCAACTCTTATAAATCCAAGAGATACAAATCATCACTATTTTTTTTTTTTTTTGGTACCAGGGATTGAAACCAGGAGTGCTTAACCACTAAGCCACATCCCTAGCCCTTTTTATTTTTTATTTTGAGACAGGGTCTTGCTAAGTTGCTTAGGGCTTTGCTGAGTTGCTGAGGCTGGCTTAGAACTTGCCATCTTCCTGCCTCAGTTTCCAGAGCCTCTGGGATTACAGGTGTGCACCATCAAGACTGGCTAAAAATGAACAGTTCTTAATCGTGGTTTCAACATTAATTTCTTTTTCTTTCGTGTTTTTTTTTTTTTTTTTTGTACTAGAGATTGAACCCAGGGCACTTTACTGCAGAGTTACATCCCCAGTTCTTTTTTAAATTTTGAGACAGGGTCTAGTTAAATTGCTGAGGTTGGCCATGGACTTTCGATACCCAAACACTTGAACTGGTATTTTACTTTTACCTCCATGGGGGTGAGGACTTTGACCTCAGGCAGTGCCAAGCATGTTTGGTAATGAAGGGCAGTGAGCAATGGACAAGGCCGTGGGTAAAGAAGGCTAGGGCACGGGGCACTCCTGTTCTTTAAGGGGCAGAATGTCGGCAAGGGGTGTGGGTGAAGGACAAGACTGGGTGATTAAATAGCCCCCAGGCAGTTTCCACTTTGAGATCCAGGGTCTGTGAGTTCAGCTCTTTAGGACTGCAGACCTGAGGGTTTGTGCCTGTGGTTCCACCCTGCCTGCCAGGCACTCTTGGGCTCTATTTCCAAGCCATCTGCAGCTCCCCAACCACTGCAGGAGATATGGTCTTCTCCTTTGAAGGTGAGAAAAGGCCACAGAAAGAACTCACCCTTGACCATTTCACTAATGGGGGAAGTTGTGGGCATTTGGGGACATCCATCCAGCAATTCAGTGGGCCAATGCAATGCAGGTTCCTCCTTGGGCCACTCACTGTTCTGCCCCCACCAGCTAGGGATATGAATTGGTCAAGGCCAGTTGAGTACTAAATGGAGATGGTGAGCCGAGTATAGAGCCCCTTCTCATTTCTCCAGTGAGCCAGGGTCTTATGCCCAGTAGGGGCCTATGTTGCTCTTCGCATAGGCAAAATAGACAACTGCACTGTGGTATATATTAAGAATCAGAAAAGCCAGGCATGGTGGCGCACGTCTGTAATCCCAGTGGTTTCAAAGGCTGAGGCAGGAGGATTGTGAGTTCAAAGCCAGCCTTAGCAAAAGCAAGGTGCTAAGCAACTCAGTGACATCCTGTCTCGAAATATAATACAAAATAGGGCTTACGATGTGGTAAAGTGCCCCTGGATTCAATCCCTGGTTAAAAAAAAAAAAAAGAGTTAGAAAAGACTCCAATGCCACCTCAATATCCTTCTCTTTTGTGCCTGATACCTCCATCATTAGTGGGTCTCACTTTTGAAGTTTAACTGTTTCAAATGGATATGTTTATGGAAAGAGGGAGGTGTCACTCTTGAAGATCCTGCTCTTCTGCACTGTATTTCTCCCTTGATGGAATGGCTTTGGGTGCCATATCCCCATCCCCTGAGGCAGGTTGTGGGTAGAGGTCCCTGGGGAGGGGGACAGGAGTGTAGAAGCCCAAGCCTCTTGACTTCCCTGAGCTGCTGTGAGCTTCCCAGGACAGGCAGGGAAAGAGGTAGGCATGCAGTGAGTGACTGCTGTGAATTTTAATTCAACCCAGCCTGTCTGGCTGACTAAATCAATGTTGGGAAAACACAGCACTCTCCTGGGAGGAGAGGTGTTTGGTATAAATAGAAGGTATCATCATTGTGAGGCAACTGGAGGATGTCACGTTGCTCCATGCAGCTCAACACAGCAGCCAGAGCCCAGTCGTGGGCTGCAGGGTTGCCAACCACCTGCTCCCATTTGCTCGTCCCTGGAGAAAGAGCTCTTCCTCTGCTCAGTGCTCACCATCAGGGTGACCTGAGCAAACCCAGTGTCCTCTCTGGGCCCTTCGCCCCTTCTCTGCCAGAAAAACTGAGCCACTCCCATTCTCAGGGCACACTTACAGGGGACCCAACCATGCTGTTGAAGTGACAGTAAGAGGGGGCTACCGTCCACCACCCTCCACTGGAACTGAGCCAGAGCTGGGCCTTCCCCATACGCCACCTCATTCATGATCTTTAAACAGTTTATTGAGATGTAACTTATACAACACACAATCCAACTACAGTGTATGAGGCAATGATTTTTTAGTATATTCACAGATATGTGCAATCTCCACAATATAGATCATTTTCAGCACCCCAAAAAGAAACCTTTTAGCTATCACCTCCCTGTCTGCCCATTGCCCTGGCCTTAAGACATTTCTATTTTCTGTCCCTGTTGAGTCTGCTTCTGGACATTTCATAAAAATGGAATCAGATAAAATGTGGTCTTCTGTGATTGACTTCTTTGACTTAGCATGTTTAGGTTTCGCTCATGTTTTGGCATGACATTAACAGCACTCCGTTCCTTTTTATGGTCAGATACTCTTCCGCTGTATGGACATGCTGCATTTTGTTTTCATTTCATCAGTTGATGGACATTTGGCTTGTATCTACATATTGGCTACTACAAACAATTTCTGCACAGACATGTGTTTTTATTTCTCTTGGGAATATACCTATGAGTGGAGTTATGGGGTTACATAGTAACTGTGTTTAGTCATTTAAGGAGCTCCATTCTGTTCAATTATCGAACAACAACTGTTAATTAGGGGCCTGCTAGACAGTTACTCAATAAATACTTATTAAGCTTTTTTAATGTTCCAGGAATCATTGTTGACACTGGGGAAACAGCACTATGATTAGAGGTCCGTGAGGACAAAACTTTGCCACTTTAAGGACTTTGGCTTTTATCCTGATTGAAAAGCAGAAAACTTGAATGTGGGTTTTTCCCTATAGGTTCATGGACATATAATGGACAAACAAAACTGACAAGCTTCACACATGTAAAGTGCACGATTTCATAAGGTTTGATGTGTGTGTGTATCTAACCATGAAACCATCACCACCATCAAAATACTGAATATCTTCCCCAAAGTTTTCTTGCACCCCTTTATAATTCCTTCCCCTGCCACTCCCCACCCACACATCCACAGACACCAACTAATCAAAATACAGATTAGTTGCATTTCTTTCTTTCTTTTCTTTTTTTTTGGGGGGGGGATTGAACCCAGGGGTGCCTTAATCTTTGAATTACATCCTCAGCTCATTTTATTTTTGAGGCAGGGTCATGCTAAATTACTGAGGCTAGCCTTAAATGTGCAATTCCTCTGCCTCAGTCTCTAGAGTAGCTGGGATTACAGATATGTGCCACCGTGCCCAGCTAGATAAGTTGTGTTTTCTAGAACAGAACAGGATGTGTTCTTTTTAGTGTGGCTTCTTGAATTAGCATACTTATTTTGAACTTCATTCATATTGTCACTTATATTAATAGTTAATTCCTTTTTATTGTTGAGTAGTATATCCACTGTATGGATATACCACAATTTGTCCATTTCTCAGTTGATGGACATTGGAGTTGTTTCCATGCAGAACCACTGCCTTCCATTGTACCATTTATATTCCCACCAGCAGCATATAAGATTTCCAAATGCCTCATATTCTTTCCATCACTTAGAATGGTGAGTCCTCAAAATTTGAGCCTTTCTAATAGGTATATATTATATCACATCATGATTTTAATTTGCATTTTTCAATGACTAGTGATGTTGAGCATATTTTCCTCTGCTCAGTGCTCACTGAGTGTCATCTACATATCTTCTTTAAAGAAGCGCCTGTTTAAATCTTTTCCCACTTAAAAAAATTGAGTGATGAGCTGGGCACAGTGGCTCAGGCCTGTCATTCCAATGATTCGGGAGGCTTCAGCAGGAAGATCTCAAGTTCAAGGCCAGCCTCTGCAACTTAGCAAGGCCCTAAGCAATTAGCCAGACCCTCTATTAAAAAAAAAAAAAGGCGGGGGGCTGGGGATGTGACTCAGTGGTTAAGTGTCCCTAGGTTCAATCCCTGGAAATGATAAAAAAAATTGAGCGATGGGCATATGCCTATGTGGGAGGCTGAGACAGGTAAATTGCAAATTCAAGGCCTTCCCTGGCAATTTAGCAAGATCTTGTCTCAAAATAAGAAATAAAAAGGATGGGAGATATAGTTCAGTGGTGAAGTGCCCCTGGGTTCAATCCTCAGTATTGGGGGAGGGGGCGGGAAAAAAAGAGCCCAGTGTAGTAGCCCATGTCTGTAATCCCAGCAGCTCCAAAGACCGAGATTTAGGCAGCAGGATTGCGAGTTCAAAGTCAGCCTCAGCTACTTACCCAGACACTGAGAAACTGGGCAAGACCCTGACTCTAGATAAAATATTTAAAAAGGGCTAGGGATGTGGCTCAGTGGTTGAAAACCCCTGAGTTCAATCACCGGCACCCGCTCCCCAAAAAAAGTCAATTAAAAGAAAATAACAAAGCAAGTGCAGCTCGAGGTTTTCCTCTGGTTTCACTCTCTTCATGTTTGATAACTTGCCACAACAGTCACAGAACTCAGAGAAGCGTTTGCTTACATTTGCTGTTTATCATAAAGGATACTAGACAGGGTACAGATGAAGGGTCAGAAGGAGGAGATGCACAGGTGAGGATTGGGGAGAGGAGCAGGGCTCTCATTTGCTCTCTGGAGCACTACTCTCCCAGCATCCCCACGTGTCCATCGACCCAGAAGTTCTCCAAGCCTGTGGCTCAGGGGTTTTATGGAGATCCTGCTAAATAGGACAATTGATTAGATCACTGACCATTGGTAATTGATCTCAATCTCCAGCCCCTTTCCCCACACCAGATGGCTCTGGGGCTGAAAATTCCAACCTAATCACATGGCCAGTTCCTCTGGCTAACAGTTGTCATCCTCCAAAGTTCCTCAATAGCCATGAACTCAGGCCTGGTTGAAAGGAGCGCCTTACAATAATAAAAGATGCACCTTACAATAAAAGATGGTGGTGATGGTTTCATGGGTAGATATACACACTTTATGAGCAATAAACTGCTTTCTCACTCAGGGAGGTACATGGGTATTTTAAAGTTCTGTGCCAAGCTAGGTGTGGTGGCACACGCCTACAATCCTAGCAATTCAGGAGGATGAGGCAGAAGGATCACGAGTTCAAAGCCAGCCTTAGCAACTTAACAAAACCCTGTCTCAAAATAAAATGTAAAAAGGTCAGGGGATGTCGCTCCGTGGTTAAGTGCCCCTGGGCTTAATCCCTGTTATCATCATCATCATCATCATCATCATCTATGCCAAATATTTCATTCTTATTATGTCCCAATTATATATTCTGGATGTATACCTTTATCAGATATTATAAATATTTTCTCCCAATCTGCAGCTTATTTTTTTTCATTCTCCTAACACTGTCTTTCAAATAGCAGGGTTTTAATTTTTATGAAGTCAAATACATTAGTTTCTTTCTTTTCTGAATCATGCTTTTGGTGTTTTGTATATAAGAACACATTGCCTAACCCACAGCCACAAAGATTTGCTCTTATTTTCTTCTAGGTTTGATAGTTGTTGGTTTTGCATGTAAGCCAATGGCTCATTCTGAGTTATTTTTATAGTCAGGGGTATGGACTGAAGTTCATTCTTTTGCACTTGGCTCTCCAGGCATTCCAGCACTATTTGTGCAGAAAATTGATTTCTCCACCGCATTTGTGCCTTTATTGAAAATCACTTGCCCGTATGGATGTGGATCTACTTTTGGACCCTCTTATGTTCCATTGTTCTATGTGTATACTTTTATACCAGTACCACCTGTCTTGATGAACTTTACAATAAACTTCAAATCAGGCAGTGTTCCTCCAATTTTGTTATTTTTCAAAGTTACTTTTGCTATTCCATGTGAGTTTTCAAATCAGCTTGTCAATTTCTACCAAAAAAAAAAAATCCTGGGATTTTAATTGGGATTACATTGACTCTACAGAACAATTCAGAGAGAATTGGCCTCTTAATAATACAGAGTCTTGCAAGCTACCAACCTGGACTATTTCTCCATTCATTTGGATTTCCTTTAGTTGCTCTAATGCTTTGCAGTTTCTAGCGAGTAGGTCTCTGCAGAATATGTGTGCTTCCACGTAGATTAGCATGGAGTGGTCAGCTACTGGGTAGGCTTCAGGATTCTTGAAAAAGTCATTCTGAGAGCAAGGGTCCTCTCCTGGGGCCACTTGCCAGGAATGTGGAGACAGTGATCAATGTGTGTGTCAGTGGCTGCTGACTTTCCCTGCCAGAGCACTGCCACTTGGGGATTAATGAATCCTCCTGGCTGCCGGCCAGCAGACCTACAGAAGCAGTCCAAGTGCCTGGAGCCTCATGTCCAATCTGAACCTGGCATCCAAATCCACAGAAGCAAGGTAGGGCCTGTAAGGGAGGAAAAATATCTTTCCCTCTCCTAGCCTAGGTTCATTGCTGAGGCCCCTCTAACAAAAGACAAATTAACAAGAGAAAACATGCAGACTTATTTAATACAAGTTTTACCTGCCTTGGGAGCCTTCATAAATAAATAAAGCTGGGATGGTGTGTGGTGTACACCTGTAATTCCAGCAGCTTGGGAGACGGAGGCAGAGGATCTCAAGTTCAAGGAAGACTTATCAGCTTAGTGAGACCCTATCTCCAAATAAAAATGTAAAATGACTGGGGATGTCGGTCAGTGATAGGGCACCCTTGGGTTCAATCCCCAGTACCACCAAGATAAAAGAAGTAAATGAAGCTGGGCACAGTGGCAACAACTGGAATCCCAGCTTCTCAGAAAGTTGAGGCCAGAGGATCTCAAGTTTGAGGCCAGCCGCAGCAACATAGTGAGACACTGTCTCAGAAACACAAAAGAAACAAACAGACAAAAATAGATGAAGACCCAATGAAAGAGATTAACTTGTATATTTTCCATGTTGAGTTTGATGAAAAACTAAATAAGGGTAGAGAAGTATGAACCAATTAAAAAAGTATGATCGGATGATAATAAACTGTGACTTTGCAGTGATCTTGTGTCCCTGGAGATGAGGATGTTCCTTTCTTTATGATATAGGGAGGGTCCTCGGACCTGCTTTAGGGGAAGGTCAGGAAAATTCTTTCTAGGTCTTAGGACCTGCTTCCAGAGAGAATGGGGGGATGAAATCAGCCTCCAGCTTCTGTTTCCTCAACGACCAAACTGCCATATTTTGGGGCAGTGTGTCCTGAACTCCAGAAAGCCAGCTCCTTCCTCTCTCTCAGCTTTGTGCACATCCTTCTTATTATGGGTTCAGCTCCGTTTCTGTCCCCTGAATCATTTTCTTGGCCACCACTCTTGAGTTTTTCCAGGAAATACCCACAGATGAGAAATAGCTACACCATTGTTGTGGATGCCAAAAGCCAAGAAGGAGTGGTGTCAGGGTGAGTCTGGAACCCTGAAGAACTTCTGTGAATTCTTCCGCTGTGTGTTTCTAAGATTAGTCTGTTCCTGTCACTCATGTCCTGTTATCCTCAATGCAGGGTTAAAGTCACAGAAGCCAGAGTGGTCTTGCCTCTGACTCTTATTTCCAAATCATTTATGCACCAGGGAGGATAGATCTGCTCTCCCATGTTACATGATTTATATTATTATTCCCCCCCCATTCACGAATCATTCATTTCTCCAGAATATCCTCAGGATAAGGTCAAAACTCCTTGACCCTGCATGCAAGAAAGCCCCAAATCTGGTACTTCCCCATGTTCCCCAAATGCTCTGCTCTGGTTAGACCAATCTTTTAACCAAGCATGCCCCCACCCCTACACCTTTGCTCATGCATGTCCTGCCCTGCCCCTTGCTGCCCCCATCTTCCCAAATCTTACTTCTCCTTAAAGGTCAGTTCAAATCCCATTTTTCTATGAAGTGTTACTGACAATTATGACCCATTTGGCCATCTTCTGTTCCTTGGGTTTAGAAGGAGCTTCATTTTACAACTTGCCTTCACCTTAATCCGTTTTATTAATTTTTTAGTAAGTGTTAGTTCTATAAGCTCCCTTTAAACACATCTATACCAAACATTGCATAGGCACCCCTCCATGAACACATGCCTGCATATTTGATTGGTTTATAAATGTTTGTTTCCTTATAAAAGTTGTTAATAACTCAAATCTCAAAAGTCTGGGCTTCTAACAACTCTCTTTGTACATAATGACAGAGAGCCAAGTGACATGTGCCTGTCTCACAGCAAGTGAGTGTTGTGGGCTTTGAGCCCATAGCCATGTCTTTCCCGCTTGAACACAGCCCTGGAAGATAAGCAGGGCCAAGAGCTTCGTGGTATAGGGAAAGAAGACTGAAGCTCAGCGAGGCCAGAGAGCCCACTCCCTTAAAAGTCACGCAGGAAAGCAATGAGCCCTCTCATGTAAAAAAATAAATATATTTATTTATTTTTTTAAAACCAGAAGCTGTGGCACGTGCCTGTAATCCCAACCTCTTACGAGGCTGAAGCGGGAAATTTGCAAGTTCTAGGCCATGGGGAACTTAGTGGGACCCTGCTTCCAAGTAAAAATAAAAATAACTGGGGATGTAGCTTAGTGGTAGAGCAACCCTGAGTTCAATCCTCAGTATCTCAAAAAATTTGGAAAAAGAATATAAAATGATATGTATTATTTTAATCATTTAATCATTAATCAATAAAGTGAACAATCTAGTGGCATTAAGTATACTCCCAGTATTATACAACCTCACTCTCTAGTTCCAAAACATTTTCATCATTCAAAAGGGTAACCTTGCACCCATTAAGGTAACACTCTCTGTTACCATCCCCCCTCCCCCTGCCTCTTTTAAAAAAAATTATTATTTTTAATACCTTTGTTTGTATTGATTTATTTTTAAGTGGTGCTGAGGATCGAACCCAGGGCCTCACATGAGCTAGGCAAGTGCTCTATCACTGAACTACAACCCCAGTGCCCGCCCTCATGCCTCTTAATCACTAATCTGCCTTCTATCTCTGTAAATTTTGCTGATTCTGGACATTTCAAATAATTAGAATCATATGATATGTAGTCTTTTGTGTATTTTTCACTGCACCCATTTATTTTGCTGCTGCCATTTGAGATACCTTATCGGTCTTGCAGTGTGAAATCATGTGTCAAATGTGTCAAAGCAGTCCCAACCCCAAGTGGTGCTCAGCCTGGAATCCAGGTTTCCTGATGCGTAGTGCCCATCAAGCTGCATCCTGCTTTTTAAGTGTGACTGTGTTAGTCAGATTTTTGTTGCTGTGATCCAAATGCCTGATCAGAACAACTGAGGAGAAGAAAAGTTTATTTGGGCTCATGGTTTCAGAGCTCTAAATCCATGGTTGGTTGAATTCATTGTTCTGGGCAATGAATTCAAATGATTAATCCATCAAGTGAATTAATCCACTGATGAAAGTTACAGCTCTCATAATCTAACCATTTCACCTTTAAACACTCCTGCATGGGACATTAAAAACCCAGACCATAACAGTGACCCACAGCTTTGCCTTGCCTCTGTCACGAGGAGATCTGTCTTCTTGCTTTTCTTCTGGTCTCCACTTCCACACCAACACACAGCATCCAACTCATCTAGGCCCTTATGAGTTGAACAGCAGTGGCTGACTTGCTACTTCTGCCTTCCTCCCGCAGAGTTCCCAGGGGGCAGAGCCCAGGGCTGCCTTCTGTGTCCCAGCCCTGGTCCCCACATAGCTCTCTTTGGGACAAAACACTGGCATTTAAACTTAAGGATTTTCCCACATGCCTGTATCCTCTCTTGGGTGGCATCACCCTGGACCAAGGTTTCTATCTGGAAGAATCTCTCCTCAGCAAAAACATCACTCACAGATGAACCCCGAGTCTGTGCTAATACAAACAGCAGTTAGATACAGAATGCAGCAGTCACCCGGGTCCTCTGCTGACTCAGTCACTGGAGGAGCAGGTGACCAGCCCCCTGCCTTCTAGAAAGCACTGCCTGGCTGAGCACAGTTGTTCACGCCTGTAATCCCAGCAACTCGGGGATGTGAGCCAGGAGGATCACAAGTTCAAAGCCAGCCTCAGCAACTTAGTGAGGCCCTGTCACAAAATAAAAAATTAAAAGGTCTTGAGCTGTGGCTCATTGGTAGAGTACCCCTGGGTTCAATCCCAGTACCTAAAAGAAAAAAAGAAAAAGAAAGCACTGACCACACAGCCATGACTTCGCCTTCCTGATTTCCTCGTGGAAAGTCATTTCCAGCCACTCTTGTCAACCTATCCATCTCACTAAGCCACAGAACATATTTCGTTGCAAGATTTGTGAGCACTACTTTCTGCTCTCAGGGAACCTCTCCATCAAGCCTAATTTCCTGTCCTACCTCTGGCACCTGCAACCCACCATTGGAATGTCCTTTTGGGATATGGCACTGTCCTCTTCACTCTCCTTCAGGGTCTAATACAGGTAATTCCAAACAGTGCTGGGATAGTGGCTAGCTAGAATTTTAATTTTAATTCAGTTAATATGCCTTGTGTTTGGCAGATTAACACTTTTTCAACCCAAGTAGGCCAGTTTCCTGCTTCCAACAAATTGTTCCTCCCAACTTTTTTTTTTGTGGTGCTGAGGATTGAACTGAGGGCCTCATTCATGCCCGGCAGGTGCTGTACCACTGAGTTACATCCTCCCCCAGCCCCACCAGGCACATTTTTCTTTTCTGTGACAGGGTCTCACTAAGTTACTTAGGCCTTACTAAGTTTCTGAGACTGGCCTCAAACTTGCAATCCTCCTGACTCAGCTTCCCAAATCACGGGTATTACAGGCATATGCCACCAAACCCAGCCCCAATTCTTTTCTAGATAGACATTCTAGGCCCACCACAGCCCCTCAGTATGAATGAGTTTATCCAGGCCTTTCCCTGTGAGGGAGTCACAGCTTGCAGGACCATTCTAGTTGCAAGGTTTTTGAATCTTTAGCCCTTGGCATGGATGTGAGGCTCAGTCTTCACCAGGGTCCTGCACACCTCTGTGTACCCGTGACATGCATCTACTGTTCCAGGCAGCTTACAGGCTTCTTCGGGCAGCACTGGATAGTAAGAAGTTGTGTGGGTGCTCAGATTCCAAGTTCTGCTCTGGGTTTGAGATCTCCATACCTCTACTTTTTTCTAGGTTTTCCCAGGACAGTGCACAGAGTGTCTGCTCCCTCGCTGCCTCACCCTGAGTGTGACCTAGTTGAGATCCCACAATTTCTTTCCTGGTCATTTCATTGGTTTTCAATTGTTAGTCTGTTATAATAGGCTTGATGTTAAAAGAATGATCTTTGTGCTTCTGTCATTGATGTGACCTCATTGGGAGCCAGACAGAAGGGAGGCTCAGAATTCATTTGGACTGAAATATGTTTGAGAAGTGTGGCCTGGCCACATTGGCAGAGCACGGAAAGAATTCAGAATAGCATTAGGCAGTCAACAGAGGTTCTCCTGTAGTGAGGTGGGATCTGGGGAAGGTGGGTAGCTTTGCAAACTCAAATCAGACTTGATAATTTGGGAGTGTATGGAAAGTACATGGAAAGACTGGATTGTGAGACCACCTTGTTTGGAGGGCTGGGACTAGAGACTGCAAAGTTTAAACAGAGCTTCCATATAATTGAGTTTAAGTTATCTATTGTATAATGAGAAAAATCTCCTGAAGTGTCTATAGCTCCAGATCTTAGGTCCCAGCCAGCAATAGGATCTGTGGGCAACTCCAGCCTAGCAAGAAGCTCATCCCCCAATTCCTTGGAATGGTAAAAATATGGTTCTCTTAGTGAGTTAGAGTTTTAGAATTAAATAGGGGCATGAAAAAAGCAAATTGAAATCATGGTGTTACTATTACTAATTGTTGTGAATTTTTAAAAGTAAGGAAAAATCTATGTATATTTATTTAGTTAGTTTTTAGGTGCTGGTTTGAAGTGATTGATAGATTCACGTTGAGAGTCCTTCTTTCCCGACCCCTCCCCTACCGTGCTGAACACAAGAACAGCATTAACTTTGTTCTGTTCATCTACAAAATTTAGGTCAATTCAGTCTCCAGGGGTGGGAAATAAAGCTCCTACTTCTCCAGTGAAGAATACTTGAGATTAGAAGTATAGCTATAGGCCTCCTGGGCTATCAGCTTCTCTGACAGTCTCCTGAGGCCCTTTTGGCTTTCATTCATCCTTCCATCAAAGTACTTCCAGCCCCCACGGGAACCTAATCCAAAGCCCCGGTGTTTGGGTTTCTTTCTGGTAGCACCCCACTTCCCGGTCCTGAAATCTACATAAGGCTTCTGTTACTGTACCATAACCCATTCCTAAACATAGTGGCTCAAAACAATGACAACACTAATTTTTTCATGGAGCTTCAACTTGGGTGGGACTTGGGGAAGATGGCTCATCTGGGCTCCACTCCATGGCAATCAGCGCAGCGGGAAAACTGGGGCCTGGAATCCTTTGGAGGCCCAGTGTGTCTGGAAATGGGTCCTGGATGTGGGCTGGGATGTTGACTGGGGCTGCAGCAAATCCACGCTTTCCTTCCCCATGTGGTCTGGGAGTCCTCACCACATGGTGGCTGGATTCCAAGGGCCCACGTCCTGAGAGACAGAGAGAGGGAGAGCAGCAGTATCCCCTTTAATGGCCTAAACTCAAACCAGGCAGCATGGCTCTCTCTCCACATTCTGCTGAAGTCATCAGAAAGACCCACCCAATTTCAAGGAAAGAGGAAGCCGACTCAGACTCCACCTCTTGGTGAGAGGAACAACAATGTTCTGGAAGAACATGTGGGACCACAGATATTGCTATGGAAACTGCCATCTGCCACGCTTCTGTACCAGCCTGTCATTGTCAGTGAGCTACCTTGGTGTGGGGGTGAGGGTGAGGGAATCCAGATGCCGGGGTGACTTCATCTAGGAAAAAGCCTCCAGTATCCCAGGGTTAGTCTCCTAAGATAGGCTCTGGAGTCGGGTGTGTGGAAGGCCCCTGAAAGTTGGGGAGAGGTACACAGAAGTACCCAAAGATAAGTTCAGGATTTATAGAAAGAGAGTCTGTTTGAGGATCATAAAATGAAATGCTAATGGATGGACAATCAGCATAAATAACCTTATGTGACAGGACTGTGAACGGAAGGTCAGCTGGAGGCCCGGGTTTAATGAGAAGTTGGTTTGACCCAGCACGTCCATCTCTCACACCCCTCCTGTCTCCATCCATTGAGAGGTAGGCCAGTGGTTCTCCTTAAGTTATGCCCTCATTTAACGGTGACTTGTTTCTATCCAAAAATGGTCTAGAGCTGGGAGTGGTGGTGCATCCCTGGAATCCCAGTGACTACGAAGGCTGAGGCAGGAGGATCACAAGTTGAAGGCCAGTCTTGGCAATTTACTGAGGCCCTGAGTAACTCAGCAAGACCCTGTCTCAAAATAAATAAAGAAAAATAAACAAAAAATTAAAAGAGTCTGTGGACGTGGCTCACCAGAAAAGCACCCCTGGGTTCGAGCCCCAGTACAAAAATAAATAAATAAATAAATAAATAAATAAATAAATAAATAAATTTAAAAAAAACAGGCTGGACACCCATATTTTGTTTTTACACATGGTTCCATATACACACAAAACAAGGAAGTCTTTATTCAGTGAACCTGCTGTTTAAACAGTAGCTACCCATAAGCATGTATAGACCTTTATTGGGCCACTGAGACTGTGGTGTTTTGGGTGTGGAACTAGCTTCTTTGAGAAAATGATGGGAAAGATATTTTTTCCTCAGGATGAGCAGGCGAGAGGACAGAAGTGGACACAAAAGACACAAAGAGTGCCCACCTTGGCTGTTAAAAGCAGGACCTTGTGTATCTGCCAAGGCAGAGCCGTGGAATAGAATTCTCTGCTAGATGACAGAGAGATTTTGCTCTTCCCTAAACCTAGATGTTTTTCTCTTATTGGCAAAACTTCACAGAAAAACTTCTAGGTCATTTAGATGCCTCCCTCACCACAGTGTAGCCATTAGGAAAGAAGAGAGGACTCACTGAAGGGCTCCGGGGAGGCAGGGAGTAAGTGGGAAGCCATTCCTACACAGGTCACACATCCTGAGCTCTGAAGGAGGCCTCTGAGTTAGCCACTGCCTTGGTTTCCTCAATGCAACAGTCTGAAGAGGCGGGCAGGATCACTCAGGGCTTGGCTGTGCCACCCGGCCAACAGGTGAGCCACATTGTAGGTTTTCTCCTGGAGGACAATGACACTCGTGATCTTACGTACACCTCCATTATTGTTTCTGGAGACCACCAGGCTCCCACCACTCTCAGGTCCCAGGCCTGTGACTAGAGTCACGTGATGAGGTGCTATTTCTCCTCTAAATCAAGGCTTTGTCAAAGTCAAAACAAAAATAGAAAAACAAAGCAGGCACAGTGGTGTGCACCTGTAATTTCAGCGACTCAAGAGGCTGAGGCAGGAGGATCGCAAATTCAAAGCCAGCTCAGCAACTTAGCGAGGCCCTAAGCAACTCAGTGAGACCCTGACTTAAAAAATAATAAGGGTTGGGGATGTAGTTCAATGGTTAAGTGCCCTGAGTTCAATCCTTGGTACCCGTCCCCACAAACAAACAAACGAATCTCCAATATAGGATCTTTTAGAGGGGAATAAACAAAAAATAGGATTGCAACCCAGGACACACAGACACAGGCCAGAGTGGCCTCTAGAATGTCTAGAGTACAAGGGATAGTCTGGGTGATTTTATTAGGACAGAAAAATCTGTGCAAGTTATTTTGAGTGTAAGTTCATTGACACTTTTGGTGCTTGCAGGAACGGGCGCGCCCTGATTGGCCAGCAGCAGGAGTTACAAGGTAAAGCTAGGTGAAAGGTCATGTACATTCCATGTCAGGGGCTAAACAAAAACAGTCTTGAAGATAGAGCAGGCCAGGTGTGGTAGCACACACCTGTAATCCCAGCCACTTGAAAGGCTGAGGCAGGAGGATCACAAGTTCAAGGCCAGTCTGGGCAATTTAGCAAGACCCTGCCTCAAAAGAAGAAAGGGCTAGGATGTAGCTTAGTGGTAAAGTGCTTCTGGGTTCAATATTCAGTTTAAAAAAAAAAAAAAAAAGACTGGGCAAACTGTTTCATTGGGTTGATTTCTGAGATAATTCCTGAAGCAGAGCTATTTGTGACCTGAGTATTTCCTTTTAATTCCCAAGGATCCTCAACACTATTTTAGAGGGATGTAAAAGAAACGACTTCATTTTATGTAAGGGATTTTCATAACTCTCTCCTCCTGGCCCATTTCAGAATCTTTTCTCAACGAAGAAAACTATCAATGTATAAAACCCCGTCTCTGAGGAGATTGCTCATCTAATTCCAGGCCTCCGTCCTGTTGGAAAGGGAGTGAATAATCCATCCCCTGCCATAAGAGAGAGCTGCTGTAAAATCCCAACACAAGTCTGTATAGCACAGAGGGAGAAGCAGGGCCGATGCTGGGGAACAGCACCCTTCCACTGGATTCCAGCTGGGACTCGGCCCAGGCCCTCCCTCCCTCCTCTTGCTCTGGTGGATGCCCTGGGAATATATACCTGCTCTATGCTTTCCTGTTCCCACTGTCTCCTTGGGCAATGGAGGGTGGACCAGATCTGGGGATGCAAGACCTGGGGACAACCCCCGAGTCCTCTTTACTAGTTGTGACCTTGTCTCTCTGAGCCTGCTTCCCCATCTAAGCCTGGGTCCCCTTCCTCATGCGTTGAGGTGAACCAGATGAGATGGCCTGGGAAAGAGCTTGGTAAATTCCAAACCTCTGTCCAAATAAGAAGGTCATGTGGGGCACTGGCTCAGCACAAATTTGAGTTCCCCATCTTGGAACACAGCACAGAGCGGGCTCTGAGTCCCCTGCAGGATCCTGGAGGCAGAATCCTGGAGGCAAAATCAGGTGCTCCTAGCTGAGCACTGGCTGCTCTAGAGACAGACACCCAGCCCTCCCTCCTCCCATGCGTCCCTTGAGTCTCTCAGTCACAGTGTGTTAGAGCAGTGCTGCTGTCAGTGGTAGACTCCTTTGTGCCTAGGGACTGGAATAGATTGATCCTGTAACCAGCCACTGACACAGAATACAGAGGGTTGGTTCCTAGAATTAATGAAGACCTCAGACAAAAGTAAAAGTTGGGATGAACTTCCAGCACTGGGCCAGGTGACAGGGTAGGCAACAAACTCGCTGGGCACCCTCCCTCCTCAGCTGCCCAGAACTCCCACCTACCAGGACCCACCCCAGGAAAGGCCTGCTGTCAGCTAGTCACTTTACCTTTGATGTGAATGAAGGTCACTTGGCCCTCTTCCTTGAGGCACTGCAGACCAGATGCAGAATGGAGAGTGTTGACCCTGGGTCCAGGGCCGTCAGCCTTCAACTAGCAGGTTGAAGAGGAGTTTTCAGGACAGGAAGGTCTCCCTGGTGTCCCCCAAATGCCTCCGTTTCTCTGTCTGAAATTTCAGGGCGGAGGACAGAAGAGGCCAATAGAATCAGAGGGGGAAGGATAGGGGCCAGGGCAGCAGGTGGAACGTCAGGCTGTGAGCATCTTAACGTGCAGCCCCAGGGCCTCACAGAGAGGCTCTTCCAAATCACCCTCAAGCCGCTGAGTGCTCTGGAGAGTGGTTGGTGTTCTGAGTCTAGAAAGAAGGAAAACCAATCTTGCAAGTCATCAAGGAGCTTTCTGAAACACACAGTGCTGGGTCCCATTCCCGGAATGTTTAACTCATAAGTGTTAGGAGGAGAGATGAGATTTGCCATCAGAACCATTTCCTACATGATATCAATGCTGTTGATCTGGGGACTGCACTTTGCAAGCCACTGAGCTAGTGTGTATCAGGGAGTTTCTGCTTCAGGACAGGACAAGTACCTGCAAACCAGCAGAGAGCTTTCTAGAGATGGGGTGAGATGAGGCTGCCATGATAAGAAGACCCAACACTAAATCAAGGACTTAAAGATGGAAGTGTCTCCCTTCTGTGACAGTCCACAGCAGGTCCTGTGATGCACCTCCACTGGGCTGGGGCACCTTCCCCCAGCTGCCGGATGGTTGATTATTGAAGACTCCAAGTTGAGTCCTTCTCTGGAGATTGCCCTTGGAAAAAGGGAACTGCCTCACCCAAGATGCATGCCCTGGCAGGAGCAGTTGCATCCAAGACGGAGTAGTAGGCATGGGAAAAAAAAGGTAGTAGGCCTGGACTGAGGACTACACTTTGCAAACCACTGAGCTCGTGCATATGAGGCACTGTCCCCAGTCTCAGTCCACGACAACTGGAAAGACCTATTCCAGCTCCAGAGCCTCCACCGGGTCAGCAGAGGGCTCCCATCCAACTTCATTGCAGTTCAGTGCCTTTTTCCTTGCCACCCGCAGGTGCTGTTCCCCATAGCTCAGTCGGTGGAGTCTGTTCCCAGTCAGGAGGCTTAAGACAGTCAAGGTTCCTGGTTGGCAGGCAGCTGAGGGGCCAGCTTCTTTCCATCTTGTTTCTTCATTATCCCTTGGGCTTCCCCACCCCCTGGGTCAGAGCCTGGTTGCGGGCCCTTCTGTAGAGAAGCACACTATACTTTAAGACATCTGTCTGAGGACAGCCACACGAACACCGGGAGCCTGGGAAACATCAGACAGCTGGGCTGTAACTCAGCTTTGGAAGAAGAAGAAAAGAGATGATGGTGGATGGCCAGGAGTCTCCATGACAACCTCTTCACTATAAATTTGTGTGACTCTGACTCTATGTGTCACAAACTGCAGCTGAAATAGCAATGTGAGCCATTGATGGGGCATAAAGTCCCCCAAAGCATTGTCATTCGTGTGGATGAAAACCCTTAGCACTCCTTGGGGACGGCTCACTCCGGCTCTGCATAAACAGCTTCCCCTGCAGATTTTACACAATACCTTGAGCTTGGGTCATAACTCTAGTCATTTCTCTGCCATGCAAGAAGGCTTAGCTAAATAAATGTGAGATAAAGTGACATGATAGAGAGAACGTTCAACAGACTCAGTAAAATGAAAGTAGTTCCCAAGTTTCATTTTTTTTTCATTAGCCACAAATTACTTGTACAAATCTTTCTTCTGATGGTGACACACAGTTGCTGGCTTTTGCCTGAGACCTCCCCACTGGAGGGAGAGGACCAACAGCAGAGTAGGGTGGCCGGTGCCCAGGTGGAGAACTGCCCTGCCACATCTGGATGGGGATAACTGCCCTTGGTGGTTCCAGAGGATATGGCTAAAGGCCTGGGGCCCAGGTCACCCCACACCAATGCTCTCCCCATCCAGCTTAGAACCCATGGCTCATTTTGTTCTAACTTTTGTGCAAATGTCTTTAACTTACTCTCCTTCCTCCCACTCTGTGAAGCTCTAGTCCCCTCCCCTCTGTGCCCAAGGAGGCCTAGTGGCGCGGGAGCAGGTCCTGCATCAGGGCTGACTCTGTCACCGCATTTCTCATTTGTTTATGATCCCAGATCTCAAGTTTGCAGTCAGTGCTGTCAGCAAACCTCCTGCCTTCTGAGAAATTCCTTCCCACCTGTCCTCATGCTACTGCCACCACCTCCCTCTTTGCACCCACACACCCTCTCCACCCACTCTACCAGGGGCCTCGTCCTTGGCAGACAGAATAGAAACCATCAGGCGGACTCCTGTACCCACCCATTGCCAGTGCCACATGCCCATGCCCCTCGCTGTCACCCTTGAGGATCTGCAGCTGTAAATCCTATCCCCAGCCCAGGCTCCACCCTTGTCTGACCTGCCCTGAGCCGCAGATCTGCATCCTGCTGCCTGCTCAGGATCTGCACTCCTGTCTGAGGGCACTGAGCTGGGGAGCTCAGTGACGGGGGAGAGTCCCGGGGGAGGCCATCTCCACCAGCAGGGAGCCCCCATGTCCTTCCAGACACCTCCTGTGCCACTGCAGAAGGGTCACAATGGGACTTTAGGCAAAGCCCCACCAATTCTGCTCCCAACAGGCCATCCCAGTGGCCTCCCTTGTACCCCAGAGGTGACCCTCCTCTCTGGGATGACGTCAAAGCTGGCTCTCCTCCTGAGCAGGTAGAAGAGCGGGGTCAGCATGCAGTGTTTGTCCCAGGGGGTGGCAAGCTGCCCGGGGTGCAGCAGCTCCAGGAGGACTTGCTGACAGGCCTTGTCCTGGTGCTGCTTCTGGGGACAGGAAGCCAGCACCAGGGGATGAAGGGACGGCTGCAGAGGACCCCACACCCTCCCTGGGGGCTTTGGAGCTCCAGATTTCTACCCTCAGCAGAAGAACCTTGCCCAGAAGCTGCTTGGCTTTTCTTCATAAAAAATGTAATAGGTGGCTGCTGGTCACCCCAGTGTGCTGTGGAACACTAGGACGATCCCCATCATCCCACCTCCCTCAGTCCTCCCCTCTGTCCCTGCTTTCCCAAGTAAATAGAAAGGATGAGGAGATGGAAATGCTAATAACCCTGATTTAATCGGTAAATGCTCTCATACATGTGTTGAATTTCACAGTGTATTCCATAAATAGGTATAATTATTACATGCTATCAAAAAATTTAATTCTCTTGCATTAATAAACAGTAAGGAAGAAAAACAAAGATGAGGAGGAAAGGAGGGGGAGGGGAGGAGGGGAGGGAGAAGAGGGAGTCGCTTGGCACCACTGGGTGAGAGGTGGGCTGCTCGTCCACCCTGGTCACTGACCTGTCCTCTCTCCAATTCCCCACACTGTCCAACCAGCTTGTCCCTTGGCCAGTATCTGGGAGCCAATTTATTTGAGTCCCGAGGTTTGTTTTGTTAAGGACTTTAAAATGTATTAGGAAATGAACTTTGTCATCACTTTTCCCTCTCAAACACCTGAGCAATTGGATCAGGCCCTGCCTGGCTCTTTCTGTGGCAGACCACCAAGGCTAGTCCATGTCCCAGGGTGAGGCAAGGAGCTGGGCTCAGTGCCCACGACATGGCACAATAAAGATTTGAGTTGTGAGGTTGCACTGAGTGCCAATCTGCACCCACCTACCTTATGGGCCAGTTTCAATCCCCCACCCCAGAGGCGTCTTCAGACAGTTTACAGGCCTGGACCAGAGGTGGCCAGGGTCTCTCCTAGCGTTTTTATTTTATTTTTTTCCTGACTGGGGAGAATATATTTGATGCTGCTCTAATCTGAGCTCAAGAATTGAAGAGAGCAATGTGTCTCAGAGTGGATGGATATAAAGGCTTTGGATTTTATTGTGCCCCGCGCCCCAGCCCCTGCCAAAGATACACTGAAGTCCTAGCCTCCGGTACCTCAGCTTGTGAGATTATCTGAAATGGGGCTGTTGCAAAAGTAATTAGCTAGGATGCAGTAATACTGGAGCAGAGGGGGTCCCTGATCAATGCCCTTATAAGTCACCCAGGCTGAAGCCAGCCATGTGACAACAGAGGCAGGGGCAAGAGTCTACAAGCCAAGGAATGCCAAGGGCTGTTGGCAGCACCAGAAACTGAAAGGGCTCTCTTTGCAGGTTGCAGAGGGGACATTACCCTGCTGACACCTTCATTGAACTCCCAGCCTCCAGGATGAGGAGGCCAAGCCTCGTTGTTGTGCTAAGTCACCTGTTTATGATACTTTGCTATAGCAGCCCTAGGAAACAAAAAGGTGAAAGCAACTTCACCCCCAGCACCCACTTAAATGGCATTAACATGGTCTGTGCCCTGCCAATTGATGGTGTCAATACGTCTTGGAGGCTTACTCTACTCATCGGTCATTCACTCAATTCCCAGAAAGCCTTTGGAGGAACCCAGTCCCAACCTGGTAGTCATCAGAGTTGACTACAGAACACTCGGCACTGTGAGTGTTAAGTTTGGGGGGATGGGGACTGTGGCAGTGAATCAGGCACCCTGATACTCTGCCAGCACGTCTCCCCCCCTGCCCCATGGGCATCATGCCTGGGAACTCTGCTATACAGCAGTCACGCACACATACCCCCAACCCAGCAAAACCCAGCTTCCTCCAAACCACACTGGGATAATCCAAGAACATACTCAAGTTCTCTGCAATAGCAATAAGTCCCATTTGCTCACTTCTTCCATCTGTTCCAATAAATGTTCCCTTTTATGACTCTGTGAAGTGGCTTGTTATCCCCTTGTTACAGATGAGAACACAACACCTCCGAGAGGCTGTGGACTTGATCGAAGATCACACAGCTAGTGGTAGAGAGGGCCAGAACATGAGCCCCAGTCTTTGATGTCAAAGCCCCAACTCTCCACTTTATCTGTTTGGGGGAGTCACTGTTCTCTTCCCAGGACAGATGCCTACTTTCTGACAAGGGCCATTTACAAAACCACTTCCTTTAGGAATTTTAGGCATCATGACATGCTGTGGATGGAAATGTTGGAGAAGCAAATCCTTCTGGGGCATCTTTATACCTATGAATATAAAAAAGTCTCAATGCTCAGTTCTGGTCTATTTTTAGCTCTACTCAATCTTCAGTGGCCCAGGTGTGGCCTGAAACCGTTAGCCTCCTCAGGCAGAACTGTAAGCAGATTGGTCTTTACCCATTGAAATGCGTGTGGCATTTGAGATGAGTTGCTTTTTCTAGTTAATTCTAACCTGTCAGTTTTCATTTTTTCCTAGAAGCCCAAATAGCAACATGTCACCTCCCTAAACACAGGCCCAGCATTGACTTTCACTCCTCTGAATTAAAATCATGGAAGTTGCCAGAATTAAAGAATTGGGGCCCATGATGGTACACGCAGGGGAGAAATCCAGGGTTACAGAAATTATGGGCACCTGAAAGCAGTACAGAGAGTAAAATGCCGACGTATTTCTTGAGATGAAAAGATATTTACAACATATTGTGGTATGAAAAGAATCAATTACAAGACTATATGCAACATGACTCATTTTGTATTTAAGAAATATAGCTGTTTATCAAAATTGTCAGGAAGGTAGATTCTGAAATCTACATCTGGGTGGTGTGATTGGGGGTGATTTTACTTTCTTTTATCTACTTAATTTGTTTCTAATTTTTCACCCAAATTAATTATGTTTAAGTTTAAATACAACAATATTACCTGTGATATAGAGTTGTAACAGAAACCCTTGACCCTGAATTTCTGTGGACGTTGGTCCCTCAAATCAGCCAGAGGAAATTTATGTTTGAATGAATTCTATGCAGACCCATGTTCTATTTCTTTCTTTTTCTACTTTTCTATTTTGAAAAACCTTAAAACTCACAGAAAGATTTCAAGAGTGGTACAATCAGTATCCCAGCCTTTTCAGCTGGGCGGATGGAGTACCAACATTTTGGCCACTTGCTTTCCTTCTCTTTGTGGTTGTATTTCTTGGTAAACTCCCAACAGCCACCATGTACCCAGCAAATGCATGAACAGCTGGAGTGGCAGGAAGGCCAGTCCTAGGGGCAGGGCAGAGGGTGCTACCTGGGGGTCAGGGGTGGTCAGAGGAGAACCAGAGACCAAGGACACCGGGGGTGGGGGGAGCAGAGGCAGAGAGCCTCAGGAGCTCTACAGAGCTGGCCATCAGGGACTGGAGGACAAGTGGACTGAAGGCCAGAGACATGAGCACTGCAGAGACCCTGAAGGGTTCAGATATCACCCAAGTGTCAAAGTGTGAGGGGAGCCACCCAAAGAAGTGACAAGAGCAATTTTGTGCATTTGAAAGATTTCTCTGTCACGGTGATGAAGACGAACTTTAGAGATACAGACGGAAGGATGAAAGGATGCGAGACCAGTTAGAAGGCTGTCAACTAATGTGATCCAGGGCAAAGCCAAGGAGGCCTGAACAGGTGGGACGGGCCACAGCAGGCAGCAAGGCAGCTCTGGTAGTGAGTGCCTAGGTGTGATCAGTGGGGTGGAATCCAGGACACAACCAGGATCTGGGTGGGGACTGGTGGGTGGACGCCAGGGCTGTTTCTCTCCAGGGAGAATACAGGAACAGGAGGAGCCTTGGTGAGGGAGAAGGGGTGGGGGACTTCAAGGTTGGATGTGTTGTGGTTGAGTAGCCCACAGGGTATCCAAATGGAAATACCCAGCAGGCAATGGAGGGTGGGTCTGGATGTCAGGGCCAAGGGCAGGCAGGAGGCAGACACTGCTGAAGCGTAGGATTTGCAAGGGCAGGGTGAGTACCATCCTGGATGGCAGGATAGCTGCTGTCCATGCCTATGTGGAGTATTTATTTATTATGATTTATTTATTATTAATTAACAGCTCCACCTTCCTCTTGTCCAGTTTGGACCTGCACTGCTGTCAGTTAGACTCAAATTCTCTCCAGAGCTGACTCCAACGTGACCTGGTGCTCCAGGAGACTGTCTTGGAGTCTCCCTGCCCACGCAGCAGCATTCCCTCCATCTGGAGACAAAATCTCCAGATGGGAGGGCACCATTGAGGGTTGTAGAATAAGCAATGACAGGATGAAAGAGAAATTGCACTGATTCATTCATTCAACAAACATTTTTTCAACTCTTGGTACTCGTCACTATGTTGCATAATGAATTTAGAGAAATACTACTTTCAAGCACCCCCTCCCTGTTTAAAAGAAGAAGGGAACAAGACAGAGGAATTAAACAAAGACCCTTACTAAACAATGCAATAATGACCGTAACAGTAGGAAGATCAAGTGCACAAGCAGAGGAACTAATTCTGTCTCATAGAATTGGAAAGGGTCTCACCTCGGAAATAACATTGAAGTTGGGTCTTGAAGCATGCATAGGAGTTTGCAGAAAAATGTTACTGCTGGCAGAGGGAACAGCAAAAGCAAAAGCTCTGAAGCCCAGAAAGGTTCAAGTAGGAACTGAAGACATTCACAGGGAGGAGGGAAGGGAGTAGGAACTGGAGTAGGGGAGACAGAAAGTGCTGGGGAGACGAAGTAGGTGGAAGGAGGAGGGGGGTCCAGTATTATAGACAAAGGGCAGGTTTGTAGGAGAGCTAAACCTCAGTGACTGAGGCAGCAAGAAGAGGGAAGAAGAGAGCTGGTCCTGAACACCCACCTCCATGTTGACCTGGGCTGCCCTGAATTCCCAGTCCTGGCTGCTTGGCTTCGGTTGAGAGTCCATATGCAGAACTGCCCACCCCACGCCCATGAGTTGCCAGCAGCTGCTACAGATTTTAGCCACCTCCTCCCCCACTCTCCTCCATCAGTACTTCTGGGGACAGAGTCCTTGCCAGCAGGTCTTCAGGACATTCCTTTTCCACCAGCAGGGAGATGCCTGTGCCCCTAGGGCAGGCAGATGGCAAGGCCTGCCCTCCCTGTTGGGCAGCTCCCTGGGCCTGCAGTGTCCTTTCAAGTGTGCAGGAGATGGCGGGAGCCCACAAGCAATATCCGGCCACCCAGCTCGCCATGCTTGGCAGCCTCACCGTCTCCAGCCAACTGTATTCAGGCAGGTGACACCAGCAGCAGGAAGGGGCTGGGCCCCAGCAGGTTCTCTGTTTTTAATAATCACAATATTGATGGTTTCTCTTCTTCTGGGTAAAACCATTAGTCCTAGTTTACTACTTCTCAGTGCCCCACTATAGGGTGCTGGTCACTGGGGTGCAAGGACTGTCCCTCCCTCTAGCCCCTAGGACTTACCAGCCTCTGGTCCTATCGGCTGCCCGTCTTACGAACGTTTATACAAATGGAAAATATCAATGTGTGGTCTAAAGGGAGCCCAGGTTGTGAAGCTCCAAAAGTAAACATCTGACAGGGCAGCGAGCTTCCCTCGGTGTGGGATGCCACCAGGTGATGTCACCTTGCACCAGGGACTCCGTACCCTGGGTAGGACCCATGCAAGATGGGGAAGGCTCCCCGCCCTTCTGGAGCTTCCCAAATGAAAAGATAAATGGATGGCCTGTGAAATCCCCAAGTCAATGTCAGAGCTGAGGTCAGGACGGCTGGGGCACCCAGGGTGACTCGTCCTGTGCCAGGCAGGAAGGTTCGCTGGAGGGAGGGCATCAGGGCCCACAGTGGCTGGGCTGGGAACTGGGGTGAGGAAGGGACTGAGGAGCTTCCAAGAGTTAGGAGACATGAGGGAGGTGAGGAAATTTCAGGAGGGAGCCGGGGTCTGACCAAAAGGCTGAGGGGACTCAGGGTATGAGGGGCCGGGAGGCTCCGGAGCCTTGGACAAAGTTGGGCCCTGCTGTGTATGGAGAGGAGCTGCGCCCATCCCTCCTGGCCCTGCCCCGAATCAGCAGAGTCTTGTGTTAGTTACTTCCCCTCAGGTCAGATGAGGTCAGTGCACCAGAGCAGAAGTCCCCAACTAGGAGGAGAGAGGTGCTTTTTTTTTTTTTTTTTTAAAGAGAGAGAGAGAGAGAGAGAGAGAGAGAGAGAGAGAGAGAGAGAGAGAGAGAGAGAGAGAGAGAATTTTTAATATTTATTTCTTAGTTCTCGGCAGACACAACATCTTTGTTGGTATATGGTGCTGAGGATCGAACCCGGGCCGCACGCATGCCAGTCGAGTGCGCTACCGCTGAGCCACATCCCCAGCCCAGAGAGAGGTGCTCTTGAAAAACCCTCTCCTCTGGAGCTGGTCCTGCTGGTGGACATCTCTGGGATGTGGCTCAGACGTACCTATGTTTTAAACAATGCTGGTGCTTCTGGTGTGTATCGCTGGATTAATCCACTCCTAAAATTCTAACAGCTCTAAAGCAATCATTCTTCTGAGGCTTAAAAACTTGGTGATATGGCCAATGTAAAGGAATTCCTGAGCAGCCTGGCTTTCATAGCCGGAGGAAACCGGGCTGAGGATTCATCTCACTGTGTAGACCACACATCCCTCCAGGGATCTAGAATGACTTCAGAACAAAGCTGAGGCTGGGGGCGGAGAGACATCCTGAGCCTGAATGATTCAGATAATTGCAGTGGTGGAGCTGCCCTCTCAGCATGCCCTGGGGTGTGGGGAGCCCATTAGTCTTGGCTTGGGGTGAGGAGAGGTGGCTGAGGAACAGGGAATAAATAAAGGAGTGAGCAGTCATGTCTCAAGCAGGCCTGCGAGGGTGGGGTGGGGGGTGGCTGCCAGTGTCCCAGGCAGGGAGGCTGAGACATGAGTCACACTCAGAGACGCTGACCTGGCAGCACCCAGCCTCTCTAGGAGGAGGGAGGAGGCAGGCAGTGGAGGTTCTGAATGTCAGGCTTTGCCTCTAGCTGTCTCCTAGAGGGGCTTGAGAACTTTGTCATCCCTTATCACTACCTTTGCAAAGCTTCAAAGATTGAGAGACCTCTGTTCCCAGTTCTTCTGCCACTCTTCATCCCCAAGCCATCAGAAGCTCCACGCTGACCTTCGGAGCTGTACCACCCAATCACTGTTCCAGACTCTAGGAACCAGAGTATTCTTACCCCATGGGACCTCCTCTGTTTCAGACAGAGGAGTGAAGGTGTGAAGATGGGAGGAAGGAATGACGTCTGTTGCTACATTCTCGGCAGCATGTTTCTCTGCCAGGCCTCAGTTTGCTCTTGTTCCCTGCTGCCCAGAGAGAAGGTCTTTTCTAATAATGTTCTGACAAGATCCCCACCTCACCCTTGGGCCTTGTGACCTGATCTTTGGGGCATCTGAAAAGCCAGCTATATGCAGCTGGGGGCACTGTCTGGTCAACCATGTGCAATAGCCACAGCCACAGTTCTCCTCTTTCTTCTGGGACAGACACACTTTCAAGGGAACCCCAGGCCAGCATTGCATGTGAGCTCCCCTCCTTCCAGATCTTCCCGGTGTTGATGCTGGAGGCTGGGCCGCCTACTCCTCAGCTATTTCATGGCCTCCTGGTCAAAACGTCATCCAGCCCAGCATAGCATCCTCTCCTTCACCTAGATCTGCTCCCACACCCTGCTCCAAGCCTTGCCAAGGGCAGCCTGGGTGGAAGCTGACGTTGGAGGTCTTTTGCCAACTTGGGCAGTGAAGTGCAGAGTCTGTCTACAGTCCTGAAGGCTCTTTGCTCTTGTGTGAGGAGTTCTGCTGGCCATTGTTGGCAGCCCTCTTGGGCGACCTGTTTTTCCACCATTGGATGTTGGCAGTATCTAAGCACTTGCCTTTTTAAAAAAAATGTCCTCCTAGGTAGCGTTTCTTCTATTTTATGTTTGATCTTCCTTTTTATCTTTTCAGTGGTAAGTGGAGAGAGCAAAGGAGGAGTGATCGTGAGGTGTGCCTGTGCTCCAAGTGAGGCACAAGATTCTTTTAACCCTCAGTCTGCCCCTGCATGTTCCTTCCAGAGCTACAGAGCTGAGCTTGTACTGCAGCCATGGACAGGCCCCTTGACCTTGAACCCAGTGGGCTGACAGCCCTGGCACACTCGTGCTTCTATGAAACAACTGATACTCACCCAGAGCAGTGAAGAGCCTAGAAGGAGCCAGGGTGCTTCCCATCCCAGTCTCTGGCTTACAAAGCACCTCTGCTGCCCCAGGACCATCCACAGCAGCCGTCCCACCCAGGAAGGGGCTCTTGGAGAGTTGCCTCCATCCCAGCATTGAGATGTGACCGATCACTGGAGATTCCCCAAGGGTTGGCTCTCCAGTATGGGGGTCACAGGCTTGTGTGGCTGTTTAAACCTAAATTTAAATTAATTAAAATTAAATAAAGTTTTCAAACCCATTCCTTAGTCGTACTACACACATTGCAAGAGTTCATAAGCCACACGAGGCTGGTGGCTATCTCACTGGACGTGCAGGGACAAGAAATCTTCTGTCGGCCCAGGGTTCCTGACCTGAAATGGAATTGATCCGACCTTTGGGTGATGTTTGGAGGCTTCATTTGCCCTGCAGACTCTCCCAGGCTTCTTTCCCAACTTAGGGAACTGGCTGCGGGGGGTGGGGGGGTCTTGTGAGGCCTCCCTTTTGGGAAGAATAGGGAGTCAGCCTCTAGTAACCAGGATGACCAGGCACCTTCCAGGATGAGCAAACGGCCTGACATTTACTGCCCAAGCTAACGGCTCTCTGTGTCCAGCAGTGACACCTCTCATTGAGATTGTCCTCCTGCCTCAGTGCTACTGAGTTTGACACTGGAGAAGAGACCATCAGACACTCCAGTTCTTTACAATTTTCCCCCTTTGGCACCTCAGTGTCACCCTTCTCTTCCCCCAGACATCACCATCAGTCCCCCGCCACCAATGCTGTCTGTTGATATCTAAGGTACAGTCCATGACGCTCAGGTACAGAAAGGCTTAGAGGGGAGGGGCTTGTTTAAATGTACAGTTTGGGGCATGGTGCCAAGCTGATGGAATTGGAATCTCTGTGAATTGTGCTGAATTGCTAGTGAGGAAGTGGAGCAGAAAGCACCCTTGAGTCCCCTAGAAACTAGAAATCAGCCTCCTTTGCATTCTGGGATATTGCAGATTATGCTGCCCCTGGGGCTGAGCCACTTGGAGCTGATGGTGGCGATAGTGACAGGATATTTCCCATCTTCTCCTTTATTCCTCCAGCCCTCTCCACCTGCACACACACACAGGTGTGTAGTGACACACAGGCATGTACACAACATCTACATATTCTCTCTCTCTCTCTCTCTCTCTCTCTCTCTCTCTCTCTCTCTCACACACACACACACACACACACACACACACCACTCAGTTGGAAGGTCTTCTGGGTAACTAATAGACCCTGGGTTAAGGAAAGGCTGTGCCCATGTGGGGCAGGGTAAGACCCTGGCTTTCCCTGGTTATGTGGGGGTTGGGGGGCCAGATTTCTCTTCCTCGCCATCAGAAGGTTTATAGCTGAGATATCTATAGTAAAAGACAAATAAATAAGAGAAAAGTATATGGATGGCTTTACTACCTAGGTTTGATGACTCTGACATGGGAGCCTTCAGAAACAAAGACCCAGTGAAACAGGAACAGCTACGTGTTTTTCTGCTTAGGTTTGATGAGGAGCAGACAGTGGTGCAGGAGTATGAGCCGACCAGGGGGCCACGATCTCCTCCAATCTGGGGGAGCTCAGCAAGGTCTGATTGTTGAGTCTTCACTGCGTCCCAGTTGCCAAGGCCAATGTCTCTGCTTGGCACCAGAATCACGAGGCACTCACAGCTTTGTAGGTTCAAACAGCAATTCTTTATTCCAGCTCTCACACCACCTCCACGCAGGTCCAGGGGCAAACGCGTTCTCCCGTCTCCCGCACAATTCACCTACTCCACGAGGCTCTCTCCAAATCCCATTTTAATCTCATGAGAACTCAATGGGAACAAGCAGCAGGAACACCCTAATCCCGGCAATAATCTTCAACAGCCAACTTCCCTAAAACCCATTATCTTAAACTGGCAACGCCTTAAACTCAAGGAGCCGGTTACTTCCTCAAACCTGATCAGCTTTAAACCCGAATCCGCCTTGGTCCTTGAGCAAGGTCACCTTATTAAAGCATGCATGCAATGTTCCATCAAATGTCCTCTAAGCAGCATGGGGTACGCTTGGCAAGGAAATTTCGATGCGTCATTCCTACTTGGTAATGGCCCTCAGCACCCAGTGAAGAAATAATCAGAAATAAGGATGTTCCTTCCTTTCGTCCAGGTATGGTGGGGATGTCTCTCCCATGAGGGTCTACTGACCTGCATTAGAGGAAGGTTAGGCAACTCTTCCATGGTCTGTTCAGGGAGAAGATTGGGGGGATGACAGAGAGATCTTCCTGTTTCTCTGCTTCTGCTCTTTCCTCAAACCTGCCAAGGGGCCATCTTTTGGGGTATCATGCCCTGAATCACACCCTTCAGCAAGAACTTCTGAGACCTCCCTCCGGAAGACCTTGTTTCTTTTCTCTAAACCAGTGTTTTACAATCTTTAAAAATTCGTGCCCACTTTGGTGAATGTCAAACTCTGTCTCTGAGGTTTTAATATGCTTTGTTTCCCCTCTTGGACTCCCAAATATTCAATTGTTTGTGTTACAAAAAAATAGTTTCCACCTCATTTTCCAAAAAGAAATTACATGCACATGATACTTAAAAGAAGATTAAGGTAGAGTTTATGACAGAAAGAAAGTCATACTGGTAAAGCAGTTTCCCCAGCACGAGTCTGCATCAGAATTCTGACTTGTTGGCACCCAGCGCTGGGTGGGGCTTGAGAATTTGCATTTCTAACAAGTTCCTGGGTGATGCTGATGCTGCTGGCTGGGGAAACCACAGGGAGAATCACTGATCTAGAGTGAGTCTAGTCACACGCTCCCTCCCTAGAGCCAGAGAGAAGATCAGGCCTTGGAGTTGACAGATGTGCACCCAGATCATCTGATGCGACTTTCTTCTCGCTGGGATCCCTCTCTCTTCAAAGTGGAACATCTACAGACAGACCAAGAGTGGTCTCAAAGATGCTGATGGCTGGATCTCTGCATTGTCACGCTGACCCAGTCTCTGTCTGGGCAAGGATTCCACTCCCTTCACTTCTCCTAGGTGAAGGGAGAAAGGGAAGGAGGAGAGAAGGCAGAACTCTTCCTTGCCAAAGCAATATCGGTCATACACGTTTTCAAGTTGCACATCCAGGAGGTTTGGGGTATGTGAGTGTATTTATTTTTTCTTATATTTTTTCTGGGCACGAAGTGAGAAATCAAAGTAAAAAACTCACATGGTGAATCAGAACGGTTCTGATAGAGAATGCAGGCCTTCTATTCCAGCCAGGGCTCAGGAGGAAATAATAGCATAGCCTGAATATTTATCTGGACCTTGGCATCTCAGTAATGAAAAAAGTTTATGGAGTAAAGGAACAAAAAAAGATGGAGAACTTTCTGGCTAGGAGTCTATGGGTTTTGGCTTTGCCCAAACAATCCATCTCCAGCTCTCCCCATAAAACAGGCAAGGGACTCACTCTCTGACACTCCTATCTTGTTGGAAGTCTTATGCTTTTTTTTTTTTTTTTTTTTTGCTCTGGGAAAGGATCTCGGTCTCTACCAACGAGGCTTGTCAGGCAGTGACAGAGAGCGTGAGCTTGTTCGATTATTCATGGGGCTTTCTCTGAAATTCTCAGCCCTTCCCTACAGATGGGAAACATAATGGAAAGTCTCTTAGCAACCCCTGAGCAAGGCTCAGGCGTCCTGATATGATCCTGGCTTAGTATCTGTCTCATTGCCGAGATGGTCCTTTTCTACTGTGGACTGGCCAGTCACACCTGGAATGTCACACTCAGAGAAAGAAACTTTGAGAGGAAAAAGACCAATATGGTGAAGGTCTCTATAGGAGGTCTTATAAGGAAATGAAGAGGGAACGTGGAAGGTATCGTCTGGAAGAGGATACTCAGAAGGACACAACCCCTTTTTCTAAACATCCATAGCACTGAACTTGAACTTGTGTCCTGGGGTTCTAAAGAGAAAGTTATCATACCAGTTCCTGGCCAGGGTCTCCTCCTCTACCAGCCTCTAATGTTAGTTCCTGGGAGTCTTTTTTTTTTTTTTCTCTCTCTCTCTCTTCCCTCTCTCCCTAGGCAACCTCATCTCTTCTTGTGGCTTTAAATATCATCTCTAGGCGGATGACTCCCAAATGTATATCCTAGCCCAGATCCCTTTTCTAAAATGTAAACTTGTATATTCAACTGCCTACTCACATCTCCACTCGATATCTTCCTGACACCTCCAGCTTTGCATGTGCAAAAGTGAACTCTTGATCTGTGCCCCCTAACCCAAATCTCCTCCTCCCACGGTTTCCCCGTCTTAGTAAATGCCACCAGCCTCCACCCCGTTGTCAAGTCGGGAATCTGGGAGTCATGTTGGCACTTCCTTCTCATTCACACCAGACATCACCAGGTTCTGTGTATTCTACCTCCAAATAGGCTTAAGCTCCTCCACCTCTGTCCACCTTCCTATTGGCCTTGCCCATGCAAGCCCTTATCACCTGTCCCAGAGACCACTGCAATGGCCCTGCAATTGGTGGACCCGCTTTCCTGTGACCTGATTGTGATGCAGGCTCCCACACAGTAGCTAGAGGGACATCTGAAAACTCAGCATCTTCTCAGTCTTCCCTCTGCTTAAAAACCTTCCATGGTGTTCCCTGCAAGGGAATAAAGTCTAGGTTTTTTTCTAAGTAAGACCTAGAGGTCTTGAATGTTCTGGCCCTTTCTGCCCTCTCTCATCGCCTCTTATCTGGTACTGCCCTCCCGTCTCTCTGAGTTTGAGCCACACTGGCCTTTTTCAGATCTTCAAGTGTCCCAAGCTCTTTCTCAACACCTCTGCCTTGGCTGGTCTTTCCCCAGGCTCCCCCGCCCCTCCCCTCAACCTTGCAGTTCTTATCTTAGATGCCACCTCCTTAAAGAAGCCTTGTCTCTCAGTTATTTATTGCTGTAGAACAAACCCATCCAAAACTTGGTGGCTGAGCACAACCACCATCATAACACGGTTGGAGCTGCTGGGAGTTGAGTAGCCTGAGGCTTAGCCGGCTGGTTCTTCTGCTGATCTTACTTGGGGCTCCATCAAGTGGCAGCCTGAGGTGCAGCTGGGACTGAAAGTCCCTGTGGCTTCCTTCACAAGCCTGGCCTCTGGGCGGGAACATCCTAGGTGGTCAAAGGTATGGCTGGGCCTCTCTCTCGGTCATCCTAGGGGCTCAACCTTCGCACGGCTTGTCCACATGGTTCTATTTCCAGCAGGACAGCCAGACTGATTTAGGCCTGACACAATCCCATGAAAAGTCTTGTTAGAACTAAGAACTGTGAGTATGTATCCTCTATCAGCGCGAATACGTGTGGTATAGCTGGGGGCGGGTGGACCAAAACAGAATTCCAGAGTGCAAAGTTAAATCTCATGTCTACCACGCAATTCTTGCTTATTAGGACTCCTCTGGCTGGTAGGTAAGCCTCCTCAAGGGTGGGGACTTGTTATGTTCTTTTTACCCTTCTGCATCTACAAGTGTGTCTGTATATACTAAATGCTTGAAGCCAGGCATGGCAGCACATGCCTGTAATCCCAGTGATTCAGGAGGCTGAGGCATGAGGCTAGCAAGTTCAAGGTCAGCCTGGTGAGACCCTGTCTCCTACCCTCCACCCCTGCAAAAAAAAAAAAAAAGTGCTCCCTACTTGATTAACTGAATGAATTTGCTGTGTCTTAATTGTTGTTACTTTATAATATCTATTTTCTATTTAATCCAAGTGATATTGATTGAAATGCCCACTACTATTTTATCTATTTAGTAGTACTGGGGACTAAACCCAAGGGTGCTTTAGCATTGAGCTATATCCTCTATAAAAATCCTTTTTATTTTTGATTTTGAAGGGTATCACTAAGTTGCTGAGGCCGGCCTAGGACTTGAGATCCTCCTGCCTCAGCCTCCAGAGTAGCTGGGATTGCAGCCGTGCACCTTTGTGTTCAGCTCTTGTTTCTTCTTATAAAGCCACTCATCTTTATGACCTCATTAACCTTAATTTCTTCCTTAAAGTCCTCATCTCCAAATACAGCTACACTGGGGATTAGGACTTCAGCATATATGTTCCACTGGGGGAACCCAAAACATTTTGTTCAAAACACTAAGGAAGAGAACCCTGTGAATAACATCCTACTTGGTGGGGTCATGGGGGAGAGTGAGTAGTACCTGGATACCTGAACCAGGCCTGGCCTCAATACCTGAAGCAATTAAGCCAGAGGATTTATATCTGTGTTTAAGACCAGCAATATTATGTTTCTGGCAGGAAAAATCTATAGTCTAATTATGAACCTGGACATCCTAGAATTGTAGGGAGAAGCCCGTTTTCAATTTGTTTTAACAGAGCTTCTCTCTGGCAATTCCAGCCAATTAAGCCAACCCTGCAGGTTCAGGCAGAGAGGGCTCTGTGCTTGGGCTATATTTAGTGCCCAGGTGGCAGATGGGCATCAGCCACGCTCAGCACAGCACCACTGCTCACCACCGCAGCATGTCAGGATGACCCCCGAGGGTCGTATGGCCACCAGGGGGTGCCTGCTGACTCAGACCCTTCCCTACCTGCCCCAGATGGCTTTGGAAAAGCATCCTCACCTGGCACTGGGCCTCTCTTTATGGGCACCATGCCGAGGGCCTGCTGGCTTTTTAAGGACCCAAAGAATTAAAAATTTATTGGCTCTAAGAGACAAAATTTTCTAGATTGAAATTAGTAAATGTTACTTAAACATCCAGAAAATGTCCATGGTCACCTACATTTCAACTCTCAATTGTTATAGTTATAGAAAATATATCTACTAAATATGTAGCTAGAGCATAATATGCTCATATATGATAGTATGAACAACATAGGTTTTTTTTTTGTTGTTTTTTTTTTTAGTACTGGGGATTGAATCCAGGGATGTTTTATCATTGTTACATCCCTATTCATCTCCTCCTCCTCCTCTTCAATCTTGAGACAAGGTCTTTCTGAATTGCTGAGGGTCTCACTGAATTGGTAAGGCTGGCCTCCAACTTGAGAAAGGTATGGTGGGAAGGTGGAAAGGTATGGTGGGGGAGAGTCACTGTGCTCATGGTGGCCAGGAAGTGGAGGTGGGGACTGGGAATGGGACTATAACATAGATGAACCCTTCCAGGGCACATCCCCAGTGTCCCACCTCCTCCAGCCATATCCCACTTGCTTATAGTCACCACCCAGTCAGATGGACTGATTTAGTTCACATCTTTCATAATCCAGTCATTTCACCTCCAAACATTACCTGCATTGACATAGGAGATTTCAGGGAACAATTCATATCCCAGTCATAACAGTGCTCAAAAAATATCTGATGAATGAATGGGAAAGCAGGTACATTCCCTCCTGTGCATGTTCTAAAGGGTCTATCTTTGCAGCAGGAGTCATAGGAAGTTCATTTTCATAGATTTGAGAAGAAACTTAGAGAATAAGAGAGTTGGGTTAGTAATCTACTACTGGGTAACAAGTTATTCCAAAATTTAGCATCTGACAACAGTAAACATGTCTCTGTAGGTCAGGGATTTAGAAATATTTTCTGGGTGTCTGTCTCCAGGTTTCTCGTGAGATTGTGTCAACATGTCAGCCAAAGCTGCAGTCATCTGAAGGATTGACCAGGGCAGGAAGATCCACTTCTAAGACAACTTCAAGTTAGTTCTGGTTGCTGCCTGGTCATCTCAGATCATCACCATGTGAAATTCTCCACAGGACTATTTAGATATCCCACTGACATGGTGGCTAAATTCTTCCAGAGCAAAAAACACCAGAGAGAACACAAGCCTGAAACCAAAGCATCTTATATGACCTAGTGTTGGAATTCATACTGTGTCCTTTCTGCTCCACGCTGCTGGTTACATAGGTCAACTCTAATCATAGAGGGAAACTCCCCAGGGGTATGAAGATCAGGAGCTGGGGAATCACTGGGGACCATCCAAGAAGGTGGCTGGCTACCAAGTACTCAAGTACATTACCCTATTATGTAAATGTGGACTCAGCAGAGAGAACAATCTCTGGGATAAAAAAGATAGGTTTGATGAAAGAAATTGTTTTTCTGTATCCTGAAGAATAACTAGAAACTAGAGAGTTGGAGGAAAGGTAAGCCAGGAAGGAGCACAGCATGAGCAAAGACACAGAAGCAGGAACAGGCGGTGTGAATTTGTTAATCAAAGAGAAGACTTGTCTGGCTGGAGCAGAGGACATATTTGGTGATGTAGAGGTAATAAGACAATGGAGCTGAGTGACATCCAACCACGAGGGCTTCAGGCAGTGGCTTTCAGTGTTGACATGTGGTTAAGAATAGTGGTGAGTGTGATGATGGTCATGAGGATGAGAGCAGTGCTTTTAGAAAGCATGATCAGAGGCAGCTGGCAGGAGAGCTCAGCTGGGGGAGAGATGGAAGCAGAGACACGAACATTGGCCCGCTGAGAAGCTGGATTAAGATACTAGCATTTGGAATATAAGATGAGGCAGAGTTTTAAGTGAAATAGTTGACACTACCCAGAAAGTCTGAAAGTAAAGAGATAGATGGATCTGAGTGTGGTGGTGCACACCTGTAATCCCAGAAACTTGGAAGGCTGAGCAAGAGGAATGCAAGTTCCAAGCCAGCCTCAACAATTTAGCAAGGACCTAAGCAACTCAGCAAGACCCTTTCTCCAAATAAAATATAACAAAAGCACTGGGGATGTGGCTCAGTGGTTCAGCACCCCTGGGTTCAACCCCTGGCACCAAAGGAAAAAAAAATGGATCAGGTTCTCCATATACAAAATGGCGGAGTAGTACCTGCTCCGCACCCTCCCAGTACTAATCTGAGCTTCTTATAATACAATGGCTGTAAAACCATTTGGATGATACAGAAGTTGTAGACACCCAAGGGATTACTATTGTTGTAGGAATGATTCACTTGGTGAGAAGTGTTTATTTTAGGACAGAGGGAGCTGAGGATGAGAAAAGGAGGGTACACTTGTGGGCACGTCTGCCCAGTTCCTGCTCCCTCGCATCTCTTCTCCCCTTTCGTTGTCTGTTCACCATCATTCTCCTAGTTACCAGCTTCAATCTGGGCATTTCACTCCAGGAACCTTAGGGACCTGAAATCTTCTCCTTTCCCTTTACCCTGCTGCAAACACACAAAGAACTGTGCCAGGGACAACATTTGGCTTGGCCAGTTCTGGCCAGCTACTGCTGTTGACTAAGCAGCCTAGGAGACTAGATCATTTGGAGCCTGAATGACCTGAAATGGCCTGGTCAAAGGAGATTCGGACTCAGCCTGTGAACTCTGAACTGCAGTATCTCAACTTCACATCTGTCTAATCTCTCCTGGTCACCTAATTCCTTGCACCCAGGGAAATTTGCAAAGAAAACAAAAGCCATTTTCTCTTTGCTGTGCTCATTCTGCACAGTTTTCTATTGTGTCATACTACAGACTGAGAGTTCATGTCCCCCACAAATTCCTGTGTGGGAACCTAATCCCCAATGTGATGGTGTTAGGAGATGGGGTTCTGCTCTCATGAATGGGATTGGTGGTCTTATAAAAGAGGACCCAGGGCTGGGGCTGTAGCTCAGTGGTAGAGCGCCTGCCTCGCACATGTGAGGCACTGGGTTTGATCCACAGCATCACATAAAAATAAATAGATAAATATATTTTTTAAAAAAGAGGCCCCAGAGGGCTCCCTTTTCTCCTTATATCCAGTGATGATAACTTATCACATCCTGTCTATGAACCAGGATACAGGGCCTCATCATACATTCACCTTGAGCTTCCCAGCTCCTAGAACTATGAGAAATAATCTTCTATTGTCTTGAAGCCTTCCAGTCTCTAACATTCTGTTATAGGCAACCCGACTGAACTAAGATGTATTAATAATGAGATTCTGGATTTTTATTATCCTTATCATCTCCAGATACTTTTATGAATGCTATCACTAAGGGGATAACAACTGGTAGCACTTTTGTGCATGAGTTTAGGTCCCAGTTTCACAATTTACCAACCAGTTACAACAGCTCCCTTTTCTGTGGTTTCACTTTCCATGATTTTGGATACCTATTGTCAACCAGGGTCTGAGAATATTAAATGGAAAATTCAAGAAAAAAATCATAAATTTTAAACTATATGTTGTTCTGAGGATTACTTGAATATCAACTCTGAAATACCTTGGCAGTCAGTCTGATAATAATGACCAAGATGGCTACCAAATGACTCATGGGTGGGTAGTGTATACAGCAAGGATACAGGGGAAGGGATGATTCACATTGTATCTCTCATGGGGCATGGTGGTGGCAGTCCTATAATCCCCCAAACTCAGGAGACTGAGACAGGAGGATTGCAATTTCAAGGCCAGCCTTGGCAACCTATCAAGACCCTGTCTCAGATTTTTTAAAAAAGAACTGTGGATGTAGCTCAATGGTAAAGCATCCCAGTTTCAATCCCCAGTACCAAAACAAAACAAAAACCAAAAACCCATGTTATTTCCTCTCACATTATCATAAGAAGACCAAGGAGGCTAGAGTACAATAAGATGTTTTGAGAAAGCGGAAGAGACCACATTCACATAATTTCTATTATAGTATATTATTATAATTGTTCCATTTTACCATCCGTTATTACTGTTAATCTCTTTCTTTTCCTTATTTATAAATTAAACTTTATCATGGGTTTGTATAGGAAAAACATACTGTACATAAGGTTTAGGACTACCTGAGGTTTTAGGGGTTCTTGGGTAAGGGGGAACACTTGTACTTCTGCAGGTCATGGTCTCCTCATCTGTGGGATGGAATGACTCTGAGGACTGAATGAGGCCCAGTGGGGTGGCTGGCAGGTCATGATGTAAAGGCAGGCCCCCCCCCCCAAAGTGCCTGCTGGCTGGTTGGAAAGACACTTGAAAAGAATAAAGTCTGCTTTTTTGGGCTGCCTGGGCTTTTGTTAATAAATTTCCAGTGGGACGTTTCCGCCACTCGCCTTTTTTTAGAGACATGAAGAGAGGAGAATTGAAAACATTTCCTATGTTGAAATGAAAGGCACTATTTAATCTTGTCACCATCTGCCTTCGCTCCAGGCTGGGAGCCCACAGGCCCAGCTCCCTGTTTCCTAGCGACGGGGCAGGCACACCTTCCCCATTAGAGACACGCCAACTGCAAAGAATGCTCTTGTCCCAGGGAACTGGGAAGGAGACACCAGACCAGAAATGTGGCCCAGCCTTACCTGATGTTTTTCTTCAACCTAACGGGCCACCCAACTCACCCTTTCCAGGGTCACACAGCAGCAGAGCCAGTCGTGAGTTAATTTGTGAAATCCTCAAATTAACTCTGCACCCCAAGTCCCCTCGTCTTCCTCGCCAAAAGTCCTAGGGCTGACATAACAAAATACCACACTCTGGGTGGCTTTATACCAACAGAAATTAATTTTCCCTTGGTTCTGGAGACCAAAGGTCCATAACTGAGGTGTCAGCAATGTTGGTTCCTTCCAGAGGTTCTGGGGAGGATCAGCTCCATGCCTGTCCCCTAGCTTCAGGTGGCTGTGATGGTCCTTGTAGCTCCTTGGCCTATCGCCGCCTCACTCCAGTCTCTATCTCCATTCCCGTGTGGCTTTCACTTCCTGTGAGGCTGTCTCTCCTCTTTTTCTGTCTCTTATAGGGACACTTGTCATTGGATTTAGAATCCAACTTAATCCAGGATGATCTCCTCATCAGAGCTTTGCTTCATGACCTCTGCAGAGACCCTTATTCTAAATCAGATCACATCCCAAGGTTCTGGGTGATGTATTTTTTGGAAGGACCCTAAATTTAACCCATTGCAGAGGCTTATCATGTCACCTGGGGTCCTCCTGCCTGAGAGAAAAGGTTTGACAAACTGCAGTTAGAACAGCATGTGGTAGACTCTTGATCGACAGCGTAATAAGTGTGTATTTTTTTTTCTTTTTTCTTTTTTTTTTTAAGAGAGAGTGAGAGAGGAGAGAGAGAGAGAGAGAGAAGAGAGAGAATTTTTGATATTTATTTTTTAGTTCTCGGCGGACACAACATCTTTGTTGGTATGTGGTGCTGAGGATCGAACCTGGGTCGCACGCATGCCAGGCGAGCGCGCTACCGCTTGAGCCACATCCCCAGTCCAATAAGTGTGTATTTTAAAAGTGGAACTTGGGTCAGAGCAACACCCTACCTGTAGAAGAGGTAGCCCTCACCCTCATGGTGGAATACCAGGTGTGGGGATCCCCTGGGACACGTTTGCTGACACGCTTTTAGGTGATCCTGCTATGCGAGGGGCAGCAGCCCTGTCCTGCACATTGGCGCGTCCAGGAGAGGCCCTGACATTGTCGTCTTAGCAGGAGGGGTTCTTGCATCTTCTCTGCCCCCTGCAGGACTCTGTTGGGGCCCTTCTGCCTCAGTTGAGCTCCCCACTGGTGGCTCTGGCCCACCTGGAAGTGGGGTGTGTCAGGGGCTCCCCAGGCTCTGGGAAGGACCTTCCTTGTTTATCTTCCTGCTCACATACAAAATAGCTGCCTGCAAACCCAGGAGGATCTCCAGTTGCCCCAGATATCCCCCTCCCGGATGGCGAAACCTGACCATCTGAAATTCATTCCTTTTAGTTATTTTTTTTTTTATTCTTTTTAAAACGTCATATGCAAAGGCTGGGGATGCAGCTCAGTGGTCGGGTATGGGCTTTGCATGCATGAGGGCCTGGGTTTGATCCCCAGCACAGGAAAAAAAAAAAATTGAAAACCACATGCAAAAACAAAACAAAACAAAAAACCCATGAAACCATCACATGAATTTTTTGAATAGGTAATATATTCTCATTGTTCCTGATTTGAATGAAATAAAAGGATATTCTGTAAAAATTCTCCCTCCTACTCCCATCTCCCAAAGTACCTGGTTTACCTCATCTGAAGTTACGGATAAGATGTCTCAGTCTTCAGTCTTTTGTATTCTCCAGAGATATGGGTACTGTCATGTATTTTCCCTCTCTGCTCTTCTGTATAATTGGTAGCCACCATACCTACTTTTGTAACTTGCTGATTTCATGTCACAATATATTGGGGGATCTTTCCACATCAGTCATGGAGAGGTGGAGATTGCTTTTTTTTTTTTCTTCTGCAGAAGCAACCATTGGTATTCCAATTGCTAATCCTGAGCCTTACTCAGTTCCCTGCTGGTGGACACATAGGCTATTTCCTGTTGCCACAAACAAAGCTGTAATGAATCACTTAGCATACATATACATCATACCCCGCATGTTTAGAAATAAATCTACAGAATACATTGCTAGAACTGGCATTGCTGGCTTACCCCCTCTGCCACAAACCTCCCAGACCTTCGAACCTGGGACTGAATAGTACCTTGCAAGGGCCTGGATGGTTTATTTTAAGATGGTGGGTGCTCCGCAGGTGGAAATGTGAAACTCACTTTGACGCGGTAGTTTATTGATGCAGCATATTAACTCGGGTGTGATTCAAAACACTGTATTATTGTTATGCTGCTATTAAACCTGCTGCAAGCGAAAGCTTTGCCTCCACCCTCCATCTGCATTGAGGCCTCTCAGGGTAGCCCAGAGCCAAAGACCACAGGCCTAGTCCTGGCTCTGCTTCTGCTCCCTAAGACCTTGGCAAACCACTCACCCTCCCTGGGACAGTGGTAAGTTAATCCCCATCACTCCTTCTCTTCCAGACTTCAGGATGGATAGGAAAATGTGTTCATGTGCCCCCAGGAGCAGCTACATCTATTTTTAAAAATCATGGTGGCCACGGAATGAAGCGGACCCCGGTTCATCCTTCCTACTGCTGTATTTATCTCCAGCTTTATGTTTTTGGCTTTCTGAGAGAAAAACTTATTTGAGAGAACATCTTCCATTTTGTGATAGATTGCCTGGCCTGGCTCCCCGGGCAGGGCAGACCCAGAGGGGTGGAGGGGCATTGCTGTGAGGCTTCTCTGCCATGAGCTTGGCCTCAAATACCAACAACTAACATTTTCCTGGCACTTTCCACATCACAAAATGCTTTCTCATGTGTTTCTCAGTTAATGTGTGCTTCATTCAGTTATAGAAGATTTAAGCAGAAAAAGAATCTACTGGATATTTTAGGGGGTGGCTCTCAGAATTGCCTCAAACGTGAAGCTTGTAGTTCAGATATGAGGAGGGAATGAAGGGATGGCAGGGGAGTTGGAAGTGCAGCTCATGCCCCAATCACAAGGCAGTGCAGATCCTACAGCGTCTGACACCATATATAACTGCATAGCCCGGTGATGCCAGAGGTGAAGGTGACATGTTACCACAAATGTCATCCCTGTTACACCCCCAGCCACCTAGCAAGCCCAGTGGGCCTCCTCTATCCCTGTTCTTTAAGTCACTTACCCCAGTATTAGTGTCCCCTTCTGTTCACATCCCCAATGTGTAGAGTCTGCACCTCTACCACCAGAGGTGAGAAAAAGAGGGAGGCCAGCCTGCTCCCTTCATGACTTGTGGCGGGAACTCCTCAGTCCTAGGCAGGAGAGGTCAGAAGCAGGGCAAGAAAGGGCAGCTGTGCACAGCCACCTTGGGGTCTGGGTCAATGTAGCATTTCTGATCTGTTGAGGAATGCAGGGAGTGAGGTGTTTGCATGACTCAGGGCCACGGGGATCTTTATGCTGGGATTCTGCAGATCCATCATGAGTAGTTCTCACCCTACCTTTGGTATTTGGTGCTAGGGTTTATACTCAGGACCTCACATATACTAGGCAAGCGCTCTGCCACTGAGCTGTGCCCCCAGCCCTGCAGATCCATCCTGCCATGACAGCTTATTGCTTACAATCAACTCAGCATTAGGGGACAATTGGCCAGTGTTAAGGAGAAATGGAAGATGTAGCAAAGGGAGAGCTGCTGGGTTGGGAGGCCAGGGATTACTGCATGGTCAGCCTCTGGGCCACTAGGAATCAGCTGGGGGGACATCACAGAATGAGGCATGCTTGTACTCCCACTGGACAGCTGCAGAGACCCATAGGCAGAGCATAGAGAGGTTCCATGCAGGAGTTAGCTGCACAAGATAGGTCTTCCCTAGTGACGGTGGCAGTGGTGGCAGTGGAAAGCTAGAAGGACCCCAGGGCTCACTTTGTCCAAACTTTACATATTACAAATAAAGAAACCAGAGAGGGCAGGGAGGTGCCCAGGGTGAGTTGGTAAGGTAGAGTGAGGACTAAGGTGTGGCCCAGCACTCTTCTCACCCTAGCAGGACGCTGACACCGTGTTGGTGACATGCCCCCTAGAACTTTATAGCAATTTGAATCCCCAGGGGATCTTATTAAAGTGCCCTCTCTGATTCCACAGCTCTGGGGCATTTATAAGCCATTTTGGGACTGCATTTCAAGAAGCCAGTCTTTGGTTCCCTGGCAGCCCATTATAGTCACTTGGGGACTGATGACAAAAGACAGGTTTGAGCCCAGCAATTTTAATTTAATTGGAACTAGTTAGGAGGGTCTGAGGTAGTATTTAAAGGTCCTTAGGGGTCTTAAGTGCAGCAAGTTGAGGAGGATGGAGTGAGAGGTTTGAAACCCAGTGGTTGTCTGCAGGGGACCTGAGGAGCACCTGCTAGAGCCACCCCCTCCCATGGGCCCCCAGGCCTGCAGAGGCCGAGCCTCCCTCCAGGGTGCCAGCCAAGTTCACATGTGCAAATACCTCCAGGAGAGGTTGATGCTCCCTGAGGCTTGGCCCCAAACAGCAGGGTCTTCCCAGAGGTACGGGGTGTTCCTGAAGAATGGCAGGCAGAGCCACAGTGGAGGGAAGGTGGACCACAGGGGGGCTGGAGCAAGAGGGTCAAACCCACAACTGCACAGCTCCGCGGCTGGCTACGACGCCCCAGTTTAGATGAGAAGCCCTTCGTGAGCACTCTGGGACTGACCCAGTTTAGTTCTGATGCTGATAGACTGGGGGAGGGTTGCAATGAAGGGGGCTCCCCAGGAGTCCTGCCTCTGGCCCCATGAGTTCCGCCATTCCCTCAAGGCTCTATCTAAGATGGCTGCTGTCACCCCCTGCTGGGGTCCTGGTTTCCCTTTAAGGCTCTAGCCTCCCAGAGAGTCCCCCATGCCAGGACACCTGAGGCAAGCTGTAATTTTAATGGGTATGTCCCTCAGTTTATGTGCAAGACCAAAGGAATGAGCCTTGGCAAGGAGATGGCCCGGCTCTGTGAATTGTGCAGATAGATTGTTTCCTGGGAAACACCAGTTCTGCCTCTGGCTTCTGCTCTGTGCCCTCTTAGAAACTGGGGAGGGTGTGAGCAGAAGGTGCTGGAAGGAAGTTCCCTTCAGACATTTGTTCATTCTAGGATTTCCAAGTTCAGTGGACGATGGAACCCTTTTGCTGCAGCGTAACTATTAATTTCTGTAGAGGCCACTTGGGGATTGTGGATCCCCTTTTTCTGGAGATTCTGATATGTCAGATCTGGAAGTATGGGGCCAACGGGTGTGGCCCTCATGAACTCTACAGCCCTGCTGGGCAGAGCCCTCTGTGCCCTTCCTGGGGGGCTCACAAAAGCCCAGGCACAGGTATGAAGCATCTATTCTGGCACACTCACATCTACATGAGATATTAAGAGTATGAGCTGTATCTTCAGGGACCAGGGTTCAAGTCCTTCCTCTGCTGCTCACCAACTGTGTGGCCTTGGACAAACTCCTTAACTCCTCTGAGCCTCAATTGCTCCATTGGTAAAGAGAATCATTCCTACCTCAGGGATGCCATGAGAACTCAGTGAGACAAGTTACATAAAGTGCTTAGCACAGTGCTGACAAAAAAAAAAAAAAATCACAAAATGTTCAAAATATTCTCCCCATCCAACCCCACCCTGTGCTTCAACACCCTCCTTGAAAGGCCATTCTCAACTCCCTGGCCCTCATGGAGTGGACCCTTCTCCATGCACATGGCCTACACCTTGCCCTGCTCGCTTCCCTGTGGGTCAGGGGCCATGCTGGGGGAAGATCTAGCTGAAAAATGTTGAAACAGCAGGGCCCCTGGAAGGTGGGGTGTGGAGCCTGGGAACCAGGGGAGGAGCCTGCTCCTTGGACTGTCACCTGGCATTTGCTTCCGAGGCGGCCTTGTTTGCCTGCTCTGGTTGTTGGACTCTCACTGTCTACACAGCCCTGCACACACCACGGTCCAGCTCTGGCTGGAAAAGGTCAGGTATTCTTTCACTGTCAGCGATTCTTTAAGCTCAATTTGATAACGAGGTGTTTTCCAGGTCTCCTTTGTTGCAGCCCCAATCCTGTATTGATGGTTTCCATAGTAACGAGCCCTTGGGAGAGACACTGAAGGCAAAGGGTGAAGCCCAGACTGTGACCACAGTGTCCTCCTGACGCCTCCTGCCTGTGCAGCTGGGTTGATGTGGGGAGCAGGGTCACACTCTGAAACCCTGGAGGGACAGAACACTGGCCTGAGCGCTTGGCTCACCAGGAGCTCTGCTCTTTCTGAACAATTTCTTCAAAGCTCTCTGCCCCTTCTCTGGGGGAAGACCCTTACCCCCAGCCCCACCCACACTACCCCATTCCAGGTAGACGGGGCAGGAGCTGATTTCTTTCTGCAATGAACAGTGTCAGCTGGTCCCTGCTGCAGTGAATTCTGGAGTTGAGCCAGCTGGGGTCCTGGTGAGGGCCAAGGAGCTACCAGGTAGATCAGATTATCTCGTCTCCCTGTTGTACCCCAGCCCTGTGTGGAGCAAGGCAGCTCTGCTCACACCAGGTCCTCAGGCAAACGCCCAAGCAGAGCCAGCAACTCAGCCACACACAGAGACCTCAGAGGCTCGGGACTCCTGGATTCCAAGGGGCTGCCAGGGCACCGGGGCAGAAGGCCAATCCTGACCTCTGACCTCGCCAAGCCCTGTTTTCCAGAGTCATATGGAACGTCAGTCCTTAGGCAGGGTGGCTATATTTGAATGTGTCCCCCAAAGTTCATGTGTTGGAAACTTAATCTCCAAATTCTTACGTTGACGTTTGGAGGTGGGAGCTTTGGAAAGGCAATTGGAGTTAGATGAGGTCATGAGGGAGGGACCCCATGATGGAATTGGTGGCTTTATTGTCAGAGACCTGAAGCCAAGTGTGCTGGTGCACACCTGGAATCCCAGCAACTCGGGAGGCTGAGGCAGGACTATCACAAGTTCAAAGCCAGCCTCAGCAATTTAGCAAGATCCTGTCTCAAAATAAAAAACAAAAAGGACTAGGGATGTATGTACAGCTCAGTGGTTAAGTGCCTAAGTGTCCCTGGCTTCAATCCCCAAACCAAATAAAGAATAGAGACCTGAGTCTGCACCCTTGATCTCTGGCCATGTGATGCCATCCAACAGGTCATTACCCAGCAGGGAGGCCCTCACCAGATGCCAGCACCTTGTTATCAGACTTCCCAGTCTCCAGAACTGTACATGAGAAATCCATGTTCTTTACAAATTGATCTGTATCATTTTCTTAGAGCAATAGAAAATAGACTAAGACAGGATCCTTTCTGATGGATGGTGAATCTGTCTTAGGTGACTCCTGAGCGACTCAGAATCATGGTTCAGGGAACTGCAAGGCTCCCAGAGTTAGTGACTTCCAGGGAAGTTAAATGATTTTTTTCCCAAAAGCCTTGGCTAGTTAAGGGACACAGTGGGGCTAGAAGTCAGGCCTCCCTCTCCCTCTTACTTACCTAGACTTTGGTGAATGACAACCAGGAGGGAAGACAGGGTCTCCACACTGCTGCCTCCGGGCAGCCGCACACACAGGCCCTGGTATAGGCATGGACTCCCACCCCCCAGAGTTGGAGCTCATAAGTTGGACGTGATGCTCCCACACATGGGTTAATATCTTTTATCCACAGCAGTTTGAAAAGCAGAAACCAAGAAACTGTTGGGCTCTTGCTTTTCCCTCCATCTACTTATCCTTGTCTGCAAAATCTTTATGGCTGCTGATGACATGGGGATCCCCGAAAGCTGAGGGACTGGTCCCACTGAAGTCACTGTCTGGTGGGTCTCACCAGGTATAACCTGGACCATGGGCACAGATGTGGCATCATCTATCAGAGAGACACAGGAATGTCTGTTGGCCTGACTCTCCAGACTAGGTGAGGAGCCCAAAATGTCCTGTATTGGAGGGCTGGGGAAGCAAGGAGCTCCTCTGAGGGAGAGGAGGGCAAGAACTGTGTGTTGGAGAAGGTTTCTGAGGGTTGTGTGTTCGTCAGTTTTCTATTGCTATAACAAAGTACCTGAGGCTAAGGAAAAAAAAATGTTCATTTTTGCTTATAGCTTGAAGGACTGAAGGTCCAAGGTCACAGGGCAGATTTCTGCTCAGTTCCTATTGAGCTCCAGGAAGGTCTTGTGGCAGGAGGCATCATGGTAGAAGTGATCACATGGCAAGACAGGAAGCCAGAGAGGGATACAGGGGACAGGCTCAGTCTTTTATAATAATGCACTGGAGTCCCACAAGAACTGCACTAATCGCTTTGAAGGGTAGCACTCCTGATGGCCCAATTAACTTGCAGTAAACTCTACCACTTCCCAACCCTGCCACTGAGGATCAAGCCTCCAAGACTCACTCAAACCGTACCCATCCATGCCATCCATGGCAGGAGGCAAGGCCACAGGGTGGAGTCAGGGGATGCTGGTACAGAGACACACCATGGGAGGCCACTGTGTCCACTGGGTTCTCTCAGAAAGCCTCCACACTGTCTCCAGGTGCCCTCTGATTCAAAATTTGCTGAACATCTGCTTGGTGTCTTGTCCCAGATTGGGTGCTATGGAGAGATAAAGGAAGATGATCCAATCTCTGGTCTCTTGGAAGCTACATTTCAGACAACTTGAAGAGAATTTAACCTTTATCAGTTACTTCTATATGTCAAGTGGATGGCATTGTGTTTAGATGAGAAACTAGGGCCCAGAGAGATTAAGAAACTAACCCAATATCATGCAGCGCTAGCATGGCAGAGCCAGAAATTAAGATCTATTCTATTTACATCTCTCCCTATAAATTGATTATATCTGTGAACTGAGAGGGAAGGAGAAAGGAAAGGGGAAAGCAAAGAGGTAGGTTGGGGGTGGAATTCAGGTTCTGCTGTTAATTTTATTTTAATAAATACTTATGATGCCACCTAGATGTGCCCAGCAGGAAGACCCAATCCCTACCCTCAGGCACTCACTCCATAGCTCAGAAGATGTGATGCTTGGTGGTGGGTACCAAAGGAGCCAGGAGCACTCAGGGCCACCCAGCTTGTGGAAAGGATAGTGGACAGCCAGATGTGCAGATCCCTCAGTAGTGGGGGGCAGACTGGAAGGAAGAGGGTGCTGTAAGGAGGGAAAGCTTCCCTCTTCCCTCTGAGAGTCCAGACCTGAGCCTGGGAAAAAGTGGCATATTTATCACATGGCACAGGGGTTCATGGGAAAGAAAAGAGAAACCCCAAGCCCCAGTGAGACCTAGAAGCTATGCACCCTTTTCACAGGGAAGAAGGAAGGTGGATGTAGACAGTTTAGGGGACAGAAAATGACTTGGGGGAAAGATGACTGGACCCTGGGAAGAATAAATGACAACCTTTGACAAAGTCTGCCTGGGCCTGGTGTCCACCTCAAGAGGCCTCTGAAATTTGCTCATTTCTCAAGGTGTCTCCCCAGGTACACGAGTGTGATGGTATTAGGCTCCTGTGCGTGTGTCTCTTGGGTTCTTGTCTGGGTTCTGGTTTCTGCAGTGCTGGGGATGGGAGCCAGGGCCTGGCACATGCTAAGCTGGCCCCAGCCCCGGCCCAAACCTGTGTATTTTTATGCCAGGTTTGATGAAGAGCAGACAGTTTTGGAGAAGCACGAGAGGACCTAGAGGGCAAGACCTCAGGGTAATAAGCTCAGGAAGGCCTGCTCCCTCAGGTTCCTCTGGGAGTCCTCCTGCTTCAGAGAAAAGCTTGCTCCTTTCCTCCAGATACCAGGAGGGTCTCACACGGGTCTTTTGAGTTGCTTTAGGGAAGGTGGGGAAAGTCAGAAACTCCTTCCTTTTGTAGGGCCTGAGGTGGATGAGCAGTGTGGAGGGAGACCAGACTCACCTTCCTACTTCTTGCCATTTCCCCAGATTCCTTCAGCTTTGGAGGGCGCATGTCCTGAATCCCATCAGATATTAAGAGTTTTCACAAAGCCACAAAGCAGGCGTCAGTAGACCTGAGACTCCGGCTTGGATTTCCTGATCCTGTGACTCCTAAGACGGGTCTCTGTCTCTAGCTCTGAAACCCAGGATGGGCCAGCAGCTCTGCTCATGGAACCAGGGTCAGGGGTCGCGCCCCGTCTGGCATCAGACTTGGGCTGGACCACGTGAGGTGGACCCAGAGTTTGGGAGAAGGTCACAAGACGTGACATACTGCATGCTGCATTTTCAAAAGTGGCAACAGCTTCATGAGGTCAGTGACTTTGAGGAGGGCACATAGTAAAATAGGTCCTCTGCAGAGTAGGAAGATGCTTCAAGGAGAGGAGTGACCCACTTCTTGCAAGTTACCTGTCAGTCCCTGGATCAGCAGCCAGGGTGCTGCCTTCTTTAGCCATGCCTCCCCTGCCAGTCCTCAGGGTTTAGAGATATAATGCTCCCTGTCCCCCACCCCAACCCCATTTTCTTCCTGTGCCTTGACTACTCTGTGACCCAGGCAGCTACAGATATTCCCAGCAGACTTGAGCTCACTCCAGGACCTGGGACATTCCTAGCTACTAATGAATATGTTTACATTGTTGCCCAAAACACTGAAAGATATTGACCCCAGCCCTGAGCCCAAATTCCAAAAATCCTCAAGGACACTCCATACCCTGACCCCTCTCCACTGAAAACCTAGGTTGAATACTTTTTTCCTCTGGTGTCCATTGTGACCACAGCTTGCAGTACTCTGTAGACAAGTTCCCCTAATACATGCTTTGGGTTCATCATGCTGGCATTTGATGCTTCTTTCTTTGGAATCCCAACTGGCCCCATCTCAGGGTGTCTTGGGGTCCTCCTCCCTTGTGGGAACTCCCCTACCTCTATTTTTTGGACAGCTCCATTCTCATTTCAATTGAACAGAGCAGGAGGGAAGACTTGAGTTCAGTCCAAATAACCTGCCGGGTCACCTTCTAGACTCAGAACTACAACATGAGAGCTACAATACATGCTGACCCCAAAACTCATTGGGACGTCCATGAGATGGGTTTGAGCTGTCTCTAGAAAGAGAATTTATAGATGGCTGATTAATGGCCCCCAAAGGTATCCACATCCTAATCCATGGAAACTGGAAGTGTTCTACTCTATATGGCAAAAGCATCTTTGCAGATGTGATTAAAAGATCTTGAAATGGGATGATTATTCTGGACTAGCTGGGTACCCTAAATATAATTACAAGTATTCTTGTAGGTGGGAGCCTCCAAGGGAAGCGAGGACACACCGATTCCTCCCTGTAAGAAGCAGGGAAACTGATTCTCCCCTAGAACCTCCAGAGGATCCAGCCCAGCTGATGTCTCATTGTGAAAGCATTGTGAGTCGTAGTGGACTTCTGGCTTCCAGAACAGCTGGAGAATACATTTGGATTGTTTTAAGCCAATGACTTGGCAGAAACTAATTATAGCAGCATGAGGAAACTATATAGGACCTTCCCAGGGATGCTCCCAGGGATTTACCCTGGTTAAATGCAGCCTAGAGTAGCAGGGAGGAAGGGTGCCTCTGGCTGCCTCTATCAAGTCAGCCTTGGAGGCTCCATGGAGACCCAGACTGTACCAAAGGCCTCATGCCAGGCATGTGCCCTATCACTGAGCTACACCCCCAGAACTATAGGGGGATTCATTGTGTGCATGTGTGTGTGTGTGTGTGTGTGTGTGTGTGTATTGTGTGTGTGTTTGTGTGTGTTTACATGTGTTACTAGGAATTGAACCAGGGGTTCTCTACAACTGAGCAGCCCTTTTTATTTTTCATTTTGAGATACAGTCTCACTAAATTACTGAGGCTGTCCTCAAACTTGTGATCCTTCTACTTCAGCCTCCAGAGTTGCTGGGATTACAGGTATGCACCACCACTCTTGGCAGAGTCCCTATTCTTAACCACCAGCCCCCTACTGCAGTGATATTGTAAGCCCTGAGCAGGGTAACCGTGGAATGGGTTCAACATCGTTTGATTTAACTCCTAAGGGACAGGGTGATCCCAGTTCATACCTGGGCTACACGTTAACATTCCATTGCCCTGTGCCTCTCCTCAACTAGAAGCAAGGACTCCTGGAACATGAAGTGGGTGCCGTTGTTAAATAGTACTAAATCCTCAACAACTTGGGTGCCTGAGGCAGGAGGATCACATGTTCTATGTCAGTTTTAGCAAGTTAGCAAGGCCTTGTCTCAAAATAAAAAATAAAAATGGCAGGGATTATAGCTCAGTGGTAGAGCACTCCTGGATTCAATCCCAAGTACCAAGGAAAAAAAAACAGGAGCTGGGGATGTAGCTCACTGGCAGAGTGCTGGCCTAATGTGTATGAGGCCTGGTTTGATCCCCAGCTCCACACATGCATGCACGCAACATGTGTGTTCACGCGCATGCATGCGCGCACGCGCGCGCGCGCATACACACACACACACACAAAAAAAAAAAAAAAAAAAAAAAACAGAATTCTAAGAGAGAAAAATACCATACCCCACATTTGTAGAGGGCTTAATACTTTCTCTCTGTACTTCCCCTACCCCATGTTCAATATTTTTTTCTTGCAGGGAGGGCATACTCAGGATTGAACCCAGAGACACTTTACCACTGAGCTACATCCCCAGCCCTTTTTAATTTTTTACTCTGAGACAGAATCTCACTAAATTGCTTAGGGCCTCACTAAGTTGCTGAGGCTGGCCTTGAACTTGCAATCCTCCTGCGTCAATGAGATTATGAGTGTGCACCACTGTGCCAGGCATGTAAGATCTAATTTAATTGTCCCAGGAGATAGAAACTGAAGTTTGTAGAAGCCATGTGGTTTGCATGGGTCATACAACCGATAAGGGACATAACTATGAACTGGAACATGAGATGTTTTTTCTACCTCACTGTGCTTCCTCAGCAGGTTGGCTACTTTTAAAAACAGTTCCACCACCCCCTCAAAAAAGAGCCCACTCTCTTCTTTTCTTCCCACTTTTAAAGTGCACGCCCCATGTACAGATGGTTTTGAGCTGGAAATACCACAGTGTCAAGATGATTTCCTGGAGCTTTGGAGCAGGGATTTTGGAAGTTCAGCACTAACCACTAATCTTGGGTTTGTCCTAACTAAAAAGGACTTCAGTTGCAGGATAATTGTGGCACATTCATACCCAAGGCCACTTTTATACAGATGCAGAGCTGAAGGCCATACTCTGTTCTGATGAACTGTTCTGATGAACGGTTGCTCCTTGCAAAGAAAGAAAAATGACCTTCAATTAGCTTCTGTGCCAGCTCAGAGTTCAGGCCAATCAAAAAACTACTTGAACTAAGGGAGAAATGGACAGTGCAGAGCAGCCATCCCCCTGATCCTAATTGACTTTCCCTTTTCAATTTCTCCTTTAAAAACCACTTTCTCAAGCCGGCGCAGTGGCACACAGCCTGTAATTCCAATGGCTTGGGAGGCTGAGGTATAAGGATCCAGAGTTCAAAGCCAGCCTCAGGAACTTAGTGAGGCTCTAAGCAATCCAGCGAGACCTTGTCTCTAAAAGGGCTGGGGATGTGACTCAGTTGTTAAGCACCCCTGAGTTCAATCCTGGTACAAAAAAAAAAAAAAAAAAACCACTCAGAAATGACTGACTTAGGGCTGGGGTTGTGGCTCAGTGGTAAAACACTTGCCCAGGGGGCCTGGAGTTGTGGCTCAGTGGTAAGAGCACTTGCCTAGCATGTGCGAGGCCCTGGGTTCGATTCTCGGCACCACGTATAAAAAAATGAATAAATAAAGGTCCATCAACATCTGAAAAAATATTTAAAAAAAAAAAAACACTTGCCCAGCATGTGTAAGGCAGTGAGTTTGATCCTCAGCATCACATAAAAATAAATAAATACAGTTATTATGTCCATCGACAACTAAATATTTTTAATATTTATTTTTTAGTTGTAATTGGACACAATATCTTTATTTTATTTATTTATTTTTATGTGGTGCTGAGGATCGAACCCAGGGCCTCGCACGTGGCTGAGCCACAACCCCAGCCCTACAACCAAACCAAAACAAAGCAAAAACGACTGACATGTCACTCTTCCGGTAAATTTATCCAAGGTTCTAAGCAAAGGGGCAGTTGCCTACCCAGATGGTGTAGGCTTTCACAATGATGGGGTGCAGGAAACACTACCCTAAAATATAGCACTGTGGGAATTGGAAAAACCACAGGGGCAGCCTTCCTTCCTAAGGCAGGTCATAAAACCTAGGAAAGTCACTCTCTGGCCTTGTCCCCCTACCTTCCATGAAGACCCTCCTGGGACAGGTGTCCTGCTCTCTACCTGGAGAGAAGGGATGTCACAGAAGGATGCCAAGAAGAATCTGAACAAACGGACCTTGCTAAGTTTGCCCCTGTTTATTGCTGGTAGATGAGACCCTTTGTCCTCTAATCAGAGCTCTTCACAACTGTCTGCCCTTCATCAGACCTGAGCATAAAAAATGGACAGTCGCGCAAGGCAGAGTGTAATTCCAGCACCTCAGGAGGTGAAGGCAGAAGGATCGCAAGTTCAAGACAATTACTCCCATGTCATCATGTCCGTGATGCTTTTCCTTGTTATCTTGCATTTTGCTACAGGGCTCTCAGCCATGAACCTGTGCGTAGGTGAGGAAAAGAGTCCTTTTTCTCTCCGACACCAAGGCTTTTGCCTGCTGCTCTGAGCACTTTCTGGACACCCAGAATACTTCAAGTGGTGCCAGATGTCAAGAGCGGCTGTTCTGTGTGTGTGTGTGACTAAACTGCAGGAAAAGATGCAAGAAAAACAAACAAACCCAGAGCTCAGGGAAAGGAGCTGATAAAGGCCGGGGTACAGGGGAAGCTTCCAGAAGGAGCAATATACTTCATGGGCTTGGAAGAACTCTTCCTTCTTTCCTGAATACACATACTCCCCAGGTCCTGGGGAGATAGCAAGGCCTGGGAGTAATTAAAAATCCTGCCCAGACACATTGGATCTCTGCCAAAGTTCTTGCCCCCCAATATTCATCCTTCCCTTCTGCTGGGTTGACTGAGACCTGATTTTGGCTGAGCATGTGGCCATCCAGAAGGGAGTCGGTACTTGCTAGCCCTGCTTGTAGCTCAGGTTGGCCAGGACTAAGTTCTGCCAATGACGTATGAAAGAAGAGCTGAGGGAAGCTCCTGTTCGTTTCTTTGTTTGTTTGTTATTTTATTCTTCTGGTGCTGAGGATTGAGCCCAGGGACACTCTACTCCTGAGCTACATTCTGACACTTTTTTCAAGTTATGATTTTGAGACAGGAACTTGCTAAGATGCCCAGGCTTGCCTTGAACTTGCGATCCTCCTGCCTTAGCCTCCCAAGTTCTGGGATTACAGGCGTGAGCCACCACAGCTGGCTCTTGGAGCCTTCTTCCCAGGAAAGCTGTCACTTTCCCCCCCCCCCTTGTTAATGTCCTCCCCCTTGGGCCTATTGCCTGGAACGTGAAACCTCTATTATGGTTTGGATCTGGAATTCTCACTTGTGTTAGAGTCTTGGTCCCCAGTGCAGCAAGGTTCAGAGGTGCAGCTTTGGGGAAGAGATTGGATCATGAGCGCTTTAACCTCATCAGTGGATGAATCCATTGATGGAGTCATAATTTGATGGAACCGTCGGGAGGTGGTGGAAATTGTAGGAGGCAGGGCCTAGTTGGAGGCAGTGGATCATTAGGGGCGTACCCTGGAAGGGAATTGCCCCTGGCCCCTTCCTTGCTCTCTTTCTGTTCCCAAGTGCCATGAGGTGAGCAGCTTTCCTTTACCACCCCAAACTCAAGAGCCATTTAATTAGAGGAAGGATACATCAACTTAGCCTCCAGATGACTAAGATTTAGACTCAGAGGCCAGGAGGGTGAACATTCTAGACTGAGGCTGGAAGGATCAGTGAGCGTGGCTTGGTGGAGGGCCTGAGATTGCAGACAGCGAGTGGGCCAGATTGGAGAAGACGTTGATCACTCCATTGAGACTCGGGCTGGATGAATCTGTGTGGTTTAGAATAGCCTCATCCTGTGTTGAACTTAAATGTACCATGTTGTAGCTTAAATTTCCCTGCTCTTATTCACAGAACACTGAGCCTGACTTTACCAATAGAAAGTACAGCCTCTTATGGACCCGTAGGCGTTATTAAATGGAACCCTATCACCACAGAGACAAACAGAGTGGATTTCTTTAAATGGCTAAACCATCACTCCTAACTGCCATATCTGGTTCTCCAAATGTGTTACTGTCATCCTTAAAGTCTAACTCCCAGGCCAGGCTTACTGAGCTGGCGAGGGCAGGAAGTCATCTCCTCCCTTGGCTTCCAGCCTGGGCCTCTCCTTTGTTGAACAACTCTATTCTCCCTTTGTTCTGCATGGGAACAAAGACCCTCGGTAGCTAAGTCAGGCTGGGTACGTGGCAGAAGGGGACTTCACGCCTATCCTCCTCATTGCTTCCCAGAAACCTCCCTGAGGTCAGGTATCTGAGATGCAGTACCATAAACCACTGGAACGGCCCATTCTGGAGTCACTGTCACACCCCTGACCCAGCTGCCAAGGGTTTTCTGGACCTGGAAGACAAAACAAAGGAGGGTTATTATTTTCATGTGAATGACGTCAGTGTGCTCCAGGACTCTGTAGGGGTGTCACTGGGAAAGAAAGACAGGGCCCGCTGACTGTGCTTACTCTGGCCTAGGATGCCTGGGTGCCGGTTCTGTTAAGTTGGGGGAGACAGTGGAAGGCAGGCAGGGATCTGGGGTTACAGCCACATGTCCTACCATCTTTCCTCCACCAAGGACACCCTGGAAGTTTGTCTAGAGGGCCAACTGGGCCTTTTTCTAGTCATCAGTTTGCTGCCAAGTTTTGTATATCCAGAAGCCAGAGTAATCATCAATCCAGGCCGCCCTGAGCATTCTGTGGACAAGACCGACCTACCAGTGACATCATTCTGCACAAGTGATGCCATTCCGGCTCTCCGTAAAGCAGCCTGGGCTTTAGTGAGCTGCACGAGGCTCATCTTGGTGAGTTTTTAAGCTTTCTTTTAGGCTTTTTAAAACACTGTCAACAACTTGGCAACTCTGCCCACTCCCCACCCTTGCTCCTGCCCAGGTGAAAGCCAGTACGTCAGCTCCGAGAGTGACTCTCGTAGCTGGGACCAGTGGCTCACACCTGTCATCCCAGTGATTTGAGAGGCTGAGGCAGGAGGATTGCAGGTCCAAGGCCGGCCTCAACAACTTAAAAGACCCCATCTCAAAATAAAAAATAAGGAGAGCTGGGGGTGGAAATCGGTGGTGAAGCACCTCTGAGTTCAGTTCCCAGTAACACTATTAAAGTGTCCCGGGATCCCCCCCACCATGTGCAGTGCCTCTGGGTGAAGCCTGACCTGGGCCCTCATGTTCCTGGAAATTCTGACAAGTTTTTCATATGCTCGCAGATTTGGATAGTAGGAAAAACTGAGTGTGTGTGCAAGAGTGTGAGGGGGAGATGGCCTCCAGTTTCTTGCAGGAGCTAATTTTGCAACTAAATCTAAAAAGATGTGGAAAATCCTAGCACCAACTTGCAACACTCCTCACACCCTCAGGCTAACCAAAGGGTTGATTTTATACAGTGGGGAGGAAAGGCACCCTGAGATTTCACCTGTGAAACCCCCTGCCTTTATTACCCACCCACTCCTCATCTCTTCCCAGGAGGTGGGCTTGAAACTCCTGGTGGGTCTAGCCAGGAGCAGTGCCTTTCATTAGAGCAGGGATTCCTGGAGGTCAGAGATACATGCCCTTCCCCCACCATGGCCAGTGCCTGCCTGGCTCACCCGCTCACCCACCAACGGATGTCTTGTCCAGCATCAAAGAAGGTATGATCATCCTCCTTGAACCTTTAAGTCTGTGGGCAGTTTGAAGGCGACATGCAAATCCTACTGAGGGACGTCGCCCAGGGAAAGGGTAGAGGAAGGCAAGAATTTCGTGAGAGTATCATATCCCTGTCCAGTGCTTCATTTCCTTTTCTCATAAATTCATTGCTTGGGCACCCAGACATGATCTATCTCACAGTATCAGAGTCCTCAAAGACTGGTGGGTAAGACCAACACATGGAAACAAAATGGTCACCAGAAGTGTTTGGTGAGTGCTGGACTGTGGCTGCTGGAGAGCGTGTGGTGGAATCAGCAGGTAGCCCAGTGAACGGGTTCCAGGAGAAGCCTCCCCCCACCCCACCATCACCAGGATTTCCTAGACTGCAGTGAATTGGGGACTGGGGGTCCTATTACAAATGGGAATTACTGAGAACTAATTCAGACATTTTCTGGTGTCTCTGGTGTTGGGCCTAAGTATCTTCAAGTTTAACCAAATCCTCAGGTGATTTTCCCCCCAGTGGACCCAGGGATCCAACCCAAGGTCTAGTTCAGGCTAGGCAAGTGCTTTCCCACTGAGCGGCATCTCCTGGACCTCAGCTCCAGGGTATCACCTGCAGGAAACATGCTGCTGGCCTTTATGTCCAAGGCCATTTCTGCACAATGACTTTCTGATCAGTGAATTCCTTCTTTAGAATATTAATTCTTTCAGTTAGGACCTTTGGGGCAGCAAGGGAGCTATTTGATCCCGATAAAACTATCCCTATATCTCAGCTCCTCTACAATAAATATTTATCAACATCTTAGACTCAGGAGTCAGTTTGACTTGGCTCTAAGTGGTGAGAACTTTGGTGGGGGTGAAGGGTGCTGGGTTGGAACCTAGAGCCTTGTGCATGGAAGGCAGGTGCTCCACCTCTGAGCCACACCTGCTGCCTTGCAGAGGACACCTGAAACATTTTCATGCTTTTCGTTGGAAGGCCTCCCTTGGAGCCAGGCTGGCATGGCCTGCCCTTCTCACTCCATGTGGTGCCAAGAGGCGGGAACAACCTGCAGACCACCGTGGCTCATGAGCTCTTGCAGATATAAGGTGAGAACTGCCTGTGCTCCACTTGAAAGGCTAACCCAGTGTGGTTTGTCTTTTGTCTTCTTTGTTTTGTCTGGCCCCGTGTTTCCTCTACCTCTATGTTTGGGATCTTGTCTGCAGGTCAGGAAGGAGTGATGTAGTTGCAGAGACATTTGGATAGGGTGACCGCACTTCTTGGTTTGGGTGACTGTCCATTTGTGCCTGCCCTTCGACTATAGTAACAGTGCCTCCTTTTGAGGAGCATGTGGCTCCTTGGGAGACAAAGGATCAAAATCTGATTGCTTTCCTTTGGAGGGTCAATGCCCTTTCCTTTTTAGGATTAGTAGCTCTGTGGACTGCGGTACCCTGCCTAAGATTCAAAGGTGACACAGGGTACCCTGGGGAACTCCCCAGAAGGAAGTGGGAATATGGGGCCTGGGACCCAAAGCCCAATGCCAGAGTGGAGGGCACCTGTTCTGGTCACAATGACATTGCAAACATCGAGGGGCTCTGGCTCCGTGTGCCTGTGTGTGTGCAGGCACTGCCGTTCCGCTCATTCAGTCAGGGACATTTATTCTATCAGTCAGTCATATGCAAGGCTTTGATCTGGTTATGGGATACAGTGGCAAAAAATACACAGATATTTCTGCAGTGGCAAAAAATATCTAACCTACATTATTGAATCTTGTTTTCTAGTGGAGGGAGACAATTTTTTTTAAAGGTAAGATACTAAGTCATATCAAATACGACTGAGGAAATCATTCTTCTGTAAAGAGAATGGAAAAGGGCAGTAGTTTATGTAGGGTGGTTAGGGAAGCCCTGACTCATATAAGGAAGCAAAAAATAGCTTTCTGTATCCATCCTAGGTTCATGGCTTCTATGACAAAGGCAGATTAACAGGAGAAAAGCATTGCAGTGTATTTAATACCCGTGTTCTGTGACACAGAAACCTTCTGAGAACTCTGTATTTTTATGGACAGTCGTCAGATAGAGGACAAAAGCGTGTGATCTAATGATGGAGTGGGGCAGGTTTAGCAAGGCTATTGGATCAGATTCTTCTCTGTCCCTGTGTCTTCAGAGACGAGGATGCTAATGAGTTGTGTCAAGTACTTCAGAGGAGGAGGGCAGGAGGATGGGTTTTATGTTGGGCTTCAAGAAGGAGGATGAGGGAGAGGCGAGAGTGGTCTTCTGGTGTTTTCTAAAATGCCAAGGAGCCACATTTTAAAGTAAAGCTTTGAACCCGTCATTGGGAAGGTGCTTAGGACAAAGACCTGAGGAAAGTGAAAGGACGAGTCCTGTCCATGTTAACGGGAGAGAGTTCCAGGTGGAAGGAGCGGCGGGTACAGAGGCAGGACAGGTTCTTCTAGAAACAGTGCAGCTGGAGACAAGGCAGGTGGGGAGGAGAGGAAAGTTACTTTTTGTACTTGGGGCAAGTTTTGAGCAGAGAAGTAACAAAACTTATAAGCACTTAAGTTTTGTGTGTTTGTGTATGTGTATGTGTGTATGTGTGTATGTGTGTGTGTGAGGCTGGGATTGAACCCAGGAACTCACACATGCTAGGCGAGTGCTCTACCACTAAGCTATATCTTCAGCCCTTTTTCTTTTTCATTGAAAATGGGTCTAAGTTTCCTTGAACTTGCAATCTTCCTGTCTCAGCCTCCCAAGTAGATGGGATTACAGGTGTGCACCCTCATACCCAGCTAAAAGTAGGAATAAAAGAAGGAGGAGGAGGAGGAGGAGGAGGAAGAGGAGGAGAATGCAACAAATGCCCTATGCCCTTTATGGAGCTCTGCCAATTATTTACATTATTATAAATTGATTTTATCTTATTAAAATTTAAAAAACATTCCTTTGATGCTATTGCTCAAGAATTTAAACTGATTGAGAGCAGGAATCCTAATATCTCATACATAAATTCCCAGCCCTGGAACACTACCTGGGGCAGAATAAATATATTTATTTCCTAAATATGTTTTGAACAAATGAATTGCATTTATATTTGTGTAGTTTCTGTCCTTGCAAGGGTCATTGTGTCCCACCTTATGACATTGTTAAGGGCATAAAGTTTGCTTTTAAGAAAAACCTATATTCAAGTGAAGAAATGGAATAGATTAAATATGCTTACTTGTGTGTGTGTGTGTGTGTGTGTGTGTGTGTGTGTGTGTGTATGTGTGTGTGTGGTGCTAGGGATTAAACCCAGGCCTTGTGTATATAAGGCAAGAACTCTATCAACTGAGCTATTTCCCAGCCCTAAATATATTTACTTAATAGTAATACAAAAGATGAAACACAGGTAAGATAAAAGTCACCAAATGCAAAAGTGACGTTTGAGAACCCTGTGATGGACAGAATGGGTGCTGACTTGCAAGGGTGGTAGTGGAGTGCCATTTATGTAACACTCTTGAAATGACACATTATACAGATAGAGATTCACGATTGCCAAGAGAACAGGGTACAGATGGATGTAGGAGTGGTTATTGACGCAGGTCAGGATGCACTAATGTAAAGTATGGCATATTGAATAAGGTGAAGGAATTTGAGAAAATGACAGAAGCCCAGATATTCTGAACACCATAGGTTTGTAAGTTTGGAGGAGTTGGAGAAGGCCAGGTACAGTGGTGCCTGGTTGTGATCTCAGCAACTCAGGAATCTGAGGCAGGAGGATTGCCAAATTTAAAGCCAGCTTCAGCAACTCAGTAAGGCCCTAAGCAATTTAGCCAGACCCCATCTCAAAATAAAATATAAAAAGGGCTGGGGATATGGCTCAGAGGTTAAGTTCCCCTGGTTCAATTCCGAGTACCCAAAAATTAAGAGTTAGGGGAGGTGTCAGAGACATCACGTGAGGTGTTTTACATGCACAAGGTGATCCAAATATGTTGGGTTTAAGGAGATAGAAACTCACCTGGAATGATGTGCGTGTGGCAGCCCCTTGTAAGGAGAAAGCTGTCAATCTCATATGCAATCTGAAAGTCCTTTCCTGGACCAGGAAAGTTAAAAACTTTTTTCTGCCATCTCCAGGGAGTCAGATAGACTTTGAGAATCTGCTCCATCCTCCCTCTAGGAGCTTCCCCATATTTTCTTTACTCTTCAATGATTCACCTTTGGGCTGGGAGTGGTGGTGCACACTTAAAATTCCAGCAAATCAGTAGGATAAGGCAGGAGGAGCACAAGTTCCAGGCTAGCCTCAGCAACTTGATGAGGCCCTGAGCAATTTAGCAAGACCCCATCTCAAAAAGCAAAAAGGACTGGGTATATAGCTCAATGGTAAAGCACCCTTGGGTTCAATCCCAGTAACACAAAAATAAAAGATAGTGAAGCATCTATAAGAAATTCTTTGATGTCACAAAAGCCCTTTTATCCTTCAAATGCAGTTGCTGCAGATTCTCAACAAGATAACTCTATGATGATCTATAACCAAATTCAGGACATCAGGCCAGGCATGGTGGTGCACACCTGTTATACCAGCAGCTCAAGAGGTTGAGGCAGGAGGATCACAGGTTTGAAGCCAGCCTCAGCAAGACTGAAAGCAACCTAGTGAGAACCTGTCTCAAAATAAAAAATAAAAAGGGTTGGAGATGTGGTTCAGTGGTTAAACACCCTTGAGTTCAATCCCTGGTACCAAAAAAAAAAAAAAAAAAAAAATCAAGGTGACAGCACAATTTCCACAATGAGGAGTCAAGTGACTGATATAAAACAGATTATGGTGCAAAATATTGATGTAGTTTTAGAAAGAGAAGAAAGATTGAATACTTCCTCCATAGAACAGATGATCCCCAAACAACTGCCAAGGGATTCCAAAACATGCAATTCCTAGGAGGATATGGTGGAGATACTTCAAAAAGATTGTAATTATCACCCAGGCAATTCTCTTTTCAACTACTGACTCTTTTAAGTACAAATGTGATACCAACTTGGCCACTTTCTCCCCAGTCCCAACACATACCAATAAATTGTTATATGTAAAACACAAACCAAATTAAAAAAAAAAACAAAACAAAACTTGAGTGAGTGAAGCCTTAGTGACTAAAAGGAAGAGAGCTTGCCAAGGTCACTAACTTGGATATAAAATTGGTTAACACCCTACAGTAGCTGTTAACATTTGGCATTACTTCTCTGAAGGACAGACATCATGAGTATCTCTATAGGACAAAATTAATATGAACTGATTGATAAAATGATTAATACTCATTTTCTACAACTTAGTCTCCTGGTAAAATTGTTCTACTATTCAATAGCAAAAAAGCCAACGAACACAATCCTAGTCCATCAAATGATCCAGGGTAGGCCTGCCAGACAGAGCCCAGGAGGACTCCGTAAAAAAAGGTGGTGATCTTTTCCTTATTTTCAAGTTTTGGAAACATGTTTTTTTTGGGGGGGGGGTCACCTAAAATCTTGTTTTCTTCCTTCTTTCCTTTTTTTTTTTTAAATTTTAATTTTTATTTTTAAGTTTTACTGATTCAACTCCAAACTTTAAAACTATTGACTCTGGATTTTTTTTTTACATAAATGCTCATTCAAGTGAAATAAAAATGTTTGCAAGAGGCATTTTCTACACATTCAGTATGAAAATGCAGATGGTCTCTAACACAATGGTTTGACTTAAAATTTTTTGACATTTTCGTGGTGTAAAAAAAGTGATATAGTATGCATTCAGTGGAAACCATACTTCAAATTTTGGTCTTTTCCCAAGCTAGCAATATGTGATACAATCCTTTCTTGCCATGCTGGGCAGCTGAGGTGAGCCTCAGCTCCCAGTCGGCAACATAATCTCAAGGGGAAATGACCTGTACTATATGGTGTGCTGTGTGGCTGAGCTGTGATGACCAACGACTCAGGTGTAGTAATTACAATTTGACTTGTTATATTTTACCTTACGTTGAAATTGTTGGGATGTAACCCCACAATAAGTCAAGGAGCGTTTGTATGTAGTTTTATTGTTTACCTTTCAATAGTATATGTTCTTTCGATTTTGATAACCTGCCTTTTGAGATCGAGAAATGTTCATGGGAAATTGGCTTCAATTAAACAACTGAGCCTTTTTCTTTTTTTGGTGCCATGGATTGAATTGGGGGGCACTCAACCACTGAGCCACATTCCCAGCCCTATTTTGTATTTTATTTAGAGACAGTTGCTTAGTGCCTCACTAAGTTGCTTAGTATCTCACTTTTGCAGATGCTGGCTTTGAAGGAAGGTGGGGTTTGGGGGATTGTAATTCTTCAAGCTAAAAGACAAAGGGCTTTTGAGGAGGAACCTGACACAGGCAACATCATTTTGAAACATATCCTCCATCTTAGAATAAGTGTCAGTTCCTGGTCACCCTGACTCAGCCTGACTTAAACCCCAGATAATACTTCATCATCATGCAAAGAAAGGAAATTGCTCTCTGGGACTTGGAATCCTGAAAACACCTGGTCCGGCAAGGAACAGTGACCACCTTATAGAGTAGAGGTGACACCCTGACAACCTCCTAGCAATGACCAAACTGGAAAAATCCACACCCACCCCATCCCCTTATATCCACCCCAGCTGTAAGTGGAAGACAGCTGTGGAGCCTGAGGGATGCAGCCTCCTCCGAGGTCCCTGCCCCAGATGCTTGTGTTCTTGCTTGCTTGAGAGGACAGGACACTCTTCTTACCCTCCAGCTTAACTGGGGTTCCCAGGGACGGTTCCAGAGAGTTCTGCCCAGGTCTACCTCTTCACTTTTGACTGATAACAGTATTGCATCAGACTTCTAAGTCCCCACTGTGCATGATGAAAGTCTAAGGCAACTCTGGGTCACTTTGGCCCATGCTGACTGTTTCTAATTGGAACTTGTTCTTACAGATTTTATGGTTTGAGGAATTATCTTTATCTTCCAGAGTTATGGTATCTGATCTGTGTGAGGGTCACAAAAGTCCCCCCCCACACACACACACACCCTTTCAGGGTCAAATGTCAGTGTGAAGCCTTTTAGGCCCGCATTCCTCCTTCAGATAACAGGTTGTTTGCTGAGGAATGTAACATATCCTATTGATTGAAGCTAGGCAGGGCTGCAGGCAAATTGTTTTTTAAAAGAAGGCATGTGAGATCAGCACAGTGGGCCATTTATAGAATTATTCCCTTAACCTCATGTTTCCACTGCTCATGTCTATTACCTATCAGTAGGAGAAAACTTAATTTTGAAAGCATGGAGCATTCAAAGAAACCAAATGTGCTTAGAGCATTTTCAAGAATTTCATTTAAGGCCCCTCTGCTGCCTGGAGAGCTGAGGGTGGGGAGTAAGCTGTCACAGTAGCCCATTCTCTGTCTCCAAGCCCAAGTGGCTGCCAGGCTCAATAGCACGGCCTGCTGAATTAATCTTTCCCCCTTCTAGATGGCTATGTACCTTCCAGAAATTACGCTTTTATCCAGAAGGGTAGCTAATGGTAGGGATTTCAGCCCCTACAGGAGGGCAGCGGCACTGATATTGTGGGGTGGCATAGTGGGTGTACTATCACTATCTATTCCTATTGTAAGAGACCCAAAATATACTTCCCCAAAATATGACTTTACGAGATCAGAATGTGCCACCCCAAAATATGCCTCTTTCACATACGGATTATTTTGAGCTGATTATTTTGAGAAACAGCAGACATAGGAGAAGCTCTGAAAACAGAGGAGAAGCTACCCTTTTGTGGGGGAAATTTACATCTACAAAGGAAATCTCTTCTCTGTACCAGGAAGAAGAAGATGACTATATCCCAGGAAACTCTCTTATCAATGGAGAAGGCAGTGAGTTAAATCTGCTTAATAAACCTTATTACCTTGTTTGCCAAGCTTTTCCTGGTCATCTCCCCACAACTAGGCATCAAAGACAATGAGCTGAAATTCTAAGCCACTTTTTAGAGATTTTTTCCTTTCTCTGAGTGTCTATCATATGTACATGAGGCATTTGTGTTAATAAACTGTGTGTTTTTCTCTTGTTAATCTGTCTTTTTTTTTTTCAGGGCTGATCTAATTAAGAACTCAGAAAGAGTAAGGGAAAGTTTTTTCCTGCATTATGTCGTCCAGTGTGGATTCAGCGCACGTGGCTGTTGAGTACTTAAAATGTGATTAGTCCAAGTTGAGATGTGCTCCAAGTATAAATCACACATAAGATTTCAAAGACTTACTAGAGGAGGAAAAAAAGTAAAATTATCTCATGGACCATTTTTATATCAATCAAATATGATATTTTAAGTATATTGAATTAGTATATTATTAAAAATAATTTCCCTGGGCTATGGGTGAAGCTCAATGGAAGAGTATTTGCTTAGCACGTTTACGGCCCTGGGTTCCATTTTGTTGTGGTGTGAACTAATCAATAAAATCAATAAGAGTGTAAGTTATAGATTAGTAAAAAATATAGATTATAGATATAAGATTTTGATAAGCGAGATAGCACAATTATAAAGCAAGAACTCTCATAGGCAGGCCTAAGACTCCATTTTGCTGCCTTCTATAAAAAACTGTTACAAGAGCTGTTTCTGAGAAACTGAAATAAAAACTGTTTTCTGCTAAATTAAAAAAAATATATATATTTTTTTGTACTTTGTAGTCCACAAAATATACTCACCCCAGGATATGGTGGTCTTGGTGACCCACACAACTTTGAAGTAAATTCTCACCCCCTCTAACCACCTGCTTAATGGTTGTCTAGCACCTGCTCGAAGCCAGGATGCAGTTAATGAGTGCTTCTGCTAACAGCTTTTTCTTGCTGCTGTAACTCGCTTGCTTGATAAATGAAAAATTCCACAGGATGTGGTTTTCCTCCTTAAGAGCAAATTTCCCTCAGAGGGGGGCTGCTGTTTGAGAGCCACTTGGACTAAATTAGACACAGCCCCTGGCCGGGAATCATTGGCAAAATAGGTGAATAAAATTCCTTTTTTTTAAATATTCATTTATTTTTAGGTGTAAATGGACACAACACAATGCCTTTATTTTTATGTGGTGCTGAGAATCGAACCCGGGTCCTGCTCATGCTAGGCAAATACTCTACCGCTGAGCCACAATCCCAGCCCTATGAAATTCTTTTTTTTTTTTTAAAGAGAGAGAAACGAGAGAGAGAGAGAGAGAGAGAGAATTTTGATATTTATTTTTTAGTTTTCGGCAGACACAACATCTTTGTTGGTATGTGGTGCTGAGGATCGAACCCGGGCCGCACGCGTGCCAGGCGAGCGCGCTACCGCTTGAGCCACATCCCCAGCCCAAAATTCTTTTTCAAATTCGGCCTTAGTGTGTTTTCTGAGTGGTCTCCCCACAACATCCCCAGGGAAGGAAGGAAGGAAGGAAGGAAGGAAGGAAGGAAGGAAGGAAGGGAGGGAGGGAGGGAGGGAGGGAGGGAGGGAGGGAGGGAGGGAGGGAGGGAGGGAGGGAGGGAGGGAGGGAGGGAGGGAGGGAGGGAGGTCTTACTCCAGATCTCTCTAGAACTGCCTGGCCCACAGGTTCTTGGACCATGGGTAATACTGACAACACCTTAATTTCCGCCTGGTCCAGTGGTGTTCAGCAGTCTGGTGGCCGAGATCACCACATGATTGAGCAAGAGGGATTTCACCTCGTGACCATGAAGTCCCTTTGGGCCTCGGAGGAACACTTGAGGTAGCACTACACTGACCCAAAAGACCATCCATTCTTTCCATGGGTGGGTGGAGTGCATGGTCACAGGGCTAGCTGTGGCCCTGGTGTGGGAGAGACTGAATGTGGCAAGGACAGGATGAGGGATGTTTGGGGAGACAGAGCCAGTGGCCTCTAAGGCATCATTTGTGGGGACTTCTGCATTCCAGCTATCAGGAATGTCACTCAAGGCAGTGACTCTGCAAAAAGTGCTGAACAAGGAACCCGCCTATGCTTTAAACCAGAGGAACTGGTTAGCCACATCCTGTGCCTATAACTGGGTCAATGAATAAGAGGTGGACAAAGCGGCGGTCCCCTTCAGTGTGCTTGATGTGTCCTTAGACACAGCTCTTCATTCCACTGACGTGGAAGCAATAGGATCAATCATTGTTTTCTAAGACATATTTATCAATAAAGCCTTTGCAAACTTCCTGTGTTTCCTTCCACTGTTTAAAATGTGTCTACTAGAAAACTTAAAGTGACATAGGTGGCAGGCGTGCGGTTCTATTGCATGGTGCTGGTCTCCTGAATCATCTGCTGCCATCCCCGCAGCTCCCAGCATGTGGCAATGCCCTCAGCTGTCATCCCTCTCACTTATCTTGATGGCAGTTTGGTTTTGAACTGTTTCCCCCTCTCCTGGTGCTCATTCATGGGTTGTATACCTCTTGCCCCTAAATAGCTCCTCCGTTCATGTCCACTCTGCCATCGGCGACACAGGGCCACAGGGTCGAGCTGGAGAATCACAAGATTGGAGTGCAGTCCCAGCATTGCCCCTTGCTTGCGATGGGAGCAGGAAAAGTTTAGGTTTTACCTTCCCCTCTTCTTGAACGACGCAGCCTAAGTGAGATCAACTCGCAGGTCCCTTCCAGCTCTAGAAGTTGGTTTTGTGAACTGAAATCTCAGTCCGTATATCCCTGCTTGATGAAATAAGGAAGGAAAGGAGCCTTTAAAGTTAATATATTTTGTCTCCTCCTTTAGAAGCACAAACACAGCCGTGGTGCCTGGTGTGACTCTTTGATCCTCAGGCAGAATTACAGCATTGGACTTCATTGTATTTCCTCCAGGCAAAGCAGGTCTTGCTGCCGTGTTTTTACCTACATCATTCCCTCTCTGTTACCATTCATCCAGCCAACTTATATTAAGTGCCTAGTATATGCCAGACCCTGGGATGCAAAGATTGTGTTAGTCAGCTTCTGTCACCATAATGAATACCTGAGATTAACAATTTATAAAGAGGAAAGGTTTATTATGCCTCGCAGTTTTGGAGGTTTCAGCCTGTGATTGATTGGCTCTATTATTTTGAGCCTGTGGTGAGGCAGTACCTCATGGGGGGAGTGGACAGCAGAGCAAAACTCATAACACAAACCGGACAGCAAAAGAAAGGAAGAAGAAGAGACCATAATCCCTTCCAGGACACACCTAATGGCCCAAGGCTCTCTCACAAGGCTCCACCTCTAAAAGGTTTCCCTACCTCCCAATAGCATTATCCTGGGGAGCAAGCCTTTCACACAGGCCTCTGGCAGACATTTACTATCCAAACGATAACAAAGATAAAACGTCAAGGTCTGCTGGGACACTCAGCCTCCCTCAAAGCCTCCCACAGAAAAATGCAGGGCAAGGTGGACCATTCAGAGGGCTGAGCTTGGTCATGGGTCTGGGGCTTAGGGAAGGCTCCCTGGAGGGCCGCCTAGGCTGTGTTCTGGGGTGCACAGAAGTCATCCAGCTGAAAGGAAGTGGGAGGGAAGGCGCCTCAGGCAGAGGGAGCACTGCAGATCAAGCGGGAGGCAGACTCCAGCCAGCTCCTAGATCTCCTTGGGGCACCCAGGCCGGTGCCTGCATGGGTTTCTTTTTCTGTCCTTTCCTGGTTCAGTAAAGGTGCCAAGCTCTTGTTTGCAGCCTCTGTTGGACTCCAGCTCCTGTTCTCTTGCCAGATCCCACCTCCACCCCTTCAACTCCTCAGCTGTGACTCACCTGTACTCTCCTGAATGCTGGAAGGATCCACAGTGAGCGAGGAATGAGTGCTGACTGCCTCCAAGTCGACACATCTGTAGTCCTAGTCACTCACCTCTGAGTGACTGTAGCCCATTGACCTTACCCGAGCCTCAATTTCCTCATCTCTGAAATAGGGTTTATAAGAGTGATTTCCTCTTCATAGAGCTATAATGAGGATCAGCTAAAAAAATTACCTATAAATTCTAAGAAAGAGACTTATCTCCTTGTTATTTGAGTGGCAGGATGGTGCAGAAGTGAAGAATGGTGATAGAGAGGGAATGATGTGGACTCTGCAGCCAGAGAGCCTCAGCTTGAGTCTCAGCTCCGTGTGACCTTGGGCCCAGCACTCAACTCTCGAGGCCTCAGTTTCCCCATCTGTAAAATAAGGAACATACTTCATAGGCTTGTTGAATTATAAAATCAATGAATATATGTAAATTGCCTCAATTTACATATATTGTTTATAAATTTTATAAAGCTGTTATCCTTCTCATTAATCTGGACTCAGGGGAGGGGGAGCTCGCAGCAGTGACAGGACTCGCTAAACTTTCTGGATGAGGTCAGTTGAGTGGACCAGTCCTCTGCCACAATTCAGGATTCCTAAGTGAGCTCTCCCACCTGCTACCCAGTTCCTCCTCTCCCCAGGGCCCTTCCTCTCCCCAGGTCTCACTTCCCCTTCTCTAAAAATATGGAGGCCACTTGAGAGGATCTCAGAGGTAAGGCCCTCCAAGGCAACAACTAGGAGAAAAGCAGAGACAGGGACTCAGATGACAAAGCAGAATTTTAAGGTGCATTTTGAAGCACCCTGAAGGCCAGCTAGCGGGAACACTGGGATAGTCACCCTGTTACACTGCTTGGGGAAGGTTGGCTGCTCAGATGAGGGACCTGATTTCCGCATAGGACCAGAAGAGATGAGAAAACCCACCCTCGGTCACCCCCAAGTTCCTGGCCAGTGTGCAGCAGTGTGGCACTGTAATAACTCCCCGGCTGGTGTCAACAATCCCATTTACTGCAGAAGCATAAAATATTCATGCTGAGAAAGGCCTGGGGAGCTTCAGTAAATGCTTCCCAGGGGGGCAGCTGTGCCAGGGCCTTGACTTCAGGGGGAAAGGAGCTGCCTCCTCTGCCTGGAATCTGTGTGTCAAGAGGACATGACGGCCCAGGGTGCTCTGAGCATAGTTCCCTAGTGGGAGGGGCTGACCAGGACCTGGGGGGCTGTGATCCCCAGGAGAGGGCTCTTCTGAGATCAGATTTGAATCTGAGATTCAAGTGGAGGGTGAGCTGCCTCCGGAGCTAACCTGCCAGTCAAGTCAGAGGGAGGCAAAGGTCAAGGATCAAGGACATTCTTCTTTGCTAGTAACCTCTCTGCAGGGGTTGTTGGCTAGGCCCTTGTAGGACTGGAACTCAGTTCACTATTTTTACAGAGTGCCAAGGACAAGGCCTAGTGCCAGAGGTACAATCAAGAATAAAATACAGCCTCTATCCGCCTCGTTAGGTTGAAAGCACAGATCTGGACACACAATTAAAATGTAACAGCCCAGTGGTAGCCCGGGGTGGTGGCACATGCCTGTAATCCCAGCAGTTTGGGAGGCTGAGGCAGGAGAACCTCAAGTTTGAAGTCAATCTCAGCAAAATTGAGGCCCTAAGCAACTCAATGAGAACCTGTCTCTAAATAAAATACGAAATAGGGCTGGGGATGTGGCTCAGTGGTCAAGTGCCATGAGTTTAATCCCTGGTACCAAAAAAAAAAAAAAAAAGAATGAGGCACTGCTTCATAAGCCATCGGAAAAGATGTACAGGAACATGAAGTAGAAAAAGCAATGTCCACAATTCCTAGAGCAAAGTCCCATCACGAAATAACAACAACAACAAAATACACATGTGTTTCTGCTCAGAAGCATGATCACAAGCTTGCCCACATGTGAAATCCTTCTTGGGAAAATACACAAGAAAATTAAAATGATTTCCTTTGGGATGGCACCGGGCTGGTGAGAAAAGAGAACTGTTCTTACTTGTATTCTCTGCATTTTAATAATTTAAAAATAGTTTAAAAGAAATTAGGATAATATAATAAGTGCAATCTTGCAAATGTAAACAGCATATTTTTGAGGTAGAGATGTGGGAGGCTGTGGAATTTCTCTTTGAAACAGAGGTTGGGTGAAACCTCTATTATTGTGAGGAAGTTTAGCACTACCACCCCATTTATTTATTTATTTATTTATTTATTCATTCATTCATTCATTCATTCATTCAAGGGATTGAACCTAGGGGTATTTAACCATGGGCCATATCCCCTACCCTTTTTATTTTTTATTTGAGACAGGGTCTCAGTAGGTTGCTTACAGTCTCACTAAGTTACTGAGGCTGGCTTCAAACCTGTGATCCTCCTGCCTCAGCCTACTGAGCCACTGAGATTACAGGCATGCACCACCGTACCTGGCTCCCCAGGCCCACTCCTTATTATTTTAAACAGGTTGGGCAGGCATAGAAGATTGGAGAAGTCAGTGGAAGAAAGCTGAGATATAGGTAGTCAGCCAACTCCAGTCCCCAAGGATGCACTCAACTTGGGTACCAGAGATTTTTAGGAACATCAGGTGGTTAGATGCTAGGACTTTTCATTGTGATCCTTATAACTACCCCTAGCAATAGGTAGGCTCATTGTTTTCCAGAGATGAGGAAATTGAGGCACAGAGAAGTTAAGTATCTTGCCAGTAAGTGGTCAAATTTGGAACCCAATTCAAACCTGACTAAATTCAAAGCTCACGCTTTTCTCACAAAGCTCCATGGAATTGCCTTGGAACTTCTCTTTTGGCCACAGAGATGCAAAAATCCCCAATAAACAGTGACCCTGCCTCTGGTTTGCCACCAGCCCGGCATCTTTAGGCTGACACTTGCGGTGCTACCATTACCCTTTGTTGGCCTTAGTTCTACCCTGGGCAGCAATGACGCTTTGGTATGCAAATGCCTGTTGCCACCCACCTGGATCTTCTTAACAAATATCTCTACTTTCTTCAACTTTTTATATGATATGATCTTTAAATACTTTACTGTTCCTTTCATATGACTCACCTTAGTGATTTTTAAAAATTGCTCTCAGGTTTACTGATACCATGATGGAATAATTGGTATCACACCTGCCCTCTTAGGCTGGGTATATAGCTCAGATGGTAGAGTGCTTGCCTAGCATGCACAAGGCCCTGGGTTCAATCTCCAGCACCACCAAAAAACAAAACAACAACAAAAAGCTTGTCCTCTTTCCCTGAACGACTATAAAACTGGACAAAATGCACATCGTAATTTTTTTCAGGCACTGGGCAACAGGAAGCACTGGACTATGATCCTAGAGAGTAGGGAAACACATGAGATGAGCACCATCTAGGGGCATGCTCAGAAGCACAACCAGGGAGTGAACCTCAAGTGAAGAGGTGCCAAGGTCTCGGCTTGGCACAGAATCACGAGCCACCGCACACCTTGTAGATTCAAACAGCAATTCTTTATTCCCGAACTCACACCGGCCTCTACACAAACAGGTTCTGGGGAAATCCCAAATCTGCCCGCACAATTGACGTCCTAAATACTTTCTCTCCACGAGAACTCAGCGGGAACTCAGGCAGCAGGCACGCCCTACTCCCAGCTGCAATAATCTTCAACCTCCAACTTCCCTAAAACTCCTATTGTCTTAAACCGGGCATGCCCTAAACTCAAGGACCGGGATACTTCCTCAAACCTGCAGGATACACCCTAATCCTGGATCCACCCTGGTCATTGAGCAGGGTCACCTTTCTCAAACACACATGCAAGGTCACAGCAAATTTCCAAGGCAAGTCCATTAAACATGGGGTATGCTGGCAAGGATTTCGATGCGTCATTCCTACTTGGCAATGGCCCTCAGCAAAGAGGTATAGTTTTGCAAAGCTGAGGACGTAGAAAACAGAGGTCAGGAGTCTAAGAAGCCTGAAACTTGTGAGGCAGGGGTTAGATGGTGGTGCTGGGATTTTGGAGAAAACTGGGTAGAGGAGAGGTACTCAGGAGTCCACAGGGGGCCCCTTCAGTCTTTGGCTGAAGTCTGGCTGTGAATGAGTACATCTCTCGGTGAGATCCCAAGAATCCCAACAGAGAGTTGCTTCTGCAGAACTGAGAGATACAAGGGGCTCCTAGAAGGTGCATAGTGCTCAAATATGTTGGATATGCCCAGGCTGACTGAAGAGACCTCAGGAATCACTTAGGAACCTTGAAAGGCCATGCAGTAGAATTAAGGATCATGCCCTTGAGTAAGAGTCATGACCAACATTAAAGACAAAATCAATTAGGCACAGTGACACAACACCTGTAATCCCAGCTACTGGGGAGGCTGAGATAGGAAGGTCACGTCTTTAAGGACTGCCTGGGCTACTTAGTCAGATGCTATCTCAAAAAAATTTTAGGGCTGGGCACGATGGTGTACATCTGTAATCCCAGTGGCTTGGGAGGCTCAGGCAGGAGGATCCTGAGTTCAAAGTCAGCCTCAGCAACTTAATAAGGCCCTAAGCAACTCAGTGAGATCCTGTCTTTAAATAAAATATAAAAAAGAGCCGAGGGGCTGAGGATATAGCTCAGTTTGTAGAGTGCTTGCCTTGCATGCACAAGGTGCTGGGTTCAATCCCCAGCACCATCAAAAAAAAAAAAAAAAAAAAGAGCTGGGGATGTGGCTCAAGGGCTAAGCACTCCTGGTTCAATTCCCTGTACAAAAAAAACAACAAAAAAGGTAATCCTTGCAACAACATGGAAAAATCTCAGAAACATTAGGTTGTCTGAAAGAAGGTAAACATAAAAGAGAACATATTTATGATTCCATTTCTATAAAATTATAAAACGCAGGCTGAGGTTGTGGCTCAGCAGTACAGCACTTGCCTAGGCACTGGGTTCGATCCTCAGCACCACATAAAAATAAATAAATAAATAAAGGTATTGTGTCCAACTACAACTAATATATATATATATATATATATATATATATATATATATATATATACTAAAGAAAATGAAATCAGATCAGTGGCTGCCTGGGAAAGGAGGTAGATCGACATTAAAAGGACAGAGAGCATCTTCCTAGGGTAATGGGAAAGTTCTATGTCTTGAATGAAGCTGTGGTTACATGGGAATATATATTTGTCAAAACTTACTAGGCACACGAATGGTGTGAAAATACTTTGTATACAATCAGTGACTTGAAAAATTGTGCTCTATTTGTGTTATATGAAATGAATTGCATTCTTCCATAGTGTATAACAAATTAGAATTTTTTTTTAAAGATGCAAAAAAAACCCAAACTTACTAGGTGTTAGGCATGGTGGCATATGCCAATGATCCCAGCTACTTAGGAGGTTGAGATAGGATGACTGCAAGTTCTAGGCCAGCCTTGGCAACTTAGTCTCAAAAATAAAAATAGGGGGAGGGGGCTGGGGATGTGGCTCAAGAGGTAATGCGCTCGCCTGGCATGCGGGGGGCGGGGGGGGGGCCCCGCTGGGTTTGATCCTCAACACCATATAAAATAAAATAAAGATGTTGTGTCCACCGAAAACTGAAAAATAAATATTTAAAAAATTATCTCTGTCTCTCTTTAAAAACAAAACAAAACACTATTTAAAAAAATAGGGGGAGGGGGCTGGAGATGTGGCTCAAGTGGTAGCGCAATCGCCTGGCATGCGTGTGGCCCAGGTTCGATCCTCAGCACCACATACAAACAAAGATGTTGTGTCTGCTGAAAAACTAAAAAATAAATATTAAAATTCTCTCTTAAAAAAATAGGGGGAGGAAAACCGTGTGGGGACTGTGAACTGAAGTCAATTTCCATGCATGTGTGAGTTTGTCAGGATGAACCCAATGATTATGTGTAACTATAAAGCTCTGATTAAAAAAAAGAGAGAAAGAAAAAAAAGAAAAAGAACTGAGGGTATACCTCAGAGTTTTAGTCAGCTCTGTATCACTGTGACCAATATATCTCACAAAAATCTGATAGAAGAGGAAAAGTTTAATTGACTTACAGGTTTAGAGGTTCAGTCCACGGTGGGCCAACTCCATAGCTCTAGGCCTAAGGTGAAGCAGAACATCATGGTGGATATGGCTGAGGAAAGTACATGGCCACCAGAAAACAGAAAGAGAGATAGAGGGAGAGAGAGAGAGAAATACAAAGAGAGAGAACCCAGCTCACCAGGAACAAAATATAAATCCCAAAGATAAGTCCCCAGTGACCTTCCTCCAGCCATACCAGACCTACCTACAGTTACTACCCAGTTAATCTATCAGTGGATTGATCCATTGATTTGGATCATAATCTGATCATTTCATTTCTTTCATTTTCTCCCACATGAGCATTTGGGAACACCTTCTACCTAAACCATAACAAGTGCCTCTGGGTTCAATCTCCAGTACTAAAATAAATAAATAAATAATTCGCTCTTGAGCTTTATATTCAAATGTGCATTTTATTTGTAAATTATTTCAGAAGAAGTTTGATTTCATAAAAAAAAAGATATATTGAACATCTACTAGATGCCAGGTTTATAAACTGAGAAGAAAGAATGAACAAAGAGGAAGTCGTTGAAAAGGGAGAGCAGACAGGGGCCTTGAGGAAATGAGGAGGAAGACCCCCGTCCACACAGAGGGGTTTGCTCCAGCCAACAAAATGGATACTGGGGCCAGAGGGAAGGAGGGCAGAGGGAAAGGGAGCTGTCTAGAAACAGGTGGAAGGACCGTTGCGCCCTACCGTGGGGCCAGCTGAACCTGGCCACCTGATCTCCCAAGGTTGGGATTTCTCCAACATCATTCAGTAACCCAGAGGAAGGAGGAGGTCCACCACAGAGGATTTAGAATAAAAGGAAGAGAAGTAAAGACGGCGAGAACTGAAGGTTTTGACAAGCAGTTGTGATGATACACAGGCCTCCACCGGGACAGAAGGGCGTGGAGGCAGGAGGGCCATGGTAGGGAAAGCTGGTAGGTAGGAGGGCAAGGGAGCATGCTGGGGACCAGGAGAGGGGGAGGCTGAGGCTGGTCTGCCTTGGCAGCTGGAGGCTCCTGATGTGCTGCTCTTCAGCTCACAAAGCACTTCAGATTTCCTTGGCACCCTGCATTTCAGTGAATTCCACACATTGGTTGAAAGCCTATTGTATAGGAATCCAAACTGTCTTGTAAAGGAAGTTTGTGTAGGTTGTTTCCACCTAATAGAAGTTAAATTCTCCTGGGTCTGTATTCACACAGTTCTTCACCCGCCTACCTCAGCATTTAACTTCACACTGCATTTTAAAACGGAGAAGCTAAATATCTACCCCAAATTAAAGTTCTCAAACTCTTTAACCAGCAATTTCGCTTCTAAGAATTCATTCTTATGGGTGTGTGTGCTTCGGTATGTAACAATTTCTCTTACAAGATCGTTCATTTTATTACTATTTGTAATAGCCACCCTAGGAGGAATAGCATCACTGGTTAACAAGAGCAGGGAAATTCTTTAGGTACGGAAATGAACTAATTTTGAGTTATATGTTTGTTTTTTGAACCCAGGCCACATCTCCAGCCCTTTTTAATATTTTTGTTTAGAGACAGGGTATCTCTCTGAATTGCTTAGATGCCTCGATAAGATGCTAAGGCTAACCTTGAACTCACAATCCTCCTGCCTCAGCCTCCCGAGCTGCTGGGATTACAGGCATGCGCCACCATGCCTGGCTTGAGGAAATAATGTTTAAAGTGAAAATGAATATAAGGCACAAAACAGGGGGCAAGATGTCTTATCGTTTCTATAAAAGTAAACACACAGCTGGGTGTGGTGGCGCATGCCTATAATCCCAGCAGCTCAGAAGGCTGAGGCAGGATAATGAGTTCAAAGCCAGCCTCAACAATTTAGAGAGGCCTTAAGTAACTCAGCGAGACCCTGTCTCTAAATAAAATGCAAAAAATAGCACTGGAGATGTGGCTCATTGTCCAGTGCCCTGAGTTTAATCCCCGGTACCAAAAAAAGAGTAAACATGCAGATAGCAGTCCCTGTCCTTGTCCATGAGAGATACATTCCAAGACTCCCAGTAGATGCCTGAAAGAAAGAATAGTGATGAACCTTTTATACACTTTGTTTTGGATTGGAGGTATAGCTCAGTGGCAAAGTGTGAGCTTAGCATGCATGAGACCTTGCGTTCAACCCCCAGTGTCAAATAAATAAATAAATAATATGCATGTGTATTTATATACATACATACTGTTCTCTTCTATACATACATGTCTATGATAGCTTCATTTGTAAATTAAACATAGTAAGAGATTAGCAACAATTTATAGTGTAGATCTCAACACGAAATTTTCTTTCCTTATTGAGTTGAAAACTCACAACTTTTCTCATAAAAAGAAGCACTTTACAGTCTCCCTCTAGCATAGCCAGACTGCCAGCATAACTATTCTTGTATGTGGGGGCCATTATTAAGTAAAATAAGGATTACTTGAACACAAGCTTTGTAATATTGAAGTTGTCAGTCAGACAACTGAGAGGGCTACTAACAAATGACTAATGGGTGGGTCACATGTACAGTCGAGACACAGTGGTCAAAGAACTGATTCACATCGTGGACAGGACAGAGCAGGACAACATGAGTCCATATCATACTACTCAGACTGGTGTGCAATTTAAAGTGTGAATTGAACTAGCTCAATGTCATGTACCCATAATCCCAGCAATTTGGGAGGCTGAGGCAGGAGAGTCTAGAGGTTTGAGGCCAGTGTTGGCAAAATAACTCTTATGAATTGTTTATTTCTGGAAATTTCCATTTCTTATTTTCAGATCATGGTTATAACCAAAATGATGGAAAGTAAAATCACTGATAAAAGGGAACTGCTGAGGCCACTTAGGAACTGGAAACCAGTTATTCCTGGGGATGGGAAGGGAAAGACTGCAGCTCGGAGATGGGAGGAAGGTTTACTGTATATTGTACACTCTTGTTTACCTTTTCGCATTTACGATTTTGTGTGATTTTACCCTTAAAATTTGGGAGAATGAGAGGATGTGAGATAAAGACATTGCATTTGTTAGTGTGGCTAGACAGGATAACTACAACTACAACTCTAAACCAGGTGCCGGGCACACAACCATAATCCCAGTCCTGTAATCCCAGCAATTCAGGAGGCTGAGGCTGGAGGATCACAAGTTCAAAGTCAGCCTCAGCAACTTAATGAGACCCTAAGCAACTTAGCAAGATCCTGTCTCAAAATAAAAGATAAAAAGGGCTAGAGATGTGGCTCAGTGTCTGAGCACGCCTAGGTTCAACTCCCAGTACAAACAAATAATAATAATAATAAATTACCATGGGAGAGAGTTCATCTCAGGCAGAGGCCTTCCTTCAACTTCACAAAGTGGCAAGATGACAGGGTTGGGAATGCAGCTCAGTGGTAGAGCACTTGCCCAGTATGGGCAAAGCCCTGGGTTAGTCTCCATGTTGGGTTAAACACTAATCAGGACCTGGACTCTAAAGAATGTGGTCATGAAGGAAATAGAGAGGGAGAGCTGACCACTTCCCTTATCTCCAATCTTCAGGTGAGAATCAAAGCAGAGAGACCCTGGTTGAAAAGTAAAAAAAAAAAAAAAAAAAAAAAAAAAATTCATTCATAAAACATCTGAGGAAATCCACTTGCAGACTGGACGTGCAACCTATCCTGTATATTACCCATTTGTAGGCATGGTGTGGATTTCCATTGTATCCCTGTCTTTTGCTGAGGAGTGAGTAATAAAATGTCCCCTCTCTCCGTCAAGTCCTCTAAATTCATTTGTTCTTTATTTTAGGTACTGGGGGTTGAACTCAGGAGTGCTTAACCACTGAGCCACATCCCTAACCCTTTTTATTTATTTATTTTGAAACAGGGTCTCTCTGAGCTGCTTAGGGTCTCACTTAGTTGCTGAAGCTGGCCTCAAACTTGAGATGCTCCTGCCTCCACTTCAAAAATTGCTGGGATTACAGGCGTTCACCATCATGCCTGGCCCCAAATTCTTTCTTTGGGATTGGTGAATAGTAAGCAAGTAATAGATAAAGCTGAACTGTTGAAAGAGCCACAGAAACATCTCTTTTAACAGTAATAATAAGAGCCTCTAGGAAGTCCAGGTCATGTGCCATTCCACATATCTTCTTGGATGTCATGATGAAGGAGGCCTCTTTAACTATTTTTTCCTCCTGAGTTCCTCTCTTCTACAGCTACCTTGGATTCCAGAAACTACAGGTCTAGTTGATAAGCATCTTCTTCTTCTTCTTCTTCTTCTTTTTCTTTTCTTTTTTCTTATTCTTTTTCTTTTTTCTTTTTTTTTTTTTTTGTGCTGGGATTGAACCCAGGGCCTTGTGCATGCAGAGCAAGCCCTCTACCTACTGAGCCATATCCCCAGCCCCCTAGTTGATTTATTTTAACATCCATTACAACTCTACTGTGGCTGGACGTGGTGGCTCACTCCTGTAATCCCAGTGGCTTGGAAGTCTGAGGCAGGAAGATCCTGAGTTCAAAGCCAGCCTCAGCATAGTGAGGCGCTAAGCAACTGAATGAGACCCTGTCTCTAAATGAAATACAAAATAGGGCTGGGGATGTGGCTCAGTGGTCAAGTGCCCCTGAGTTCAATCCCCAGTATCCCACCCCGCCAAAAAAAAACCTCTTCTGTATGTCCTGCACAAGGCTAATTAAGCCCATAGTGAAGGGAAAAATGAATAAAACAGAACCTTGACCTCAAGGGGCCCCTAATCTGCCAGGAACAAAGTTAACTAACAAACGGGAAAGTGCTTTAGAAATGGAATCCTCCTTTACAAAAGAAAAGCATCAATACTTTCTCTGGAAGCAGAATTTACAGTGACATCCTTATCAGAGTCGGCCACAGATCCTGCCCGGGAGGAAGAGGTTAGGCCACAAAGCTCACTGCTCCAGAAACATTCAGACCAACTGGTAGGAAAAGAGGTTTCATCCAAAGCCGGCTCTGAAGGAAGATGAAATCCCATCTCTGAAAAACCTGGAAACTAGCAGAACCTTTTAAGGAGAAGAGGCCCGGAGGTGATAATGGCAGGTGATATACATATGCAGATTTAGTTAGCCTGCGTTAGACGTGGGGGGCAACCTCCGCCCCATCTTCTTGGGCACCTGTCAGGGTGGGGATTGCAGTGGCCAGCCTCCACTCACCAAGAGGAAGCCAATCCTAATTTCAGATTGGGGTGGGGAAGTGGGACAGATTCCGACTTTCAAGAGAAGCAGCAGAGTTTAAGACCAGTTCTGTTAACACAAAACAACCGACCGAGCTGGGTGCAGACCTCACAGATCAGCACAGCCTTTATTCAGTGGCCGAGTCATGCTTCTGGTGGACCCACTTTCCTGATAGAAAATGAGCCAATGGCCAGAGAGGGATTCTGTGCTTATATATGTTCCACTGAGAGTTGATTTCATTATTGACAGAATGTGTCAGTTTGGGCCCTCAGGAAGCAGGTTTGTGAGAATTTGAGATTTGTTTTTACTGGGCAATATTTTTACTTGGAGAAGAATGGAGGGTCTGGGGTCAGCGTTCAGTACTTATCTCTTTCCCTCCAAGGTCCCATTGTACTGTCACTGGAAAAGGATTTATTTGGGGAAGGATCAATTCTTTGGCTTCCTCCCAGAGACTGCCATTCTAGGCTTGATAGATATCTCCTCCCTGGGGATTGTCTTGCACACTGGGTAGTGTTTGCTTCCTTTCTAAGGATTGTCCTGTCACTGCAAAAGGATGTATTGGGAAAGGATCCATGTTATCAATGTGTTGCCTTCTTCCTCACTCCCTGTTCCCAGTCCACATGATTTTGGGGGGTTTGTCATTTCCCATATCTCCACAGGTTCAGCAAACCAAGTCCCATACACCAAATCGAAAGCACAACCTGTTCTAACAAATAAACCGGGCATGGTGGTGCATGCCTGTAATCCCTGGGGCTGAGGAGGCTGAGGCAGGAGGATTGTGAGTTTAAAGCCACTCTCAGCAACTTAGTGAGGCCCTGAGTAATTCAGCAAGAACCTGTCTCTAAATAAAATACAAAAAAAGGGCGCACTCATGTAACTTCTGACCAGCTATTGACCCCAGTGCCACATTAACATGGGATTGACTGGTAGATGATGCCTCCCTAATAGGATGGCCACCATGACAGGCCACCAACCAGGGTCAAAAACTCCACCACCCAACATGAAGGAGGAGTTGAACACCTGATTGGCAAAGAGTACAGAAGGTGGTCCCCAGCTCTCCTAGTAATCAGCAAACAGTAATAAACTTGGAGACAGCATCGTCTCCTGGGCCATTCCCGGCTCAGAGATGGCCCACTCTCTCTTTTGAGAATGTTCCCTGCTTGAGTCTCGCTTTGCTTATACTTCACTTTGACCTCACTTTCACTTACAATAAAGTTCCCTTGCATGACTTTTGGTACTTGACTTTAAATTTTTCTTTCATTGGAACACAAGAACTGAGGTTTGGAGTTTCAGCTCCCTGCTTTCAATTGTGACACTTTGGTCTGTGGAACCAGAGGATTCAAAGGGATTGATTAGGGGAGCATATTTGGCTTTTTTTTTTTTAAATTATTGATTCTAAGTACAAAACAGGGACAAAAATTAAGGAAGCTGTCAGTTATTAATCAAATCTTGGTTGCTTTGGGCCAGTTGTTACAGTAGTTACTATGGTTCCTGGACTGGATATAGAAGTAGCACCCTAAGTTCTGACTTGCAGATAGTAATCTTGCTGCCTGGGCTGATTACTGTCCCAGAAGAAATAACTCCAGAGAAGGGTCCTAGGTCAGAAACAGAAGGCTTCTTGGCATACATGACAAAAAAGAAAATCAATACAAGCCTGGCAAAGACATAGACCAAGGTTTACTTAGGAAGTAGACACACATTTAAGGGAGAATGCGGGCCACCTAGAGAGTAAGAAGCAGCCCTGACTTGGGCTGGGGTTCCAATATTTATAGAAGGGCTGTATCAGGGGCCAGACTGGAGGTGGATCCTAGCACAATGTCAAGCCATTTTAAGAGGGCATGGGCCAAGGGCCTGCTGCTCAAGATTTACAACTGTGCTTTCTACATCTCTTTTTGTTTGTTTGTTTGTTTTTAAATAGACTGTAACTTTAATCTGGAAGCATTTTGCTAAAGTTTCTCAGACATTTTTTTCCTCCCCAGGCTGGTTTTTTCCCTTAGGCTTGTCACTCCCAGTTTTGAGAGATCTATAAATCTTTTTTTTTTTTTTTTTTTTTTGAGAGAGAGAGAGAGAATGAATTTAATATTTATTTTTTTAGTTTTCAGCGGACACAACATCTTTGTTTGTATGTGGTGCTGAGGATCAAACCCAGCGCCGTGTGCACGCCAAGCAAGCACGCTACCACTTGAGCCACATCCCCAGCCGCATGCTTTCTACATCTCAATGGCTTGTGTTTCCTTTAACATTCAGTATTTCTCTCTTTATTCTAAATTCCCATCTCACTACCTTACAGAAATTTTAGAAAGATTAAATCCACAGAAAATGCACCCAACTGTTGAACCATGATGCAAAGAAAAGACCACCGGCTCCAGTTTTAAATCAAATTAAAGCAAGCTTATATTGTTTACACAAAGAAAGCTGATCAGCAGCCATTTCTCCCAACCCCCGGCTAGAGACCAGCCCCCCAGCTCTTCAGGAAGAAGGTTTTATAGCACAGAAAGTCGCAAACAGGGGTGTCTTAAGAACCTACAACTAACAGGATTTTGATAAGCATAATTCAAAGGCAGATAGTAGGCTAATGATCTACATGGCTTAACATTTCAAGGTAGGGAATAAATTCAGATTCCAACATCAGAATTTATGAGGCACCACTGAGGTTTCAGAGAGGGTTGATATCTGGTCAGGGGGAGCCAGGATTTATGAGGTGCCACTAAGGTTTTAGAGAGGGTTGTTATCTGGTCAGGGAAAGTCAGGCATGAGTGAGTTCAAAGCATTGGCAGGAATTCCAAACAAATTTAGGAATCGTAGTGATTTTTAGTAAAACAGAAATTCACTTTTCGTGAATTTGTGACAAGATGGCTCCCAATCTTAAGATGAAATTAGACTGGGTTCATCACCAACCAAGTTCCTTGATATATTGTGGGTTGCAATGAATGCTATTCACTATATTATAGTCATCTGCAAACTCAGAGTTCCTTTAATGCCTGCTCTATGACTTTATCCTAATTGTCCTGGCTTCTATCATAGGGTCTGGCACACAGTAGGTGTTCAGTAAATAATTTAATGAGTGGAAACTGGCATTGTGGCACACACCTGTAATCCCAGTAACTCTGGAGGCTGAGGCAAGAGGATACCAAGTTCAAGGTCTGCCTCAGCAATTTATCTAGATCCTAAGCAATTTAGCAAAACTGTCTCAAAATAAACACTAAAAAGGCCTGGGATGTAGCTCAATCCCTATAAAGTCCTTGCTTAGCATCTGGATGGCCATCTTAAGAGACAGCCCCATTTTAAGGAAAAAGTTTCACTTTCCTGCCCCAGGGCCTTTCTAAGAAAGGCTCACCACTCCCTCATACCAATCCAACCCCTAACCACCACATTAGGACTTGCCCAGCTCTGATTCCTGAGCCTGCCCCATAAAAGTCCCAGAACTCAAGCCTGTGTTGCCTCTCTCTCCTATAGAGAGATGGCCTTTATTTGTCAGCTCTGACAAATAAACTCTGGTGTGTATCTCTGCCTGGTCTCCATCTTTCAATTCTCACTTACCTGTCTCTTGTTCCTCACTTTCCCTTCAGCCCTGAAAACATGCAGTGAGCTTCCAATCCCTTTGTGCACAAAGCCAGAACTAACCCTGCCCTTCTCCATTACTGAACCGTGAAGTCTCCTTTTCTCTTAATTAGTTTGAGGTTGCTTCTCTTTACCAACAGTCTTGCTTATTACACAGCCAAATGCTCTTCTGTGGTCATGCAGGGCTTCAAGTTCCATTCAGACATATTCAACCAGCAGAAACAGACACCTGTTTTGGGTCCAGCGTGGCAGCATATGCCAGTAAACCCAGTGGCTCAGGAGGCTGAGGAAGGAGGATCACAAGTTCAAAGCCAGCCTCAGCAAAAGCATGGCACTAAGCAACTCAGTGGGACCCTGTCTCTAAATAAAATACAAAATAGGACTGGGGGTGTGGCTCAGTGGTCGAGTGCCTCTGAGATCAATTCCCAGTACCAAAAAAAAAAAAAAGACATCTGTTTTGTGCTAGGCATTGGGGACTTGGAGATGTTGAAGACAATGAATAAAATAAAGGCCCTACCCTGTAAGAATTCATGGAGGAAATGAACATGTCAGAAAATGCTACCTGGTCAGATAGAGGTTAGTTAACACAAGAAGCTATTAGAATACAAAAACTCAGCATTTACCCGACTCTGGGGGACCTGGAATTATTCAGGTAAAAAAAGACAGGAGCAGAGACCCTGCCCAGTAAAACACAATGTGTACAAAGATCACAAACCCTTGGGTTTTCTTACAGGAATGTTGTGCAATAAATTCCTCTTGACCATGGGAATGTTCTATTTCCATGTGATCCATTGCGTATCCTCTGGCTATGTGGACAGTACAACCGAGAAACCAAACTTTTTTTAGATTTTAATTTAACTAAAATTTAAATTTAGCCAAGATATAGAAGCAAACGGAATGTCCGTTGATGGATGAATGGGTAAAGAAAATGTTATATACTTACAAAAAAATATTATTTGGTCTTAAAAAAAGAAATCTTGCCACATGGGACATCATGGAAAAACCTGGAGGACATGCTAAGGGAAACAAGGCAGTCACAAAAAGGCAAGGACTGTGCTATTCCACTTATATAAGGTACTTAGAGTAGTCAAAATCAGTGACAGAAAATAGAGTCGGGAATGCCGGTGGCTAGGTGGAAAATGAAGAGATCTATTGTTTAATGAATAGAGAACTTCCATTTCACGGTCTTGTTATCCAAAGCTTGGTCTTTGACCCGGATGTCAATTCAATAATGAGGACACAGTTTTGAGAAAAGGGAAAAATGTTTATTGCTTTGCTAACAAAGGGGAAGCACAGGGGCATTCTGTCCCAGGGGCTGTGATTCTCCCATCAAGGGGAACAGGGGGCTACATTCCATGTGTTCTCTGTATTTCACTTGTTAATTTAGGAGATAGTCATTTCTGAGATCTTCTGGTACCATTCCCAAGTCTGAATTGCTTTGTTCCTGTGGTGGATGGGTGCTTAAGGACAGATAACTCAGCCCAGGATGGGGAAGAAAGGTAACCCTGTTTCCTCTGAGATTAGGGAGGGGGAGAGGTTAGGGAGGAGCAGGAGAGAGGAAGAGAAATGCATCCTTTTAAAAATGAGTAGCGAGGTGCTGGGGTTGTGGCTCAGTGGTAGAGCATGGGCCTAGCACTTGTGAGGCACTAGATTCAATTCTCAGCACCACGTACAAATAAGTAAAATTGAAGGGATAAAAGAAATTGAAATTGAAATGTAAAGGACCAGGTTTTGCAAAGTTTCTAAGCTGCACTCAGAACCTGGAATTCCTGTGGCAGTTAAGACAATTCCCAGAACTGCCCATTAGATGTGTGTCGAAATCTTCCCTGACCACCTAGTTACTTAACAACCCCCTCCCAGAAACCGTGCAGCTCAGCACGTATACATCTCAGAGCTTCAACCAATCAGTTTAAACGTATACCCCTTCTTAGGACTGATCAATCACCCCCGCCCGACCTGTTCCCGCCAGTGAATGTGCTAATCATGTTTTAGAGTTGTTATTTGATTTTCCCGCGGTATGTGATGATTTGCTAAGGGATGCTATGATGTATGTAAAGTCCCTGCCCTCTCCAAAGAATGTATATAAACTCTGCTTAAGTTGTTCTCGGCTCTTCTGAAGTGAGCTCTGAGCCCCAGCATGCTGGACCCCCAATAAACCCTTTGCTGTTGCATGGGACGGTTTCTTGGTGGTCTTTTCCTCTGACGTTCGCCCGACCTTTTCAAAATAAAGGTCCATCGATGTCTAAAAACAATTTTAAAAAAAAAATGAGTCACTGTGGCAGAGCAGCAGTGGTTGTATTCAAAGCATAAAGTGGACCCCTGTCACAACTGGATCAGAAAAAGAACTGGTGTTAGAAGGGCATTCCTGTTGCTAAGGGAAGTAGTTATGGGGTGTGAACTATGGTAAGGGCAGAAGGGTTGGTGAGAGGAGGACTGATTTCAGAAGCTTTACAAGAATACAATCAGAAGGACTGAGTTCTCCTGGTTTTGGAGAATGGCATTGATTTTGGAGTTGGGGGGTGCTAGGAATTGAACTCAGGGACACTTAACCACTGAGCCACATTCCCAGCCCTTTTTTAAATATTTTATTTAGAGAGAGGGTCTTGCTGAGTTGATTAGGGCCTCTCTAAGTTGCTGAGACTGGCTTTGAATTCACGATCCTCCTGCCTCAGCCTCCAGAGCAGCTGGGATTATAGGTGTGCCCCACTGTGCCCAGCTTGGTGTGGCATCTTTTCAGGAGGGTTTATAGAAAGATGGATTCTTTGGTGGTGGGACTTGGGCAGAGTCTTGCTTCCAGGCAGAGAGACTGAAGTTTGAAAATCCTGGAGCAGCTCCCAGATCCCAGGGATCCTCTTATCAATAAGTCAGACTTTGTCAAGGTCAAGGAGCTGGTCAAAGAGACATCTTGCTCTGCTTTTTTTTTTTTTAAACTTGAAGGATACTGCAGCTTCAAAAACTACTGAGTCATATTGTAAATATTGACACCAATTTCCACAGTACTGATTGCAGGATTGGGAAGGTTCCCAAAAGACAGCCAAGCAGTTTTAAGTCTTTGGCAATTAAGAAAACACCTGAATAATTTAGTAGAGTTGAAGTGTCACTGAGAGTCAAAGACTGCTCCTCCTTGGGTGGGGTGGCTAGGGAGCAATCTTTTCAGCCTTTCCCATTTAAAAGTGGAAATGGGAGATTCAAGTCTACTTTTTGTTGTTTTTGTAGCAGTGGTCCACTTTATGCTTTGTATATAACCCTTGCTGCTCTGCCACAGCTACTGATCTTTAAAATGGACATGTTTCTCTTCCTCTCTGCCTGATCCTTCCTAATCTCTTCCTCTCCTTAATCTCAGGGGAAACAGAATTACTTTTCTTCCCCATCCTAAACAGAGTTATCTGTCCCTGAGTACACATCCGCATTAGGAAGGATGTAATCCAGACTTTGAAGATCTCAGAAGTGACCATCTCCCAAATTAACAAATGAATTACAACTCCAACAGAGGAAACCTTTGAATGGAATCTTTGAATCTCCCTTTAAAAGCCCTATTTCTGCTGATGAAGCAGAATCACAGCTTTTGGGACAGGAGTGCCCTGTGTTTCTCCTTTGCTAGCAAAGCAATCAAACTTATTTTTCCTTTTCCTCAAAACTGGGTCCTTGTTATTGGATTGACATCGGGGACAAGGACTGAGCTTTTGGCAACGTTTTGGCAAATTATCAAAGGGATCATCTTCTGAGGTGGACTGCCAAGGTTCCAGGTTCCCTCCAGCCCTTATTTCTCATGAAATCCCCTGATTTCATTCACTCGTCAAATTGGTTTTTGTTATTATTATTTGTTTTGGCACTGGGGATTGAAGGGACAGCGAGGAACGAGAGATGGGTGAGCGAGAAATGAAAAATGGAGACCAGAGCTCACAAATAAAAGCTCACAAATAAAGGCCATCTCTCTATAGGAGAGAGAGGCAACACAGGCTTGAGTTCTGCGACTTTTATGGGGCAGGCTCAGGAATCAGAGCCAGGCAGGTCCTAATGCAGGTGGTCAGGAGTTGGGTTGGTAGGAGGGAGTGGTGAGCCTTTCTCAGAAAGGCCCTTGGGTGTGAAAGCGAAACTTTTTCCTTAAAATGGTGGCTGTCACTTAAGATGGCTGTCCAAATGCTAAGCAAGGACTGTATAAGGGGGTTGGCTTCCTCCCAGCTCTCGGCCCTATGGATGACCCTCTCCAGCATTCCTCTCAGGCAGGATGACCACCAATAGCCTTGGTCCTAAATATCCCCAATTTAGCAACTTCGGTGAAAAGAGAAATTCTCTCCCCCCATGATCTATCTAGGTCTTTGGGAAGATCCTGGTTGGCCTTGTTGAGTTCATGTGACTTCTCCACAGGAGTCACAGTGGACTGTAGGAAGGGGTCGTTGGTTTGGCTGCATCACCCTAGATCACATCTGTTCCTGGGTGGGGTGAGGTACAAAGTCACCATGACTGACAGACAGCTCCTGGACCTGGGTCGACGGGCCTAGCTTCTCTCGCTGACCTGCACTCCTGCTTGCTTTCTGTTGCCCTGTGTACTTTTCCCACATAGACCAGAGCCTTGGGAGATTCCAGCAACCTTCAGATTCCAAGCTAACAGTCAGCAGGCAGCAGAGGATCTTGAGATGAGCAGGTTTCTCTGGCCTGAAAGTGTCTAGTTAAAGGAGTTTCTTTTATTTTTCTTTCTTTATTATTATTATTATTATTTTTGGTTTAATAATTATTGTCAATGGACCTTTATTTTATTTATTCATATGCAATGCTGAGAATCAAATCCAGTGCCTCACGCATGCTAAGCAAGCACTCTATCACTGAGCCACAACCCCAGCCCTTAGTTAAAAGAGTTTCTGAAGTACACTAGACATGCTCTGAAAAGATCCCTGATTGAGCCAGGCACGGTGGCACACAACTGTAATCCCAGCGACTCGGGATGCTGAGGCAGGAGGATAACAAGTTCAATGCCAGCCTTGGCAATTTAGCTAGACCCTGTCTCAAAATAAAACATAAAAAGGGTTAGGGATGTAGCTCAGTGGTTAAGTGCAAAAGCGAATATAATAAAATAAAAACTAAGTTCCAATTTACATATAGCAAAGTTTACCCTATTTAGTGTATGGTATTGTGAGTTTTGATTACAGTTATCCAACTGCAGTCAAAATATAGAATGATTCTACCAGCCACAGAAAGTTCCCTGTGCCTCTTTGTGGCCAACCTTTCCCCCAGCCCCATTTATGGCAACCAGTGATCCGTTTTCTGTCCTTGTAGTTTTACTTTCTCCCAAATATCATATAAATGGAAATACAGAGTATGTAGCCTTGAGATTCGCTTCTTTCACTTAGCATAAGAAAACCGAGATTCGTTCATGTTGTTCTGCCCACCACTATTACCTTCCTTTTTATTGCAGAATAACACTTTGCTGTCTGAATGTACCACATATTATTTATGCTCTAGTTGAGGGACATCTGGGTTGTTACCAGTTTTGGGCAATTATGAATAAAACTGCTATAAACATAGATTTTCATTTCTCTTGGGTAAAGACCCAGGAGTGGGATTTCTGGGCTGCATGGTAAATGTTTAACTTGATGTGAAACTGCCAAACTGTCTTCCAAAGAGGCTGTATGTTTTTGCATTCCTACTAGCAATGTATGAGCATTCCAGTTGCTTGGTGTTCTCGCCAGAACTTGGGTTTGTTGTTTTGTTTTAAGTCTAATTCTATTTTTTTCTCCCTGTGGTGCTGGGGATGGAACCCAGAGCCTCATTCATGCCTGGCAAACACTCTACCACTGAGCTACACCCCAGCCCCTTTCTTAAGCCTACTTCTAATAGATATGTAGTGGTATCTCTCTTTGGTTTTAATGTGCATTTCCCTAATAATTAATTATGTTGAACATTTTTGCATGTGCTTATTTCCCACGCCTATATTGTCTTTGGGGAAGTATCTATTCAAATACAGAAGCCATATTTTAAGTTGGGTTCACTTTGTTTATGATTTAAGTTTGGGGAGTTCTAGAGTCAAGTCCTTCATTAGATATATGTTTTGTAAAAGTTCTCACCCAGTTTGTGACCTGTCTTTTCATTCTTTTAACACTGTGTTTTTTGGGGGGTTCGTGGAAGGTGCACCAGGGATTGAACCCAGGGATGCTTAACCACTGAGCCACATTCCCAGCCCCGCCCCCTTTTTGGAGGGGGTGGTGCTGGGGATTGAACCCAGGGCCTTGTGCATGCAAGGCAAGCACTCTACCAACTGAGCTATATCCCCAGCCCCCAGCCCCCAGCCCCCAGCCCTTTTTTTAATGGTTTTTCTTTTAGGTTTTTGTAAACGTTTGTTTTATTTATTTATTTATATGTGGTACTGAGAATCAAATCCAGTGCCTCATGCATGCTAGGCAAGCGCTCTACACTGAGCTACAACCCCAGCCCCCTCTTTCAAGGTTTTTATTTAGAGACAGGGTCTTGATAAGTTGACAAGGCTGGCTTTGAATTTGTGATGTTCCTGCTTCAGCCTCCCAGATTGCTGGGATTACAGAAATGTGCACCATGCCTGGCTAATGCTATCTTTTGAAGCACAAAATTTCTAATTTTGAAGAGTTCTTAATTTTTTTTTCTTTTTGTTGGGAATGGAACATAGGACAAGTAGTTATTATACCACTGATTTACACCCTCAGCCCCAGACGATCTTTTTTTTTTTTTTAAAGAGAGAGAGAGAGAGAGAATTTTAATATTTATTTTTCAGTTATCGGCAGACACAACATCTTTGTTTGTATGTGGTGCTGAGGATCCAACCCGGCTGCACACATGGCAGGCGAGCACGCTACCACTTGAGCCACATCCCCAGACCCCAGACGATCTTTTTTTAAATTTTTTGGTACCAGGTATTGAACCCAGGAATGGTTATCCTTTGAGTCACATCCCCAGCCCTGTTTATTTATTTATTTAGAAACAAGGTCTCACTAAATTGCTGAGACTGGCTTTGAACTTCCAATTCTCCTGCCTCAGTCTCCAGAGTGACTGGGATTATTTTCCACAGCAGTCAGCAAGTTTTCTTAATTTTGACCCACATTATTAAGTTTTTTCTTCTACATGTTGTGTTATTGATGTCATATGTAAGAAATCCCAGCTTACTCCAAGTTTACAAATGTTTTCCTCTAGAAATTTTAGAGTTTAAGGTTTTACATCTATTTCTATGATCTATTTTATGTTATTTTACAGGGTATGAAGTGTGGATTGAGGTTCATTTTTTTGCATATGAGTATCTAATTGTTCTGACATCATTCCTTGAAACCTTATATTTTTTTTCCATTGAAGTAGGTTTGAGTCATTGTCAAAAATCAATTGACCTATCTGGGTGCAGCAGCACATGCTTGCATCCCAGTGTCTCGGGAGGCTGAGACAGGAGGATCACGTTCAAAGCCAGCCTCAGTAACTTAATGAGGCCTTAAGCAATTGAGACCCTGATTTAAAATAAAAAATTTAAAAAGATCTGGGAATGTAGTTTAGTGGCTAAACACCTTGGATTCAATCTCCAGAACAACAACAACAAAAAAATCAATTAATCTTATATATGTGATTCTTTTTATGGATTGTGTATTCTCTCTTTATCTATCTTGTCTACACACACACACACACACACACACACACACACACACACACACACACTCCTCCTTCTCTCCCCTACTGCAGGACTAGGGACTGAACCCAGGGCACCCTACCACTGAGTTATATCTCCAACCCTTTTTATTTTGAGACCCAGTCCCGCTAAGTCACCCAGAATGACCTGGAACTTTAGATCCTCCTGCCTCAGCCTCAGGCATATACCATTGATCTATAAATAAATGTCTCTTCTTTTTTCAAGTCCACGCTCTCTTGACTACTATAGCTTTATAGAAAATTTGAAAGTCAGATAATGTAAGTTCTCTAAAATTGTTCTTCTTTAGAATTATTTGGTCTATTTTTGTTCTTTTGCCTTTCCAAGCTTATTTTACATTACAGGGAAAAGAACACACAAATGTATTACAGCCCAAGGCCTGGTGGGGGGTGGGAGAGTATTAGAATCAGCTCACAGACTCCCTCTTTCTCTGGGGGACTGTGTGCTGGCAAGGTTGCCACAGAATCCACCCAATGCTCATGCTGTATCAAGAGGTAGTTCTAAAGTAGGGAGAGGGTAATGCAGGACTCTGGAACAGCGTGGACTCAAGTCCTAGCTCCAATTCTAACTAGAACTTGGAAAATTGACTCAACATCTTTATGCCTCAATTTTCTGTTCTGATGAATGGAGATTATACCTATTTCATAGGATTCTGAACAGGGGCTGGAGGTGTAGCTCAGTGGTAGAACACTTGCCTGGCTTGAACCAAGTCCTGGTCCAATAATCTCCAATACTGTGAAAACAAAAATTGTATACTTAGTAAGTGTTCAATGTTATTTGAATTATCTTTACCTGTTTCAGTCTTTCTTCTGTCCCCACTCCTGCTGAATCCACAATTCCTGATGGTTTCTTTTTTTTTTTTTTCTTTTGAGAAGCTTTCTGAGGATTTAAGTCATATAATAACCAGCTTATCACATTGACAACGGCCTGGCCAGAAGCTCTATATACAGATATTTCTTGCTGTTTCACCTTAGTTATTGCCTCTAGATTTGTAGAAAATCTACCAAAAAAAATCTGCTTCGTGAGCTATAGAATTTGGCTGGTAGTGAAAGATCACTGCTGTGTCCCAGGCCATCAAAGCTAAATATCGATTTCTCTTATGACCTGAGGGCCCCAACGACAAAGACCTGCTCCTGTCCTGTTGAACTGGGTTCCATTCTTGCTCCATGAGCCTGGAATATCCCCAAGGACAGGGCCTTGATCTGTCTGTTTTCATCAGGGAATCCTCCACACTGAACTCCTTCTCCCCTACGAGCAGGAGTCAAGGATCAATGTTCCCAGTCTACCAGGAACAACCCAGAAGGGTATGATCCTCATCCCACTGCAATAGGATAGCAAAGAGGGGGGTGTTTACCTCAAGGACACAGACTTTTTCCCCTAAATATTTTAATGATTTTTGCCATCATAGCTCTCCAAACGACCTCAAAGTCCCTTCATATGTCCTTAGTATACTGTTCTGTGAGTTTTGAGATACAATGTCCTAATGCAAAGGGGATGATTCAGTGGAACTACAGAAATGACAGCAGGGTCACTGGGGGGCTTTGTGTCCCTCACATCCCAAACCTCTGTAGAAACCTGGTTGTGTTGAAAATATGGGTGAAGAATAATCCAGGCATTTGTGATACACATTTGATGATTTTTTTACATTTTCTTTCTTTATTTTTTTTTGTTCTTTTTAGATATACATGACAGTAGAGTGTATTTTGACATATTATATGTACACGGAGTATCTTATTCTAATTAGGATCCCATTCTTGTGGCTGTACACGTGGAATTACACTGGTCATGAGTTCATCTATAAGGGTAGGAAAGTTAACATTCTACTGTCTTTCATATTCCCATTCCCCCCTCTCTTTCTTGCATTCTCCTTTGTGTAATCCAAGGAACTTCTATACTTTCCTCTCCACCTTCCCTTGTAGTGGGTTAGCATTCACGTATCAGAAGATTTGGCCTTTGATTTGGGGGGATTGGCTTATATCACTTAGGATGATATTCTCCAGTCCCATCCATTTACTGACAAATGCTATAATTTCATTCTTTTTTTTATGAATGAGTAATATTCCATTGTGTATATACACCATGTTTTCTTCATCCATTCATCTGTTGAAGGGCACCTATTTGGGTTCCATAGCTTGGCTATTATGAATTGAGCTGCTATGAACATTGATGTGGCTGTGTCCCTGTGGGGTACACATTTGGATCAACATAATATCCAGTTAGAAACATGATATTCACCCCCCTCCCCCACCCACGACAACCCCCATGTTCCTATTAACCTGCAAGTAATGTGCTTGATTCTGTTGCGTTAAGGAAAGAAAAAAAATTAAACTCCTCAAAACATTATTGGTAGAACAATATTTGCCAATAAAGATTTTTTTAATAATAGAGCTCAAAACGATATGAACAACAACAACAAAAAAGTTGTTAAAACACTTACAGGTTTGGTTTCAGCAAGTTCTTCCTGCTATTTAGAAGACAGAAAGGTTAACTCTGCAATGAGCAAAGAGTGTTTCATTTCCAAAGGGGAAGTATTTTTCATTAAACTCCCCTTTCCTTTATGAAATAGGAAGGCACACTCTCACACTTTTGTAAGATAATAGAGTATGAAAACCCTCTAAGCTCTGTGTGTGTGAGGCTATTTGGTCTATTGGGATTAAAAGTTTGAAATTCAGGATAATGTTTTAAATTGAGAAAAGAGAATCCTAGCCAGGCAGGGTAGCTCATGTCTGTAATCTCAGCAGCTCAGGAGGCTGAGGCAGGAGAATTTCAAAGCCAGCCTCACCAATTTAGCAAGAACTTAAGCAACTTAATAAGACCCTGTTTCAAAAAACAAAACAAAACAAAAAAACCCACTAAATTCAGTCATTGTGCTTTTGTTCCTTTGTTCTTCAAGGTCATTTTAATTTTTAATTTTTTTTTTTTTTGGTACTGGGGATTGAACCCAGGGGGGCTTAACCACTGAGTCACATCCCCAGCCCTTTTTATTTATTTATTTGGAGACAGGGTCTCCCTAAATTGCTTCGGGCCTTGCTGTTGCTATGGCTGACCTTGAACTTGGCTGGCCTTGAACTTGTGATCCTCCTGCCTCAGTCTCTGGAGTTGCTGGGATTACAGGCGTGCACCACAATGTCCAGCTGCCAAGATTGTTTTAGAAAGAACCAAGGGCTCTTTTCAGCTGAAAGTGAGTCTGCATTTCACAGCGAGTTCAAGGCAGGAAGCCCTGAACCCAGTGGCTCAGGAATAAGCCCTTGACTGGAAGCCTATGTACTTTTCCATCCTCCTGGAGACTACTTCTTGCTGCTGCACCTCTACAAAGCCCACCTCTGAGCAGGAGGAAATCATTATTTTCTCCTCTGTGACAGTGTTTGTGTTTCCATTCCTTATTGAGCTATCATTAAGTCAGGAAATTCTCAAGGGAAATCACTTTAATCTCTTCAGGGGTGTTTTACAATCCTCTGAAGGTGATTCAAGTACACCCAAGCAGTATTTCACTGCTGAATTACAGGAGGAATGAATGAGCTGTTGAAAAACTCATTTGCTCTTTAAACTTCATATGTACTTTTCTCTTAGGAGGTGGCCCTCAGCAGAGGCCTGGCCCACAGGCTTGGCTCTCTGTGCAGCTGCCCCCCTTCTTACTGCCTTCTCCCCAGCTGTACCCCCTCTTTTCTCTCCACTGGCTGCCTCTTAATCTCTGCTGCTGTCCTCTCTGCTGCCTCCTCTGGAAAAATACTGTGGGAGGTGGGACCATCTCCTGGTGTTTTTTGCAATTTCATGAGGGAAACCAGCAAGAGCCAAAGAGCTGAAGTTATGCTGGTGGGTTAGAAGGAGAGGGGCTGAGGTTCTGCCGCAGGAGCAGGAATCTGGAGGTTCAGCTCCAGGGATCTGACCAGACTCTGCCTTCCATTAGCTTTTCCTGCTTCCATTCCTGATGAGCTTTTAAGATTGCACGTTTTCCACCCACCCCCACCTTTCAAAAACTCCTCCTACACAGAAGATGTTCACCGAATAGAATTGCTAAAAACACAGGGCGCCCTACTACAGATTCTGCTGGCAGTTGGGCTCTTGGCTGTCTTTAGAACTTTTTCTATTCTCAGTTTCTCCATCTGTAAAATGGAAATAATCAGAGGGTGGGTTCATCTACAATGCTTGAAGAGCCATTAATGAGAAAGGAGCCAGAATATTTCCAGAAGATGGAGGAAAACTCTTTATTTTTTCCTCCAGGATTGAACTGTATGCTCCTGGAGATAATTATTTTAGTCTAGTTTCTCAGAGCAATATGATAACTAATCTGACTAATCAAAGCTCAGATGGTGAGAACTGGAGGGGACCGAACTCAAGAACCATTTAATTGGAGATTTTTTGGAGGGAAGTGGTATTGGGAATTAAACCCCAAGATTCTTTACCACTTAGCTATATTCCCCAGCCCTTTTTAATTTTTAGATAGGGACTCATTAAATCGCTTAGGACCTCACTCAATTGCTGAGGCTGTTCTCAAATTTGCAATCCTCCTGTCTCGGCCTCTAGAGCCACTGGGATTACAGGCATGCACCACCATGCCTGGCTTCATGGGGATTCTTAACTGTGACTTGTCATTCCCAGACCAATTATATCAGACTTTCTGGAGGCAGGGTCACAGCTCATTTTTTAAATTACTTTTATTTTTAAAATGCATGACAGGGAAATCCATCACAATTCTTATTACACACATAGAACACAATTAGACATATAGAACCAATTCATGTCTTCATACATGTACTTTGGATAATGATGTCCATCACATTCCACCATCATTGCTAACCCCCTGCCCCCTCCCTTCCCCTCCCATCCCTCTGCCCTATCTAGAGTTCATCTATTCCTCCCATACTCCCTCTCTCACCCCACTATGAGTCAGTCACCTTAGATAAAACATTCACCATTTGTTTTGGGGGGGGATTGGCTAACTTCACTTAGCAATATCTTCTCCAACACCACCCATTTATCTGCAAATGCCATGATTTTATTCTCTTTTATTGCTGAGTAATATTCCATTGTGTACATATGCCACATTTTTAATCCATTCATCTACTGAAGGGCATCTAGGTTGGTTCCACAGTTTAGCTATTGTAAATTGAACAACCCACTTTTATTTAACCCTCTCCAGGTGACTTCAGTGTCTGGTATCCAGCCAGAATCAAGCACCAATGGTCTGGTCCAACTCTCTCTGAACAAGGATAATACAACCTGGGAAGGTGTCGTGAGTCAAACCAAAGTCTCCCAGGAATAGGATCCCATGGCGTGGGCTGGAGATGTGGTTCTGCGGTAGAGAACTTCCCTAGAATGCATGAGGCCCTGGGTTTGATACCCAACACCACAAAAGAAGAAAAAAGATCCTATGGCTTATGGCAGCTGTGGCAGAGGAAAAATAACTTTCCAATATTTGTTAAGCTTTTAGTTGTAACAAACCCCATGACAAGAGACAGATTAATAAGAAAATGAGTAGACGTGGGCTGGGGTTGTGGCTCAGTGGTAGAGCGCTTGCCTAGCACGTGTGAAGCACTAGGTTCAATTTTCACCCCATATATGCATGAATAAATATTATAATGGTCCATCAACAACTAAAAAATATTCTAAAAAAAATGAAGAAAGAAAATGAACAGACATTTAACATGAATAGGTAACATGTCGATTTTAAAGAAGCAGTTTTGAACACCAGTTTATACACCAATGTCAACAAAGAACAGTAAAATTTTAGAGAAGACCAAAGAAAAGGACTTTGAGACTCTAGGGGTGGCAAGTTGGGGAAAGGTAGTAAAGGACAGATAAAGCTGATTAGTGAGGCTCGTTGGTATAGATTCCTCTGGTGCCATCTCCAGGCTCGGAAGATCTCAAGCTATCTTCAGGGGTTAACCTTTTTCTTCCCAGGTGGAAGGGGATGCTGGAAGGCCTTTGTCTTTGTGAATATATATCCTGCTTTAGTCAAATAGAGAGCAGACAGAGAGCTCTCCTGCATCTCGTTCCTCTTACTTGTCATCAGCTCAACAATCCTTATGCAAAAGAGGCATATTTCGGGGCAGCAGATTCTGAGCTCTCTACAGAGAAATGGAGGCAGAGGTCATGCAGGGACCACAAGGCTGCAAACCCTATCACTTGGGCAATTGAGCAGTTTTGGAAAACTGCTGTATGCCAGGCTCTGGATTAAGTATCACAGGAAAAAGGGATACTAAGATGAATCATTCACTACTCCCCAGGAGCAATCCACGGGCTAGTGGATTGATCATATACTGTAGGGGTGTAGCAGTGGTCCACTTTATGCTCTGAATGGACCCCTTGCTTCTCTGCCACTGCAACTTGTTATTTATTTTTAGTTATAGATGGACACAATATCTTTATTTGGTTTATTTATTTGTATGTGGTGCTGAGGATCTAACCCAGTGCCTCACATGTCCAAGGCAAGCTCCCTGCTACTTAGCTGTATTTTTTAATAAATTACAGTTAAAAAACTTATTTTTTTTTAACTGTAATTTATTTTTTAAATGATCATGTTCCTTCCTCTCCCTCTCCCTGCTCCTCTCTAATCTCAGGGGAAACAGGATTACTTTTATTCCCCATCCTAGACAGAGTTATCGATCCTTGAGTACACACCCACTATAGGAAGGAAGTAATCCAAACTTTGGGGGTGGTACCAAAAGAACATAGAAATTACTATCTCACTGGATGTGCAGTAGCAGTGGCACATGCTTATAATCCCAGTTGTTTGGGAGGGTAAGGCTGGAGGATCATGAGTTCAAAGCCAGCCTCAGCAAATAGCCAGGCACTAAGCAACTCAGTAAGATCCTGTCTCTAAATCAAATACAAAATAGGGCTGGGGATGTGGCTCTGTGGTTGAATGCCCCTGAATTCAATCCCAGTACAGGAAAAAAAAAAAAAAAGTTTCCGGGTTTGCAGTGGTGGCCCATGTCTGCAATCCCGGATACTGTGGGGTAGGGGGCTGAGGTAGGACATCCCATGTTCAAGGACAGCCTGGGCAACTTAGACCCTGTCCCAAATAAATACATAAATAAATAAAAGTCTAGGATGTAGTTCAGTGATAGAGTGCTTACCTATCAATGTGAAGCTCTAGGTTCAATCCTGAGTACTACAAAAACAAAAGAAGTTGTTTCTGAAATAAATAATAAGGTCATTTGCAACTTATATGTCCCCACCAAGAGTGTCCTATAATAGCAAAGCCACATTGATAAAGATAGTTGAAAAGTAAAGTGACCTTAAGGAAGACTCTAGGCCTGGTGAAAGGAGGTGGCTTTGGTTCTCACCCCCATCCTTGAGCTCAGCTTCTGCCTCAGCTGTCTTACCACTAAAGCTTGTCAGGGTTGGACTCCAGTCCCCCAGTCTCCTGTTTATGGTCACTTTGGCCCTAGAGGAGATTATCTCTAAAGCTGAGAACCAGTAGCTTCTAAGGAATAAAGAGAAAACTAGTTTTGTTGACTCTTCAGGGGAATACAGTACGACTTCACATTACACTAATGGAATGGTGTCGTTACCCATTTTAAACATGGGGAAACTGACAGAGCTTTGAGAAGTGAAGAAAATCACTCCTGCTATTCAGTTAGCCAAAGGTGGTAAAGTAAAAATTATTCCTGACTACCGAAGATAGTCAGGCAGACTTTATTCAAAGAAGGATTGCAGCCAGGTGTGGTGGCTGTAATCAATCCCAGCGATTTTGGAGGCTGAGACAGGATCGTCCATTTTAAAGCCAGCCTCAGCAACTCAGCGAGGTGCTAAGCAACCCATCTCAAAATTTAAAAAAAATTTAGGGCTGGGGATGTGGCTCAAGCGGTAGCGCGCTCGCCTGGCATGCGTGCGGCCTGGGTTCGATCCTCAGCACCACATACCAACAAAGATGTTGTGTCCGCCGAGAACTAAAAAATAGTAAATATTAAAAAAAAAAATTCTCTCTCTCTCTCTCTCTCTCTCTCCTCTCTCACTCTCCCTTAAAAAAAAAAATTAAAAAGGGATGGGGATGTGCTCCATGGTTAAGTGCCCCTGAGTAGCCAAATTAAATAAATAAATTCATACATACATACATACATACATACATTAAAAATAACAAATAAAAATAAAATAAAATTCGCTGCAGAAGTGCCTGAGCAGTTTGGTGAATGAGGGAAATTTTGTCAATGTCAAGGATGAGATTGGAATCTGAACGCAAGGGTCTGACTCCAAAATGAAGCTGCCATATTTAACAAAGTATTTGTTGATCATCTGAAATTAAAATTTAACTGCGTCCCAAAGTTTGCTTGACATCCCTTCTTAGATACCCCTTCTTAGACCTCGCGGCCAGGACGAAGAGTGTGCGTGGTGTGGTGGCCGCTGAACGGTGAAGCCCGGCGCGCGTTCTCTGGTTTGAGCGCTTGGCGAAGGGTGACCCCTGGTGGTTGCGTGGCGCCCTGCAGGCGGGGAGGGCTTCCGTGGATATCTGACCTCTCTCCAGGCAAGGAGTGCGGAACAGGTTCAGAACCACTTGGCATAGAAGATTTTTCGTGGCAAACAGTGGCACTCCGTCTTCCCCGAAAGATCCTCAGGCCCTCAATCTTCAAGGACCAAAGGAGGAACTGTTGAAATCTGCCCCTTTTCATACCACCCTCTGCCATCCATGAGGCCCCTCGGCCCACATCCAGAATGTGGCAGCTCATGTTAAAATCAGCCAGAATGGGACTCTTTCCAGGGCATAGGGCTAGTCCTGAGTTATCTCTGTGTGAATTTCCTTTCCAGTAGATTGTGTTAGTGCTACACAGGGTGGACGTGTTCGCCTCCTCCAACCTGTGCTCTCTTCTGTGACAGAATAGTTCAAGTACTGAAGGGGTGTGTAGGAGAGAAAAAGGACTCTTCCTCACCCGTCCAAAGGTTCGTGGCCAACACTTCTCCAACAAAGACAGATTAATAAGAGAAAATGATTACAAACCTATTTAACAAAAGTCTTATGTGACATGGAACTGTTAGGATGAAGCCCCAAGCCCTGGGAAGACAGACATTTCTCTAGGCTTGATGAAGAAGGGTGTTTAGTATGATCTGATGATGATAAATTTAGGGTCCCCAACAAGGCCTCTTGGTTCCTGTACAGCATTCTTTTGCTCCTGGGCAGTGGGCAGGATACCTGTCATATGAAGGTCTTCAAGGGACAAGGAAGAAGGTCACAGAAGACCTTCTTGGAGTTCATGACTTATTTGGGGAAGAATAATTCAAGGTGCTCTGAGCCAGGTGCAGAGGTCCACTCATGTAATCCCAGCAGCTCTGGAGGCTGAGGCAGGAGCAATTTAACCAGGTCCTAAGCAACTTAGGAAAATCCTGTCTCAAAATGAAAAAAAATGGAAAAAAAAGAAAAAGGCTGGAAATGTGGCTCAGTAATAGAGTTCCCCTGGGTACTCCATTACAAAAAAAAAAAAAAAAAAAGCAACAACAACAACATCAAAAATCAAGATGCTATGTCCTGCTTCAGGGAAGAAAGGAGGATGGGAAAAAAGGTGGGGGGGGGGTCATAGAGATCTTGCTTCTGTAGCCTCCCAGTCTCCTTCAACTCAAAATGCAATTACCACCCCCACAATGACATTTTAGCAAACTATGGACCGCATACACAGTGGTGATGGCATAAGATGATATCACACAATGACACTGTGATCATCTTCGTCTATGATGTTCACTTGATGATGAGATAGGCGAATGACACATTGCTCAGAATGAATTCATGTTATTAAGTGACAAGTGACTATACTCAGCAATGTCAAGTTATTGCATTTTGAGGAATCAAGTTCTGACCCCCCAATAGTTACAAACATGATCCACATGAGTCCTGCCTTCTTGGGGCAGTTGAGGAGACAGACTTGGACACAAATAGTTACACAGGACAGAGAGTGATAAAGAGGCACATCCTACCTCCCCGCTAGGCTTCAGAATACTCACCTGCTTGCTCATTTTTTTTTTTTCTGAAAGCTTGTTTCTGATTCTGATACAAAGGAGAAACACAGGGGACTCCTGTCCCAAAGGCTGAATGGTGATGAACCCAGCCTAATTCCATCTTAAGATTGGAATCTTAAGATTGGGAGCCATCTTGTCACAAAGACATGAAAAGTTAATTTCTGTTTTACTATAAATTACTGTGATTTCTAAACTTGTTTGGAATTCCTGCCCGTGCTCTGAACTCACCCAGGCCTGGCTCCCCCTGACCAGATATCAACCCTCTCTGAAACCTCAGTGGTGCCTCATAAATTCTGATGTTGGAATCTGAATTTATTTCCTACCTTGAAATGTTAAGCCATGTAGATCATTAGCCTACTATCTGCCTTTGTATTATGCTTGTCAAAATCCTGTTAACTGTAGGTTCTCAAGACCCCCCCCCCTTTGCAACTTTTTTGTGCTATCAACTTTTTTCCTGGAGAGCTGGGGGGGCTGATCTCTAGCTGGGGTTTGGGATAAATGGCTGCTGGGCAACTTTCTTTATGGAAACAATATAAGCTTGCTTTAATTTGATTTAAAATCGGAGCCGGTGGTCTTTTCTCTGTGTTGTGATCAATAGTGGGAGAGAAATATACGGAAAGTATATTTAGGGTCACTGTAGATGTTGAGGGAGGCTCCCTTTGCCAAAGTGAAGGCTCTGATGAGGGCAGCAAGTTCAGCCTGCTGATTGGATGTATTATTGGGGAGCGGAGCCTCTTCACAGCCGATGAGAGAGACTATAGCATATCCTTCCTGATGAACTCCCTCCTGAAGGAAGGAGGAGCCATCTGTGAACCATGTGTATGTTTTCTTTATGTGGGAGGGATGTGGAAGAAGCTCCTCCAGAGTTTCAATGCATGAATGGGTAAGAGGAGAAGAGGTGGAAAAGTCGTGAGGAGTGGGGAGGAGAGTAGCAGGGTTTAAAGGTGAGCACATGTGGAAAGTAAGACTGGGATCTTCCACCAGGGAAACCGGTAGAGATAAAATGTGGCACTGGGGTAAGGAACTAAGCCCTTGTAGGTGAGGAGTTCCTTTAGGTGATGGGGAGCCAGGATGGTGAGTGGGGCCCTAAAGGTGAGTTTCTTTGACTTGTTAATGAGTAGAGAGGTAGGGGAAAGTTAGATTGTCACTCCCCCCCCCCAACACACACACCCAGGCCTTTGCATTTCAATGTTAGCTTCAGTGTGACCTTGGCCAGGGAGATTGCTGCCTAGGGCTTTACAGTGTAGGAGGGTTCTGGGTCCTTTGTTTGTCTAGAAGTAGGGTCTCTGGAGGAATCCAGAGCTTTAGTGGCAAGTAGAAGCTGGATGAGGGGAACAAGAGGAGCAAAGGGAAGGCTTAGAGTGGAGAAAGGAGAAAGCCTGTATGTAAGGGATTTTCTTCCATTTTCCTGAGCGCTCCTGAAAGTTATGAAGACTGGAAGGTTGAACTGCGATTTGGAGTCTAGGATTGAGAGAAAGGAGTCACCTGCTACTTCCTGAGTCCTGGGCTTTGCCCATAGAGAGTCTTGGTTGCCTGGCCAGAGCTACTGTGAGCTCTGCTGTGGGGGGGGGGGGGAGTCACTTACCTAGAGGAGGCCTGAGTGTGGATGAAGAAGAACACTAGGTAGCTGATGGGAGAACGTATCAAGGCTGCTCTGCAAAAAATCTTGAGATGAATGTGAATGGGCTCGTGGTGTCAGGTGTCAGAGGACTTAAAACATCTCGGACAGTAGGGTCCACCTTGGAAGTGGGTAATGGGAAGGCATTGGCAGATGGAATAGGGGATGGTCCTAAGGTAAGGGTGAGGATCAGGGGAGCGGCAGGCGAGTCTGGATGGAAGCATGTATGAGGGGAGAAGGAAAGCGTAGCTCCCAGCTTTGTGAGGATGTCCCTTCCCATAAGGGGAACAGGGCACTATGGAAAGACCAAAAGGGAGTGGGTGAAAACTAGAGAGCTAAAGGTGCAGACAAGGTTAGGTGTCTGTAAGGGCTGGTAGGGTTTACCCTCTATCCCGACAATAGAGGTCATAGGACGAGTAGTGGGCCCCCAGAACTCCTTGAGGACTGAATATGTAGCCCAGTGTCTAGGAGGAAGGAGACAGGCCTACCTGAAATACGCCGAGTTACGCTGGGTTCCCACAGAGTGATAGTAGTGGTCAGGTGATGGGGACCCGGGCCTCGTCAGTCATCTGCAGCCAGTCCTAAGAGTTGGAAAGGGGAACCAGAAGGGCCAGATGGCCGGGGGGCGGGGGGCTGCTATGGGCTTGGAGACAGTCAGTGGCCCAGTGTTCTTCCTGATGGCATTTAGGACAAGGGCCTGGAGGCTTTCGAGGCTTAGGACAGGTACAAGCCCAGTGACCCATCTGACCACATTTAAAACAGGACCCTTCCATGGGCCAGTGGAACCAGGGACAGATGCTGGATGGATGGCCTGAGTGAGCATCTGATATTTCTGCTTCCGGGTCTTCTCATCTCTCTGTTGTACACCTTAAACACCACTCGCAGAACCTCAGCTTGGGGAGTTAGGTGTCCCTCTTAAGGCACCTTAGTTTGGCCTTAATGTTGGGGAAACTCTGGGAGGAAAAAGTAGGTCAGTAGTAGTTGTCTCACGTCTGGAGTCTCAGGGTCCAGATTAGTATATTGGAATAAAGCCTTGGTCGGGCGGTCTAGAAATGCTGAAGAGTTTTAATTTTTATCTTGGAAGATTTCCTGGAGCTTTTCATAGTTGATATCCTTATGGGATGCCTTTTTAAGTCCTGCCATGAGCAAGTAATGAACTGGTTTCTACTAGTTATTCCTCCAGGTGAAGTATAATACCAATTGGGATCCCAATCAGGGACTGCATCAGTGCCCATCAGATGGATAGGAGGGGTCTGATGTACCTCATCAGCATAATTTTTAGCTTGCTCCCAAACTTGCCGGGCACTCCTTGGACAGGAGGGTGTTAGACAAGATCATTTTTGCATATATGTGGTGAGACTTGAAGTATAGGATCTAAGCAATTTTTCTATCTGTGAAAGATCTGACAAAGAGAAAAGCACATGAACCCGGATTACACCACCTACCCCAGCTACCTGTGTTCTCTGACACAGAGATGCGGGTTGGGCAGCGGCAGCCCATGAGCATGTGGCAGGAGGAGAGAGGGGTGGAGTGGCTGAGGGGACAGTTAATGCAAAGGCTTCATTAGAAAGAAAATTGTGGTATGGCAGGGGCTCAACCCCTGGGTTGAAGGATATGAGTCCTGGTTAGGATCTTCTGTCCCTTTGGAAGCAGGCATAGGGGAGGTGAGAGCTAAGAGAACTCGTGCAGGAGAGCAAGAGTTGCAGAGAGAGGGCTTAGAGACAGAAGATCTGAATGTATGCTATCTTTTTCCATTTTCCTGAATGCTCACAATAGTTGAAAAGTTCCCTGATAATTTTGGAATATAGAGTGCCATTAAGTGGCCATTTAGAGTCGTTATCCAAAGGATTTTGAGGCCAGATCTGATTGAACAAGTGGATAAGTTTTGAGGGGTTTAGGTCCAGGGTGAGAGACAGAGTCCCATTAGATTAGCCAGGAGGCAGCCTAGGGGACTATGGGAGGGAATGGATAAGGAGATGTAGGAGATGAGTGTAGAGGTGGGGTGTGTAAGGTCCTTGCTTAGCATCTGAAGTGACAGCTGCCAGTTTCCCACCAGAGGACCTTTCCAGTGGAAGGCTCACCACTCCCTTATACCAACCTCACCTTTAAACCACATTAGGATCTGATCCCTGAGCTGGGCCCATAAAAGCCCCCAAATCCAAGCCTGTTCTGCCTCTCTCTCCTATAGAGAGCTGTGCCTTTATTTGTCAGCTCTGACAAATAAACGCTCTTGTGTATCTCTGCCTGGTCTCTGTCTTTCATTTCTCGCTTTCTCACTTTCCTTTCAGGGTATCCCCCAGTCTCTAGTATCACCCAGTGGCCATAGAGGCCAGAGGATGGTTATGCTCATGGGATTTGTCACCCTGCTAGATAAGCATCGGGGGAGGAGCCTGTAAAGGCACTTGGGTTCCCAGGGCTCCATAGGGGTGGAAGCCATAGAGATTAACCCAAGACCAAGGTCTCACCAGGAACAACTCCCAATCATCCTCGGTGGTTTTTCTCAAAACCCAGGACCCAAACAAAAGACCACCTATAGACCCAGTTGACAGTAGGGTTCATTCGTAGCTATGAAAACTGTGGCTGGGGATGCCCGACAACACAGTAACCCTGGGAGTGCTAGACGACCAATGGTCACTCCCTGGGACCCATAGGTCATTTAGGTCAACAAAAGATAGGGGTCTTACCTGAAATGTACTGTGGTGGGTGCAGAGAGGGCAATCGACAGAATGGAGGGCCTGGTTCCATGATGGAATTTGGATTGGGGCCCTGGGGATGCTCAGTGACCCTTAAAGAGGGGAATGAGCACACTGGGGAACCTGATCCCGGGTTTCGGCACCAATGAAAGGAAATTGAGGAACCAGAAGATGGGCAAGCAAGAAACAAAAGACTGAGACCAGGCAGAGATACACACGAAAATTCATTTGTCACAGCTGACACATAAAGGCCATCTCTTCATAGATGGAGAGAGGCAAAACAGGCTTGGGGTTTGGGACTTTTATGGGGCAGGCTCAGGGAGCTGGTCGGGTCCTAATGCAGGCAATTAAGGATGGAGTTGGTTTGAGGGAGTAGTGACCCTTTCTCAGAAAGGTCCTTGGGCAGGAAAGTGAAATTTTTCTTAAGATGGCCATTCAAATGCTAAGCAAGGACCTTACAATATCCCCTGCTGGAAGCCCAAGAATGGACAGATCTCACTTAGGCCACCTGCCCTCTTTTTTTTTTTTTTTTTTTTAACTCCTGACCTGATGGAATCCCACTGCAACCACACAGAGAAGCTTTGAAAGGGAAAGAGAAGCCAGGGAGAGAATGGAGAGCAGTGAGAGAGACTTAGCTCCATTCTTTTGCCCTCTTGTTAGGGGCAGTGTGGTAGGAAGAATTCTAAAATATCCCACATTTTGTGTCTTCTCTTCAATAGGTAGAACCTGTCAAGGCGAGAGATTATCCCTCCTCCTGTACTCCTGTAATTTGGTGTGTAACAGGAGTTCATTTGATGCTTTGACTATATCCCTTTGTAAAGGTAAAATTTCTAAGCTGATTCTGAACTGCAAAGCTTGAGTTAAAGTGTAAAAGACCGGGCATTGTAAAGTTTCCAAGCTGCAGGGCCTGAGTTAAAAAGTGAAAGACTAGGTATTGTTAAAATTCCTCTGCTACCCCCAGAACCTGTAATCCCTGTAGCTGTAAGGACAATACTGGAACTGCCCAGTAAATATTTCCACTGTTTCCACTGGTTGTTTAATAACCTGGGATTCTGTGTAGTATGTCACATAGTCCTTTAGGCCCTAAAACCAATCAGTTTGAATGTGTACCCTGTTTAGAAGTGATCAATCACCCCTGCCCAGATTGTTCCCACCAATGAACGTACTAATCATGTCTCAGAGTTGTTGTTCAATTTTCCTGCGCCTCATGATGATTTGTTCTGACATATGCAAAGCACCCCCCACCCTCTCCAAAAAGTGTACTTAAGCTCTGCTTGACCTTTGCTCTGGGCTCTGGGCTGCTCTATCTTCCTGAGTGAGCCTGGAACCTCAGCATGCTGAATCAATAAATCCCCTTTGCCAATTGCATGAAGCCAGTCTCTTGTGTGGTCTCTTCCTCCGACGCTTCGCCAGACCCTTACACCTTGTTACTTTGAAAATTACATGTTTTTTTTCTTTTTTCCCAAACTTCTTCTCCCTGACCTTTTCCTTCCTGATCTCCTTCCAGATCTCTCTTCTTATCTCATTTTCTCTAAATCACCTCTTTAAAAACTCCCCATTCCTGCTGATGGCCAGAATGGCAGCCTTTAGGACAGGAGTTCTCTGTGTTTCTCCTTTGCTAGCAAAGCAATACACATTCTTTTACTCAAAACTATCCTCATCATTGGATTGGCATCGGGGACAAGGACAGAGCTTTTGGCAACATGTGAGTTGACTTTTTTTTTTTTTTTACTTTTGACTGAGGATTGAACCAAGGGGCACCTTATCACTGAACAACATCCCCAGCACTTTTTAATTTTTATTCTGAAACAGAGTCCCACTACGTTGCCCAGGTTAACCTTGAATTTGTGATTTTCCCTGACTTATCCTCCCAAGTCCCTGGGATTACAGGCATGCACTACTGTGCCTGGCCAGAAATACTATTGTCTAGGATCAAATTTTAGAGAAAGTTTACTGTTAATATCAGCCTGAATGGAACATCTAGTAACAGAGGTTTACCTTATTCTTTGAATACAAATAGCCCTTGAAGAATGGAAAATAAGTCCAAGGATATTTCCCCTAAGCTTCGTCATTTAAAATCCCAGGCCTCAACCAGAGCAAGGAACACAAAAGGCACCTGACTAGTGGCCACCCTCCTCCCCCTACTCTAATGGGTCAGCTGACCCAAATACCATAAGCCCCAGGAAATTCCCTGTTCACATTCCTGTCCCACCCTAGTGGATCCACAGGACCCCAATACAATGAACTCTCAAAACTACTCTCCTGTCCCACCCTAAACAAAGCCTATATAACCCAGTACCTGGGATTGAACTTGGGGTTACTCAGCCACTGAGACACATCTACAGCCCTATTTTGTATTTTATTTAGAGTCAAGGTCTCTCTGTCGTTGCTGAGGCTGGCTTTGAACTCAAAATCCTCCTGCCTCAACCTCCCAAGCTGCTGGGATTACAGGTTTGTGCCACCACTCTCAGTTGTCTCCACAGTTTTGATGTTCTGATCAGCAAAGATTTGGCAGTCTGCAGGATCTTTAATACAGATTCAGCTTCTTTAGAGAACTTCAGTTAACATACATATAAATTAAAAGGAAAAAATTGGGCCCACACCTGCTGAGGGCCATTGCCAAGTAGGTATGACGCATCTAAATCCTTGCCAGCATACCCCATGTTAAATGGACTTGCCTTGGAAATCCGCTGTGACCTTGCATGTGTGTTTGAGAAAGGTGACCCTGCTCAATGACCAGGGTGGATCCAGGATTAGGGTGTATCCTGCAGGTTTGAGGAAGTATCCCAGTCCTTGGGTTTAGGGCGTGCCTGGTTTAAGACAATAGGAGTTTTAGGGAAGTTGGAGGTTGAAGATTATTGCTGCTGGGAGTAGGGCGTGTCTGCTGCCTGAGTTCCCGCTGAGTTCTCGTGGAGAGAAAGTATTTAGGATGTGAATTGTGCGGGAGATTTTAGATTGCCCCTGAACCTGTGTGGAGGCGGTGTGAGTTCGGGAATAAAGAATTGCTGTTTGAATCTACAAGTGTGTGGTGACTCGTGATTCTGTGCCAAGCCGAGACCTTGGCATTTGGTGGTCTGTACGCGGAACGTCTGAAACTTGGAGGTGAGTAAATTGCTCGCCCCTGAGGGAAGGTGAGAGAATGGGTGACCATTTCAAAAAACAATGTGTTCTTGTTTTGACTTATTTCGTTTTTGTTTCAAGTTGCCTGTCCCTAGAAATTTCTCAGGCAAACTGGGGAAAAATGGTTGGCTCAAGGTTTGAAGTTTGTTAGTCCCGAGAAAGAGAAAATTGATACAGCGAATTTTTATTCAGTTTTTGTTTCATTCAGTTGCGGTTTTGTTTTGTGTTATCTTATTGGGTTGCGTTATCTTTATAGAAGATTAGAAATTAGTAAAAAAGAAACCGAAAAGGTGTTAAGTAAATTGTTAGAGATTCAGACCATGGAGAAAGACATTTTAGATCAAGCAAAAGAGAAGGTCTCTCGAGCTAGTCAGAGAGAGGAAGAAAATTTAAAGGAAAAAGGGTTATTAGGAAAAAGGCCACAACAAGAGGCTGTTACTAACTCCGTTTTATTACCAGAGGGCGTAATTCAACCAACAGCCCCACCGATGGAGACAGCTGAGTGGCCCTCAAACCCCGTAGTTGATAAGTAGGATCCTGAGACAGGACCTCAAAGATTAGCATGCCCTGTATTTGAACAGGTAGGAGGGCAGCGAATTCACCATGCTTTAGAATTTAAAACAGTGAAGCAGTTAAAGGAGACTGTAACAACCTATGGTCCTCAAGCCCCCTTCACGGTAAGCATGGTCGAGTCCATTACTAACTTGGACATGACGCCAGCAGATTGGGCTAGCATGTGTAAATCTGTGCTAAATGGAGGACAATATTTGTTATGGAAGGTTTCCAATGAGGAATTTTGCATGGAGACAGCTAGGTGAAATGCAGCAGCCGGTTACCTCAAAGAAATCTAGATGTGTTGTTAGGAAAGGGATCTTATGAGGGTCAGCGGCAACAAATGGAATATGATCCTGCTGTATATGCAAAGATTGCTGCAGACGCAGTTAGGGCATGGAAGACTTTACAAGGAGATGGAGATTTACAAGGTCAGCTATCTAAGGTAACACAGAGACCTAATGAACCTTACGCTGACTTTTTAGATAGGCTTATTCAAACGGCTGCCAAAATTTTTGGTGACACAGAGCAAGCAATGCCATTAATAAAACAACTGGCTTATGACCAAGCAAATCGTTGCTGCAGAGAGGTTATTAGACCATGGAGACATGAAGATTTAAACACATATATTAAATTATGTAGAGATGTTAATGAACAAGGGCAAGTCTAGGCAGCTGCAGTACAACAGGCTTTAGATGCCAGGCCAGAAACATGCTATAATTGTGAACAAACAGGACATTTTAAAAGGAGTTGCCCCATAGAGGAGGGTTTAACAAAACTAGAAATCAAAGGAATAGAATACCGAGTATTTGCCCACGATGCCGTAGAGGGAGACATTGGGCTAATGAATGCCGTTCTCAAACCACCATAGAAGGTACTCCCTTATCAAAAAACGGACAAGGATCAGGTATTTACCCACGATATCGTGGAGAAAGGCATCAGGCTTCATTGCCAAAAAACGGACTGGGGGGCCCAAGGCTCCGGGGCCCACAACCACAAATATACGGTGCAGTGGAGGAACCCAGCAATACCATCAGGGTGGTGCCCAGGACACATTGTCCATTAAATCCCTCATCAGACAAACCTGAGGGAGCGCAGGGTTGGACATCTGCGCCTCTGCCAGAGCAGTATTAACTCCAGAGATGGGAGTTCAAATCATTCCTACAGGAGTAAAAGGACCTCTTCCCCAAGGAACAGTAGGCTTATTATTGGGACGTAGTTCATCTACATTAAAAGGACTTATGATAAGTCCTGGGGTAATTGATCCCGATTATGTAGGTGAAATAAAAATTATAGCTAGTTCTCCAGGAGGTATATCAGTAATTTCACCTGGAGATAGAATAGCACAGTTGTTAATAATACCCAGCCTACATAATAAGTTCTCTAGTTGTAATGTAGAAAGAGGTTCCAGGGGATTAGGCTCCACAGGTGTAGATTGGGCTATGTTGTCTTTAAATTTAGATTCTCGCCCAATGCTAAAACTAAATATTCAGGGTCATGAGTTTAATGGACTGCTGGACACAGGTGATGATCTTAGCATCATATCTCTTCAAGAATGGCCAAAACATTGGCCATTGCAACAAGCCACTCAAATGCTTCGAGGCCTAGGAGTGGCGACTAATCCCCATAGAAGTGCTATGGTATTAGATTGGAAGGATCCTGAAGGATGTGAAGGAACTATACAGCCATATGTTTTGGATCACCTTCCTATTAATTTATGGGGATGAGATGTCCTAGATCAACTAGGTTTGATGTTAACAAATAACATCAATCCTAATGCGCCCACTACTAGGGCTAGACAAGGTATCAGGAAAGAAAAAAGATTAGGAAAACAAGAACAAGGTATAGCAGCGCCAATTCAAATAGATCAAGGAACAGACAGACATGGGTTGGATTTTCAGAAAGGGCCACTGAGACAATCAAAATTACTTGGAAATCAGAAAGACCAGTGTGGGTTTCTCAGTGGCCCCTGACTAAAGAAAAGATAAAAGTAGCCCATGATCTAGTCAAACAACAGTTAGCGGAAGGACATTTACAACCTTCCGTATCTCCCCATAATACTCCCATTTTTGTCATCAAAAAGAAATCCGGTAAATGGAGATTATTGCAAGATTTAAGAGCCATTAATAATGAGATAGTTATTATGGGACCTGCTCAATCAGGGATTCCTCAATTGTCTGCTTTACCAAAAACGTGGCATGTTTTAGCTATAGACATTAAAGATTGCTTTTTTTCGATTCCAATTCATCCCGAGGATAGTCCACGTTTTGCATTTATTATCCCTGCATTAAATCATAAAGGTCCTGATGAGAGATATGAATGGAAAGTACTCCCTCAAGGAATGGCTAACAGTCCAACTATGTGTCAAATATATGTTAATAAAGCAATCCAGCCACTTAGAAATCAAAATCCTGAACTAAAAATATTTCACTATATGGATGATGTATTATTAGCACATAAAGATAAAAACACATTGCTGGAATGTTATGCCACACTTACAAACTTGTTAAAAAATTATAATCTAGGGATAGGAATAGACAAAGTACAATTAAATTTTCCAATTAATTATTTAGGAGTTCTATTATCCTCAACCATGGTCCGTCCACCTAAAATTCAAATATGAGTAGATCAACTCAAATCACTTAATGACTTTCAAAAGTTGTTGGGAGATATAAATTGGATAAGGCCTTATCTAGGCATACCAACAGGAGAGTTGGGACCTTTATTTGATATTCTAAAAGGTCCATCAGATCCAAATTCACCCCGAATGTTAACTCCTAAAGCTAGAAAGGCATTAAAAATTATTGAAACATATATGGAAAATATGCATCTCGATAAAATTGATATAAGTTTGCCTTTATTATTTATTGTACTACCAACAAAAAATATTCCTACAGGAGTATTTTGGCAAGAAGGTCCATTATTGTGGATACATTTATCTTATTCCCCTAATACTATTCTTACTAGGTATCCTGAGGCTGTAGGACAATTAATACTCAAAGGAATAAGAGCAGCAAAGGGAGTGTTTGGAATTTCTCCCAATAAAATTATTACTCCATATACTATGGAGCAAATTGATGAGTTAGCTAATGAGTTAAATACTTGGGCAATAATCATGTGTAAATCGAATGTTTCATTTGATAATCATTTACCATCTAATCCTTTGTTGTCTTTTTGGTCTAAGCATCCTGTTTTTTAGTTTTTTTAGTTTTTCCTAAAATGACAAGAAAAACACCTATCATGAATGCTCCAAATATATTCACTGATGGGTCTAATAATGGTACAGCAGCAGTAGTTACCCCTGATCAAACTTTTACATTCTTAGTACCCAAACAATCAGCTCAAAAGGTAGAGCTTAATGCAGTTTTACAAGACTTTTTGATGTTCAAAGATTCTGTATTTAATTTATTTTCTGATAGTCAGTATATAGTTAATGCTATAATATCCCTTGAAGATGCTGGTAGGATTTCCCCTTCCTCTACTCTACTGTTTTCTCTTTGTTTTCCACTATACAAAGTCTAATCTGGGATAGAAAAGATCCATTCTTTATAGGACATATTAGGGCACATACAGGATTGCCTGGAGCCCTTAGTTTGGGCAATGATTTAGCAGATAAAACTACACATGACGTACATATTTTCTCTACACTAGAAGAAGCTACAAATTTTCATAAAAGGTTTCATGTTAATGCTAATACTTTACAAAAGCGTTTTAAAATAACTAAGGAACAAGTCAGGCATATAATAAAACAATGTCAAAATTGTGTGACCTTTTTACCACAAGTTAATCTTGGAGTCAATCCTAGAGGACTGATACTTAACCATATTTGGCAGATGGACATCACACACTTGCCAGAATTTGGAAAATTAAAATATTTACATGTTACAGTTGATACTTCTTCCGGATTTTTGATGGGCTCCCTTCATGCCGGAGAAAAAACTAAAGATGTTATAGCTCATTGCTTACAAAATTTTGCCACTGTGGGTGTTCCTAAACAGTTAAAAACTGATAATGGTCCTGGTTACACTTCTAACTCTTTTAAACAATTTTGCTCATCATTTGGTATTACTCATATAACAGGAATCCCATACAATCCACAGGGACAAGGCATAGTTGAAAGAGCTCATCAAACTATTAAAATGTACTTATTAATGCAAAAAGAGGGAATTGGAAAGGGGTATATATCCTCCAAAGATAAACTTAAAATAACCCTTTTTACTCTTAAACTTTCTAAATTTGGATTCATCAGGACTTAGTGCTGCGGAAAGACATATGTATCCAAAAAATGTACATAAGCCTAAGGTACTTTGGAAAGATATTCTAACAGGACAATGGAAAGGTCCTGATCCAGTTATTGTCTGGAGTCGGGGTTCCATTTGTGTGTTCCCACATGGAGAACAGCAGCCTATTTGGATTCCAGAGAGGTTAACCAAAAAAATTTCTACAGAAAAAGAAGATGATTTGACTGAAATCCATAACAGCTGATATCCAGAGCTCCAGCTTGGCTATTCTTACATCTGCGACAGTGATTAACCACGGTGCTTTTTTTCAATATCTATTTTATTATTGCATTTTTCCCACATCATAAAGTTCTATTTTATTTTTTGAGCTCATACAAACCTAGGTTAATGTTTTTCTGATCAGTTTTATTTTTTGACTGTGTTTTATTTTTTGACTGTGGAGTTTTTAAACATTGCAATGGAGATTTTACCTAGGTAAAGCTACAAGGCCGTTATTATTGTCTTATGTGTTGTATGTTATGTGTGCACTGTTTTGTGTTGTATGTCTGTATGTGTGTATGTCCATATTTCATATATGAGGAGCGCTCATGAAAAAATGGATCCGAATTTTTTTTTATTCACGTGATTTAAGTGGTTTAATTTAAATTAGGTAAACAGCTGTTAATGATTGTTTTCAAAGGTGGTTAACAGATCTGTTTGCTTACTAATTTAAATTAGGTAAACAGCTGTTAAGGATTGTTTTTAAAGGTGATTAACAGATCTGTTTGTTTACTTTCACCTTTCCTTTTCATTACATTTAATAATTCTGTTCAGGATAATGTCTCTTTAGCATCATTGCCAGAATTCCCATCTCCATCCCAGTGCCGGTGAAGACTAAGAAAACCAAACTACAGCTTCTATGATAGCTATCACAGTAAACTATATAAACTGATGCATCAATGAATATAACTCAACAAGTAATGCTCAATCAAGGACTTGATTTACTTTGGGCGGAAATGGACATATTGATAGACTCCTCCGATTTGAACTGCTTGCAGAACTTGCCTGGACTATATATCAGTTGCATGCATTGTGAACTATCGTCTGGTGCAGCGAATTGTGGTACTGCTGGCATATCCTTGCTGATGGTGTCACCAGTGATGCAATTTCCTTGCCAGCGCACCCCATGTTAATTGTGGTAATGCTGGCATCGTTGCTGATGGTGTCACCAGTGACGCAATTTTTCCAAAGGAGCTGTCAATTGGCTTGGTGTCGTGGCATTTCTGTATCCTCCTCCCTTCTACTAGTGATGGTCTAAAATTTGGGGGCCAACAGAGGTGAGGCAAAGAACCTCACCCCCCCACTGGCACCAAGGCTAAATTTGGGGGCCAACAGAGGTGAGGCAAGAACCTCACCCCCCCCACTGGTGCATAGGCCTATCCACAAGCATGGCTGAATGCTGGACCGGTAGTCAGCGACGGGTTGATCTGGTTGCAGTGGATTCAACCTAAGACAGGAAACTAGTGCCTAAAGGTCAGTTCTCCCATGACGGGTAAGAACCATATGTTGAATTGGACAACCTACCAGACACAGTCCTAAGCCACATTGCTTGTTGTTTAATTAATCAGAAGGGAGGAGATGCTGAGGGCCATTGCCAAGTAGGTATGACGCATCTAAATCCTTGCCAGCATACCCCATGTTAAATGGACTTGCCTTGGAAATCCGCTGTGACCTTGCATGTGTGTTTGAGAAAGGTGACCCTGCTCAATGACCAGGGTGGATCCAGGATTAGGGTGTATCCTGCAGGTTTGAGGAAGTATCCCAGTCCTTGGGTTTAGGGCGTGCCTGGTTTAAGACAATAGGAGTTTTAGGGAAGTTGGAGGTTGAAGATTATTGCTGCTGGGAGTAGGGCGTGCCTGCTGAGTTCTCGTGGAGAGAAAGTATTTAGGATGTGAATTGTGCGGGAGATTTTAGATTGCCCCTGAACCTGTGTGGAGGCGGTGTGAGTTCGGGAATAAAGAATTGCTGTTTGAATCTACAAGTGTGTGGTGACTCGTGATTCTGTGCCAAGCCGAGACCTTGGCACACACCTATAGTCCCAGCACTTAGGAGGTAAAGGTAGGAGTAGCTGAGGAGCTTGAGACCACCCTGGGCAACATAGCAAGACCCTTCCTCAAAACAAAAGAGCAAAAACCCAAATTCCTTTATTCCATTCTTTTTCAAAAAATTTCATTCTTTCAAAATTTTTATTTTGTGGTACTAGGGAGTTCTTATGGCCTCAATTCCAGAAGTTTCTAAAATCTAGTCAGATATTGGAAGCTTTTAAAAGGTTTAATTCTGTATCTGTTGAATCTCAAATGTCATTCTATTTAAAATAACCTTTATACCAGCATTGGTGGATATGTGATTTATTGTGTGGAGAGCAGGTTGTACCCTGCTCTAACTCCATGATGAACAGAATAGTAATTTTAAATATTTTAACATGTCTAACCCCAAGTTACTTCATAAAGCAGTGTTTGCCTTTTTTTTTTTCTGTTCTCCCAGTACTTGGGACCAAACCCAGGGTTGCTCTACTCACTGAGCAACACCTCCAGCTCTTTAAAAAAAAATTTTTTTTGAGACAGTTTTTATAAGTTGCTGAGGCTGGCCTTGAACTTGTGATTTTCCTGTCTTAGCCTTTCATGAATTTATTGTTATTCAATAAACTTTTTTTTTAAGCACCAGGGATTGAACCCAAGAGCCCTTATCCATTGAGCCACATCCCCAATCCTTTTTAAAAATATTTTATTTAGAGAGAGCGTCTCACTAAGTTGCTTAGGGCCTTGCTAAATTGCTGAGGCTGGCTTTGAATTCTAGGTCCTCCTGCCTCAGCCTCCCAAGATAGCTGGGATTATAGGCATGTACCACTGTGCCCAGCTTATTATTCAATAAATTCTGACATTGTGGTAAGACATAAATGTGTTTGGTCTATGTTAATGGCATAGCTTGCACATGACCTACTGGCTTAGGTCTAATTCTTGGAGAAGTTTGTGGGAAGCATCTAAATCCTCCAACTTCCAAAATTTGACCCAATGTATTATCTTCCAAGATATTATTAAATAATAATTGAGAAGTAAAATTGCCCAAATTTGGTGAGCTGGGTTCAGAGCTCAGGTCTCCATTCACACTTAAATACAGGCTCTTGCCGGGTTTCTGTTCTCGAGACTAAAAGGCTCAGGGGTCACTCTAGTTAAACTGGGCTAACTGGGCTGCACAAAATAACCACACAAGAGACACAAATACCTTTTTCTTTGGGGTTGCTGTGCCGGCTCCTCTGACCTTATGGGTCCGCAGAAAGAGAGAGAGCTGACCCCTTTTATTGAGGAGAAGCTATTCAAATGAGACAAGGGGTCAGGTTTCAGGGGCTGAGTCTATCTTCATGATGGCCACTGTCAGCAGGCTGACTAACACCTGGGTAGGCCACACCCAAGGGCACAGTAAGAGGAGGGGACACACACAAGGCACTTCCATGGAAGATTCTATCCTAAACAGGGCAAGGGGTTATATTACAAAGGAACAGGTGAGCATAGCTTCACCCATGGAGCTGTAGCAAGACACACCCATTTCTGTGACTGAGCGCCTCAGCACCCAGCTGGGGAGTGTAACTCAGTCACCCATAAGGTTGGCCTCCCACAGGCTCTGAAATGGTCCTACAATCAGCTCGTCCCCTCTAAGCCTATAGTCCTCTATTAACACAAAAGAAATAATATTCTGGGCTGGGGTTGTGGTTTAGTGGTAGAGAACTCACCTAGCATGTGCAAGGCCCTGGGTTTGATCCTCAGCACCACATAAAAATAAATAAATAAAATAAAGGTATTGTGTCCAACTACAATTAAAAAATAAATAAAAAATAAAAAATGAAATAATATTCTAAGTTGAACCAAAAGTGATTAAAATGTTGTGCTTTATAAAAAATATCAAGTTTTGGTGGCTATGTTGACACATGCTTATAATCCCAATTACTTAGGAAGCTGAGGCAGGAGTGTCATGGGGATCTGCCTCAGAAAACACTCTAAGTCTGAATTTAAACTAGAGAGCTTTATTTATCTGGTCAGGGACTGTACCCCACCCATAGAGACTGAGGCTCTGTGGGAGAACAGCAATTTCCTGGCTGTGTCTTGGGAATTTAAGGATGAAAACCATAGCTCAGGGGCTTTTCTCAGCGTCATGCAAGCAAGCAAGTTACAGAAGCTTAAAAAAAGCAGTTAGCTTACAATTTAGTTAACCGCATCTGGGGTCTGAGCAAGTGTTAGACAACCGGATCCTGAGTTTCAGCTGAGTGGGGGTGATAATCTATTTCAAAGTCATGTAGACCCATAAATGTACTCAAACCCAGGATACAGCTCATCACGACCACCACCATATCTTGAGGTGGGTACATTCTGTGAGGTACAAAATTCAGAAAAACAATTTTTATAAAAAGTTTTTGTTTCTGTTTTGCAGAAATGGGTCATGCAGTTCCCTCTTTCACAGAAGCAGTCACAGAAAAACTAAGATGGAGTCTAGAACAACTAAGAGAAAGTCCCTATGGCCACACTTTTTGGTTCGTATAGCCACAGTGACTCTATTCTCACCACTCCAGTACTAATAACTTATTTGGTGCTTGCAGTTATCTCGTTTACTTATTTTATTACTGATATCTATAAGCCTTATCTACATGATCAAGCTACTACAATTGTTCACAATTATATTGATTTAACCTTGTCTAAATCTATATTAGCTTATCAGCCTTTATTTATCTATAACTATACTGGCATATTGACATCACCTTTCACTGTTCCATACCTTTTTCCTGTGACTTAAGTCCTATGTCTTACAGTTACATGATTTTATTACTATTACTTAGGCTTACTCCTGATGAATTTATCTATGAACTTATGTCTTACTATTGCTTATCTATGTTATCTTACCTTATTCCTATAATCTATAACCTATGTCTATGACTTATTGATTATATTGATCAGTTCAAACCACAACAGGAGGATCACAAGTTGGAGGCCAACATCAGCAATTTAGCAAGATCCTGTCTAGGAAAAAAAGAGAGAGAAAGAGAGAGAGAGAGAGAGAGAGAGAGAGAGAGAGAGAGAGAGAGAGAGAGAGAGCGCCAAATCAAGAGAAAGAGAGATAAAGGGCTGGGATGTAGCTCAGTGCAAGAGTGCTTGCCCAGCATGTGTGATGCCTAGGATTTAATCCTCAGCATGGAGAAGAAAAAAAAAAAATCCCCTCCTTTGTCTTGGACAAATTATTTGACCTATCTACTCATGCCTAAGTTCCTTTATACATAAAATACAACTATTATATGTAGGTCAGCAATCTCTTAAGTGCTATTCTAAAATCCAACAGTTCTTTTTTTTTTTTTTTTGTAGTTGTTTTTCATTTTTATTGACCCAGTTGTGTTTTACCACTGAGCCTTATCCCAGCTCTTTTTACTTTGAGACTATTTATTTTGATTTCTTAGGGTCTAGCTAAGTTGCTGAGGCTGATGAACTTGTGATCCTGATCCTCCTGTCTCAGCTTCCTGAGTTGCTGGGATTAGGTCAGTCCACCACATCTGGCTACCATCTTTTTTTCTTGAATTTGAATAGAAACCTTCCTACTGTTCTAAAATCTGAAAAATCCTGCTAAGACACACCTCGATAAAAGGGCTCAGAAGTATCTACCTCATGGGTTGAGAGGACGAAATTAGTTATTAGATTAAAATTCTTGACTCTGTGATAGACAAAGGAAAGCTTTGTTTAAGGAAGTTTTTAACATGAACATGTAAAGGGCCTATCAGCGTTCATTGAGCATTTACCAAGCGCCTAACGTGTGCAAAGCCTTGAGAATACGAGCAGAAGCTGGATGAAACCTTGACTAAATTCTGTCCTCCCCCCAAACCCAGTTGCTTGGTGGAAGTATTCTCTGGCAGGAATCCGAGTTCTCTTCAAAGAAGAGAATGGTACCTCAACTCGATTTGGGTGGGTTCTTGACTTTTCCCATAGAAAAGAATTCCAGGACACAGAAAATGCAAGGAAGCAAATATTTATTTAAATAATGGTACATATACCCCAAAGGCGGAGTGTGGGCACTCCTCACTTCTCTGAGTGACTGGGTTAGGCTCTGATTATATATGAGTTTCCTGGGACTGCTGTGGTGTGAACTAATCAATAAAATCAATAAGAGTGTAAGTTATAGGTTATAGATTAGTAAAAAATACAGACTGTAGATATAAAATTTTGATAAGTGAGATAAGAAAATTATAAAGCAAGAACTGTTATAGGCAGGCCTAAGACTCCATTTTGCTGCCTTCTATGAAAACGGTTATAAGAGCTGTTTCTGAGAAACTAAAATGAAAGTTTTCTGCTAAATTCAAAGGATATATTGTCTTCTGTACTTTGTACTCCATAAAATGTACTCAACCCAGGATATGGTGGTCTAATAATTTGAAGTAGATTCTCACCCCTGCTAACTACTTGCTCTAACCCAAGATACAATTGTCTAAAACCTATTTAAACTCAAGATGTGGTTGTCTTGAGTAGCTCTGCTAATTGCTGTTTTAGCTTCTATGATTGGCTTACTTATGTGAGGCTAAGGAAAGTCCCTGAGCTGTGGTTTCTGTCCTTAAGACCCAGGCCAAGAAATTGCTCTTCTCCCACAGAGTTTCAGTCTCTATAGGAAAGTGTCTCTGGCCAGGTAATAAAGCTCTTTAATTTGTTTCAAATTCAGCCTTCGTGTGTTTTCTGAGCCATCTCCTCACAACAGGAAGAAATGTGCAGGTTTTCAGGGAAGCTTCTTTGAAAAATCAAATCCCATGATAATTACTTGATATTTGTGTTCAGACTGCTTTTTGATTATGCAGTCTAGTCATAAGTCATTTGTGGGCACATTGTATTGTCTTTAAATTTGGTGATGTTTAAATTGTTTGGGGGGCTGGGGTTGTAGCACTGTGTTACAGCACCTGCTTGGCATGCGTGAGGCCTTGGGTTCAATTCTCAGCACCAAATACGACCATTCTAGCTGATATGTTACAAACACAGGCTGGAGGTTTTGTTCATAAAACTAAAGGCACAAGCATGACTGGTTATTCCCAAAGATCCTGACTTCCATCCATTTCCATCTTTATTTCTCCTCTTCCTGACAGTGATGAACCGGGCCTAAATCCATTTTAAGATTGGGAACCATCTCATCATAGTCATAAAAAGTTAATTTCTATTTTACTATAAACTACTGAGACTTCTAAACTTGTTTAGAATTCCTGCCCATGTCTGGCTTTCCCTGACCAGATAACAACCCTCTCTAAAACCTTACTGGCATCTCATAAATCCTGGCTCCCCCACAACCCCTTCACCAGATAACAACCCTCTCTGAAACCTCAGCAGCACCTCATAAATTCTAATGTTGGGATCTGAATTTACTCCCTACCTTGAAATACCATGCAATGTAGATCATTAGCCTACTATCTGCCTTTGTATTATGCTTATCAAAATCCTGTTAACTGTAGGTTCTCAAGACACCCCCCTTTGCAACTTTTTGTGCTATAAAACCGTTTTCCTGGAGAGCTGGGGGGCTGGTCTCCAGCCCATATTAGGAGAGAGAGCTTCTGATCAGCTTTCTTTGTGTTCACAAATGCAAGCTTGCTTTAATTTGATCTAAAATTGGAGCCGGTCTTTTCTTTGCGTCAGGGTTCAACAGACAGCCCGCCTAATCTTAGTCCCACCGGCAGGTTTTCTTGCTAGCTAGCGCCGGAAGGCGGTTCGCTCCAGCGCCCCTTCCTGCCGCCTGGCTTAGCTTTGAGTCCCAAGCCGATCAGGCAACCCTGGTGCACGCTACTGCACCGACCGAGCTCGCCCATTTCCGTTCCAGAAAAAGATGTCTCTCGGAAAGCGCCATCCCACAGCGACAGCTGACTTTGGGCCGGAGAGATCCAGTCTGCGCCAGCCCCGAGGCGCGTGGGCGGGGCTAGCAGGGACCCCCTGCTCACGTCAGAGCCCGCGCTCCTCTGCGGGGCGTGCCTCTCCCTCCCCGTCTCGCGTTGCCGCGCGCCCGGGGGCGGCTCCTGGCGCTCACGCCTTCCGCGCACGCCGGCGCGCCTGCCGATTGGCCCCCCGGGCCAGGGTCCCTGAGGCTGAACGCGCCTCCCCCCGAGATTTCCCGCCAGCCGGAGCCGCGCGGTGGATGCGGAGTCTTTAAGCGATCCGCCCGTAGAACGGTTGGGCCTCGCCTACCGTCGCTATGTCGCGACAAAGCACCTTATACAGCTTCTTCCCCAAGTCTCCAGCGTTGAATAATGCCAACAAGGCTTCTACCAGGGCCTCACGCGAAAGCGGCGGTGCTGCTGCGGCGGCTACCCGGGCCTCCCCTTCCCCTGGCGGGGATGTGGCCCGGAGCGAGGCTGGGCCTGGGCACAGGCCCTTGGGGTCCTCCGCGTCGCCTCCTGAGGCGAAGAACCTCAACGGAAGGCTGCGGAGGTCGGCAGCACCCGCAGTCCCGGCCAGGTAGCGGGGCGGAGGTGGGGCCCTGAGCTCTTGGGAGGCTGGTCGCTGGGGCTCGGGGGTAGGGCGGCTGTGTGGCCTGGTCCGGGACTCGGAGGAGCTGGGCCTACGGAATCTAGAATTCAGGGGTTGCGTTTGTAGCACTTAGGGAGGGTGTAGTTTGTAAACAGCACAGGAGGAGATAAGTCTGCAGGAGGAAAGGTTGGTGGGGAGGCGCGCAGAGTTAAGACTTTGGAGGAAGACTTTGGACCCTTTTCACTAGGCTGGGGGCCGGGGGAGGAAGAGCAGCTGCACGAAGCTCGGGGTTGGGACGAGATGTGGTAGATGGGAGGACGGGGGTGGGGCCGGAGGAGAAAGGCGCTTTGCTCGCCTGGTGCGCGGCGCGGGGGAGGGGAGGAGGGATGCCTGCCAGGAGGTCGGACGCCCGCAGCTGTGAGGCTAGGGCTGCAAAGTATGTAGCGCGAGAAGTTTTCTAGTTCAGAGCGGGAACAGAGACTTGGCGATCCTGGAGATGGTCGAAGTACACCGTTAGGTGTAGATAAGAGCCCCCAACACCTAGACGCCCTAGGGTCTGCTGGCCCTCAGCCGGGAGAGGCGGGGAGTGAGGGGTGGAAGCTGGCTGAGCGCCGGGGGCGTGTCCTGCAGCCCGAGGGGCCTGATTGGGTAGAGTGAGGTTGGGAGGGCGGGGCAGGGTGTGAAGCGCTTCCAGGGCTGGGATCCCGCAGGGTCCTCTCGTAGGTGGACAGCTTATGCACAGACACAAATAAAAATGGCAAGAAGCTGTTCTGGAGCACGTGGAAGTTCGTGTCGAGTGAAAAAGATGTTACTTTAAAAAATAATTAGTTTTGAAGCCCGATTCCATGGGAGGGTAGAGCACCTAATTTCGGAGTTGATGGTGGGCCTTGCTTGGCAAGAATGTGTGGACGCGGCTGTGGGGGAGTCCGCCCGGAGGTGGCCTCTTTGCTTTCTGGGTAGTTCGGTGCTGTACCAGTGCTTGGCTGGTCCTTTATTGGGACGGCGGGCGACATTTTGAAAAGCTCGCTTTTGCTGTATTACAGAGATTGTTAGCCACAAAGTGTAATGGTAGACGCTTGAACGGATGAAGAAATGAAGGCTTAGAAACAATTGAGGATCAGAGAGCTAGTTAGTGGTTCTGCGTATTGATTTCAAATGTTCTGTTTAAGGTGTCCTACAGGAATTCTCAGGTTTTTCAAAGTCTAATACAGCAATATTCTTTTGTGTGGTGGTGGGAGTCGATTCCAGGGCCTCAGTTACCCTCTTTATTTTCGGTACTGGGGATTAAACCCAGGGGCGCTTTACAGCTGAGCTTCATTCCGGTCCTGTTTTAATTAAAAAAAATTTTTTTTTTTGAGACAGAATCTCGCCAATTTGCTGAGGCTGGCCTCCTGCTCTTGCCTCTGAGTCGCCAGGATTACAGGCGTGACCACCAAAAAAAAAGTTTACCCTTTTATTCATTTTTTTAAATATTTGAGCTCTTTAATTTTTATTTATGTATTTGCGGTGCTGGGGCTTGAACTTGGGGTCTTATGCATGCTAGGCAAGCGCTTAAGTGCTCTACCACTTGATCTACAATACCAGCCCAGGATTATCCTCCTAAGTGACCCTTTCCAGCTGTTTAAATATAAGTTGTGGACTGGGGTGTAGGTCAGTGGTAGAGCACTTGCCTAGAGTGCAAGACCTTTGGTGTCATCCCCAGCACCTCAAAAGCAAACCAACCTTATAGTTTGTTAGTAGAATCTACTTGTGGGAAACAGTATCATCCACCATGGCTCTTCATGGGAAAAATGCATGATGTGTTGATTATTCGAGCATGAGTTGATTCCTCTGGCATCCAAACTAAAAGATTACATTTATTGGTTTGTGATTTTTTTTGTGTGTGTGTGCGCCTGCGCTAGGGATTGAACCCACGGGTGCTTGAGCAGTATCCCCAGCCTTTTTAAAAAATTTTGAGACAGGGTCTAGCTTAGTTGCTTAGGGCCATACTAAGTCGCTGAGACTGGCTTTGAACTGCTTCAGCCTTCAGCCTTCCAAGTCACCAGGATTTCAGGCATGCATATCTGCGCTTGGTCATTTATTGTAAATTGTAAATTATTGTAAATTTTACTTTATATACGTGTTGCACAGAATTTATTTATTTTTTGAGGTCTACATTCAAGATTGTATATACTTGATCTCCCATGCTGGAGACAGACTCCAGGAGATGGGTATTTAAAGATTTGCCCTTTATTTCAACAATTATTCATGTACCTACTCTGCCAAGCAAAATATTAGGCATTGTGGATCCTGTATGAAACGGTGAACAGAACAGCGAAGAAACTGACCTGGAACTCAAACAGAGCTCTGTAAAATGAAACCAGAAGGGCAAACAGGGCCAGCCAGATTATGTCTTGGACCAGATGGGAATCTGGCTGTGAAAGAAAACCTTCAAATTATGGGTGGAATGAAGGAAGGAGAACAGAGCTTGGAGAAGATATCAGGGGTCCAATCAATAGGCTGATGAGGTCTGCAAAGACATTTCTATTTGTTCTGAGACTTAGTTGAAAGCTTTAAAATGTTGGGCATCTTTTAATGTTTGTCAAAGTCTTTTTCCATTCTTCCCTCTACCACCTTATCAGTTATGTGTTATGCAGATATCTTCCATCCTGAATGGTCCCTTTAATTTGTGGCATCTTTTGGTGAACTGAAATTGTGGAATATAACGTTGAGTCTTTCCCAGTCTATTTTGTATTTTATTTAGAGACAGGGTCTCACTGAGTTGCTTAGTACCTTGCCTTTGCTGAGGCTGGCTTTGAATTCACTATTCTCCTGTCTCAACCTCCTGAGCCCCTGGGATTATAGGCGTGTGTCACCTGTGCCCATCTGGGCCTGTTTCTTAATACTTTGTTTTTCTGTAGTTTAGCAAGGTCATAATAGCAATATGCAAGCCTTCTGACCCCTTAAATCTGGCTTCTGAGCAAATCTTAGCTAGTTTATTTCTCAGGATCTCAATTCAGTGACAACTATTATGGCTGATGAATGCAAAAAAATCTTTTTTGGAGGGTGGGGTACTGCCACTTGAACCCAGAGGCACTTTACCCACTGAACCATATCCCTAGCCCTTTTAATTCTGAGACAGTCTCACTGAGTTGCTTAGGGCCTCCCGAGTTGCTGAGGCTGGCCTTGAACTTGAGATTTTCCTGTCTCAGCCTCCTGTGTTCTTGGGGTTACAGGTGGATGCCACTGTGCCTGGCACACACAAAAAATCTTTTTGTATGCCTCTGTTCCCATCATAGATCAGATGGGGTATGTCAGAACTGACAAATCTTTTTATTTTAAAGAGTTTTTACAGTAAACTGTCTGTACCAGTTGTAGGTATTTTTCCTGAGAATTTACATAGTTAAAATATTTATAGCAATATATTCCAAATAATATCACACTTATTATATAATGAGAGTAAACTTTAAACCTTTTACAGAAATATTTGGATTTGGACTCAAGATTTAGCAACTTTTTAAAAATTGATTTTAATTATTTTATCTGAAAGTTTACTTGGGCTGGGGATTATAGCTCAGTTGGTTGAGTGCTTGCCTTGTATGAACAAGGCCCTGGGTTTGATCCCCAGCACCACACACACACAAAAAAAAAAAAAAGAAAGAAAGAAAAAAAAAATGAAAGCTTACTCTTTTGGGGGACATGGCATTTTACTTATTTAAGATTGGTTTGGATATATGAAAGCTTTTTTTTGTTGTTGTTATTTGTGTGTGTGTGTGTGTGTGTGTGTGTGTGTGTGTTTACCAGGAGTTGGACCCAGGGGCTCTTAACCACTGAGCTACATCCCCAGCCCTTTTAAAATATTTTATTTAGAGACAGGATCTCACAGAGTTGCTTGGGCCCTTGCTATGTTGCTGGGGCTGGCTGCAAACTATCCTCCTGTCTCAGCCTCCCAAGCCACTAGGATCACAGTGTACACCATCATGCTGGAATATGAAAGCTTAAAAGCTTTTAAAAAATTTTTTTGAGCTGTTAGCTTTTCCCCTTTCCTATCTTTAAAATCCCACGCATACCAAAAACTTTTTAAGATAAATATGACTCTAAAAAAACACTTGTAAAATCACAATGTAATCCTATTTATGTCATAAGATAATTTTAATGTTTTGCATTTCATCTTGGGCTTCGGGATGAATCAAGGTATTTTATAATTACTTGGGGGTTGTGAGTTGACTTTGGCTTTGATATTTTCCACTTGTTTACTTTGCATAGGACTAAGAAGATCCATATTAATACATTCTAGTTAAATGAAAAGAGAAAGATATTAGGATTGGCTGAAAAGGTAGACAGATATTAAACTACAGTAAAATTAACAGAAAACTGATAAAGAGAAAGTTTTAAGAGAGCCAGTTTTATAGTTCTCTGACTTGATAAGATTGTTTGGGCTCTTACAAGTGAGTATATATAGCAGATTTCACTTCCTAGCAAATGCCAACTCTGATCCTATTTTATATTATATTTACATATATCCGTATGCAGTGTTGATAGAAAAATCCAAATATTAGTGGGGAAGCACACACCTGTAATCCCAGCAGCTCAGGAGACTTAGTCAGGAGGCATACCACCCCCACACCCCCACCCCAGAAAGAAGAAAAATCCCAATACTTGCAAATATTAAAATATGTTCCATTTATTTTGGCCTTTTGAAAATCGCACAATAGAGGCTGGGGATGTTGCTGAGGGATAGAGTGTTTGCCTACTATGCTCAAGGCCCTGGGCTTGATCCCCAGCAGAATATACACAGGTATGCACACAGATACATACACACATGTTGATTAAAGAAAAATTTTGAGACATGTTTGAATCTTTAGTTTTATTAAGTTGCTTGATTTCTCTTTTTGGCTTATAACCCACTGTTTCCTAGGCTGGTTTTTTTTTTTTTTTTTGGTACTGGGGCTTCATTAAGTTCCTGAACCTCTGGAGCTGTGGAATTACAGGTGTGTGCCACTTTGCCTGGCCTGAGTCAACTCTTTCGGGAGGTACCGGGAATTAAACTCAGGGGCACTCGGCCCCTTAGCCACATCTCCAGCCCTATTTTGTATTTTATTTAGAGATGGTGTTTCACCAAGTTGCTTTAGTTCCTGGCTTTTGCTAAGGCTGGCTTCGAACTCTTGCTCTTCCTACCTCAGCCTTCTGGGCTGTTGGGATTATAAGTGTGTGCCACTGTGTCAAGCTCTCAGTCACTCTTTTTTATTTTTTAGTCTTGGGTGGACACAATATCTTCATTTTATTTTTATGTGGTGCTGAAGATCCAACTCAGTACTTGTGCATGCTAGGCAAACGTTCTATCTCTGAGCCACAACCCCAGCCCTGAGTCACTCTTAATTGAGGATACAAAGGAATTTTATGAGGAAGGTTTGTCAATCTCACATTTTTGCTCAGGTCATTTAATTTTTTTCAGAAGCTGCTGTGACAATCTTTTTTGCCTTTCATAATAGGCAAAATAGAATTTAAATAGAATTTCACCAGGTTTAGGGCAAACTTGAAGTAAACCAAGATGTACATTCTTGCCAGGTCTGGTGGTCCTATCTCAAAATAAAATAAAAAAGGCTAGGGATGTAGTTCACTGGTAGGGTACATGTGGGTTCAGTCCTCAGTACTGCAAAGAAAAGTATGGTTTTTTGGGGGGGGAGCATGGTAGTCTCAACTCTGGAACTGAGGCTGAGGTGGGAGGCCGATGAGCTGGGAAGGACTTCTAGCCACTAGCCAGGGCAACACAGCAACAACCAAAAATGCAGTTCTTTTATGGTGCTGGGGATCAAACCCAGGGCTCTGTGCTTATCTACCACTGAGGTATCCAGCCCTAAGAAGTGCATTTTTGTCAATCTCTGATGCATTAACTCCATTTCTAACCCTGTAGATATGTGCAAAATGAAATAGCTACTGTCCAGTTGGGTCCCTCTTTGGTCCTTAGTTTACATAAGTAAGTTCAGACAGGGAGGAGGGAGAGAAAGGCTCGTACACATAATCATTTTCAGTTTTAGGGACCAAGAACACTTTGTAAACCTCAGTCCATATTTGGTCTCAGTGCCTAACTCTTAGGTATTTTAAAATTTCAACACACCAAGGGGAGAACTGCCTCCTCCTGGCCTGTGATCAGGTTAAAGCTGCACTGTATACACACCAAAACCTTACTGTAGTTTCCATTTCTAAAGGAATTTAGTTGCCATTAAGTTATGCAGACAGGCTTGAACTAATGACTGTATTTTTTTTTTTTTTTTGCAGGATTGGGGGTACCAGGGATTGAACTTGGGGGCACTCAACCACTTAGCCACATCCCCAGCCCCATTTTGTATTTTATTTTGAGACAAGGTCTTCCTGAGTTGCTTAGGGCCTTGCTAAATTGTTGAGGCTGGCTTTGAACTCATGATCCTCCTGCCTTAGCCTCTTTAGCCCCTAGGATTACAGGCGTGCTTCACTGCTCCCAGCTCCAGTGACTAAACCCTTCCTTCCTTCAGAAAAATATGGCTTCATCAATACACGTTTGAAGCCTGAAATATGCTTCATGTGTTCATTGCCATTTATTTGCTCTGTCTGGCTAATGTTTCAGAAGTTAACTGGCAGGCTTCAGATTCTTTAGCAGTAGAATAAAGTGGTATAGCTTAGGGAAAAAAATTATTTTATAAAACTGCACAAAGAAGCTTGGGAACATAGTATTCCATGTGGCGATAGTAGGTTTTGTTTTTGTTTTCCTTGTTAACTGATATGTTAGGAGGAAACAGAGCTATCGTAGAGTTTTGAATTGTGAAGGCAAAGCTTTCTGTTGAAGATACCCTAAGTGTTGAGACCGGCAATATTCATAAACTTGCACAGGCTCCTGAGAAGGATATAAGCTGAAATCATATATCTGGTCTTATGTCTCTTCTAATTATTCTAGCCTGAAGTTTTCTGTTTCTGTATTTATGTGGCCCCTCCCCCCTTTTTTTCTACTTTGTTTTCTTTGAACTGGGAATTGAGTCCAGAGCTTGGAATGTACTTTCACTGAGTTATACATAATCCCAGCCCTACACTCAAATTTTTGGAGAAATAAATATTGTTTTCATATTTGGGTCTAAATCATGTTGTGTCAACTGTCTGCTTTTCAGAAGTGTGAAAAATTTTGTTTGTAATGTGCTTATTTTAATTTCATAGTTCTTCAATAAAGACCTCCAAGCAGGTCCAGAAAATCTTGATGTTTAATACACTTAGTGATTATCAGCTGTTTGTGGCCTTTCCATTACTGTGGGTCTCTTTTATAAAGTTTCTTACCTAGATTCTTTGCTTTTTTCCTGTTCCTTCCTCTCAAAGAAGAGCCTTCATGGCTAAATCATTGTCATGCCTTACTTACCCCCACCAGCCATCCTGGGGATTGAACCCAGGGCCTCAAACATGATAGGCAAGTGCTCTATCACTGAGGTATATTCCGAACCCACTTCCCCTTTTTTAATTTTGAGACAGGTCTCACCATGTTGTCTGGATTGACCTCTGAACCTCAGCCTCTGATGTAGCTAGGATTATAGGTGTATGCATTATGTCTGGCTGTAAGTTGGCTGTTATGAAGAATGTATGTTTTCTAATTTTGTAGGCTTATATACTCACTGTTTTTGGCACATTGGGCATTTATTGACTTCAGTTTTTCCATAGAACTAGGAGATAGAGGATGGTAGAATGCTAGGTAGCTTCTGGAGTGTTTGGAATACATAGGTGCTTAACTGGAAACAGATTCTAAGCAAAGTCTAATGTTACATAATTAATTAGCTAAAGGTATGTTTTATATTAATGAAGTCTGTCTTTATCCTGCCAATATCATTTTATCAGAACTCTTCTGTAGTTTGCTTTTTTCAGCCAGAGATTGAACACAGGGGTGCATAACCATTGAGAAACATATTCAGATATTTATTTATTTAGTGACAAGATCTCGCTAAGTTGCTGAAGCTGGTTTTGAACTTGTGATCCTCCTGCCTTAGCCTTATTGAGCTGCTGGGATTTTAGGCTTGCACCACTGGGCCTGGCTCTTTCATGGTTTTTGAACTTTGATTCTGAGAAATGGTTTTTCACTTTAATACCAGAATTTTTTGTGTTTGTGTTTGCCTAGAGTTTTGAAACTTTGATTCTGAGAAGTAGTTTCTTACTTCAATACCAGAATTTTTTGTATTTGTCTGTCTTAAAACTTAAAAAAAGCATCATATTAGTTTATTTTACTTTTTATTTGTAGGTAATTGCCTTTGAAGTAATTCAATATTAACTAACTCATGTATTTTCTTTTGGCAACAGTTCTTGTGACTTCTCACCAGGTGATTTGGTTTGGGCCAAGATGGAGGGTTATCCCTGGTGGCCTTGCCTGGTTTACAACCACCCCTTTGATGGAACATTCATCCGCGAGAAAGGGAAATCAGTCCGTGTTCATGTACAGTTTTTTGATGATAGCCCAACAAGGGGCTGGGTTAGCAAAAGGCTATTAAAGCCATATACAGGTAAGAGTCATTGTGGGGATGTGTGCGTGCACATGAGAGAGTTTGTGTTTAGCCAAGATTTTGTTTTGTTTTGACAGTATTTGGGATTAAACCCTGGGTTTTATGCATGCCAGGCAAGCACTCTATCACGGCCTATATTTTTATTTTATTTTGAGACAGGGTATCACTAACTTGCTTTGGCTGGTTTTGAATTTGTAATCCTCCTGCCTCAGCCTCCTAAGTCGCTGGGATTATAGAATGTGCCATCACACCTGGTTTGGGATTTTTATTTCTGTACTTGGATGAGTTACAGCAGTTAAAAGCTTTTAAAGGGAAAATAATCTCATTGAAATTAGTAACCAAAATAGGAAATTCAAACACGAGAAAGGTAAGCTGCACCATCTTGAAGGAACCTATTAAAACAGATAATGTGAACAGGATGTAAGGCATAGATCAGTGACATTTTTTATGACAGAGATGCACACTAGCCTTCAAAATTGTCACCCACGAGCACATCTAGAACCATAACTTTTTCCCAAGGCCAAGCTTTATCGCACGTAAGCAGTCCTGCATAGTTAGCCTTACTTGGTGTACCCTTGGTATATACTGTGCATACAAAATATGATTTCAGAATATTGCCCACTATACAGTAGGGCATGAACAAATCCTTGTCTTTGATCTTCAGACAATTTAATATGTTGTTTAGCTCCATTCTGTAGAATCAGAATGAGGGTAGATTTCCCAGAGATACCTAGGAAACAAAACCTTTGTTCATGTGCTCATCCTACAGAAGGTGGAGGAGACTGAAGATAGCTAAAGATATATACAGAATGGGTGGAGAATAAGGAAATTTTGATTCTTTCTGTCTTCTCTAATTTGTTCTATAAACTTGGCCAGCTGACCAAAGTAAATTATTTCCTGATACTTTACTCATAATTAAATGAGGTTTCTTTAGGAATAGTTTTGAGCTTTTAAAAAAGCCTGTGCTGAATGACTTAAAGAGAGATCAAGAAAATGTTAATATTTATGTTGTCATTATTTTATAAAATTATTCCTGTACATAGTGTTCTTTGCCCTGTGTGTGATGCATGTGATATGTTGTGGCTTGCATGTGATATGTTAGGGATTGAACCCAATATTTTATGTATGGAAGGCAAGCACAGTACCACTGAGTATACCACCAGCCCTGCTCTTTGCCTTTTAAAATTCTCAATTGCTGAGCTGGGGATGTAGCTTGGTTTACCTAGCATGCACAAGGTTCCAGGTCCAAAACCCTAACCCTAGTTTTTTAAAAAAAGATAGCATTGTTTCAGTACATGCATATTAATCACTTGAGAGGCATGGGTGAAAAATAGTTTGCCTTTTTTTGTTGAATTTTTGTCTTAGATTTGTAGAAATTGTATCAAGTGTTCTCTGGAACAATTTTATCTCTAGATAGGTTGGGGGGACTGGAGGGGGTGGTACATGGAGTGCAGCTGCATTAAGCATTTTGGGAAAAGTTAAGATTCACTATCCAGTTTATCTTGCTCATACCTTTAGTGCACCTCTTCTGAAAATTGGGGAAATGAGCTGGGCACAGTAGTGCATGCCTATCATTCCAGCAATTCTAGAGGCTGAGGGAGGAGGACCACAAGTTTGTGGCAAGCCTCAGCAAATTTTGCTATCTCAAAATAAGAAGGGCTAGGGATATAGCTTAGTGGTAAAGTGCCCCTGGGTTCAATTCCTAGTACCAAATAGAAAAAAAAGAGGGCTGGAATTGTGACTCAATGGTATAGCGCTTGCCTAGCATGAGGGTTTGATTCTTGGCATAACATACAAATCAATAAAATTAAAAACTCATCAGCAACTAATAAAAATGAAAAAGGGAGAGAGAGAGATGGAAAATTATAGCTTTAATTTGTTGTAGGTAACACGTAAAAGTTGTTTTGTTCTGTTGAAATACTATGTTTTGGATATGTTTGATTCAGACATTTGAGTTTTTTTTTTTTTTCTTCCCAATAATGATTATAAGAACAGAGACATTTCCATTTCTAGCTGTGTCCCTTGGGAAAGAAATATAATATTATATTTGTGATCCTCTGTACCTAACCTTTTGCTGAGTGGATAGAAGTGTCATTTAATATTACAATGAAACTGGTTTTTGGTGGCACTAGGGATTGAACTCTGGGCCTCATATAAGGCTAGACAAGTGTTCTACCACTGAACCACACCCCAAGCCCTGTGAAATGAATTTTACATGAGAGAAAAACAATTCCTGTTTAGGTGCTGTTTTGGCCACGTGGAAAGATTTTACATTAAAACAGATTTTTTTGGGAGTACCAAGGATTGAACTCAGGGGCATGGGATAAAGTTATCCCAGCCCCCTTTTAAAATTTTTTTTTAGAGACAGGGTCTCACTAAGTTGCTGAGGCTGGCTTTGAACTTGTGGTTTTTGTGCCCGAGTCTCCCGAGCCACTGGAATTAATGCTAAAATATAACTTTGAAAGGTGCATTTTGATATTCTTGTGGGGGAAAATTTTTTTAAATATATTCATAGTGTGAACCGGATTACAGTCCCAAAATGGTAGGCCCTTTACAGTTAATTTGATTATTCATTTATTTTATTTAAATATGTGGGATCTGACTATCTCTGGCTCTCAGACCACATGTACAGGTCTTGCTTTACATAAAGAGGTGTCCCATGCCTATTTAGGGCCTTGGTCTGGTCTTAAAAACATTAGAAGATTGACTTTTAAATGAAAGGTCCTTAGTAACTCAACAGGGTGACTTTAAGGAGGTAAAGTTTGGGATTTCAATTTCATTGGTAGTTTTCTCCTGAAAATTTTCTTCCTGTGAATAATGGGACATTAAAAATTATACTGGATTGTTACCATTCTTTTTTTCTTTTTTAATAGTACTTGGGATTGAACCCAGGGTCTTGTGTATGCTAAGGCAAATGCTTAATCACTAAATCACATCTCAGCCCTTCTTTTGAGACATGGTCTTGCTAATTATACATTTTCCCTGCTGGCCCAGAACTACAGGCCAATTAACTAGGATTAGGGGAGCACGCCACCACACCTAGCTGATTGTTGTCATTCTTGTTCATTTGGGCAAATGTTGTAATTGAGCCAACTGTCCAGTAAATTCTTATTTATAAATACATTTCTTTCTTTTTTTTAATAAATCCATTTTAGGTTCAAAATCAAAGGAGGCCCAGAAGGGAGGCCATTTTTACAGTTCAAAGCCTGAAATACTTAGAGCAATGCAACGTGCAGATGAAGCCTTAAATAAAGACAAGGCTGAGAGGCTTGAATTGGCAGTTTGTGATGAGCCCTCAGAGCCAGAAGAGGAGGAAGAGATGGAGGTAGGATATTACATTTAATTGTTATTTCTGTTAAAAGGGTGATGGGGAAAATGGTAGGGGGAGGGATATATTAATGTGTGATAATTCCTTCTTTGGTACTGGGGATTGATGAACCCAGGGGCCCTTTACCACTGAGCTATCTCTTGGCCTTTTTTTTTTTTTTTTTTTTTTTTTACTTTGAAACAGTTTTGCCAAGTTGCTGAGGCTGGCCTTGAATTTGCCATCCTCTTTCCTCAGCCTCCTAGTTGCTGGGATTATAGGCATGTGATATCATACCCAGTATAGAAGTTACACACATGCATATGCGTGCAGTGTGCACACATAAATACACACATTTCTGTACTTTCTTGGAAAGTTAGATTTTTTAGAATTTCAACTACTAGTGTCCTTTTTTAAAGTCTGCTAGCAGGACAAGGCATATGTTATAAGAGGTAGTATGTTTTGTTAAGTAGAAAGGAACAGTAAGGACATGTTCATAAAATTGGTCATGGAGTCTAGTAGGCTTCTATATGAGGGTGTAGTCATGCCATGGTAATTAAAATTCTCTAGATTTATGCTTTTAGTTCTAATACTTTTTTTGGGGTGGGTACTTTACCACTGAAGTCACATCCCCAACCATGTTTATTTTTTGAGACAGAGTCTCACTAAGTTGCTTAGGGCCTCACTAAGTTTCGGAGGTTGGTTGCAAACTTGAGATCCTCCAGCTTTATTTTATTATTATCATTATTATTTGTATCTTGCATTGGTAAAAGTAGATTTCAAATAACCTTGGAATACAACATTTGTTTCAACTGAATTAAAACTGTTAAAAGAAATGAACAAAGAGAGCAAAAAAAAAAAAAACAAGATCAACATTCCATAGGAAATTAATGAGCTGCATCTCAAAGGAGATTCTAAGTTCAATTTTGTTCTGTTCCTTTTTCTTGTAGTTGAGAAAGGGAATAAGCAAGTTTACATAGTATTTTAATTTTAAGATTGAGCTTAAGGATTACAACATTAATTAGGTTTAGAAATGGATAGTAATTAGAACAGTTAACCCTAATACTACTCTATATATATATAGTGTAAGAGATCTATGGTAGGACAGTGTGCCATGACCAAGTTGATATAGCTGGTTTGTGGAAGAGCAAGCATTAGAACCAGTATAGATTACTAATTGTTTCCTAGCTAGAGAATGCATAAAGTGGTTTTATAAAATGTCTATTTATTAGGAGGAGAGGTGATCCTGAAATAAAGCTGTCAGATAAGAGGAAATTAAAATTATTTTTACAGTCTTGACTATTAATAAGGATATAACTTACTAGTCTGTGGTACATGTTCATGCTAAAGCTTAATTTTTGTTGTATAGGATAGAACTTTCATGACAGCAATCAATCCTGTAGTGTGACACTTGTTTTAATGTTAGGTAAAACTGACATCGATATTCCTTGAGGAAGAAAACAGCTTCTCATTTCTAGAGGTGTATAAAAGTTGCAGCATAATGAGAGATTTCAATGGAACTCAGGCCTTATGTATGCACTCTCCTACTGAGCTACATCCCAGTTCTTTGTTTTTAAATACCTTTCCTTGTTTTGCAGGTAGGTGCAACTTATGCATCAGATAAGAGTGAAGAAGATAATGAAATTGAGAGTGAAGAGGAAGTGAAGCCTAAGATGGAAGGATCTAGGCGAAGTAGCCGTCAAGTAAAAAAAAGGAGGGTCATATCAGACTCTGAGAGTGACATTGGTGGCTCTGATGTGGAATTCAAACCAGATGCTAAGGAGGAAGGAAGCAGTGATGAAATAAGCAGTGGAGTGGGGGATAGCGAGAGTGAAGGCCTGGACAGCCCTGTCAAAGTTGCTCCAAAACGTAAGAGAATGGTGACAGGAAGTAGTGCTTTTAAAAGGAAAAGTTCAAGAAAAGAAATGCCCTCAACCACCAAAAGAGCAGCTGGCATTTTATCAGAAACCAAAAATACTTTGAGTGCTTTCTCTGCTCCTCAAAATTCTGATTCTCAAGCCCATGTTAGTGGAGGGGGTGATAATAGTAGTCGCCCCACTACCTGGTATCATGAAACTTTAGAATGGCTTAAGAAGGAAAAGAGAAGAGATGAGCATAGGAGGCGGCCTGATCACCCCGATTTTGATGCATCCACACTCTATGTGCCCGAAGATTTCCTTAATTCCTGTACTCCTGGTATGAGGAAGTGGTGGCAGATTAAGTCTCAGAACTTTGATCTTGTTATCTTTTATAAGGTGGGGAAGTTTTACGAACTGTATCACATGGATGCTCTTATTGGAGTCAATGAATTGGGACTGGTATTCATGAAAGGCAACTGGGCCCATTCTGGTTTTCCTGAAATTGCATTTGGCCGGTACTCAGATTCCCTGGTACAGAAGGGCTATAAAGTAGCACGGGTGGAACAGACTGAAACTCCTGAGATGATGGAGGCACGATGCCGAAAGATGGCACATATATCTAAGCATGATAGAGTGGTGAAGAGAGAAATTTGTAGGATCATTACTAAGGGTACACAGACCTATAGTGTGCTGGAAGGTGATCCCTCTGAGAACTACAGTAAATATCTTCTTAGCCTCAAAGAAAAAGAGGAAGATTCTTCTGGCCACACTCGCATGTATGGTGTGTGCTTTGTTGATACTTCCCTGGGAAAGTTTTTCATAGGTCAGTTTTCAGATGATCGTCATTGTTCCAGATTTAGGACTCTAGTAGCACACTATCCTCCAGTACAAGTCTTGTTTGAAAAAGGAAATCTCTCAGTGGAGACGAAGACAATTCTAAAGAGTTCATTATCCTCCTCTCTTCAGGAAGGTCTGACACCAGGGTCCCAATTTTGGGATGCAGCTAAAACTTTGAGAACTCTCCTTGAAGAGGGCTATTTTACTGAAAAACTAAATGAGGACAGTGGGGTGATGTTGCCCCAGGTACTTAAAGATATGACCTCAGAGTCTGATTCCATTGGGCTGACACCAGGAGAAAAAAGTGAATTGGCCCTCTCTGCTCTAGGTGGTTGTGTCTTCTACCTCAAAAAATGCCTTATTGATCAGGAGCTTTTATCCATGGCTAATTTCGAAGAATATATTCCCTTGGATTCTGACATGGTCAATACAAGATCTGGTGCTAAATTTACTAAAGCTAATCAACGAATGGTGCTAGATGCAGTGACGTTAAACAACTTGGAGATTTTTGTAAATGGGACAAATGGTTCTACTGAAGGGACCCTGCTAGAAAGAATTGATACTTGCCATACTATTTTTGGTAAACGGCTTCTAAAACAGTGGCTTTGTGCTCCGCTGTGTAGCCCTTTTGCTATCAATGACCGTCTAAATGCCATAGAAGACCTCATCGTCGTGCCTGACAAAATCTCTGAAGTTACAGAGCTTCTAAAGAAGCTGCCAGATCTTGAGAGGCTACTGAGTAAAATTCATAATGTTGGTTCTCCCCTAAAGAGCCAGAACCACCCTGATAGCAGGGCTATAATGTATGAAGAAACTACATATAGCAAAAAAAAGATCATTGATTTTCTTTCTGCACTTGAAGGATTCAAAGTAATGTGTAAAATTATAGGAATTATGGAAGAAGTTGTTGATGATTTTAAGTCCAAAATCCTTAAGCAGGTCGTTACTCTACAGACAAAAAATCCTGAAGGCTGCTTCCCTGATTTGACTTCAGAACTGAATCGATGGGATACAGCCTTTGACCACGAAAAAGCTCGAAAGACTGGACTGATTACTCCCAAAGCAGGATTTGACTCTGATTATGACCAAGCGCTTGCCGACATACGAGAAAATGAGCAGAGCCTCTTAGAATACTTAGAGAAACAGCGCAATCGAATAGGCTGTAGGACCATAGTATATTGGGGGATTGGTAGGAACCGTTACCAGTTGGAAATTCCAGAGAATTTTACCACCCATAATTTGCCAGAAGAATATGAGCTGAAATCTACCAAGAAGGGCTGTAAACGATACTGGACCAAAACTATTGAGAAGAAGTTGGCCAATCTGATAAATGCTGAAGAACGCAGAGATATATCGTTGAAGGACTGCATGCGGCGACTGTTCTATAATTTTGATAAAAATTACAAGGACTGGCAGTCTGCTGTAGAGTGCATTGCAGTATTGGGTAAGACTTTGAATAAGTTTGTTGCTCAGACTTGGTTAGTAATGCTGTGTCCTAGTTGTGTATCCCACAGTCTAATTAACAAGGTATGTATGTATCCACATGCGTATTTTTGCCTCACTAGGCAACGTGACAAGGTTGCCCACAGCGATTTAACCCAAAGCTTCCCCTTTTCTCTTTAACCAATTACCTTGCTTTCTTTACTGCATTTTTATGAGTTCTGGGGATGACCAGAGCCTTATATATGCATTCTACCCAGATTTTTAAAAGCCGTGTTTTGGGTGGGCGTGGTGGTACCTGCTTGCTGTAATCCCGTGTGACTCTGTGAAGCTGAGGCAGGATGATTTCAAGTTTAAGACCAGCCTCAGCAATTTAGTGGAACCCTGTCTCAAAAAATAAAAAAATTAATTAGAACGGTGCAGGATGGTAAAGGACTCCTGGGTTCAATCCCCAGTACAAAAAAAAGCCCTGATTTGTGTACTTTCATGAGCAATGAATGTGTCTAGAGATTTTTTTTCCTCATATTTTAGGTTTATAGTTTTCTTTTTTAAAAAAATTTGCTTAAAAACAGCAACCATAGTTTTCCCAGATTGTGTGTGTGTTATGTACGTATGATGTATGTATGTATGTATGTATGGGGTGGGGTGGAAAGCTCCATCCCAGGACCTTAAGCATGCACTCTGTTACTGAACTACATCCCACACAACACACAAAACTGTTGTATCCAATGGTACAGAATAAGTAGCATCCTTCTGTTGTAGTATACTGCACTTGGTAATCAGGTAATTTAAAAATCGTTAGTACAGGTGTTTAAAATTGGTCAATTGATCTAGCTACCAAGATTGAATATCTAATATACCAACTTTCAGAACATTGTGCTTCCCCAAAAAATGTTAGCCCCAGGATTACATCGCCTCTTCACAGTCTTCTGGTATAGATGTTAGAGCTTAACTCTCTTGAAGGGAAAAATTAGAAATATTCATTAAAGTGTTATAAAACATTACCATTTCCACTCAGTGAAATGCATTTCTGATGACTTTTCAAAGAAGCTGGGTTTGTGCTATCCAGTGGAGGTCTGAGTTTACCTGTCAAGATCTTCACTCCCCCTAAATGAAGTCTCACTTTTATTTCTTTGACAGATGTCTTAATATGTCTGGCTAACTATAGTCAAGGTGGTGATGGTCCTATGTGTCGCCCAGTGATTCTGTTACCAGGAGAAGACACTCTCCCTTTCTTAGAGCTTAAAGGTTCACGACATCCCTGCATTACGAAGACTTTTTTTGGAGATGATTTTATTCCTAATGACATTCTAATAGGCTGTGAGGAAGAAGAGAAAGAAAATGGCAAAGCTTATTGTGTGCTTGTTACTGGACCGAATATGGGGGGCAAGTCTACACTCATAAGACAGGTAACTTATTCTTATATATCAGAAAGTGCCTGGGGTTGTAACTCAGTTGTGTGTTTCCTGGGTTCAACCTTAAGCACCAAATAAGACCGAGGTAGGTTTCAGGTCATGAGGCTCTTTGACTTGGTTGAATAGGATTATGAACGCTTGAAATACTGCAGGTTACATTCCTCTATTTGTTCTTGGTGCTGGTGATTGAACCCAAGGTCTTGTACACACTTAAGTGCATGCATTGCCAGTGCCCACCTTTTGGTAGGAATCCTTGTAAAAGACCCATGACTACTGGGAACTGCTTTTTAGGGAAGGCATGATGGCCTTTTTGATTCTCTAGATGTCAGGGGTTGGCCAGCAACCAAGCATTGTTTTTACATTTTAAAAGGTTGTAAAGGAAAAATAGTTTGCTGACTGTCAGAGGCTTAACAGTATGTAGTTTTCAGCTTTTTGAAAAAAATCCTGAGAACCCCAAAAAATGGCTACAGAAAATATAGGGGTTGCATTTGACTGAAGGAGATTCTTTTGATCCAGGATTGGTTCAGCTGGTTCAGCATCAGTGGTCTTGAGGAGCTCCTAGAAGGTTGGGATTCACTAGTGTAGTGGGATTAGTATGTAGGCCAGAGGTCCTCAGCATGTTGACACTCCCTAATCCTCAATTATCATAAATGGAGGTATTATAGGATTGTGAAGCTAGACTCAGATTCTTAATAAAGGTAATGTATAGGTTCTTGTTAATATTAATTATTGAAACTTCAACACCTTTACCTTCCATGTTCACAGGCTGGCCTGTTAGCTGTAATGGCCCAGATGGGTTGTTATGTACCTGCTGAAGTTTGTAGGCTCACACCAGTTGACAGAGTGTTTACTAGACTTGGTGCCTCAGATAGAATAATGTCAGGTGAGTTGGTTCCCTTTAGCCCCCACAAGCTTTAAAAGAAATGTTTTTCTTTTTTGTGTTATACAAAGCAGATTGCTTCAGACATTAACATTACTTAGGTTCTAAGGATTTCATAGTTTCTTAGGATGTAATCTTTTAAATCATTAAATAGCTTGTGGTAGGTTTGGATACGCTATACAGAGTGAATCTGCTATTAATAAGATTCTTAAAATAATTATCCCTTTGTGATACGATTCTTTTTTCTAGGTGAAAGTACATTTTTTGTTGAATTAAGTGAAACTGCCAGCATACTTACACATGCAACAGCCCATTCCCTTGTGCTTATGGATGAATTAGGTAAGATGTAAAAAAAAGAAGTTTGCATTCAAAATAACTACTTCTCTAGATTATATGAAGGACATCCCTTACATTGCAAGAGATTTTTGATTCCCTGTTAATAAAGGCTTTAGATTTCTCAGCTTTATTAAAATTATGAGAATACTTTTCACTAATAGGAAGTACTCTTAAATTCTATTCCCCAAGGGCTGTTCTTACTGGGCCTCTCCCCTGTAGTATTCCTTTGTAATTAAAAAGGCAGTTTATAACATGTAGTTTATATCTTCACAGGAAGAGGTACTGCAACATTTGATGGGACAGCAATAGCAAATGCAGTTGTTAAAGAACTTGCTGAGACGATAAAGTGTCGTACATTGTTTTCTACCCACTATCATTCATTGGTAGAAGAATATTCTAAAAATGTTGCTGTGCGCCTAGGACATATGGTATGTGCAAACTGTTTTATTAAAAAATTATTCACTTTTTTGAGGATATCAACTGACATTTCAATTGCTAACACATAACATAGCTGATAAAATATTTTTCTTTAAGGCATGCATGGTAGAAAATGAGTGTGAAGACCCAAGCCAGGAGACTATTACCTTCCTCTATAAATTCATTAAGGGAGCTTGTCCTAAGAGCTATGGCTTTAATGCAGCAAGGCTTGCTAATCTTCCAGAGGAAGTCATTCAAAAGGGACATAGAAAAGCAAGAGAATTTGAGAGGATGAATCAGTCACTACGACTATTTCGGTAATTATATTTAGATCCACAACTAGCCTTTTCTTTTAAAAATGGTAAAGAGGGAGGGATGATGCACTGTGACAAAGTAAAAAAAAAACAAAAACAAAAAACCTCTCTTATTTTTATTTTAAGGGAAGTTTGCCTGGCTAGTGAAAGGTCGACTCTAGATGCTGAAGCTGTCCATAAGTTGCTGAGTTTGATTAAAGAGTTATAGACTACATTGGAAGCTTTGACTTGACAAAGGTGGTAAATTCAGACAACATTATGATCTAATAAACTTTATTTTTTAAAAATGACCATTTTTCCATTTTCTTTCTAGGAAATTAAACCCTTTTAATTCTTACCTACCTTCTACATAATGGTTATTGAATACTCCACAATATATTAAGTCTAGATGTTATGGTACATGCATACACTTTCAGGCTGTTTATACCCACTGTCACCAATACACATAAATGGGGGAGGGGGAGCTATGAAACTGTATAGGGCTGTATATATATATATACTGGTCTCAGCTTAATGCAGGAAATTGTTTTAATTTCCAGCAGTTTTGTCTAAACTGTTCAAAAAAAAACTATGAACAGAGTTCAAATACAGGACTGTTTTGAAGAGACTTTCTAAAGTGTACTTTAAAACATAGTAGTTTTTACCTTTCACAAAACTGAGTTACAAGAATACTTTTTGTTTTACAGTGCATCCCTTCCTAGGAAGTCTCAATAAAACACTCACTTTTTCTAGGGGTGATTTTGAATGCTGCACAGGGAAGGGAAGGAAATAATAGTCTTAACTTTTCTTAAAGGATACCAGAAACATTGCTGGATATAATTTAAGATTAGTGTTTTCTCTTTCATAGAAAGAACGTACATACTGGGACATGAGTACAGTTTACAGCAAGTCTAGGTGTGCTAACAAAACAGGGCACATTCAAGTACAATAAGATTTTGCTTGAAATTAAAAACAAACTACATGAGATTAAAGCATTAAAATCATATTTCTCAATCTGAATACATGTTAAAAAAAATCAAAAGAAACGCAGAAGTGCTAGCTCACATTTTTACCATATTACAAAAGCAATTGGTACCCATGTCCATAAAGGCAGCAACAAAGCTGCTTGTCTATTGAAGATTACTACTGCAAATTGGACTGCATTCAATGCTAGTTGTAAAAACACCAGCTTTTCAGAAGTTGGTATCTGTACAAAATTGCAGCTTATTTTCTTCACTTCTGTCCCTTCAAAAGTCTTTTACACAGTAATGCTAAAACACCCAGCTTTGAGATCCTGAGTCAATATATTGCCACTTTCTTTTTGGTAGCTTGAGCTTCATAGTGTCAACTGACCTTGTGTATCCATTTTTAATACAGTCTCTTCCTGTAGCATGGGCAAATATTTTAAATCTTCTTCCAAAACAAAACAAAAAAAGTTTTTAAGTTATGGTGTTAGAATGGCAGGACTTTTTCTTTAGGGAAGGAATTCAGTTGTGCTGCAATGTATTAGATTCTATAGGTGGAGCAGAGTCATATAATGTATCTGTATCGTGTGTAGGTTCACCAGCTAATGTACAAGGATTAGACAGTGTTCCAGCACCACAGTCACAGAAAAACCTAAAGCAAAATGAAAACCCAAAAATTAGGAAAGTGAGGGTAAAATAATCGGGTAACATAGCAATAAGTGTGCTACGTACCTATCATGTCTAATAAACTCTACATCATGTCCCTGATGGCACTTCTTAATGCAGTTCACACATATGGCATTTCGATCTGTGGTGTTACAAGTGTGACATCTAAAAAGCAAAACCTTACGTTATTCTTCTTGAACATGGCATTAATACAAAACATTGCATGTGCGGGGTGGGGTGTCACCATTCATCTTTGGATTGATTCTAAGAGGGCCAAATCAAGATTTTATGGTTATAAGTCAGACTGAAGTTTTATTTTTTTTAAACTTCAGTGGAATTGGTGATTCTAAAACAAGTCTTTCTGGGCTGAATCAATTTTGGGAAAAGGTACTTCAACTTGTTACTGGGATCTATCACTTAATGATATTTTAAAGAAAAATGCTATAATACTGCATTTTTCCTGTTATAGTCTTTGATTATAGAATTCAATGTGGACAACAAAAGCTTTTTTAAGTTATATCCTCTTTCCATTGGCAAGTAGCCAAAAATGCTAGGCACTGCCAATTTTGAAATGGAAATTGCTATCTTCCCTTTTTCTGATTCACAAATAACTTAGAAATATACCTGTAGAAATCATGCATGGGATAGCTGGTATAACTTGATATTTTATATAAACACTGGCCTCTACTAACAGCCTTTTCTATGGCGTCTTGATTGTTCATTATTTTGTTATCTGTAATAAAAGAAAAAAGGAGTAAAAAATCTAGAGGATTAAGATGATTTTAAACAAAGCTAGCCATGATGTAATTAGAAATCTGCTTATAAATGGATTTTCCATGTGTAAGATATTCCAACCCAGGAATAAAGAACTATTTTGTTTCAAATTGTTCTCTTTTAAATTTTTGCTAAATTGGGAGAGTGACAAAAGAAAGTTAAATAAAGGCTTCTGATCATCTTTATATGGCATATCATAGGCATAATAGACTCCAACATACCTTTCATTGTCACATTTACACCAGATGCTAAAAATAAGCCTCCAAATCGGTTGTTAAAAATCTGATTGCCTTCTAATGTTGCAGTTGCATGGTTTGTAATTTCAATACCTAAAGTAAAATTTATAAACAAGTGGATACATAATCACTTTTTTCGTCTAAAGGATAAAATGCAAACATTTTAACTTGAATCACTGACAGTAACATTCACTTTACTGCTGACAGTCAACTAACTATCCAGCATTTGTTTGTGTGTGGTAGAGGGGGAACTGAACCTCAGGCCTTGCACATGCTAGGTGAGTGCTCTGAGCTACATCCTCCAAAAGAGCACTCTCAAACTTAATTAAACTGCTAGGAGGGAATAGGGCCCATAAGTGTGTTTAGGTAGGTAGTTTACATATTGAAGAGAAAATAGCTACATGGTTATTTTAAATAATTAAAGTAACTTTCACTGGCAACTTGTAGGTCTACTCCAAGCATATTTCATATATATTTTTAAGAGTGTTTGATGTGAGAGACCTTAAATTTTTGTATTCCTAATAACAGTATGCGCCATTATTAGGAATACAAAATAATAATAGTCTATTATGAAATTAATATTTCATTATTACTATGCAACAGTGAGTGCATAGAGTTGAAGAATTCAGAACTTGGACTAGATTCCTAAGTTATTCACAAGCATTCAGGTACTTGAGTGCATACATTGCACATTATTTGATAATAACAGAACATACCAAAAAAATTTAAGACACTATATAATTATAAAGAAGCTACAGGTTAACAAAAGAGAATACAAACCTGCAGCAAATCCATCAAATATTCTGTTTTTCCTTAAGACTGGATGACTATTAGTGCTGATGAGAACACCTGCTTGAGCATTCCTGAAAATATCATTTTCTTCAAGGAGACCTATAATAAAATATTTCCTCAGATTAAGGCTAATGCATATAACATTTTAACTAGCCTCTCTGGTGGTATTTAGGGTTTCTTTTTTTCAGTCAAAATATTTTTTGTAACTCAGGTATGTAAGGTAAAACTTAAACCAAAATTTGCTTAAAATAACATGTAATGTCAGAACTTTCAGTTTTGACAATAGGGGTTATACTTAAGTTTATTCACTACTTCATCCCCAGTGTCTGGTATGTAAGTTGATTTCCAGTACTGCTGAATAAATTAATTTGAAATATTTCTAGAAACTGTGCTGTTTTTATATTTTAATTATCAAGACCTCACTTCTGTTCTTTATTACTATATTCATCCCCTGGTGAGTTTCCTTTAATTCTATTGTCATCTGTTGCAGTTTGCAGTCACTCTTATAGCTCTTCCAACTTATAAAACTACCTATCAGTTTAGTTCAGGTTCTCATTATTTCTTGCCTAGGATATTCTAATTCTCTGCTTCTAATCTTGCATATTTGTGTTACGGCCTTCTCAAGTACTATTACTAAGATGAAGTCCAAACTTCACATAGAAAACCTCTCATGATGTGGGCTTTGTCTCTTCAGCCTCAACTTTGAGTACCTCTAGATTTAACTAAACCATTTGTTTCCTTTAGACTTTGTTTACAATGTGCCACTCTAATTTTTATGGATGCTGTTGTCCTCTCTGTGGTCACCATTTCTATCACAGTGGTTGGTACAGAAATGTTCAATCATTATTTGCAGAAAAAGTGCAATAATTACACTGGAATGACCAACCCTGTCTGCCCCCTCCCCCCTCCCCAATTTCCTGAGACAGCTCAAGTGATTTTACTATACAAAGATTTTCTCAACACCTTGCAACCAACCAACCTTTCTGCATTTTGTGTCCTCACTATAATCTCGTAAAGAAAGACTCCTATTAAAGATATGTCACTTTATTTAACTATTGGATTTGAAAGTCCATGAGAATTTACGTCAACGGGATCATCACTGCTTGCCTATACCAAATTTTGGTCACTTAAGTCTTGGTATGTTTGCCTATTCTTCCATAAAAAATAATGTACATTTTTGAGTTACTGACATTTCAGTAACAGCAATAGATTTGCATTCAGCATTCTCCAATGTCCAAGAAGAGCGTGTATTTGCAAGGGGCAGGCATTGCGGAACTTCTGCTTCAATGCAAAGTGAGCCAAACTTTCTGGATATCAAATCAGACATGCTTTCACTTTGTTAATTTCATTCTCCAAATAAAAGTTATAAAAGCAATACCTATGTAGACATTTTCATATCAATTTTCCTCACACCTATTGCTGTAACTTTACTATATCATTCACTATTCTGAATAATAAAAGATTCAGACTGATATCAAATTTGTCTATTTAAAAAAAGTCTTCCTGACAACTGGCAGAGTTAAGGTGGATACAAAATAAAGTACTGTAAAGATTTATCTCCTTTAACTCTAGGCTCTATCTGAATCATCTCAATCTGGTATTGATGAGGATAAAGACTTAATCATTCAATTATATTAGCTGGATTCAATTATATTAGTTGGCAATGTCACTGATCATTACAGATATGGAAGAATAAGGGAAAACTGGGTTTTTCACTAGTGCAAAATTAACAATAATACCTCGACCCCCATTAAATATACAGATGCCACCATCTCTTCCATCATGGATTTTATTTCTTCTTAGTGTAGGGTTACTATCTGTCTTAATCCAGACTCCAGCCATTGCATTGTCAAATATTTCATTGTCTTCTATACAGCCTAGACCTATAAATGCAAAAATTTAGGTATATTATTTAGAAGGTATACCTGAAGTCTGTTAATATAAAAAGATGATGGATGGGTCAAACATACCAGAATTATAAACTAGAATTCCACCATTCTGTCCTCCCCAAATTTTGTTACGTCTAATTTTGGGGTTGCTTCCAGTCCTATGGATAAGATAGAAATACCATCATCAGTTGCTGCTACTCCTATATGCCATGTTACACGAGGTATCACTGGAGAAAGTCACACATTAATCGGGTACGAATAGCCCGGGGGGTGGGCGGGGTGCATGCCTAAAATCCCAGCAGTTCAGGAGGCTGAAGCAGGAGACGTGAAGTTCAATGCTGTAGCAACTCAGTGAGACCCTGTTTCTAATAACTTCTAAGAAAGGGCTGGCGATGTGGCTCAGTGGTTAAGCACCAGTTGTTTCAATCCTTGGTATCAAAATAAATAAATATGCACTGGAGTTCTTGAAGATCCTCAGAGAAGTCTATCAGTAAAGAAAATGGTTAATTTAATTTGCTTATCCCGTTACAACACTTTGCTAATAGATTATATCACTACGGAGCCTTCAAATATGTAAAATACACTGAGAGGGTTATATTAAATGACTTTTTCAATTTTGTTATTGTATTCTCCCCTCAGATAAAATGAAGGGTCAAATTATGTGAACATTAAGAGTTCCAGAAACATACAAGAGGGATATAAAAAACTTTATTATTTTGTTGGAATTGGGGATTGAACCCAGAGATGCTTTACCACCAAACTGTCTCTAGCCCCTTTCATTTTATATTGAGCCTCAATCTTGCTAAGTTGCTTAATTAGCCTCAAGCCTCCTGAGTAGCTGGAATTACAGGTGTGAACAACTGTTCCTGGCTATAAAACAATTTTACATAAATAGTATAAAAACAATTCCCATTATACTGAGTACCAACAACATGCTATTTGGGGCGCAATATATAGTAGCTGATGTGATTCACAATGGATGGCACAACAGTGGAAAAGTTCTTACTACATATGTCACTGGTTCATGTCATCACCTAGACTAACTACATTCTGGTAATTCAAATTGAAAGTGTGTGTGTGTGTGTGTGTGTGTGTGTGTGTGTGTGAGAGAGAGAGAGAGAGAGAGAGAGAGAGAGAGAGAGAATGTGTGTATTACAAATAATATAGGGATATACACTTAGGTGAAAAGATGGGACACTAAACAAGAAATTCCTTCTACATAGTCCACTTACTCCCAACTTTCTCTCAAAAGAAAGCCAAATGTAAAAACATTTACCTTATTTGAACCCCTGAATACATATGATTATAGATATCATTGTCCTCTAGCACTCCATGTCCATTGTCGTAAAAATAAACACCAACCTAAAATTAAAAATATAATATATTTTTTTTCAAGTTACAAGGGTTACAAATCAACATTTCTCACCCAAGAGTCTAAGCTCATCCTACCTGCTTGCCACTGTGTATCCGATTTCTTCTCAATACTGGAGTGCTGCCAGTTGTCACCCAGACTCCAGCCAGAGTATTACTATAAACTTCATTTTCTTCTATTACACCTTGTCCTTTTTCATGCTAAATAAAAGTCACACCGGTTACAATATACATCTCTTATATAAGCAAGTAGTAGTATATAATACAGTTTTTACTTAAAGACAGATAGGAATAAAATTTCAATTTTTGTTTTTACAGTGGGATAATGGCTTTTTTTTTTTTTTTCCTTTTTGATGCTGGGAATTGAACCCAGGGCCTCATGCATACCAAAAATGCACTCTACCACTAAGCGACTATTCCATCTTCAAAACAGTCTTTTGATGTAGCTTCTACCTGAGTTTTAAGCTTTCAAGATTTTTATATTATTATGTGTTTTTATACCTTTAAAATCTATCACAGCAAGAGTGGAAACATTCAATTTTCTTTAGCAAAAGAACTTATTTCATTCTGACATTTGTAACCAACTAGACCTTTCATTTTAGTATTTAGTTATTCCAAACTTCTACCAGTGAAATCACTTCAAAATAAGGTCTTTATATTATCTAAATTTGAGAAATGAGCCTAGAATCATAAATAAAAATTAAAAGTCATACCTGGTCTATCAAAAACCTTTATGATGTTGCCTGTATTACTTGAATTAGTTAACAGTTTCAGATAATCATAATGATGGAAGAAATGCAACTGATACACAGCTTTCAAATTTTTGAAAGATAATTATGTTTCAAAAGATTCAAATTCAAATTAAAAATTGTTTTTTTCATAATATATTCAATTCTAAATGCTTTTGTAGAATTTCAGAGACTCACAAAATAACACTACCAAAATTCCAATGTAACCAATCTTAAAGATTGCCAATCAGTGGTGAAGAGTTTAGTACACACTGCCAATAATTAACACTAAAAAAAAAAGCCCAAATTTAGCTTATTAAATTTTATAGAACTCTACATATAGTATAAAATAAGTCATTCATATACTGACAGTTTTATATCCTGCCTAAATACTAAAGAGTTAGAAATTCATACTTCAAATATTAAATAGCTACATGTAGCCTTCACTTCCCCCTTTTTTTTGTCCCATGATTTTTGTGCAAGCGTTTATGTAACGGTATTTGTTAACTTACCACATAAATTCCACCATGTTGGCCATCGTGAATTTTATTATGTCGAACAATTGGACAACTGTTTGTCCTAATCTGAATTCCTGCTAATGCATTGCCTATTTAAAAATAAAGGTTACAATGTCAATATTCAAGAGCCTAGTGGGATACATTAAGTGTTTTATGAAAGGTAGTAGCAAATGCTTTTTTTTTCTTCTCCTTTTTGGTACAAGGAATTGAATCCAGGAACATTTAATCACTGAGCTACATTCCCAGTCCTTTTTATTTTTTTACTGAGACAGGGTCTCACTAAGTTGTTAGGGCATTGTTAAATTGCTGAGAATTTGTGATCCTCCTGCCTCAGCCTCCCAAAATCGCTGGGATTACAGGCATGTGCCTCTGCACCTGGCCAAAAATTCTTATATTAGAATTTTAGTGGGCATTAGAAGAAAAACTAAGGGAACTATAGTGTAAACACAAATAAGGATTGCAGACAGTATAGTACAGTGGTTAGAGCCAGGCTGCCAAGCATAGGAAGTAATACAATTCCTGAGATTCTATGTGACATTAGGAAAATTATTTAACTTCTTTGTGCATCTGTGTCCTGATCAGTAAGTGGGGATATTTAATAATATCTACCTCACAGGGTTGATGTGAATATTGTTGACTTTATTCAGGTAAGGTCCTCAAAACAGTTATCCAGGTAAGTTACCAGAACAGAAAGCCTAGAAACATGAATGAAGCTTCTAAAGCTATAATGAGGAATATTTTCCTTCTCTACATAGTTGAAAGTGTATTAAACTACCACAGAATTAATTTATTGTTAAGTAATGGAGTGAATCCAAGGAAACCATAGATAATTCTTGAGACTAGGGCTTATTTATATTTCACCCAGCTATCTGCATAGTGCATAGTATATAGTAGATACCCAGGGAATATTTGTTAAATAAGTAGGTACTGCAGAATAATCTTTACTGGGAATTTAAAGAAACTAGATCAGTTCTCCACTCACATGATTTCAAAATAGCCTATTTTGCTAATATCAAGAAGACAGGCTATTCTATAAGTTTTCTAAAACAAACCATATGCTTACCATAAATGTCATTTCCTTCAATAAGGCCTCGTCCATCACCAAAGATGTAAACTCCTCCTTGATTTCCATTAAATATAGAATTTCCCCTATAATTATGTAAACAATAATAGTACCTATTTTAACAAAGCTTGTTTTATGCAACTATTAAGACTACTTATAGTTATGTGATAAATTATTTAACTTCTATGGACTCTGTTTACTTGCAAAGTTGAGACACTAGATGATTTCTAAATTCTTTTAGTTCTATCTAATCCTAAGACTTGGGAAATGTCACCTATTATTTGAGACAAAAATAGCATTCATTTTTTTTTTTTTTTGCAGTGCTAGGGATCAAACCAAGAACATTGCACATGCTAGGCATAGGCAAGTGCTGTTAGATAACACTAAGCTACAGCCCGACACCAAATAGCATTCTTAAAAATTCCCCTCAAAAAATTCAATTTCTTTTAGCTGATCTACAAACATTTGTGTAAGAGGACACAACATCCATTTTCCTACAGCAAGTGGAAAAGAAAATTTGATAATTAAAAAAATAATCCATGCTCTCTGTTTTACCCAGTCTTGGACAATGGCTAGATTTATTTTAAGACTAGATTTATTTCACTTCTTATTGTGACTTTAAGGGGTACGAACTATAAGGGAAAGTAGCAGTCTACAGTTTTGACTTTTTGATATTCCTAGTTTCTCTGTCCAAGAATATTTCAGATAAATAGTTTCTTAAATTACTCTAACTTTTGACTTTTAGAGAAAGACAAAAGTAATTTAGATTCCAAGAGAAGGTCTCAGCTCTACTTAGTCATCAATAATGTGGTTTGATGAATTTTAAATAAAAATTGCAGCATTTGCAATTGTTTATAAAATAATTTTGTGTATGGCATAAGTCACTAATAAAAGTAAACAGAAGACAGAAAACCAAATGATAAATAACTATTCTCAATTGGATGCAAATACTTTAAGAGTCAAACTTTTCTTATATGACAAACCCTGAAGCTAAATGTAATTTCTGTTCATAATTATAGGTAAATACCTTATTGTTGGGTCACTATTTGAGGTAATCCATACACCTGCAAAGTTGTTTGCATAGATTTTATTCTCTATAAATTGTCCTCTTCCTTTTTCATGGACATATATTCCTCCAGTCTGCCCATGGTGAATTTCACATCGAACCACTGTGGGGTTAGCATAGGCTTTTACTTCAAAGCCTGCTATCCTGTTTCTGTGTATGTTGCAACTTTCAAAGTAACCCTGAAAAAATCAGAAATTAAATCTGATGGTAAATGCTATTTTCCAAAAAGAAATAAAACTTTAAAAACTTCTGAATGCACACCTCAAAATAAAGCATTAAAATGTTCCATATAAGGATGAAAAATAAACACTAACCTTCAAATGATAAATATGAAAAGAAACAGATTTAAATGTTTTAGTAAAACAACTATGAACTTCTACTTATTATAAATGCATTCAAAGACAGGAAAAAAAACAAGGAAAGATCTATTATAAAGTGCAATTAAATACCATTATCTAATACATATATGTATGAGAGAGAGAGACAAAGAGTGTGTTTGTTTGTGTGCGTGTGCGTCCTTCAACAAAAGGCTGAAGACATAAAGAAAATAAACTTTGGTTGCCTTAAAAGTGTTGGGTAGGGATGTAGCTCAGTGGCAGAATCCCTGCCTAGCATGACAAGGCTGGGTTGCACACACATACACCCATACCCACATCCACAATAAACTCCCAACAAATCAACTTCTAGAAGTTGACCTGAAGCCAGGTACAGTGGTATACACCTGTAGTCCCAACCTCCAACTACTCAGAAGGCTGAGAGGTATGAGGATTGCCTGAGTCCAGGAGTTTGAAGCTAGCCTAGGCAACAGCAAGACCCAAAGGAAAGAGAGGAGTGGGTGAAGGGTGACCTAAAAACATATTCAGAATATGTTTAATTGAAATATTCAATTAAAAAAAAAAGTTTTCCTAAAGCTGTGTGCAATGGCACATGCCTGTAACCCCAGCAGCCTGGGAGGCTGAGGCAAGAGGATTACAAGTTCAAAGCCAGCTCAGCAATAGCAAGGTGCTAAGTAACTCAGTGAGACCCTGTTTCTAAATAAAATACTAAATAGGGCTGGGGATGTGGCTCAGTAGTCAAGTATTGCGGAGTTTAATCCCTGGTAATCCTCCTTGCACGGCCCCCAAAAAAGTTCTCCTAATATGCATGAGGCTCTGGATTCAATTCCCAACACCACAAAAAATCATACTAGGGGCTGGGGTTGTGGCTCAGTGGTACAGTGCCTGCCTAGCATGTGTGAGGCACTTGGTTTGATTCTCAGAACTACATATATAAAAAAATAAAGTTCATTGACAACTACAAAAAATTTTTAAAAAAGAAAATCATACTAACTCAATAATAGGGAACTGGCTGCATTTTCCTTTCAAATATTTTAAGGCAATTTATTCATTTTGTTAAAGAGGGATCTCCAATGTAAAATGCTCCAGTAATAAGAATTATAAGTTACAATTATAAGAACACTGCCTTGTAATGCAAATCACAAAAGCTCCAAGGTGTGTGTGTATATAATATATGTATTTTTTAAAGTGAAATAATCTTTATTATATACCACAAAATAAAAAGGTCTTTATGAGTTTCACAAAACACAGCCAAGCATAGTGGTGTAGTATACATGTAATTCCAGCTACTTAGGAGGCTAATGCAGGAAGATAACAAGACCAGCCTCAGCAACTTAGTGAGACCCTGTCTCAAAATAAAAAGGACTGGGGATGTGGCTCATTGGTTAAGTGCTCCTGAGGTGTATCTGAAGGGCAGGATACATGGCATGTGCAAGGCCTTAATTCCGAGCATAACAAACAAACCAAAATAAAATATATAAACAACAAAGATAACAGGGTATAAAAACTTAATTCAATCATAGTGTTTAGAAATGGAGCACTCATGATTGAATACTTGTGGCTTTATAAAAGAGAGAACAAAGGGGACACATCCATGGTGTCAATTTATTTCCATGTGATGCCTTGGGCCAATTTTATGATTTGGTGGAAAAGGAAGTTGTCATTATAATTTAGCTGCTCAACCCTGGACCAGAAATCTATCCCTAAGTCAAAATATACCTCCTGTCTTTATAACTTATACAGTCTGCAATAATGGGTTATTAGCAAGAGAAAACCGACTAATACAGATGGCAATGAAAGAGGCCACAGGAAAGGAAGGTAATTCCTCCGCCACAGTAATATTTTCATAGAAATAACTTTAGGCAGAAAAGGCAAATCTAAAGAAAGGAAACTAACATGCAATTTTTCTCATCTAAAACTTTATTTCTGGTAGCTGAGGGTGCAGCTTAAGGGCACTTGTTTACCAAGTGCAAGACCCTGAGTTTGACCTCCAACATCACAAAAATAACAAATAAATAAAAAAGAACCAAATTAAAAAAAAATAAGTTTAAATTCATCATCTAAGGAAGACTATCCAAAGTCAGATGAAGTGAAAGAAGAACAGAGAGAACAGGCAGATCTCAACACAAAGAACACAGAAAATGTATTACTAGTCATATGAAAAATTCAGAAATTTAGAACACTTCAAATATTTTATAGCAATCTGAAACTGTTATGATATTTTAATCATTTTACAAAAGTAACACTACAATGGACTAAATATTAAACAAACATAAGTGGGTAACTGAATATTGCAAAGAAAATTTGATTATACCAAGCAATTATTCCTAATTACTTTTTCTGATATTGTGTTATATGAAATCTCCTCCCTTTATTTAAAGGTGCTAGGTATTGAACCTCGGAACCTCACACATGCTGTCATGTGCTTTATTACTGGGCTATAACCCTCCTAGAACTTCCCCTTTTACTGGTACTGGGAATTGAATCCAGAGGCACTTGATCACTGAGCTGCATTTCCAGTCTTTTTTGTTTTTTATTTTGGGACAGGGTTTAGCTAAGGAGGGTATTGCTAAATTTCTGAGGCTGGCCTTGAACTTGTGACTTTCCTGCCTCAGCTTCCCAAAGTTTCTGGAATTATATAGGCTCATGTGCCACTGCACCTGGCTTAGAATTATTATTTTTTTGTACTGAGGTTTGACCCCAGGGGTGCTTTACCATTGAGCTACATCCTCAGCTCTTTTTCTTTTAAAATTTTATTATTATTACCGAGACAGGATCTCACTAAGTTGCTGAAGGTGGTCTCCAATTTGCAAAAACTCCTACATCCAGAGTGCTAGGATTAGAGGCATGCATCACTGTGCCTAGCTAAAACTGTCATTTTTTACAAGAAACATGCTAAAATATTTAGTGATGACATGATGCTATATTTGATTGAAAATAATGTAAACTATAAGGAAGGGAATAAAAAGTGAATGGGGAGGTAGAGATGTAACAAAATTGGCCATGAGTATTGATGAATACATGGAGATATATTATACCATTTCTCTACTACTTTTTTTTTTTTTTTTTTTTTTTTTTTTACCATGGATTGAACCCAGGGGCACTTAACCACTGAGCCACATCCCCATCCTTTTAAATATTTTATTTATAGGGAGGATTGCACTAAGTTGCTGAGGCTGGCTTTGAACTTGTGATCCTCCTGCCTTAGCCTCCTGGGCTGTTGGGATTATAAGTGTATGCCATCGTGCCTGGCTCATTCTCTCTTCTTCTGTGTATATTAGAAAGATTTCATTTAAATTTTTTTTTTTAAAATTAAAAGACAAACCCCACAGAAACAAAACAGACACTAGAACTATGGAAATGAAACAAAAGAATTAGATACAAGGAAATCACATAATACTGAAAGGAAAAGAACACAGGAATACAAAAAATACAAAGAGAGCCAACTTTCTAAAAAAAAGCACACATGGAACAGAAAAATCACAAAACAACAAACCAACATATGAATACTGAGAAAAGTAAATCACTCCCAGAAAGAAAAGAAATAAAACAAAACCAAACCCAAGGTAATCTCAGAGTTCTAAAAAACACTCAATGCTACAACAGAAAAATGTTAACAGAATTCAGAAGGAAAGAAGGTATAATCTAACTCAATTAAGTAACAGGCATTCTCAAGTGGCAAGAATTCAAGCTACAATGCCCACAACACTCCTAATACACATTTTTTTAGTGGTGCATTATAGCTGTACATAATGGTAGGATCTGTTGTTACATATTAGAATATGCACACAACATAACTATATAATTTGGCCCATATCCTCTTTAAAAAACAATCAAAAAAGTTATGATGATAATACCCAGTCACACACCAAAAGAATCAAAAATTTTAAAATTCAGGTGGTTGGGGCTAAGGTTGTGGCTCAGTGGTAGATTGCTCACTTAGCATGCATGAGGCACTGGGATCGATCCTTAGCACCACTTAAAAATAAAGATACTATGTCCACCTAAAGCTAAAAATAAATATTTTAAAAAAAATTCAGGTGGGTTGGTGATATAGCTTAGAATCAGGGTGCTTGCCTCACTGAGTTCAATTCCCAGCACTGACAAAAAAATCAAAACATTAATGGACAAAATGTGAAAAAAGAACTGCTGAATAAATGTAAAGTAAATAGAAACCAATAACTGTAGGAAAGTAAATGTTTTACACCTTCACAAAAGAAAAATAATAATATAAATGATGAAATGAAGCTAGGTTGAAATATAAAGTATATCTATTTTCTTGTCTCAAAATACAGAGTAAAAAAGGACTGAGATATAGCTCAGTGGTAGGAACATCGTTCAGTTCAATCTATAGGAACATAAAGAAAAAAACCTCTTGCCTGTTAAAAAATTTAAGCAAGATGAGGTGGGTCATGCCTGAAATTTCAGCAACTTGGGGAGACTGAGGCAGGAGGATCCAAGTTCCAGGCCAGCCACAGCACATTAGAAGGCCCTAAACAACTTCATGAGACCATTGTGTCAACACAAAAAATAAAAAAAGCCCTGGGTACGAGTGGTTAAGTGCCCTGGGGTTCAAACCCCAGTACCTTCCACCCCACCCCAAAAAAATAAGAGGCATAAAATAGAAATCAAACTAACAAGACCTTTAATTCTAAAAGTGTACCCTCTATAGACAACCTGTGTTCAACTTACTCATGGTGCTTTTTAGAAATGCATCTCTTTGGCCTCAACCTTGAAAATTTGACTTATTATACCTGGGGTAGAAATGGGAATTTTCATTAAAAAATAAAGATTCTGGGTGATTTTTATGTACAATTACATTTGAGAATCAACACTATTAGATTAGACTCTCCTTAAAGATCATATCAATTCCATAAGGACTCTTCTCATCACTATGCTTATCTGGATGTAATGTCTGACATTATAGAATAAATATTACATGTTGATTTTAAATATAATGCTGAATTGCTTCAATTCAGACAGTCTGATGGTGAAAAATAATGTTGAAACTTATTTAAGAATAAATGGTCTTACCATGCCATGATCAAATGTGAACACACCAACGTCACGTCCATGATGAATATGATTCCGCCTAATAATTGGGTTTCCATGATTTTTAACCCAAATTCCAGCTAAAGCATTATTGGAAATTTCATTATCTTCATATATTCCCTATAACATTTAATCAGAAACAAACTTTAGGATAGCTTTAAAGAAATTAAGAAAGAAAGAAAAAAAAAACAAAACTTAAAAATACCTGTGCATGATCTGTTATATAAAGTCCAACATTTTCACAGTCACTGATGTTACAGTGCTTGATAGTGGGACATGCTCCTTGACCACTAACACATACTGCAGAACCAACTATAAGAAAAAAGTGTTTATTAAAAGTAACCTGGGCAACACAGTGATTCAATTTTACTGTAAAAGATAAAGGAAACACTAACCTGTACATGTACTTCGGATGATACAGTGATCAATAATAGGGCTACAATTTACTGTAATTTCTAAGCAGTGGTGTGCATTGTGGTGCTGAGCAGATTTGTCATCAGGATTAAACTGGAAATGTAGAAATTTCATTTGAAATAAACCACCACTGCTTTAATGATTTCAACATTTATTTTTTAAATCTTAAAAATTTCTTACCCTTATTGTCATATATCCAACATAAGCATCTTCAGAACCTTCCATAAAAACAAAGGTTGAATCTCTAGTGTTTTCAATAATAACTTTGTCTGCTACTTTCCCAGGTGCTGTGGAGAAGATATTTTAAGGCATATTACTTTATTCCATTCCAACTAGGTACTTTTATGGAGAGGGGACTTCTTTAAAAATCACCAGTATTGGGGCTGAGGTTGTGGCTCAGCGGTGGAATGCTTGCCTAGCGCTTGAGGGGCCTGGGTTCAATCCTCAGCACCACATAAAAATAAATAAAGGTATTGTGTCCAACTACAACTAAAAAAATAAATAAATATTTTTTAAAAACACCAGTATTAAGCAGTAGGACTAATACTTTATTAGGTAACTATCAGCCTTTATGATATTTAAAGAAGATATTATTTTACCATTATCCTCAAATCCATGTATAGTAAGTAATACACTAGGAAAAACCAGCTCAGGCAGAGAAGAGACAAAGAGAAGAGACCTCTTTAAATTTGTTGCAACAGTACCCTCAACTTGGAAAGTAATAAAATCAGCATGCAAAAGTCTTCTATATTCTACCCCAGTTTTTAAAATTATTTTTAAATTTTTTGGTGCTAGGGATTGAAACCCAGAGGCTCACATGCTAGGTAAGTGCTCTACACTGAGCTACACACCCAGCCCTTTCTTCCTCTATAATGGAGAAAGGGGAGGGAAGCAGAAAGGCAGTAAATGCAAATTCCATTAGCAAATAATAATTGCTTGCCATCTTAAATTGATCTATGTACTGTATTCCCAAAAACTCAGAGACAACACAATCCTTCCAATCACTCATCAGTGTTCAACAAATATTTCACTGTATTTATTCTTACAAATTTGACCATAATGTATCTTTGAAACAGTATACGATGTATTTTAAAATTACATTTTAATTCCTTTAAAATACAGCATTAAAAACATTAATGTCTTTATTTTTATTTTTGTATTTTTTCCTCCATCTTTATTTTTAAAATAAATATAGAGCTAACAAACTTTTTTCTTTCTTTAATGAGGAAAGGCACCTGGAAAAAGGACTGACATCAAGAAATACATACATTTATAATTTGTGAACTCTCATATTTTCATTTTCTCCACAAAGTATGAGATATCTTCATTCCTATTCTCTCCTACTATTAAGGTATTAAACAAAGCTCAACCAGCTTTTAAGTTACTATCAATTCTAATAACAATGTATTTCAAAATACCTGCACCAATCATGGTGATTGGAGATTCAATATATATCCATTCATCAGTATATATTCCAGAATGAACAAAGATAAGTCCATCAAAATGAGCTTCTTGTACCCCACCAAGGGCATCTTCAATAGTATCATAATACTAAAAAAAGGATAAAAGTGTCAGTACAGAACTGAAAGATTATTATTTTAAATTCATAAAAAAACAAATCAAACATACCAACATATTTTCTCTTCCTTTATATCTTGCAGGGTTACTGTAGAAATGTTCAGCAAATCCTGGCTTTACATGTGCACCTTTATACTGAAACGTCAAAAACAAAGCAAAACCAAATATTGACTACTAATATAAATATTATATTCTAAATGTACCACAGTATGACTCCCCCGCCAAGGGGATTGAATCCAAGGCCTTGTGCTTACAAGGCAAGTACTCTACCAACTGAGCTATATATAGCCACTGCCTCACAGTATAACTTTTAAATATAAAAAATCCAGCTACTCAAACTAATTTTCTGTCATATAGTACAAAATAAAATCTATGATAAGTTATGACTCAGTAATATCTAGTAAGAAAGGCAAAGTTTTTCAATCTCACCACTACTATTATTTGGGGCCAAATGATTCTTTGTTGTGGAGGCTGTCTTATTCATTGGCAGATATTTAGAAGCATCATTGGTCTCTACCCAATTTGATACCTCTAGCACCATCTTCTTTCAATTTCTCAAGTATAAAGACATTGCCAAATGTTTCCTGGCCTCTGAGAGACCAAATCACTTCCAACTAAAAGCCATTATAAAGGACCATAATAAGTTTGTGTGTACAGCTGTGATCCCAACATTTCAGGAAGTTGAGGCAGGAGATCTATTGTTTGAAGCCAGCCTCAGCAACTTAGATCCTGTCTCAAAAAACTAAAATAAATGAAAAGGATAGGGATATAACTCAGCAGCAGAACACCCATGGATTCAATGCCTAGTGCCAAAAAGGGGATTAGGGGGACCACATAAAGTGGAATAAACTAAATGTGGAAGTTTAAAATGGCTACTGAAAACTATTTAAATATGAGTTCAAACACACCACCTGAAATCATTAAGTGTTCTCTCACTATTGATGCTTATTACCACTAGATAAATTATTAATAAACATGTCAGTAGAAGAAAGAATTGTTAAATATTTTGATGGTTGATAAAAGATCAGTGGCTGATCTTCAAAACCTATTCTTGACTTTAAATTTATTTTTTAAAGAAACTTTTATTTACATATGCATAATGTAAATTAATATTTTTTGCTTATATTTCATACCAACTGCTGGAAACTCTCTTTCCAAGGATTTGGATGCTCATACTCTTCCGGATTAATCTGGTAGAATTTACCAGGTTCAGGATGCATCATAGGACGGGTATATTCAAATACTTCCATGTATAATCGTTTCCTAAAGGGAATTAAAGATCTCATTATAAAATATCCTTTAGAGTAAATAAAACTTTAAACAAATACCTGAGGCCTCAAAAACTAGGTCTCAACTTCCTTAATATTAAATACTCCTGTGGCACAAGAATTGAAATCAAGAATCAATAAATGTGATGGACTCAAACTAAAAAGTTTCTTCTCAGCAAAAGAAACAATCTGTGAGGTGAACAGAGAGCCTATATCTTAGGAGCAAATTTTTACCCCTCACATATCAGATAGAGCACTCTCACTAGGGTATATAAAGAACTCAAAAACTAGACACCAAAAAAACAAATAAGCCAATCAATAAATGGGCCAAGGACCTGAAGAGATCCTTCTCAGAAGATGATGTACAATCGATCAACAAATACATGTTCATCATCACTAGTAATTAGAGAAAGGCAAATCAAAACCACTCTAAGATTTCATCTCACTCCAGTCAGAATGTCAACTATTATGCATACAAACAATATGTGTTGGCGAGGATGTGGGGGAAATGGTATACTCATACACTGCTGGTGGGACTGCAAACTGGTGCAGCCAATATGGAAAATAGTATGGAGATTTTTGGAAAATTGAGAATGGAACCACCATTTGACTCAGCTATCCCTTTCCTCGGTCTATACCCAAAGGACTTAAAAACAATACTACAGGGACACAGCCACATCAATGTTTATAGCTGCACAATTCACAATAGCTAAACTGTGGAGCCAACCTTGATGCCCTTCAATAGATGAATGGATAAAAAAAAAAAAGTGGCATATATACACAATGGAATATTACTCAGCAATAAAAGAGAATAAAATCATGGCATTTGCAGGTAAATGAATGGAGTTAGCCAATCCCAAAAAACCAGATGCCGAATGTTTTCTTTGATATAAGGAGGCTTATTCATAGTGGGATAAGGAGAAGGAGCATGGGAGGAATAGACAAACTCTAGATAGGGCAAAGGGGTTGGAGGGGAAGGAAGTGGGTATGTGGTAATTAATGATGATGGAATGTGATGATCATTATTATCCAAAGTACAGGTATGAAGACACAAATTGGTGTTAATATTCTATGTATACAACCAGAGATAAGAAAAATTGTGCTTTATGTATGTAATAAGGATTATAATGCATTCCGCTGTCTCATATAAATAAAAAAATGAAAATAACAGACAAAAATTAATGTAAAAATACAGAATTTTATTTCACTTTTTTGAGCCAGGGTCTCACTTTCGTTGTTAAGGTTGGTATCCAACAATCCTACCACCTTAAGCCTCTCCAGCGGCTAGCACTGTTAACCATGTGCCACCACACAAGGCAACATATAGAATTTTAAATGTGAAAATAGTTTTTGGCTAGAACAATATAACTATATATGAAAATTAGCCTACCTAAAGAAACGAACCATCAATTTCTTTAAAAATTGTTCACTGGGGAGGGGAAGGGGGGAATAGGCCACACCTACTATAAATGCTTCATGCCACTTTATTTTAAAAGACAACTTTCAATAAAACACTTAATTCTGCCTGTATCTTCAGTCTATTTACATCCTATTAAGTACCATAAGATCTTAGAACTGAAGTAATAACTTTTAATTTCTTATACAATGCAAAGTGCTTTTTCTTCTACTTTTCATTTTCAATTTTCATTTCTAATGTAAATACACCTTTACAATAAGGCACAGCTTAGTATATTCTCCTCCAATATTTTTATCTACAGATATTTTATTTATTACAGTTGTAATTAAACAGAATATTATATATTCTGTTCTTTTCACTTATTATATAACATAGCATTTTTTCCCATTTTATTAAAAACTTATATAGTGGGCTGGGGTTGTGGCTCAGTGGTAGAGCGCTTGCCTAGCATGTGTGAGGCTCTGGGTTCGATCCTCAGTACCACATAAAAATAAACAAATAAAAATAAAGGCTGTCCACATATAAAAGCTGCTCTACAAAGATCCTGTTCCAGCAAATAAGAGAAGATTTTTAGTACCACAACAACTCCAAAAACAAATTTAAAAAAATAAATAAAATAAACTTATGTAGGGCTGGGTATAGTTCAGGGGTAGAGTGCTTGCCATAAACCATGCCCCACACTTCCCAAAAGCAGAAAACAATTTTTTGTAAAGATCACAATTAGGCCGGGCTCAGGGGCACATGCCTGTAATCCCAGCAGCTCAGGAGGCTGAGGAAGGAGGATTATGAGTTCAAAGCCAGCCTCAGCAAATTTGCAAGGCCCTAAGCAACTCAGTGAGATCCTGTCTCTAAATAAAATATAAAAAAGGGCTCGGGATGGGGTTGTGGCTTAGTGTTAGAGCGCTCTCTTAGCACGTGCGAAGCGCTGTGTTTGATCCTCAGCACCACATAAAAATAAATAAATAAAATAAAGGTATTGTGTCCAACTACAAATAAAAAAGAAAAAATATTTTTTTTTTAAAAAAAGGGCTGGGGATGTGCCTCAATGGTTGAGTACTTTGGATTCATTGCCAATACCAAAAATAAATAAATAAATAAATAAATAAAACAATTAGCAGATATATCTCAACCCCCCAATTAGAAGTCATATAGTTTTCTTAGTTCATTCTCCCATTGCTGGACATTTATATTATCTCTAATTTTTCCTTATTATTATCTATGCTGTTATAAAAAATTTAATGAAATACTTCATAAATATAAAAATTGTCAGAATAATTTCTGAGGAATGAACAAAAGGGAATGAACATTTTAAGTTTCATGGAAAAAATATTGTTTCAAAATTGATTGTCAAAATACACACTTTCATTAAACTATCAGATTTAACTCTCATTAACTATTTTAAATTATACTTAGCTGTGTTTCTACAAAGCAATTAAATGAAAAACACTTCCCTTGATCTTTCAATTGCTATTACTTGAAAAACAGCAGAGAAAGTATTTCATTTACTGTATCTTAAATACTGCTTGGATTGACAATCCACATTTATGATAAACAGGTAACTTGGACTTCATAATTCTGTTCTGACTACTTAATTGTAATTACCAACTCATACTTTCCTACTATGTTTAGCATTTGAAGCAGCAAATAATACATCAAGATAAAGAATAGGTTTTCCACTTACCACAAAATTGGATCATTAGCAAGTTCACTGAAGCGTTTACATACACAAGCTGCTCTACAAAGATCCTGTTCCAGCAAATAAGAGAAGATTTTTAGTACTACTTCATCTGGCAGTTTCTCCTGAAGATACTGTTCAGCAGGTGCTGCTAAAAAAAAAAAAAAAAAAAAAAAGAATAAACAATATAAAACAATCTATCATACTAACAATGCCTTTCTCATTAAAGAATACAATTTTCATTTTATAGAATGAATAACTTGCTTTTGCTAATGGTCATTTTACTTCAGAGATAAGACATTTATCTCTACTTATCTTGACTTAACAAGTATTCGTTTAAGTATATTTAATGTGCCATTTAAGAAATCACTTAGAATAAATATATAAAGAATTTTTTTTTTCCCCTGGAGGACGCAACATCTTTGTTTGTATGTGGTGTTGAGGATCGAACCCTGGCTGCACGCATGCCAGGTGAGGGCACTACAGCTTGAGCCACATCCCCAGCCCCTATGAAGAATTTTTAAGAAGAATAAAAGCTCAAGATATAGAGGTAAGCATTCAAATGTTATTTAATACTCTAAAATGTAATAACAAATATATATTTCCAATTTTTGGAATGAAGCAAAAAAAAAAAATTTTTTTTGTTTTGTTTTTTGTTACCAGGAATTGAACCCAGGGGTGCTTGACCACTGAACCCCAGCCCCACCCAACTTTTTAAAATATTTATTTTTTAGTTGCAGGTGGACACAACACCTTTATTTTATTTTTATGTGGTGCTGCGGATCAAACCCAGTGCCTCATGTATGCCAGGCACTCTACTTCTGAGCTATAACCCCAGCCCCCCCCCTTTTTTTTATATTTTGAGACAGAGTCTTGCTAAATTGCTGAGGCTGGCTTTGAACTTGTGATCCTCCTGTTTCAGCCTTCTGAGTCACTGAGATGATAGGTGTGCACGGCTTTGCCTGGCTTGAAGCAAAAAGGTTTTAAAAATTATTTTACCCTATGCCTTAGTATCCCCGTGGGAAATACCTGATAGATCTTGTGACTTTCCAGATACTCTTGCACGTTTTGCTCGATGACCAAAGTTTTCTGTAGCTGAAGTTGAGGCACCCTTCAAAATAAATAAATAAAATAAAATAAAGTAATGTTTCTACCATACATATTTATTACTTCTAAAACAGATAACATTCCCTTTGTTTCCTAAAAAGTATTTCATTACAGAAACGAAAGAAATTATAATTAACATACCTCCATACTGCTCTTTGTAGGACACGCTGTTCTTTTCGGCAAAAGAGTTTTTCTACGAAGTTGGTATGGGCTATTCTGTGCACCAGGACCTGATTCTTCTGCAACCATATCTGCAGGTACATCATCATCTGTTATAAACAAAAGCAATAAGAAAAATAACCACTTAAAAAATGTCTATAGATGCAGTAAATTTTTTAAGATTTCAAATTTGGAGGGACAGAGGAAGAGATACAAATTTTACATAAAATTCCAGCCAACTAGATAACAATCCAAAGGAGAAATTAAAGTTCTATAAAACTCAGGACATTAAAAACGAAAACAAATACAGGACAAGGATATCTGCTTGATTAAAGGAGAGAGAAGGGAACTGGTATTACATGGTTAGAGCCTAAATGGGGAGGTGAGGTAAGGTGGACAGATTGGCAAAGGGCACCATAATCAAAGCAGAGTGAAGAAAGTATCAATGAGGAGGGTCAGTTCAGTCTCTAGTTTCTGATGCTAGTAGGGTAAAAAGGATGTCAACACAGAGCATAGTCTGGTATGTGGGCTGGAACTTAAGAGGGGTAGGAAATAAGTCTGCATGGGGGAGGAGGAGTGGCCTGGAATGGGGAGTCAGAGAAGACAGAGGAGGGAATTACACAGGAGAGGGGGTAGCAGAGGTGTATGATGTATCAAATAAGTCAATAGGATAATGGAAGCCAGATAACCTCACTGTCAGAGAAGATAGTTGTAAATATAAAAAGCAAGCAAGAATAAACCCTTTGAATAAGAAATTTCAAGTGTGAACTTATGGTTTCCAAGCACAATCACATAGATGTAAATGTTCCTAGCTCTATTCACTAAAAGAGCATGAGAGCACTGATCTTCCAAAAGCAATGAGCATAACTAACAACTGAATCTTGGCTTCTGAATATTATTTTCTCTAAAAGGAATAAAGACTCCTTGGAAAAATGGCTGATTTCAGAGTTGGGCAGAAATGGACAAAATGAGTCTGGAATATCTGTGGCAAAAAAACTAAAATGTGCTCAAAAAATGATAAGGACATGTTAAAAGGTCATAAAAGCCAACCTGAAAAGGCTCCACTTGGCAAAAGTATGTTGAAGGGTAAAGATTAATAATAAAAGTAAAAGGATAACCCACAGAATGGATATCAACTCACAAACCTGTATTGACAAAAATAAATATGCTAGAAGTCTGAGAATGCATAAGATAAAACTACATTCCCACAAAATACTTAAGTAGAAAGGGGAAAAATAATAATTCCATAATAGTGATGTCAACCAGACAATGTTTTAATCAAGTGCTCAGTAAACATCAACAGGACAAACTGGAAAAAAAAAATCATAACACTTCTATGATGTTTCTAACAAAGATCATAACCTGAGCTGAATTATAAGGAAACATCGAATAAAGTTGTTTTAATGTGTTCTATAACACAAATGATCTACAGTTGTCAAACTGTCAAAGTCATGAAAATCAGGAAAAGTTTGAGAAACTGCTCCAGATTAAAGGCTGTTTGGAATTGAAGATTGAAGAGATAAAGCAGATTTAAGACTGAAAAGTCTTAAATCTATTGCATCAATTAGTGAACCTAAAGTCTAAAGTTTAGAAGCTAGTAATGAATCAATTTTTACATACTGATTTTAATAGTTCTATGTGGTAGTTTGAGAGAATATCCTTGTTGTAGAAAATATACACTAAAGCACTGGAATGTGACAGGGAAATATGTCGACAAGTCTTAAATGGCTCCAAAGTAAAAACTGTTGTACCTCTAACTCTTCTTCTCTAAATTCGATTTTTCTTAAAGCCTAGCCAATTTCAGTAACATAGAAAATTTAACTTCTAGAAAATAAATAACACAAATGTAATCAAAAGAAGAAACATGATTAGGAATAAATATGTGCACCCATAATCACCAAAGGATAATTTCTTTGTATCTACTGCTCACAAATCAATATGGAAAAGATTTAAGAATTCAATATAAAATTGAGCCAATTAAGGAAACACAAAGACTACAACAAGGTTTGTTTTCTTTTTTTTTTTGAATCCAGCATACGAGTATTATCAGAGGATAATAAGGAATTTTTTAAAAGTAGTTTTTCATTGCTTTTTGAGGATAATTTGGCAATAACTATTACTTAGCCATTCCATTTCTGGGAACTGATCCTGCAGCTATCCTTCCATGTGTTGGCAAAGTAGTACATATCAAGATATACACTGCAGTACTGTTTACAATACTGCAGGGTAACAATCAAAATGCTCATAAGTGTAATCACTGCGGCTCAGGAGGCTGAGGCAGGAGGAAGGGGACCGCAAATCAAGTCAAAATGGCGCCTGGCAGTTTGCCAGGAGGAGTGGTTTGTGAAGCAACGCCACCAGAGCCATTAAGATGGTGGGGACTCCTTACTGGCTGACTGCTGTATCTAGATGATGCTAATGGAGTCAAGCTGTGTGTAATCAGTTAGGTATATACACCTCTGCTGTCCTGCAAAAAGAGGCTCCTGCTACCTTGGGTGCCCTTTACCTTTAGTTCCCGCTGAGTTCCCTCGCAATAAAGGAGTTCCCACTTAACCTTCAAGTTGCTTGTCACCTCCTGGTTATTTTGCCCAGGCGGACTGCGACAGAAGCCAACTTCAATGCCAGCCTCAGCAACTGTGAGGTGCTAAGCAACTCAGTGAGACCCTGTCTCTAAATAAAATACAAAATAGGGCTGAAGATGTGGCTTAGTGACCAAATGCTCCTGACTGCAATCCCTGGAACTCCCCACTCAAAAAAAATTAAAATGTTCATCAGCCAGGATCTGTTAAATAAGCTCTTGTATAGCTATATAAGAGACCATTATGTGGCTATATAAAATAAAGCAGTTCTATATAGTTTAATGTGGAATTACCTTAAATATATACTGAGTATAAAAACCAGGGTTGAGGTTTAGCTCAATGGTAGAGCACTTGCTTAAGTGAGGCACTGGGATCAATTCTCAACATGGGAAAAAGTTACATATATGGAACATGTTTAGTATAAAAGCTACATATACACACGCACACAGGCACACACATACAAATATAAACACCACAGGACAGGGATCTAACATGAAGAGATTCCTGTTGGCCAAAGAAAATAAGGAACGATGGGACAATTTGAACATCAGTAAGGATAACTGGAATGAATAGAAAGAAATGTAATCATGGGTTTATGAAGATACTTATAAAGAAAAAAATGGCTTACTTTGAAAGATGTAGTAAAAACCCCCATCATTTCCCAAACTGGTAAAAAATGAAAAATAAACATTTATTTTTAGTTTTCTTGCTGTACTAAGGATTAAATCCTGGGACAGACAAGAGGTCTATCACTAAACCATATTCCTAAACCTTTTTTTTTTTTTGTACTAGAGAGTGAATATTCTGATTCTTAACACTGAGCTACAACCCTAGGCCTTTTTACTTTGAGACAGGGCCTAAATTGCTGAGTCTAACCTCAAACTTGCAACCCCCCTTTAAACCTCCAGAGTCACTAAGATTCCAGGAACACATCACAGTACTCAACTTCCCCAGACCTTTTAAAAATTTTGTCTTGAGATAGGTTCTTGCTAAACTTCCCAGGCTGACCTGGAATATGTGATTCTTCTACCTCAGCTCCCAGCGTAGCTAGGAAAGCAGGCATGCACCACAGTATGCCTAGCTATATATTCTTCCATATATAAACTGAACCAGCAGATAACCACACATTAGAGAAGGGAAAGATTCTCTATAGAGGATAACATTTTAACAATACGTGAATAAGAAATAATAAAAATGGAGAATCATTACTTTCTGAATCTGCAGTGAACTGATTTAACTACTGAATATCAATAGTCACATCACTAAAAGGAAAAAAAAAAAACAAGGCTTTATAATTCTTGATGAAACAAGAGCCCATAATCTACAAAGTCTTATCAAAAACACTAAGTCTGAACCAATGTGATTCTGCAATCTGTATTTGAGGTAAAAATGGGAGTTCATAACCCACTTGAATCTAATGTATGAAGTATGATATGTCAAGAGCTTTGTAATGCATTTGGTGTCCTGTAAGCCTCTTGTATTTGATAGTCCAATTCATTCTTCATGTTTGGGAAATTTTTGGATATTATTTCATTGAAGAGATTGTGCATTCAAAAAAAAAAAAAGAGCTTTGTAATGTTTTGAACAACCAATAAAAAAACAAAACAAAAAACACTAAGTCTGAATCTGATCAAACTTATAATAGAGATTCCACAGGTCAAACTGTAGTGGGGGTGGATGGGGAGTAGGGAAAAAACAAAAGAGAACATATACTGTCATATTATTTTTAAAAAGGCAGAAAATGATTATCATGAAATTGCCTTTTAGGAGATCAAAGATTGCAGATTAGAGAAAGGCTGAGCTAAGCCAGTGGCAGAAGTGGTGCCAGTTCACTGCAGAATGAAGGTGAGATACAAACACAGAGAGAGAAACAGCAGGCTAATATGGCATGGGAAAACCTATAGAACAGAAAAAGCAGTCTAAACTTAGCTGAATCAGAGGCTGTATAGTGAGATGGTATTTGAAAAGTGCTCCAATTTCTCAACTAGCAAGTAAAGAGCTGAGGCTGGGAACCATCTTGAAGAGGCCAGGTTGAACCTGCAGCTACAGGAGCCCAGGAGATCATACAAAATACTGCCATCCTGTCTCAGCAAGTACATACCATCAGGCCTAGGATGTGCTTAGTGGAATGTGATTGAAAATTCAGGTTTAGGGCTAGCAAGAGGAATGCGGTTTGTTTTCCCTTTGAGCCTAACAGCTCACAAGATCATCTGAAGGAGGTCTATAAATTGCATAGGTGGGTGCAACTGCACTCTGGAACTGAGCCTGGGAAGGCCAAGTTATGAGTGGTGCAGTGTGCAAGACCTGTGCAAGGTTGGTTATTCTGCCCTACAAGTAGAATTCTTAGAAGGACACGAACATCCAGATGCCCAGCAGAGCCTGGCATTTGCCTGGCCCTAGGATATGTTAATCTAATCTCTCCAAAGCAGATACCACAGGATAAGGTTCAGATTAGAGCTAAACCCTAGCTAGCTGCTGGAACTTCCCATTTAGAACTCTGCATCTGCCCCACCCTGGGAGTGCACTGATCTAGTATGTCCCAACAAACTCAAACTTTCCAGTCCACCCTACATTTTAATGGTGAGAAGGGAAGCTGAGAACTATTTCAGCCAGCTTTGTTCCAGGCCACTCTGGATGACAGCTAGGTGCCAACATAAAAAGAGAAAGGGCTTGGGCTGGGCTTGTGGCTCAGCGGTAAATCACTCGCAAGACCCTGGGTTTGATCCTCAGCACCACAAAAATAAAATAAAAATATTGTGTCCATCTACAAGGAGGGAGGGAGGGAGGGAGGGAGGGAGGGAGGGAGGGAGAGAGAGAGAGAGAGAGAGAGAGAGAGAGAGAGAGAGAGAGAGAGAGAGAGAGAGAGATCTTGAGCGCTTAACAATCCCCAACTCTTTCTAAGAGGTACATAGCACAAGAAGAAATGGAAAGAAAGGCAGTCTGGCATAGGCAGTAGACATTCATCCTTGTTGAGTTTTGACCAACTCAGCAAAGACAATCCTTTGTTTCTCTTTAATAATTTCCTTCCTTCTCTTGGTTTGTGGATACATGTACATTATACATACACACACACATATCTCTCCCCTGCCCCCCATACTGAGGATTGAACCCAGAGGTGCTCAACCATTGAGGCATATGCTCAGCTCTATTTTGTATTTTATTTAGAGACAGGGTCTCACTAAGTTGCTTAGCAGCCTGCTTTTGCTGAGGCTGGCTTTGAACTCGAGATCCTCCTGTCTCAGGTTCTTTGGAGCTGCTGGGATTACAGGCATGTGCCACTTGTGCCCAGCTGAGGCTGGCTTTAAAGTCACACCATCTTCCTGTCTCAGCCTCCAGAGCTGCTGAGATTACAGATGGGCGCCACCATGCCCAGCCTCTTTTCTTTTCAGCAACCATTTGTTAATTCATTTTGTCTTCAGGGTTAGGGATTTTTCTTGTTTTGGTTTGATAGTATTTTGTTTCTCATTACTCTTTCCTTTTTTCTTCCTCTAGTAGCCAAATTCTCTTCTGTTTATTTTTTTCTTCCTTCTTACAGCTGCTATCACGTGCTCGCTCTCTTCTGCTTTGTTTCTTCACGTTCCAGATATTCTGATTTTTTTTTCCTGCTTTCCTACCTCATTTTCTTTTAACTGTATTTTTACCACCTTTCAGTACTGTTTGGTTTATATAATTCTTGTCCCCACCATTCAAATTGTTGCATTTATTAGTATTGTGGGATATGGTTGATATCTACTGTTTAAGGCTAGATCTAGCTCATGGCTAGTTACTGTTACTGACCCTGCCATTTCTGTACTGTGGTAACTGGTGTTGTAGTTGTCATAGTAGATACCATGCATTTATTTTAATGCTGTATACTGTTTGCTGCTATTGTTTGTTCCTCCCTTTTCTGAGAGATGCTGGAAATCTACAGGATAGTAGTGTCTATTGTTGAGCTACACCCACAATCCAGCCAAGAGATGGACACCTTGCTTCATACACAAATTAATCCTACTCAAATTTTTTTGTTTGTTTTAATATTTTTTTAGTTGTCGATGGAGCTTTAATTAATTAATTTATATGTGGTGCTGAGAATCAAACCCAGTGCCTTACACATGCCAGGTGAGCGCTCTACCATTGAGCCACAACCCCAGCCCCTCCTGCTCAAATTTTAACAATACTTTCACATTTAAACAGGGGAGAAAAAAATCCCAAACCGATGACCAGGCCCCAAGGAGAACAATTAGGTGAGGCCTTCAAGTCCCACTCACAAACATCTGTTCCTATAGCAAAACACCAGAAAGGTTCCAAGATGGAGGCTGAAAGGAATCCACAGTGGTGAAGGAGCTAAGAATGAATCAAATCAACAGCTCTGCACACTGAAAAGCATTTGAGGTTGAAACTAACCCTTGGATTATCCTGAGCCTATGTGTCGGAACTAAAATATACAGACAGAAGAGGTCTTATAACAAAAGAGACAACTGCTCACCAGAGGATCTCCTCATAAAAGAGAAATCCATCAACAAATCTATGATATGCAAATTTAAGACCCCTGAAAACATTAAGAAAACAGGCATATACACCCCCCCCCCATTTATAATTACTCAACAAAGGAACCCACAGATATTGAAGGGGATAAAATTCCAGAGGAAGACCATGAATTAAGAGAGCTGAGTGCAGTGGCACACAACTGTAATCCAGCAACTTGGGAGGCTGAGGCAAGAGAGTCTAGTTTGAAGCTAGCCTCAATTACTCAGTGAGATCATATGCAATTTTGTGAGGCCCCCATCTCAAAAATAAAATATAAGAAGAGACGGAGTTGTAGCTCAGTGATAAAGTGCCCCTGGGCTCAATTCCTGGAAACCCCCTTCCACTACCAACAAAAAAAGAAAGAGTAAACATAGGAGGTAAAAGACCATTTCAAAAAAAAAGAGATTCTGAAAACAAGCCAATCAGAACTCCTGGAAATAAAAGACACAATAAAGTAAATGAGAAATTCCCTTGAAAATATTACCAACAGATTAAACAAAAAATAGGACTTTGATCTCAAAGACAGGGTATATGAACCTGAATACTCAGTAAGTTGCAAAGAAAAAATAAAAAACATGATCACAATATACAAGATCTCTGAGCAAGGAACTGGCACATACCTATAATCCCAGCAGCTCAGGAGGCTGGGGCAGGAGGATCATAGGTTCACAGCCAGCCTCAGCATATTAGTGAGACTATAAGCAACCTAATGAGATCCTGTCTCAAAATACAAAGTAAAAAGGGTATGTGGCTCAGTGGTTAATTGCCCTTGAATTCAAGATTCAATAACAAAAAACAGAACAAAACAAAAAAACAACCCAACTCTGGACAACATTAAAAGACTAAATTAAAGAGTTATTGGGATTGAAGAGGGAATGGATGTTACAGGCTAATGATATTAAGAACCTTTTCAGTTCTTTCCAAACCTTAGAAATGAAACGGACATCCACACACAGAATGCATACACAGTCCTAATTAGACAAGATCAAAAAAGAACCTCTCCAAGATACATCATAATCAAAGAGTAAGGATAGAATATTAAGATGCAAGAGAAAAACATCAAGTCACATTTATAGGTAAATCAATAAGGATTACTTCTGACTTATTAGTAAGACTCTCAAAATCCAAGGGGACATAGAATGAGACAACCTAAACTCTGAAAGAAAATAATTGCTAACCAAGATTGCTATATCCAGCAAGGTATCATTCAGAATCAAAGAAGAAATAAAATATTTTCAAGATAAGGATAAACTAAAAGAATTCATGACAACTAAGTCATCACTACAGAAAATACTAAAAGAAAAAAAATTGTGGCTGAGATTGTGGCTTATAGTGAGCAGTAGAGTGCTCGCCTAGCATGTGGGAGGCCCTGGGTTCAATACTCAGCATCACATAAAAATAAATAAAGATGTTGTGTTGAGTTACAACCAAAAAATAAATATTAAAAAAAAATTTTAAAAAAGGATGGAAGATATTCCATGCATATGAAGTTCAAAAGTAAGCAGGAGTAGTTATTCTCATATCTAACAAAGCAGGCACCAAGCAGAAATTAATCAGAAGACAAGGAAGATCACTATATACTGGTAAAAGGAACAATTCAATAAGAAGATACTACCCCAAATGTCTATACACCTAATTATGTAAAATAAACACTTCTTAATAAAATCTCAGACCCAAGGGGTGTGAGGGGAGGGGTAGGGCTGTAGGGATGGGAAGGACCACAGAATGAGACAAACATTATTTCTCTATATACATGTATGACTACACTACTAGAGTGACTCTGCACCATATACAGCCAGAAGAAGTTCTGCTCCATTTGTGTACAATATGTCAAAATGCATTCTACTGTCATATAATTAGAACAAATAAAAAATTATATATTAAAAAGTTTCAGACACCAATCCAATAATACTGCATGATTTCAATATACCCTCTCACCAACAGACACATTTTCCAGACATAAAATCAACAGACGCTTCTGACTTAATATTATAAATCAAATGAACCTTACAGACATTTTTAGAACACTTCCATCTAACAACAGTGGAATTCAATTCCTTCTCAGCAGTTTATGAAACCTTCCTCTAAAATAGACCACATTTTATATCACAAAGCAAGTTTTGGCAAGTACAAAAAAAGAAAAAAAATCTATATAGCCACTTGCATCTTACCATATCATAATGGAATGAAATTATAAAATCAATAGCAAAAATTAAATGCACAAAACACATGGATACTGAACAATACTCTTGAATGACAAATGGACAGAGAAATTAAAAAAAAAAAATTCCTAAACTGGAAGGAGAATAGTGACACAATGTATCAACATTCCTGGAACATTATGAAGGCAGTTCTGAGAGGAAAGTGCCTAAATTAATGAAAGAACCCACAGAAATAATTTAATGCTACATCTCAAGGTCCTAGCAAATCAAGAACAAACTGATTCCCAAATCAATAAGACAGGAAAATTAAGATCTGAGCCAAAACTAATGAAATGGAGATTTAAAAAATTTCAGCAACATAGAGGATCATTAGATGACTTAGAAAACATATTCTAATAAATTGGAAAGTCTATAAGATACTGACAAATTTCTAAAAACATTATGATCTACCCTAATTGAACCAAGAAGATACAGAAACCCTAAACAGACCAATAGCAAGCAACAAGACTGATGCAATAAAAAGCCTTCTAACAAAGAAAAGCCCAGGACCAGATGGATTCTCAGCTGAGTTCTACCAAATCTTTAAAGAAGAACTAATGTCAATCCTCCTCAAATTATTTCATGAAACAAAAAAGGAGGGAACATTTGCAACTCATTCCATGAAGTCAGTATCACACCCTGATACCAAAACTGAATAAAGACACACCAAGGAAAGAAAACTATAGATCAATATCCCTGATGAATACAAATGCAAAAGTCCTTAATCAAATATGAGCAATCCATACCAGAAACACATTAAGTTGTATTCATATTAGGGATACAAAGTTGGTTCAACATACACAATCATTACATAAACAGAATCAAGGACAAAAATAACATAATCATCTCAATAGTGGCAAAAAGTATTCAATAAGATTCAGTACTCATTCACATTAAAAACACTGAAGCAGTTAAGAACAGAAGGAACTTGCCTCAACATCATAAAGGCTACATACAATCAAACCAAAGCTAACAACATACTGAACAGAAAAAAACTGAAAGCACTTCCTTTAAAATCAGGGACAAGACAAATGTTCATTTGTACCACTCCTATTCAATATATTTGTTGAAACTCTAGACAGAGCAATCAATCAGCAAGAGAAAGAGAGTAAAGGGTTACAAATAAGAAAGAAAGAAGTCAAACTATCTGTGGATGACATCACCTTATACTCGGAAAACCCCAAAACTCCACCAAAAGAATTCTAGAGCTAATAATTTTTTGGACACAAAATTAACATACAAACAAGAAAGAAAGAAAAGAAAGAAACACAAACACACACAACCCAAGAAACCCAATAACTCTCCTATACTCCAAGAATGAATCTGCTGAGAAAGAAATCCAGAAAATAATTCCATTCTCAATAGCCTCAAAAATATTTTTTAAACACTTAGGAATAGGGCTGGGGATGTGGCTCAAGTGATAGCACGCTCGCCTGGCATGCGTGCGGCCCAGGTTCGATCCTCAGCACCACATACAAACAAAGATGTTGTGTCCACCAAAAACTGAAAAATAAATATTAAAAAATTCTCTCTCTCTCTCTCAACAATTAAAAAAATGAAAAAAATAAATACTTAGGAATAAATCTAACAAAGGTGGTGAAAATTTCTATAATGAAAATTATAAAACACTGAAGAAAGAAACTGAAGCAGACCTTAGAAGGTAAGATGGAAAGACTTTCCGTATTATCAGACAGGCAGAATTTAGTATCATCAAAATGGTCATATCATTAAAAAGCAATCTACAGAGTCAATGTGATCCCAATCAAAACACCAATGACATTCTTCATAGAACTAGAAAAAACAAGCCTAAAATTCAGTTGGAAGGGGCTGGGGTTGTGGCTCAGTGGTAGAGTGCTTGCCTAGCATGAGTGAGGCACTGGGTTTGACAAGGGCACCACATAAAAATTAAAGTATTGTGTCTATCCACAACTTTAAAAAAAAAAAAATCAGTTGGAAGAACAGAACACCCAGAATAGCCAAAAAAATAAGAGCAATGCTGGAAGCATTGTGATAACCAATCTCAAATTATACTATAAAGCTATAGTAATTCAAAACAGCATGGCATTGTCATAAAAACAGACACAAGGACCTACGAAACACAGAGACAAATCCACCTAGATAAGTCATCTGATCCTTGACACAGGTACCAAAAACATACATTGAAGAAAAGATAGGCTTTTTAACAAATAGTGCTAGGAAAACCAGATATACCTGTGTAGAAGAATGAAACTAGACCCCGATTTCTCACCTGTACAAACATCAACTCAAAGTGGATCAAAGACCTAGGAATCAGCCTAGAAAAACTGCAATTGCTAGAAGAACATACAGTGTCAAAACTCCAATATCTTGGCACAGACACAGACATACTTTTTTAGTTAGATTCCTAAAGCTCATGAAATAAAACCAAGAATCAATAACTGGAACAGCATCAAATTAAAGAGGTTTTGCAGAGCAGAAGAAAGAGCCTACAATGAGAGAAAATCCTCTCCCAACAGGGGATTAATACTAGAATGTCTTTTAAAAGTAAAAAAACTTAGCACCAAAACCAAACATATAACCCAATTAATAAATGAGGAAATGAACTAAACAGACATTTCTCAAAAGAAATATAAATAGCCAACACGTTTATGAAAGAAATGCTCAACATCCTTAGCAATTACAGAAATACAAATTGAAACTACACTGCGATTTTATCTCACTTCAGTTAGAATGACAATAGTTAAGAACACAAATACCAATAAATGCTACTGAGGATGTGGGCAAAAGGTACATTTACACACTGTTGGTGGGACTGCAAATTAGTAAAACCACTTTGGAAGATTGGAGATTCCTCAAAAGAATTGGAATGAAACTACTGTATGACCCAGTTATCCCACTCTTTGTTATTTATCCAAAAGAACAAAAATCAGCATACTACAATGGTATGTATATACCAATGTTTATAGCAACACAATTTTCAATAGTCAAGTTATGGAACCAGCCTAGGTGCGTGTTGACAGATATTCTGAATGAATAAAGAAAATGAGGTGTGTGTGTGTGTACACACACAGGCAATGGAGTTTTACTCGGACATAAATAATAATGAAATTATGTAATTTGCTGGTAAATGAGGAATTTGAGAAAATCATGTTAAGTGAAATATGCCAGCCTCAGAAAGTCAAGGTTCAAATGTTTTCTATGCAAAAGAGAGAGGGAGAGCCAGGCCCCAGTGACTTGAGGAAGGAGAATCACCAGTTCAAAGCTGGCCTAGGTAACTTAGTGAGACCCTGTCTCTAAATACAATATAAAACAAGGTCTGGGGATGTGGCTCGTGGTTAAGTGCCCCTGGGTTTAATCTCAGGTACAAAAATAGAAATAAAAAATATAAAAATAAAAGAGAGGAGAGGAGGAGAGAGAATTAAATAGGGGGAATGGGACTCAAAAAATTAGAAGGGAAACCAAAAGAGTAGAAGAAGGGGATTAAGAAAGAGAGAGGAAGCGAGTGCATGGGGAAGTACAAGGGAAGGAAATCTACCAAATTATGCTACACCTATGTACAAATATACCATATTGAATCCTGCATATATAATGATAATGAACTAAAATAATAGTACGAATAATAGAAGGGAGATCAGGAGAGTAGAGCAAATTAATGAGGAAGGAGGGGAGAGGAAAGGGAAGGCGCTGGGGAAGGAGACTGAACAAATTATGTGGATGTATAAAATGACATAATGAACCCCACATTATGTATAATTATAATGTACCAATAAACACCACCACCAATGAAACAAATGCTTTTAATGGTGAGAGGGGGATAAAATTAGAAAGGGGCACACAAAAACCTTTTCTCTTGAGTTGTTTATACTACAAAGGTAATAAATAATACCTTTATAATAACTCACACTTTTTTTTCTCTCCAAGATGACTTTATTGTTTGACTTTCAAAGAATTCCAAAACAAGCAACACTTAAAAACTGCATTATCAATATTAAAGGGAAAAAGTCCAATATCTTTTGGTGGATATTTATTGAATAGTGTATATGCACTAGTTACTGTACTGGCACAGTTGCTATTTTGGATTAATTCAGTATAGTTCAAAATGTGATATATCTCTTCCACAGTCTATAAAACTTTGATTAATATCCTGAATTAATGATATTGTGGTGGGGATGGAATATGTAAAAATGACATGACATAATTCTGAGGGCAAGTTCTATCATAACCAGGAAAAGATCATCTTAGCTTTCCAAAATGCTTCTTCTGTGCATGGGGGGGGGGTGGAGTTGGAAGGATAAAGGTAAGCCCTCAAACTCTTATTTGCTTTTTTTTTTTTTGGGGGGGGGGTGAGGACTGAATCCAAAAGTACTTTACCACAGAGCTAAATCACCATCCTTTCTACACTTTTAAATGTTGAGACAGAGTCTAAGTTGTTGAGGTTGATCTTCAACTTGCTAACCTCCTGCCTCCATCTCTAGTGCTGGAATTACAGGTGAGCACTACCACATTCGGCTTCTACTTTTTTATGAGTTTCTCTACCTGGCCTATATTTTGTAATAATCAATGTACAAAGAAGGGGGGGGTATTGAAAAGTAGAGCTTTTTCAATCAATTGACTTTGGGTAAATTTATATTTTAAGCCTAAATTTCCTCACCTGTGAAAGATAATTAGTGGCTCCCCCTTAATCACAGGGAGTATGTTTCGAAGACCTATAGCCATGAGTATAGTACCAAACCCTATAATGCCTTTTCAGTTTTAACTAAGACTTATGCACTGTGGCCAACAGCTTCTGCAGTTTTAAGGTGCAAGAATAGAACAGTGGGAATCTCTTATTTTTCTTCACAATTTCAGGAACAGAAAATTCATTCCTAGTGTAGATTTTAGCAACTTCAGCAGGATTTTTTCCTTTCCTTGGTATGTTGAGAACTTTACCTTTTCACTAAAAGGAAGTACTTTACAGCTTCTCTTTGGTTTTCGGAAGGAAATGTGTTAAAATTTCCCACTATCCTTCTTGGCACTCTATTTATTTTTAGCCTATAAAATCTTTGATTTATATGCTTCTTGATGTTACCTGGCCACACAGATTTAAGATCACTATTTCTATGTGGTGAATTATTCCAGTCATCATTATGTAATGGCTTTGTCCTTTTTGCCTTAAAAATCTATTTTTGCCTAATAACATTTTCTTATCAGCTTTTTGTTTTTAATCAACCTAGTATTTTTTTCAGCCCTATATTTTCAATTTCCTACTTCTGTGTGATTACATTTTAGATTTGTTTCTTAACCATTTATTATTTGATTTTCTTTCTCTTTTGGCCAAACCATATCTACCTAATTTGAAATTGAACCCATCTAAAGTTGACTTTCATGATTATATTTTTAATTTCTAGAAGCTGATTTGGTTTCTTCATATTGGCTTGTTATTTTTATCATGTTTAGTTTCCTTCTTTTATCTCTTCAATTATTTTACACACATTTTATATTCTCTTTTGGACTTTGCTATCATTGAATTTCTTCTTGAGTATTCAACTAGTGGTCACTTTTTCTAATTTCTAATCTAATACAATTAGATAAATTATTTCAAGTTTTAAAAGCTGTGTACCAGGTCTATTTGGAAAGTTCTAAGATCACATTTCCTATGGTCCCAAATATACACACTACAATTCCATCCCCACAGAATACATATACAGGACCAAAAGGCCGCTGTGAAGCCATATAACAACACAAGATCCCACTATTCCTTTGATTCTATTTCTCTCATTTCTGGTATCTTCCTCTTCTCTCCTTGCTTCAAGTTTAATTGTGCATTTATAATTTTTGTTCTTGTCATGAATTTATTTAGATGTTTGCGTGTATGCACAGGTAAGTGTGATATTAGCTTGGTTTGCCAGGCTGCCAGTAGTCAGTTCCTTTAATACTAAAAAATACACTCTAAAACTTTTTATCATATACAATCCCTTCTCTTCAGCAACCTTTACCTGTTTATTACTATAGATACCCACCCATCCCATTCTGGAATCCCTTCTTTGTCACCATCAACACAGCAAACATTAAAGACTTAAAAGTAAATTAACAGGCTGGGTGGGGTGACGCATGCCTATGATCCCAGCAGCTCAGAAGGCTGAGGTAGGAGGATCCCAAAGCCAGCCTCAGCAAAACCAAGGTGCTAAGCAACTTGGTGAGACCCTGTCTCTAAATAAAAAAATACAAAATAGGGCTCGGGATGTGGCTTGGTGATTGAGTGCCCCTAAATTCAATCCCTGGTACCCGCCCCCTTGTAAAGTAATCAGAAAGGGAAGGTATTATGGCTAACCCTGGGGCAACCTGAATGAAGTTAACAGTAAATAAACTTAAGATGTCACATGATTTGAGTCATGTATATCACAAAATCCTCAACTTTATATTCATAAACACTGTTCTGTTCTAAAGCACTCAAAGCTCTATTCTAAAAATACATCATTAAACTCTGTGCCAAGTTAAAGAATATGTGTTACATTTCTATATCATTCTCATAATAAATTACCATTGACTGTTCTGAGATTGGTAGTGCCAGATAGTACTTTACACAAGAGAATGATCACCTGGCTACCACTGTGGTAAGAAGCAAAAGAAAAGAGCTAAAAAACAAAAACACCCCAGACAAGATCCACCTCAGCTTCTTTCTGCCTCCAAATCCACAAACTCATTTTACTTTCTCTCTCCCTCACTCCCCCCAATTTTTTTCTGGAGATGTATTTCCCAAAACCAACCTGACACACAATAAACAACCAAAAAATATTTGTTACCTAAATAAATAAAACAACAAATAAAATGAATGATCCATTGTTAGCTGCCAAACTGGCTCAAATGCAAGAACCATGAAATCATGAAGGATTATAGTTTCATGCTAACAAGAAGTTTAAAAACAAGACCTAGAAATAGATATCAAGTTGTAATCTAAGACTACTAAAAATAACTCTTTAATACAAAAAAATGCTCAAGCTGTAACTTACAAAGGACTCAATTTTCTGTTAAAAAAAAAAACGTTCTAAACCAGAAAGTTCCAACAGAAAGAGAATGTGATCCATATATACAGTTTTTAATTTCAGATACTCAGGAGGCTGAGGCAGGAAGATCACAAATTTGAGGCCAGCCTCAGCAACTTAATGATAAATGCCCTTGGGTTCAATTCCCAGTACCAAATTTCAATGCATTTACTTAACCCATCATACCTAAAATATTACTTTAGCATGTACTCAATATGAATTTACTGAGATTTTAATTTTTATACCATATCTTTGAAATCAATATGTATTTTTACATATTTTATAGCATGCCTCAATTCATACAAATCATAATTCAAGTGTTCAATGTCCATATATAGCTACTGGCTACCCTAATTAGACAGTATAATCATATTTATGTCTACATCTGTATTATTTACATATATCACACATATACATATATCTTTTAATTGAACTTTTATCAGCTCCTTTATATATATATACACACACATACACACACACACACACACACACACACACACACACACATACACCAGGGATGAACCCAGGGTGCTTACCACTAGGCCACATCCCCAGCTCTTTTAATTTTTTATTTTGAGACAGGGTCTCACTAAATTGTTGAGGCTGGCTTTGAACTTTGCAGCTTCCCACCTCAGACTCCTGAGCAGCTGGGATTCAGGTGCCCAGGTTAACAGTCCCTTTGAAGGGAAAAAGTTAATAGCATACAATTTAAAAGAATACTATACACATACACATCTATAATAGTAAAATTTATTTTATAATTTCTATATTTTACTTCAAATCCTATAAATATACTAAAATCTTCACTATTAGTAGGAACCACAGGGATAAGTAAAGTCTTTTGGAAAATAAACATACTTTTTACCTAAATAATTACCTTTGAGATCTTGAGTATTAAATAGCATTGAAAATTTCTATTAGAATTCAATTAAGAACTCTATGACTTCATTTTCAGGCAAGCAGAATGTCCTCATTTTAAAATACAATTATCTTAAAGATGTGCAAAAAACTATGCTACTAATTGGCTGGGACTTAAAAGTCTAAATACTTCAGGTTGTAAACTAACTTAAAGTTCGAGATCAATTTATAGAACTTAATATATGGAAGTTTTTTTCTATAAGTATTATACATATTCCAAATTACTTACCCAAAGACACAGATCAGATTGGAAACTTAGGCAAATCTGTGCTACTAACAACTGTATGTTTAGAAACAGCTCCCAGTCTCACAGTGCAAAGAACCACACTTGACAACTGTTTCTAACACAGTTGGAAACTACCACAGCTCTTCTTCAATTAAAAAAAAAAAAATCACCAATAAACTGAAATCAAGAGAAAATTTATTTAAAATTTTAATTTGAATATTTTACTCAAAGCTTTACTAATTTGAATATTTTACTCAAATATTTTACTCAAAAAATATTTAATTTGAATATTTTACTCAAAGCTTAAATATTAAAAGGGAGGGAGACCAAAAGTAAAGCCAGTATTTAAAAACTGCTAATTAAAAGTCTGACTTGCTGTAATCAGATGCTTCTGATATTTTACAGTTACCAATTTTTAAAATTTATTCAGGATAATGCTATAAAATACTTGTGTATTCAGTGTATTCAGTTATTAAATAATATTTTAGGTATGATGGGTTAAATAAATTTTTCTTTTCTTTTATGGTACTAGGGAATTGAACCCAGGGTGCATTCTTTAATCACTGAGCTACATCCCCAGCCCTGATTTTTATTTTGAGAAAGGGTCTGGGTAAATTGTCCCAGTTGGTCTTGAATTTATCCTCCTGTTCCAGCCTCCAGAATTGCTGGGATTACAGGCATACATCACTGTTCCCAGGAAAACATACACATAAGCTATAGTGATTACTTAAGCCTACTTTGAAGAAAATACACATACACTTTGACTACTTCAGAAACCAAATCTTTGATATTATAAATAACTACTACAAATTCATGAGGCTTCATTTCAACAGAAGAAATTTAGACCTATTCATTCTAAACTGCCAGACACAGAGCATGCTCAACAAATATTTGCTGAATGAGTAAAAATAAATGACTATTCCCTTCATGGTATTAGGTATTGGTGAAACAGATCAACTAGAGTACTGCATATGCCCTCGAAAAGCTTAAGACAGACAACTAAACAGGCAGCGTACGCATAAAGTCCAAGGTGAGAATTACATGACAACTGGGAATTAGTCAAGAGAAGGAATAATGTGTATGAAGACCTGAAGGTGCTTACCTTGAGTATAAAAAAAAAGAACTACCAGATGTAGTTGAGTGCCCCTGAGTTCAATCCCCAGCACCAAAGAAAGAAAGAAAGAAAGAAAGATGATATACACTGACTTGTGTGTTAGGAAGATGAACCAAACATAAAAACCATGCTATTGGAAATAGCAAATAAGATGAAGATAGCTTTAACTCTGGTAATAAAAATGGAAGAAATGAATATATTTAAGATATATTTATAAGGGAAAATTCATAAAATTTGAATAACTGATGAGATATGAATAAGTATGGAAAAGAGATGAAGCCAGGAATAATACTGATTTGGGCAACTCAGTGGATGGTGGTGTCATCTAGTAAGGCAAGGATTTTCAGAAAATGAGAGAGGGAGGGAGGGAAGGAAAAAGATGAATTAAGGGTTTGGATTTGGGGTTTTGAGGTCCTGTGACAGATTCAAGTGGAGGTGCCCAACATAAAACTAAATATTTGGATCCCAAGTTCCAGTGAGTCATATGGGTTGGAGAGTTAGGAATTTTGTCACTCTGAAAACACACTCCAGGAGTAGAAGGTCAGAAAGCAAAGATAAACTATCATATACATATAGTACAATACTGATGGTTTCATGCTATATATGTAATCCAACTCCTGAGAAAGTCTTATAAGATAAAGTTGATTAGTGTCTGTTGATGTCAAAATTGTTAATACCATGTCTGTGGATCCCAGAATTTACAAAATGTCATAGCTTTAGTTTGTGAAAAATAAAAGAAAATCTCCAAACTTTTGACAACTTAGGGATAAATGTCTCATGTACAACTTAGCTTTATTTTGATTCTTTTCTGTTCTATATGACATTCGGTTCTCCTAATACATTTTCTCCCACTGTTTTCAGGAAAATGAGTTTAAAATAATTGTCTCCTAAAATGGAACATTTAAAAATCCTCTCTTCTCTTTTCATACTTGTTCATCCAGTTTCACATTTTCAGTATTTATTAAGTATCAAAGTTCAACATAAATACAACTTTTATTTTAACGAGCATGAAAATTTAAAGTCAGTAGTTTTCACCAATTTTAAGTATTTTCCAAGTTGAATCTAAGTTCAACTGGAAAACAACAATTCAACAGTGTTAAACCTAAATAGAAGCTATGTGACCAGAGTATGAAATTTATCATTAATTTAGTATCAGAATAACCGCAGCTCCAAATTGATTCAAACTGAAATTTTAGAATAAAATAGAATTCACACAAGTCAATTAACCACTGTTAATTTTCACCTATTTGCAGACACTGTGAACATAAGGATCCACCACAGAAGAACTTGTTCTACTATGAGAATGGGACATAAATGAATAACAGAAGCAACATAGTAAATGCCATACTAAAACCATATGAAAGGTATTATAGGAGTATAATAAAGAACCCACAAGTCATTATACATACACAGCTTAAAAGAAAACAATTAAGCCAGTCCATAATTTTATTTTCATATGAAATTTAGACATTCCTGGAAATGCTTTTTATTGGTTTAGTTTATGGGGGGACGAACCACCAAGATCAGGAAAATAAAGTATAAAGAGCAAAATGGGAACAAGGCTATCATTCTTATAAGCATTAAGTGCTTAACCTTTCTGTTGTGAATTTCCACAGAAGAAACAACTATTTTATTGAAGAAGGAAAAGAGACTGTGGGCAGGGGAGTACAAGACATCATCAGTTATTAGTAATATTTTTACAGATCAAGAAATCACCTAAAAGCAAAGATTCATATGGCCTATTTTATTGATGAGAACTTGAGGGTCATTAAGGTTAAATGAACCACTGAGGGGTTAGAAAGCCAGGAAGTGCTTGTAAAGTGTCAACTAACTAATGGTTTTGTTTTGTTTTTGTGGCCTTGGCAATCAAAGCTAGGGCCCTGTGCATGCTCGTTAACTGCTGTACCACTGAGCCACATTCCAGTCCCTAAGTACAATGTTTTTATTTTTCACTTTGGATATACTTTGGATATCATTTTAAAAGTTTACTATAAGCTGGGTGTGTGTGTGTGTATACATGTCTGTAACAGCTACTCAGGAGGCCAGGCTCAGAAATTCAGCAAGACTAAAAACTAAAAAAATAAAGTATCTGGGTTGTGGTTCAGTGACAAAGCATCCCTGGGTTCAATCTCCAGTATAAAATAAAAACAAAACAAAAAATAAAAACACTATGAGGCAGAAATGACTCTAATTACAAACTTCTACTCATGGTTTTAGAGTGATCTTGAAGAGCAAAAAATATGGTGTTCAATCCATAAACTCCAATGGCTGATTACAGGTAAAAAATGAACAATGTTCCCTTTAAAGTATTAGCAGTCATTTTGGGTAACAACAATCCTGCCAGTTTCAAAGATTTTTTTTTTTAATAATAAAAGTACTTTAACCTAAAAAAAAATTGATCAATAAATAAAAAATACACAAAAAGGAAGGTTATTAAAAGTTTCATCAAATTTTATACTATTAATATTTAGAAATATTTTAGCTATTTTCCCGTATACAAATTCTAACTGGAAGACCATGTACTGCTTTGTATTCTGCAATTTCATTTCTATTGCATCATGAATATGAATTATGTTCAATTTTATATGTCATAAAATTTTTGGTTTTGTTTGACCTCGAACTTCTGGGATCAAGTGATTCTGCTACTTACCTTATCGCCAAGTAGCTGGAAATATAGGCACAACTACTGCACCCAACTCATGTAGTGAAATTTATTTTACCAGTTTCCCATTATTTTGTTTTGTTTTGTTTTGTTTTTTAACCTTAGCTGTATTTATAAGCTCATTTAAAAACAGACATGATTTTAAAGGGGGAATTCATGAACTGAAACAGATTCCCATGCATGTACTGAATTTGTCGGGATGAACCCAACTACTATGTATAACCATAAAGCTCTGATTAAAAAAAAAAGGATACGATTTTTGACATTAGCCTATTAAGTCATTCAGCATCATATGTTAACTTATTAAGTTAGGGCATTTATTAAAGTACTTATCAAATAGGCATGGTTATCAACATCCACTTTTCTCTCTTAATCCTTACTACCAACCTATGCGATTGATACTTTTAGTACCATTTTATAAATGTGGATACTAAGCTTTAGGAGAGATTAACTTTTTAGAAATTAACAGCAACTGACACTGCTTGGGATCTGACTCAGGAATCCACATTTCTAACTTCTGTTCTACTTTGCTTTCCTAACAACAAAATCAACAATACAATCAATAACACTCGCCAACAAAATTTGCAGGGCACATTTTACCAATGTATCAGGAACTATAAAAATTATTTTACATGAATTATCTCTGTACTGTTATAAAAGATCTAGTTTTTTAAGTTCAACTTGTCTATTCTGTTGCCAAGACATGTTTATTTATATATATTTTATATATGTATATGTGTGTATATATCTGTATATTTATTCACTGTGGGCTTCCTGCTTAGAACATCCATCTCTCCCTGTACTTACATAATGATATCACTTAATGTTTAGTCAAACCCTCATTCTCTTTAAGGCTTTTTACAAGTAAAATCAAATGTGAAGATTGAAAAGAAAGTGAAAGTAAACTCTTTAAGTTGTATGACTTTGAACTAGTTAGTTAAACTCTCTAGACCTCAAATTCTTTACCTACAAAATGAAGGGGAGACTAGACCAGCAGTCCTCAAAGCATGCATCCTCAGAACTGGGTGGTGGTCCTATAAAACGGATTGCTTAACTCTTCCCCCATAATTTCAGATTCAGAAAGTTGGGGAAGAGTGAGCCTTGGTAATAAGTTCTCAGGATCTGCTGGGCCAGAACCATACTTTGAGAACCACTTGGGGCTGAATAAAGAAAAAAAAAATTTTTGAATGCCAAGGTAAATGAATTTGACTTTATTCTACTTTTTAAAAAAAGTAACATTTTTGGTTAGTATTATAACATTTATCAAGGTTTTTTTTATTAGAAGACTTAGATAGCCATGTGTACATAAGAAACTAGAATGCAACAATTAAGACTTTGTCAATAATGGCAGTAAACAAAAAGGCCTGGAGTAGGGTAATGAGAAAGGGGAAGAGAGGAGAGGACTAAACAAAAACCCAAACACACACAACTATTATCTATAAAACAGAACATGAAACCAGGAATCATTTTCTAGTATAGTGAAATCACTAAAATATCGCTAGGGATCTAATGTTTAGGTTACTTAGTACACTTTCACTTTCAAACTTTGAAAAATAAAAATTTGGGGGAAAATGACAGATTATATATACCAATTTTATCACCAAAACTTTTATGTTATTAAAAAAGAAATTTTAAAATTTAAATTACTACAAAGAAAATAGTATGTGGACCATCAGGGCGTTACAGAATTTAACAGATTTCTGAAAGATACAAAAATAAAGAAATGTTGGCTGGTGAAACGAAGTTGAAGCAGCTATGCCTAATAAAGTATGAATGAGCTCACAGCAAAACAGAGAGTTGTCAAATACCCTCAAAACTTTAAATAAATCTTTCAACTCTGAAAATCCAAGTACAACAAAGGACAACAGTGATACATGGATCTCAAAACACTCTAAGTCAACAAAAGGAAGTTAAATCTCCCCTTTTAAAACTATTAAACAAGAAGAAATGTAGAATAAGAAAACTTCCAGATGAGCAGAGACTTATAAAGTTACTCTCTTAAATTACCTTTATTTGGAAGTTACTTAAACACAAATTTTAGCTAAACACAGAAAGGGAAGACATGGTATCCAGCAATTAATGGAATCTTCTCAGAAAAGCAACAAAAAGAAATCATCCCAAGATACAGTATGAATGAAGCAGGTCCAAAGAAACCAGTACACATTGAAAAAGGAATCCAGAAATGAAATTTTGAGGGTGTGGAGAAAGTAGATTAGATAGTAGTAAATCTTAGGATAACTTTAGAACATGACAAAAACCACAGTAGTATTTTTAACATAATTCATCTGGCCAGCTGAGAAGGCTTATACTTGTAATCCCAGCTATCTGGGAAGCTGAGGCAGAAAAATCACAAGTTGGAGGCTAGCTTGGGTAACTTAGTGAGACCTGTCTCAAAAAAAAAAAAAAAAAGTGTAAAATGGTCTGTGATGTAGGTCAGTGATAGTGTGCTTGACCTGCATTACAAGGTCCTGGGTTCACTCTCCAGTACTATCAAAATCTCTCACACACACACACACACCAGTTCAGCTACCAATGATCTCTTCTGAATGATCCAAAGAGGATAATATCAACTAGAGGAGAAACAGAATTCTAGCACATATTCATCCATGTTCATAACGTGAACACTATTACTATATTCTCAACTTATATAATCATACAAATGACAGAAGAAAATTCAACAATGGAATATATACACTGTCAACCTTAATAATGAAAATGTAGTACTTAGGCAGCACAGTGGTAAAAGGCAAGAACCATGAATGTCTTTGTTATACAAGAGGGTGCCTACAGACATTATTCAATTTGAGGAAATACAAAATTTAGTATGTGAAAAAAAAAATTCAAACATTCATAAAAAATTAAGGACAAATTAAAGTTATATTGGGATGAGATGAGTACAAAACTGCCGCAAGTAGACCATCACAGCAAAAAATCAATAAAAAATGCTGAAATGTCATAGAGAAACAGTAAGATAAGCGTTGAGTAGCCCAAATAGACATTATTACTCTATGTACAGAAATTTATCCATTTTACTAAATATTCACTGCTCAGCATTCATCTATCTTTACTGTGCACATAATTTTTAAAATTAGAGCAAGAGATTTCTAAGTCTGCATTTCTAATAGCGCATAATTTGTTTTCCAAGATTACAAAATCAGTACATAAACTGTATAAGTTAACAAACATGCCACTTATTTGGGAAAAAAGACATAGGTGATAATTAATCAGTAATACAGTAATTTTATATTCCATACATACAAATATATATTGCTCTACTATACAGAGCACCAGATCATGTGATACAATTAAAGATTATAAATATAAAGCAAGATGCTATATTTGCAGGGCAAATGATTTACATAAAAGCAGCTATAGAAATAAGATTTAAAAAGTAAATATAGTTTAGAATCATAGGGTGAAATTTCATAGTACCAACAGAAGCAGGGCTTCAGGGCTAAGATATGACAGACTATGAAAGATGAAAAGCCACGTATTCTGAAAAAAGGGACATAAACATTAGCAAAGGTAAGTAAGGAGGTTCAGTGAATTTGTCTTTCTCAGAAGCCTCTATCATAAGAGACACAGAAAGCTAGAGAAGGAAATCTTCACCAACTCAAAGGCATGGAATGAACACGCAAAATTGCTGAGAGGCGGGGCTGAGGATGTGGCTCAAGCGGTAGCGTGCTCGCCTGGCATGCGTGCGGCCCGGGTTCGATCATCAGCACCACATACCAACAAAGATGTTGTGTCCGCAGAGAACTAAAAAAATAAATATTAAAAATTCTCTCTCTCTCTCTCTCTCTCTCTCTTCTCTCTCACTCTCTCTTTAAAAAAAAATTGCTGAGAGGCAAGAGTACAGAAAGTTTTTTTGTCTATTTCTTTTTCTTTTCCATACTGGGGATTGAATCCAGGGCTTTGTGCACACTAGGCAAGTGCTCTACCACTGAGCTACAACCAGCCCATACAAGTCTATTTCCTACCACTAAAATGACAAAAGATAACCTTGATAGCTGGGAACATAGGAATCATAAGGCAGATGTTAACCTATGGGTTTTTAAAAAAATTCTATTTTTGTGTTTATATGGGCAAAAAGAAGAAATAATATATATTTGAATCTTTTACCTACAAGTTTTACCAATATAATGAAGTATCATATTAAAAAACAGCAGATGGCGCCAAAATGCCATTTAAAAAAACATTATTGCCTTAGAGTGACAAAGATACACTGAAGCTAATGGAAAATAACAACAAAAACCCTTCATGTTATAACCAAAATTGTACACTGGAAAAAAAAATTATAAATTATCCAAGTTTTAGTGTGGCACTCTCAACAACTGAAGTCAGTAACAATATTCTACAGCGTAAATACTTAATAAATTTTTTTTAATTAAAATGTACAAAACTCAACTGACTAGTAAGTACTTCTGGTTTTACTAAAAAATTTACACCTTAGAAAGGAATTACTAGTCTAGAAGTGCTAGTATCTACAAAGTTAAAGGGATTCATATTAACATTACTTAATAAACTATTTTTTAATTTGTTCTAATTAGTTATACATGACAGTAAATGTGTTTTGACACATTGTACACAAAGCACAACTTCTCCTCCCTCTAGCTGAACATGGTGCAGAGTCACACAGGCAGTGTAACCATATGTGAATATAGGGTAATAATGTCCATCTCATTCCATCGCCCTTCTTCCCTTTCTCCTCAATAAACTCTTAAAGGCAAGAACAGAACTGATCAGCAATATGGGTAATTTTAAGCTACTATTCACAAAAATGCATCTTTTCTTGATTCTAAGAAAGGAAGAACCTTATCACAATAAACTGTATCTACTCATCCTAAATTCAAAAAATTATTTTATTTTTTTGGTATTGATGATTGAACCCAGAGGCACTTTACTATTGCCTCGGCTCTCTTATTTATTTTTCAGTTTGAGACAAGTCTTGCTAAATGCTAGGCTGGCCTGGAACTTACAATCCTCCTGCCTCAGTCTTCCAAGTTGTTGGAATTACAGGCATGTGTCACTATGACCAGTCTCAAAATATTAAAATGTAAAAATTTGAAGATTGGGGAATGATTTGTATCAGTCAATGGTTTGCTTTTATGATGATATATGCATTAGATTAAGATTAAATTAATTTGTACTAATTGGGAGTGAAGGCTGGGGGAGGAAAATTTGGCAAGATTTAAAAGCAATAGGCTCTGGATGATTTACACAGAGGAAAAAAATATGTTTTCACAAATTCTTATGTTGAGACTAAGATTCTGTTCCAATTCATCATATAGAAATGCTTAAAGCTTTATTCTTTCTTATTTGTAGTTCTCAAAAGTGTTTTCACAGTTATGTTTTCAAGAGAGCTGAGGGTTTATACTCTTCAAGCACTAAAATAGAATTTTAATCATTTTGACTTAAAATATTTCCGAAGTAAATTATTTTGTCTTTTTATATGACACCCATTAGGATCATGAAATAACCTATTAATGAGACCCAAGTCTCTACATTTACTGGTACAAAACTATTTTCCAGAGTAAGCTGTCCTAAACTGGGGTTTCTTAAGATATTTCTGCATTTTATAGATATTTCCTCTTTTGTCATGTTTGTCATTTTTTTTGTCTATGAGACTATAGAATCCTCTCTTCTTTGATAAACCAATGAAATAAACTTGCTAGTCCTTTCTATTTTCAAAGAGAAAGGCACTAAAACCTTACAAGATTTTTCCAAGAATAAAGTACATAGTAATTTAGCACTATGTTATGCTGCTCAGAAGTCTTAATTGCTTCTGTTTCTTAGTGCTATTTAAGATAATTAAGATTGATGGGCACTTTACCCCAAATAGTTAAAAGTATTTCTCTTTTAATTTTTGCAATGCTGGGGATTGAACCCAGGATAGGATAACCAAGTACTGAGTTGCATCTATAGCCCTAAAACAATTCCTTTTCTCATTATGCCCTGAGTGGTTAACTCATCTGCCTGAAGGTACAAAACCAAAGAATCTCCAATAAGCAGGACATCAGAAAATGCTCGTGTCACACGGATGACTAATAAATTTAAATGGAAATTTTTTGTTACACTAGAGTCTTAACATAATTAAAACTTTATTCTCTTCAGCAGAAATGAAGATAAGTTAAACCAAACTTATCTTTATCCAAAAAGGAACCTTATTCCACTGGAAAATTAGAGGGAAAAAAACCAGTTTTTTTCTTATCTTCCTATTAAAAAAAGTTTTATTTTTAGTTGTAGATGGACACAATACCTTTATTTATTTAGTTTTATGTGGTGCTGAGGATCAAACTCAGTGTCTTACACATGCTAGGCAAATGCTTTACCACTGAGCCACAACCCCAGCCCCTTCCTTTCCTACTTTTAAGTCTTAAATTGAGAAGTATAGCCTTTCTCAAACTTAGTTGTACAGCAAATCACCTGCAGACTTTGTAAAAACATACATCCATACTTCCTATGGAGCAGACATTGTAAATGGCTTCACATATTCATTCCACTCAACATGAACAGTGTGGCCATTTATGGTCATTTCATAGCCCTCAAGGGTAGTCAGGCCAAAGCCAATGTGGCCTTCCTTGTGTGTCTGTATATGGGAAAGAGGTAATCCTTTCTTTTCTCTTGGTAGAATCAAACAAGGGTAAATGTTGCATTATTTATGGTAGGCAGTCATCCTGGGTCCTTGAGGAGAACTAACCTAAGGTTCATGTTGACACAATGAGAAGGACAGAACTAAAACAACTACAGAAAATCAGAGACAAAACTTCTTATCATGTGAGATTTATTTCCTTATGTTTAAGCCAGTATGAGTCAGACTTAAGTTACTCACATCCAAAAGCAATTCTGAAAAAGTTCCACTGCTCGTGATATACAACTGGGGCTACAAGATGATGGACTAGAGAATAAAATGAAACTCAAAAGTAGTGAAACAAAGCAGAATGATGTGAATAACTAGGAAGGAAAAGTGAAACCAAAAATCAAAACCTAATCTACAGGCGAATTCTTAATCACAAAGATTTAAGTGCAAATCTCAAAAAATGAAAAAAATGTAATTCTTTCTTTGGATTTTCCTCACTCCCATTCCACAACTCTTGTCAGAGGTAGGTAGGATTCACAGAAAGTGCCAGATGAATGAGAACCAAAAAATATTTAGTAAGCAGCATACATATTACTAACCCAAATGCCTAATCAATATGTCAGTGACAAATATGAAAGCTGTTATAAGTGTTTTTAGTGATACAGATTTGAGAAATTATTGATTTTATTTGTCACATCATTACTTTATAAAATTAGGTCCTTAAACTTAACTGAATTCACATTCTTCTTATAGAAACTACAAGACTGCAGGATAATCACTTAAAAATGCACAGAATAAGTAGATAAAGAACTGATATACAACCAGCTTAGTAGGATATGCTTGTAATAAAAGCTACTTGGGAGGCTGAGGCAGAAGAATCTAAGTTTGAGGTCAGCCTGGGAAACTTCGAGGACCCTGCTTCAAAATAAAAATTTAAAAGGGCTAGGAATGTGACTCAATGGTACAGTGTTTGCCTAGCAAGTACAAAGCTCTTGAGTTTAACAAAACTAAACCTTAAAATCAACAATTAAACAACTGATATACACATCTATATATTTGTTATCTATTTAGACATGAATACATACAAATATACATAAACAAATTCTCCTAAAGACATAATACATTTCCAAGGAAACAGAGATGGCAATGCTGGTTCAAATTTGAGACTTTAAAAAAACAAAACAAAAACCCTTAGCTAGGCACAGTGGTAAATGCCTGTAGTCACAACTACCTGGGACGCTGAGGTGGGAGGATGGTTTGAGCTCAGGAGTTCAAGACTAGCATGAGCAACATGGCAAAGACTCCATCTCAAAAACAAAAACCGTGTTAACTTACCCCCTGGTATTGTTAGTTTCCCATCCCACAATCGGGGGCAACAAACTTTTAAAAAAGGCTCTTAATTGAATCTGAGCCCCAAAGTTAGCAAGAGTCACAGGTAAAGAAAATGAATGAAGTGAAGCATAAAGAAATGGTGAAGGGACCTGGGTATGGTGGTGCACAACTTTAGTCTCAGTGACTCAAAAGTCTGAGGCAGGAAGATCACAGGTTCAGGGCCAGCCTAGGAAGGGAGGGAGGGAGGGAGGAAGAAATGGCAGAGGATGCAGAGAACTGGAGAGTTTATGGTCCACACAAACCCGTAGGTAGTGCTAACCCCTAACCAACTTTTGTCAGGCTGGAATTCAAGCCAGTGTTATTAGATAGTCCAAAATGTTCAGAGGATAAGAAAAAAAGGGGGCGGTGGTGAAACTTTTAGGTTCTTCTCTTTATTCCTGGATATATTACAATTTCACTGTAACATACACAATGTGTGCCTTTTAACATTCACTGTGTGCTTGATATAGGTCAATTTGCAAAGTCATGTCCTTTATTTTTGAGAAATTTTCTTAAAACAGTTGTTTGAATTACTTCTTCTAATTTTTGTTTCTGGAACTCCTAATATTTGAGAATTGGACCTCTCAGATTGGTAGTGTTTTACTTGTCTTGTCCATATTCCACATTTCAATTCCTCTAGTTTCTGGAAGATTTCTTTAGCTTTACTACCTAACAATTTTATTTGTATTTTAAATTCTTTATTTTATCTTGATTTCCCATTTTCATTCTTCTCTGCACACAAATGCAACTATTCTAAAACATTTAGTGTTAATCTTTGTTTATTACAAAACAAGCATTAGTTTGTACACAAGGTGTGATGAGGCATCTAAAGTGTATGAAGAGGGCTGGGTCTGTTGCTCAGTGGTAGAGCGCTTGCCTCATACGCGTGAGGTCCTGGGTTCAATCCTCAGCGCCACATAAAAGTAAATAAATAAAAATATATTATGTCCATCTACAATTAAAAAAATGTTTTAAAAAAAATAAAGTGTATGAAGATTACCAGGGATTGAGCCCAGGGGTGTTTCACTAAATCCCAGCCATTTTTGAGACTATTTTGAGATAGTCTCACTGGCCTCAAACTTGTTATTCTCCTGCCTTAACCACCAAGTATCTGGGATTACAGGTGGGTGCCACCACACCTGGCTGTGATGAGGATTTTGATTGCCTTTTTCTATCCCTAAATAATTTACAGGTCCATTTCGCTGATGATGTTGACTGGACCCAGAGAGCAAGAACTAGCAATTACTCTAAACTTACTGATAAGACATTTACATGCCAGTGGTGGGAAATAAATGTGACAAAAACTCAGGGGATCAGTGAAATTTCTAGGGGTTCAGTGGCATGGAGCATGTTGAGATACTGTAGATCTGCAATAGGTCTAAGCTTCCATGCAAGCTGTTCTGCCACTTAGGCCAAATGATCCACCAGTTTCAATGGTGCTTGAAGTGGCAGTGACAGGTAGGGATGTTTTTTGGAGCCTTTGGTAGGTCCCTATAGTTGAACTGTGACACAGGCCTTTAGGTTTATGCCACTCACTTGAGAAAATTACTCTCCTATTGAGAAACAGCTCTTGCCTTGCTACTAGGCCTTAGTAGAGATGAAACACTCAACCACAGGCCATCATGCTACCAGGCAACCTGAGCTGCCCATCATAAACTGGGTGCCATCTGACCAACCAAGCTATAAAGTTGGACATGAAAATAGTATTGTATCATCAAATAGAAGTGGTATATACAAGATGTAGGGCAGGGGGAGAAAGAAGGAAGAAAAAAAGGTCCTGAAAGTATAAGTAACTTAGATGAAGATGTGCCCCAAATACCCATGGTCCTTGCCCTTGTGACACATTGTCTTTTTCCTCCCAGCCTGCACAAAAGGTCCCATGGAAAATTGTCTGCATACTACACAGGAACCATCTAAAAGTTGGCAGCTGCAGCACCACAGTCCCATTCTGGGACATGCTGAAGGACAGTGGTGAAAAAAACATTCTTCTAGTGGGCGTAACTTTAGGAAGTGTACCTGCTCATTTTGCCTGGGAGGAAAAATGGCTATATACATGATTATCTATCAATCCCTGGGCTGTGGTTAATGGTTTGGCTAGAGGATCAGGATGTGGGAGAAACACGGCTGAAAACCGGTCACAAAATCTGAGTTAGCAAAACAAGATGTTTTTCTTTTTTTTTAAATCTTGGTGTTCACCAAAGGATGACATCAGAAGGGGAGGATTTTTAATATTCGAGTGATAAGAAGGATCCACTTTGTGGAAACCAGTCAGCCTTCTTCCCTAGCCACTAGTCATCACCCAAAGGGCACATGAATAAACTACCCACAAAGGCAGGAATGAAGGTTATACTCAAGATCAGCAACATGACCTTCCACTTGTCAAGGCTAATTTGGCTCTCGCTGCAACTGAGCGCCCAACATGGAAGCAGAAGAAACCAACACTTACTAGTCCCTGATATGACATTTTGCCTGGGGGTGACCTCTCTGATGGAAGGCTGATCACACTGGACCACTTCCACCACGAAAATAACAGCATTTGTTTTTACTGTTAAGATACTATACATCAAAGGAGGGATAGCAATGGACCTAAATTCATGGAATTCACTGATCATACCACATTCCCCATCATCCTAAAGCAGTTGGCTTTGCAGAACAGTGGAATGTTTGCTTTTTGTTTTTTTGTAGTACTTAAGATCAAACTCACTAGGTAAGCACTCTATCACTGAGCTACATTCTTAGCTCCTAGAATGGTCTTTTGAAGATTATTAGGTGATAACAGCTTATATGGCTGGGGAAAGGGGCTCGGAGATTACATATTCTCTAAATCAATGTTCAGCATCAGGTACTGTTTCTCCCATAGCCAGGATTTCCCAGACCTAGGAATCAAGAGGTAGAAATGGGAATGACATCTCTTATTATTCCTGCTAATGACCCACTAACAAAATTTTAATTCTGGTTCATGTGAGCTTATGCTCTTCTGACTTACAGCTCTTAGGTCCAAAAGAAGGAATGTTTAAACCAGAAGACATAATAATTTCACTGAGTTCTAAGTTAACAATGCCACCTGGTCATTTTGAATTCTTCATGTTTTTGAACCAAAAACCAAAGAGGGAAGTTATTATGGAGTGTCTGATCTTACCAAGAGAAATTTGGACTCCATAATGGAGGAAGGAAGAACATGCCTGGAATACAGGAAATCCCCCAGGGCACCTCTTAGTAGAGGTGCCTGTGATTCTGCTTGTGATGAAAGTGAATAGAATACTACAACCCAATTCAGACAGCACTAATAGCCCAGACTCTTCAGGAATGAAGGTTTGGATTACTCAACCAGGTGATGGTGAGGTGCTTGCTGAAGGCAAAGGGAACATAGAATGGGTTGGAGAGGAAGGTGGTTATGAAGAGCAGCTATTACTAAACAAGCAGTTACAGAAACCAGGACTATTACTGTCTTGAGTATTTACTCATTTTGTTCTATGTGTGTACACTTACAGTATAAATGGCAAAATCTTTTTCATTTCTTACCTGCTTATGTAATACAAGACCCATTAGCTTTTTATTCATTGTATTTAAATACTATTAACTTTATATCACAGTATTTTAAATTATGAGATATCAAGAATAATAAATCCCATTCAAAGGCTTTTCGAGGAAAGGGTAATTCACTTTCAGTTGTGAGCAGGATAAATGTTACAAGTTAGGCAGAAGTATGACCCTGTTATCTTTTGGGGGTGAAATGAATCCATGGCCTCACACATGCTAAGAATGTACTCCACCACAGAAATACATTCCTAGCCCCTTTGTTATTGTTAAAGTGTAGGTAGGAGATAAATATGGATGCCAAATTTAGACTGGATAGACTGGTGATGCTTAATTTTCCATCAATTTAGTTTCATGATGAGATTAAAATTTAAATCAATCAGCAAGTGAGTCTCATCCAGTGAGTTGGAACGCATGATGGGAGAAGAAAGACTGGCCTTCCCAAGCAGTAAGATATTCTCTAGTCAACTGACTTCTGAATGCATCTGCACCATCAGCTTTCCTGGGTCTCAAGGCTTCCATCTCACACTGTAGATTTTAGAGACCACAGGCTTCATAATTGTGTGAGCCAATTCCATATCTCCTATTGGTTCTGTCTCTCTGAAGCACTTTAATACATATGAATTTTTAATTTATGTTACTGTCTTCTCATTCGGTTTCACATATATATTTTTTGCTCTGTACTATATGCACATCTAATTAGTTGCTTCTGACTAGAACAGAACAGTCCATGTGCCTGAGTCAAATAATGTTCCTTAAAAATGTATTGAAGGGACTGAGGTTGTGGGCTCAGTGGTAGAGCACTTGTCTAGCACCTGTGAGGCACTGGGTTCAATCCTCAGCACCACATAAAATAAACAAAGGTATTATGTTCATGTATAACTAAAAATATATTAAATAAATAAATTTTTAAAAAATGTATGTTGAAGTGGGAAGGTCACTTCAGGCTAAGAGTTCAAGTCCAGCCTAACTGACAGTGAGACCTCATCTCAAAAAAAGGTACATTGAAGTCTTTTAACCTCTGGTACCTGTGAATGGGACGATATTTGGAAAATAGGGTATTTGTAGATGCAATCAAATTAAAATGAGGCCATTAGTCCTAGTCCAATAGGACCGGTGTCCTTAGAAGAAACATGCCATGTAAAGACAAAGACACACATGAAAGATGCCACATGGACAAGAGATTGGAGTGATTCTGCTATAAGACAAGGAATGCCAAAAATTAATAGCCATCACACCAAAATCTAGGAATAGGCAAGGAAGGATTCTGGTTAGATTTTTGGAAGAAGCATGGAGTTGCTGCTACCTTGATTTTGGACAGAAGTGAAAGAGCTCAATTACTTTCAGGAAGTGAGAATAAATTTGTTGTTTTAAGCTCCTGGTTTGTGGTACTTTGTTAATGTAGCCCTAGGAAAATAATACAATGTGCATTCCAAATTTTACCTATCTATACTCAAATTTATATATGGAACTAGACTGCCTTCAGCTTTCTGCCACTAAAAATAATGCCAATGAATATCCATGTAAATATTCCTTTATGAAACTTTTTTGCAGTACTGGGTATTGAATGCCCCCAGGACCTCACAAATGTAAGAAGTGATCTAGCAGTGAACTACATCTTTCCGCTTGAATTATTTTTGGACACAGGATCTCATTAACTTGCCCAGGTTGGCCTCAGCAATCTTCCTGCCTCAGCCTCTCAAGCAGCTGAGATTATAGACATGCACAAACATGCCCAGTCCCCTTGTTGTTTTCACATTTTGTTAAGTATCTTCTCCCATTTTATCATGATGCCACTTCAATGCACAGAACTCTTTAATTCTGATGTAAACAAATTCATTCCACTTTTTGACATAAGCAACATGCTTTTGAAGTTTGTGTAGACAATGCTCTTCCAAGTTCTATATTATGAAAATAATGTCAACATTTCCTTATATCACTTTAGTAGAATCTGCTACATTTAATATCTACTTCTACATGTTTACTTACCAGAAGCTCATTTTTGTTCTCTGTTGTCCCTAGTTTATATTCTGGTTCTGGCTTCAGGAATATATATCTTCATTTAGCTCTCTGAATCTGACTTTCTTACAAGTTTTTTTCCCCCCTGTGCAGATTCTGTCTCTTTCAAGTTATTTTTTTTCCATATTGCTGTCTTGGTATCCACCATTCATGTTATAGGTTTTCCCTTCAACTGCCTGGTAATCTCCAGCTGTCCCTTCATATATTAGAGTTAAGACAATGAATACTGTTTAGAAATTCTATGATGGGTTATGACTGGTAGGCTTTAATGCAGAGCAGCTGTTATCAATGCACGGTCTGGAATCCTTGGAAGTCATCAAGGGATGATGTTCATAGAGTATTAAGATCAAAACTATTAATTATTAATAGACATTAAGATATGATATGCCTTTTTCACTCTTATTTTCACAGTAGTCTTTTCCAGAGGCTACATATATGATGTAGGATTATCATAATAGATCAAATGCAGAATATTAAAATTTAGTCAATTTAAGTTGAACATTAAATTCACAAAAATTTTAAATGCTATTATAAATTTTGTTTTAAAAGTTAATTTTCATATAAAGTATATTTTGTTAATGTATTTAAGTATTTTTACTGTTATTTCAAGAAGAATAACTTTTTTTGTTCTTATACAATAATACTATAATGTATTCAAAACATTAGTGATACTTCAGCAACTTTTACACAGTTAAAGGGGTCCTGAAGTTAAAAAAAAACCCACAAAACTTGCTACTATAGAGTAATAAAGTAGTGACAAATTAAATTTCAGTGTGAATACTGGCAAATCTACAGCTTTATTTTAGATAGGTTAGTTTTCCCAGAGAGTTTTCTAAAGTCATCCTTGGAAGGCATTAAGTCTAGAAGCTAGCATTCAAAGAGGCAAAGTAGGTTCAGGCACTGGGATTCTCAATTTTTGATATGAAGACTTTCCATTTAATCACCATGTTAGGTTTGAAGGCCCAATTATATCTGGTGCATTCTCTCCCATTATAAACCTCCAACTTTCTGCTTGACAGTAAAAAAACAAATGTCTGACTGCATAGGATGCAGGAAGGGAGCTGGAAATCTAATTGTTTTCTCAGTCTTACAACCATTACTGTAAATTGTTTCCTAACTCTACACCCAGACTTCAAAGGTACTTGTATCCCCTGATTCCTTAATCTTCTAGAGCTCTTTGGCATGATTTGGCTTGTTTCTTGTAGCCTCCATGCCTGCAGGCTTAGTTTCAACTTTATTGGGTATGCTACGTTGGTTACTACTCTTTTATTACTACTCTTTTATTTACTTCTCAGTTTTTAAAATGTTGATTTCTTTTGTCCTTCCACCATCCTCTATTATTTCTGTGTCTTAAAAATTAGTCAAGAAGAAAAAAGATACACACATATTTGATTCATCACATTTTTATCTCCTTATTTTTATTCTGTGTTCCTTTGCTTTGATTACACCTATTGGAAAAAACAGTTAACTTGATTTTTTTTAAAAAAACATAATTTAAGTACATATATTTAACTCATTGTTATTAATTATATTTCTACTATTTTGCTTTGTTACATCTATCCTGCTTTTTTACTTCCTACTCTCCCTTTTCCTGATCTTAAAAGGGGTCTGACACCTTTAAGAAAAGTATTTTGCCATCTTAAAAATAATGTACAGAATAATAAAGGGATGATGCAAGACAAACATGCTGTGTGTACATGTTATTTACATATATAAATAATATATATTATTATATAAATAAGAATTTAAAACACAGCAAACCTCTTTGTAACAAGTTTTTACATATAAACTTCATAAAAGATCAAAGAACATTGTCATAGGAAATTTTGTGGCAAAAGAGATGGTTCAACTTCATGATGTAAAATATTCCTATTCAATGACTAACTGGATCAGAATTGCATATTTTCCTTTTACCCTTAGAAACACATCATACATTCATCAGAAATATCTTGGACATTCATCATTTTTTAAGAAAACTCATAAAGAATGTTATTATCTCAAGAACTGTAGTCTCAGATCTCACTTATATAATCAATTTTATTTCCAATGAGAGTCTAGAGTAGTGATATTCAACAGAACTTTCTACAAAGATGAAAATGTTCTTTATGTGTGTAGTGCAACACAGTGGCCATAGTGAAATGAGAATTGAAGGATAGGAACAATAAACCCCAGGGAGAAAGAAGGCTAGCAATAGGCTCTGGGCTTTCATCCTTTCCCACTAACAATGAGTCCTGGGTGGAGAAGGCAAACCATGGGGTCTACCCGGTTTGGGCTCTGGAATTTCATCCCAGTAACAATGGAATTCAAACTTTTACAACTGTTTTCCTGATTTAGCTTTTGAACCTGCAAAACTAGTTTCCTGACTAACCAAGTCTGTAACCATTAAGTCACATTAAACATTCTGCCATGATTAACACTCATTGAAACCTACAGAAAACAGCCCCCTCTTCAAGCAGTTGCCATTTTCTTCCCTGAAAATGTGCCATTCTGCCACTGCTTAATAAAGACAGCTTGCTGATCTGCTGAGGTCTAGTTTAGTTATTTTTGCTTATAAGAATAATCAACAATTACATTCCCTCTACATGACCACTTGAAATGTGGTTAGTGTAAGGAACAAAATTTTAAATTTTATTAACTTAAATTAAATATAAATAGTCACAAGTGGCAAGCATGACTTGTTCCTTTAGACAATTAAGGTGTATAGTGCTATTTCTCTCTCTGCATTTATCTGTGTCTCCTCCGAACACTTTTAAACCTTTTTGGAGGAGGACACGGTATTTGGGCAATGTAATAAGAAAACTGAAAAATGATTATTTCACTACTGCATCTTCCTTCTAAGACATTTTATCATTTTCATTACTTATTTTAGTCATTTTTAGCACAGTTTTATCCTTTTATACACATTTTTATACAGTTTATGTATAACTGTATATTAAACATAGTATAAAACAAAATTCCTAAAATCAAATAACAATACTTCAATCTATAGGAACTAAAGTAAGATCATCAAGATTCCATAATTTACTTGAGTTGTTAAGTCTAAAGGGTCTGTATGGTAATTGCCAAGACAGAATGATTTTTAAAAACTAAGTAAATTTTCTTTGTTCTTTGGAAGATCTCTAAGAAAAAACAACAACAAATCAGTCCTTATAAGTAATTGGAACTACTAAAAGAAATTTTTCTTTTATATATACCAGTTGAGCTGGGCACTGTGGCACACGCCTGTAATCCCAGCAGCTCCAGAGGCTGAGACAGGAGGATCCCAGGTTCAAAGTTAGCCTTGCAAAAAGCAAGGCACTAAGCAACTCAGTGAGACCCTGTTTCTAAATAAAACACAAAATAAGGCTGGGGATGTGGCTCAGGGGTCAAGTGTCCCTTAGTCCAATCCCCAGTGTCCCCCACCAAAAAAAAAAAAAAAAAAAAATTTACCTTGTGTTAAATGGTGTACTAAAGGGTCAAGCTTTATTCATTCCCTTATTTTAAATTTCTGCTGGCCAAGAATATATTTTATTATTTCTAGTTACTCTTCTAAAAAAAAAAAAAAAGCAGCAACAGACACAGATTGAGTCCTTACATAAACTAAGTAGTGTTCTAATGATTTTATATTTGTTTTACTTAACCTTTCCCATGATAAAGTATTATCATCATCCTATTCATAGATAAGGAAATTTAGGAACAGGAAGGTGAAATAACTCATTAATTTCATATAGCTAGTAAGGGATAAGCCTGGACTTCATCCAGGTAGTTCTGGATATTGTATCACAAAAATAGCTATTTATTTTTCTAAGATGCACTGAAGTTGGCAGTTATATTTATTTACTGTGAAAAAGAAAAAAGCAGTATTGACTAAATGAATACCCTGCCCAGCATCTCTGAGTTTGTTATTGTCTAGAATTTTAGTTCTACTTGATTTATCAACCTATTTTAATGATTCTTTGCTTGCCACTGTATTCTTTTAATTAATTCCTCCTTCTCTTTTTTTTATTAGTGGTTCAAAATATTACAAAGCTCTTGACACATCATATTTTCATACATTTGATTCAAGTGGGTTCCTCCTTTTCTTTAGTTTACTTTTTTATCAGCTGAAATACATCATTGTTCTTACATCAAGATTTTATAATTGATGATTTCTTCATTTTGTGTATATTCCTCATTTTGGACCTCATAATTACGGAAGGCTAATAGTGTTAAGTGGGTACAGAAGTCAAGGTAAACAGTTAAATTCCCTCTACATTTTCATGAAAGAGGATCCCATTAGCTTCTGAGAAGTTATTATTCTGGTAAATATGTTGTCAGTTTAACTAATGCTTTGGTGTAGATACTACAGTATTTTCCCCATCTTTTAAAATAACTTTCGTTATTGAGTATCTGGAAGTAGACTCTTTAAAATTCATTTTGCTAAGTAATTGTTCAGTGAAGTGCAATTTCAAAACGAAATCAATTCAATATTAAACTTGGTTCAGCATGAAACTTCAATTCTGAAAAACTTTTATTTATGTCTTTACTTATTTACTAGTACTGGAGATTGAACCCAGAGCCTCACACATACAAGGCAAGTGCTTTAACAGTGAATTGCTTCAAAGTCCTTTATAAATTTTCTTATGAGATAGGGTCTCACACTAAGTTCCTCAGGCTGTCCTGAAATCTCAGGGTCCTCTTGCCTCAGCCTCCCAAGTAGTTGAGATTACAGGCATGTATAACTACACCAGGCCTGAAGACCTTTTAATCATTATTTCATTGAATATTGTTTCTCTACTATAATCTCCTTCTTAAATTTCTTTTGGACATGGTACTCATGTTTGAACCTCTGAATGTAACTCTTAATAATTTTTTCATGCTTTATTGTAATTTGAACAAGCCATATCAGTTTATTCCTGACTCAGAACTCCAGTTTCTTGGGTGGTAATGAAAAATTCTGCATATCTCTTCCCTAACTATCCACCAAAATACAGTAGTTTTGGTAATTATCCTGCAGGAGATGAACTCTTGGGGAACATGCCCATTTTCAAACCATATTCTGTTACACCCATGTTTATTTAGTACCTACTTAACACCTTCCCTTTTGTTCTTTTAAGTCCAGAAATGTTTATCCTTATATTGGTATGTTCTTTTAGTTTTGAGTAGGTTAAAAAAAAAAATTTTTTTTGAGGGAAGTCTCCCTCTCAATCTTTTTATTGCTTTAGTTCCTCTTCCCTTTCCCCAAGTAACTCCTATTGTTTCCTGTGCATCCATCCATTTCAAGTTTATGAATATGCAAACAAATTAAAAATATACAAACATAAATTACTTAATCCTAGATATTTTCTCTTGCTTTCCTTATAATTTTGTAATATTCCATTCTATGGTTTTCCATCATATCTTTGACTAATCCCCTATTGATAGAGACACTGTGTTTAACTTCTGTTGTTACAAACTATTCTACAAAATAATCTGGCTGCACATGTCATTGTGTACAGTGGAAATATAACCTGCTAGGTCAAACAGTAAATACATTTTTACTCTGGTACTGTCCAACTGACTTCCACAGGGATGATCTCAACAGCAATATATGAGTGCCTTTCCGTACCCAGAGGCCCACAACTGAGTATGTTGCTCAACTTTCATACTTTTGCCTAACAGGTGAACTGTATCATTAGTTTTTTCATTCTGTGAATGAGGTTGGCAGTTTCTCACATGCTTAAAGACCACTTGAATTATCTATTCATACCTTTGCCCACTTACTTTTAGGTTGCAAAGACTTTTTCTTACTCAGTTTTCAGGAGTTCTTCATATGTGCATTAGGAAGATTACCCTTTGTAACATGATTTGCATGTAAGTTTTGCTAGTTTTTAATTGCAACTGAAGTTTTAGGTTGCCCATACACTTTGCTGAAATTTCATACCCACTGAACAACCTCCCTTTCCCTCTTCCCTCAGCCCTGACAACCACGGTTCTATCTGTTTGACTACTTTAGATGCCTCATATAAGCGAAATCATGCAATACTTGTCTTGTTTTTGCAGTGCTGGGATCAAATTCAGGGCCAGATGCAAGTGCCTGACCACTGCTTTGGTTTATCTGAGTTATATCACATAAGTTTTCTTTACCCATCCAATGTTTTTTTCTTTTTAATATTAAAATTTATCAATTACTTTATTATGACTTCTGGACTAAGAGGATTTTTTGTTTGTTGTGTGTGTTTTCTGGTGGGACTGGGGATCGAACCCAGGGTCTTGTGAATGCTCAGCAGGCACTTTACCACTGAGCTACATTTCCAGCCCAAGACAAGTTTTAAATGCCTTCCCTACACCAAAATTACAAAAAGACATTTGTTTTTGTTTGTTTCCCCGTACCAGGGACTTAACCTGGGGTCTTTACCAGTAAGCTACATCCACATCCCCTTTTATTTTGAGAGGGTCTCACTAAGTTGCTGAGGCTGGCCTTAAACTTGTACTCCTCCTGCCTCAGCCTCAAGCTGCTAAAGTTACAGGTATGTGCCACAACACCCAGCTGTTTTTAGTATTTTGATAAGTACTTTTACACTGACACATTTGATATAGGTTTGAAAAAACATTCAATTTCTTTCTTTTCAGTTTTCTTATCTACCTGTTTTTCCTTAAGAACTTTGGCAACAGTATACCTAAGATTTAAAATTAATTTATGAAAAACTTAGTGAGAAATGTTTATTATTTTTGTGGTGCTACAGATTAAACCCATGCCTTGTACACAGTAGGCAAGTGCTATACTACTGAGCTACATCTCCATCCCAGAACTGTTATCTTTATGTTGTTCTTCCAAAAACATGTTTTTTCATTTATTCAAGGCTTGTTTTATGTCTTTCAATTAAATATTTTCTGCCATGGATGTTTCCATTTCTTCTTGTATGTTCAATAATTTTTGCTTAACCAAGGTTGTTGCTATATTATTTTTCACACAAATTCACAGCTGTAAAACATTCTTTACTGCTTTTTAGTATTAACTCTACCCCGTTTGTTAAAATTACAACACTCCTATTTTTTCCATTTTGTGTTTGTTATCTTACACCTTTGTCTACCTTCTTTTAACCCATTATTTCTTCTTCTTCTTCTTCTTCTTCTTTTTGTACTGGGGAATTAATACACAGGCACTTAACCACTGAGCCACATCCACAGCCTTTTTTATACTTTATATTTAGAGAAAGGGTCTTGATGAGTTGCTTAGGGCCTCATTAATTTGCTGAGGCTGGCTTTGAACTCACTATCCTCCTGTTTCAACCTCCTAAATTATTGGGATTACAGGCATCACCACTGTGCCCAGCCCAAGTTTTCAATTTTGCAAATATTTCAACAAAATTGATACAGGTGCCATTAAAATAGACTGGAAATAATAATCTAGAGTTTATGTATCCTTTATATGTATACTCACATATACTGCAAGACATATTCAAATGCTATAATCATAGACCTCTTCTTTTCTCAAAAGAAAAGGCCTCTAAAAACACAGTAATTATTTCAAAGTTACCATTTAGCAGCATATTCGTTGCTCAATTTAAGTTTTTATTTGTTCCATAGCTGGGATGATGGGATAAAATGTCAATCAATCTTTCGGGCTAGGGTTATGATTCAGTGGTAGAGCATTCGCTTAGCAAGTGAGAGGCCCTGGGTTCAATTCTCAGCACCATATAAGAAAAAACATAAAGGTATTATGTCCAACTACGACTAAAAATTAAATATTTAAAAACATAAAAATAAATAAATAAAATAAAGGTAATGAGTTAAACTACAACTAAGAAATGTTTTTTTTTTAAAGTCGATCTTTCATTGCTGTAAGTGTATATACCTTGTATAAGTCACAAAGTTGGTTTTGACTTGAGTCTAATCTGAAGATATTTTTCTTCTAGAGGTGAATTAGGTCTATTAGTTTGCTGTGGTTTGTGGTGCTAGGGATCAAACACAAGGCTCATGTATGCTAGGCAAGTATTCTACCACTGAGCTATATCCCCAGCATGAGCCCATTAGGGGTTTTTGTTGTTGTTTTCATAAGAAACGCATGTTTGGTCCTCAAATTGCCATGTTTTGTTACATGTGGGTTGTATGTAGTTGATACCTATGATGAGTTTTCAGTTTTTTTCAATATTTAGGAAGGTTTATATTTTGTTATAGTGGTTACCTTTACGTTGCTTAACAACTAGAACATGTTCTAAGAAATGTGTAATTAGGAGATTCTGTTGTATGAACATCAATACAGTGCACGTACACAAACTAAGATGGCTATGACATCACTAGAGAACATAATCACTTGTATATGCATTCTATTATTGACTGAAATTTTGTTGGGCAGCACATAACTAATTATAATTTGGCAAAATTCTCCTAGATTTCTCTCTTTGGAAAACATACATCAATTCCTTAAAATGAACAATGTTAAAATCAGGGAGTTGCCTCTTCATTCCACTGCTTAATAGTATTTAGTTGTGCTATCTTTAATGTGTCCTTTTTGGGGATAAGGGGTGCTGGGAATCAAGGGGCCTTACACATGGTAAGTAATGCTCTACCACTGAGCTATAGCATTAAAATGAGGCAATCAATAAACTTACCCTACAGCCTTCCTCTCTCAGATTTTATTAGTTTTTATCATTTATACATCATTGGTGTACATAACATTAACACTGTGTGACCATCATGATTTCTTTATTTCAGTGAAGTCTTTAAATGTTACTCTACTGGTGTTTAATGCTGTGGAGAAATTTGAGGTCAGCCTGAGTTTAACATCTTACAAATTCCTTGGGGGTTGGGAATAAGACAGGTAGTGTCTCCACCTGACCATTCTGTTAGGATTCCCCCAGCCCAACTTCATCACAGAATTTTTCTGAACCAGCTATTTACATAGATTCCTGAGGATAGGAAGAAAAGGACATTTCACAATCCAAAGACTCTCTTCCTTTGATGTCATAACTAATACAGACAAAAGGTGGTTCCTGCACAGATGACTCTGTGTACATGTATGTGGTTTTGTATAGCTCTTTTTCTCCTTTCCTAAATCAAACCAGGTACTTCTGCCACCAACCCTGTCATTACAAATGAGATTTAGCTTTGATACTTCAAGGCGAACCCCTCAACTTCAGTGAGTATATTTAATCTCATAGTTTCTGCCCAACTCGGATGCTTTCGGTAGCCCTTAATATCATTTTTCAGTTCACTGAAAACAAAAGCATTTTTTTCCTCATTCTTTTCTTTCTCATAATTGATAGAAGGGAAAGACAAAGACCTACCTATGCACATATATTCACTGCAAAAGACTGATTATTAATTGTGTATATTTAATCTATCATAGCTGTCTTTGGAGAGATGGAAAAGCTCAATGCTAAAATCCACAGCACCATTCTGATGGTTTGTACTCACCAGTGCAACTTAAAGAAAAATAAGAGGTAACCTATAATGACTGCCAATAGTAAATAAATTCCATTATATATGTAAAATATATCATGCACTCATTGAGAACCATTTTCAATGAGTATACATATATTTACAGTAGAAAAGTAATATATTAAATAAGGGAACATTATAAAGTATGCACATAGCCTCTACTATATGTAATTTTACATAGTTTCTATTATAGACATTTACACCAAATGAAAGAAATATTTTTCTATAGTTTGTTCAACTGTTCTAATCTTCAGGGGTTTTTTGTTTTGGGGGTATTGAATTGAATTCAGTGGCACTCAATCACTAAGCTACATCACCAACCCTATTTTGTATTTTATTTATTTAGAGATAGGGTCTCATTGAGTTGCTTAGCACCTCGCTTTTTCGAACTCGCAATCTTCCTGCCTCCAGCCTCCTGAGCTGCTGAGATTACATTGCACGCAGATGCATTTCTAAATTTTTAAAATCTTCTTCATAAGCATATAACTCATGACTCATCACTCCTCTCTTCTCCTAAAAGCAGATAAATGCAGTGCAATTAATGATCATTTTCATGTAACAAAAGCCTATATTCTTTCTAGAAATATTTTTAAAAACTTTTATATTAGATAATGATTACTGGTACAATATAATACAGGAATTAAAACTTCACTCAGGCTGTTTAATCAGAAAGACATGGATTCTAATACCTAAACTATATCCCTTAACCTTCAATTTCCTCATATGTAAAATACTTTCTATCTGATGGGGCTGTTTGTTATAAGAATAAAACAAATATCTGAAAGTGATTATTATTACAGCTAATACTAAACAGTAATTATAACATAAAAATTCTATGTTCTTCAGGTATCAAAGTATGTACATACATGCTTTAAATATTTTATTATGCTTTATAAATTATACATCATTTCTAAGTCCACACACTAATATCAGACATCTATTAACAAGGAAAATATACTCCAGCGAGTTATTTAGAAATTCCACTGCCAAACAGTATTATAGGTGGAATGTCCCTGATCTGAATTGCTTGGGATTTTGGAGTTTTTGTACAGGTTTGTGTACACAGTTGAGCAACACTAATCTGAAAATCCAAAATCTGAAAAAATTTAAATGGCAATGTAATGCTCAAAATTTCAGAGTTTGAAGCATTTTGGATTTTTGGATTAGGGATGTTCAATCTGTATAAAGAAAACATTCAGAGCAGTGAACAATGAGATTACTATACAAAATATTAACTAAATATTTACTAATAATTCTTCACCTATTAAGCACAAATGGGCCTTACACTAACTAGAAACGACAGCAAGCACCCAAGATTGGGATATGGGTACATATCAAGAAGACATGAGGCACATAAAAGGAAATGATTAGGGCTGGGGATGTGGCTCAAGCGGTAGCGCGCTCGCCTGGCATGCGTGCGGCCCGGGTTCGATCCTCAGCACCACATACAAACAAAGATGTTGTATCTGCCGAGAACTAAAAAAATAAGTGTTAAAAATTCTCTCTCTCTCCCTCCCTCCCTCCCTCCCTCCTCTCTCTCACTCTCTTTAAAAAAATAAAATGGAGTCAGCACTGGCAACAATAGAGTATTTGAGAAAATTAAGCAATTTCATTCAATAAAATATTAAAAAAGGAAATGATTAAATACTGAAGTGAAACTGAATTTACAATTTTACAACAGTTTTTTTTTTTTTTTAAAGGCAGTAGTTGTGGTGTTTGTTTGATGGTCTATCCAAGAGTCATGTAAAAGAAAAATAGGCCATAAAAGTGAGTAAGACTTCAAATTAGACTATTCCATATTGGTAAAACCTTAAGTGCCCAATTCCACTTAATTTCCATTTTTGCAAAAGTAATAGCCAACATAAAGTTAACTGTGTGATGAAAAGAGTATGATGACAGAGCAAAAAATTTTGTCCTGATAATAACTCTTCCATGACCTTTGCCTGACATTTCTTCTAAGACTCCTACCTCCACTCCCCATTCCTCTATCTATGACATATTCATTCTTTAAGCTCTAATTTAAATACCACTTTCTCTGGTCAGTCTTCCCAATGATTTGAGCCCCAAGACTAGTTAGTTGTCCCTCTATTTTTAAGAATTTGTATATTTATTAATTCATTCATTCACATTTAATTTTTTAAAATTTTTTGTTTTAGTTGCAGTTGGACACAATACCTTTATTTTACTGTTTATTTTTTATATGGTGCTGAGGATCAAACCCAGGACCTCGCACATGCTAGGTAAGTGCTCTACCGCTAAGCACAACCCCAGCCCCATTCACATATAATTTTTAATACACTAAAATGTACTTTTTTCATGAAAAAAGTATGTGTATTTATTTATTGGTAATGGAGACTGAGCACAAGGGATCTCTGCCACTTAACTACATCCCCTGTCCCTTTTAACTTTTATTTTGAAACAAGAGTCTAAGTTGCTGAGGGTCTTGCTAAGTTGGTAAGGATGGCCTCCAACTTGGTATCCTCCTGCCTCAGCCTCACTGGAATTTACAGGTATATAAATAATAAATTTTAAAAAAGTGGTTTTTTTGCAAGGTGTGGTTATAAAAAACACATGCATCTTAAAAATTAAAAAATAAACATAACAGTTAAGTTACCTCCAGAGAGTAAGGAACAACAAAAAACTGACTTTCTCCTTTACAATTTTATGCCTCTATATTCTTTAATGTATATATAATTTAATAGTTATATAAGGATTCCTAGGGTGCTAGACATTCACGATCTATGCTACTCACTTGGCACTTCTCATCTACACCTCAGAAACAAATATCTTGAAGACATGGTCTTTGTTTCTCATAGCAACCACCACATGATTTTATGTAAACTAAGTATTTACAAATACATATTTATATATAGAAGTATTAAAAAATAGAATGAACAGATTTGTATCAAAGTCTTAATTTTGGTTGCTTCTAAAGAGGGTAAAGTAAAGAAAGACATGACAAGGAAGAAGATTTTTAAAGAGCTCAGTTCCATAAATAATATTTCATGTTTAAAGAAAAAATATCTTTTTCTATGGTACTAGGGATTGAACCTAGGAGCACTCTACCAGTGAGCTACAATTCCCAGCATTTTTTATTTTGAGACAGAATATTGCTAAATTATTGCCCAGGCTGACCTAGAACTTGAGCTCCTCGTGCCTCCATCTCCAAGTAGCTGCAATTAAGGGCCACCAGGGCAGCACATTTAAAACATTTTAAAATAAAAATTCATATATTCATCATTTATATGTTAAATAAGCTGATCTTTTTTCCTTCAGCCTCTCATTGCCTTAACTTTGTTTCTAGCACTTTTCACTGCATAAAACTTTCTATTTTATGCACATACATGCTAGGCTATAGCTCTACTACTGGGCTACAGCCCCACCCCCTGTAGTCAATTTCTTAATATTTCCTTAAGGCCTTTGTATTTTTTTGACCCTGTTAAGGAAAAGGTAGTTCTAGTTCTTTTATAACCTTTTTGAAAATATGAAGCCTTTAATCACTTGGAATGAATTTTCTGGTACTAAATAAAGGAGGAAATTAACTAAATGTTTTTTTCCAAATTAATAATCAATAGCATCAATATCATTTATTGAATGGTAAATCCTTTTGTCATTGATCTGAATTATCAAAAATGGCCACTTGAACTCACAGTGAAAAGAACTCTGATTTCCTTCTTCAAAAGCATTAACTAGTTTTTAAATCAGTTCCATTGGGAAGAATCACATTAATCTATCAATATGTTTCACCTTATACTGATTAACATACTTTTTTTCCCTAACAAGTCACCACTAAAACAAAACAACAGGAGCCAGAGATGTAGCTCAGTGGTAGAGCACTTGCCTAGCCTGATGATTCCCAGCACTGCACAAGAAAAACCGAAAACCAAATAAGAAACAAAATAATAATTTTACTTGCATACTTCTATAAGCAGTTAAACAAGACAAGCATTCCCAACTGAGAAATTACAGAAACATTTATCAGATCAATAGGTTCCAAAAACTTACTAAAAATGAAAAATGAATAGAAATAAAGTTCTATTAACAAGAAAAGATAACACTACTATCACTGACTCAGAGTTAGGAGACTTGGGTTCTAATTTCTTACCCCACTTTGAATAACTGAATAAACCTTAAGAATTAGGACTATGGTTCCTTCTATTTTAAACATTCTATAATTCTAACTAATTCATCATCTCTAAGATAAAATATCTAGAACCAATAGCTGCTACTAAAAGGGAAAATTGTATAATCGTTAGCTCTCCATTTCAAATTTACTATGTTACTTACACCACTCCAAATCAATCTAACAATTCAATTCTTTTTCTCCAGCTTTCTTTTAATCATATACAAAATAACTTGAGCAACACTTTTAAGAATTACTTTCAACCATGTGAAAGATTAAGTTACCCTGAGGCTTGTCACTAAGAGTAATATTTAATAATTTCTAAGAGATATAATTGTTAAACCTTTCAAAATTTTTACAAATCTTATTGCTATATATATATATATATATATATATTTACTATCATAACCTGATGCAAAAAGAATTCTAGGGAAAGACAGAATCATGGCTCAAAGTCCCAAATACTAAATTTTGGTTTTACTCTGAACTTTCTGATGATCAGTTATACTTACTTCCTAAAAAAATTATCTAAGCCAATTATAATCCTAAAGTTACTGTGACTACATATACTGAAAATATTTATAAATTAATAAGCAGTTAAAACCTACAGCATTGAAAAACATATAAGTTTAAGTTTTCAAATTTAAAATGATAGAACTGTCATCAACCAAGAAGTATGAATTCCCATAATCAAAACTATTAAATTATAACTTTTAAATTAATTTGTATTTTGTTAAGAACACTTAGCATGAGATTTAGTTTTTTGTTTTTTTCGGTACAATACTAGAGATTGAACCCAAGGCCTCAAGCCAGGGCTTTACCACTGAGCTACATTCCCAGTGCTACACTCTTAAAATTTTAAGTGTATAATACTGTATTGTTTATTATATGTACAAAGTGCTATAGCAGATCTCTAGAAATTATTTACTGTGCTTAATTGAAACATTATGCTTTTTAATTAACTCCTCAATGCCCCCTCCTTCCAGCTGCTGGAAATCTCATTCCACGTGCAGTACTTATCTTTCTGTGACTGGTTTATTTTACTTTACTTATTTTACATAATGTCCTCAAGATACGTCAATGTCATTGCATATTACAAAATTTCCTTCTTTTAAAAGGCTAAATAATATTCCACTGTATGTTTTTACATCTGCTTCACCCATTCTTATGTCAATAAACATGTGGGTTGTCTTCACATCTTTGCTATTATTAGTAGTACGGCTATAACATGGACCTGCCAGTATCTCCTCCAGATCCTGATTTCAATTCTTTTGGATAAATACTCATAAGTGGAACTAATGAATAATAAGTCTAATACACCCAGCTCTCTAACCCAGGGCTGGAGATTAAACCCAGGACATCATGCATACTTGCATACTAGGCAAGTGCTGTTATCACTGTATCACGGAGCCACATTCTCAACAATATTTCTATTTTTAATTTTTTAAGGAATCTCCATATTGTTTTCTATAACAGCTACACCAATTTGCATTTCCATCAACAGAGTACAAGGGTTTCAATTCTCCATATCCTAACACATGTCTTTACACCCCCCCCCCTTTTCCAAGGGTGGGATGATGTTCTGGATTGAACCCAGGCTTTGCATGTGCTCTACTACTGAGTCACACCCCTAGCCCTCCCAATCTTTTGCTTGTTTTGAAAACAACCATCCTAACAGAGATGAGGAAATATCTCATTGTGGTTTGGATTTGCATTTCCCTGATAAGTGACATCAATTTTTTTTTTCAGACTTGTGTCTTCCTCAGAGAAATATCTATTCAAGTTCTTAGCCTATTTTTTTAATAGGGCCACTAGTTTTTCTGCTACTGGGTTGTAGGAGTTCCTTAAATATTTTGGTGATTAACACTGAGTCAGAAATAAGGTTTGTATATTTTCTCCCATTTCATAGGTTGTTTTTTCACTGTTGGTTATATCCTTTTGCTGTGCAGAAGCTTTTTACTTTGATGTAATCCCACTTGTCTATTTTTGCTCCTGTTGTCATATTCATGAAATTACTGCCAAGACCAATGTCATGAAGCTTCTTCCCCCTTCTAATTCCATATACAGTATTGGAAAAACAAGCAGATCTAAGAGTAACAAAAATTATCTTACCTGTACATCCCAAGATACTACTACCTAATATCTTGCCAAAATTTTTTTGACATTTTACCAAATCAAGAGTATATATTCCTAGTTTCATTTTGTATGTTAACATATATCTTACTTTACATTTTTCTAGACCCACGAAAGATGTAACTTTACATATCCTGGTCAAGCTCCCTATATCCAGATCTCCCATCCGTTTTTCAACCAACAGAAATTTCAGGTAAGAGGTTCTCAAATCAAGTGACACAATGACACAAAAATACATTATAGGTTTCCTGTAAAATGTCACAATGGAAACATTAAAATGAATTAGTAAGATTCATAAAGTTACCCTGGGAATTAGTTATTTGGTATATAAGATTATAGATGCTTTGAGAAACCTTAAGTGTTATTTTTTAACTACAATCAAAGTGCTTAGAATATAGCAACATATAATTTAATATAAACCTATCCTCCTACCTCCAATTTCTAGATGTAAGGGCAAAACAATGAGCATAAAGAAGGGCACTACATCAATGACCCTGACTTTGCAAGTATTTCTTTAGTTGGGCACATGTTTCTTTTCAAATCATGTACATAAAAATTTGAAAACTTAGCTTAATTGTTGGGCTAAAACTCTGCTTCAATCACTTGAAGTATGACAAAAAAGTAATCAAAAAATGATTAAAAGAGAGTATACGGGGTCATTACAAATCATCTTAATAAAATTTCACAGAAAGCTCTTAACAAATTTTAGTTTTCAAAATAGTCTAGGATCAAGGGAACAAATGCAAGTCCAGTTCTTTAAACATACCTGGAGATACACAAATTTAGATACAGACTAATAAAATATATGTGTATCTGACACAGGCAGAAAAATATAGGCTGGCTCAGGAGATACACTATTGATTGATCAATGGAAATGTTAACTTCTACTTGTTACAAGAAAAGAGCATGAGGGAAAAAATGAGAGGACAATAAAATCAGTACCATAAAGCTTATTTGTAATTCATCCTGATTTCAATTTTATTTAAACTCAGCTTTAAGTTCTATAAAGACAAGAACTATGTTTATATAATAACTAACAAATTCAAATCATGCTGATTTAAACTAACTTAAATAATGCAGAAAGAATCTTAGAGCATGTCAGAAGTCATCTTATTCAAAAAGCCCCTAATTAAGAAATCCCTTTGAAAAAACAAGAAGTGGGGCCAGGTGTGAGAGGATGAAGCAGGAGGAGGATCACAAGTTCAAAGCTAGCCTCAGCAAGACCCTGTCTCAAAATCAAAAATAAAAAGGGCCTGAGGATGTAGTTTGATCCCCAGTACCATATACACAAAAATAAATAAATTAAAAGCAACAAACAAACCAACCAGAGGAAGAGCCACTCTAAAACCAGTTCAGGTTCCTTACCCATGAATGTAAGGGCAACATTTACTGAATGGAACTGTGTAAATTAATAAAAATAATAGTCTTCTCTACACTGCTTTTTCTGGACAAAGAGCAACTGTTAGCAATGCACTGCCAAGTGCTGAAGGAGCAGATGGAAATTAAAACATCTTCCTCCTTTTGTACATAAGTATACCATATCATCAATTTCAAGCAAGTAGTTCCTTAAGAACAGCCCCATCTGATATTCTCAAGGAATCATAGAGACTAAAAGTTCATATGCCGTGAGCACTTTAGCACCAAGCTTTCACTTGAAGAACAATTTATCAAGGATGCTAGCAGAGGCACTTTTTCATCTTTCTCCTACACATCAGAAATGGATAGATCTGGTTAAATACTAGGAAAACATCTTTGAAAGCAAACTGTGCCTCAAATTGTTTGTGAAATTTTTAAATAAGATAATAAAAGGCAATCAAAGATAAGCAGAAAACCCAAAATGAAATGAAATAATTGATCAAATAATTAGTACATATTTTTAAATGAGTTTGAAAGGGTAAGCTTAAAAAGAATAAGAAAGTTTCCAAATTTAAACGAACAAAAATACTTATAACCATTTTGGTAGCAAAAGTAATAGATTTTGAATGAAGGTTCAGAATTACATGCTAAAGTCCATTTTTTTTTAATGCCTAAACATAAAAAAGATATCCTCCTGCCTCAAAACAACATAACTTGCAATCTCTGGGGAAAACTAAAGTGTACAAGGTTGATAGGTAAACTTTCTGACCACTGGGGAAAACGTTCCTCAGGTTTTAAAACTGTATTCTTACAAAAACAATTAAAATTAAAGAAACCTACTAAAACTTTTCCCAAAGTTTAAAAGATTAAAATTTGTACATAAATTATTAGCAGATGAGCCAAACGCAGTAGTGCACACCTGTTGACCCAGCTACTCAGGAGGCTCAGGTTAGAGGATCACTTGAGCCCAAGAGTTCAAGGCTAGTGAGATCCTACCTCTTAAACACACACACACACACACACACACACACACACACACACACACACACACAAGTGTTTAGGATAACTTAGTATATTTTAATATCAAAAGTAGCTATCTGCCAAAAGAAGAGAAAAGAAAAGAACATGGTTGTCCACACCGTTTTATGTGGATTAACTGTTAACTCCAAGACTGAACTGTTGTTATACAAGAGCAAACATATCAAGAAATTAAAAAACAAAATCAAACAAGTACTGATTTTTTGAACAGAATCATCCTTTCTAGTCAACGGTTTTAGCAACATAATTATGAAAGGCCATATTCATATGTCTTAAAGCCAAGCAAAAACAACTCTAAGATCTCTATGCCCATAAGTTGTAAAATGGATAAATTGTAGTGTATTCATACAATGTAATATTAAACAGCAACAAAAAATGAATAAACTAAAGCTACCAGCAACAACATGTATATAGCTCACAAATATTAAGGGCAAGAACCAGACACATGGGAGTACACACTGGGCAGTTGGATTTACATAAAGTTCAAAAACAGGTACAACTAATCCAAGCAATTAGAAAGATGGGGCTGGGAACAGTAACTGGGAAGGCCCTTAAAGGGAACTTCTAGGATTCTGGTCTACATATCACTGGTTACACAGCTATGTATACTTTGTGAAGTCATCAAACTGTATACCAATGACTTGTGCACTTCAATTTAAAAAATATTAATAAAATTTCTATAATTTAACTATAAAATTACATCTATAGCCCATATACACATAAAACGCAGATTTTCTAATTCAAATGACCACTGCTTATTCAAATGACCTGTATGTATATACTACCACACCTACTGCTCCAACTCTACTTTTCTCCCACTTAAAAAAAAAAAAAGAAAAAAAGTAAAATGGTGCATGCCTGTAATCCCAGAGGTTTGGGAAACTAAGGCAGGAGAATCACAAGTTCAAAGCTAGCCTCAGCAACTTAGTGAGGCCCTGTCTCAAAACAAAAATAAAAAGGGCTAGGGATGGGCTGGGGTTGTAGCTCAGCATTAGAGCGCTTGCCTGGCATATATGCGGCATTGGGTTCAATCCTCAGCACCACATAAAAATAAATAAATAAAAGGGCTGGGGACGTGGCTCAGTGATTGAGTACCCGCCTCAAAAACCCTTGGCAGCAAATAAATAAGAAAAAGAAAAAAGAAAAAAACTTGAAGAAAACAAATGAAGTCACAGCTTATCTCTTTAACTGGGCCTAATATACTAACATTTGAGAAGTAATCATAATCAGACTCTTAAAAATGCACATGTCTTTCTGAGGATTATGAGGTTACCAGTCATAAGCAAATGTGAATAGTTCAATGGCTACTTTTAACATACACCCGACCTTAATATTAAAAAAAGAAAACAAGTGATTTCACTATTTCCTTTACTATAAGATCACTTTATGAAAAATACTGTATTTCAAAATATAGTGCCATACCTCTCTTCCTATTTCTTTCAAACAAGTTATCTTTGATCTTTCCTTGCTGCCATGATATAACTTGGAAAGACTCCTACTTTTCAATTTGAAACTTCATTCACTTTTAATTCTCCTGAAAGCCTACTTTTTTCAAAAAAAAAAAAGATATATTAATTGTGTAAGAAACAATTACGACTGACATATATACACCAATCCTGCCTGTTTCAAAATATAACAAATGAATAAAAAAGCTCTATGCTCTTCCTTTACACCCTAAACACTTCCTCTTCAGTGTTATATAAAACCAAGTATTCATATGTATTTGTGTATACACACAATGTTATAAAACTATGGATACAAGATACAAAAACCAATGGTTGTGTATAGAAAAAGAATTCTCACTCAAAACTAGAATACTTGCAAGAAAGCACCTACACCCAAGTAAAACTGGCAAATCAGCAAAGACTAATCTGATTCAAGTCAGATGGCTATATTATGGTACTAAAGAAACCAGTGCTAATAGTTGAGCCTACATAGTAGCCAGTTAATTCCACATTAAAGAAAAATTTTCAACAATGATTTTGCCATGACTCAACTCAGCCATTTGGAAAATGAATTTTCTTGTTCATTATAGAGGTATATAGCTAAACTGAGATTATCATCATTACCAGAATAGTAATTTGAAGTACAGATTCTTAATCCATATCCAACCTTCAAATAATTTCTAAACTTGAGAAAACAAAAACCTCTTTACAAAATTGGTGAGTGCCACTTTTCTCTGATGAGACAAGGAAGTATTATTCCTTAATAGTTTTTAATGTTTAGTCACCACATAGGAAAATTGCTTTTAATAATTTATCCCTTTTTTGAACACAATTCCACAATGTTCTATTTGTTAAAAGAGCAAAACTCTTTAACAGTTAGATTTCTAGAAATTGGGAGAATAAGCAATAAACATATAGAACTTACACTTGCTTTAACATACTCTTACTTGAAATGTTTTAAAATAAAATTAATGTTTTTCAAAGTAAAGTTAATAATTTTGATATTTGCTTAAAGCCAAAATAAATTAACATAAAGGAAGTTAGTTGGTTTCATTTCTTTACTTTCTAAGGATTAAATTTAATCATACATCTTATGTTAACCAAACATATAAAAACTCTAAGCTACACATACAATACGCTAAACTCTGGTAAAGGAAGGATATTTAGTCCACAAACCAGTCAAAATTACTAATAAAATCTATCACTATCATTTAACTTACATTTTCCCTTCCTCAAATAGTCCATCTGTAGCCATGAGCTAAAATGACTTAACACCCTTTATTCATAACTTATGAGTAATTCAGGGGAAATCAACCCTTCTTTGTACAATAAGTGCTTAGTGATATCATCAAGGCACTGGAAGAAAAAGCATGCTGATCAATCAGTGTAGGCTCTTGAGACAAATTTACATGAGAGGCAAAACTATGATAAGAAGGTTACTTGGAAAATGTGAACTCAGATGATTCAACAATTAATGGCATCAAACTAATGTTACCTTTCTCTAAGTGATAGATGGGATAGGACAGAAGACAGACATGCTGTAAGGGCAAGGTACTCCCTCCTCTTAAAGTGGTGGAAACAGATTACCAAATGTGTTTTGCTAGCTCACCTTGTTTATGGAGTGACTGGGTGATCAAAATCAAATTTGGAAAAATTTTCCAGCTACCTCCTAAGGATCTTACTGCTAGGTAACTAGGATACTCAGTTTCCTAATTTGTTAAAAAACAAACAAACAAAACAAAAACAATGAGCTGGGGCTGGAACTATAGCATGTAACAGAGTGCTTGCTAGTATATATGAGGCACTAAGTTAGATCCCCAGCACCACATTAAAAATAAATATATAAAATAAACGCATTCTGTCCATACACAACTACATTAAAAGAAAAATGAGCTGGGCACAGTGTTACACACCTGTAATCCCACTGGCTCAGGAGACTGAGGCCAAGAGAATGGCAAAATCAAAGCCAGTCTCTGCAACTTAGCCAGACACTAAGCAACTTAGTAAGACCTTGTCTCAAAATAAAAAAGTAAAACAGGTTGGGGATGTTGTTCAGTGGTTAAGCACCTTTGGGTTCAATCCCCAGTACCCCCCCCCCAAAAAAAGGAATGACAACATCTACTTTACAGACTTGCTGAAAGGGTTAAATGATAAAACTGTGACTACCTGGAATAGACTCTAGCACAGAGCAGAAACAGTTAAATGTTTATTATCCCAAATACCTATTTTTGTTTTCTTATTTTTCCATGAAAGAATATTTTAATTCATTAGATATAAGACTACTTATTTACAATTACAAATCAGTCTAAGTTTATACCAAATCATCCAGATATTACATTTCGGAATATACCAGAAACACACACATTTTGTCTCTTGGGTTTAATTTTATATACAGTTGATCCAAAACCTCATTATTTCAAGAGCTGTCATTTTCTGAATAATTATCATGTGCCAGGTGGTTTACTATCTTTTATCTGTACAATTATTCTAAGGCAAGTCTTATCCCAATTTTAAAGATTAGAAACACAGAGAGGTTAAGATTGCCTACCCAATGTCAAGCAGGTAATTAGCTCAGATCTCTGTGTATCATACTACCCAATTGTCTCATTCCTTGTATTTTGTGTCTTCATAATTTATTTTCAGAGGGTAACAACTAAATTTGGAGGGAAACGGTACCTTGTCAAGAAACTCATATACTAACCAGAATTATTTGGAAAATAATAATGCAACTCAAATAGCAAATAAATTAATGAGATGGAAAGTCGAAAACAGAATAATTCTTCAGAGATAGGAGACAAGATAAACACACAATAAAGAGTAACTTGTTAGTTAAAAATAAATAGGGGGACTGGGGTTGTGGATCAGCAGAGCGATTGCCTAGCACATGCAAGGCACTGGGTTTGATCCTCAGCACCATATAAAAATAAATAATAAAGATATTGTGTCCAACTACAACTAAAAATTTTTTAAAAAAATAAATAGGGAGGCAAAAAGAGATCTCATATTAAAAATAACTCATTTGTATACCAGTTATTTTTAGAGTTAAAATAAAAATAAGAAAAATTAAAAGTTGAGAAAACATATCTGGTCCTGTTCTCTGTGTCCATGGGTTTCATTCATTAGAATTCAACCAATCATGGATTGGAAATATTGAGTAAAAAAAAGTTTATACTGAACATGTACAAAACTTTTTCCCTGTCATTATTCTCTAAACAATATATGTAGTAACAACTATTTACATAGCATTTACATAGTATTAGGTATTACAAGTAATCTAGAGATGATTTGCAGCATATGAGAAAATATGCAGAGGTTATATGCAAATTCTGTACCATGTCATTTTATGTAATGGACTTGCGTGTCTGCAGATTTTGGTGAGTATGTGTGTGTTCTACAATCAATCCCCCATGGATACTAATGATTATACTCACTATTTTGAATTCTGCCAAATCTAAGTGGGTTGATAAGAGGGGAAAAGGGAGGCCTAAGAAGTCAGGATATACTGCTGGTTGTTGCCTTACCTGATAGTTCTCTTAAGCTGGTTAGCCTTGCTGAGGGTTTGCCAGAATTTCAAGTAAAGAGAAAAGCAGTACTAGGACAGCCTTTAGGCCTGATCAGAGGAACTTCAACATTAACACTGATAGTACCCAATTTGTATCCTTCAAATTATTTCTATGCTCTGAAAAACAGGCTCTCTTTTGCTGAAAAAAATAAAAAAATTTAAATACACTTCTCTAGTAGGACACATTCTGAAGATTAAGCCACCAGATGGGAGAGTAGTGCCCCACAGAACTTAATTCCTAAACAGGGAAAATCATGTTTCTTGTCCAGAACTACTCTATTAAGGTTGCACAGGTTATTTTATGAGCAGTGTAAGAATCTAAAAGTATCATAAGCTAGTACAATTCCATGGAAGGTATTAACTAGGCTACCTGTTTAAAAGACCAACAAGTATACTAGCTATTCACAAATTATGAATATGTAGCTCCATCAGAAATATTTTATGCAATGCTATATGTTCTGAAAGAAATTCTAGAATTCCAAGGTCATAGGTGAGATTTTTTTATCCCAAAAATATAGGACATAGACTGATTTACTCTATAATTGTTTCAGACTACAACTTTATAGCCAAATCTGTCAATATATGACATTTGCCAAATTTCTCAAACTACATCACTAAATTTTCAGCACTTCAAACAGTCCTATGCTTTCCCAGTAATTAGAGAAAAAATTTTTACACCTATTTTCAAAATCTTCCATGCAAAGATTATTTTCAGAACTCAAATTTTATTTTTTATTAAAACATAAAGAATGAAAAACTAATAATAGTGATTGCTTCCAGGTAGAAGAATTTAATAGTTGGCTCAGCAACTCAGTGAGGACCTAAGCAACTCACTGAAACCCTGTCTTCATTTTTTTTTTTTTTTTTTGGTACTGGGGACTGAACCTAAGGGTGCTTAATCACTGAGCCACATCTCCAGCCCTTTTTATTTTGAGACAGGGTCTCACTAAATTGCTTATGTCCTCAATAAGTCACTGAGGTTGGTCTTGAACTCTTAATCCTCTTGCCTGAACTTCCTGAGTCACTGGGATCACAGGTGTATGCCACCATGCCAGGCACTATGAGACCCTGTCTTAAAAAAGGGCTTGGAATAAAATGTCTCTGGATTTAATCCCTAGTCCCCCATCCAAAAAAAAAAAAAAAAAAAGAATTTAATAACTGTAGGCAGATAAAAGAAAGGGACTTTCAAATTTTAAACTATATACATTTATAATCTATTCAAATAAATTAATTTTAACTAAAAACTACTGATTACTACATAGAAGGTCAGCACACTTTTAAGTTTGCCCATACTTCTAAGGAAAAAAATTTAAAAAACAGATTCCAAGGATAAAGAAATTAAACTGAGAACAGGTGGCAAAAGCTAAATCCTTCTAGATTTTTAAAACAAAACAAGGGTACATAAACAATCGTTGTTAAAAAGTCATCTATACTCCCATGTTTACTGAAGCACTATTCACAATAGCCAAGAAATGGAAACAATCTTAAGTGTCCATTAACTGATGAATCGATAGAGAATACGCTACACACACACACACACACACACACACACACACACACACACACACACACGAATACTATCCAGTCATTAAAAAGCACGAAATTCTGTCATTTCTTTAGCAACATGGATGGAACTGGACATCATTATGTTAAGTCAAATAGACAAGCACAGAAAGAAAAATACTACATGATCTCACTCATATGTGGAATCTACAAAGGTTGATCTCATAGAAGTTGAGAGTAGAATAGTAATTACTAGAAGCTGAGCAGATTTGAGGGAAGGAAAAGAGAAAAGGTTGGTTAATGGTACTAAGACACCGAAAAGAGAAATGAGTTCTGGTATTCTGCATAGTAGGGTGACTACAAATGACAATAATGCCTTACATACTCCAAAAAGGCTAGAAAAAAGGAGATTCAATGTTTTCACACCACAGAGAAATAATAAATATTCGAGAAGAAAGATAGCACTTACCCTAACTTGAACAATACATGATGTAAACATGTATTGAAAAAAAAATCACCTGGGATCCCATAAATATGTACAATTTTCATACCTGGCTTATCAAAAATACAAAATAAGCCAGGCATGGTGGCTAAGGCTGTGCCTGTAATCCCAGCAGCTTGGATGGCCCAGGCAGGAGGAACTCCAGTTCAAAGACAGTCTCAGCAACTTAGGGAGGCACTAAGCAACTCAGTGAGCCCTCCCCTCCACCAAAAAATAAAAATTTTTAAAGTGGGTGGAGCTTGGGATGTGGCTCAGTGGTTAAGCCCCCCTGAGTTAATCTCCAGTACCAAAAAAAAATATATATATATATATATATATATTATACAAATATTATAGACCCAATACCACACTACTTTCAGTTTCATTAACTGATGGAATATATTACCAAATTGTGACCATATGGAACACAAACTATTTTCTACTAGTTTAAAGTGGTGTGAAATCTGAAACTCAGAAACTTTTTTTTTTCTTGTGGTGCTGTCAACGATTGAACCCAGGGCCTCATGCATGATAGGCAAGTGGTTTACCACTGAGCTATATCTCCAGCCCCCCAAACTCAAGTCTAAGAAAGCTAGTGATCAGTATTCAGTCTTAGACAACAAACAGACCACTTAAGATAGCATGAGTGAAGACAACATTCCATGAAATACCAGGGCCAATATTTAGTTTCTTTCTCTTCAAACACTGGTATAACATGTAAGAGAAAGTCTGTGTGTGCGCAACACAAATATGTTATGTATATGTAAATATATTTAAAAGTGTTATTAAGTTTTTATTCCAGTTAACCTGTGGGTGAGAAAGCAGCTAAAAACTAGGGTGTTAAAATTTTTCTTTGAAAGCCTAAAGCACATGATTTTAAATATATTGAACTAACCTTAAAACAGTGAGTCTCATTTTGATTTCCTACCGGAAAGTTGGCTGTACCACTATTATGTAATTCTATCCAAGACTAACGCAAGAGTTACATACTCACCAAGAGTTAGTAAAAGGTTTGGGGGGGGGGGGGCACACACTTGTTTTAGTTTTAGTTCCTTAATAACCTTATCAAATTAAATCCAGCATATTCTTAAACAAATACCAACAACAAAATCTCTTTTCCAAACTAGAAGTAGTGATATTCTGTATGTTCCATAAAACTTAAGATAATGTTCTTCTTAGCTAACTTTTGAACATTATGTGACTTTCCTATTTTAAAAATGTAATCAAAATGCCAATTTTTCAAAAATGGTCTATTTTAACTAAGGAAGGTCTGCAAAACTTTGATTATTTTAGTTTTTTAATCTTTCTTAACGTTTAATTCATTTTAAGGCCATTTACTTGCTCTTTGAGAGACTATTTTCCCTGAAGGCTAATCAGGGAAAATAGTTCCCCTCAGTGCCAACACTGAACCTCCAGAACCTCCTGGCTGCAGCAAGGGAACAATCCTACAGTACAATTTCATTTACCACTTGGTTAGGTACATACTGAAATTCTGATTCATGAACATCATTTGTCAGTTTATGAATATCAATTAAAAAGAAAACTACCACTAGTTTGTTACTACCAACAACCAAATCACTTCCAATTTAAGTACAAAGAGTTCAGTAGCTAATAATTTTGAAGAAAACTGTCCAAAAATCACCTGAACCAGGTTTGAAATTGCACACAAACTGCAAAATGGAGATGCAGAATAAACATCTAAAAAATACACAACTGGAGTAAATTAAGTTTGGCTGAAATATTTTGATTCAGTGCTCATGTTATTAACATATCACATCTTGAAAAAGCTTACTGTAGTAGCAGAATCCTTAATATTAAATGCTAGCATTTCAATTTTGTCATTGTTTTCTCAAAAACACTTTAATATATGAGCATACATAATAGTAATTCTAGAAGGAGACTTGAAAATTTGAATGGAATACCAGAAGAACTCTGATATATGTGAAAGGAAATGATGAGACTCAAAATTTTTAAATATGCCAAGAAACTAGTAAACGCATCAAAGAATCATTAAAACATATTTACCAATTATGTTGCACAAGACTTCTAACTGGTTTGAAACATCTTTCAAGCAACATTTAGCAAACTGTTTTCTCAAAGACTATCTGTAACAGTGACTACAGTAAAACCTATAAACTATTTTTCAGATTAACATCTTCACTGGTTAAATATTTGGATCAAAACAATGAAACAGTTTTTAAGGAAAGAATGTATAATTTTAAAAATGCCTTTAATTCTCTTAACCAACGGGGATGTGACAACCAACGCAAGTGAAATTAACCTTAATCCGGCAACTAAAACAGGCAAAATGTCTCCTAACAATTCTCCTCCTTAAAACAACAACCATACACAAAAAATACAGTATTGACCTCCACCCCACTGCAAGCAGCTAATTAATAGAGAATAGTTGTGTTTAGAGATCCAGGTGCAGCACTTCTATTTCACAAACCTCCCAAAATAATCATATCATGCAAGTAAAGCTGAACATTATTTTTGCTAAAGCAGGAATCCAACCCCGGGGAGCCTCAGCCCTTAGACAATGGTGGTTACCAGACAGTGCTGCACAGTTGGGTCCAAATGACACATTTCACTAGGCCTTGGTCACAACACACACGCGAGCGCCCGCGCGCGCCCGCCCACACACACACACACACACACACACACACACACACACACTCACTCACTCCCAAGAGGCCGGTTCTATGGAAGGGGTGTTCAAACCCCACTAGGAGATGGAGGGGAGCACCGCGGCGTGGAAGGGTAGCGAGGGGACAAAAATCGAGGGGGTGCCGACAGAGCGGAAGGGTAACTGCACAGCACACGAGGGAGGGGGTGGAAATGGCCGATGGATTCTATATTTATTTATCTAAAGGACTCGATTTAACGGGTCTTTCCCAGAGGTTCTATAACTAAAGACAAACTACGCAGCAAACATCGTGGGGTTGGAAGAGGAGTCGCTGCTCCCCCTACCCCGTGACCGGGGGTGGGGGTGGGGGTGGGCCGGGAGAAACAAGTTCCCTGGCCAACACCACGGACCACTCGGATCCCCTCTCCCCCTCCTCCACAGGAAGGGGGAGGCGAAGAGAGAGAAAAGGGGAAAACAAGTTCCCCAGCCAACCCCACCGCCCCATCACTCCCAGCCATTCCCCCCACCTACCAACAGAAAGGGGGAGATCGGACCGTGGAAGGCGGCAGAAAAGGGGGAAATTCCACCCTTAGCCTTTCCTCCAGCCACCTACAGACTCCCACGGGGTCCGCAGGCGAGGCGAGAAGCCCCAGGGAAGGGTGGGGGTGGAGGGTGCCGAGCCCCCGAAACCAAACAAAGCGCGGCCTGAGCAAGAGCCCAGGAGAGACAGAAAGCCGCGGCTTTTCCTGACGGCCCGGCCGGGCCCGGGCTGACACTGCGGCACCACGGGACCCGCCTCCGCTCGGCCTCCGTCTCCCACCCCCGGAGCGCACAGGCCGCCCCCACCCGCCCAGGCTTCCCGTCCGCCGTGCCCGGCCGGCCAGGCGCCCGAACCTGCGGGCGGCGGGGAGAGAGAGCGGCCTTACCCCGCTCGCCGGCGTTGTTCCGCTCCTGAGGCAGCGGCGGAGGCGGCGGTGGTGGCGGCGGAGGCTGCTGCTGCGGCGGCGGCGGAGGCTGCTGCTGCTGCTGCGGCGGCGGCTGCTGCTGGGGCGGCTGCGGCGGCGGCTGCTGCGGTGGCTGCTGCTGCTGTTGCTGCACCGGGCGCGGCCGCGACACTCGCCTGGGTCTCCGGTTGGCGGCTCGGACGGAGTTCATTTGCCGGGCTGAGGTGGCGGCGTTGGCGGAGGGACACACACACTCACGCGCACACGCACAGCGAGCTCCGGGGCAGGAGAAGGGGGTGGGGAGGGGGAGGAAAGAGAGGGGCGAGGGGAAGGGGAGATGGTGTGGGCGGAGGGGGCGAGCGGGACCCCGAGTCCAGAGAAAGGCCGGGGAGACAGACTGAGCCCGAGCGAGGACGGCCGGGCGGGCCTGGCGCACGGGGAAGGCCGAGGCCGCCGGGCGGGGCGGCCGCGAGGGACAGAGACAGAAAGACGGGCAGAGAGAGAGAAAGAAAGAAAGGGCGTCCGCCCGCTTGGGGATCCCGAGACGAAGCGCGGCGGCGGCGGCGGCCGAGGAGACAGACCTGGGTCCCGCCGACTCCCGAGCGGCGTCTCCGGTGGCGGGGGGAGTGGGCGGGCGGGTGAGGAAGGGAGAAGGAGGAGAAGAGAGGGAGAACAGGGAGGGAGGGAGCGGGGGGCGCCCGGCTCTTTTTTTTCCCCTCTTCCTCCCCCCCACACCCCCTGAAAGAGATTTCTGCGAGGAATTTTTTTTTTCTTTCTTCGGCCTCTTCTCTCTCCTCCCCCCTTCTCTCCTCGGCGAAGGGGAAATGAGTGTAAAGGGAGGAGATTGGGGGAAAAAGAGGCGTCGTCGTTCCTCCTCCTTAAAGGAACCTTTCCTCCTCCTCCTCCTCAGCCCCGTTGCTGCTGCTTCTGCTGCTGCTCCGTGGCAGGAGGAGCCATTGACACCGCCGGAGCCTTCACTCTCGCCCAGTCGGTCCCTCCCCGCCGCGGGGCTGGCCAGGGGCGCGGGGGAGGGCCTCGGGGCGGGGGGGAGGGGTGAATGGGCGGGGAATGCTGGAGGCGGGGATTCCGGCCAGGCGACCAATGGGAAGCGGCTATACAACCTTCGGGCCAATGGAACCTCTGCTCTTATCGCAAAGTCCCTTCCTTCAACGCCCTGTTTCCTCTCTTGGGTTTCCTCCCTCCTCCGCCAAGGAGGGGAAAAGAGGGAAGGGGGAGTGTGTCGGGGCGGGTGATAATGGGGAGGTATCAGGGCATATAATAGAGCTGGGGGTAGGCGAAGGGAGCGCCAGTGCGTAGCGACTGTTTGAGGAGAGGAGGTACTCGGAGGAAAGGGCGGGGGCTGCTGATGTAATGGGGAGAAGTGATTAATCCTTCATTTCGCCGTTTCACCCCCCCACACCCCCGATTTTTTAAGCGGAAAAAAGTGGAGCGAGGGAGCCAATCTTTGATAACTCCGGTGTTCTGGGGCGGGTAGTTTTAAAATATTAGCTGTAGGGAGCGCTAGAGGTTCTGTGCCCTTTAGCCCAGCTGAGGGTACTTGCAAATCTTTTGAGATCTACTTAGCAGAGCTTTGAGGTTGGTAACCAAAGTTTGGAGTTGACTCTTAATCATAGTCATCTAAGCTATCAGAAGGTTTTGACCTTTGGTCAGTTTGCTTTGGTTTTTGAAAAAATGGTCTATATGTACTATTCGAGAAGATAATATATGAGAGAAGAAATAAAGTAAATGTGTTGAGACAGATTTTTTATGTGATTTGCTTTTTTCCTTTTTTATTATATATGAGAGAAAACAGGAGAAAAAATTAAAGGGTATTTTTATTTGGGGTAGGATTCTTTCAGAATTATTTCAGTAACACTTAGATTCCACACCCACAAACTCAGAAGAAAAGAAAAACCCCAAGAGGCTTTATCTTTAGTATTTGTATCTGGTCCCCTCAGCATAATCTCTCCCCAAGGAAGACAGGTTTTGATTCCTTAGCTGCTGTTCTCAATTCTCTTTGCTCTCTTTTGTTTATCTTTTTTTTTTCTTTTTAAAGATGTGGTAAAACTATGAGCTTACCTCTCGATTCTCTGGTTTTCAGCTCTATTGGTGATTTTTCTCTCATTTGAGTTTCATCAATTGCTGCCTGAGTTTGAGACAGATAATTGTTAAAAACATGATAGAAGGAGAGGCACAAGAGATGTAAGCCAGTATCATATAGTGTGTTTGTGTCCCAGATTTGATATGTGACTCTAGGCAAATTACTTCCATCATTCTAGACATTAGGGTTCCACTCCCTTTTAAGTAAGAACTTATTTTGTACTATATAATGGTGTTTCTAACTTTTTAAAGTTCTGTTTTGTTTTTATTATTTTTATTTATATATGACAGCGAAATGCATTACAATTCATATTACACATATAGAGCACAAATATTTCATATCTCTGGTTGTATACAAAGTACATTCACACCAATTTGTGTCCTCATACATGTACTTTGGATAATGGTGTCCATCACATTCCATCCTTGTTTCTAACCTCATGCCCCCTCCTTTCCTGTCTTACCCTCTGCCCTGTCTAGACTTCCTCTAGTCCTCCCATGTTCCCCTCCCTATGCCACTATGAATCCTCATACACTGCTGGTGGGACTGCAAATTGGTGCAGCCAATATGGAAAGCAGTATGGAGATTCCTTGGAAAATTGGGGCTGGAACCACCATTTGACCCAGCTATCCCTGTCCTCTGTCTATACCCAAAGGACTTAAAAATAAGAATACTACAGGAACACAGCCACATCAATGTTTATAGCAGCACAATTCACAATAGCTAAACTGTGGAATCAACCTAGATGCACTTCAGTAGATGAATAGATTTTTTTAAAAAGTGGCATATATACACAATGGAATATTACTCAGCAATAAAAGAAAATAAAATCATGGCATTTGCAGGTAAATGGATGGAGTTAGAGAAGATAATGCTAAGTGAAGTTAGCCGATTCCAAAAAAACAAATTCCAAATGTTTTCTCTGATATAAAGTTCTGTGTTTTTGAGATGATCTGTACTTGGTCCAGAAAATGGAGAAACTTAATCCAGGTTTCCTTTTCAAAAACATACTTGAAAAGGACACCTATTTAAAAAAACAAAAACAAAACAAAACAAAAAGAAACAGCTTGAAGAGCTTCAAACTTTTATGGTTGTTTGGCTAGGTGCAAATAAACACAGTTTTACATTTGTTTCAAATAAATATAAAAATAAAGGGGGAATAAAAATACAGGAAAGTCACATGATACTATACTTGTTACAATGTGTGTCCGTATTTTTGATTTTTCTAAAATTTTACTTTTATATTCAAATACTTATTTGTTCCTTCCATGAATGAATAATATGTGAGGTGCTATGGGAAATATTGATAAAATAAATGGCATAGGGAGTTTGTATTCTGATGTGGTAGGATTGAAGATTTACTTATTCAAATGTACAAAGAAAATGTAACTTGTTTGTTTTCTGTATTTTTTAACCTCAAGTCCATACAAATCTCCTTCTTGTATGTCAGGAATTTCTTATCCAATTTGTTTTATATAAATATCATCTTTCAGATTTTATTTCTTCTCTCCTTATTCCAAAATATGTATGGGGGAAGAGAGTTGTTGTATAAGGTATAGAGGGTGTTTTTTGTATATATCCTAATTTCTAAACCTACTATAACCATTCTCTGGCCAATGGCAGTAAATGTGACTTCTTGTAATATGACATTTCTTTTTCTATTTTGACAGTTTTCTGAAGATGAAAGTAAAGTGTCTTCAAAAAGGGAGTACCTTTTTTAAAATTTACATAGTGACTAGTGGGCTGGGAATTGCCCAGAGGCTTACATGGCATGAGAGAAGAGAATCTAAGCCATAAATGCCATGTTGTCCTAGGATGTAGTAGCTGATATGGTCTAAGAGTAGGGCTGCAAGCCTCAGAAGTAAAAAGGCTGGGTGTGGTGGCACACACCTGTAATCCCAGCAACTCGGGACACTGAGGCAGAAGGATCCTAAATTTGAAGCCAGCTCGAACAATTTAGCTGTCTCAAAAAAATAAAGAACCTGGAGATGTAGCTCAGTGGTAGAGGGCTTGCTTACCTAGTATGTATGAGGCCCTAGGTTCAATCCATATACCTTAAAAAAAAAAAAAAAGGTAAAACTGGTTATTTCTGTCCTTCGGAAGTGTCATAGTTTTTTTGTTAAAGTCCATACTGAGGCATTTCCCCCCTCCACACACTACAGCATATTTACTGACCCCAGGTTTCCATAAGGCCATTGATCTTCTGGATGCCACTTTATCTTCTCACTGAGACCCATGGGCACTTCTGGATTTTCCAGATACTTCATTTAGGACTTGATGAACCAAGGGCCTTGCTTTGGGCTTGTTGGACCATCTCACTTCTCCATTGTTGCATTGATTTCCTTGTGTCATATTAAGTATGGTGTCAAACTGAAAAAAGAGCTCCTAGAGGTCTTGTTTCAGAGGAATTCCCAGAAAAGCAAACCATTATCCCCAGCTCTTGACTTTCCTCATTATTTATGTGAATATGTCAACTACATATATTCAATTTTAGATTCCACCCAGAGAGGGGAAGAAAGCACACTAGGTCTTGCTTTTTCCTTATCCTCTTCTTTCCATCATCCTCTAGGGTTACAAAGGGCAAATTTTCCCCCTTATATGTCAGAAACTTTCCTATATGTACTATGTCCGTTTCCAGATTTGTTCTGCTTCCTTTCTTGGAACCATGAGGGCTGATGAAGTACAAGAGAGAAACCAACAACAATGGATCTATGGGGAGATACTTAAGAAAATATTATGCTATTCCCATATTGCCACTTTCTACATATTTTTTGTTTATTTCACAGGATTAAATGTTAGAGTTTTGTTTGTGCAAACGTGTTCAAAGCCATCTTAAAATCGTGGAACTTCGAGCTGGGGTTGTGGCTCAGTAGAACACTGGGCTAGCACATGTGAGGCACTGGGTTCAATCCTCAGCACCACATACAAATAAATAAATAATATAAAGATATTGTGTCCATGTATAAAAGAATATTCAAAAAAATTGTGGAACTTGGGAGTTTTTAGAATGGGCCTTGGAGATCATGTAATCTCATTTCTGTATTTGACAAGAAAACTAAAGTCCAAAGAAGGGAGATGGCAAAACCAAATTCCATTATACTACTTAGTAGCAAAACTATTCTCTGTCAATCCAGTGTTTTTTCCATTCACAGGTATTATAGATCCCTAATTCTGGTGAAAACCCAAAATATTACAGCCAGTTTGATCTATTACCAGGTCTTATTAGCAAGTAATCCTGTCAATTAGCTATCATGGAAGTTATATATATAAGAGAAAACAGAAGAAAAATTTAAAGGGTATTTTTATTTGGGGTAGGAGTCTTCCAGAATTATTTCAGTAACTATTAGCATAATTTCAGAGGCCTGAATTCCCTCAGGGTTTGCTCTCTCTTCAAGAACATTTGTGTTTGTTTTCCTGAACTAATTACTGGTACTTAACAGGTTAGTGTACTTAAAATTATTTGTTTGTAAAACCTATCACAATAGGAGTGTAGAAAATAAGCTCTTTAATCATTTTAATACCTGGCAGGTGATATTTACTATGATTTTTAAATTATAATTTTTGCCATTTCAAAGATTCATCTTCCCTTTCCTCTGTCATTCCATCATCTAGTTCCAAGCCATCAGCACTCAGTCAGTTATATAAGACACCTCGAAGCTGCTCACTCCTTTTATGTCATTTAAGAAATTAGTTTGATCTGAATATGGTTCCCTACAGGAATAACCAGCTCTGTTTAAAATATCCTCGTTAGAGTATGAATGACTTATCTCACTAAGCTGTAAAAAGTCATTCTTTAGTACATGCTCAGATAATATTTTATCAGCTAGGTAGTGAAAATTAACTTGGAACTAAGGATTTAAATTTAATGTATGTGTGGGAAAACCTGGTAAGCACACAATTCAGTGATACTCATAATAGGGGTTATCTTTAAAGAATTATGGAATCTATCTTTAATACTCTTCCCTAGGGAATAATGCAGACACAGTACTATTAAAAGAAATTAATTATGTTCAAAATTTAGGATGGGCTGTGATATATGGGTATAAATTTTTATTTTTGCTTTTTAAAAGAAGAACCAATTTTAAGTATTGAGAGAGACTAGGCCAAAACAAAAGTATGTCCAATTATTGAAATCCTGGTAGGTGACAGAAATGTGTGCAGATGTGAGTGGGAGACAAAGAGAGAGTTCTGCCACTTACTGGCTATCTAACCTTGGGCAAATTCCTCAACCTCTGTGCTTATTTCTGTGTCTGTAAAATGGGATGATAACAGTCCTCATTTTGTGGGATTGTCATGATAGTTAAGTAATGAATACCTATAAAATGCTTAAAACAGTGCATGGTGCATAGTAAAGACTCAGTAAACTGTTATCCTTTTTTTAAATTTCTGATGCTGGTATTTCAGGGATGAATTTTAAGATTACATGGATATTGTAATAGGGAAGCAGGTATACTCTTATAAGGAAATATGCCTAGAAAATGAATAAGATTATACAATTTTTAACAAGGTACAGGAAAAAACACCACCAAAGGAAAGAGGCAGGACAACAATGGGTACAAATGAGACTGATGGGAGAAGACCTGTACAGAATTCTCTACTCAAGCAATAATGGAATTTTGTAATAGATCCAAAATACCCTAATGTTTTTTCACTATCAGAACCTCTCAAGAAAGAGTCAAAGGAATAGGTCAAGAAATAAATGCATAGGTTTAGAGCGGGGGGAAGCCATCAGTTGAAGGTTTGTGTTAGAGAAAGAATTGCATCCACTTAAGTAGCAGGTTGAAATTTAAACATTCATCTGGGCCTCATTGAAAGTAGTAAATGATCGAAATACATGGAATAGGAATAGACAAAGAAATGGCACAAAGTAATACGCACAGTAGCATAAGTTACTCAAAGGCTAGAGAATCCAAAAGTTAAAGGAAGAAGACATGTCAGAGCATGTCTCTTCTCTCTCGATTACGGCCTGTGGAAACATCAATAGCAACTTCAGATTAGGGAATCTGTTGAGAGTGATTATCCAGCCAATACACATTTTAGAAAAGAGGATCTTGGAAGCAGGATTAATAGACCTAAGGAGTTCTAAACAGGAAACAATGGTAGCAGATGTGTCATAAGGTTTTAAAAGTTTTGGGTTCCTGCTGTGGATGAAGAAATCTTTGAAAGACATCCACCGTCTGGAAGTGTGGACTGCTGGGTTGCCTAGTGTAAATGTGGGATGTTATGTTCACACATGGGAGAGGAAGATGTGTCATGAGATAGAAACCATAATAGGATCAATCCAGCATTGTGCTTCCAGACCAGAAACACAAGGCTCAAAACAGAAATAGAAATATTCAAATTATGGGGAAAGAAAATGAAGAGAAAAAAGGAACACTTGGGAATGATCTAGACATCATTGTAGATGCTACCACTTTAAACCTCCTCATGTTTCTTTGTAATTAATAGGGCCTTATACTTATTCATGAATTCCTCTTGGATGGATGAAACTTGTATGTGTTGCTTTGGGTGGTGTAAGCTGGATAAAGAAATGTAGTTTCCTAGAAAAAAAATGAAGTTGGTGAGGGGATGAAAATGATATTGTATGGAAGTCAACTATATCCTTACTAAGGTGTACATTGCAGATATCTCTTGGGGAAATCTATTCCAATTGAATTTAAATTCACTAACAGTAGTTGGAGAATGATGTTTGGGGGTTTTGATACTAGAGATTGAACCCAGGGGCACTTTACCAATGATTTACATCTATAGTCCTTTTTATTTTGAGATAGGGTCTCACTAAGATCCTGAAGCTGGCCTTGAACTTGCCATTCCCCTGCCTTAGTCTCCCTAGTAGCTAGGATTATATGCATGTGCCACTGCACCTGGTAGAAAACTGATATGTTCTAATAGGCAACCTGGCAAGGCAGAAATCAAGATGTTCTCTCTCCATCTTTTATTCCCTGTGGGTTATTCTCTTTCCCCCAGCTATTTGATAGGCAACAGGAACAAATTTCTATACACTAGGTTCTAGAGCAGCAGTTTGCTTGCAAAATGCTATTACTGCAGGAATTATGTCTGCTTCCACATCAATGAGATACAAGAGATTTGGGTGGGTCACTTCAATTTTAAAGGTACTGAAAGGTACCTGTAGTAATAGAAGATGTAGTAGCCATGGAAGAACCTAGAAACCCCAGTTATTTGGAGAAAGAATCTTGTGACAGAGACTGCAAAAAAATCAAGAAAAAAGGGAGAGGAATATCAAGCTTTAAGGTCTTTGGAGTTCAGTTTACAATAGGAAGAGGAGTTCATTTTTGGACTTGAATTATCCTGGGAATTTAATAATGGAAAGGTCTCCACATTGTTTAATTTTTTTGCCACTTTTTGTTGTTGTTGTTGTTTTTTGACTTTTAAAAGTCATCCTTTGACCAATTTGGACAATATTAGTAAGCACAATTTCAAGTACAAAATAGAGTGTGAATATTTGATCTAGGGTGTAGTATGGCCTTGAAGTTAAATTGATTCATGACCTATTCTATTCTGGCCCACTGCAGAAAATCTTGGGAGGAACAACTTAACTATGCAAGAAGGAAGCTACAGCAAGAATCAATGGTAAAAACTAAGGTTGTTGCCAATCTCTCCTAGTTGGACAGTTCTAGCTGAACAGGGATTTGTTTTTTAAGCCTAGCTATTAGAAAATATAATAATAGGGCTTGTAGGGGTAAGGAGTAGTTCAGCATCTCTCCCTGCACTTTCTCCAGAACTCCTCTAAACTGCCTCCAATCCCATCGGATCTTATTATATAGAAAAAGTGACTAGGGGGTTGGGGTTGTAGCTCAGTGATAGAGCACTTGCCTAGCATGCAGGAGACACTGTGTTCGATCCCCAGCACCACATAAACAAACTAAATAAAATAAAGGTATTGTGTTTAAAAAAAGTGATTAGACAGAGACAATAAAGACACTTCAATAGAAGGAGAGATCATGACACTGAAAAGCACTCACTTTAATTTCCTATAGGCCCTAATACCTGCTTTTTAAATTTCCTACCATTACGAGCAGCAGGCTGATTTGTATATTTTTCTCCAAGTAGTAAAAAAATCAAGAGACAAGAGAGTGTTGAGAGGAAGTGTGTGGGTTAGCTTTCTTGAGGAACCCCTGTTCTCCTTTTTCCTCTACTTCCAACTCCATGGTTCTGGCAAGCCAGTCTCATCCTGACACCTGGTGGTGTGGGTGAACTAGCAGTTGGCTATTGATATCTCTCACGTAAGACTTTTTCTTATCCTAGGTGTCATGCCTTTTTTCTCTGACACACGTGAGGGATTCTCAAGATTTAGTTTTGGAGTTGGAAAAGAAAGAAATAGTGTGCCCGCGGGTTCGATCCAATACTACAAAAAGAAGAAATTAGGGCATTTGCTTGTTTATTATTAAAACGGTAGTGGGGTCCCAACAACTTGGGAGCCTGAAGAGGAGGATTGCAATTGAACTTGCAATTTAGCCAGCCTCAGCAATTTAGCAAGGCCCTAAGCAATTTAGTGAGACTGTCCCTAAAAAAAAAAAAAAAAAAAAAAATTTTAAAAGGGCTAGGGATGCAATGCTTAGTGGTTAATCATCTCTGGGTTCAATCTCCATTTAAAAAAATTTTTTTGAGGTTAAAATGGTACTAGGGTACTTGAGGTAGATATAGATGTATACACTCTGTCAGGGGAATCAGTTGGATTAAAGGTCGGGGTAGGATTCATGTTTGGAATTCTACCCTAAATTTCTAATGTCAGTTTTTGAGGACTGATGGTTATATTCTATGCTCTAAAACCATGTGCATGTCTTATAAGAGGTTGTCTATCTCAGAAATTCCCAAAAGAAAAATGAAAGAACAAGAACTTTTGGAAAAGTTAGAACTGTTTTTATGACATTAGAAAAACTAGAAAAAAAATAAAAGAACTTGTAAATGTATTTTTTTTTGTATTTTTTGTTTTGTTTTGTTTTTTGGTTTTTTTTTGTGTTTTTTTTTTGTAAATGTATTTTGAGCATGATTTTTGTAGCTATAATTTACCTCTTTGCTTAGTGAATGAGTAACTATTGCTATTCGAGTTATAAGTGATGGAAAAAAAGTAAAATGAAAGACAATTCCAAAGAAGTGAAAATACTGTTATAGTAATGCATGTAATAAATTCCTTATTTTGGCCATAAAGAGCTATACATTTTATATTAATAGAAAATGATTTTCTCTCTGTCCTCAGATATTTAAAGAATAGAATTGGTTTGAAGGAGTGCCAGATTACTCCTTTTTCCCAAGGCTCTCATGTGACATGAGCCAATCCTTACTTAGCATCTCTTTCACCCTATAATCTGTCTACTATTTTCCTACTTTATGCTGCCTACTACATAGTGTGGCACAGCCCTCATCTTCCATGACTCCTGAAAAGATAGGCTATTGCTAGGACTGGTAGGAGTGGAGAAGAAGACAAAGGCAAAAACTGAAAAGAAAAGAAGATAAAAGAATTTAGTCTTCTATGTTTTGATTTCTTAAAAAAAAAAAAAATCCATTACTACACAACGGACTATGCCATATGATCAGAATTCGCTCCCCAAATGCTGTTCCAGGGGAAGAAGAGTGATAAGCCTCATATATGTGTCAACTACATCAAATGATATTGACTTTTTGGTGCTCCTACCTCTGTCCCTTATTTCTATTCAGTGGGCAGTGAGTAAATCATTAAGGTCAGCCAGCACATTTATACATATAAAATGGTTTGGAGAAAATGTTATTAGTTTTGATCAGTACACAATTGGAGAAGAGGCCTTGGTGTGGAGTTCCAGGTTTTGACGTGCAAAAATATCAAGGAGTCTTCCCCACCCAATCCATCCTCATGACTTCCCCTCCCACATTGCAAGATAGCCTCTGACGCTGTAGAACTTTCGGAAATTGAAAATTAGGGAACTGATCTTTTTATATAAGTAAAACCCTTCAAGCTACTACTTACTTAGTATCACAAATGAAAGGAGTCAGACTTTTGAAAACAAACAGATCAACAGATTAAACACCTTCTAGCTTTTTAATAGCTTAGTTAAAACCCTTAGTTAAAAAGTAAACAAGAGATACTCATCAAAGGTGGAGAGCTTTTAGCACAGATGCTTGTGATTTGGGGGGTGTGGGGGACACTACCAGGAACCCATCTTGTCCTAACAAGAAGGAACTGGAGCTCTCCAGTCATTATAGACCTCATTTAAAGGGCCAGGCCTCACCAAAGGATGCGTCTCCCTCCTGATACAGATCAACTTTCCTATATGACTTATGTTAATGAATGCTTAACATGAAATTGAGGGTATTTTGTTTGAAAATATCATTTGTTCTTAGTCTTTAGATCAGGATCCTTTAGAGAAGTAAGTGGGCATGCAAGGATTGTTCATCTATAAACCAGAGTAGGGTGAACAAGTACAACCAGATATTTCTTGAAATCTCCATGGATGAACCCCCTTTTTAACTCCCCTTCATGAACCTAAATGGTTCCCCTATTTCCCTGATTCCAATCTTTAATGTCCTGCCTTTGGTGACTTATATTCTGATTCCTGACCTTGTTTCCTATTTTTGCATCATCTTTTCCCAAGACCCTAATCTTTATGTTGTGGACCCTGAGCAGGTAAGATTTCCTATTTCCATGCTTTATAATTTAACTTAGTACTATAATGAAGTAGAAAAACATGGGTTTTGCAGTCGGCAGACTTGGGTTTAAATCGTGACTTCCATATCTAACTGGAGGTCTGACCTGGATAATACACTTCTCTGAGGAAGTTTCCTTTTTAGTAAAATGAGGATGTTAAGACCCACCTCAAAACATGGTTGTGATTGGAAATTGTGATGGTTCCACAACATTGTGAATGTATTTAATGCCATAGAATTGTATATCAAATAATGATTAAAATGGGAAAATTCATGTTATATATATTATACACAATTTTAACAAGGAAAAAAAATATGGTGGGTGAGAATTAGTCTTTGTACAACATCCATTATAATGCCTGGCACACATAGGTTGTATAGCATATGCAAGTAGTTACTGTACAGCATAGAATATTTTTTTTTGTTGCAAATAACTAAAAAAGCATAGCTCAAATTGGCTTATGCAATAAGAAAATGTATTGATTCATGAAATGGAAAAGTCCAGAGGTAGATCAAATTTTGGGGTTAGTTTATATCACTAAGAATTCCTATTCTCTAAGACTTCAGTTACTAAGGACTGTCACTAAGGATTCAATTCAGTTTCTTTTCATTTTCCCACTGACTTCTGCAATGTCAGCTCTGTCCCATAGCCAGGAACCCTCAGGATCACAAGATAGCTACCAACAGCTCCAAAGAAGTACGTCTTCCTTTGTCCATATCCAGAGAGAATGACTTGGTCCTAGCAGTCCAGCAAGTATCCTGATATTCGCTTGCTTAAGTCACATGCCTGTCCTGGTATCTGGAACCAAAAGCTGAACATACAAAGATAGAATATGATGGCTGGTTATAACTAACCAGAGAGTGAGGCTAGCCTCTCTGGAAGCACATGGGTTTCCAAAGGAAAATCAAGGAACCATGGAGGAGAGAAGGCAGGACTAATGCACTGAGGAGGCAACCACAAATGTCTACCATAGTAGCTATTATCATTATTATTGCCTTTCTTCGCCCTTAGCTCTCAGCTCTTGGCTCTTCTTTGGAAATATATATATTTTTTAATCTAACAGACTCGTATTCAAGTATTTGTATTCTTTTTAGCAAAGGGAGACTGATAAATAAAAAAAAACTAAGTTTGATTTACCTGGTTGTTAGGCTTCTAGAGTACCAAGCCCCCCAAATCAACAACAACAAAACCCCAGCAAAAGCCACTGAATGAAAGGGTTCAACAAGAATAAAAGCAGGGGAAGGAGAGCAGGGAGGGAGCTAGAAAGACTTGCCAAACCCAGAGAGATGAGGTTAGTTATTGGCCTCTTCTTTAATGGAGCCAGGTTAAAAAGCTGACCTGAGTTAAGATGAAGGAAGCAATCAACAAGGGAAGGGGCAATTCCCAAAGCAGAGCTGACAAAAGAAATATTGATATCTAATTTTGATTGCTCTGCCCACCAATTTGTAGCTTCTACCTGCCCATCTGTGTTAGTTTGATTCTTGTCACTGTGACCAAAATACCTGACTTAGAGGAGAAAAAGCTTATTTTGGCTCATGGTTTCAAAGGTTCTTACTCTGGGGACTGAGGACAGGCAGAATATCATGGCAAAAGGACATGGTGAATGTGGGGCTGGCATTGTGGCTCAGTGGTAGAGCGCATGCCTAGCCTGTGTGAGGCACTGGGTTTGATTCTCAGCACTGCATATAAATAAATAAAATAAAGGTCAATTGACAACTAAAAAATTATTTTTTTAAAAAGGGACATTGGGGAGGAAAGCTTCTCAGCTCATGGCAGCCAAGAAGTAGAAAAAGCACGAGAGAGGCACCAGGGAAATATAAATCCCAAAGGCATGCTCTCAGTGACCGACTTCCTCCAGCAACACCCTATGTGTCAATAGCTACTACCCTGTTAGTTCATTCAAATTATTGATTTATTAAATGGATTTATCCACTGTTTAAGTTAAGGCCATCTTAATACGATAATTTCATCCCCAAACATTCCTGCATTAACACAGGAGCTTTTGAGGAACACCGCATATAAAAAATTATAACATTCCACCCAACCCCTAGAAGCTCATGTCCATCTCACAATGCAAAATGCATTCAGTCTATTTCCAGGACAAAATAGTTTAACAGTTGTCTAAATCCAAAGTTTTCTCTATGACTTAAGACAAATGCTTGGCTGTGAGCCTCTGTAAAACTCAAAAGAAAGTTACACACAGCCAACACATAGTAAACATTCCATTCCAAAGGGGAGAATAGGAACATAGAAAGAAGTGACCAAAGTAAGGCCAAAACCCAGAAGGGCAAACAAGTCCTGTAGCTCTGTGTCCAGCATCTGGGGCATATAGTGAGGAGATGTGATCTTCAAAGGCTTGTGCAGCCCCACCTCTTTGGCCTTGTTGGTTGCAGCCCATGTGGCCTATCTTTTAGGCTGGCTCTCTCCACAACCAGCAGCTTTCCTTGGCAGACATTCCATATTAGTGGCATCTCTTAATCCTGGGGGTCTCCACTGCAGCTTCAGCTTCCTTCTCACTTCATGTAATGACCTCTCAGAGGCTACCCACAGGGATCCTGACCCTTCTGCACTTGCCTGAACTCCCAGGCCTTCCTTTCATATCTCAACAGAAGCCTCTGTGACCATTTAATGTCATCATCCTGCATTCCTGCAGAACCTACACCACATGAATGATGCTAAGATCTGCCACTAGCTCAAGTGGTAACCCTTGAGCCATGGCTGCAGTGGCCTCTGAGTGCTTGGGCATCCAAGCATGGTGAAACAAATCCCGAGGAAGCACATGTTTAGGCAACCCTGTGCAAGCAGGGTGCCCCAAGGTTTCTTCTCAAATAAGTTTTCAGTTTTACACCCTTGAACCTACCATGTGTGTGGTCTTGCTGAGGGAATTTTTTCTATTGTCTCTGTGCAAAGTACTTAGCTTCTCTTTAGAGGTGGTAATCTTTTTAACAGTCACATTTTCCTTGTCTCTAGACAAACTGCAAGTTTTTCAGATATTTTCTGTCTGATTTTTGCTCCCAATTCTCACAATGAACCTGGTTAAAAGCTGCCAGCAATATCCATGCCACCACTTGAATGCTTGTACTGTCTTGAAATTTCCTTCACCAGATTAATTAACCCATCACCTTTCAATTTGGCCTCATATGAAGTTTCAGGACATGAGCAAGATGTAGACAAGTTCTTCACCATATGTAACATGGATGACCTCTAGTACAATTCCCAAAAATGTCCCTATTCCCTTTTGAAACTTTGTTAAGCACAATCTTTACTTTCCACATTCCTGTTGGTGTTCTGTGTTAGAGTTTGTAAACAAGTCAAGATGGCGCCTGGCATTTTGCAGAGGGAGTGGTTTGTGAAGTAACGGCCAGCGAGCCATTAAGTGTGGTTGCCATTAAGTGTCCTTATTGGTTGACTGCTGTATCTAGTTTATGTTAATTAGGATAAGCTGTGTGGAATGTATATATACCCCTCCTGTCCTACAATAAACAGCTCCCTGCTGTATCTATTTATACAAGTTGCTCGTCACACCCTCCCCCCACTGCAGCAGTTCTGGTTTTCTGAGAATCACCCATTAAACTCTGCTTACAACATTCTAAGGCTTCTCTATCCTATATCTCCAAACTTCTCTGAAAAGCAGTTCCAAAGTCTTCTGAAACCACATGGTCAAATTAGTCACAGCAATAATCCAAATTCTCAGTACCAATTTCTGTGCTAGCCAGATTTTAACCACTGAGACCAAAATTTTCTGAAAAAAAAAAATTAGAGAGGGAAAAATCTATTTTGGACTCACAGTTTCAGAGAATCAGTCCATAGTTGGCCAACTCCATTGCTCTGGGCCCAAAGTAAGGCAGAATATCCTGGGGGAAAGGCATGGCAGAAAAAGGTTGCTCAGTTTATGGCCACCAGGACAGAGAGAGAGAAAGCAAGCAAGGTTCCAGGGAAATATGAACCCCAAAGGCACACCCCCAGTGACCTACTTCCCCTCAACCATATCCTACCTGCCTATAGTTGCCACCTAGTTAGTTTGTTCAATGATTAACCCATCAAATGGATTAATGCATCAAATGGATTAATCCACGAATTAGGTTACACCTGTCATAATGTAATCATTTTACTTCTGAGTATTCCTGAATTAACACAGGAGCTTCTGGGGAACACTTTATTTCCAAGCACTGTCTGTGATATTCTTTTTTCTTTTTTTGCCCCAGCCCCCTATCTGATGACTCACCAATTTCTGCCAATTGTAATCTGTCCCTTCTGACAAGAGGGCTCTTTCACACTCCTTTACCACACTTCATTTGACTAATTACTATTCGCTGGTTGGAGAGTTACTTTCTAGCAGTGTATATCTACTTAGACTTTGGAAGTGGTGAAGACAAAATCAAAATTTCCAAGAAGATCTAGAATGCCCTTTTCTAGTTTCCATCTTCAAACACTGTTCCTATTCCCAAACCATTAAAAGATACTTATTTCCCCTATTTACTCATAGAGTATTCACAATTTTTAAGTTATTTTTTATTCAGAGAATAAGAATGTGATTATTACAAGAAAGTACCCATTATAATAGTTCAGACTTACAAGCACTAGTTATTGGCATTTACAGAGTGAAGCAAGCCGCCTGAACTAAATACCAGGTGCTCAGTAAACTTACTGTAATACCTCATTCCCGGTTACAAAGATTTCATATGACCTTTATGTAGGGTATTTGTTTTCTGCTTAATTTATTTTTCTACTTTGAAATAGATTCATCTATTATAGGAAAGAAGTCAATTATTGGGTAAACACAGTAGCACCTGATGACTATACCCTCTGGTATTTAGTCTCAAAAACATTTTGCATTTCTTAACACAGAGAATTTAAAATATTTTAATGTTACACTAAAAAGATTTAATGTCAAATGCTAAAGAATACAGAACACTCAACCTAATTTCTCAAGCAGGCTAAATAATTGTGTTCTTTTCCTGATGGTCAGGTTTTGAAAACAAGCAGAGGTAAAAGTTTCAGAAGTGGGGGTCTGAATAAACTCTTGTAGGTTTTTGGTTATTTAGGATTATTTGGAGTCAGAGCCAGACAGAGGCAAATTTCATGATGTAACATATCTTTATGCCCCATCCCTGCATAACTGCCTTCAAATCCTTCTCCACTTGATCCTTGTTGGATGCTATGCCTTTATGAGCATAGCTAAGGGACAAAATGCTGTCTCTACATAATGATACACATGCATACTTTTCTCTGGCTCCTGTCACTTCCTAAGGCTGCCATAAAAATATTACCTTTCTTAATTCTAAAAAAAAACACTTTAAGCCAGGTGTGATGGTACATACTTATAATCTCAGTTACTTGGAAGCTGAGGCAGGAGGATCCCAAGTTCTAAGGGCTAGGCAACCAGGAAGACCCTATTTAAAAAAAAATTTTTTTTAAAGGCCTGGGGGTGTAACTTAGCAGTAGAGCACTTTTAAGCATGTATGAGACCCTGGCAATCCCCAGCACTGAAAGAGAGGGTGGGGATGGGGGACTTTAAAAAAATACTTTAGTGTTTTTTGAAATTTTAAAACATACATGCCTTTTCTACATTTCAATGTTTCTGAAATTGGAATTAATTTTACTGTCTTTTTCCCCTCTCTTTAAAAGGTAATTACTACCTTTTCTGCCAACTGTATAATAAAAACTATCTTGGAACTAAAGAAATGTCGTGGTTAATATACCTTACTGGACACAACCTATTTTTTTCAAGAAACATAAAATGTCCACAGAGATTTGCTTTATACAGATGAAAAAGGACTTTGGGGAAAGGACTTATGTATAGTTTAGACAAAACTTACTGCTTTTTGGTTTTCTGGACTAACTTTTCTAATAATTACCTCAGCTTTCTTATCCTTTTGAATTTTTAGTTGGGGATCAAATGCAAAAGAAATATGAAGTGAAATGTTTCCATCATATAAGGGATCTCAAACTATCTCCTCACGTTAATGGTCCTAAGTCATAAATTTATATTGACCAAAAGTGTAGATTTTAAACAGAACTCTCTGCAGAACATTCTTGATGTGGATGACCATTTATCTCAAACCACCTTAAGGTCTTCCTGAAAGAACTATAACTTGACTCATTTTTTTTTTTTTTGTACTAGAAGTTGAACCTGGGGAACTTTACCACTAAGCTTATATCCCCACCATTTTTTTTGAGGCAAGGTCTAAATTGCTAAGGCTTATCTTAACTTGCAGTCCTCCTGCCTCAGCCTCCCAAGAAGCTGTGATTATAGGTGTGTACCACCACACCTAATGACCCTATGTTTTCTTGCTAGAGTGATGACAACTATCTTTGGACTGATGCAGAGTATCAACACAACCATAAATCTATAGTACATGCCTCCTGCTGAGGGTAAAATATTCAGAGATCTCTGAGCCCCATTTCTGATATCCAGTAAAATTATATAGTAGTTTTCTAAAATATTGTGGTTTGACTATAAATTGAATAAAATTATTCTAGTGATCCTCATCCAAACAATGCTGGCTGTTAAAATTTTAAAAGAAAGAAAATTCTTAGAATGTGTTTGTCTCTAACATTTGTAGTATTAAGGACAAGGGTACAAGTAGAGGTCTACATATAATAGGTTGAAATCATTAAAAATTATCAATCAAACCAGGCACGATGATACATGCCTATATCCCAGCTACTCAGGCTTGAGGTAGAAGGTCACAAGTTCGAGGCCTGGCAGAGCAACTTAGTGAGACCCTGTCTGAAAATAAAAAGGCTTGAGGATGTAGCTCAGTGGTAGAGCACCCATGGGCTTTTAGTACTGCATAAATAAAATAAATATCAAGCTATCAAACTATTACATAAATATATTCAATCCATTTTCCTTGATAAATTGTCATATATGCCCTTATTATGACAGTATTATTAAAAATGTGTAAAGCAATGAATTTTATGACTGAAAGTGAAACAGAAAAGTGACTCGACTTTGCTATTGTGTATTTGGGTAGTCTGCTGATCGACTGCTGATGTTTATAAAACAAATATGTACACAATTTAGAAATTACTATGTATTACATAGAATATTGAATTTCTTCGACAAATAATTATATCATAATCCATATTTTCATGTAATTTGTCCTCTGTTAACAATAATAGCAAAATAGACAACTTTTCTTCAATGAATGTATTTCAAGGGGTGTCAGAGTCTGCAACTCTAAAATATGCTACTTTGGCATAAGGATTATTTTGTGCTGAAGGCAATTAAGAAGTAGCAAATACAGAAACTGGGGATATAATTCAGTGGTTGAGCACTTGCCTAGAATATGAGGCCCTGGGTTCCACCCCTAGCTCTGCAAAAACAAATAAATAAGTAACAGTAGCAAATTAAAAAAAAAAAAAGCTGTCCTCCTAAACAACCCTTATTACTGGAGACAGAAAGTCAGCACTGAAATGGGTCTGTACAAACAAATCTTATTAAAATAACCTTATCTTCCATTAGTTTTTCCTCCATACATTTCCCACAATTTCTGTTTTTAGAAGCCCGAACCCCTTTTCCTTTGTTCTATCAGTAAAATTTATCATTAGATGTTATATAAGAGATATCTATATTTTAAAATATATTTTACAAATTCATTTCAGTGCAATTGGAGAAATTTTATTCTGCTGAGGCATAAGTAACTGGCATTATCAGTTTAATTTCCAAATCAATACTTAAATTTGGAAATGAACCATAAATTTTAAATACCATGTTCAGACATTTTTAATGAGATTACAATAATGATAATCATAGAAAATGTTATAATTTTAATTTTATCACATGAATTCTATTATTTTTACTTTTTGCCAGCCCTTAAAGCAGTACCTATCCATATAGTATTTAATTCACCTTTGTTTTTTATAATGCTGAGATATCAAAAAGAAAAATTAAAGAATAATATGTGGTTCAATTTATTCAAATCTCTTTTCAAGGAGACCATACTGCAATCTAGAATATATAGAAAATGACACATATACATAGATATGATTTTGTATATGAACTTCTCCTTTATAATCATGCATATAATTTTGATTTCCTGTTTCAAGTTTCTTTTATTGGAATATAAATTTTGTTACATACGCCACATTTTGTATTTTTCTATTAAAATTTTATTTAAAAACTATTAAATTATTTAAAAAGGGAACTAGCCAAACTTAGATTAGTCCAATGCCTTTTATAAGCTTTTGCTAATACCATTTATAGCAAGAAATAGTCTACACTAAAAACTGTGGTTGGCACAAAATCTAAAGTATTTTCAATTCCTTATTATTTGAGGATCCTCTGCTGTTTCACTTAACTCTCCTAAACAACTCACTTTCTGATCTCAATTAAATCTAACTGCTTTAACAGCATTTTAAGTGGCATATCTGGCTATGAGGTCAAATTTGATGTGTGTTTAATCAAGATGCTTCAGAATATATTGTATATAATCTTTGAATCACTCTAAAGAATGTCAATGCTATTATCAGAGTTGAGGCTATGTCTCCTAGGAACGTGTTGATAGAAGTTTAATAAATGTGTGTGCCTGTGTGCTTTGGTATGCAAGGCCCTCTGAAATACAATCCTCAGGGTAGGGGCTCCTCTTGTCTAAGAGTGGCATTACAGACCAATAATAAGTGTAAGTATTAATAATACCTTATAATATGCATGTGCTACATTTTAAAAATGCTTCCATATTTATAATTTCTTTTGATCTTCTTAATAACCTGTGGGCTAGATAGGGTAATTAGAGACGAGAAACAGAGGTCTAGAGAGGTTAAATGATTTATCTAAAATTACACATCTAATTAGTGGTAGAGCTAAGAGTAGAACCCAGGTTTCTCCATACACAGGTCTTTGTGTTTCATTATGTTATAGCATACTACTTCCTTAATGTCTCTGAGACAAAGCAACCTGACGGTTGGACAGGTTACATCCCAACATTTTTCATTTCTTAAAATCCTTTGGATTTTAGCACAGAAAATAAATATAGGGCAATGAATTTTTAAAAAGCCATATGCTCCTTTGTATTTGTTCAGTCCATGTGGGACCAATATATACATATTGACCAATGTTGCAGAAACTAGAGATTTATCTTCTTCCAGGAAAAGTTTCATTTGAGTAAAACAAAATAAATCTTCCAAAGGGTGAGGATCATTTAACCTACTCATAAGGTATTAAGTACAACTTTGGGAATATAAACAGCATCTTCTAAGAGCTGAGACTTTGGGGGAATGGTCACCTCTTAGTTTAACATTCCTAAAAGTTCACCTGGAAGTACAAAACATTAGTATGAAAATGAACAGCTTCTCCTTCCCTCTCTTACCTCCCTCCCTCCCTCCCTTCCTTCATTTCTTCCTTCCTTTCCTTGTTATATATTTTATTTTAAGACAGGATCTCACTAAGTTGCTTAGAGCCTTGCTAAGTTGTTGAGGCTGGCCTTAAGTTTGTGATCCTCCCGTCTCAGCCTCCCAAGCCACTGTGATTATAGGTGTGTGCCACCACACCTACATAGCATCTTTTTTTTTTTTTTGAGAGAGAGAGAGAGAGAGAGAGAGAGAGAGAGAGAGAGAGAGAGAGAGTTTTTAATATTTATTTTTTAGTTTTCGGTGGACACAACATCTTTATTTTATTTTATTTTTTTTATGTGGTGCTGAGGATCGAACCTAGCGCCCCACTAGGCAAGCGCACTATCATTTGAGCCACATCCCCAGCCCCATAGCATCTTCTTTTAATTGTGCAGTCCAGGTTTCTTTCTGATTCTCCTGTACAGTTTGCCCAGGCTTACTTTGGTGCTTCTGTTCTCTGCACACATAAATCCACGACTTCAAGTGCTTACTAAAATCCTTCTTATTCTCCCCTCACTTTTTAGCACCCTTGAATTTAGAATGCATCTTAAAATCAAGGTCATCTTAGATGAAATAAAACACAGCAAACTGTTAAAATTGTTTACCTATGTATTTTTTACATTTACTGTAAGAATACATTACTTTTATAATGACAACAACTTTTAAAAATTTGACACAAAAATCTCATGTGGTTTATGCACCTGTCTCTTAGAACTAAAAGAGTACTGAGAATGTAATAACAACAACAATGGATTTCTTTTTTTCTTTTGGCTTTGAACTTGTGATCCTCCTGCCTCAGCCTCCTAAGCCTCTGGGTCATAATGGATTTCATAAGCCCCTACATATTAGCAGTTGGCTTCATACTTCTGAGGTATTCCTCCCAGCAGTTAGCTGGGAATTATCCATGATGGAACCACTCCTTAGAGGTCCTTGATATTCACCATATTGTATGGTAATTGTTTACTTGATCATTTCCCCCCCATCAGATGAGAGCTCCTTGAAGGCAGGAACTATGCTCACTCATTTTTGTTCTCCCATGCCTAATGTAGAGTTGAACCTATCAAGTTCATAAGAAGTATGAATGAGGGACCTTCGGATACTCAATGTATTTTCAATGATTCCCCCCCACACATATATAATTTAATTTGTCTCTGGAAAGAGAATTTGTTCTTTGCTAGGATATGGCTTGTTGGCTTTTCCTTTGTAAACAATGAATGCCAAGGTACAACCAAGAAATGTTATTCTAAAGAAGTGTCTTTATGGGGCTGGGACTATAGCTTAGTTGGTAGAGTGCTTGCCTTGCATGCATAAGACCCTGGGTTCAATCCCCAGCACCACCAAAAAAAGTTAAGAAAAAAACAAAATTCTCCCCTCAGGCACACACAACTTTAGCTTTCTGTTGTCAAATCTGTTAATCTGCGTAATTATTGTGCAAGTAAAGAAAGCCACTTTCCAGCTTGCTAATAAACTAAGCATAGTCATGCATCACTTAACAATGGGCATAAGTTCTGAGAAATGTGTCGTTAGCTGATTTCATCATTATATGAACATCACAGAGTGCACTTAATACAAACTAAGAAAGATGATAGAATCTTATGGGACCACCATCGTATATGTGGTCTGTCATTGACCAAGTCATTATTACTGTGGAGCATGACTGTATTTTACTGAGGCAGGTTGTAAACAGAGGAAGTTTGAAATATTGTTTTTATTACTTAAATCTGAAGAAAAAACTTTGCCAGTGAAAATTTCTCTTCTGACCTTTAAATTATGGTATTATTTTAATATAGATGAAGTTTGTTTGGGGGAGAGTTCTCAGCTCCTAAAGCTCCATAGTCAAGGGCTAAAAATATTTTTAAGGATTTGGTACATGAATAAAAATAAAAAATACTGGCAACTTAGAAATGAAAGAAAATATTTGTCAACCATATATGTAATAAGGGAGTTAAATCCAGGATATATAAAGAACATTTACAACTCAACAACAACGAAAAACAACCTTATTTAAAAATAAACAAAGAACTTAATAGACATTTATCCACCAAAGAAAGAAAGATGGCCAATAAGCACATAAAAAGACGTTCAGCATCAGCCAGGTATAGTGGTGCACACCTGTAATCCCAGTGGCTTGGGAGGCTGAGGCCAGAGTATTGAGAGTTGAAAGCCAGCCTCCAAAACTTAGTGAGGCACTAAGCAACTCAGCAAGAACCTGTCTCTAAATAAAATATAAACAAAGGGCTGGGGATGTGGCTTAGTGGTTAAGTGCCCCAAGTTCAATTCCTGGTAATAATAATAATAATAATAATAATAATAATAATAATAATAATAATAAAGATGCTCAACATCACAGATCATTAGGGAAAATGCAAATCAAAACCACAATGAAATATTACTTCACAACTATTAGGATGACTATTGAGTATCGATAGTGGGAATGTAAAATGATGCAGCCTCTGTGGAAAACAGTATGGTAGTTCCTCAAAATATTAAACATGGAATTACCATATGGTTTAGAAAAAAAACATTTTTTTTTGAACCACTATGGAACCCAGGAGCACTTAACCACTGAGCCACATCCCTATCCCTTTTTTTAAAAAGATTTTTTTGTTTTAGCTGTAGTTTGACACAATACCTTTATTTTATTTATTTTTTTATGTGGTGCTGAGGATCGAACCAAGCGCCTCGCATATGCTAGGCGAGCGCTCTATCACTGAGCTACAATCCTAGTCCCTCCCTTTTTATATTTTATTTAGAGACAGGGGCTCGCCAAGTTGCTCAGGACCTTGCTAAGTTGCTGAGGCTGGCTTTGAACTCATAATTCTCCTGCCTCAGCCTCCTGAGCCACTGGGATTACAGTCTTGTGCCACCACGCACGGCTGATTAAAGAATTCAATAAAAATTGAAAAGAAGGAAATGCTGACTTGTGCCATAACATGGATGGACTGTGATGTTATATGAAATAAGCCAGATGGATTCCAATTAAATGAGCTGCCTAAAGTGGTCAAATTCATATATACAAAAAGTAATTCTGAACTGGGTGGCATAACTGTAATCTCAGTGACTCAGGAAGCTGAGGCAGGATGGCAAGTTCAAGGCCATCTATAGTAGTTTAGCAAGACCCTGTCTCAAAATAAAAATAAAAAGATCTAGGGGTGTATCTCAGTGGTAGATCACCCCTGGTACTAGTAAAATAAATTTATAAAGTTAAATAAATAGATACAGAAAGCAGAGTGTAGTTTCCAGGACCCAAGGGAAGAGGGGAATAGGGTACTGTTGTTTAATGAGTAGTTTCAAGTTGGTTAGGTATGGTCGTACTACAATGTGACACTAAATACCTTTGAGCTGTATATCTAAAAATGGTTAAATACAGAATTTTACATTATATTTTACCATAGTTACTTAGCACTTTGATATTACTTAGCACTTTAAAATTCATAATCACTGTCACCTGCATTTTCTTATTTTTCATAATGACTCTTAGAGATAGGCAGGACAATCATTATTATCTTCATTTTACAGCTGGGCAAATGAAATATCATTTAGTTTAAATGAATCATCAAGGGACACAAAGCTAGAAAGGGACAGTGTTCGAATTAGGACCCAGGAACATTGTCCAGTGCTCTTTCCTCTAAACCAATTTGCCTTTCACAGAAAGGTTCCTGGACCCTACAATGGATGCTGACATTGAATTCACTAGCGAATGCCCAACTTTGACTTGGCCTTCATGCGTAAAACCAGACTCTAAAGAACAATTTTGAAACGGCTTTCTGGAGAATGTGGGCAAAACAACAGAGGCAGAAATCATTAACTAGGGATACCTTTCCCCCACCACAACAATGATATTATGGAGGGCAAAACAGAAATATTGGAACTGATAAACAGCCAGGAACAGTCATTTGTCAATTCATTATGATAGCTCTAGCTCCTTTTAAACATTTTTTTAAAGGACAGTATCTTGATGGACTGGAATTAAATTCATTTGTAGGCTATTCGATGATTCTTGAGAATGTTTTTATTGTGGTTAAAAAAGAGTTTTATAGTTGCCATGGAATATAATTTGATCTGTGTCTGATAGCCTCCTTGAAAAATAGTTAGAATATTAAAAAAACATAGAGGCACAAAGACAGTAACAAAACAGTTTTATCATACAACTATGTGTTTGCATTATTAATTCAATCTCATAAAATCTTTCCAGTAAATTAATTATGGCTAAGGATTAGAAAAGACTGTAAAGTAAAAAAAAAAAAAAAAAACAACAAAAACTGCAGAGGAGTCATGTCATAGCCAGATGTTCTTTAAGAATGAAACACTGATTTTTATTTTTAAGTATCCAACAAACAATACTGATGCACAGCCTCAAGAATTTTAATCCTATATTGTTGGTGGACTATGAGGTTTTATTCTGTATACTGACGGACAATGCCTATTATATAATATTAATATATTTTAGTATTTGGGGGTTATTTTTATGGCAGGCTTGAAAGCTGAAATTTTGTGGTAACAAAAAGTTTGAAAATTGTAAATTTAATAATAATTACTTAAGAACAAAAAAGAACTACTTCAAAATTTTATTGGAATATGGGGATGTTTTTCTGTCCCTATTGACCATACTTCTCCTTTTGGGTATTTTTCATATTTTCTATAATGAAATAAAATAAATTTTATTTTAAGAATAATGATAATTAAGGGCTGGGAATGCAGCTCAGTGGCAGAATGCTTGTCTAGCATGCACAAGGTCCTGGTCTTTTTTTTAATGTATATTTTTATTTATAAGTGGACACAATACCTTTATTTTATTTTCATGTGGTGCTGAGGATAGAACCCAATGCCTTACGTGTGCCAGGCAAGTGAGCACTCTACCACTGAGCCCTAGCCCCACCCCAAGTTCCAGGTCTTAATCCCCATCACCACAAAATAAACAAACAAAATAATGGTAATTAAAGAATCATACAGGTCAGGTGTGTTAGTCAGCTTTTGTTACTATAACAAATAACCTGAGATAAATCAATTCAGAAGAGAAAAGATTGTTTTGGCTCATGGTTTCAGAGCTTTCAGTCCATGATTCTGTTGCTTTGGCATCATGGCAGAAACACTTGGCAGAAGATGACTATTCACCTTATGGTGGCCAGAAAGCAAACAAAAATAGAGAAAGGGGACAGAGTCCCAATATTCCCTTCAACAGCACACCTCACTGATCTAATTTCTTTCTATGAGGCCTGCTTACTAAAAGTTCCACCACTTCCCAACAGGGCCTTGGCTGGGGAACAAGCCTTCGACACTTGGCCCTTGTGGGTGACATTTAAGATCCAAACTAAAACCAAGACATTGGTATGATTTATTTATTTATTTATTTATTTATAATTAACTGAAGGAAACAAAAAGGTGAATAATTTATTTTCAACCTTTCAAATGAGTAAATATATTCATTCCATTTATAGAAGAGAAGAACAAAGTCCTAAAGAGTGAAGGGCTTGGACTAAGATCATTCAACTAAATGGAAGAATGACAAGAAAACCCAAACTCAAATCTCATCTGTACACCATGATTACTCTGGTTTGATAAGCTTGTATATAATTAAAGAAGCTTCTACACGACAGAAGTATGCTTCATTTGCTCTGAAGCACCTTTTGTTTTAAAATGATTTTAAGATCATAGTTCATGGGCTACAAGTAAATCATGCCTGCAATAAATTTCCATGCATGTTTTGTAAAATCTTAAAGTATCATTTTATCTCATCATTCATGTGTGCATTTTTGTGGGGGGTGGGCACTGGGATTGAACCCAGGGATGCTTTACCACTGAACACATCCCAGCACTTTATATATTTTTTTACTTTGAGACAGGGTCTCACTAAGTTGCTTAGGGCCTTGCTAAATGGACAAGGCTGGCCTTGAACTTGTGATCCTTCTGTCTCAGCCTCCCCAGCTGCTAGGATTACAAGCATGCTCCCTCATACAGTACCTATGACAAAGTATGTTTTGCTGGTACCTGTGAGGCCCCTCAAGTCATCCCCCATCTTATTTCTGTTAAGGCCCTATTTATCCTCTTTCTCCTGTTGGTTTAGCTATTGCTAAAAACCATGACTATAGGTCCCAGTTTGCAAATAAATCTCACTTCCTTAAAGTTGTCTAGCTTTCTACATATGACCCATCAAATCAGTACTAATATCATCTACCATTTATTAAGTGAATATTATGTACCAGTCACTTTGTACCTAATATTTCTGATCCATGACATAAACTTTGACTACTTCTGCAACTTCATTTTTCCAGTGCCCTCTTATTCATCTCATACATGAGTTCATAAGTCAGAAAACTATGGGCCAAATCTAGCCTGTTAACCTGTGTTTGTATGCCCTGAGTTTTATATTTAAAAAAATGGTTGAAAAAAATTAAAAACATTGGTGGCATGTAAAAATTATATTAAATTCAATGTCTAATATCCACAAATCTTTTATTTCAATACAGCTAACTCATTCGTTAGGTATAACAATGGCTACTTTTATGGGTCCATTTGACTGTTTAGGGTGCCTAGATTAAACATTATTTTTGGATATGTCTGTAAAGATGCTTTGGAAGAGCTCAGCATTTTAATCAGTAGATTTAGTAAGGAAGATTGCCCTCACCTATATGACTGTGCATCATCCTATCAATTGAGAGTCTGAATACAAGAAAAGAGTGGAGGAAAGACAAACATGCTCTCCACTTGAGCTTGAACACCCATCTTCTTCTGCCCTGGGACATTAGTGCTCTTGGTTCTCAGGCTTTTGATCTCAGAGTGGGACTTACATGGTCAGCTCCTCAGTTCTCAGGCTATCAAGTTTGTACTGGAACTACACCACTGGCTTTCCTGGGTCTCAAGCTTGCCTTCTTAACCTCTATAACCATGGGAGTCAGTTCCTCCTTAATATCCTGCTGGTTCTGCTTCTCTGGAGAATCCTGATAGATACAGTGGTTGTCTGTCTATGGCTAATGTCAGAGTTCAGTAGCTGAAGTCAGTATGACCTACAAAGTCTAAAATAATTAAAGTCTAAAATATTTGTAATCTGACCCTTTACAGAAGAGTTTATCAACTCCTATTGTAGCTTAATAAACTAATTCCTATACTCATTCTCTTGTCTTCATGGAATGCTTTTTAAAAAATTATTTATTTCCTTTTATTCTCTTGGATATCTTCATATTTCTCTAGGTGATTTTATACAGATTAATGGTATTACGTTTGATATATACACTGATGATGCCCAAATTCATATTTTCAAACCTAATCTTTGCCCTGAACTATTATATTACTAGTTGATATAATAAATATCTCAAACCCAAATATGTTGAACTTATACTCTAGATGAGTTCTCTTAAACCAGCTCTTGCCACTGCTCCATTTCAGTTGATGGCAACTCCATCTTTGCTTTTGTTCAGGCCAAATACCTTACTTAGTAAAGTACCTTAGTACTTTTTAAAACTCCTTTCTTGGGCTGGGGATGTGGCTCAAGCGGTAGCGCGCTTGCCTGGCATGCGTGCGGCCCAGGTTCGATCCTCAGCACAACATACCAACAAAGATGTTGTGTCTGCCGAGAGCTAAAAAATAAATATTAAAAATTCTCTCTCTCTCACTCTCTCTTTAAAAAAAAAAAAAAACTCCTTTCTTTTTCTTTTCTTTTTTTGGAGGTAGGGGGTAACCACTGAGCAACATCTCCAGCCCTTTTTATTTTTATTATGAGACAGGGTCTTGCTAAGTTGCTTAGGGCTTTACTAAGCAATGAAGTTGCTGAGGCTGGCTTTGAACTTGTAATCCTCCTGCCTCAGCTTTCCTAGTTGCTGGGAATACAGGTGTGTGCCACTATACTTGATTTTTACTCCTTTGTTTCATATTTCACAATCCATTTCCAATGACTTCCTGTCTAAAGTCTGCATTCTCTCTCATTAGTTGCCTCTCCAATCTCATTCCCTACTTCTCTTCCCTCATTTACTTTTCTCTAAGGACCCTGCACTTATTTTTATTCCTCAAACACTCCAGGCACAAGTCTACTTAAGGGCCTTTGTGCTTGCTGTTCCCTCTACCATATTACCCCCTGTTAACCCCAGGGCTCGTTCTCCATTTTCTTCAGATATTTAGTGTTTTTCTCCTTGTCATTGTCTCTCTTTTTTTTTTTTTTTGGAGTCTCATATATAGTAAGTAAGCACAACCACTGAAATATAGCCTTAGCTCCAAGAGTCACTTTCTTAGTGAGAGACCTTCCATGGCTTTCTTATTTACAATGTTAAGTTCACATTCATTGTTTTAATTCTTCTTTCTTAGCACTTACCACTAGTTAGATAAGTATTCACAAATCTTCTTTATTGTCTATACAAGAATGTAAAGTCAATGAGAGCAGCAATCTTCAAGTATTTTTTTACTTCTACAAACCCAGTTCCTAGGAAAGTACTGGCCACATAGATTGGTAACTATTTGTGGAATGAATGCATGAATGAGAATATACTGCTCAAGGGCCTCTTCCATTAACCTTTTTCTGAAGCACCCAGGCTGAGTTCTCTCCTCTTTCTCTGTGTGGACATCAATTACTGTACTTTCACACTGCAGAAGAATGCCTTATTTGACACGTGTTTCCCTTCCCAGCTGAAGTTGATTCATTTTTGTATCCTAGTACCTAACACAACCCCTGAAACATGACAAATGCTCATTTAATGTTTTCTAAGTTAATAAATAACTGTTCAACATTAGAAAGTGTTTTTATTTTTCAAAATATTCTTCTCAGAAATCTGTTTAAATAGTGAATAATAACTGAATTGAAATTTGATGAAAAACATAATGATGAAATTATTCAGGACTATACCTGCTTTCAATCGTGAGCGCACCACAGGTGGCTCTGGGTTTTACCAAGGCACTAGAACTATATGCCACATGTCACAGAACATGATATCAGAGGCCTCCTGGTCACAAATCAAGGTGCATTGCCTTGCCTAATGATATTCTGGCTCCACAGCTTACTTATTCCCTAAATTAAGACTACTGGCATGTGGAGAAAATCCCTATTTTTTGTTTGTTTTCAATCAAGACCTATAAGACCTGCTAACTGGTGAAGTGGAAATGATTAAAGGTCTTTAATCACTGTTAGAATGAAAAATGTTTTGATTGTTTTCCTGCCTCTAATTAACCTTTCTCCATCTATGTCCAGGAAATTGTCACAAGTCAGCTAAATAAAAATATTGCAGTTGTTCTTGAAAAGTCAGTGTTTACTAGAAGATCATGACAGACAAAGCTGATGGTGGTATCTAGTGGGGATGGCAGATGCTTTAGCAACACATTTAGAAATTGGATTGTGCAAGGTCAGCAAAAGAAGCCTGCCTTCACGCGCTTTCTAGTCTAGTCAGAGGTCACTAGTAAAATTAGATTGGAATTAAACATTGTTTTTGATCATCTTTCATTGTAAGTGACTTTCCTTACTTGAGGCTCATGACATGCTTGTATGATAATAGAGACATTATCCCCAGATCACCGATGGGGATCATGAGACAGCAAGAGAAGTGACTTGCCTGTCAGTGACTGCTTAGAATGAGAACTCAGGTGCCTCTTCAGTTCCTTCCACTGGCATTTTCTTCCAAACTGTCTTTTGCTTGCTTCAAGGCTTTTGTGTACTTGTTTTAGTTTCATGTCTACAGCAATATTTTAGATGGCAATGATATGGAGTATCTGTGCCCAGCACTGAGGTTGACTCAAAGAAGTATACAAAGAAGGATAAAACACAGTCCTTATCCTCAAGGTATTTATAGCCTACTTGGGAGAATGACATTATAAACAGAAATATTAATGTTGTAAAGTGAAAAGCATCAGGCTACAAAAGTGTGTATGCTGAAAATATTATACATTTTTAATTTTTAAAAAAGATTTTTTTTTGCATGGCTGGGGATCAAACCCAGGGTCTTGTGCATGTTAGGCAAGTGCTCTACCACTGAGGCACATCCTTAGCCCTTGATAAAAATATTTATAGTATCTGTAGCAGAAAAACAGACTATTCACTAATGCTACTTGGGAGCAAAAGCATGTAGATTCTTTACTTTTCTTAATTTATCCAATTTCCTGCCCTTTCATTAAAATTGGTCAATATCAGATAAATAGTCATTTCAAAGTTCAATTCCCTAATAAGACTGTTTCTTCCCCTGCCTCCTCCTTCTCAGAATGGCTGAGTACTTTGGGCACTTTCCATGGAATTGGGTGAGGGCTGGTTTTCACTATAGGCAGTTTGTTTGTTCAGTTCAAGTACACTACATGCTCCCCAACTAATACTTGGCTAATTTTAAGATTCCCCCTGGAGAAGTCCCTTTACCTTACAGTGGATCCCAGACTCACTGGGGATTGCTACTCTGCTTCTATTTAGTCACACCCCACTAGGCTCTGCTATGGCTCAGGCCCCATCCTTCTTCTAAAATGGGATCTTCCTGAGCTGAAGTCTCCTCCCAGGTTTCTTAGGGCAGCAGGAGTAAGACTTCTTTCTCCTTGGGTTTACCCCTTCATCTCTCTAACATTCTTTTTCCTGGCAGGACTTTAGTCCATGGAGAGTGGTCAGATATATACGCCTAACTGTTTACATTCCCTTTCTCCATTTTTTTTCTTTTTCCCACTATCCCCTGATTGAACCCCCACCCCAAGATATATTTCCTGCATCTTGAGATTTCTCTACTCCTGGCTTTTTGTAAAACTTTATGAAGTGATGGCTCTATTTTATGTTTGTAGGAAGCAGTCATTAAAAAATTATTTTCTCTGATCTCAAAGATTGACTGCCAAACTCTTAATATCTGCTCAAAAATATTATTTTGAAAGTAAAATATTATTTTGAAAGTAAAACACTCCATGTTTTCCTGTTCTAAGAATCTCAATCATCTAAGGAAAAATTTATTGCTTCATATAGGATGAGGAGTGGTTATACACAAGGAAGTATAAAAGAGAAAATCTCATTAATATATTTCAAAAATATTTTTCTTTTTATGTATGCATACAAAAATAATCTGGGAAAATATACACCAAAATGTATTTTAATAACATTAAAATGTTAATAGTGGGTGGTTGCTCTTTAAGTTATTTTATTTTAATCTCTCCTTGTATTCTCTGAATTTCAGAAAGTGCATATGTACTAGTTTGTAAATAGGAAAGCAAAGAAATGATACCCATTGGCTGGGATTGAGGTAGAGGTTCAACAGCACAGAATAATTCTCAATAATAATTCTCAAGCCTGTCCCAAATTAATTGCTAAATAAGTGATAATAAGTGATAATAAGTCTTCTTTAATTGAGACATAATTCATATATGAGAAAACTAGTCTTTTCAAGTGTACATTTCAGTGTTTTCTGGTATATTTACAAAGTTGTACAATCATCACCACTAATTCCAAAACTTTTTCATCATTCCCAAAGAAATCCCCATACCCGTTAGCAGTCACTCTCCTTTCCCTTTTCCTCAGCCCCTGGCAACCACTAATCTACTTTCTGTTTCTAAGGATTTGCCTATTGACATTTCATGTAAATAGAATCACACAATATGTAGTCTTTTGTGTTGGTTTCTTTCACTTAGCATAAATGTTTTTAAGGCTCATCTGTGTTGAGTCACATGTTTCTTGGTCTCTTTTCATGAAAAGCTTTTCACTTAATGGTGTAATAATACTCATACTGTCCCTTGACCTTTGCTATACTGTCCATATGGTACAAAAAAATATTTTTTTCCACCTACCTTTTGCTCCAAAGTTGCATTACCTGTGCTTTGGATAGGCTCAGTGGAACAGAAAATTCATCACAATGAACAATCAAAAAGCTATGCTTGACTTTGGAATACATTATAATATGTAGATGGGGAACAGGGAAAAAAGCAGGGATAGGGATAGGCCCAATGATTTAGTTTTCTAGGAAGCTAAACTTGATATTATTTAAAGCTTATAGGGAACATAGTGTGAACATAAGTTGAAGACTGTAGATTTTTTAAAAATGTCTTTATTTTGTTTGTTTATTTTTTTGTGGTGCTAAGGATCGAACCCAATGCCTCACAGGTGTGAGGCAAGCGCTCTGCCACTGAGCCACAACCCCAGCCCAAGATTGTAGATTTTTACTTTGTAACCAGAGTGAATCCATTCTGTTTATTAATAATCCACTCATTTTATTGTGGATAATAAACTTTCTCAGGTGAATATTAACAACACTGGACAAATAAAATGTGTATATATACTCTTGAATATTTCTTATTTCTTCCTATTTATAAGTACTACTAGATATTGGTTATGTGTTCAAGTAGGATATGAAATAAGCCTAGTTTCCTTCAATTCTACAGGATAAGAACATAAGGGTCAATCCAAGTCAGTAGTCTTTAAATCTTTTGAGTGTGGTGTCAGATTTTCTCCTTTGAATCTCTGATGAGAGTTCAGGCCCCTTTTCTGAAAAATATTAATTATGATTTTTAAGGTTATACAAGTCCCTTGAACCATTCAATGTATTTAGAGTACCTCAGCCAGCATAGGCTGCTATTACAAAATACTACAGACTAAGTGACTTAAACAAACATTTATCACAGGTCTAAGGGCCGGGATGTCAAAACACTAAGGTGCCAGCAGATTTGATACATGGTGAGGGCCCCCTTCTAGGTTTGCAGAAAGCTGTCATCCTGTTGTGTCCCCAAATGGTGGGGAGAGAAAATTCTTTCATGTTTCTTCTTATAATGGTATTAATCTCATCATGAGAGTTCTGACCCAACATAACCAACTAATATAACCCAAATTACTTCTTGAAGACACCAAATCCCATCATCCTGGGGTTATGGATTAAACATATGAATTCTGGTGGCGGTAGAGGTGGAAGGGACAAAAACATTTAGTCTGTTGCACAGATAGTCCCCAGATTGAGACTTCTGCTTTAGGAAATTTCCCCTCTTTATTACACACTAGAGTTTCAACTTTAGATTGCAATCCTGTCATTATGATGAACTGGGCCTTTGAATTCCCGTTGGCCCTACAAAGAAACCTGTATGTCCTCCACCGAATCCTATTTTAGGAGCAGGGGACACCCCTAAGTGACTCTGTACTACACCATGCAGATAAGGTAAGGAGGAAGAAGTGAAAAAATAACAAGGAAGATGAGAATTTTGATATCATTTCCTTAAATGTTACTGCATTATGCTCTGCATGTATCCCTGTGTAATGGTTAATTTGAATTGTCAACTTGATTGGATTAAAGAAGCCAATGATTAAGAGGCTTATGGTTGTGTCAGTGAGAGTGTGCCTAGGAATGACTGGCTGAAATGGAGACTCTCCCTAAGGATGGGCAGCACCATCCAATAGGACAGTGGCTTGAATGGAATGAAAATTGGAAGAACAAGGAAGCAGAAGCAGATGCAAGCTCTGTTCTTCTCGAACAGGTTCTTGGTTGCTGCTCTGTTCATCTGAGGCTATCAGACTCTCACTTCTTCACTCTTCCAAAGTATACTCTGCCAGTGATTCTCCAGAAGCCTTTAGTCTCAGACTAGGGTAGCACCATTGATCCCTCTTGTTCTGGGGCTTCAGCCTCTTGGACTGTGCAGCTACTGATTCTTCCAGATCTCCAGCCTGCAGATGGCCATTGTGGACTATCCAGCTTCTGGATTCATGAGCCAACCTAATAAATCCCCTTTTTATAATTATACTTCCTGTTGATTCTGTTCCTCTAGAGAACCCTGAATAATAACTCTGATTTTATCCTTGCTCCTCAACAGAGCATCTGTCCCTTTTGAGTAGAGTCAAGTGGGCCCTTTAGCATGGGTTGTAGGAAGATTCTTGGTAAGCAGTGGCTGCATCCTTCCAGATTCATGAATACAGTAAGGGCAGATTCAAGTCAGAAAGAAGAAAGTGAACCTGGAGGAAAAGAGTAAACATCTGGAAGACTTGAACTTGAGCAGAAGATCTTTCTGAATGGATAGCTCAAGTTTTTTCATTCCTCTTATTTTGGAGTCTGGCAAAGCTCAAGTGTGTTAATCTTTAAAACATTATGTAAGTTAAGCTTTTGTTTAGTATTGATTCAGGGAAGAGAGGAGGGCATTTTCTTAAGTGAAAAAGTAAGAGGAACTCTGTTTTCTTTAGTGTCTGCTTTGATTTGTCCTATTTATATGTAATCTTTTCTGCTTTACTTTTGCATGGCTTCTAGGAGGGCTAGATGGGTATATCATCATGTCTCCTTGGTAATCAGGTTGAAAGATTCCTTCTTCATTATAGCTCACAGAAGAATATACAGATCCATATTGTCTGTAGGAGACTCAGATGGGTCTAAATACCAACTGATCTTCTTCTGAATATTGAGTTACAGGTGAGGTTTGAGCAAGACACAGCAGCACTAAGAACTTCCAAAGGGCTCTGATGTCAAAAGATATTATTTTCAGCTTTTATATATACCAGTAATGAATTGGCTGAAAAAGAAGTCAGGAAAACAATTCCATTCACAGTAGCCTCAAAAACAAAAATAAACAAGTAAATAAAAAAAATGCTGGGGATAAATCTAATAAGGAAGTGAAATTCTCTACAGTGAAACCTACAGAACACTGAAGAAAGAAATTGAAGAAGACACTAAAAATGGAAAGATCTTCCATGTTATTGGACAGACAGAATTAATACTGTTAAAAAGTCCATATTTCCAAAAGTGATAAACAGAGTCAATTAAATCCCCACCAAGATACCAAAGACATTGTTCACAAAACTAGAAAAGAACAGTTCCAAAATTAATGGAATTTTACTCAGTGAACAAATAAAAGACCCAAATAGCCAAAGCAATTCTGAGCAACAAGAGCAATGCTGTAGACATCATGATTCTCATCTTCAAATTATAAATGATTTTATTCTCTTTTATTGCTGAGTATTGTATATATATACCAAATTTTCTTTGTCCATTCATCTACTGATGGTCATCCAAGTTCAAACAGACCTTTTTTAAGAGAAGGAATACAAATGGCCAAAAATATATATAAAAAATTCAATATTTTTTAAAGTTCAGCATATTTAGCAATCAAGAAATGTAAATCAAAACCACACTGAGAGGGGCTGGGGATTGTGGCTCAGTGGTAGAGTGCTTTTCTAGCATGTGTGAGGCACTGGGTTTGATTCTCAGTACTGCATATAAGTAATAAAAAATAAAGGTCCATAAACAACTAAAAAAATATTTTAAAAAATCACACTGAGATTTCATCTCATTCCAGTTAGAATGGTGATCATTAAAAATAAGAAAAATAATAAATGCAGGAAAAAATATGAGGAAAAAGGAACATTTATACACTGTTAGTGGAACTATAAATTAGTACAACTACTAATTTACAGGATCAGTATGGAGGTTCCTCAAAAGATTATGAATTAAAATACAAAATTAAACTCATGCATATCCATGTTTATAGCAGCACAATTCACAACAGTCAAGGTATGGAACAAACCTAGGTATCTGTCAACAGATGAATAAAAATGGATAAAGAAAATGTGGTATATATATTCAATGGAATTTTACTTAGTCATAAAGAAGAAAAAAATTACTCCATTTGCAGGAAAATGGATATCACTGGAGAACATGCTAAATGAGATAAGCCAGACTTAGAAAGTCAAAGGTTGTGTTTCATATGCAGAAGCTGGAGAGAAAAGAGGGGATTAAAAAGGTGGGGGAACCTCATGAAAATAGAAGTGTGACTGGTAGAGTACAGAAAAGGGATTTCGGGAGGCGAGGGGAGGAATAAGGGAATGAACTAGACCAACTTATGCTATGTATGTGTACAAATATATCATAATGAATCCTACCATATTATGCATAATTATAATGTACCAATAAAACTTTTTTAAATCTGAAAAAGAATGCTATTTTTAATTATCAGACATTGTTTTTAGAATAAATAAGTATGGTAGTGTCCATCTATATAAAATCTACTTCAAGAGAGTTTGTCAAGAAAAACATTGACTTGTATTTTGATAAGTTTTAAGATCTTTCTTTAATCCTCATCTTTTTTTTTTTTTCTTTTTGGTATTGGGGATTGAACTCCTCAACCACTGAGCCATATCCCAACCCTTTTTATTTTTTAGTTTGAGACAGGATATTGCTAAATTACTTAGGGCCTTGCTAAATTTCAGAGGCTGGCTTCAATCTTGTAATCCTTCTGCCTTGGTCTTCCAATTGCTGGGATTCCAGGCATGTATCACTGTGCCTGGCTCTAGTCCTCATAGTTTATTATTACTATCTTGAAGTACTTTTTTTATTTGACTTTGGGGACATCCTACTATTTCACAGGTGGTTCCTTTTCTATATCCTTTATATTTTCTCCTCATTTTCCCAAGTCTGAATGCCAAGTATATTTGTTAAAAAATATTGGTGTTCTGTCCCTCCTCTTGAGAAATTCTGATTCCATTGATCCTGGCTAGAATCTAATATATATATATATATATATATATATATATATATATATATGTATGTATGTATGTATTTGTTTGTTTTTAAAGCTCACTGGGTGATTCTTAAGAGCAGCCAGGATAGAAATTAGAAATTTTATCTATTTGTTGGCTATACTCAAATTTATATCTCTAGCCTGTACCTCTAAGAATGCCAGAATATTTCCAACTCCCAATATTTCCAACTTGATATCACTACTTGGAATTCTAATAGGCTTCTTTTTTTAATATTTATTTTTTAGTTTTTTTAGGTGGACACAATATCTTCATTTTACATTAATGTGGACCTGAGAATCGAACTCAGTGCCTCACGCATGCTAGGTGAGCGCGCTACCACTTGAGCCACATCCTCAGCCCCAGGCTTCTTAAACATACGTGGATCAAAACTAAATTCCTGATTCCCCCACTTCCTGCCTCCTTCTTCCATAGGCCTCCCTCTTTGAGTCATTGTGGACTCTTCTGTTCTTCTCCATTCTAAATCCAAACCCTTGGCAAATCCTGTTGGCTGTGTCTTCAAAATATATCCAGAATCTGGCTTTGGAGTGTTAAGGGCTTTGGAGAAATATAAAGCAAGGCAAGATAGATAAGAAATGCAGAGTAGCAATTGCTATTTTATTAATCTAATGGTGGTCAGGAAGGACTCACCGTAAGAGCAGAAAGAAGTGTGCAAAATAAGCTATAGGGATAGAAAAGGGGAGAAAATTCAAGCTAGAGGGAAGCCGAAGGAAATCATATTTTCCTTTCAATATATTTTCAATATTAAGCTTTAGCCCACTGAAATATTTCTAAACTATTACAGATCACCTGTGTTTTGAAAATTTTTGGAAATGGTATGAACAGATTGCTCTTGCCCAGACATACTTGTGATTAAACAGCTGGTAGGAGTTCAAGCATGTAACTGAAGCAGTCTCTCTGGCCTATGGAAGTATGTATCAAGTAGCTAAGAGGATGGACTCCAGAGTTAGATGCATGTGTGAAAATCCCAACTCTACTATGTGTATGTTTGTATAATCGAGGACAATTCATTCCCCTATTCTATGCCCTAGATCCCAAAACTGTAAAGTAGGTATGATCATAGCAGTTTGAATTTCAACTAGGACATATCTATCCATGCTTTGTGTTTTCACTGGTTGGCCATATCAGATGATATTTTCAATATCATCCTTACATAAAAGTGTTTATTTAATGGGGGTATTTGTGATATTAAGTAAGGTAAGTACTCATTATCACTCTATTTCTTATTATTAGAAATAGAGTATAATGACATACTTTATTAGTATAATCTAAATAGGGTTTGGCAAAACAAACTTGTAGGCTAAACCCAGGCCCCTCTCCATGTTAGTCTTTGGAAGTAAAGGTTTATTAGCACACAGCCTTATAGATTCATATGTGTATTGTCTATGGCTGCTTACAGACTGCAAAGGCAGAGTTCATTGGCAGAGATGAACTGGCCTCTTCAGAGCCAGTTTGGTGACTGCTGTATTAACCAAGGATTGAATTCTACTTCGTATTTTCACTAAGTAGTCTAAGTATCCTTGCTTTGTATCCAGCTACTAAGATTTTTGGTCTTCTCCCAAAGCCAAACAAATTTAATTAAGAAACAGTTCCAGGTTTTCTTTTCAAAATACAGACATTATGACATTATGAACTATAAATTATTTATAGTCCAGAAAGAAGTTGTACTTTGTTAAATTTTTCAGAGCACTTTACTAGGAATCTACTTGAAAGTAAAAAATTTCCACCAAGATGAGGGTGTTTAGGATGGGGACCCTCAATTTACTCTGAGAGCAAATTCCCTTAATAAAAAGCCTTCTATGGACATGTGTCAATCAATGAGATGCATGTGTATATTTTCTGTTTTCTGCTTGACCTCCAGCCTTCCATATTGTGTCAACCTTTACTTGCCAATGAAAGGCCAAGGCAGGGAATTTTTTTAAAAAGTGTTTCCAGAGAAGGCAGAGGAAGAATACATTGCCTGCCTGAGTGGGACTCAGGATCAGACTACCCTTCACAGCACCTGAGTCCTTCAAAAAATTATCTGGGGCTTTGTTTTGATTTTGCTTCTTTAGAGTCAGTGCTTTAGTATTCTAGTATTTTTATTTGTTTATTTATGTATTTAATCATCTTTTTAAAAAAAGTGAACATAGTTTCAAGTCCTTAAAGAAATCAGATTAAACTCAAAGGAAATCAGGCAACGGTCATAAAATAATGGAGATCAAGTATCTAAAACACCCAAGGTTCATGTACTCTTTTCTATTCTTCAGTTGGATTTGACTCTTGTGGAGTTTAAGTGAGCTAGGAAGGAAGGCTGAGAGTATAAGTGAGCTCTTGGTAATGGTCTCATTTTACTGTAGAAAATGCTACAAAGAGGGGCTGGCATCAGTAAACATGCTTGATCACTTAATTCCAAGGGAATACTTACTATGCACAAAACTGTGTACATCATCTAGATATTTTATATGAGCCTGAAGAGTTTACAAAGCTACATGTAAAGCCGTGTCAACTCTAGGTCCAGAATTTGTGCTTTAAAAAATCATAATGTCAGTGTTTTGAAAAGAAAACCTTGAACTGTTTCTTAATTAATATTTGTTTGGCTTTGGGAGAAGACCAAATGTATTTATCTCTTACTTAGAATACTTTAAAAAAATTTTTTTAAAGAGAGAGAGAATTTTTAATATTTATTTTTTAGTTTCCGGCGGACACAACATCTTTGTTTGTATGCATGTGGGGCTGAGGATCCAACCTGGGCCGCATGTATGCCAGGCCAGCGCTCTACCGCTTGAGCCACATCCCCAGCCCTATTTAGGATACTTTTAACTAAACACTTTTAACCGCAATATGTGAAAATCTTATAATCTTCATTTTCCCAAGAAAGATCTGACAGGAAATAAATTGTTTCTTATAGCACATCAATTGTTTCACAAAAGCTAAGAAAGAGTCAGAAATGTAGTGAAAATTTCTCACAAGTGGAAGAGGCATGAGTTGTGCCTTTGCAGAGATCAGAAGACAAAGTGGGTTCCAACAGTTGACTTGATGCACAAGCTCTGGGCTGTGCTGAGTGACCAGGCCAGGGGGAGGTCTTAGCACAATCCCTAGAAGCCTTAGGCTTCCCTTGCAGAGGCAATGTGAGATGACTCCCCAGTCTCAAGGGACCATGACATGTATCTCTACAAAGGAGATACTCCCTTGTCTTCCATTACCCAGCCTTTCCCCTTCCAAAATATAATTTTGTTTCCTTTCTCCAACTTCATCCTTGATGAGAAGAAAAATCCATCTGGTTGGAAGAAGACAAGTGTTATTTTAAAAGGTGTATTTTTGCAAGGTGTACACTAGACTGCACCATGCTTCCTTTCTGTTTTCCTCACAGGCTTTGTACCTTCCCTCTGTTTCTTCTCCCCTCTTAGCCCCCTCTAGGTTGAGACTGGCTCCAAGTAGAGCATGTGATTTCCTCCTGTCAATACCAGCCCAGGAGAGAAAGTTTGATAAAGTCATTTATGCAAAGGTAACTATGATTAGTATAAACCTTTAAGAGTATTTGCATTTATTCCAGGAAAATCTCATTTAAAGAAGAAACTTTAGTATGAACTTTCAGATTTTTAGACAGTAGATAGGAGAGGCATCTGGGGGCAATTGAGTTCCCTTTGCAACATTAAAATAATAGTCTATGAAGGCTGTAATTAGTAGCAATTAATCTCAAATATGAGACTGTATGTGAATACATGAACATAATTTAACATAATTTTAAGAAGAGGAAAAAACCTGTTTCCATCTAAACTGCTTTTTTTAAGCTTTATACGAGCTAGATTTAAATATATATTTTAGCTGTAGCTGGACACTATACTTATATTTATATTTATATATTAAATTTATATTTATATTTACTTATATTTATTTATTTTTATGTGATACTGAGGATCAAACCAGTGTTTCACACATGCTAGGCAGGCCCTCTACCACTGAGCTACAACCCCAGCCAAAGAGCTGGGTTTAAAAAAAATTTTTTTTTAGTTGTAGATGAACACAACACCTTTATTTTATGTATATATTTTTATGCGATGCCGAGGGTCAAACCCAGTGCCTCACACATGCTAGGCAAGAGCTCTACTACTGAGTTACAGCTTCAGCCCCCAAGAGCTAGATTTTTGAGGGAGTAGAATAGTAGAGCTAAAGAAGGTAATGATCTTTTAGTCTTTCAGAAGATTTCAATCCCTTTGGCTTTCCTCCAGGGATATTTGAACAGGACATTAAGTGGCTGAAAAGCCAAAGTTTTCAATGTTTCATAGGTACAATCAATCCTATGCATTAATTTTGAGGAAAGACTAAATTATGAAAAGTTTCATATTAAGGAAAGTAGCTCTATGGATTTCTTTCTCCTTCTCCTTATTCTTTTTTTGGTGAGGAAATAGGAGATTTTATTTTAGTTAATGCTTTTGTTTTTGTTTTTAAAACTATGGACCAAGAAAAAGAAAATGCTTTGCTGGCACACAGCAAACTTTCCCATAAAATTCTCTTTGGCCATGAACTAAGTACAACACACATAGTGCCAAGAGGGGTTTTATGCCTTCCTTTTTTTTTTTTTTTTTTTAATCCTGAAAAGGAAAAAAAAAAAAAAACCAAGTACAGGATCAAAATAAGACTAGAATGAAAACCACATGTCCATCTCATCAGTTGGGCTTCTATCCTGCCTTTTAATACTCACTTCAAAGATTTGTCAAAAAGAAATCAAATAACCAAACTACCATTTTTCCCCCTGAAATTCCAGAAGAGACAATAAACAGATAATTCTGTGAGCTGAGATCTCACGGCTGTGTTGGTCAGGCATATACATAAAGCTAATAATTTGGCCAGTAGCTCCCAGGTAGCCCCTGTGAATACAGTGGTTGAAACAGTCCTGAAGACATGGATATGGCCCTATCTCTGAAGGCTTTTGACTACCTGAGTGCTGGTCACTTGTATAGCAGGGTGATCCTGGTTGATTGGCAGCCCCAGCTCTAGACCTTGAAAGCCAAAGCTCCCAACTCCTTCTAACTCTAACAGAGTTGACTGGGACTATTCTCTGCCCAGATAAAGCAGATGAAATAGTGGGATATTCTTTTCTACCAGAGGTAACTGACCCATGAGGATAGAATTCAGGGAAGTAAGCAATACTTTGTCAAAATTCTTATTTAAAAATTTTTAACCAGAATTGATTCTCCCCTCCTCTTTGAACCTGAACTTTGACTTCCATACTCTAGAAAGTGAGGGTTTAAAATTATTTTACAGAAAAAGATACTTGTGTTCATGTAGTCACATATCCTCTACATTGTGAATATAAATATTCCATTTCAACTTCATGGAAGAATAATGGAGGAAAAGTCAACAAAGTAAAACTTGAATAGATTTCATTTTGTAAGAATTTAATACTTCTCTATAGCAAGAGAAACTATAAATAAAATCAAGTCTAATGACAACTGGGAGAATACTTATAGCACACATAACAGGAAAAGATTAATAAGGAATTTTTCCATAGCAACAATAAAAAATGTTATTATTCCATCATCAAAGTGGACAAACAAGAGAATCTTAAAGAATAAATTGAAGGACTTATGAGATATTAGTAATTAGGACAGTATGATACCGGCACAAGAAAACACAAACCAGGGCTGAGTTGTAGCTAAATGGTAAATCACTTGCCTAGCATGTGCAATGTTCAGTCTTCACCACCATGCACAAACCACACACACACACACACACACACACACACACACACACACACACCAATCAACAATGGAACAGAATGTAGAATCTAGAACAGAACCACACATATATCATCATCTGATTTATGACAGAGGCAATAAATATTGTTGGACAGAGGGTAAAAAATGTCATTCCATTAAAAGGGGGTTGGGTGAATTTTGACTATCTGCATACATGAAATGTATCTAGATCCTTCCTCACACCATACACAGTAATAAATTCCAAATGTATTACAGGTCTAAATATGAAAAAGTAAACAATGAACTATTAGAGGAAAATATAAAAGGATAGAAAAAGATTATTTAAACAGGCACAAAAAGCACTAACTAATGACTGCATTAAAATTTAAAACATCTGTTAATCCAGTGATACTACTGAGAGAATAAAAAAGGGAACCCACAAAACAAGAAAATATTTTCAAACATATATCCAACTTACTGAGTAGAAAAATGAATAAAGACTTGAACACTCACAAAAAATATATATCTAAAAGGCATTTCAATTACACAAAAAGGTGCTCAATATTAGTTACCAGGAAAATTCACATTAAAACCCTTTTACACATCCACTAGAATGGCTAAAATTTAAAAGATGAGCAATACCAAATGTTGACGAGGATGCGAAGAAACTGTAACTCTTAACCTTGCTAATGGGGTATAAATTGATATGACAACTTTGGAAAACTGTCAATATTTATTAAAACTAAATACATATATACTCAACAATTCTACTTCTAGGTAACTATTTAACAGAAATGTGGACTTTTGTTTTCCAAAAGATATCTCATTAGCAAAACTATTCATAACAGCACCAAATGAGAACCTCCAACCCCCATGCTCATCAATTTTCAACAATGAATAAATAAATTGTATATACACACATTAGAAATCTATCAGCAACAGAAAGGAACAATATACAGATACAGGCAACAACATGAGTGAACTCCACAAACATAATACTATGGTAAAGAAGCCAGATACAAGAGAATACACACTTTGTGATTCCATAGTATAAAAATAGGTGAAATTATCTTTTTGTTGTTGTACTGGTGACAGTATAAATCATTTGTTCTCAAAGTCATTTTGGAAAATTATGAGAAATGGATTAAAAGTCTTCCTGAAGTCCATTCTAAGGAAATAATCACAGATGTCTGTGTAGATTTACATTAAAATAAATATTACAAGATTTATTATAATATTAAATGGATAATATAAAATAAATACTAGGGTTCTTTTGATAATAAAAAGTTAGGGGCTGGGGATGTGGCTCAAGCAGTAGCGCGCTCGCCTGGCATGCATGCGACCCGGGTTCGATCCTCAGCACCACATACCAACAAAGATGTTGTGTCCGCCGAGAACTAAAAAATAAATATTAAAAATTTCTCTCTCTCTCTCTCTCCTCTCTCACTCTCTCTTTAAAAAAAAAAGTTAGAAAGTGATATATATCTATAATAGAGAAGTGTTTTAACAAAGTTTGGTACATCTGCATGGATGAATGTTATAGTTTGGAACTGAAAAATTCCCCAAAGTATCACATACTGAAGGTTTGGTCCTCAGGTTGGTGCTTTTGGGAGGTGGTGGAACCTGTAAGAGATGGGACCAAGTGGGAGGTTTTAGATCATTGGGGCCATTCCCTTCTAGAGTGAGACTCTAGACCCTTCCTTCCTCTTTCTCTTGAGTCCTGGCCATGAGATAACCAGATTTGCTTTGACACGGGTTCTTGTCATCATTTACTGCTTCCCCACAGATTCAAAAGCAACAGGGAAAACTGATCATGGACCAGAACCTCCAAAAACATGAGCCAAAGTAAACCTTTTCTCTTTTGTAAGTTAATTATCTCAGGTGTGTGTTATAGTAATGGAAAGCTGACTAAGATAATGAGCCATTATGCATCATTAGTATATCATGCTTTTGAAAAGCATTAATAATATTCAGTAGTCATGATTTAATATTAGGAGATAAATGCAAAATATAGAATAATTTATATAAATGCAATCCCAATTTTATTATCTATGTATATTCACATAATACATACATACAAAACACAAGAAAAAAAAATATACCACCAAGTTAAAATTGGTCATTTCTGTGAAGTAGAATGGCAAAGCATTTATTTACATTTTCTTTTTGTTTTTCCATGTTAATCCCTGGGGCTAATTCAAAGGATCTGTCATAGCCTTAAGCCAGTCATTACATGGGACTCAAAACTTCTTTCATCCATAAACAACAAATGTTTTTTACTGAAATGTCCTAGGAAAGACAGGATATTTTATACTGTACTGCTCAGAGCCATAGCCAAGTAGTAATGATGCATGGCATTTTTGGTTGAAAGGTGACACCAGCAAGCCATTGAGATGATATGATTATGTTAAGATCTGCATTCAAATGGATATTAGACCCCTGCTGTTCACCTCGGCCTGCTACGGGACTCCTGGAGAGTTCCCATTGGTTGGGGAAGTGCGGTAGGAGGGAATTCCGGAGGAGGGATTTTCTTGTTGGTGTGTGTGTCCGGGAGAACACCGAGTGTGTGGGTGGGCATATTTCCCGGGAGCATACAGGGCATTGGTGGGAATTTCCAAAATAAAGTTTGTTCCTGTTTGAGTGGCTCGTGATTTTGTGCCCAGCCAGACTGCAGCACTGTACTTTCTGTATTTTCTGTAGTTGTGCTTCATTTCTCAATTCTTTCTAGCCATAAGATAAGTTTCCCTTTGTTATCCTTTGCCTGGGTAGCAACTAGACAGGCTAGTTTGTTGCTTCCTCAGTTCCAGACCTTTCCCACCCCAGGTCTCCAAATCTCTCTCCCTTTCTTCAAAGAGAACGATTTACTTCTCCAAATACATATACCCTCATTACCCCGTTTAGCAAAAACAAAATTCTTGTCACAAGCAATTTTCAAATTTTCAATATAGTAAGTTCACATTACTTTCAGAATCAGGAACTTCTGAAATGCAACAACTTAGTAGGGGGATACTTTTTTTTTTTTTTTTTTTTGTAGGCAGCAACAATATTCATGAAAGCATGTGATCTCCAAGTACAACTAGTTAAAATTAACCTTAGGGCCCAACTTGCTCAACCTAACAAAACATATGCCTATCAGTTACAAATTCATCTGATAATTGGTATTGTCCGTGTAGCAGCTCCCTTTGGTGAGGGTGGAGATCGAAGACTTCGTATTAACCTTACATATCATTGATCAATCACCAGGTGAAACAGTTAATTCTGGACTCCAAGAAAATAGTGGCATGAGCGAACAAAACATAGATGGTTGGAAACTTATGCCTATTGGTTTTTTGATTTATATTATATATATATATATATATATATATATATATATATATATATATATATATATATTAGTTGTAGTTAGACACAATACCTTTATTTTATTTATTTATATGTGGTCCTGGGGATCAAACCTAGGGTCTCGCACGTGCTAGGTGAGTGCTTTACCACTAAGCTACAACCCCAGCTTGTGGGGTTTTTTTTAAATTTTTTTAGTAGCAGCATAATTATCTTCCTAGTCACTATGAACTAATGCAGGATGAGGTGGTACCCCCTCCATCCACTGGGAAACATGTATGCTCCTCCCTGTGCCAGGCACTGTTGTAGAATCTGCATACAACAGTGAACAAAGTGCACACAGCCCTTCATTTATGCGGAATGTGGAGAAGAGTATAACAGAGGGAATTTTAAAATGTAAAATATATTGTTAGATATATTTCTATATCCCTTATTCATTTTTCTCTTTTGTTTTGTTTTGGTTTTATTGTATCCTTTTTTTTTTTTTAAGAAGTCATTACTCAGCCTTTTTTCCCCATCAAGAAACTTTTTCTAAATTACTTTACTCATCAATGACAAAGCCTAAAGGACTCACACCATACTCTCTCTTCCACAATGCAAAAGATAGCTCTACTCAAACTTTGGTGTCCTAGAGTTAGAGTTCCAGAGGCACGGGGAGGGAGAAAGGCTGGAAACTTCAGTAGAATGGAGAAGAATGGGTATAAAATAAGATAACCCCAGTAGGTAGGGATATTAGGACCAAGAAACATATGGATGGGACCAGGAGCTCTAGTTAGGGCAACCTGCGTATCATTCACAATAGTCAGACAGCACTGACCTTCCCTTGTCATGTCCATACCAGGACAATGCCTTGTCCAGTACTGTATAACCAAATCCAGCAAGGAGTCAAAGGACATCATATGGGTCCCAGTAATGCCTTTGCAACCTGGTAGTCATATATGTTATAGTCTGGCTCTGCATGCCCATTTGCCATTTTAGAAGGAAACAGGGGTCTGGAGAAGAATTCTGAAATATTGAGCATTTTCACTCCTAAAGACCAAATATTTACCAAGAGAGCCCTGGCCAGCAGAGGTTTGGTACCAATAACCTACTGTCCCCCTGTCACCTTTCCTAGATATAACCTGTATTTCCAATTTTACTTTCTTTCCACCTGACCCCCATTCTCCAGCAAAATTTTCATTTTCTCTTTTCCCTAATTTTAATTAACAATCCTAAGGAAAAACTGCCAACAAATTAATATAAAATGTTATGAATTCTGATAAGAATTTTAAACTTATACATATACATAAAAGCTGGATAATGTTTAAAACCCAATTCAAGCAAAATTAAAAATCATGACACTGGAAAGAAGAATGAATAGAAATTTAAAATTATAAAGGACCCCATGGAAGTGTTCTAAAACTGGTGATGGCTGCACAACTGTATGAGTTAATTAAAAATCATCTAATTTTGTGCTGTTCAAAATGCTTGTCTCTAGACACAGGCAGCTATGTAAATTTAAATTCATTAAAATTATATTACTAAAAATATACAGTAATCAAAGCAGAATGGCACTTGGCATAAGAATATAAATATAGATCTGTAAAATTATACTTGAGTGTCCAGAAATAAATCAATAAGGTCTATAACAATTGATTTTCAATAAAAGTGCCAAGACAAAGGTGCCAAATGGAGAAAGAACAGTCTCTTCAATGACTGGTGCTGGGAAAACTGAAGAGCCACATGCAAAAGAATGAAGCCCCTACTTAACACCATATACAAAAATGGATCCAAAATAGACTAAAGACCTACATGCAAGAGCTAAAACCATAAAACTCTTAGAAGAAAACATAGTGTAAATCTTTGTGACCCAAGATCTAGCAAAGGAGTTTTAGGTATGACTCCCAAAACACAAACAACAAGAGACAGAATAGATAAATTGGGCTTCCACAAAATTAAAAATTTTTGTGCTTCAAAGGATATCATCAAGAATGAAAAGACAATCAAAAGAATAGAGACAATATTTCAGTTCATATATCTAAGTGTGTAAAATATAGATTATATAAAGTTCTTTTAAAAATCAATGATAAAAAGACAGTCCAATACCAAAATGGGGAGAGGACCCAAAAGACCTTTTTACAAAGATATACAAGAACATAAAAGTTGCTAAACATTATTAGTCGTCAGGAAAATGCATCCACGATGAGATGCTACTTTATCCTCACTAAGATGGCTATAATATATTTTTTTAGGAAAAAAAAAAAGGAAAGTAAGTGTTGGCCAGAACATGGAGAAATTGAAACAGCATTGCCTCTGGGAACTGAAAATGTGGAAAACAGTTTGGCAGTTTCTCAAAAAGTTAAACATAGAACTACCTTCTGACCCAGCAATTCCACTACTACATATAAACTTAAAAGAATTGAAAACAGGTATTCAAACAAAAGTTATTCACAAATATTCATAGCAGTACCATTTTTAATAGCCAAAATGTAGAAATGAACAGCTGCCCATAAACTTCTGAATGGATAAACAAAATTTAGTATATTCATACAATGGAATAGTGACATGTGCTATAACAAAATGAACCTTACAAACATGCTAAGTGAAAGAAGCCAGAAACAAATGGTCACACATTTTGTCATTTCATTACTATGAAACATTCAGTATACAATTATTCTAAGCATATTTTCAATTATCATTGTACTGCATCATAGGTACGACAGGTACCTTATAATTGAGTATTCCCAATTCTGCCCTCCTGTCCCTCATTGCTTTTATTCATTTAACTTATTCACAAGCCAATGCATGTTGCTACTATTATTTTTGATCAAGCAGCTACCCATTAGATCAATTAGTTATCTATTACATCAATTAGGGATAATAAAAACACAACACTTAGCCTTTGTTAGTTACATCTTTAAAATTCTTTCTTTTACAAATGTAGATCAGAGTTGTGACCTATATAATTTTGTTCTTTTTTGAAAACTTCTTTTAACATTTCTTGAAAGATAGTTCTAATAGCAACAAATTTCCTCAGTTTTTGTTTGTCTGGAAAAGTTTTTATTTCTTCTTCATTCTTGAGGGTCTATTTCAATGAATACAGAATTCTAGGTTTGTGTTTTCTTTTTCTTTCAACACTTTTTTTATCTTTATTTTTATGTGGTGCTGAGGATCCAACCCAGTGCCTTACACATGAGAGGCGAGCACTCTCCCTCTGAGCCACAATCCCAGCTCCTTTCTTTCAATATTTTAAATATATCACATCACCCTTGTTCACATGGTTCCTGAAGGTCAATGTAATTCTTGTCTTTGTTCCTATGTAAGTAAAGTTTTCTCTCTTTTTTTTCCCCGACTTCCTTCAAAATGTTTTTTTTCTAAAGGCCAATATCAGATAAATTTGTCTAAGCAAAAACAATAAAATTTTATATGATTAAAAAGATGAAGCAGCTGGGCACGGAGGTACATGCCTTTAATCCCAGCAGCTCTGGAGGCTAAGACAGAAGAATTGTGAGTTCAAAGCCAGCCTCAGCAATGGCAAGGTGCTGAACAACTCAGTGAGACTCTGTCTTTAAATAAAATATAAAATAGGGCTGAGGATGTGGCTCAGTGGTTGAGTGCTCCTGAGTTTATCCCCAGTACCAAAAAAAAAAAAAAAAAAAGAAGCAAAACAAATATCATAAAAAGAAATTCAAATATTTGCAATACATGTGGTAGATAAGAGTTCATATAATAGCTGGAATAAATAAAGAGCTCTTACTAATAATAATAACTAATAATAATAAGATAATGCTAAATATTATTTAAAAATTAGAAAATAATATGAAAAGGAAACTTGCAAAACAATGAAACGCATAATAAAAAATTCTCGATAACTTAATATGAAATTAATTCATGAAAGAAATAGGCATACTGAACATGCCTGTCATCATCTCAGGTTCTCAGGAGGCTCACAAGTTCAAGACTAGCCTCAGCAGTTAGCAAGACTGTCTCAAAATAAAAATAAAAAAACTAGGGGGTATAACTCAGTGGTGGAGGGCCCCTGAATTCAATTCCCAGTATATTTTAAAAATTTTTAAAAAGGAGAAGGTGAAAGAAGAGTTAGAGCAAATAGATTTTTAACTTCTTCAGATTAGCAGGTCAGAGAACCTCTTTATATGTGATAATGGAGATCAAACCCAGGCAATCACTTGACCACTAAACTACATCCCCAGCTCTTCAGATTAGCAAAGAGTGTGTTGCATGAGTGGAAGGGTTACTATCATACTCCACTGATGAGCATATATATTGTTGCAATATGGGTAGTTTGGCAAATTTTGTTAAATTCCTTAAAAATATCAATTTCTTCTGATTCAGCAATTCTTCTTCTAGGAATTTATTCTCAGGGAATAATTGAACAATATACAAAGATATATGTATAAAAATATTTATTGTGGCAGTGTTTGTAATAGTGAAAAATTAGCAACAGCCTGAACTTTCAAACAGTTTTTGTTTTAATTGATACAAAAGAGTGAGAGGGAAAAGAGAGAAAGAACTAGTTTGAAATAGGCAGAGTGGATGTTTATAATAAAGATTTGTGTTCCTAAGTGGCAGTGTTCACAAATAAAAAATGAAAGTAGCAGAATGTAGTGTCATACCTTTATGGGTGATACCTTCATCCCTCTAGAAGATCCAGAAGGTTGCACTACTGACAAAGGACAACTTTCCCCTGTGAAGATAGGGCCTGGCTCCTTGGTTCCTTGGCCCCTTCTGCAAATAGCATTATCCCTCATTCTCTTTGAAGATGGAGAATGTATCACTTTCATTCAAAAACACCTGGCTGAGGCAGTGGGAGAGGGACTCCAGCTGCATTAGTCTGATTCTGGGAAGATTGATAATAGCAGAATGTTACTTCTCTGAAAATGGGAGATATGAAAGGAAATCAGAGAGGTATTTAATAAATACCTGGGTACAGCCAGGCCTCAGTATGCTCAGTTCCATATTAGCCCCCTTCAGTGGAAATGACTACCTGTAAAAGCAGGAATTAAAAACTCAGGGAAAAGCTTATATACCAGGAATTTTTTCACTCCTCTTTCCATTTTTTGAACTCTGCTAGTCATGTCTTTTACATTCCCAAGTCCTCTGACCCATTTAGCTTTAGACCTTGACTTCCAGTTCTCATATCAGGTGCCAATGATTATGGAGACCTTTTCCAGCCTGCCTACTCCACCTGGCCTTTGGGCGTTCTCTCAGCATCACCCAGCAAAATTAAAAAGTGCCACTCCAATAAAAAGTGTTCCTTCCCAGTTTGGTGGGCTTGTACACCCATCTTAACCTCTTACTAATCAACAAGAGTTAAAGAGTTAGAAGAATAATAGTTGTCATCTCGCTAAACCAATCTCATTGAGGGTGAGATGACTTATTTATAGTCAATGTAATTCCAATATAGCATCAAGGTACTAGAGAGGGCTTTTTTTTTTCTTTCATGAATACCTAAGATTCCATAGGAAGATGATGTTCTGCTCAATCTATATGGTGTGATTCAGACTAAATGGAAATGGAGCACAGGTATAGTCCACATCTTTGTTCCTCCTATAGGGAGGAAGGAAATATCCTATTTCCTTTTCCGCTTATTTGATCCACCTTCTCAGAAGGAGAAAGCTAGTTTGGAGCAGTTTCCACTTCTAAGTTGATGCCCTGGGCAGGTGGCAGGAGAACAGGGAGGCTGAGTGAGAAGTACAACACATTCCTAGAAAAATACTTAGGGTCCAGCCAACAGAAGCCCCACCTCTCTGTGAAAGGGAGGTAGGTCGAGGGCTAAGCAAATGGAGGAACAGACTTGGTTGTTGGGGCAGGGATCTGTGGAGAGAAGGGATGTGAAAGATCTAAAAGAGTGACTGAGCTGAAAGGAGCTAGGGCATACTTAGTAAATGGGCAAATGAAGCTAAAATAAGAACTCCTTCATGGATGGTGATTGATGACTTGTCCATACTACCTGGATGTCAATCTCCCCTCTGCAGTCAGAGGACATGGCAAGACCTGATGACCCAACTAAATGTCTCACAGAGGCTGATTTGCAGATAGTTATACAGAGGCTTTACAGCCACAAAGTTTCTCCAGACTTCTTCCCATTACTGTCCTAGACATGATGCCCTAAAGAGGGTACACATATAAGCTCCCTCATAATTCCCACAGTACCGAGCATCTTACCATTCTTTTTCATTCAATCATAGAAAATCTGTCTCATAATCTTTCCTGAAACCAGATTCTCTACATGTGTATACTACATGAGTTAAAAGTCACCCTACTCAAGCCTCTGGGGTTAACTTTGACTTCCTCGCATTCATCCATTCATTCATTCAGCAAAAATATATGAAGCCTCACTATATCATACACTGCACAACATTCTGGGACACTCAGCAGTCAACAAGATGGACCAAAAGTTGTTTCAGGTGATACAGTCAAGCATTCACTAAGTCTTACAGATTCTGTCTTCATAGTGATGAACACATTAATATTTTTCTTTTTACCACCATTTCAGCTCAGTAGTCCAGTACCTTCAGAACTTTCCAGTAGCCTCCTGTCTCTCCTCGTGTCTGCATTATTTCCTGCACTCTATTCCATCCTGTATTCCACTCATTTCTAAATGTGATAGAGCACCAGAAATACCTGAAATTTACAAATGTAGATTTCCGGGCCCCAGTCCAAGTCTCCTGAAGGGTGGTAAATCTCCCAGGAATCTATATATACAATTAAAACCAGTTCTACAATTCTGATGCACAGCCAGGTTTGGGCACCACTGCTATGTGTCACTACCAAATAAAAATGCATCCCCTTGCTCAAAATTCTTTAAGAAATTCTCATTTTACCATAGGATACATTAAAAGCCTGACAGTCTATATTGCTTTTAATCTATTTATTCCAACTTTCTTTCACTATAGTTGTAGGCTACCTTTAATTATTTAACCTTGAGAAAAATCAATTAAATTGGCAAGTATAGAATCAAAGACACAGTCTCTATTCATTATTCTGTGCTATAATTCTTCCAGAACTAGTTTTTAAAAGCTTGAATTAATTATGCATTTTCTTCCATCTCCAAATACCTTTTGGTGATGATTTTTTTTTTCTGTTCTGGGGATTGAATCCAGGGATTCTTTACCATTGAGCCATATCCACTACCATATTTATTTTTATTTTGAGACACAAGTTACAGAGATTGACCTCGAACTTGTGATCCTCCTGCCTCAGCCTCCAGAGTTACTGGGATGATAGGTGTGTGCCACTATGCCTGGCTTAGTGATGATTTTTGTCTCCTATCCATTGTTCTTTTCCTTATCAATATCCCTTCCCTTCCACTTGATTTTCTTTGTATTATTTTTTTCCATTTAAGTAGTCATAATCACACTTGCTAAAGCATATAAGTTTATTATTATGTTGTTAATCATAAAGTAATACATATTTGTTGAAAACAATTTTAATGACATGGAGGAAAAAATAAAAGTGACTTCTACATTGATCCTACTTCCGAGAGGTAACACCTATAACAACTGTGCAGTGAAAAGTTCTTAAACATTTCCCACAATTTGACTTTCCATAGGAATTTTGCACATGCTCTCTACATGTTCCCACTCTCCCAGTCAGGTCTGTCTCTGTGTTGGCTCAAATCAGGTTTTCCCCCTGGCTTCAGCTCCCATGTCTTAAAACACACCTGTAAATACTTGGGACAATTCACCTCTCCCATGACCTTTCTGCCCACAAGACAGAGACTGATCAGTCATGCACTATTATTTTCCCTACATCCTCTCAAAGATAACATTTTAATTGCTGTTAGTACTATTCTTTCTGCCATTGCTTACTCTGGGGATTCTTGTTTCATTTAGGACCATGCATTTCTGCAGGGCACTTTACCAACAGGAAGAAAAGGTAGCCGACTATGTAAGATGACTGAGTCCTAGATCATTTTCCCATCACTCTTCCTCCCAAATATTCCTCTGCTGGAAACCAAAGTTTGAAATTCCTCCAGCAATATTTTAATTATAGCTTTATTGATATGTAATTCATATACCATAACTTTAAAGTATACAGTTCAATATGATTTTAGTATGTTCACAAACTTGTACAATCATGACTACAATTAATTTTAGAGCATTCTCATCACCCCCAAAAGAAACTCCACATTCATTAGTAGCCACTGTCCCTTCCCCCAAACTTCCCAGTTTCAAACAACCACTGATCCACTCTTATTCTACGCATTTGCCTATTCTGGATATTCACATGCATGAATTCCTAAATAAGTAGTCCTTTGTGGCTGGCTTCTTTCACTTAGCATAGTGTGTGTGATTTTTTTTTTTTTTTTTTTGGTACTGAGGATTGAACCCAGGGGTACTTTTAACCACTCGTTAAGTCCTCCTGCCTCAGCATCCCAAGCTGCTGGGATTACACGTGTGTGCCACTGTGCCCCGCTAGCATAATGTTTTTAATATTTATGCTGTAGCATTTAACAGTACTTCATTGCCTTTTATTGACATATCATATTCTATTGTATGAATATACCACATTTTATTTACTCATCAGTTGGTGGATATTTGCATTTTTTACACTTTTTCCCTATTAAGAGTGATGCTGCTTTGAACATTCATATACAAGTTTTTATATGGATATGTATTTTCATTTCTCTTCGCTGTATACCTAGGAATTGCTGGGTCATTAGATAATTCTATATATAACTTTTTGAGGCATTATCATGTTGTGGTTGCAACATTTCATGGTCCCACTAGTAGTGAATGAGGGTTCCAATTTATCTATGTCTTTGCTAACATTCTTTATTTTCCATTTTTATAGTCATTCCAGTGGCTTCTCATTGTGATTTTAATCTGCTTTTGCCTAATGACTAATGATGTTGAGCATCTTTTCATGTGTCTATTGGCCATTTTCATATATTCTTTGGAGAAATATATATTGAGATTCTTTGACCATTTTTCAGTTGGGTTATTTGTTTTTTATTATTAAGTTCTAGAAATTCTTTATATTTCATTGATACAAGTCCCTTATCAGATACGTGATTTGCAAAATTTTCTTCCTTTCTGTGGTTGTACTTTTACTGTCTTGATGGTATCCTTTGAAGCAACATGTTTTTAACTTTGATGATACCCAATTTATCTACTTTTTTTCCTGTGCTTTTGGTGTTATATTCAAAACACCATTGAAAAATCCTAAGAAGATATATACCTATGTTTTCTTCTAAGTGTTTTATATTTTTAACTCTTCAATTTACTTTGAATTGATTTTTGTGTATTATGTGAGGTAGGAGTTCAACTTTGTATTTTGCATGTGGTTATACAGTTGACCCAGCACTATTTGTTGAAGAGAATGTTTTCCCTCACTGAATTCTTGTATTATCCTCCAACACTTAAAAAAGATAGAATATCATAAAATCCTGTATTTTCAGAGTTGGAAGAGGCCTTAGTAAACTGTTCCAGTCAGACTTCTTAGTTGCAGCAGCAGATACATTTTAGCTATTTTAACTGAGAAGAAACTTATTAAACCAGTGTGGAAGGAAAGAGGCAAAGGCTCAAGTTCAGAGGTTCTCAAACTTGATTACACATTGAAATCATCAGGAAACTAATGCATATGCTACTCCTTACACCATAAATTAGATAATCTGTGATATCTAATTTATGTGTTCATCAGCTTTTTGTTGATGTGACCAAAATACCTGACAAAAACAACTTATAGGGAGAAAGGTTTATTTGGGCTTATGCTTTCAGAGATTTAGTTCATAATAGGTTCAGTGTCCATTGCTCTAGGCCCAAGGTGAGGCAGAACATCATCCTAGAAGGACAGGGCCTGCTCCACTCTCTGTGGCCAGGAAGCAGAGAGAAAAAGGGAGAAGATCTGCTGAAGATGAACCCTTCCACAGAATGCCCCCAGTGACCTACCTCCTCTAGCCACACTACACCGCCTACAGCTACCACCTAGTCAGTCCATTCAAACTAAGATAGTTACAACTTTCATAATCTAATCACTCCACGTCTGAATATTCCTGCATCAACACAGGAGTTTGGGGAGGACACCTCATATTCAAACCATAAGGTATTCCTTTTTAAATTATCTCATCAAATGATTCCAATGCACAACCAAGATTGATAATCAGAACTCTAGACCTGAGCTCTTAGGTATAACATGTAGAACCACACTGCTGAACTGACCTGGTGAGGGAGCTGCTGCCACCATATACCCCAAAACAACATAACCTTTGTTATAGTTTACACACTGCAGCCACCACTGCCAACCTCAGAAATGTATTGTCTCAGCAGTCATCTGTGCTATCAAAAATGGATGTCCAGTGCCCAAACTATTTCCTTAGGTAGCTCCTTCTGAATCAAAGTCTTATACAGGTGCACCTGAATGGTAGAACTTGTCACATGCCTGTATTTTAGCAGCAAAGGAACCTGAAAAATAGTTTATTTGTATTCTTCAAGGAGAAGACAAGATTCACAATGTGAAGAATTGTTAAAATGTGATGAGAATGTAAAAAAAAAATGTAGCAGCCAAGGAAAATAAGGCCAACTGGTTGGTTACAAATCTGGATGTGCCCCAGAGTCATCTAGGGGAACTTCATAATATTAAGATTCTCAGGATGCACCCCTGCAGAAGATTCTATAGGTCTGAGTGGGTTCTGAATTTTGCAGCTTTGGAACTTTTGCGAGTCTAATCTCTCACTTAGAACGTATGTTCCCTGAGTTAGAAGCCTTTCACTTTTAAGCCATACCAATATAATAGGTCCTTGATGACACCTATTATTAATCCAACTGAATCTTCTAAGAAAGAAAAACAGAGTTATCTATAGTGAGGTGTTTCCTAATTGAAATCATAACTGAAAGTAATCTAAGTAAAACAGAATTTCTTCTGTCACTCACAGCTCACATTATATACCAATGTGATAAGAATTACTCTGCACATGCCTTCAGAGAAGCAAGAGGGACACAGATTCAAATTAAAGCATAAATAATCCATACAGCCTTTGACCAGGACCTTAAATACAGGGATGGTGTATAGAAGGAGGGCAGGAAAAGTATTCTGGACTAGCAAGTGTTAGAAATATGGTATTTCTTAATCTTTTGGGATGGCCATTATCCACCCTTGGGAGCAGTATATAGTTTCAAAAATCATTTTCAATATAATAAGATATTTGACAGGGACTGGGGTTGTGGCTCAGTGGTAGATTGCTTGCCTCACATGTGTGAAGCCCTGGGTTCAATCCTCAGTACCACATATAAATAAACAGATAAAATAAAGGTATTGTATCTGTCTACAACTAAAAAAATTTTTAAAAGATATTTGACAAATAAAAATATTCCCTTATTACTTTTATAATAAAATCATCTGCAAGAAAATTGGATAAAATCTTCCAGGCTAGTGGGGATATGAAGAAGGTAGTGATTTCTAAGTTGAGTGTATATATATAAACTACTAGAGTTTCTGTGAGGGGATATATTTGAGATTTTTATATTTATCTGAATAAGGCATGTCAGGGAAGTTGGGTAGCACTACCTTAAACCATTTAGTTTTTCCTTTCTGGGGAGAATAGAGTGTGAATTCAAAGCAAAAGCAAGAGGATGGGAGTCCTCTGAAGGCCTCACACTCCAACAACTGCCCCTGGTGTCCAGAAAATGAAGTACTTCCTTCAAAAGATTCTATTTTAAAAGTACTCCCTGGAGTCTTTAATATACAACTTTTTAAAATTACTGGAGCCACTGGGTTGTAGCCCAGGTGACCATTGACTCTTATTTAATGTGCTGTATATTCACTGCATCCTGAGTCAGGGCTACTTCCCGGAAAGCTCGTTGCTTTTTATCAACAGCTTGATTTACAACCAGCAAAAATCCATAGCCCTCTGTGACCCTTCTAAAAAGCTTGCTTTTCATACCATGTCCTCTTCAAAAGGAATAAAACACCTTCATTTCTTATGTCAGTGCATTGGCTAGAAACACTACCTGGGCTGGTGGATTATTTGAAAGACTTGTGTTCAGGGGAACAGGCCCTGAAGATAGAGAATGCAGTCAAGAGTAATATGTAACAGCAGTTTTTCTGCAGAGACAACAGGAATAGGAATTTGTATAAATTCATGAAGGCAGTATGCTCTGAAAGTTACTGCTTCTGATAATCTCTCTCCATACATTTTCCTGACCTTGTGACTGTTTTATCATGAGGTGAGGGTGTGGCAGGGATGATAGTCTGAAGGCATAAATAACTCACATACTTAATTTGCTGGAAAGACTATCCCTACCAATATGGTAGATATTTGCCAATGCCTATTGATCCAACAGGATTTTTCCTTTTTTAAAAAAATTAATCAATCAAATTTAAAAAAAATTTGTTCTACTTAGTTGTACATGACAGTAAAATGTATTTTAATTCATTATACACAAATGGAGCACAACATTTCAATTCTCTGTACACTATGTAGAGACATATCATTTATGCAATCACTCATGTACCTGGGGTAATGATGTCCATCTCATTCCACCATCTTTCCTGCCCTCATAATCCCTCCCCCAACACACTTTTTAAAGAAAGAAAAACAGAGTTATCTAGGGTGAGGTGTTTCTTCTATGTCAGGCAGCTAGCAGGAAATCATAACTGAAAGGAATCCCAATAAAGCAGAATCTCCCCTATCACTCAGAGCTGCTTAGTAAAGCGCACTTTACATTAAAAAAAAAAAATCAAGTGTTAATTGCAGAATTGGGGTGCAGGAAGGGTTTATCTTATATAACCAAAACAGGAGCAGTGATAAATTAACTTCTAGTTGCTTGTGATGGAAGGAGAAATTCTGAATGTGTGCCTTCTGAAGCTGGAAGTCTGGTGCTGCAATGGAAAGCCAACTTTAGTATAGCAGTAAGACAGAGGAAAGAAATGTGGTGTCTGTGTACCCTCAACTACTGCTCTAAGAGCTAGGAGGCTTAGGTCCTGGTGGTTGATTCCTATTGGCTCAGAAAACAGAGAAAGAAAGCAGCTGCCTCTGGACAAACTGAGAATGGCATTACAAGGCCTCACAGGTATAGAAATGCAAACACAGCATTATAAGAGACTCTATAAATGTCAGGAAGGATTGATCGTCAAAGATTCAAATGAATGGCTACACTCCTGTTGTGGAGATGTAAGGATACAGATATTTCCATATAATGTTTAAAGTATGAATTTCTATGGGCTTTCTAGAGGGTACTCAAGAAGTTTTATTTAAATGTACATTAAAACTTTAAATGTACATTTCCTCTGATCAAGAAATTCCACCACTCAACAAAGATGTACATATAAGAATGTTGATTTTATCAGGGAACTACCTAAATAGAGAACTGCTAGGTCATTTATAGTGTATCCATACATAGGCACACTAAATAACCTTTATAAATGAAATCTAGAAAGACACACAGAAAGATGGTGACAGAGATTTTCCTTTGGATGGCAAGATTTCAGGATTTTCTTTTTCTTTTTTAATGAAGGAAAAAGAAACAAATTCAAAAAGAACTCCTTACTTTTCAATTATTTCAAAATAAAATCATTCGCCTTCTTCAATAGTAGGGCTATAACTGTGATGCACATATGCCTAGGGATTAATAAAGACAACATCTCTTTCACTTTTCCCAGTTAGAGAAGCCTTAAATGTTAATCAGTGTTACATTAGTGTTATAAAATATCTAAGATAAACAACTTACCTTTCACAGGTTTTAGTCCATCCATTGGCTGGTTGACTCCACTTCTTTTGGGCATGAGGGTTAGAACGTCATGGTGGGGAATATGTGGTGGAATAAAACTTTCACTAGTGGTGGCTGGGAAGCAGGGAGAGAAAGGGATGAAGGTCCCAATATCCCCTTCAAGGACACACCTCCCATGACTTAACTTCCCCTCATTAGGTCCCATCTCTTAAAGATTCTACCACCTCTCAATAGCACTATAGGCTGGCAACCAAGCTTTTAATATGTGGGCCTCTGAGGGACCCTTCCAAATCATTTTCCAAGCCATAGCACAGTTTAGAGTAACTAACTCTAAACCCCCAGAGTAAAGAGCCATTAGAGAGTTTTGCTAAGGGAAAATTTCTAAAGATTATGTATTTTACAGAGTGCTTTAATAAATGTGGATATATTAAGGTTATACATTAAATAAATGTACAGACAATGAATGAATGAATGGAGTGATGCTTTGTGAGGATAGAAGATATATGAGTAACCACCTTAATTCTTATTCTACAAAAGGGATATTTAGAGTTGGCAATGAAAGACTTGTACAGGTGCACACAGCTAGTAAGTGGCAGAGCAGGGACTAGAGCTCAGGGTCTTTCCTCTCATGTTTGCCAAAAACCTCCAGGCACCTATCCTATGTCCTTCTTCAAAGACTGTAAATGGCATTAAACGAATCTATGGTTTCTAAACTGTAATAAGGGTGTTTCATTATAGGAACTTTCAAGTATTCACAAAAGTAGCAGTAATGTCCATGACCCCATAGTCTCATCAATAGTCAGATTTTGCCAATCTTGCTTTGACTATTCCCCCTTTGACCTTCTTCCTTTTTAAGTATTTTAAAGAATATCTCAGATATATTATTTTACCCATAAATATTTTAGAATTAATCCTTGAAATTAAAAATTAATCCCTACACCATCAGTTCATAAATAAACAATAATTCCCTAATATCATCTAACACAATGTTCAAGGTTTCTCAATTGCCTCAAAAGTTTATTTTTTTTAATTGCTTGATTAATTCAGGAACAAAACAAGGTCTATACATTGCATTTGGTTGGAATATTTTCCAAGTCTTTTGAAAAAAATCTACCTATTTTTATTGAGGAGAAATTCACATAACATAAAATTAGCCAAATCAGTGGCAGTTATGTAGTTACAATGCAACCACCACCTCAGTTTAGTCCCAAAACATTTTTATCATACCAAAAGAAAATCCGAAGCTCTATTCACTAAGCAGTTGCCTCCTATTCCCTACCTTCCACCAACCTTTGGCAACCATCAATTTGCCATCTATCTCTATAGATTTACTTATATGATTCTATAAAACAGAATCATATATGATGTTTCATGTCTGTTTTTCCCCCTTAGAATAATCTTTTTGAGGTTCTTCCTTGTCATAGTGTAGTGTGTATCAGTACTTCATTCCTTTCTATGGCTGAATAACATTCCATTGTATTATATACCAATTTGTTTATCCCTTCATTTGTTCATGGACAATTAGTGTTTCCATCTTTTGCCATTGTGAATAGTGCTGCTATGAATATGCAAAGATATGTATTTGTTTAACTACCAGTTTTCAATTCTTTGGGGATACATACCAGATGTAGGATTGCTGGGTCAAGTGGCAATTATTCAACTTTTTGAGGAAGCATCAGATCATTTTCCACTGGGGCTGAATCATTTTATATTCCTGTGGCAATGTTATGAGGATTTTAATTTCTCCACATCCTCCCCAGCACTTATTATTTTCAATATTTTTTATTATAGTCATCCTAGTGCATGTGAAGTGATACCTTACTGTGGATTTGACTCGCATTTCCCTAATGACTAATATTAATGAATAATGATTCTCATGTGCTCTTGGTCACTTGCATATCTTATATGGAGATATCTCTATTTGAGTAGTTTCCCCATTTTTAAATTGGGTTGTTTGTCTTTTTGTTATTGTTACAAGTCTTTTAAAATCTAATAGGTTCCCTGTCCCCTATCCTTTTTCATGCTATTCATGAAAATGAATGAAAATGAACCAGGCCATTTGTCCTATGGAATTTTTCTCATTCTGCATTTGGCAGGCTGTTTTCTCATGTTGTTAATTTTCTAGATTTCTCTATCCCCTTACTTCCTTCAAACAGATACTTTAGAACTAGAGGGTTGGCTAGATTTTGTTGTTGTTGTTGTTGTGTGTGAATACCTCACAGGTGTTCCTATGTCCTTCCTATGGCATTATATTTAGAGGCATATAATGCCTCATTGTCCACTTTTTATTTTCCAAAATGTATACTGAGGAACCCTAAAGTTAGGCAGGGATTTTTTTTGTTTGTTTGTTTGTTTTGGTTTTTTTTTTTTTGGTACTGGGGATTGAACTCAGGGGCACTCGACCACTGAGCCACATCCCCAGCCCTATTTTGTATTTTATTTAGAGGCAGAGTCTCCCTGAGTTGCTTAGCGCCTCGCTTTTGCTGAGGTTGGCTTTGAACTTGAGATCCTCCTGCCTCAGCCTCCCGAGCTGCTGGGATTACAGGTGTGCAAAACCATGCCTGACTTTGCAGGGTTTCTTAGGAGGGTCTATAAATGTCTAATTCAAAATTTCATTTGAAAAATATGCAATTAACTGTTGTTTGTCTTGATTTTCTCAGATTAAAGAGCAAGCCAAGTAGGTGAGCTTCAGCCCACTATTGCTGCTTTAGCTGGAGTTACTGTGCCTTTTATATATTGGGGATCTGGGTAAGATTTCATTGGAAAAGGTATTACACTAGTTTTTAAAAATAAAATGACTATTGAATAAAAAATCTTTCAAAAATGTTAACTGATTGTGGGACCCCATCATAACTGGAGACTGTGGAAGTCAGCAATACCTTAAGACTCAAGGGAGAAAAGTTTTTTAGAGCAAGCAGTGGGCACAACTGGTGGGAGGCAAAGTAATTTCTGGAGCCCCTCAAATCATACAACATAGGAACCATTATATTCTTCTCAAATCTACGATTTCCTCCCACTTATACTAAATGTCCCAGACTCATTAAATAAAAGTGGACTTTGAATAAAAGCAACTCACACTTTAAAGTAGACCTGAAAGTTTTATGAGAGGACCAGGATCTAAAATGGATAGAGATATGGGGGGAATAGCAGAGAACCTGGCAATTGCCTTGGGAGCAGTGTACAGCTGTCCTTCAGGTGTCCTTTTTCTGGAAAGATCTCTATTCATTAGAAAAGTTCCTTCAACTTTCTGACACAGAATATGTACATCTTCTGATACCCTAAATCAACACCTGATTGTTCAACAGGCTCTTTCCCTGGGATGCCTTGAAAATTGAACTCCAGTCTATAACTGAATGCTGGATACATTGAGGTGATGGATAGTACAGCAGCCTCTGTCCCCAGGATTTTGGAGGCAATGTCTTCTAGTATCCAAGAGGAGATTTATGAATCTTTGCCTCAATTCTCATTTAATCCTCAAGTACCTGCTTTTAAATTGTTGAACACTTACAAAATCTGCCCTTCATGGAAACAAGAAGAGCAGGATGAATACAGCTGAATCACATTTCAGGGAGAAAAGCAAACACTGAATCCCTGAGAAGAGAATACTTCAGTTTTGATTATCCTGTGACTCTGCTCTGTAGTATTGCTTCTGGACTAAAATATTTGCTTGTAGAATGAACGCTTTAGCCAAAGTCAATGCTCACTCATTGAATATTTGTGTTATCATTGCTAATCATCACAATCCTCCTCCTCTTCATCTTGATCATGATGGCTGTATCCCATATATTGCTGGGAGAAAAGGACAATTACTGCCTCTTTTAACCTTCTGTAACTGAGAAAAAAGGCTACAGATGCAAAGGAAAAAGAACCAGCTGATCTAAGGTTCAGACCAGCTGTTGGCTCCCAATTTACTGTAGCAACTAATGGCTTTTCTAATTGCCCACACAAAATCCCCATGAATTGTCCATGAAGATTTTGGTTAAATTTTACAGCTTTTATTTAAACAGATAAGAAAAATTATATGTAATAAAAATGAAGTTTTAGAAATTAATGCTAAGTTTCACCAGTTCCCAAACCCTATCCAAGTCTATCCCTTGCTAATAGTTTTATGAGTAATGGCTGCAGGCCAAGGACAGAAGATACTGTCAAAAGGAGGGTTGCTCTGAGCATGCACAAAAATAAAGCTGTATAACAGACCTTCTGGAGGCCTCCTCCCTGTTGATCAGGCTGCATTCCTTATGATATAGAAATCATGCCTATATATATATAGGATTTAGGTATAAAATATGCTGAACAATTGGAGAGAAACTAAGACCCTCACTGTAGGAAGACAGGAAAGTATAACTAAATTTTGAAATCTTAAAAAGGATGCTTCAGAAAATTGATTGATATGGGAAGATGTTCATGGTAAATTAGAAAAATAAGGCAGGAAAAATTGGGAGGGGAAGGCAGATTCTATTCTCAGCCTTCAAGTATTGCATGGATTGGTTTATCAGGTTATTTCTCTGTGGAAGGTATAGACATGTTGGACTAATGGGAATAAGACAGAGAATAAGAAAGATTCAATTTGGGAAGACAAAGAAAAGGACTTGGAAGCCAAGCCTAGATCATACTGGAGCAATATTATCTGGTTAATGGGGGAGGTGGCAGACAGAACAATGAATGGGGCGGATGAAGGCTGGACCTGATGATCCAAACAACAAACTTTGAGCCTATTCAGTTTGGTTTCAGTATGAGCAGACATGGGGTAATGTCTGAGCCTGGACACAGGTGGAATGGGAGTGATCCTGTGAGGTTTCTGGTTTTGTTCTGACTTCTTCATCTTCTGTGCTTACTTGGTTCTGGGATGGGAGGCTGGACTAGTCTCTTCCAAGTATCTTAAAGCTCAAGAATGATGATACAAACATCAGGTAGAAGACAAGTAAGTTCAAATAGAGGAAGGGTGATGATAAGGATGCCATATATGTGGATCCTCTTTTTGGGTGATAGAACACCACCTTAAATGTACTGCCATAGATAGAAATGACAGTGAGGATTTAGAGCCTAAAGTCAAAGATGGTGCATTTCCTTTATACTGATTAGAAAACAACTCATGGGATTGGGGTTGTGGCTCAGTGGTGGAGCACTTGCCTAGCACGTGTGAGCCTCTGGGTTCGAGCCTCAGTACCACATAAAAATAAATAAAAATAAAGGTATTGTGTCCATTTGCATTTACTAAACTGCATAAAGGTGTTTTATAAAAGCAGGTCTAGGAAGCATTTTAATGAAGACATCCTGCTAGATAACTGTTAAAGAACTGGAATGGAGAGTAGTTGTGATGCATCTCCTAGGGTGAAGTATAGGTAAACAAACAGCTTAAAATTTCTTTCTAAACCAAAATTTGTGATACCTGCTTTGGAAAGATTCTAGGTTTTCCCCAAGTGAATTATCTCTAAAAGACAAGCAATGAGAGAAGGAAGTTAAATTCAAGGTTCAGGAGAACAAAATGGTGGGATGTAGAAGGAAGGCCAGAATCTGAATATGAATTGAAAAATTCTTTCACCCCTTAATATTGAAATGATTTCAGTTAAAGAAGTGAAACCTATAGGGTCTGGTTGAATTTTGAAGCTTTCTGAAAGATTGTTTAAAAAGATAAGAAGAAAAGGGAAAGCCGCATTGCAGTGATACATGTGCTATAATATTGAGCCTTGGACAAAGAGATCCACCATGATTACAAGTTAGCTTCCAGTCCAGAGGCCAGTTCTGACAAATATTTTGTTCATGCTTTTTAAACTCAGTGGCAGTGGTGAGTACATAAAAATGTCTGCAACCCAGATGAGGTTGTTGAATTCTTCCTTAAGAACAAGACAGAAAAGAGAAATGATTTACTGGAGTATGTTGCTGGGTTTGTTTTTTATTTTTATATTTGCTCTTCTAATCCCCAAGCCCACAACAGCCTGTCTAGTTGAATCTTGATTTGTTTTTGTCTCATATGAATGTGAACATCCATCCTCCCAGCAGAAATGGTAAATAGCTGTACACATCTATGTCACGGAGTGGTCATAAATAACAATCATTTATAGGGCTGGTGGGAGGGCAACCTTTGGGCTTACAGAACTGCCTGCAGCAACATTATTCTATGAAGTTCTCTGCAACTAAAGGAGTGAAAACACTGATTTTTGTTGTTTAAATTATTATTTTAAAGTAGTACATGTACACAGTAAGAGAGAGAGAGAGAGAGAGAGAGAGAGAGAGAGAGAGAGAGAGAGAGAGAGAGAGCACGAGTGTACAAGCAGTTGATAAATCATTGAGTGGTATCAAAAGAAAAAGTTGTATGTCCTGCTCTACTTTTTTGCCCCAGTGATAACCACTTTAAAATGATCAGTTTGGGGTTGTACAAATCATGCACAAACACTTTCTTGGAAAAAAACTTCAAATCATACAGATGAAACTAGAGTCCCTTTTGACCATCACCCTAATTATATTCCTTTCTTCAGAGGTAATCAAATTGTTAACATTGGTTTTCTCTGAGTACTTCATGATCTTTATAGGTATACATATTTTGGGTTTTATTTTACACAAATGGTACACCACATTTGTTATTTGCCTGCTTGTTTTCTTTGACTTAAAAATATGCTATAGGGCTGGGGATGTGGCTCAAGCGGTAGCGCGCTTGCCTGGTATGCGTGCGGCCCGGGTTCGATCCTCAGCACCACATACCAACAAAGATGTTGTGTCTGCCGAGAACTAAAAAATAAATATTAAAAATTCTCAAAAAAATATGCTATATATCTTTCCATGACAGTGCATATATATACATTTTAATTCTTTAAACTACTATCTAATATGACTGTGTAATGATTTATTTACATACAATGTACATTTAGACATTTCCAATTCTTTACTGTAACAACATGGAGCTACAATGAACATCACTGTCCCTACTTCCTGGTATCTATGTAGAAATTTTGTCCTATAATAGATAAAAAGTATTTTTAGCTCTTTCACTGGTCAACATTTTTATTCAGAATAACATGCTAATCATTTATTTCCTGACAATAAATTTAGATCTCTATTGACTAATTACCATAAAAGAATTCAGCTTGCTTATATGAACTTTCACCTCCCCTCTACTCCCAAATTCTGTTAGCTGTATTTCTTTTAAACTTTTTTATATGTAGTGCTGTGAATCGAACCTAGTGCCTCACACATGCTAGTCAAAGTGCTCTACCACTGAGCTACAACCCAAGCCCTGTTAGCTATATTTTTATTGTTCTTCTATGATTGCCTCTTCAAATTTATATAATACACTTAAATATCTAGTTCTTAAACAGTCAACTTTAGATAATATATTTTATTCTCTACAATTAACACTGAAGTATTAGCACTTCATACTGCATCCTGTTATGCTTTCTTCCTAACCTCTTCAGTTACAATGCTACTTCTCTCCTGTCCAGGGTTATAAATGTTCTATTCTGTTCCATAACTATAATTAAATATTCCACAGTTACTCTGTGGACTGATTCTAAAACTCAGAAAACTTTATGACAATTTTTTAATGTTATGATTCTTAAACTAATATTCTAATTCACCCAAATATTGTTATTAAATGCTTACAGGAGCTGCAGTAATGTTCAAAGAAATGTGTTTAAACATCAAGGTCAAATGGACTGCATTTTCTCACCTTCCATCATAATCTAGAAATCATGCTTCATTTTAGATTGATTCATATGTGAAGCTTAACTTCCTAACAAAGTTCTCTTATGTCTGACATTATTAATCTTCCTTCCTTCCCTTCTGCCTTCCTTCTTTTTTTGCATTATTTTTGATCCAACTCTGCTTTCATCTTTTATGTGCATCTATTTGGGGCTATGGCTTCCTTTGCTCTGTTCTTACCTGTAAATGAAGTCTCATCCACTTTTTCTTTTCCAGAAAGTCATCAAATTCTTTGACCTGTGAATGGTCCCTCCCTCTGACTCATTTTTGTATATCTTAAATCATGTTTGAGTGAGAATTTGGGTGGAGGGAATGTAAATGCATGAGTTCAGTCATCCATCTTAACCAAACTAGGAATTTTTAAAAGACCCTCCCAAGCTCCACTATTTTTTATAAGGCATTTTCTTTTATTTTTTAATTATTTTTAGTACTGGCAATTGAACCCAGTGGCACTCTACCATTGAGCTGCAACTCTAGCTCTTTTTATTTTTTAATTATTTTTTAAAATATGACAACAGAATGCATTATAATTCATATTATACATATAGAGCACAATTTTTCATATCTCTGGTTGTACACAAAATATATTCACACCAATTTGTGTCTTCCACAATAGCTAAACTGTGGAACCAACTAGATGCCCTTCAGTAGATGAAAAGATAAAAAGAAGTGGCATATAAACACAATGAAATATTACTCAGCAATAAAAAACAATAAAATCATGGCATTTTCAGGTAAATGGGTGGAGTTGGAGAAGATAATGCTAAGTAAGCCAATCCCCCAAACCCAAATGTTGAATGTTTCTCTAGTATAAGGAAGCCAATTCATAGTGGGGTAGGGAGGGGGAGCACGGGAGGAATAGAGGAACTCTAGATAGGGCAGAAGAGTGGGAGGGGAAGGGAAGGGGCATGGGGTTAGAAATGAGACTTGCTTAAGTTGCTGAAGCTGATCTAGAACTTCCCATCCTCCTGTTTCAGCTTCTTGTACCTCCACACCCAGCTTAAGGCATTACATGGCAGCCAGTTTCAGCAAAGAAAAGCAACTCTTAGTTTTTTCATAAGCCAGGAAAGTGAAAGTAGTCTATAATCCAAATCACAAAGACAAATCAAACCCCAGCAGAAACAATTTTCACTTATGATTATGTTTCAAGGCATTTAGTCTCAAAAACCTGACCTCTATATCCTTATCCACCAGTCTTGACTATTAAAGGGAGAGACTGGGGGAAGACACCAGTGTCCATGGAGGAGTTAGTTGGGCTTTCTACAGCTCATTCTTTATTGAGGCTGCCCAGAGATGATTAAGGTTTAGGAATCCAGGGATTCTGATACTTCCTTACTCTTATTTTTACTACTTAATTTCTTAAGCTTTAGCTTTCTTGTTTAAAGTGGGAATAATAATAGTGCCCACTTTATGGGGTTATTATGAACACTTAATGTGATAACTTACATAAAACATCAGGTTCAATACTAATAACATAGTAAGCATCCAATAAAACGTTAGTGTTTTTGTAAACAACTCTATATTCTGAATATATATTGTTCTCTGTGGGAAATTCCAAAGGAAGAAATTGTTTGGCACCCCAATGGAGTCTCAAGTGAATAAATGGCTAATATTCTCACTTGATGGTATTTTACAATTGGCAAAAATTTAATGACTATCTGTTATGTAAATTACTTAAAAACTTCCTGTCCCTGATAGAAGACATGCCCCTCTTCTCTAGGAATAGTCATTTAAAGACAACTAATGCATGTTATATAAACATATATGGAGTATGTTTAGTTATAATTCATTCATATGATAATTAATTCAACCAATATTTGTCTCTGACTATGTGAAGACATTATGTTAGGAAATGTAAAAAGACACAGTTCCTGTCTTCAAAGATTTTTTTGTTGGTGGCTTTTTGTTAAATTTTTTTGGTATTGGGGGGGATTGAACTCAGGGATGCTTTACCCTTGAGCTATATCCCCAGGCTTTTTTATTTTTTATTTTAAGACCGGGTCTTACTAAATTGATGAGGATGATCTTTAAATTGTGGTTCTCCTGCCTCAGGCCCCTGAGCTCCTGGGATTATAGGCATTTGGCACCAACCTTTGTCCTCCAAAGATTTTAAAGTCTAATAGATAAGATTCATATGCAGAGTTAAATTCATCATGCTGATCAAATGTAGTAAGACAATTTTCCAAGTCACCTCATTCCCATGTCCAGGTCTTCTCTTCCCTCTCTGGCTACCACCCATCTCTAGTGATATGTCTGTATCAGTGTTTATTTCTGAGGTAATAAAATCATCATATGGACTGTGTCTGAGAAAAAGGGGAGATAAGTATGTAGCTCCCTACACCCCTGTATAAATGCACAGGTTTAATCTCCCTGAGGCAAATTTATTTTCTAGAGAATTATATATAGTTCACACTGATTTCCTAATTCTAGCCACTCACTGACTTCTTTTCCTCTGTGGTGGAAACCCTTAGTCATCTTATAAATACACACCTATATGAAAGTTGGAAAAAAAATCTTTTACTTGTAAGTTGCACCATTTCCTCAAACTCAAGAATATTATATATCTAGAGATAGAGAATGGTAAGGAGAAGGGGAAGGGGAAGAAAAAGACTTTGAAGGTACACAAACATGCGTCCAAATCTCAGGTCCTCTGCTTACTAGACTTGTGGCCTCAGACAAGTTAATTTAAACTCTGAGTCTCAGTTTTTTCTTAAATACTGAAAATACTGCTGCCGTTTCAGACACTGTCAGTTCTTTATCCCCAAATTCAGTCTATCCTTTAATGCTGTTCTGGCAATAGAATTTTTTAGCTGGCCAAAAAGTTGTCCAGAATGGAGCAAGTTTTCCTTCTCCATGAGAACAAACACCAGTAGAAGACATGTAGTTAGAAGAATTGTGCTATTAAGTGTTTACTTGGCCGTACACATACATGCATATGTGTGCACATACACACAAATACATGAATATAATGCATATATAAAGCATGCACATACATGTGTGCTTTATATACATGCATCTGTGTGCAAGTGTAAGTTTATTACAAATTTTACAGATAATAAAGATATATAACTTACAAATAATATACAATACACAGAGCCCTTTATCACAAGTGCCATATAGTTAATTATATCTTTTAGAATGCATTGGTTGGTTTTTGCTGAACTCATATCCGTGCGCAATCCGTGATTGCAATTCAACCATGATTTGACAAATGGAATTTCATTAAAATTCACTAACTTTTCCCAATAAATGTAGTGTCATTGAATCTGAAATGTGAGCTACTATTAAACTATTTCTCATCTTCATACAAATTATATTCACTAACTGAAATCTCATTCAGTTTAAATGTTACCTTTTGGAACTTCACTCATTCATCAATGGGGGAAGTGACTTAACTTTGCTAAAATTGATAATAGTTTTCAAATATTAGAAGAATATCTCCTTAATATTTTCTGCTATTCAGGATATAATGGCTGGCTGCAGACATGCCACATTTTTATGTTTAATCAGCATTTTTAACATGTTTTCCTAGCGAGTTAACTTTAGACAATCGACAATATAATAAATCAAGCCCTGACTTATAGCATTTGAAATTCCATGGTGTAAATATTCCCATCATTGTTGAGTTCAAACTACTGCATGAGGTTTCTGGAAGAAAGCGCAATGTTTCCATTTTAAGAATGTAATAGTTCTAATTTCATATATTTATGATAATTTGGAATTCTCTGAATTTTCTACTTATATATTTTATCATGTTTCTCTTAGTTGTTTCTTTTCTTACTTGCAAGAACTCTTTATATGTTATGAGTAACATGTACCATCTATCAGTAGAATGTAAGCTCCATGAGGGCAAGAATATTTGTTTTATTCATCACTGCATCAGGTGGCACATTTTACATGAAATGTGTTGAGACAAATATTTATTAACTGAATAGATATTTTGCAAATATTTTCCCAATTATTTTTCTTTTTGTTTTACGTATGCCTATATTTTTGTTACACAAGTGTAGTCAATTGTTTATTGTCAAATATGTCTGCCTTTTCATTTATTGTTCTTTCTATCCTATTTGGGGGGTTTATTTATTTATTTATTCATTTTTATTGTCTTATTTAAAAATGTTTCTCATCCCAAGTTTTATTATTCTTCTAAATTTTTCTAAAAATTTTATTTTATTTTTGTTACATTTAATCTGGAATCCATCTAGAGTTTATTTTTTATGTGACACACATTTCTTCCAGATGGCTAGACCATTGTGCCTTTTGTAAATAAACTATTTTTCTCTCATCAATTGAAATTCTACTTTTGTAGTATATTAAGGTACCATATATACTGGCTTCTAGTTATGGCTCTGTAGTTTCTTCAGATACATGTATGCCTACTTCTGGATCTTTAGTAATTTTTTTTTAAAAATTATGTGTGTGTGTGTGTGTGTGTGTGTGTGTGTGTAAAAGAGAGAGAGAGAGAGAGACAGAGAGAGAGAGAGATGCTGGGGATTAAACTCAGTGCCTCATGCATGCTAGGCAAGTACTCAGCCAATAAGCTCCATCCCTGGCTCTTAGTCATTTAACTAGGAGGAAGTATTTTAGATGTTTTCTTAGGCACAATCCTCCCTCTCTCCCTGCTTCCCTTCTTCTATTCCTTCCTTTGCCAAGTGAGAATGTAATCCCAGGTAGAGGTATCTTCCAGCCTTTAAAAAGGGAACCAGAAAATTGGATATTTATGTGAAATCTCCTAAATTAAATCTCATTTAAATTTTTTAAAAGTATGTTTCAGGACAAATATAAAAATAACTACAAGATAGAAGTCATTTTTGCTTTTGTTTTTGTATTTGTTTTCATTTTTATTGAGCTATTATTATCCTTTATTTAAAAATCTTTGCACTAATTATTTCATTCTCCCTCCCCCATCCACCTAGTTAGGATCTTAAAAATATTGACTAGTAATGGTGACAGCTTTCCTATCTATTTTTTTGCTTTTAAAGCAGTGGCTTAGTACTTCATCTTTTAGCATGATGGATTGCTATTAGTTTCTAGTAAATAGCATTTATCACATTTAAGTAGTTTCCTTTGAGTTTTTATTAGGAATGGATGTTGACTTTTTTTTACTTATTAATAACATTAATTATGTTGATAGGTTTGCTAAACTTTAACTCATCATAGTGTATCATTTCTTTTGATATACTTATATTTTTATTTTCCATATTTTATTTAGGTTTAAAAATATCACTCTTAGAAGTGAGATTGGTTAATTACAATCTTTTGGTGGGAATTCTATCTGTATGGAATTTGAATATTATAGTTATGTTAGTTTCATAAAATAATTACTTTTCATATTTGAAATGGTCTGAGATAATTTAAATAGCAATAGGATCATCTATTATTTAAAGGTCAGATATATCTTAGTTGTAAAAGTGAGCCTGCTAACTCAAAAAATGTAGTACCTTAATTACCTTTTAAAACTTAAAATTTATAATTGGCTTATTTGAATTATCTGTTTATTCTTGAGCCAACTTTGGCAACTTATATTTTTATAACCAGCACATCAAACATCCAGGACTCACTGGTATAAACATAAAAGTCACTTAAGTTTGTTCTTCAACTGTCCCATCTTGGGCAGGTCTATCTTGGGCAGGTACTGGGAACAAAGTCCAAAAGTCATCTATAGTCACAAAAACAATCCCAACTGAGTACTAGAGCAAAACATTCAATACTACAGTTTTCATTACAAGGTATGGCTTTCCAGCTTCTTCATCTGATGTGGGTGGTCTCCAGGAAGATGTACTTGGCTTTCTTTTGTTGTAGCTGCTGCTAATTTTTGTTTCTGTCCTTCCTTCCCCTCTCCTCCTCCTTCTTCCTTCTCCCTGTCTCTTCCCCTACCCTCCCTCCTCCGCCTCCTCTACTTCCTTGTCTTTCTCTTCTTCCTTCTTAATATTTTTATTGTAAGATAAAAACAAACAATGGCATCTGAATAAAATAAGTGTATAGATTAGTAAATATCAGTCACACAAATCAAGAAGTAGAACTTTGTCAGTCATCTGAGGAGCCCGATCCCTGGGTCTCAGCCCACTTGCACCTCCCTTTCTCCCTGCAACAACCAATCACTTTCTTGTATTTCTTCATAGTTTTATCACCAACTGTGCATTTCTATACATGATAATTTAGTCTTGCCCACTTAAAAGTTTTGCATGCTTTTAAAGTTTCTTTTAAATTATAATTTCTTCTCCATCTTTCTTCTTTTTTTTTTTCCCTTACAATTTATCTTTTGAAACACCAAAGATATTTGAGCTGTAGAGTTTCCCAAACATCTAGATGTTGCTGATTGCTTAGTAAAGTGCAAGTCAGCAACACATTCCTTTCTGTATTTTCGGAAAATTGGAAACTATATCCATACATTTGTGATTCTTTATCAAAATATGTTCACTAATAGTTCTGATGTCAATGTCCTGCCAGAAATTTTGGTTGTTTCAAGTTCATTCTCTAGTAGATTCCTTGGGAAGGGCTCATGGGTAGAATATTCCCTGAATTATTGCTTGTTGATAATTATTTATCTTTTATTCTCAAAAGTCAATTTTTCTAAATATAAAGTCCTTGGCTTACATTTTCAAAGTATCCTTTAAATATATTTCTTTACTGTCTTCTAGTATATGATGTTGTTGTTGAAAGGTTTGAAGCTCATCTCATTTTATCCTATATGATACTTGTTATTTTGCTTAGATGTTCTTAAAGGATATTTTATTTTCCTTTACCACTCTAGAATATGCCTTGGTATTGGTTCTGGGTTGATATTTTTAGGAACAGATGTGTCTAGTAGTTTCAAATCTTTTCTTATTATAGGAAAGTTTTCTTCAATTATATTTTTGTATTTGTTTTGCTCTATGGCTTTAATTTCTTCTTCAGGATTTTTATTATCCATACTTTGGCTCTTCCTCATCTATTTTTAGTCAGTATCATTTCTTTTATTTTATTTATATGTTTTTCAGCACTGAGGATTAACCCCAGGGGCACTCTACCACTGAGCTATACCTCTCCCCTCTTTATTTTTTATTTTTGAGATAGGGTCTCCCTAAATTGCTGAGGCTGGCGTCAATACTTGGGATCCTCTTGCTTCATCCTCCTAAGTAGCTTGGATTAAAGGTGTGTGTCACCATGCCTGGTCTGTGTCACTTTCTTTCAAATCTTTTTTTATTTCTTCATTTTTCATCTTCAAAAATTAAAAAAATCCTCCTCTTCACCTTCTGTTTTTCTAAAAGCATAATCTAGTGTGTTTATTAGATCTTGGTTAAGTCTATATATTTTTAAAAATTTTTATTAGTTATTGATGGACCTTTATTAATTTATTTGTTTATATGTGGTGCTGAGAATCGAACCCAGTGCCTCATACATGCTAGGCAAGCACTGTATCACTGAGCCACAACCCCAAGCCCAAGTCTATATTTTTGAAATTTTTTTCATTTATTTCTAAATCTTTCCTGAGATTGGACACCTCATTTCTGTTTTTTTTTTCTAAGTCTGATTTATGTTTTGTCAAACATTGTATTGTTTTCTTGATGTCCTTTGGGCCCATTTTGCAATACTTTTGATCTGTTCTGTGAGTATACCTGAGTGCTTTCATTGTCTATGATGGTGGGCTTCAAAGTATGGTTCAAAAGACCTTCCAGTCATGTTTCAGGCAAGAATTATTTTAATCATGTGATTAAGATCTTATTTCTGTCACTATGTTGATATTTTCAATGATCGTTCAAAAACAAGGATAGATAAAATTATTGGTGTTTTATATAAATCAAGACAATGGCAACAAAATGCACTACTAGTCATTTTATGTGTAGTTTTTATTTTTTAAAAAATCATTTTTATGTAAGAATGTCTTTAACAAAACAGTAAAGTTATTAATTTCATTAAATATTATCCCTTGGGTATATCTCTTTTTAATGTTCCATGTAACAAAATGGGAAGTGCACATAAAACACTGTTGTATACTAATGTATGATAGATGTTTCTAGGGAAAGTAATATTATAACTGACCTGTTAGCTAAATTAGCTTTTTTTTTTTTTTTTTTTTTTTTTTTAAGGAATACCACCTTTACTTGAAAGAATGACTAACAGATCAACTATGGTTACTCAGACTTGCACATTTGGTAGACATATTTTGAAAAAAGAACTAAATGAGCCTGAAATTGGAAGGAATACAACTGACAGTATTTGTTGCCTTTGATATAACTTGAACTTCAAAGTGAAAATAAAAAGTTTGGAAAAATTGTACTTGCCACAATGAGTTTGACAGCTTTCTAAAACTTAAAGACTTCACTGGTGATGATGGTTACACATGTGATCTTTTTGTTCTATATTATGAAACGTGAAAAGACAGGAGGTCTGAGCTTGGCATGAAAGTGCATGCCTGTAATCCTGGCTACTCGGGAGGCTGAGGCAGGAGGATTGAAAGTTCAGGGTGAGGCTCAGGAATTTAGCAAGCCCCTCAGCAACTTAATGGGACCCTGTCTCAAAATAAAAAGGTAAAAAGGGCTAAGGATGTATCACAATAGTAAAGTGCCCCTAAATTCAATCCCCAGTAAAAGGGGGGTGGGTGGGAAAGAGATCTGCATAATGTAGAACCATTGTTATACAAATGATGAACAGTAGTGAAATGTTTTCTAATAATGTGTGAGGCCCTGGGTTTGATCCCTAGCGCGGCGCGCGCGCGCGCACGCACACACACACACACACACACACACACACATACACAAAAAAGAACTTAATGGAAGAGTTTGAAAAGTTCATTGATAGAGTTTAATATTTCATGTTGCAATCAACCTTCAAACAACTATCACTTGTCAAAGTTTGGTAATATCAAAGAAGAATGTCCATAATTATCTGAAAAAGCTATTAAGATACTTCTTTCTTTTGCAATTACATATCTGTGTAAGGCCAGATTTTCTTCATGTATTTTAATTAAAACAGCCCTAACAAGTGGAAGGTAGTAGCAGATGTGAGAATCTAGCTGTCTTCTATTAAACTTGATGTTAAAGAAATTTATGTAAAAAAAAAAGAAATTTACGTAAGCATAAAACAATGCTATTATTCTCATTAAATTACATTTTTTTTGTTTTGGAATATAAAGGTATTTCTCATAAGATATGTTATTAACATGTAATAAGTATATTGTTATTTTTATACAAATTAATAAATATTTTAAACATCACTCGGTTTTATTTTTTGAGTTTTGATTTTGAATTGGATAAAAATCAATATATATAACTTGCATAAACAAAGTTTCAGATGAACGTGGTGGTGCTGGCCTATATCCTAGGGATTTGAAGGCTGAGGTAGGAGGATTTCAAATTTAAAACCAGTCTCTCAAATTAAAAAATAGAAAGGGCCAAGGATGAAGCTGAGGTTGAGTAAACCTGGGTTCAATCCCTAACATCACAATTAAAAAAGGAAAAATTTTGCATTGGGGTTCTATATTTTTTAATTGTACAAAGAGGTGCTGACCTAATGTTTGAGAACCATTGGATAATAAAGTTATTATTCTATGTGTTATTCTCTTCTATTGTTTAATAAATTTGCATGGAATTTGATCTCAATCTTTTTCTATTGTTAATTTTTAAATATGAAACCAATTTTCCTGAAATTTTGGAAGGATGTATGGTTTAGAGCAACTTCACAGAGCAACTTTATATAGCATTAAAAAATATGTCAGCTTGTTCTCTGAGATTTTAGTAGGATTTCTGACACTTAATAGGAAAATATTAACTTCCTCTTTATTTTCAAATAGATAGCCATAGAGTTCAATCTAATAATCACTCATAATATTGCCTATGATATCTTTTTTCTTATTCCTAATCTGTTTCTCTTTTCTGTATTTTTCCCTTAACTAGGTTTGAAACATATTTATGCATTTTATTGATCCTTTTTTAAAAATCTTTTTTCTAGTTGTTGATGGACCTTTAATTTATTTATTTATTAAATAATTTATATGTGATGCTGAGAATCGAACTCAGTGCTCACACATGCTAGGCAAGCACTCTACCAGTGAGCCACGACCCCAGCTCACTTATTGATCCTTTTCAAGTATCATATTTAGAAGCTTTATTTTCAGTACCATAACCATTTTTATATTTCCATAATTTCAACTTGTCTTTATTAATAACACTTTCATTTGGTTCCTTTTTGCTATTTTACTACTTTTCTAAAAATTAAACTCATTTATTTATTTTTGGTACTTATTCTATAAATTTTCCTCAGAGTACAGTTTAAGCTATGCCCAGTGATTTTATTATAAAGTTTCTCCTTCTCAAGACTTTTTAGAGAGTGACTATGCATGCGCGGAGGAGCAGAGCAGCAACCCATCTACCAAAAGTTGGCTCTCCCGACCCGCTTCCATCTTGAGATGCTACAGCAACCCCCATAGCTCCCTCTCCAATGTGTTAGCCTCCACCTTGGGACAACAGACAGAACCTGGAGGCAGAAGCCCACCACATCAATGTATGCTACAGTGCTGCCTGACATCACTGCAAAGCCTGCCCCCTCAGCCCCACCTCTGAAAGCAGTGGCCTCCATCTTGGGACACCTCTGCCATCATATTGGGTTACCTCCACTGCTGCCACCACCATCATTAATTGGGGAAGCTTCCATCTTAAGACACCAGCTAGGACCTGGAAGCCTAACCTCAAGGTACCTACAGGTTTGACACTGCCACCACCAACAACTAGGAATGTACCTGCTTCCATCTAGAGACAACAGCCAGGACCTGGAAGACCATAATCAAGGTCCCTGCAGGCTTGGTTACACCAGATGTATCCCTGTTAGCCTACTTCTCTTGATTCTTCTTTCAATTTTCCTATGATTTAATACTTCTATATTCTCACCTTCTCTTTCATAAACCACACATCCTACACCCCTATCCCCAGCTCTCTCTTTGTCCACCATTAGAAACTGTAGATCCTTATGCAAACCTACCATTTATATTATAGATATTAATCAAACACATCATTTCTGTTTATTATAACAAAACTATAATCATCTAAATAGGAGCTATTTGGTTTAAGACTACATATTGTTTGCATTGGTGGATGTAAATATTGATCTCCCCCTTAAAGACAAGGTATTGGTACATGCAGGAACATTACAAGATTATAGGGTAGAAATTATAATACTTCAGATTTCCACTGGTAGAGAGGAAGACACATGGATAACATGAGAAAAAAAGGGAAGAAAATGTCCAAACAAACCAAAATGCTACAATAATAGAATTCATTGACAGCACAGTAGATAAAATGTCAGAGAAGGAGTTCAGAATGTACATAATTAAAATGATCTGTGAAACAAAGAATGATCAATTGATCATTCCAACAAAGAGATAAAAGAGCAAATACAGGCAACAATTGATCATGCCAACAAAGAGATAGGAGAGCAAATACAGATAACAAAACATTATTTCAAGAAAGAGAGATTTTTGAAAAAAAAAAAAACAGAAATCCTTGAAATGAAGGAAACAATAAACCAAATAAAAAAATTCAATGAATTTTATATCCAGCAAAATTGAGCTTTAGATTTGATGATGAAATAAAAAACTTCCATGATAAACAAAGGTTAAAAGAAAGCATCACCAATAGTCTAGCTCAATTGAAAGACAGAACCTCAGGCAATGAAGACAAATATATAATCCCGAAAATAAAGTTGACCACACGGTAGAGATGGTAATAAACCATGAACAGAATCTCCAAGAATTATGGGATAACATAAAAAGAACAAATCTAAGAATTATCGGGATAAAAGAAGGCACAGATATACAAAACAAATGAATGCACAATCTCTTTGATGAAATAATGTAAGAAAATTTCCCAAACATGAAGAATGAATTGGAAAATCAAATACAAGAGGCTTACAGGTCACCAAATGTACAAAATTACAACAGATCCACACCAAGACAAATTATGATGAAAATGCCTACCATACAGAATAAGGGTGGAATTTTAAAAGCCACAAGAGAAAAGTTTCAGATTACATAAAGGGGGAAACCAATTCAGATCTCAGCAGATTTCTCAACCCAGACCTCAAAGCTAGGAGATCCTGGAACAACATATACCAAGCTCTGAAAGAAAATGCATTCCTACCAAGAATTTTATATCCAGCAAATTTAAGCTTCAGATTTGATGGGGAAATAAAAACCTTCCATGATATACAAAAGTTAAAAGAATTTATAATGAGAAAGCCTGCACTACAGAACATTCTCAGCAAAATATTCCATGACGAGGAAATGAAAAACAACAATGAAAATCATCAAAGGGAATATCTACACTAAAGGAAAAGCCAATCAAAGGAGAAACCAAGTCAAGTTAAAAACCAATAATAAACCAAACCATGACCAGGAATACAAACCATATTTCAATAATAACCCTGAATGTTAATGGCCTAAACTCATCAATTAAAAGACACACACTGGCAGATTGGACTTTAAAAAAAGACCCAATAATATGTTGCCTTCAAGAGAAGGCATGGGAAAGGATGGGGAAAAAATATATCACTCACATGGATCATGTAAACAAGCAGGTTTTTCAATCTCAGATAAAGTGGATTTCAAACCAAAAATAGTCAGAAGGGATAAAGAGGATCATTTCATTCTGCTTAAGGGAATCATACATCAACAAGACAAAACAATCATAAATATCTATGCCCCAAACAATGGAGCATCCATATATATCAAACAAACCCTTCTCAAATTTCAAGAGTCAAATAACCATAACACAATAATACTGAGTGACTTTAACACACTTCTCTCACCCCTGGATAGATCTTCCAAACAAAAACTAAACAAACAAACTATAGAACTCAATAATGCAATCAATAATTTAGAATTAACAGACGTATATAGACTATTTCATCCATCAACAAGCAAATACACTTTTTTTCTCAGCAGCACATGGATCCTTCTCTAAAATAGACTATATGCTGTACTACAAAGCAAGCCTTAGCAAATACAAAATAAAAGAGAGATACTGCCCTGCATCCTATCGATTGTAATGGAATGAAATTAGTAATCAGTGATTAAAAAAATTTGAAGTACTCCAATAACTTGAGACTAAACAATATGGTATTGAATGATGCATGGATAACAGAGGACATCAGGGAGGAGATAAAAAAAAAACTCTTAGAGATAGATGAGAACACTAATATAACATATCAAAATCTCTGGGGCACTATGAAGGCTGTGCTAAGAGAAAAATTCATTGTATTGAGCTCATTTCCTTAAAAGAATAAAAAGTCAACAAATAAATGATCTGACATTACATCTCAAAGCCCTAAGAAAAGAAGAACGAATCAACACCAAAAGTAGTAGAAGACAGGAAATAATTAAAATCAGAGCTGAAATCAATGAAATTGAAACAAAAGAAACAATTAAAATAAATTGACAAAATGAAAAGTTGGTTCTTTGAAAAAATAAATAAAATTGATAAATTCTTAGCCACGATAATGAAGAGGAGGAGAGAGGAAACTCAGATTACTAACATTTGTGATGAAAAAGGAAATGTCATGACAGACACTATTGAAATATAGAAGATAATTAAAATTATTTTGAAAATTTATACTCCAATAAAAAAGAAAATCTTGATGACATTGACAAATTTCTAGAAACATATGATCTACCCAAACTGAATCTGGAGGACATACACAATTTAAACAGATCAATTTTAAGCAAGGAAATAGAAGACACCATTAAAAGCCTACCAACCAAGTAAAGCCCAGGACCAGACAAATTCTCATTTGAGTTCTATGAGACCTTCCAAGAAGAACTAATAGCAATACTCCTCAAATTATTCCATGAAATAAAAAAAGGAAGGAACCCTTCCAAACTCATTCTATGAGACTAACATCACCCTGATACCCAAACCAGAAAAAGACACATCAAGGAAAGAAAACTTCAGACCAATATCCCTGATAAATACAGATGCAAAAATTCTCAATAAAAGCCAGGCCAATTGCATACAAAAACATATTAAAAAGATAGTGCATCACAATCAAGTGGGATTTATCCCCAGGATGCAAGGTTGGTTCAACATATGAAAAATCAATAAATGTAATATATCACATCAACATACTTAAAGACAAGAATCATATGATTATCTCAATAGATGCTGAAAAAGCATTTGATAAAATACAGTACTTCTTCATGTTCAAAACACTAGAAAAACTAGGAATAGTAGGATTATATCTAGACATTGTAAAAGCTATTTATGCTAAGGCCAAGGACAACATCATTCTAAATGGAGAAAAATTGAAAGCATTCTCTGGGATGTCCTCTTTCACTACTTCTCTTCAACACAGTCCTTGAAATTCTAGCCAGAGCAATCAGAGAGACAAAAGGAATTAAAAGGATACATACAGGAAAAAAAGAACTCAAACTATCACTATTTGTTGACAATATGCATCTATATCTAGAATATATATCAATTCCACCAGAAAACTTCTAGAACTAATACATGAATTCAGCAAAGTAGCAGGATAAAAAATCAATACCATAAATCAACTACATTTCTTTACATAAGTGATGAATCCACTGAAAGATAAATTAAGAAAACTACCCCATTCAAAATAGCCTCAAAAAATCTAACAAAAGATGTGAAAGACCTCTACAATGAAAACTACACAATACTAACGAAGGAAATTGAAGAAGACCTTAGAAGATGGACAGATCTCCCATGTTCTTGGATAGGCAGAGTTAATATTGTCAAAATGGCCATACTACCAAAACTGTTACACAAATTTAATGCAATTTCTATCAAAATCCCAATATCATTTTTCATAGAACTGGAAAAAGAAATGAATTCATTTGGAAAAATAAGAGACCCAGAATAGCCAAAGCAATCCTCAGTAAGAAAGGCAAAGCATGAGGCATCACAATACCAGAACTTAAACTATACTACAGAGCTATAGTAACAAAAACAGAATAGTGTAGCATCAAAATAGACATGTAGATCAATGGAACAGAATAGAAGACACAGAGTCCAACCCATGTAAATACAGTTATCTCATATCAGACAAAGGCAACAGAAACACACATTGGAGAAAGTATTGCCTCTACAACAAATGGTGCTGGAAAAACTGTAAATTCATATGTTGCAAAATGAAATTAAACCTCTCTCTCTCTCACCAAATACAAAACTCAACTCAAAGTGAGTCAAAGATCTAGGAATTAGACCACAGACCCTGCACCTAATGGAAGAAAAAGTAGGCCCAAATCTTCATCATGTCAAATTAGGCTGCAACTTCCTTAACAAGAATCCTAAAGCACAAGAAATAAAGTCAAGAATCAATAAATGGGATGGATTCAAACTAAAAAGTTTCTTCTCAGCAAAATAGACAATCATTGAGGTGAAGAGAAAGCCTATAGTATGGGAGCAAATTTTTTACCACATGCACATCAGATATAGCACTAATCTTCAGCATATACAAAAAACTCAAAAAACTTAATACCAAAAAAAACCCCCAATCAATAAATGGGCTAATGGACACAGACACTTCACAGAAGAAGAAATACAATTGATCAACAAACATATGAAAAAATGTTAATCATCTCTGGCAAAAAGAGAAATGCAAATTAAAACTACTCTAAGATTTCATCTCACCCTAGTCAGAATGGCAGTTATTAAAAATATAAGCAATAAAAAGTATTGGCAAGGATGTGAGGAAAAAGGTACACTAATACATTGCTCGTGGCATTGCAAATTGGTGCAAACATTCTGGAAAGCAGTATGGAGATTCCCTATAAAACTTGGAATTGAACCACCATTTGACCTACTCCTCAATTTATACCCAAAGGACTTAAAATCAGCATACCACAGTGGTGCAGCCACATCAATGTTTATAGCAGCTCAATTCAAATAGCTAAACTATGGAACCAACCTAGATGCCCTTCAACAGATGAATGGATAAAGAAAATGTGTGTATACAATGGAATATTACTCAGCCTTAAAGAAGAATGAAATTATGGCATTTGCAGGTAAATGGATGGCACTGGAGAATATCATGGAAACCCCAAAGGCCTAATGTTTTCTCTGATAAGTGCATACTTCCATAGTGGGGCGGGGAGAGTAGGGAAAAATGAAGGAACTTTTGTTTGTGTAGAGGGGAGTGAGGGGAGGGGTGGGGTTTGGGGGGTGGGAATGACAGAGAAAAACAATAACTATGCTTTGTGAAAGATGTTAGGCAAAAAGTAGGTAGCAAATAATTCTATTTGTGTATAATTCTAGAAAATGCAAATCAATATACAGTGATAGCAGACCAGTGAGTGCCTGGGTAGGAAGGAATGGGGAACATGGGAGGGAGGTGTTGCAGGGAAATATGAGGAAACTTGTGGGGAAAATGGATAGATATGTTTATTATCTTGATTGTCTCAATGGTTTCATAGGTGTCCAAACTTATCTGAACATATCAGTGTCAAGTGCCAATTTATACTTCAATAAAGCTGTTAAAAATTAAAAAACTAATCAAAAAAATAAAAAATTTCTATATCATTTCTAATTTTAGTATAACTTTTGATCAAAATTTTTAATAAAAAATTATAAGTATGAAATAAAAGCAAAGCAGATGCGCAATGAGACCAATAAGTGAAGGTGACACCTGCCAAAATTTTATATAACACTGTAATTCGTTAAAAAGAAGAGATACATTTCAAATAGAAGTAATATACATCTTCTTGGGTTATTTGATAACTCAATTAATGAAGATTAGAAAGTTATAAGAACATAGTGGAAAAGCACATTACTTAGTGATGTGACATAAAGTATTAGACAAAAAAATTACAAAAAACTCATGTAAGGATTACGAAGCAATGATGACAACTGGTTAACGAGCATCATAAATTCAAAGAGAAATTAAGGTTAGTTATTGAATAAGAAAATGTGACCAAAATCTTAAACTTAATATGTAAAACAAACTTGATAGACTTTCCCAAATTTGACAAAAATCCTATACAGTTACATGACAATACCAATATCACATTGTAATGCTGAGGGAAACTTCAAATTATTATTAATAAAGAACAAATTTTAGCCAGGTGCCATGATGCATGCTTGTAATCCCAGGGGCTAGGGAGGCTGAGACAGGAGGATTTCAAATTCAAGGCCATCCTCAGGAAAAGTAAGACATTAAGCAACTCAATGAGACCCTGTCTCTAAATAAAAAATACAAAATAGGGCTGGGGATGCAGTTCAGTGGTAAAGTGCCCCTGAGTTCAATCCCTGGTAACTCTTCCCCCACCAAAAAAGAACAAATTTTGATCAAGGACATTATGAAAAAAGAATTATCTGTTTTCTCTATAGAAAATAATATTATAAAATAACTGTCGTATGACAAGGCAATCAAAGAATATGCAGCCAAAATATTATGGAAGTGTATCTGATATTGCCTGTATCAGGCAATTAATGAAAATATTATGTTAGATTTCTGGATTTCATTTGCAGAATTATTAGCTTTAGAATCTTTAAATTTACTATAATTTATTTTTCATTCTAAATAAACATCCAATTTTGTACTTATACTTTCATATTATTTTTCTTAAAGTATACTCCCTCCATTCCTGTCACACATTCATGTGCATTAGGCCTTACAAAGTTTGCATACCCAAACTT